>NW_026607510.1:0-2400000 GCF_021117445.2 Syzygium oleosum | reverse complement strand
CCAGCTCGTGTGGACTCTCGTACTGTAGATTTTTCTGGACTGGAACCCCAGCGTGGAGATGAAGAGGTATTTCATTCATTGTCCTATGTTGGTTTTAGTAATCAAATAATGTATACTCGCTGCAAGTAACGCACAGTTCTTGTTTTGGCATACAGCTTCAGTGTGGCATACATAATAACAAAAGACTGATGTTAGTCTCTTATTAGTTACTATTCAGCAGCATTGGGATGTTTTTTAAACTGAGTTGAGTTCATCTCTGAAATTGCAGGCTAATATATTAAATAAGTCATACTGCAATGGTGCGGAGATTTATTCAAAAGAATAACAAAGATCCTTTTCTTCTTTTCCCATGCATTTCTCAGCTTTTGTCTTCTGTTCTCTAATGTTGTGCTTTAATGTGGACTAACCACTAACAGATCAGCTGGTTCAGCTTTGACCCTGAATTTCATACTGAAAGAGAACAAATGTGCTGCTATCTTACGCGAACAACAAAGAGCACGCACCAGCTAATCAAAGAGAATTTGCATGAAACCCCTACTTATGGTGGATGGGTTGAAGCTAAAGGACCTAGATATTGCCCTTCAATTGAAGATAAGGTAAGACAAGGTACATCTTGCTGTTCCTTGCCCTCCTTATTGTTTGATAGTTTAATTTTCCTGCCCGCTCTTTGATGGTTAGCCTAGTTGCATAATTGTGGAGTACATTTTTAACCAAAATAAACCAGACAGTGCACTTCACCAATTTTTTGGCACTTCTGTCTAAGCCTTGGTAACATCTAGCAGGCTAGCTAGCTCCTTTAGTATGCTTATGGTGTGTGTTCTCTTTGAGTTTTGCTTGTATTCAGTCTGGCAAGTCCATTCTTTTCTTATTGAAAGTGAACTTTGGCTAGAGGCTCGTGCTTTGGATGCCTCTACCTATGCAATTTTCTTCAATAACCAAATATATGAGGCATTTTCTCTGAAAATAGTACTAACCCAGTCGCAGATCAATTTTGTGTGTGATTTGGTGCACATCTTTGGCAAAATAGGAGGTTTTGAAGCAGTTGATTACTGTTAGATGGACATCTTTCTGGATGCCTTCAAATGTTCAGCATGTCACTCTCTCAGATTCCTTCCTCCTTCAACTTGTTCCTTCTTGCGCCTTTCTGCTACTGATGTGTCCTTTTCTGTCCATGGTGATTTTTTTTCCTCAGAAAATACGGTGATTTATTTTGATGTAATGGGGCCTTGAACTTCTATGCAAACTAGGTGCTATCATTTAATAAGAATATTGTCTTCGACTTATATGCCCACACATTGAGCCGAATTAAGCTGTGTTTGTATTTGATGTTCACATGCAGAAATGTAACCTTTTTGTTGTGTGATCACTTTCTCATTTTTATGAGCATGACATTTCTGTGTATTAAATGAGTTAATTCCATAGAATTGATGTTGGGCTTTCTTCTATGACTACGGTGTAATCTTCTATCATTTTTTAATTATGAAAGCCTAATCCATTTTCCGTTTTTTCCTTCCACGGTGTCCTTTTCCAATTTTCTCTCTCAAGAATCTGTAGGCGTAGACAATGCTTGTAAGCTGGCAAAGTTATATTCTAGTGAAGGACTAGCATTTTTTGAAGTGTTGTACAAACTTAGAACTGGTCCAATTGTTAAAGTGGATCCTCTTTCTGCTTTTCACCTATCTTCTCTCATGCTTCATTGGTATCTTTATAGGGATTGCTTCTCTTAGTGTGATTCATCTCATGCTTTTTGTGATAGCAAGTTATGAGCAGTAAAGCCTACTTGCTATATCAGCCAAAAAAGGCCCCTGTTTGTTCATATTCCTTGGTCTCTCTGTTTTACTCCTACTCTTTTATTAGTTAAGTAATTCTAAACATCCTTTAATTGAATTCTAACATTTCCATGAACCTCCCTTTTAGATTACAAAACATTCAGTAGGCCTCTGATTTCAATGAGTGGAATGTGCGTAGTGTTCGCAATTGGTGGAATATTGATCTAGTGGCATTTCCTATGTGATATTTAGGCATTTTTTTCACAGAATATGCTGTTCTTTTGCAGATTGTTAGATTCAAAGATAAAGAGTCCCATCAAATTTTTCTTGAACCAGAGGGTCGTACTGTGCCAGAGCTCTATGTGCAGGTGGCTTTTTCTTACTATCTTTCTCCATAAAGCAGTGAAATAGATAGGATTGGCTTAGCTCAGAGAATGTGCCTATTCTTTCGTTGGATATCTTTTCCTTGGCTGGCCTTCTTTGAATTTTGAGCAAATGCAAGTGGCTCCACAGTTTTGCTGATTACAATCTTCTCTCTGTCGAGTATGCACTTGTAATCTGCAAAAAACATGGACTTATAGGATCTTTCTTAAGTTATGTTTTGCGTGGTACATCCTTGGGCAATCTGCAGATGTTCGATTACCCCCTTGTGTCACCGTGGCTGTTCTTGATGCACCTTACAAAGCTTATCCCATCAGATCAGGGTGCATGGGCGATTTTCATGTGGTGATAGGAATTTGTGGGTTGTGGACACCTAAGGGGGCATCATCTAACAATCTAATAGTATCACCAGATGGAGGTGCACAAGGGATATGCATATGCTGTGGCCTCCATCGGTGGAAATCCTTAATGTTAAGCGCACCGCTTCACTCAGAACTGTCTTATTTGATTTATTTATGGTACTGTACTTTATGGCAGTAAATTGCTATCCCTTTTACACACATCAGGAACTTGTGTTATGCTTTAACTTGGGAAGATATGATTGTTTGATTTGACTTGTACCAAGAAAGCTTTGGTTATTTTCAGCCAAAAAACGGACAAGGCTGTACCTTTACCCTTTTAGATAATCAAAGCTGATTATACATATATGGTCTTTAGTGAAATAATAGCTGGACAGAAAGTAATTCGAGTATCTAGTATTCTCAAATCTATTGTCCCTCTCTGCTCCTGTGATTGTTTTACTTGTATCTGTTATTTAAAGAGAACGGCGATGATGAAGACAAAGACTTTCTCTGACAGGGATTCTCGACTGGTTTACCAGAGCAGCTGCAATTGCCTCTCCTGAGAACTTTACCTGGACTTGAGAATTGTTCAATGCTAAGGCCAGCTTATGCTGTAGAATATGATTACTTACCTGCTCATCAATGTTCTAGGTCTCTGATGACCAAAAATATCCTGGGACTTTTCTTTTCTGGTCAAATAAATGGAACAACGGGCTATGAAGAAGCTGCTGCACAGGTGATTGGCTTTTCAACACTAAATCTTACTCTGAAAATTATGCAATTGGCAAGGTCTATGGTTTAAGTACTTGAATGCTGTGTTTAGCGTTTTAACAACTTTTGCTATCTGTCTCTAGTCTCGTATTACCTGATATTTGGCTGAAGGCAAAAGGCAATTTTGCTAGTCCTGGATAATATTTAGCTAGACCTTTATAACTTTATTTAGATAAATTTTCAGGGTATCATATCTGGAATCAATGCTGCTAGATATTCAGATGGGAAGCCTCTCATTGTGCTTGAGCGAGAAAGTAGTTATATAGGGACCTTAATCGATGATCTTGTCACCAAAGACCTCAGAGAGCCATATCGAATGCTGACGAGGTATATTATGTTGGTTTGATCAGTTTTTTTCACTTTTTTTTAATTTCTCCTATAAATTTTGGTATCAAATGTCGCCGGCTAGTCTTTGTTAAATTTAATGGCGTCACGATTACAACTAATATGGAAGTTCTTTAGCAAATATGCAACTTCTCAACGTTCCTTTTTCTGGTTTTTCTCATTGAGCACAGATTTTACCTTCAACGTCGAGTTTCGTTCTCATTGTTTTACTAACCTGTTGTATGCATAGAATTTTGAAATTCGTTAGCAAGAAGCAAAATTCTTGAAAGGGAATGCCTAGGATATGTAATTTCATGCATGTCTAGAAGATAATGTCTTTCTCTTGCACCCAATGCATCACATCTCTGCTTGCAGGATTCTAATTTCGATTAGAGACATATTAAATGTGCAGGATTAAAATGACGATTATTTATTGACGAGTCTGCTCATTACTTAGTGCTGGAAACTTTCCATTCATCCTGCCTATGTAGTCATTTTATAGAGTTACCTTAAATTCCTTGTCCAATTTTTCTGTAGTTCTCACAATAGAGTTGGTAATATGAGTTTCTTGATAGGATTATATCTCCCAATTTTTGTACTTATTTAATTGTCTATGTTTTTCTTCATTCAGCCGTTCAGAACACCGGTTGCTTCTTCGAGCAGATAATGCTGATAGTCGCCTCACTCCTTTGGGACGGGAGATTGGGTTAATAGATGATAGACGCTGGAAACTTTACCAAGAGAAGCAAGCTCGAATTTCAGAGGAAAAAGAGCGGCTTAAAAGTGTCAGGATATCGGGTACATGTTTTTCCCAAGGGCAGTGTCTGTCTGTATCTCAGAATGAACAAAAGAGACTTAAGGATCCCAATACTTTTCCTTTCACATTGGAGCATCTTAATGCTTTGTTTGGGAGAGGGACGAATGAAAAGGTTGAAGAAATTTGGGTTTTTTTTTTTAAAATTTTGGGTTCATTTCTCATGAAAAACGCTAATTTTACCCCAATTCCTATATCCCCCCCACACCCTTTCCCAAACAAAGAATAAATTACATGAGACGGGATATTTTTGCAAATTAACCCATGTAAAAACCCTCTTCTGAAATTGTCCTTTTTGACAAATGACGGACCTGTTTGGTTCAATGGTAATGCACTATCATTGGCCATTGCATGTTGCATAATTTGTGTTCTGAATGTGACAACTACATGGGAAAACACTAACCTTTGGCCATAGTTTTGCAACCTCCATTGTGATGGTTAACTCTTTGACCATGATGATTGCTTTGCTTGTTTCTCTATGCTATGTACGGAAATTTGGGGAAAATGGAGGTGAAGAAAATTTGGGTGGAAAATTTTGAAAAATTTTAAATTCTTGCGAGTAGGGAGAAGAGGGAAAATTTAAAGTAGTGGACATTTTCCTCTCCCACCTTGCTTCCAAACATAGCCTAAAGAAGTTAAATATGAATTCAAGCATTGCTTACTTAGACCTGGCTAATTTGCTTCATGAGCATGCATATAGAATGTGCTTTTATGTACAAATTGATGGATGGATTGCATGCCTAAAGGCACACATGCGTTTTTTGTGGAGACAATAGGATGGGTCACATAAGACTGAATACCATGTAAGATTGTGATTTTAATCAGGAAGCTGGTATTCTTTAAGGGTGATGGTCTTCATAGTGTGTAACTAGTTTCTTAGTGCTATGTCATATATCACTATTTAGACCTGGCTTCTAGAATCGCAGTGTATCCCTGTCTTTAGATTTCGAACGTTTACAAGTTCATGAGTTTGTGCATTCATAGTCAAAATGTCAGGATGACTTTGTTTTCCCCTTCTAATTCTTACTTCCCAGGAGGAGACTTGGCAGCTGATGTTACCCGCTTGTCTACTCAGCCTGTGAAGGATTTTTCAAGTCTCGAGAGTCTTCTCAAGAAGCCACACATACAATACAAAATCCTCGATGTGCATGGTTTTGGCAATAAAAACCTTACCCGAATGGAGAAAGAATGCGTCGAGATTGATGTCAAATATGAAGGATTCATTTTGCGCCAAAAAAGTCAACTCCAGCAGGTGGATAACCCTTGATATCTTGTTTTGGGCTTTAGTTGTTTCGATAGTTTTGGTTTATAATCCATCTTTCCCCCTAAACCAGCTTTGGACCTTGTTAGCACTGAAATTTGCAAATTGATGTGTATTTAATCATGATATGCTCTCTCTCATTTGGCTTGCAGATGGTCCATCAACAACATAGACCACTTCCTGACGACTTGGATTACTATGCTATGACTACTTTGTCTCTTGAAGCAAGGGAGAAACTCTCCAAGGTTCAATTTTTTCTACTCTATTATTTCAATTGACATCTTTATGGATTATCAAATGGAGCATATCATTAACATAGTACACTCAGGAGGTTTAGAATTATACCAATTTACCTGGCGATGGAAGAAATGCATGCGCGCAAGAGTATATGCTGTTTAGGTGGGCCAATGGAAACCCATGCGTGCATGCGAGAGCACATTAAGTTTCTGGCTAGATTACTAATCCAATAAAATTGAAGAAGGGAAAATGACATAAAGAGTCCATGAATTTTGATTCTATGTACAATTTGGTCCCTGAACTTTTGGTACATGTTCAATATTGTCCCTGAATTTTATAAAAATATTCAATGTAGTCATTCCATTAATTCAAGTTTAGGGACTATACTGTACATTTTCATATAGTTCAGGGACTAAATTGAACATGTACTAAAAGTTGAGGAACCACATTGAACAAATTAAAAGCTCAGGGACCACATTGAATATTAGGCTAAAGTTCAAGGACTACATTGAACAAATCAAAAGTTCATGGACTATTTATGTCATTATCCCATTGAAAAACTATTCAATTAAATTGGATTTGCATTGTGATTTCAAACTAGTAACCCGTTCTCTTTTTGGCTTATTCTCTGTGGAGGTCTCTCCTTTGTCTCTTGACGTTTCCTTCATCTTATGTTTGGTTAGTTGCCAGAGCTGTCTTTGTGCTACATCAATTAGTTATTGCAGTTTATGAGTTACAAATATACCAAATTGCTGTCACATAAAATTTAGGAGAAAGAATATTGACTATCAGTCATGTGACGTGCTCTAAATAAATACAGTTAAATCAAAATTTGGGAAGAGGAGTGAACAGTTCTTGGGTGGTAGAGTATCGAGTCCGTTCTGGAACTAACCTATAGGAGATTCTCAACTTTTGGGATCCGAAACCTATCATTTCATTTTGTATAAACTCCTAATAACTTGGAACTTTCCGGTTATACTGGTTTCAGGATATTTTATGTCATTTCCAAATTTTTTCAAATGAAAATGATAATTCATCGAACAATGAGTAAATGTTTTTTTCTTATATCATTCTTATGCTGGCAGGTAAGGCCACAGACTATTGGACAAGCAAGCAGAGTGGGTGGAGTAAGCCCAGCTGATATGACTGCTCTTCTTATCATACTTGAATCTAACCGGAGGAGTGTTCAGGAACAGAGGAGACAGCAGTTACTGATTTCTGTCAAGGATGAAAACGGGCAGGTCAAGTCTAAAGCTTCTATAGTGTAAGCTATTAGCTTCTGATGATATCCAGGAGCTGCTGCATGTGGACCATGTCTTGATGCAAGGCTGTCTTGAATAAGCTTTGTACCCATCTGCTTTGCCTGGGCACCACTCGAGCCATCAAGAAATTGGGAAACAGATGGATTACGCAATGCTTTTAGTCCTTATATCCTCTCATAACATCAAAAAGTTTATCGGAAGCACAAGATCTGCAACATAGCTGGAATACTGGGAGCATCTATTATTAGCTGCCCGATACATTGAAATGATGATAAAGTACCATCATGTCACAGCCATTTTGACAACGTGGAGGTGCCTTTTCACTCTCTTGTCCCGTCATCATAGACTTCCCTCATGATCGTAGTAATTTTCAATTAGATGATCGAGGGTTTGTCCATGATTTAGTCCTAGTGTACTGCAACGCTATTATTCTGGCACGGCCAATACAATACGTCCTTTTTTAGGTACCGATTCCTAGTGCTCCAGTGAATTGTTATTGTGATTGCTGTAAACTGATAATTTGTTGATTGAATTTGGACGAAGATGGAGATAATTTGGTCAAAGTTGCAAGTGCCTGCGCACATTGAGTACTTGTTAGCCCAATAAGAAACTGTTGGAAAATCTTGCTAGTGATTTGGGCTGTTTAAGAAACTCCAATTTTCCTCCATTGAATGTTTCACCTGTTTTCCCTTCGAATTTCCGTTTCTTTTTATGAGAATATGGCGGCATCACATTAAAAGTATATAAACTTGGTAGCTGGTTTTATTGGGGAGAGAATCATCCTTTTCGATTCTTCGTCGCCGTATTGTCCTCGACAGAATCACCAGAAGCATCATTTTTCGTTCTTCACCTCTAAGATTCGTCCTCGACTAAACCACCAGACTCATCCTTTTTCATTCTTCGCTCCCATACCAGCTCTCGTGCTCCACCATTGCTTCATGGTAGCTCTCTCCGCGTCTTCGGACGAACTGCATGTTATCACCCTTTAGGTTAGGTATTGCAGAAACTTTTATTTCACCTCACGAGTTAGATTTTCCACCACGGCACATTGTTGTTATATGCTTGCGTACATGTTTGATTGTTTGATGATTTGGGGACTGCAAATTTAGGTTATAGCTTGTTTGCTTTAAGAATGTTGTCGCGACCTAAAAAAAATCGGATTTTCCAATCTTAGGCTAATGGATTACTAGATCAATTAAATTAACTAACCTAGCTCGAGTTCTCCCAAACTCTACCAATTCGCAACTTAGGTCCAATTATGAGCATGCAAATATTTTCAATGGGAGTCGCCACTAATCATTTAAGGTAGGTTGATTAGAAACCTAAATAAAATAGCGGGAGTACTATTTTATTTCTGCAAACCAAAAATTATGGATTCGGAGACTTGGTTACGCTAAATTCCCTAACGCCCTTTCGGTACCAATTTCAAGAAAAATACTTAATTTGACAATTTTGATAAATCCTGACTTAGAGTTCAAAGGTGCAGAAATTTTCTTTTTTTTTATTTTTTTTATTTATTTAAAGGAAAGCTAACCTATATGTAATGGCGTGCAAAAAATTGACATGCGATTAATGCAACCTAACATGCAAACTATATGTCATGCGATGACGTGATCTATTTCTAATGACGGGCATATTATTTTTTTTTGTATTTTTTCTTTAATGAAATTCGGAATTAAAAATGCCAATTATCTAAACATGCAATTTTAAACTAAAGAAATTAACCTATTCTAGAGTAATCGTTTTGGCATTTTTTATCGAAATTCGAAATTAAAATCAAGTAAAAAATATAACCGCTAAATCTTTCGAATTAAGTTTCGATCTGAAGCCTGACAGATCGATCCTAAAATTCGAAATACCCGCTATGAAAATAACTCTATCTAAAGCCTGATAGATAGATTTATTTCCACGTGTGCGGTTGCGGATTAGGAAATTTTCCTAATCGATCACATCTTGAAAAAAATTAGATATATTAAATATCTTGGATATATTCAAAAGATTTTGAAAATTCTAAATTCTATCCAAATTTGAAAAGTAATAGATATCCAAGATTTCAAAAAAGGAAATAAAATCCTAATTGAAATAATGCTTATTATCCAAATATGCAAAATTAGATATCAATAAGCACAAATTAGGCAACCAAATATTCGAATCAAATCGGGATATGATAATTACCTGATTTGCAGATTTCTTTCCTAATTTGAATCTGTAGCGGATCGGGATTGCGGATCGGCGGTGCGTCGGGAGCGGCGGCGTGACGTCGGGAACAGTGGCGGCTAGCGACGGTGACACGACGGGAACGGCGGCGCGGCGGTCGTCTCTCCGGGCGACCAACAGGGCGGGGACGGGCGACTCTCCGGCGGTTTGTGCGGCGGCGATGTGCTACAGGCGGTGGGCTAACGGCGGTGCGAGTGGCTCCCGGTTAGCGACGGCGGTGCGAGGCGGCTACGGGCGCGGCGGCGGTACGAGGCGGCTCTCTCGGCGGGCTGTGCGCGAGCAACGGCGACACGAGGCAGGCGGAGCGAGGGACGTCCGGGAGGCGGTGGCACCGTGCGCGGTGGTGTGCGGCGAGCGGCGCGAGTAGGCGTGCGGCGGCGGTGGCACACGGCGGGAGACAGGCGGCCCAGCGGCGAGGAAAGCGGCCGCTTGAGGCGGGCGGTGGCGCGCGGGCGTCTTTGTGGGCGAGGCGGGCGGCTCTGCGTAGTGTGGCAGGCGGTGGCGCGGCAGGCGTGCAATGCGGCGCGGCGGTCGGTCTCCTTCTCTCTCTCTCTCACTCTTCTCAAAATTCTCTCATATGTCTCTCTAAAAATCCGATCTGAAAAATTATGAGAGCCACCCTTTTTGATTATGAGACATAAACATATATTTATAATGTAAACCTAGGTTAATTAGCTGGGCTTTCTAGTCCTAATGGCCTTAGGTTTAGGCTTTAATTTAATTTTAAGTGGGTTGAATTAATTTGGGCTTTTCTTTAATTAAGCATAATGGGCTAATTTAAGCTCAAATTAAGACAACTAAGCCCTTTTGTGTGTGATTTTCAGCCCATGCTTTCCGAGTGAGCCGAGCTCGTTCGGTGCCCGAGCTCGATTTACGTGATGAATTTTAAGCTCGCTTACCACCGCCGATCCGATGCGAAATGCAATTAATCTATATGAACCTAAACTTTATGCTATGCGATTTGTAATATTTTTGTTCAGGGATTAAAATTTAATCCCTAATTTTCTATGCAATTAATCACTAAATGATGCGCCGAAATTTAGGTGTCAACAAATGTTTGAATTGAATTAACAATATTTGTAGGAATAGTCTTGATAATAATAAAGTGATTGCTAAGTTCCGCCCAAAGTATATATTGATGGCAAAAGTGTCAAAAAAGTCCTAAACTTTTTGCATTGGTGCCAATTTAGTCCTAAATCGTTTTTTGGTGCCAATTCAGTCCTAAACCTTTTTTTGGTGCCAATTCAGTCCTAAACCTTTTGTATTGGTGCCAATTCAGTCCTAAACCTTTTGCATTTGTGCCAATTGAGTCCTAAACATTTTTTTAATGCCACTTGAGTCCTAAACCTTTTGCATTGGTGCCAATTCAGTCCTAAACCTTTTGCATTTGTGCCAATTCAGTCATAAATCTTTTTCAGCTAAATTAACCGGAAGGACTGAATTGACACCAATACAAAAGATTTAGGACTCAATTGACACCAATGCAAAAGGTTTAGGACTGAATTGGCACAAAAAAAAAGTTTAGGACTCAATTGGCACCAATGCAAAAGGTTTAGGACTGAATTGGCACAAATACAAAAGGTTTAGTACTGAATTGGCACCAAAAAAAGGTTTAGAACTCAATTGGCACAAATGCAAAATGTTTAGGACTGAATCGGCACCAAAAAAAGGTTTAGGACTAAATTGGCACCAATTCAAAAGGTTTAGGACTTTTTTGACACTTTTCCCATATATTGATACTCGTGCGGACGAGTGTGAAAACTATAATAAATCTAAACAAATGCCTACATACTTATAAAAAAAAACGGACAAATGAACATAAGTGAATACAAAGAACAAATAAGGGTTAATACCACGAAAAACCCCAAACTGGTATAATTGTGATAAATTTACTCTAAATTATTTTTTTGACCACCAAAGACCCCAAACTAGTATATCTGTGACAATTTTACCCTTCGTTAGTTTCCATTAAATTTTACCACCAAATTTCTGAGTTAGATGACACGTGACAATTGACGAGTGTACTAGTGCTAAGTTTTACCCTACGTTTATCACATGTGTACCAGTTTGTGATTTTTTGTGATATAAATTTAATTTAATAGAGGATAAATTTATCACAAATGTACCAGTTTGGGGTTTTTGATGATAAAAAAATTAGTTTGGGGTAAATTTGTCACAGGTGTATTAGTTTGGAGTTTTTGTGCTCAAAAAATTAGTTTTGAGTAAATTTGTTATAGGTGTATCAGTCTGGGATTTTTCGTGATATTAATCTGACAAATAATCTATTTAAAATGAAATATTCAGACTGTACACTATGGCGTGTTTATGTTTATCTAAATGATTTAATGATGGGGATAATAAAAGCAAATCAAAACCACTATTGATTTAGGTTGACAGTTTTATTATCCAATGGACTATTCTTCCTTCATCTCAATTATTTTGACTATCGTCCCATTGAAAAGGTTCACCCTCGTGCTCAATTGGGTTAGGCGTGCTTGTGGTTCCGCATGGACAACATTTCAACTCGAACCAGACACTTTAATTCTGTTCCGACACTATTTAATTAACATAATGCCCAAACAATGGAATCATAAATAAATGACAAAGTTTAACTACTTTCCAGTGTCATCCTTTAGAAATTCATACAAAAAAATTATATGTGATTTGATTCGAAGTATTGCTTCTAGTTTAAATGCAAATGACTTTTAGCAAATAACCTCTCTCTATATATATATATATGTATGTATGTGTATGTGTTTTGTATGTAAAAATATTAGACAACCTATATTTTTGTATAAATACTGGGATTTGTCCCAGTGGCCACCCTTCATACTTAGGAAGGAGGAGGTGGGGAGTTCGATTCCCCACATTCTCAAGGGGGCTGGGGTAAGGGACATGTAGTTTCAATTGTGGATTTTGACTCCCACGCCCTGCAAAAGGTAGGATAAAGTTTGAGAGTAGAGGTGGCAATATGGGTCAGAAACCCATTTATTAACTCATTTTTAGTGGGCCCAGGTTGAATAGGGTCTCTTGAAATTTTTAAAACCTGTCAAAATGGGTTTGCAACATTAAAGCCCAAATTTTATGTTGGTCAAATATGGTCAACATTTAAGTTATTAACTTGTAGCCTTGTAGGCTAATAGCTTAAGTGTCATTTTAAAAAAATTATTTTTATTTTTTATTTTTAAAAAAATCGACTTTTTAATTATTTTTTATTTTTCTTTTCATTTTTTCCCTTTTTTTCTTTTTCTTTTTCTGTTTCCTCCTTCTTCGGCCGATCATCGGCCGTGCTCAAGCTCGTCCGGCGAGCTTCAAGCTCGCCAGAGGTCGGCGAGGCTTGAGCTTGCCGGAATCTGGCGAGCTTAAGCTCGAAGCTCGCCGATCTAGCCGAGCTCGCTTGCAATCGATCTCCGGCCGAAGAAGGAAAAAGAAAAATAAAAAAAATAAAAAGGAAAAATAAAAAATTAAAATTTTTATTAAAAAAAAGAAAAAAGAAAATAAAGATATATAAAAATATAAAAATTTATTTTTTAAAATTATAAAAAATTGTTCACTTATTTTATATTGCATTGAAGCATTTTAGCAATATAAATATTTCAAGAAATAAGTTTTTTTTCCTAAATTGGATTTTATATTAAAGTCTTTTAGAATACAGGTTGGGTTAGGTATGGGTCGTGTATGGGTTGGGTTGGTTATGGGTCGTTAGATTTTCACTACATGAATATGGGTCAAAACGGGTTAAATGAGTCAATATGGGTCAGACCATTTTTCAACCCGACTCAAACTCGACCCGATCCACCCGTTTGACATCCGTAGTTGAGAGTTAGAGCCGAACAGATCAAAAAAAAAATTAAACCGTAGTTTTGTAAGATGGCCCATATAACTTGTTTCTCTCTCTGTCTCTCCTTCCTGCATGATTTCAAGAATTGTATTCTTTCTTTGAAACATAGAATACAAGTTGAAATTGAAGATGTCCGACATACTATTCTGAAATAGGAAACAAAAAAAAAAGAAGAAGCTATAATTTCATATTTGATGCAATGTGGATTTTTCATATAATATAATGAAACGTAAAAAAAAAAAAAAAAAAAAATAGCCCCCTGTCTAGTTCCCAGGTCTCGAAAACCTACTTGTCCTCCGAAAATTTTTGGAGAGCCGTAACACTAGGGAACTCCTGCGTCGAGTCACAGGACAAGATGGTGCTACGACGTGACAAACGGTTGCGATGGTCACGCCGCCGCACCGCAGCAAATTCTCTCCGGCTCTCTACTTCTTCTTCCATGGCAAGCCGGTGGGCAAATCGATCCTCCTCCGACGAAGACGACCCGAAGCTCCCCGACGACGTCGCCGTCGAGATCCTGAAGCGATTGCCGGCGAAATCTCTCCTCCGATTCAGGAGCGTCTGCCGATCGTGGCGTTCCGCCATCGACGACCCTCGTTTCGTGGCCCTCCACTTGAGCCACTCCGCTCTCGATGCCTCCAATTGGTACCTCGTGAGCGTAGATTGGTGCGATCGCCTGTGCTCTCTGTTCTCCGAGGGGCCTCTCGCCCTCCCTCCCCTGTCGCAAATCGCAATCCCGTTCGTTACTCCTCCCGACTGTTGCATGATCGTCGGTTCGTGCGATGGTCTGATCTGCGTCGCGGAGATTTCCGGCCATGGCTTTGGTCGGACGATGTATTTGTGGAATCTGTTCACCAGGAAGCACAAGGCGGTTCGACCGTCCGGTCCGGAGCATCAATTTTCTTTCATGGAGACTCCTCATGAAGCTCTAGGGTTTGGCTTCGACGCTAGGTCGAATGACTATAAGATTGTGAGGATTCTCTATGTTTTAGATGACGATGGCCGATGCTTCGGTGGGATGGAGCCTCGGGTCGAGATTTATTCGCTCGGCGCACATTCCTGGAGAAGCTTGGCGTGTGAGGTTCCTGCTCTCTGTCAAGACGACCCGGCGGCCTTCTTGAATGGGAATCTGCACTGGTTTGCTTCCAAGTTCGGTGATCTTGGGGAGGAGGAGGGTGGGTACGGATCAATAGTCTTGTTCGATGTTGCAGGTGAGGTGTTTGATGAAATGGCTCTGCCGCCGGAAGAGATTTCTGACGCAGACTCTGACGCTTTGGTGATGTCTCTGGCAGTATTAAATAACTTGCTGGCTGTTTTCATTAGTTTCATAAAAGCAGCTGTGGATCCCGAACTGCATTCCGTTTGTTCTGTTTGGGTTATGAGGGAGTACGGCGTGCCTCAGTCTTGGACTAAGCTGTATACTTTTAAGGCTTGTGGAGTGGTAGCAGGATTTGATGGCTTCACGAAGAATGGCGAGCTTCTGATGGAACTAGATGGTGGAGAACGAGTTTCTTGGAATCCAATTACAAGCCAATTCACAAATCTTCCGCTATTGACGGAATATGATCTGGTCACTGTCGTGGAGAGCCTCATTTCGCCTTAGAGATGATTCGATTGCTGCTACACCGAGTGTTTGCCAGAATGTTTCGAGAGGCAATACGAGGATTTGTGCACACATATATCAAGAGGAGGATATCTTTACTGTTGTTAAGTGGTAAGATTGATAGACTGTATATCCACTATCGAATCTATTTGAGACCTAAGGTTGTAAGAGCTGGGCTCATGCATATTAAGTATTTTCAATCATTTGAGTCGTCCCGGACTCGAAACTCTTAAACTCTCGCTCTCTCTTCAGAGTAACAATTGGGGTGTGCAAGTCAGTGAGTAGGCTGAGCACGCAATTCGATTAAGGAACACAACCGCAAGGCATTTGAACAAAAACAACATAAAAACATGGTAAAGTGATAGCGCATGAGAGTGACACGTTCATAGATAAAAATGAAAACGAAAATTTGAGTTCAGTGGAGGAAATTTAGCTTGCTGCAGTTCGTGCCTTGCGGATGCTAATGAACTACTTTTTGTCATGTCAGCATTGCAGTGTGGTCAGCTGTTCATTTTGGTTGTACTTGACAAGAGTAATCTGTCGTCTCTGTAACACAAAGAATGCTGTTGATTCAAGTGGAGTCTCGAAATGTATGTATTTGGAAAAACACAATAACCCAACTGAAACAATTACACCAATCTAAGCTCCAATTCACCCCAAAAAAACACATTTTCCTTTATATTGCCCGATGCTTCCCAAGAACACAATCATCTCTCACACCCTGTTAAAGAAAACATCACTGCAAGTAATTGAAATGTTGTTTTTAGGCAGAGATCAAGAAAACATTGCCAAGACAGGCTGAGGATTGATTCGCAATTTCGCTATCCCAAAAAACGGAGCTCTCATTTGTCGACCGTGACTCGAGAGCGTTTCATCCACCATTAGCCAAAAGCAGATCTACAAGGGACCCTATTTAATAGGTGGTGGTACACTTTAAGGGTGATGGTCTTCATAGTGTGTAACTAGTTTCTTAGGGCTATGTCATATATCACTATCTAGACCTGGCTTCTAGTATAATAGTGTATCCCTGTCTCTACATTTCGAACGTTTACAAGTTCATGAATTTGTGCATTCATAGTCAAAATGTGAGGATGACTTTGTTTTCCCCTTCTAATTCGTACTTCCGAGGAGGACACTTGGCAGCTGATGTTACCCGCTTGTCTGCTCAGCCTGTGAAGGATTTTTCAAGTCTCGAGAGTCTTCTCAAGAAGCCACACATACAATACAAAGTCCTCGATGTGCATGGTTTTGGCAATAAAAACCTTACCCGAATGGTGAAAGAATGGGTCGAGATTGATGTCGAATATGAAGGATTCATTTTGCGCCAAAAAAGTCAACTCCAGCAGGTGGATAACCCTTGATATCTTATTTTTGGGCTTTTGTTGTTTCAATAGTTTTGGTTTAGAATCCATCTTTCCCCCTAAACCTGCTTTGGGCCTTGTTAGCACTCAAATTTGCAAATTGATGTGTATTTAATCATGATATGCTCTCTCTCTCTCTCTCTCTCTCTCTCTCATTTGGCTTGCAGATGGTCCATCGACAACATAGACCACTTCCTGACGACTTGGATTACTATTCCATGACTACTTCGTCTCTTGAAGCAAGGGAGAAACTCTCCAAGGTCCAATTTTTTCTACTTTATCATTTCAATTGACATCTTTTTGGATTATCAAATGAAGCATATCATTACCATAGTACACTCAGGAGGTTTAGAATAATACCAATTTACCTGGTGATGGAAGAAATGCATGCGTGCAAGAGTATATGCTGTTTAGGTGGGCCAGTGGAAATCCATGCGTGCATGCAAGAGCACATTCAGTTTCTGGCTAGATTACTAATCCAATAAAATTAAAGAACTATTCAATTAGACTGGATCTGCATGGTGATTTCAAACTAGTAACCCGTTCTCTTTTTGGCTTATTCTCTGTGGAGGTCTCTCCTTTGTCTCTTGACATTTCCTTCATCTTATGTTTGGTTAGTTGCCAGAGCTGTCTTTGTGCTACATCAATTAGTTATTGCAGTTTATGAGTTACATATATACCAAATTGCTGTCACATAAAATTTAGGAGAAAGAATATTGACTATCAGTCATGTGACGTGCTCTATAAATACAGTTATATCAAAATTTGGGAAGAGGAGTGAACAGTTCTTGGGTGGTAGAGTATTGAGTCCATTCTTGAACTAACCTATTAGGAGATTCTCAACTTTTGGGATCCTAAACCTATCATTTCATTTTGTATAAACTCCTAATAACTAGGAACTTTCCGGTTATACTGGTTTCAGGATATTGTATGTCATTTCCAACTTTTTTCAAATGAAAATGATAATTCATCGAACAATGAGTAAATGTTTTTTTCTTATATCATTCTTATGCTGGCAGGTAAGGCCACAGACTATTGGACAAGCAAGTAGAGTGGGTGGAGTAAGCCCAGCTGATATAACTGCTCTTCTTATCATACTCGAATCTAACCGGAGGAGTGTTCAGGAACAGAGGAGACAGCAGTTGCTGACTTCTGTCAAGGATGAAAACGGGCAGGTCAAGTCTAAAGCTTCTATAGCGTAAGCTATTAGCTTCTGATGATATCAAGGAGCTGCTGCATGTGGACCATGTCTTGATTCAAGGCTGTCTTAAAATATGCTTTGTACCCATCTGCTTTGCCTGGGCACAACTTGAGCCATCAAAAAATTGAGAAACAGATGGAGCACACAACGCTTTTAGTCCTGATATCCTCTCATGACATCGGAAAGTTTCTCAGAGGCGCAAGAACTGCAACATATCTGGAATACTGGGAGCATCTATTATTAGCTGCCCGCATACAAAGTCGCTCTATAATATGCAAAAAAGAAGGTATTTTGAAATGATGATAAAGTACCATCATATATCACAGCAATTTTGACAACGTTGAGGTGCCTTTTCACTCTCTTTTCCCATCATTATAGTTGTCCCTCATGATTGTAATAATTTTCAATTAGATGATTGAGGGTTTGTCCATGACTAAGTCTTAGTGTACTGCGACATTATTATTCTGGCACAGTATCATGTCCTTTTTTAGGTACCAATTCATAGTGCTCGAGCGAATTGTTATCGTGATTGCTGTGAACTGATAATTTGATCATTCAATTTGGAGGAAGATGGAGTCTGGAGATATTTGGTCGAAGTTGCAAATGCCTGCACACATTGAGTACTTGTTAGCCCGATAAGAAACTGTTGGAAAATCTTGCAGGTGATTTGGGCTGTGTAAGGAGCTCCAATTTTCCTCCATTGAATGTTTCACCTGTTATCCCTCAGGATTTCCTTTTCTTTTTATGAGAATACGACGGCATCACATTCAAAGTACACAAACTTGGTAGCTGGTCTTATTGGAGAGAGAATCATCCTTTTTGATTCTTCACCGCCGTGTCGTCCTCAACAGGATCAACAGAAGCATCATTTTTCATTCTTCACCTCTGAGATTCGGCCTCGACGAAACCACCAGAATCATCTGGCTTCCATACCGGCTCTCATGCTCCACCATTGCTTCATGGTAGCTCTCTCCCTCCGTCTTCGGACGCACTTCCGGTCCACTTAGAAAAGCAGGGGTATCACCCTTTAGGTTAGGTATTGCAGAAACTTTTATCTCATCTCACGAGTTAGATTTTCCACCACGGCACATTGTTATATGCGTGCGTACATGTTTGATTGTTTGATGATTTGGGGACTGCAAATTTAGGTTATAGCTTGTTTGCTTTAAGAATGTTTGAATTGAATTGACAATATTTGTAGGAATAGTCCTGATAATAATAAAGTGATTGCTAAGTTCCCCCCAAAGTATAAACCTAAACAAATGCCTACATACTTATTAAAAAAAATAGACAAATGAACATAAGTGAATATAAAGAACAAATAAGGGTTAACACCAAGAAAAACGCCAAACTGATACATTTATGGCAAAGTTATCCCAAACTATTTTTTTGACCACCAAAAACTCCAAATTGGTACATCTGTGATAATTTCACCCTCCATTAGTTTCCGTTAAATTTTACCGTCAAATTTCTGAGTTAGATGATGCGCGACAGTTGATGGGTGTATCAGTTATGGGTTTTACCCTCCATTTGTCACAGGTGTACCAATTTGTGATTTTTTATGATATTAATTCAATTTAACTGAGGGTAAATTTGTCACAAATGTACCAGTTTGGGGTTTTTGGTAATCAAAAAATTAGTTTGGGGTAAATTTGTCACAAGTGTATTAGTTT
The DNA here is from genome assembly GCF_021117445.2 of Syzygium oleosum. NCBI lineage: Eukaryota > Viridiplantae > Streptophyta > Magnoliopsida > Myrtales > Myrtaceae > Syzygium > Syzygium oleosum. The sequence continues at coordinate 2,380,944 of NW_026607510.1, read as the reverse complement.
AGAGTTTTTTGTGGTAAAAATAATTAGTTTGGAGTAAATTTATCACAGGTGTACAACTTTAGAGTTTTTCGTGGTATTAACCCAACATATAATTTGTTTAAAATGAAATATTCGGACTGTACAGTATTTGGACCGTACACTATGGTGTGCTTATATTTATCTAAATGATTTAATGACGGGGATAATAAAAGCAAATCAAAACGACTATTGATTTAGGTTGACAGTTTTGTTATCCAATGGACTATTCTTCCTTCATCTCAATTATTTTGACTATCGTCCCATTGAAAAGGTTCACCCTCGTGCTTAATTGGGTTAGGCGTGCTTGTGGTTCCGCTTGGACTACATTTCAATTCAAACCAAACAATTCAATTTTGTTCCGGCACTATAATTAACATAATGCACAAACAATGGGAGAATAACAGTATAAGTGCCAAAAGTTGTGTACAGCGCTCACTTTAGTACCAAAAGTTTTTTTCGGATCACTTAAGTGCCACTTTAAAAAAAAAACGATAACTTTAGTGCCAATTTCAATTTAGGTCGCCGGAAATCCGACGTGGCCATATTTTATTAATTTCTTAGACCTACGTGGCTCACCGGCATGCTGAGTCAGCATATAACACTTAAATGACGTCGTCTAAAAGTTGTAAATAGTGATCGTTTAAGTGCTAATTTTTTTTAAAGTGATCACTTTAGTGCTAGTCGTCGTTAAAAAGGGATCACTTCAGTGTTAGTTATTGTTAAAAAGTGATCATTTCAGTGCCAAGCACGCACAAGCACAAATATCACATTAATGTCGCCTCACTCTCGATTCGTCACCCAGGCTTGTAATTGTTCTTTTTATTTTTCTCTATCAGGTTCATTCATAAAACGAGGTTCAAAATTATTGAATCATAACATATACGTTAAGTGCTTGTCTCTTGTGCAAGTAAAATTGGGGTGCGAATGCCATGAGAATAGCATTCAGCCTTAAGGAGTGCAGGGCACAAACAAGAGCTTTCCACCCCTCATAGCAAGTCGACCAATGTTCAATGGGTGAAATCCATCCACATCTTTCTTGATAGTTACTGCATTTAGGATACTCTGTTCATTCATATGCTGGCAGAAGAACAATTAGCTGTTAATATTCTAAAAAGAACAAGAAGATGCCATTTAGTTAATACGGCAGATAGGGCCAAGGGGCTTTATTGCAGAGAGTCCAATGACCGCCTCATAGGAAAGTTGGTTTATAACAAGATTCTAAGAAGTATAAAAAATCATATCCAAGGACAAAGGTCGTCATAACTCCTACATGATGATCAAAATTCACCTTTTTCAACGAATCCTCCTCTCATGAGATTAAAGATTGAACCCAAGAAACTCAATTCGAGAAGTCTACGTCAATTAATTAGGGAAGAAAGTGCATTTGGATACATACTGAAGACGGTGGTAAATGAACAAGAATGCCGTGAACCGAAGGTTCATCATTAAATCCTGAGATAAACTTGAGCACATCTTCTTCTTTTGAATCTGCGGGCAAATGCACTTCGAAGGAGTTAATCCCCACAGACTCACAAGCCTTTTTCTTGTTGTGTACATTTGTAGCAGAATCCTTCCTGTCGCCGACAAGAATCTCAGCTGAGCCTGGTACAACCCCAATCGCCTCCTTCATTCTAGATGCTTCAGTTGAAATCTCGTCTCTAATTTGCTTTGCAACGTATTTTCCATCAATCACTTTGGCACAAGCCTCAAGCGCCACTGAAGCTTCACAGGCACACTAAACCAATTAACTTCAAATAATTAAGACATGCTTCAAATATGCATCTTCCAAATGCACATAGACCCCCACTAAAAGAGCTCAAATTGCAGTCCATAACGATGCACAGAACAGAAGCATGAAACAGAAAGCAAACACATCTTACATCCTCAGGGAAACAAAGTTCAATCTATATGTATGCAATATGCATGGAAAACAAAATTCTTCCATTCATTCGATCCAAGTAAAACTGTGTTGCCTCCAGCCTCATCAACTTAGGCATTTTGTCAAACACGTGGCGGGTGGCCATCCTCAACGCTGCCATCGCGTACCCCCGACTAGTCATGGCCACGGGCCGGTTTCGGCCTGGAACCGGCCCGGTCAAACCCGGGCCCGGCCCGTTGACCGGCCCGCGGTTCGGAACCGGAACCGGCCCGTGGCCTACGGGCCCGGTTCCGGTTCCAGCAATTTTGGAACCGGCGGTTCCGGGCCCGGTTCCAAAAAAAAATTTAAAAATTTAAAAAAATAAAAAATAAATAATAAAAAAACCTGCAGCAGGGCCTGCACGTCTGCAGGCCCTGCTGCGGCCCGTTGCCAGGGCAGCCTTTGCAGGCTGCCTTGGAAACGGGCAAAAATAAAAAAAAATGAAAAAAATAAAAAGATAACCGGAACTTCCAACGCCATCTTCATTGCTGCCATAAACCTACAGCCCCCGCGACCTCCACCTTGTCGCGACACCAACAGCTGCGGTCTCCTCCAGGTCTGGAAGTCCCTCCCTCCCTCCTTCCCTCCAAACCACAATGAAGCATCGAAACTCAGGAGCACGCGAGCACGAGAGAATCGAAATCGGGCCATCATCGGAGAATCCACGGCAGCTCCGCCGGCGATGTGACGATCCGGCGAGTGAGAAAGAGAGCGCGCGAGGGAGGAGCAGAAGAAGAAGAAGAAGAAGAAGAAGAAGACGAAGATCCGACGCACCGTCCCGCCACCGGATTCGATGCACTCGTACAATCGGCTCCCGAGCAGCGGACACTCCAGGTCCGGAACCGGCAGGAACTGGAACCGGAACCTGCCCGGAACCGGAACCGGAACTGGACCGGAACCGGCTCGGAACCGGAACCGGAACCGGCCCGGAACCAGCCGGTTCATACATGGCCACGAACCGGAACCGGCGGTTCCTGAACCATGGCCATGTCTACTCCCGACCCCAAAACTTGGTCCCGACAGCGTAGCCATCGCTCATCGCTGGACCCGGGCTTGACAGAGACATACCCAATCGAGCGGTCATCAATGCAGATGGAGCGACACCACGGATGGGGATTGGCAACGCTCAACTTCTCCAAAACCCTCTAAGACCCTCCATTCTCCACTTACACAGACGCCTCCAGCCTCACCAACTCAGGCATTTTGTCAAACACACTGTGGGCGGCCATCCTCAGTGCCGCTGTTGCGAACCCCCACCCCCAGAACTCAACCCCGATAGCGTAGCCGACGCGGATGCGGCACCACTCGTCGCCAGACCCAGGCTTGACGGAGACGTACCCGATTGAGTGGTCGCCGATGCAGACGGAGTGATGCCACGAGTGGGGAATGGGGACGGCTCGGAGATATAACTTGGCGGCCTTGTAGGGAGTGTCGCGACCTAACCTCCTGCGATTCACTACCTAAGGGTTCGGCTAATGGATTATTAAGCCTAAACTTAACTCAGGTTCTCCTAAGCCCTTACCAATTCGCGACTTAAGGTTTAAGTTCTTAATATGCAAATCATTTCAATTAGGAGTCGCCACTAATCTATTTTTTGGTGGGTCGATTAAAAACCCAAGTAAAGTATCAGAAGAATTACTTTACTCCTACGAACCAGATATTATGGATTCGGAGACTTGGTTACATTAAATTACTCTAATGCCCTTTTGATACATTTTCTCTTTTATTTCAAAAAATATTTACAGGTAGTTTGGATTGATTTTAAACCTATTCACTAACATACGAGCTAATCATGCGGATGCGCAATCAATAATATAACACTCAGTAATGCAAAGCAATAAATAAATTGCAAGATAGAGACTTACCTCAAAGCAACGAAAGCATCTGCAATATTAGTTGGAAAATCATATTGATAATCCTAATATGATTTTTAATTAACACGCAATTTCACTCAAATCTTTTTTAGGGTTTTCTGCAATTTAACAAAAACTATACTTTATGCAATCCATTCTACGTCTCGTATGAAATGCGACATACGATTTAGTTAAATATCTTAATTCTCACAACAATATAATGCACTATCTTTAATGTGGCACGCAAATGAACCTATACGTGAGATTTCTAATGACGAGAATTAATTAATATGCAACTACTCTAATATGACATGCACGTGGTATTTTTTGTAATTTTCTATGAAATTCGAAATTAATTAAATTCTCTAATTTAAACATGCAATCTATCTTTAAAATCATCTACTTCAATAGTATCTAATCTTTTTGGATTTTTTTTAGAAAAAAACAAGATCAATTCAAATCAAACAAAGATAGAAAGAAATAGCAATCAAATGACACTATATCACAACATATTGCCGATATCCATTTAAATTTAGAAACGATAGATTGACGAATCATATCCCGGGCATGAGATCGAATTGGCCAATTTTTCCACACAATCGCAAATCGTATCTCGGGCGGGAGATCGAATTGGCAACCATAGCACGTTATGAAATTACGAAATAATTCCTAATTTAAGGGTACTTGGGAGTTTTCATGGTTATGGTAATATCACTCAAAGATTTAAATAAGATTGCAATTTCACATATTAGGCAACAAAATATATGAAAATCGAATAATGAAAATTCTTACCTAATCCGCGATATTGCTTGAATGTTGTTTCCAAATTTGGACGGACGACGGATCTAGATTGCGGATTGCGGGACTCGACGGATGATGGCTTGCGGTGTGACTCGGTCAGGGACGGTTCGATGGTGAGAGGGTCACAGGACTCGTGGCTGGCCAAAGAGCGACATCGAGTAGGCACCAGGGAAAATAGCTTTTCGATCACCGGAAAACCTTGTCGTGCTCACATATCTCGACGCACGAAGATCTTTAAAACATATTGCCTTTGCTTCTTTGCTTTGAAAATATGTCTAGCTCTTGTGATCGTGATCAACCCAAATATATTCTTTGTTTTTTTTACCCTTATGGTCAGAATTGCTATACTGAACAAAATTATTTTCCAATTTTGCCCCAGTAAATGTTCTCTCACCTTAAGGATTCGGCCATGTCATGGGTCTTGGGACAAGTTTTCTTCACCACGGGCTTAGTCCAAACTAATTAAGCTCAGAGCCATTCGCTTAAGTCCATCTGCTGCCAGTCTAATGCAAATGTAACTACATGAGCCTAAATACTAATTCAAATGCTCCTAATCTATATGTAATTTAATTAATTTTTTTTTGTCTAGGGACCGGCATTGATCCCTAATTTTTTATACAACGAACAACTGACTAGGTCGCCAAAATTTAGGTGTCAACAGGGAGGCGACGAAATCCCAACAGAGGTAGTGGGTGACTATGTCGTCGTCGACCCACGAGACGAAGTTGCTGGCGTTGCAGAGTTTGAAGGGTTGGAGAGTGATTGCGGAGAGCGAGGGTTCCATGGAAACAGGAGAGGGAAGCTAGAATTTGAAGTTTGGAAGGAGGGTGGACGTGGAGGGAGAGGAAGGAGAGATATACGCATGGAAATGTCACATGGATTAATTTTTTTAAAAAAAGCCAACTCAGATTAAAATTTTAATTATAAAAGCCACGCAATTAATTTGGCCGGAATTTCTCGCTTTAATGATAGTTTTTTTCTCCAATTTGATACTTAAGTGAGCCGGTGAAAACTTTTGACACTAAAGTGAAAGCCGTACACAACTTTTGGCACTTTTAGTTTTCTTCTCCCCACAAACAATGGAATCATAAATAAATGATAAAGTTTAACGACTTTCCAGTGTCATCCTTTAGAAATTCATACAAAGAAATTATATGTGATTTGGTTCGAAGTATTGATTCTAGTTTAAATGCAAATGACTTTTAGCAAATAACATCTCTATATATAAGTGTAAATATATTAGACAATCGTAGTTTTGTAAGATGACCCATACAACTTGTTTAAATCGTAATTTTCTTCATTGGTTTAGTCTTGAGTTTTGTGATTGAGAAGCTTCACTCTCGCTGCCTCTCTCTCTCTCTCTCTCTCTCTCTCACACCTTCCTCCATGATTTCAAGAATTGTGTTCTTTCTTTGAAACATAGAATATAAGTTGAAATTGAATATGTTCGACATACTATCCCGAAATAAAAATAAATAAAAAAAACTATAATTTCATATTCAATGCAATGTAGATTTTTCATATTACGTAAAAAGAAAAAAAATAGCCCCTGTCTAGTTCCCAAGTTTGACCCAGGAATTACTCAATTTTGCTATCAAGGTGAACAGGGTTTCCAATTCCAATACTGGGAAATCGACCCTTAGGCTGCGTTTGGTCGTCCGGATTTCTAAACATGATAGGACTGGATAGGATAGGATAAGAAATCTTGGGATTTCTTCATATCCTATCCACTGTTTGGTGGACTACGGATTTAAAGTCGGATATGATAATTTTTTTTTTTTGCTATTCACGGGTCCGGAGGGAGGAGTCGGTGAAGGAAAAAAAGCCAAGAAATTTTTTTGGTGAAAGCGCACAAGGTGTGGGGATGAAGATGACGGCGAGTGGAGCGTAGGGTTTATGGAAAAATAGGCATTAGAAATCCTATCCGGGTCTATCTCACATCCCCTCTCGGATTTTTTTATCCGGACTATATCCGGTCTATATCCGACCTTATCTTATCCTGGACCACTACCAAACACAGGATAGGATAAAATATATCATATCCTGGCTTTTATCCGGTCGACTAAACGCAGCCTTACGGGTCTGAAACCTACTCGTCCTGCAAAAAACTTCCGGAAACCCTAACAACACTAGGGAGCTCCCGAGTCGAGTCACGTGATAGCAAAATTCTTCCATGGCAAATCGATCCAGTGACGGAGAAAGGTTTCCACCTCGCGCTCACCCTCCTTCTCTCGATTCATCAGAAGCCGACCAGCGAGTCGATCCTCATCCGGCGAGGAACCGAAGCTCTGCGACGAGCTCGTTGCTGAGGTCCTGAAGCGGTTGCTGGTGAAATCTCTCCTCCGTTGCAGGTGCGTCTGCCGGTCGTGGCGTTCCGCCGTCGACGACCCTCGTTTCGTGGCCCTCCACCTGCGCCACTCCGCTCTCGATGCCTCCAATCGGTACCTCGTGTGCCTAGATTGGCGCTATCGCCTGTGCTCTCTGTTTCCTAGCGAGTCTCTTGCTCTGCCTCCGCTCGAAATCCCGTTCCTTGGTCCTCGCGGTCGTTCCGACATTGTCGGCTCGTGTGATGGTTTGATCTGTGTCACGCAAACGTCCATAAACGGCTATGGTCGGACGATGTATCTGTGGAATTTGTTCACGAGAAAGCACAGGGCGGTTCGACGATCCAGTCCGGGCCGTCAGTTTTTTCTTGAGAAGGATCCTCACGAAGCTCTAGGGTTTGGCTTCGACGCGAAGTCGAAGGACTATAAGATTGTGAGGGTTCTCTATTGTCCGCCTGACCATCCTGGATGCTCCGGCGAGGCAAAGCCTCGAGTCGAGATTTATTCGCTCAGTACGGATTCCTGGAGAAGTTTGGAGCGCAAGGTTCCTTTCTGCGGCTCCCGTCCCGCGGTATTTTTTAATGGGAATCTGCATTGGATCGGAAGAATCAAGTCTTATGATCCGTTGGCGCGGATCGGATATGGATCTATAGTCTCGTTCGATATCGCAGGCGAGGTGTTTGATGAAATGGCTCTGCCTGGAGAGATTTTTTTGCTTTGACAAAGGCACTGTAGAAGTGTCTGTGGCAGTACCAAATGACTTGCTGGCTGTGTTTGTTAATCTGACGAACTATAGGCCTCCTGATGAACCGCATTCCATTTGTTCTGTTTGGGTTATGAGGGAGTTCGGCATGACCAAGCCTTGGATTAAGCTGTATACTTTTCGGACTAGCGGACCGGTAGAGGCATTTAATGGCTTCACGAGGAATGGGGAGGTTGTGATGGAAATAGCGGGTGGTGGAGAACAAGTTTCTTGGAATCCAATCACAAGCCAATTCACGAATGTTTCACTATTGGCGGGATGCGATTTGGTCAATGTCATGGAAAGCCTCGTTTCGCTTTAGAGATGATTCGATTGCTGCTACACCGAGTGTTTGCCAAAATGTTTCGAGAGGCAATGTGAGGGATTTTTACATGCATATATCGATCGAGAGGAGGATATCCTTGCTGTTGTTAAGTAGTAAGATTTTTTTTTGTTTGTTTGTTTTATTCTAACTCTCAACTCCTTTTTAGACTTTTGCCGTGCCTCGTTGTAGAGCATGGGAATCGAAACCCACATTTGAAACAAAACGTCCCCACCCCGAGCTCCCTGAGAAGGTGGGGAATCAAACTCCCCACCTCCTTCTTCTCAAGTAGGAAGGATGGCCACTAAGGCAAATTCCAGTGGTTTTAAGTAGTAAGATTGATAGACTGTATATCCACTATCGAATCGATGGGAGGCCTAAGGTTGTAAGAGCAGGCTCATGCATAACCAAGGAGTAATTTCAATCATTTGAATCGTCCCACACTCGAAACTCCTAGACTCACTCTCTCTTCAGAGTAACAATTGGGGTGTGCAAGTCAGTGAGTAGGCTGAGCAGGCAATTTGATTAAGGAACACAACTGCAGGGTATTTGAACAAACGACATAAAACATGGTAAAGTAGTAACACATAAGAGTGACACGTTCATAGATAACAATGAAAAACGAAAATGCAGAGTTCAGCGGAGGAAATTTAGCTTGCTGCAGTTCGTGCCTTGCGGGTGGTAATGAACTACTTTTTGTCAGCATTGAAATGTGGTCAGCTGTTCATCTTGGTTGTATCTGACGAGTAATCTGTCTTGTCTCTGCAACGCAAAGAATGCTGTTGATTCAAGAGTGAGTCTCGAAATGTATATATTTGGAAAAACACAATAACCCAACTGAAACAATTACACCAATCTAAGCTCCAATCCACCCCAAAAAATAACATTTTCCTTTTTATTGCCCGATGCTTTCCAAGAACACAATCATCTCTCACACCCTGTCAAAGAAAACATCACTGCCAAGTAATTGAAATGTTGTTTTTAGGCAGAGATCAAGAAAACATTGCCAAGACAGGCTGAGGATCGATTTGCAATTTCACTATCCCAAAAAAACGGAGGTCTCATCTGTCGACCGTGACTCGAGAGCGTTTCATCCACCATTAGCTGAAAGCAGATCTACGGGGACCCTATTTAGTAGGTGGTGGTGTTGCGCCCGATGAAGAGCCCTTCTCTACTGATGCAACCGAAGATTGCTGACCCTTTTGCACCGATGATACAGAGCTTGCTGATTCTTCAGCTTCGACGAGTTTGCGAAGTCTTTCTTGAAGGACTCGAACTCTGTCCTCAGTCCTCCGAAGCTTTCTCCACCTATATGTTGTCCAAAGAGCGAATCCTCCGTAAACTAGAATATATGAAGCCCAAACGTAAGGATATGTTTCTGCATTCTCTTTTATCTTCCGATATTGTTCTTCCACCATTTCTTTCAAGCCAACAGCCGAGGGGCTAGAAGCTTGCTTATCTTCATTTTGGTCGTTCGTCATTTTTCCCCCCTGCCAGATTTCAGTGTCAAAAATGAAAAATGGCTGAATCATATGTAAGCAAAGTGGTAACTCTAGGGCCATATGCTTTGGACATCTGAATACAAACTATCATAGCCCAATCATTGATTCGGCAGCTATTATCAACAATAGAAAAAACAGAAGAAAGAAGTCTCCTCTTATTTGTCTTTCTATCATACATTTACCAATCATCTCTGTCATAGACAAGCACTACAAGCTTCACATGATACTCCCATGTGGAATAGCCTATTCAACATAAACAAGCCGAAGCAAAATGGATTCAAGAAAATACAAGACATAGCAATAATGGCAAAGAAATCAATTTTTTTTCGCCTTCCTCAATATTGGAGTGTGAACCAGTAACAAACCAGAACACAGCAAAAGAACAAAGAGCCAGAGAGATTTAAAGCAAAACTTAGGTAAAACAAAAGAGGACTTCACAATGCTCGCACACCCGAGCAATCAATCAGTCTAAACAGTCACTCCCTCATGGACCTACTCCATTTGGGCGATTCTACTAATCAAGATGCTAGAATTCCATCAGCTAAAACCTGGGAACGCAAACTTAACCTTTGAAGATCAGCCAACCACTAAAATTCAGCAGAAAAATCATCTTGAAAACGGATAAAGTTCCGCGATACAGATCATATTATTTGGGTAAGTGGAACTAATTAGCCGGTTCATGACGAAAGTATGTAACTTTCCAGTGAGACAACATCCATCCATCCCATGGACTTGGTTCACAAGCAGAGAAGCAAGCAAATACCCATTTCTTAAAAGCATTGCAATTCATGAAACACGAAGATGGATGATCAACAAATCGAAACAATAGAACTCCCAAAAGCATAAACCCTAAACCCTCCCAGTTAAACATTTTTCAAAAACAACAAGACAGAAAGAAATTATACCTGAAGAGACTTGGAGTAGTCGCCGGACCGTCACGTCTTCTTAGGGGCAGAGCCGCCGGACCCAACTGCCCAATGAGCACGGATACGGAGAGATTCAGACAACCCAAGAGAGGGAACGCCGGCAACGAGGGGAGCGAGAACCTTCGCGGCACGTTCACGGCGACGAATGACCGGAGAGTTCGCCGGCGACCCCCGACGGCGATCAGGCGAGCACTGCACTGACGGCAACCCAGGTGGTGGTGGGAGGCGGAGCCGAGCCGTTAGAGAGAGAGAAGTGTTACGGAAACGCGAGGAGGCATTGGTTTGGTTTGGTGGGCGAACTCTAAGAGGGCCCAGCTCAAGACTTCAAGATACAGAACTTTTTCGCTTGCGGGCTTCGTGAGGCCCCTCCCCCATTCCTTTCTTTCGTCTTCCGCAGCAAAGCTCCATACCCATGAAGGAGAGACCCAATTTGATGTGGGGGATCAATGAATGAATGCTCTGAATATTCGTCAACTTTTCGCAGCGAATACGCAAATGTAAAGATTTCAGCAGCAATACGTGATGATTGCATCTTTCACAGATTTGAAATTTTATGAGTATATATTCCGTTTGATGAATTTTATTTAAAGATGCTCAGTATTTTTTGAGTGAACTGAATTGTTCGAGAAAAAAATGCATCTCGTGTTATGCTCGATTAAAATTACTTCCGGCTATGAACTTATTTCACGTCTTCTCTGCAGTCGATTGATGTTGCGATATGTCTAAATTTCATTTATACACCCCAAATATGATCATTCTGTCTTATATGATAATATCCGTGTGCTCTCTCAATGATTATCATGAATTAGTAACAAAATCCTGTTATTGAATAGGATTCTTCGTAAGATCCTATAATTCGAATAGTCCCTTCCATGATGCGTAAGCTTTCTTGTCTATAATACAATTGATTGTTTTTTTTTTTTTTGGTAAAGAGATAATACAATTGATTGTTTATAATACAATTGATGTAAAATCACGATGACAGCATTTTGTGATTCTATTATAGTCCGCCAAACTTCTTTGATGTGCTTTTAACAAAATGGCAATCTTTACCCACCCATCCGTAGCCCGAATCAGGCAGTTTCCAAGATCGACCGCCGCATAGGATGTTCAAAAGATTGAATTGAGACTGCCTAACTTATGTTTCCTTTTAACAGCCTTTGCACTCCTCTCCATCATCTATCAAACCATTGACCCGAGGATCTGAGGTTACAGACAAGGCCTCTCAAGCTTTGTCAAAATAGAGAACTCCTCGGAGGGATATTGCAGTAGGAGACAACACCACCTCTCTATTTCATCTGTACAAAGGAAGCAAGAAGAAAAGATCAGCTTCGGTTATGTGCACTTGGATGGACAGCTTTTCATAATAACTGTCTCCCCAAATACAAAGAGAAAAAAAGAACGGTCATGTTCAAACTGCTAGTATGCCTTGTCTGGCTTAGATGAGTTGGGGGCTATTGTTTTGCAGATATAGATTGGATACGGATACGCCCCGAGTGCTCATAAGTGCATGCCCATGTAATATACACAAAGAAGGGCCCAAACAGATTCAAAGGAGGAGACCATGGTGCTTTTGCAGCGGGCAACAGCTGGCGAGTCATTCCCTCCCGATAATGCACCAAATTGAAACAGGGCCAACGATATTACAAGTGCCTGATGATGCTTCATGGAATGAGCCATCTTGAAAAAACCGAAAATCCCAATGGGAAAGGCTCTGCAGCAGACCAAAGAAAAAGACAATTCAGGTGAAATCATTTTCATCTTCTTCATATCTGTCAGAGTGTCAAAAACAGAGCAGCCAATCAGCTGAAAAGTACATTAAGTACAATACAAAAACTGCAGCGAACCCAAACTGAAACCTGTACCGTAGCGCATTCTGTAATGTAGTTATGAAGCAGTGAACCGCAATGCTTAGTCATGTACTCTCTAAATGCCAATGTAGATCATCAACACATCATGTAAATAGAAAAGGTTAAGAAATAAAAAAAACAGTCAACAAAGACAGCTGACACGGCCAAAATAATGATGACGATGATGATGGTGATGGTCGTGGTGATGATAATGATAAAAGGCATGCAAACATGGGTGATATCAGAGAGCTGAAGTAAAATCTAAAACTGATTTTATATTCTTAATAACAGCCCCACAAACAACCAAATCAATTCAACTGATTTTCAGCCAAAACTTGCTTACACTTGGATTTATGTGAAGTTTAACTCGTTCTGACTTGCAGACTTCCACGAAATAAGTATTCCCAACTAATTAGAGTCATTTGGAAGGAGCAAGTTCCGCACCAATTAATCAATAAGGAATACCGTCTGATCATCACTGAAAATAGTTGAAGGAATGACCCAAGGCAGCAGAATCAACGGAGATCAATGAATTCTTCACAAACATGAAACCATGACCTAGCAATGCATGACAAAAATTAGACAGCAGAAGTTTGATCCAATCCAGTGTGCTTGGTCAAAGAACAGACTACATAAAATGGTCAAGTAGGCGGAAGAAAAACCCATGGCACTGGAAAAGTACTAGCACTGTAACAAAAGAAAGAAAAATGATGCATGAACAGACTAAACTCGTACCTCTTACACAAGGCTAAACAAGCAAAGAGCTTCAGGGAATCAATGACGGAGTCCCCACAATTAATCTGCAAGTATGCAGACTTTAATCATCTCACCTACAAGTTGCAAAACTAATTTTCAGTGGCAGTTTTCACAGTGAACATCAAGTGGTTCACATATCAGTTAATATGGAGATGGCCATCATACCACTTGACAGGGAAAAAAACTTTGACTTCACCAAGAAAGGACCTTTTGTACAGTCAATTAATTCACAGCACTATAATCTCTCATTGATTTTCAGAATCCCTTCTCTATCATTTCACAGAAGAGAAAATGGCCCTTTGTATATCATCCTTTGCACGATGTACTTTTAATATAGTGCTACAAGCAAGTTTTGTCAAGCTCACACTTCCGTCTTGGAAACTGGAAAACTATCAGAATTTCTCAAGTCATCAGGCACAAAGTCCATAAATAAGATGATAATATGTATTAGGAGGAGGAAGTATTCAGCAAGCGCATTACACACACTAAAATGGATCTAGACCGTTAGATCTGATGCATCCCTTACTAAAATGCATCTGGACAGTTACATCTGATGGGTCCCACTTGGGTAACATAGTTTCCTCAGGAGCAGACACAAGAATCAGAAGAGAGGAAATAAAAATAGATGAAATCATTTTCATAACATTTTATGCGGATCCTTAAGAGAGTTCTGCAAAAAGAACCATTCTGAAGAGAGTACATGAACAATATCAGTGACAAAAAACTCCGTTAATCCAAGCTATAAACGCTACACTGGGAACATTCAGTAAATATGAGTCAGAAATCAGTCCAAAAGTGATAAGTGCATATTTAGACAATGAGTCCTGAATGCCCTATATGTGTAGCGCAAAAACACAACACAAGCAAAGAAATGGATAAGAAAAAGAACAGTCTATTAAAGTGGTTGAAGCACGGAATGGATAGCGACCCTCTAAAGACATTGAACAGTTTGGTGGGATAGGGATAGCCAATGGATTCTTCAACAAAAAAAAGTACCCACAAAATTCATGCCTTCTTTTCAGAAATATTAATCTCTTTATCCCAGAAATGAGAGTTAAAGATATCAGATCAAGTACTTCCCAATAAAATATCTTATGCTGTGACAGAACGATCCCAACTAAAAATAATAAATTGCACACTAAGCTCCAGAATGACTTGATCACACAATATATGCGTATAAATCCATCCAAAAATGGCCGAAACAAATGAATTACAACACACATTTAGAAACCTGCACTCAATAAGTCATTCTCAACAATACCCCAACCAAACAAACACTAATTAAACCCGTGTTCAGGAATAAACAGAATTGCGTTTAAATGTACTGTACAACTATGCATGATGTAAACTCATACCTGATATGCATATTCCACGGAAACATTGGAATGGAGCATATTCCACACAGATTAACCAATAAGATGAACTATGTTTGATAACCAGGGAGCGCAGTTGAAGAGTTCAATGAGGGCAGCCAGCTCCATTAGAAATTACTATTCACAATGCCTAAAAATCATGAGAATAACATACTGTGAATATTAGGCAGGCAGAACTTAGATTCATTCGAGGGTACTCAGTCAAGTATGCAGGTATAAAGATGGTCAAGCAACCATAAGAAAAATCCATTGCTGCGTAGAAGTCGTAGTGCTGTGATTAAAAAAAAAAAGCAAACGTTAACAATTAATAGATTCATACCTGTTATGTCAGTTTCTACATAGAGACACAGCTTTCCTTCCCACGAGGGGCGTCAATGATTAAATCCCCATGCTTAATCTAGGAGCAAGCCAAGTTTAATCATCTCGCCCAGAAGTTGGAAATATGATTGAAGGTCTCCGCCCTCACGAAAAGCATCGAGCATTGCTTCACATATCTGATGATCTGGAGATATGCCATCATATAACATCATAAGGAAAAAAGTTTTAACTTCAGCAAGTAAGGACCGTTTGCATAATCTATTAATTACAGCACTATAATCTCTAATTGATATTTCGAATCTCTTCTCCATCATTTGACCGAAGTAAAAAATTGCTCTTTCCACATCGCCCTTCGCGCAATGTGCTTTGATGATGGTGGTATAAGCAACCTTTGTCAGGTTTACATTTCTGTCTTGAAGAGAAACCAGCAAGCTATCAGCATCTGTTAATTCACCATACACACAAAGTCCATTTATAAGTAGATTATAAGTAACCGGAGTGGGCTCAAGGTCACGCGCTAACATCTCAGTGTGCAACTGAAATGCATTTTCCAGGTTTCTTGCTTTGCAGAAGCTCTGGATAATGGTATTATAGGTGACTTGATCGGGTCTTAAGCCCTTAGTATACATTCCATTGAGGATTTGTACAGCCTCTTGCAGCTTCCATTGCCTGCAAAGTCCTTTAATGATCACTGTGTACGTGACATGTGTTGGGACTACAGCTTTTGTTTCCATCTCATGAAACAATGCCAGCATGCTATGCATATTACGTTCTTCGCAAAATGCATTCATAAGAATAGTATAAGTTATGGCGCTAGGTATCAGTCCATATAACTTCATAGCATCCAAACACCACCTAGCCTCGTCAAGTTTTCTTTGTTTGCAGAATCCAAAAATGAGAGAGTTAAAAGTTACAGTACTAGGAGTGATCCCCTTTGTAACAATCTGTTTGTAGAGATCCACAGCTTCTCCAATTTCTCCACATTTTGCATACTGATCAATCATAATGTTATACCAAACAACACAATCTGTCAAATTGCTTCTTGTGAGAGCATCGAAATACATCCTAGCCTCTTTTATAGTCCTCCTTTGACACATTCCCAGCAGAATGGAAGTTTGTGAAAAAGAATTTGGAAAGATCCTCTTTGATATCATGTCCTGATAGACCATAATAGCTTTTTGAACTTTGCCTTGCTTGCAAAGCCAATGGATGAGGATAGAATATGTCACTATGTCTGGTTGCACGCCAGTATCTTCCATTTCATATAGTAAGTTCAATGCTTCAACAACTCGACCACTTTTACACAGGCTGCTGAGCAGTACTGTGTATGAGATGCTATTCAATGGCAAATTCAGCGAAAGCATCTCCTCCCTAAGCTTTAAGCCTTCATCTATATCGCCTGCCTGGCAATGTCCGCATATAAGAATGGTGTACGTTACCTGATCAGGATGCAACCCTTTGAGCAGCATTTTATTAATGACTTTCCAAGCCCCACCAATTAGACCCAGGAGATGAAATCCTTTAGCAAGATTATTGAATGTCACAACATCAGGACCCAGTCCACTCTTCTCCATATCATTTGCAAATTCTATTGCCTCTTCCATGGAACCTGCTACACACAAACCATGGATGAGGATATTGTAAGTGTATGTATCAGGTGGCAGTCCAAATTTGAGCATCGTACAAAAGAATGACTGAGCAACATCCAGAAAACCCAATTTACAAAACCTTGACATGAGGGTATTAAACGACACAACTGAGGGCCCAGACTCCGTCTTATTAGTCTCCTGGAAGAATGAAACCGCATCTTGAAATCTCGACTGCCCACAAAGGCCATCCAATATAATGGAATTAGTATATTCACTGTGAGGGATGCCGCTCGCTCTTATCTCATTATATACATCCCACATGATATCCGTGTGCCTCAAGTTATGCAGTAGACTATTATATGTCGTTATAGAAGCTCGCAATCTTAAATCCTTCATCTTTGCAAGGACAAAGAGGGCATCATGCACCATCCCGGCTCTCGAATAAGCAAAGGCAAGCACATCCCACACGACGCCACTTGATTTCCAATCGCGGAAGCTATTTGATAAAACCTCGCAAAGAGCAGGTGCGGAGCCAGAGCCTATTCAAAATCAAAAGGAGCAACATGAGAAAAGCCTAGACCCACGACTAGTTCAAGCCCCATAGGAAGCTAAACTACAAACAAAACATCACCCAAAATCTGCAAAATCTCAAATTGGTTCCTCGTCGCCAAGGAACAGAAAAAAGCCACTCGCTTGCCCCTATACCTTGCCAAACAAAACTTCCAGAGCATCAA
This sequence comes from Syzygium oleosum, assembly GCF_021117445.2. Lineage (NCBI taxonomy): Eukaryota > Viridiplantae > Streptophyta > Magnoliopsida > Myrtales > Myrtaceae > Syzygium > Syzygium oleosum. The sequence continues at coordinate 2,363,918 of NW_026607510.1, read as the reverse complement.
CCCAGCTCAGCAGAACCCAAACAGAGATTATTATAACATGAGAAAGTCCTGGTTACTCAAAATTTACCTTCCTCCTCCAGCATTTGCTGGAGAACCCACCGCAATCGCCCCAGCTCCCGCTCCCCAGCTAAAACATGCGAGACCAGCAACCAAGAGAACCTCGAATGCCGAAACCCGTACTCATTCCTCAAGACATCGAAGAAGGCAACCGCCAAACCGGGGCTCTCGACGTTCAAAGCACCCACCACTCGGTCGACCTGAAGCCGGCTCAGCTTGGAAACGACGGCCCCGAAGTGGGAAGAAGCAACGAATCCCTCCGCTCCCGAGCCCCTCAGCCCGCCGACGAGCCGACGAACAGGGTCGTCGGGACCGCCGGAGGAGGTCGAGGCCGCGGTGACGGGCTCGCCGCCGGAGTCGAGCCTCGCCGCGGCGGCGACGGCGGCGGCTAAGGGATTGACCGAGAGAAAGGAAGGCATGGAGAAGAGGGCGGGAGATTTAGCGGGGAGACGAAGGGGATTGCATCGGCGAACGCGGGCGAGCATGGAACTCGGGAGGGAGGGACGGCGCTCGCTCGTCGCTGGCGAGAGGAAGTGAAAGGGAAACGAAAAGAAAGGCTCGTTTTGCTTTTCTCTTCCGCGTTTCTTTTTTTCATCTTTGACTAATAAGATAAGAATAATGCGGGTGTGTAGTTCTTGAATATATTTTTATTCATTTTACACACATTGCGAAATGAAGAGTCAAATATCCTATCAATTTTTGTTGGTTTGAGTCGGTTCCTGAGTAAGGATAGCACCGCGCCCGCCAGGTGTTCGGCAAAATGTCGAAAAGAAAAATGCCAGAAACGGCACCGTTTTGGGGCTGTGCTCGCCGGATAACTGGTTGGCGCCGGTGCCGGCTAGTCCGACTTGGTCGGACCGGTCTAAACTGGATTCGACCCGGTTCATCCTTCAGGGGGAGAATTCAAAAATAAATTAAAAAAATTATAAATTTTTTTTAAAAAAATCATAAAAAATAGAAAATTTAGAAAAATCATAAAAAATTAGAAATTTCAAAAAAATGTAAAAAAATGAAAATTTAATCTTTTCTATAATAAAAATTTCCTCAAAAATATCAAAAATATCAAAAAATTTACAGAATGGCTTACAAACCTTGTGGCCACCCACCTTAAGTGAAATTGAAATTTTTTTGAGGTGCATAAGTGGTATTTTTTAGGAGCTCCTCAGTTTAGGAGTTAAAAGGGGTTTAACCCCCCAAAAGGGGTCTCATCCCCTAAAAAACCATAAAACAATACAATTCATTGAATAAATAAGCCATTAGGGCTTCGTTAGGCTTTGGGTGTTTTGATTGATTTTTCATTTTAGAGCACATTTTAGGGATTGTTGTGTTTGATTGAAATTGATTGCGCATTTACTCATTGATTGATTGATTTCTTCCGATTAGAATGGTTAGAATTAGTAGATAGGCCTTGCGAACTCACGTGACACGTTAGACACATCATATCGTTTTATGTACCGAAAAAGGCGTTACAGATCTCGATTGAGGATCATTAGTGTAACGAAGTCCCCTTACCCATGTAATCTCTCGTTCATAGAATCGTGGTATTTCTTCCATACCTCGATTATGTTTCTAGTCAACCTACCAATAATGACTAGTGGCGACTCCAAATTAAAACTTAGGCTAAATAGAAAAGATTAAAAAACAAATACCCACTCTCTCATGAGGTATGGTCTGGGAGATACCATTATTTGTCTACTGATGGTATGTTTGTGAGACGTTTGGGTGAAATATTCGTTTCGGACCGTAGTAGCCCATTCGGGGACAGTTTCCTCATTCGTGACGAACAAAAGTACCTCTTTAGCATGCGAAAGCGCGGTGCAACAGGCTTGGCGACTTCACTAGAGACCTAGACTTTCTAGTAGACTTGGGCCTAGTTTAGAACGATACGCATGTGTTTTGTGCTCGCGCAAAGATCCAAGGTACGTTTCACTAATGATTGTGTTAAATGATTTTGTAGGTGAGAGGTATAAGGGGTGTTGTCTTTGTTGACCTTTGTTTTGCAGGATGGTATTGAGAATGAATGTGAAATGATTATTTTAGAAGTGTTGTTTGGTTATAAATTGCTATGCATGCTTTTTAATGGCCTTAGCACGACACCATTCACACACATCACCCGTGGCCCAACTCTGGCTACATTTAGGATTACTATTAGGAGGTATGCATTTAGGCGAAACTATGGGCCAATTGCTCATGGGATTGTTTAAATGCAATACCGATCAAAAAAATGGAATAACATTCTATTACTTTAGGCCGATTTCCTATTGAAATGAAATCCCTTATCCATTAAGGTGGTGACCTTAAACCTTTAGCCTATCCTACCTTTAGGCGTCAAAACCTCACTTGTTGCATCCGCATGTCTATGTGGTTGGCATTACAAAAATCGCCTCAGTGATGGTAAGTTTCGTTCCTTACCTTTCTCTTTTAATTATGCAAGTTAGTTGGCACAATTTGAACAAAAATGCCTAAATGACAACCAATGGTTGATCTAAATGCCCTTTTTATACTAGAATGAATGATTAGGATGACATGCTCCATTAGACCTTTCTTTCATTTTTAGATGGGATGTATATGTCCATGGTGGATATTCAATGTAATTAATTGGTCATTGTTTTTCAAATTGAAGGGTCACTTTGTATGTGCTCAAAATGCGATAAACACAACTCAGTGAATCAAGTGTTCATTTTGATGTATTCAACAGTTATAAATCATAAGTTAGGGCTATATGGTCTAAATGGAGCATGAAAAATGGGCAGTTACATCAAACATTGATTTTATCCCCATTTTCAATCGTATGCTCTCTTAAAGCAAAAATGGATTTAAGGTGACATTTGTATCACTTTCTAAGTATGCAATGTATTTTACCTCTATTTTACCTTAAAAGGACATATGATTGAAGTGGAAGCATTAAAATTGATTGGTAATCCATGGTGAATAATAATGAATCTTTTTGCATGTTTAGAATCAATGGGAAAGCTAGATATCCAAGTAATCTTCATTCCTCAAAAGGAACTCATTGCTAGGTGGAAGGACATGTCCAAAGACAATCAAGCTTATGTCAAAGAAAGGCTCGAGTATCTTTTTGAGCTAATACATATGGAGCATCAAGTTAGCTTAATACAAGCTTAAACCCATTTTTGGTAAGTTTCAATCGCCACATTCCAGCTTAGTGAACACGAAGTGGTGCCAACTTTGGAAGAGTACAAGGCCGCCATTGGAATCAATTTCCAGCCTAGGATCGTAGAGCCACCTGTTGGACTTAACCCCGTGAGCATTCTAGCCAAATTCCTTAATTTGAAAACTCCCAAAGTTGAAAAGCTAATCAAGGGAATCACGGGTAAATTTCCCTTATCATTTCTAATAGCCAATTTTTCAAAACTTCCTAGGGAAATGGGAAACACTTCAGTCCGGATATTCATTTTAGCCTTCTTTGGCTTCATTCTCTTTCCCGTATCTAGAACGGGACTAGATCCCTTAATTGCTGTAATCGCAAGACAATCATGTCTCAAATGAGACTTTTCAAACATGATCCTTGCACAAGCCATCATCTCCTTAAACAAATATCAAAATCATGGGAATTGTGTATTCTAAGCTTCTACTGGTCTTCTCTCATTATGGTTCATTTCACATATTCGACCATGGTGTCGCTTTATGAATATTCATGAGATTAATTCAGCGATAAACCCAATATAATGGTACATCCTATCCAAAATAAATTATCCAAACACTCCTTCTTAGATTGGGCTAACTTCATTAGAGCCCTACCCCATATCAAATCCAATGGCGGATCAATTGACCGAAGATCGACAAGGCAAGAATTACAAGCCAAGAGGAAAATATGGTGCCATTGCTTGAATTGAGCAGAGCAACTACGTATTGTCCCCTAAGAATTGTTAGATAATTCGGGATGCTTCAACAAGTTCCTCTGGCATGGAATCCCGAAGAGTTCAATTTTGAAATCTCAAAGGGAACCTTACCCGAAAAGGAGAAGAGTAGTTTACAAATGAAGATTCGTAAGATTATCCAATATTTGGAGAACTCACCCGAGCAAGCAATTGAGTGGCCAAAATGTTTAGAAGGCGAGATGAAGATCTACATGGCATTCAAAGAATACATTAAATGGATAAAAAGCAACCGACCAATCGACGTGGAACCATATGTACCGTTGAGCATTGCACCAAATCCCGAGGAGCAATATATTCCATAATATATTGTTCCAAACATGCCTGGAGTGGACCATACGTTCTCGAGGAGGTTGTGATTGATGTCGAGGAATGGGAGTCCCGAATCAAGGAATGGGAAACATATGAAAAGGCGGAAGCTATCTTAGCTAGCAAGAAACCTATAATTGGATGAGTTAGAATTCCCATTAGGGTTTAAAATCGTTGTGTAGGACAATCTCAAATTTTATATGCAATAATCAAATGACCATTTTCAAAATGTGTTTGGAAAGGTTTAGAACGTGATTTGAAAACATAAAGAAATCACCATGGATTACAATTCTTTGTATTGTATGATTGGTTAAGAAAGACATTGATAAGGAATTTAATACAAGGTTAAGGCTTGTATAAAAGTTCTTATCCTTGTTAATAATAAGAAACCATACAATTGAAAGAATGTAGGTTTTCATTCTCGTTTTACCATCCTAACACCTTGTCTTTCTATGGAGAAGGTTTTCTAGCAACAGAAAGGAAAAGACCTCGAACTCGTTTACAAACTAAAATGGCGGAAGAGGAGACCCGTAATCGACTTGCTGAAGTAGAAAATCAAATGACTCAAATGGCCGCCATGATGGCGGAGATGAATACCTTTATTATGGCTACAAGAGGATCTTATCCTATGGCTCCCGATGCTAATGCTCCAAATATTGAAGAGACTTCTAATCAAAATCAAAATAAAAAGCTTGTTCAAGAAAACCCACCAAAAACAACACCCGAAGTGGTGAACTTAGAAGAAGATGGCCCTTCAAAGAAAACCCTCTCTAAAGCTAAGGATGAGGAAGAAGCTAAAAGGCTACCAAGATCGAAGAATGTTTAACAAGTCAAGGCTACGAATTGCAAAGATTTGATAAATTCTCGTCATATGCAAAGGTTGTTGTTCCGGAGAATTACAAGGAACCGGAGTTCGTAAGCAAGTACGATAGAATTGGCTGTCCCAAAAGCCATTTGAAGTATTATCTTCGTAAGATGGCGAGGTATTCAGATAACACACCTCTTCTCTTTAGCACTTTTCAAGATAGTCTCAAAGGAGCGGTCTTAGCATGGTATACAGCTCTTGACGTAGAAGACTTTGTCGCGCCGCGATTTTTGGGGCTTTCGGGATTTGCGCGCTAAGAAGGTATTTTCGTGTAAGGGTCTCTCCCAGACCATACCTCACGTGACAGTGGAAGGTAATTTCTTATTTAGTCTAGGTTTGTGATTTTAGAGTCGCCACTAGTCATTATTGGTAGGTAGACTAGAAACCTAATCGAGATACGGGAGAAATACCACGATTCTACGAACCAGAGATTCTGAGTACGGGGACTTGGTTACGTTATTGATCCCGAATCGAGATCCCTAATGCCCTTTCGGTACCTAAGAACGATACGATGTCTAACGTGTCATGCGAATTTCCGAGGTTTACCCACTAATTCTATCCATTCTAATCGCAGGAAAAACCAAACAAGTATTAAATGTACAATCAATGTCAATCAGATCAATCAATCATAAATGGTCTCTAAAAATGAAAATCAATCAAAACATCCAAATCTTAATGAAGCTCTAGAAGCTTATTCATTTCATGATTCACATTTTTTAGGGTTTTAGGGTTTTTTAGGGGTTATAACCCCTGAATTTGAGATTTTCTAAAAATGCCACTTGGGCACTTCAAAAAATTCAAATCTCACTTTTTATGGTTGGCCACGGTGTTTTTGGATCATTCTGTGAATTTTAAAAATTTTTGAATTTTTTTTCGGAAATTTTATTAACCGAGAATTGATTTTTATGATTTTCTGAAAATTTTTATGAATTTTTCAATTTTTTTAGGTTAATACCACGAAAAACCCTAAACTGGTACACTTGTGACACATTTACCCCCAAACTATTTTTTTTACCATAAAAAATCCCAAACTGGTACACCTGTGACAATTTTACCCTGAACTATTTTTTTGACCATCAAAAACCCCAAACTGGTACACCTGTGATAATTTTACCCTTAACTTATCAAAAAAAACCCTAAACTGGTACATATATGACAATTTTACCCTGAATTAAAATTTAAATTTTATTTTTTTATTTTTTTTCGAATATTTATTTATTTTTTATTCTTTTCTTTTCTTTTCTTTTTTTTTTTTCATCTTCAAACTACGGCGGTCGCCGGTCAGGCGGCACCATCAGACAACAGCCGACATTGCCCGCCACCGCGGCGTCCCAGTGCCCTCGCCGGCGTCGGGCGAGGCGCCCTCCGCCGGCGTCCGGGCGAGGCCGCCCTCGCCGGCGTCGGGCGAGGGCCGCCCTCGCCGGCGTCGGGCGAGGGCGACCCTCGCCCGGCGTGGCGAGGGTCGCCCTCGCCCGGTCTAGCGAGGGCCGCCCTCGCCGGCGTCGGGCCGCCCTCGCCCGACGCCGGATCTGGCGAGGGCGACCCTCGCCTGAGTCGGGCGAGGGTCGCCCTTGCCCTGGGCAAGCGAGGGCGGCCCTCGCCCACGCAGCCGAGGGTCGCCCTCGCCCGGATCCGGCGAGGGCGACCTCACCCGATCTGGCGCGGCTCGCCCTCGCCCGGCCGGTGAGGGCGGTCCCGCCCGGGATCGGGCGAGCACTCGCCTCGCCCCGGATCGGGCGAGGGTCGCCACTCGCCGGCTTCCGCCTCTGGCCGGTCGCCGGATCGGCGACCGGCCAGAGGTTGAAGGTGAAGGAAAAAAAAAGAAAAGAAAAAAATTAAAAAAAATTAAAAAATAATATTAAAAATTAGTTCGGGGTAAAATTGTCACATGTGTACCAGTTTAGGATTTTTTGTGGTATGTTTGGGGTAAAATTGTCACAGGTGTACCAGTTTGGGATTTTTTATGGTCAAAAAAATAGTTTGGGGTAAATGTGTCACAAGTGTACCAGTTTAGGGTTTTTCGTGGTATTAACCCATTTTTTTTATTGATTTTCCAAATTTTTCACATTTTTTATTTGTATTTTCTGAATTTTCTGAATTTTTATGAATTTTCTAATTTTTTATTTTTCTGTGAATTTCCTATTTTTTCTAGAATTTTTCGAATTTCCAAAATTTTTAGAAATTTTTCTGATTTTTTTAATTTTTCTATGAAATTTTATTTTTTTTTTATTTTTTAGGATTATTTATTTATTTATTTTTAAATTTCCTGCCCGGAAAAATGAACCGGACTGGTCCGGTTCAACCCGGTTCAACTTGACCGAACCACGCATCGCCAGCGCCGGCGATATGGAACCATTTGGTCAAAGAATTTCTCCGTCAATACAAATTCAATGTTGAAGTTCTCCCGACTAGGGAAGACCTTGTCAGAACAGAGATGTAGAAATGAAGGGTTCCGAGTTTATGCCCAGAGCTGGAAAGCTGTTGCTTCGCAAGTAAAACCCATCATAAACGAGGATGAGCTTATTGATCTCTTTCTAAAATCATTGCCTTATGAATATTACGACAAGCTACATGTGTCAGGTTGTCAAACGTTTATTATGCTGGTAAAGGTTGGTGAAAGAATTGAGTGGGGCTTAAAAGAAAAAAAATGCTCAAGAAACAACAACACGAAGGCTTTATCTCGGGAAAAAAGACAGAGCCCATTCATGAGGTAGTTGTGGTTTCTAACCCGAACGCTCATCATACACCATTTTAGAGGCAACCAAACACCACTTGGAAGAATGCGAAGCCATTTGAACCAAAGAAAAGGCCCGTAAAGCAATTTACAACGTTGCCACGACCGTTCTCGAAATTACCTATGCTACTAGAAGGGCATTTGGTAGCAAAAGAGGTACCAAGAGAGAATCCTCTCAGATTTCCTGGGGATTACGAGTCAAAAACCTGTGTGTATCACATGGGAGAAAGGGGACATGACGTAGGCAATTGTCTCACATTGAAAATTAAAATCCAACAACTCATTAATAGAAAAATCCTCAACTTTCAAGAGCCATAACCAAATGTGCATCAAAATAAAGGAGATAATAGAGACAGACGAAAAAGATGAATACGAGGCCAAAGTGAAAGCCTCTCGACAAGGAGATGCTTGATTTCACCAAGACGCATTTCGAAAAGGTGAAGTCATAGACAATTTGGGAGAAAACTCCGGTAAATACAATTTTCAAGTAAAGTATACCCCGCCGCTATGGGCATTTAAGAACGAAGTAATTGTGCTCGATGGTTGGGGCGGTATGGATGACAAAGTGAGTCCCAAGGAGGAGATTCCATTTGAGGAAGCAAAATTCGAAGAAGAGATAGATGAAGATGAGAAAGAAAAAAAAAAGATTCGTCAGGGTGAGAGGCGTTTTACCCAAGGATCACTCCAGCAATGTGAGACTGTAGATTTACTCGATTAGGACAGTGGCAGTTACAACTACCGTGTTAAATATACCCCTCCTCCATGGGCATTTAAAGACTAGGTTATCGTGCCTGATGGATGGGATGGTATGGATGATGTCCCAATCAACAAGCTAAATCTCGAAGAAAAGGAAGATCGAGAGGAATAAAAGAAGAAAAAGATTCGACGAGGTTATAGGCGGTTTATCCGCAAAGCACGAAAGCATGGTGAGACTGTGGACCCGTTAAGTCAAGATAGCGGTTGTTATAACTACAGTATCAAGTATACATCCCCTCCATGGGCGTTTAAGAACGTAGTCGTCTTACCTGATGGTTGGGGTGGGATAGATGACGAGGAAGCTAATAAAAGTATCGTATCCATGATCACACCATTTGTGATCAAACTCGATGAAGTAGATAAGTACGAGGAGGAAGGATGTCATATTGAACCAGTTACTATTCAACTCCCAATGGATCAACTGAAGATTGAGGAAAAAGAATTACAGCATGTGATCATTACTTTGCCGCCAAAAGAAGAGTTTGATACTAAGTCAGTACCTTAGGATTATGCACCAAAAGAGGTCGATGTTGTAACCCAATTGGGAAGATGTTATGTCCCAAAGGAGGATGAGCACGAGAAGAAGGGTGTAACAAAGGAGGATGTGAAGTAATTACTTTCAGTCATGAAGACAAGCGAGTATGAGGTGATAGAACAGTTAAGAAAGATGCCAACTCAAATTTCCTTGTTGGATCCTTTTAAAACTTCAGAGACTCATAAAATGGTGCTTATGAAACTTCTCAATGAAATTCATGTCTCGGAGACAATCAACGAAGTGCAACTGGAGAATTTCGTTGGCACCATTCTGTTAAAAGATCAAATTGCTTTCTCTTATGAGGACTTTCCAATTGATGGACGTTCACACAATAAAGCCCTATATATTGCCATCAAATGCAGGGGCAATGAGGTGTCGTGAGTATTGATTGATAATGGCTCCGCACTTAATCTATGCCCACTAAGTACACTTCATCGTCTGGGGATCAATGAAGAGCTTATCAAGCCTTCTAAGATGACTATACGCTTGTTTGATGGAATGAAGAAAGATGTCACTGGCGATATTGAGCTTGAAGTGAATTAGGCCCTATACCCTTCTTGATCTATTTCCAAGTGGTGGATATTCTGAGGACTTTCAACCTGTTACTGGGTAGGCCTTGGATTCACATGGCCGGTGCCATCCTTCAAGTCTTCACCAAAAGGTTAGATTTGTTATTAATGGCAAGATGATCACCGTACATGGAGAGACATATTTCAATACCTATAAGGAGAGTGCAATACCGTACATTGAGCCAGAGATAAAAGATGAACCAAGCTACAACTCGTTTGAAATGATTTCGATGGTACAAATTCCCGCTGGTAGTATTATGAGGACCCCAGAGCTCTCGACATCATCCATTATGTTAGGGAAGGTGTTATGCTAGTATGGGTTCGTCCCTGATGATGGACTTGGATCAAAAGCCCAAAGGATTAAGGAGCCTATCATTCCACTTGCTACTAAGAAGAGATATGGGGTGGGTTATATCGAAAAGGATTTAAATGATCACCATGGAGACCAAGGCCGAGGTCAAGGCAATAATCCTGAGAACTGTGGAGCGTGTGCAAAGTGGGTTGATCGCATCATCAATCCATCAGTCTGGAAGGGCAAAGCCAAAGAGCTTCCTTATTATCAGATCCACATCAAGAAAACTTTCCCTGGGCCTTCCAAATTACTCCAAGAAGAGGACATTCATGCAGAAAAGGAACCTGCTTTGTCAGAGCTATTCAAGGAAAATACTGTCAATATCATCATAACTGAAGTGGAAAATACCTACGTACTGGAGTAGGAAGATCCTTCCAATTCTTTACTCGCTTCATTGTTTTTCTCACTGCATCGCTACTTTCATAGTTTCCAGTTTCATTTTGATTCTGTATGTAATTTCAATTTAGTTGCAATTTCCATTCATGTTGATCTAGTTGTAATATGTTCTTTCAAATTCAATAAAAGTGTTTAAATGTTTTGTTAAGGACATATGGAAACAAAACCAAACCCATGATGAATATTGCCCTTACTTGTGAGACTTAAGGCTTTGGGTTTCTGTATTGCTCCTAGTTGCGAAAATAGTTTTTACGAGCAAGGATGTCCAAGGATATGAGGACTAGCTCTATCTTTCCATTCTTTCAAAATGGATTTCAAAATGGATTTCCAAAAAGACTTTTCATAAAGCCTCATGCGTTGTTATACTTCATATGTGAATACTAACCATGTTTGTTACATGTTAGGCATGAGCATTCATATATTCATAATAGGTTCTTATGTGGCCCAAATCCTTTAGACGAAATCACTTGTGACATTGAAGAGGTTGATGGAGATGAAGAATGGGTTAGAAGGAAATGGATTCGTCATGAAGAATCAAAGCCATTTACATTAGAGAAAACAGTTACTATTAATCTGGGCAATGATGAGACTCCCAAAGAAGTTAAGATTGGGGAAAGCCTTTTTTCTGCAGAAGCAAAGAAGATTACTGATTTACTCAGAGAATATCAAGATATCTTCGCATGGTCTTACGCTAACATGCCGAGTCTTGATCCAAAGATTATTAAACATGCTTTACCAATTTATCCAAGCATTCCTCCAAAGAAGCAAAAACTTCGGTGGACCAAGCCAAAGTTAGCAAAGAAAATAGAAGAAGAAGTAATGAAATTGCTTAAGGTTGGATTCATTGAAGTGGCACCTTATTCAGAATGGGTTGCCAATATAGTCCCCGTATTGAAGAAGATGGACGGGTGCGGGTTTGCATTGATTATCGCGACCTAAATAAAGCAAGTCCCAAAGATAATTTTCCGTTACCACACATTGACTTCTTAGTGGATAGCACTGCTGGGTTTGAAATATTTTTATTCATGGATGGATTTTCTGGATATAATCAAATTTTCATGAAGAAAGAGGATAAGGCGAAAACATCCTTCATTACACTATGGGGCACATTCTGTTACAAAGTGATGCCTTTCGGTTTAAAGAATGCTGGTGCCACATGTGAAAGGGCAATGATAACTTTATTCCATGACATGATGCACAAAGAAATCGACGTATATGTAGACGACATGATTGTCAAATTCAAACAAAGAGAAGATCATATGGTGATACTTCAAATATTGTTTGAAAGACTTAGAAAGTACAAGTTGGGGTTAAACCCCAACAAATGTGTATTTGGGGCAAAATCTATCAAGTTGGTGGGTTTTGTTGTTAGTAGCAGAGGTATCGAAATAGATCCCTCAAAGATTAAGGCAATTTATGATCTCAAGACTCCCTCAACAGTAAAAGAGGTGAAAAGCTTATTAGGGCGATTGAATTACATTGCCCATTTCATTTATCAACTTTCTAAAATTGCTAAGCCATTTTTCAAGTTACTGAAGAAAAATGCTAAAGTGAAATGGGACGCAGAGTGTCAACAAGCCTTTGACAAGATCAAAGAATATCTAGTATGTCCACCAGTCCTTGTACCACCAATCCCTGGGATTCCGTTGATTTTATATATGACAATTCATCGTGAGTTGTTAAGGGCCGTGCTTGTCCAAAGAAGACCAAGTGATGGTAAGGAGCAAGCCATTTACTACCTGAGCAAGAAGTTTTCCATATCTGAAACAAATTATCCAACAGTGGAGAAGACATGTGTTGCATTAATTTGGGTGTTACACATGCTAAGGCAATACACTTCATCATCAAATCTTATTAGTAACTGAGAATGACCCGATTAAGTTCTTGTTAGAGAAATCATCCTTGATCAGAAAATTAGCAAATGGCAAGTCTTGCTATCAGAATTTGATATCAGAAGTTCATCTCAGAAATCCGTTAAAGGACGAGCGATTGCGGATATGTTAGCAGAAAATTCGCATAAATCTACCAGTCTTGAAGAGGATGAATTTGATGATCGTGTCTTGATGATAAAGGATGATAGATGAACTATGTATTTTGATGGTGCAACCAATCTATCTGGATTGGGGACTGGGGCAATACTGATTTCCCCAGAGGGTCAACATTATCTAGTATCTGCAAAGTTGGTATTTCCATGCACTAACAATATTGCCGAATATGAAGCTTGCATACTTGGCTTGCAGTTAGCCCTTTCAATGGAAGTAAAAAAGTTGCAACTATATGGAGATTCTATGCTTATCATTTTACAAACAACTGGTGAATGGTAAACCTGAGATTCCAAGTTAGTGCCATACCACCAACACTTGGAAGAAATAATTGAAAATTTTGAAGAGATCACATTTGACTATCTACCAAGAGCTCAAAATTACTTTGCAGATGTTCTGGCTGCGTTGTCATCCTTATTACAAGCAGAGGTTGGTTTGGATATAAAGCTATCGAGGATCAAAATTCTAGAGCAACCAGCATATTACATGTTAGTTCAAACAAAATTTGATAATGAACCATGGTTCCATGATATCAAGAAATATCTCCAAACAGGAGAATTCCTGAAGGAAGCCAACTAGCTGACAAGAAGTTTATCAAGAAGATAGCCATAAAATTCTTTCTTAGTGACCAAACTCTTTACAAGAGATCATTTGATCAGTCTTACTAAGGTGTGTCGATGCCAAAGAAGCTGACCAAATCATGAAAGAAATCCATGAAGGTGAATGTGGGCCACACATGAATGGGCACCTTCTAGCCCAAAAGATCATGAGATTGGGATACTATTGGATGACAATGGAGACGGATTGTATCCAGCATGTAAGATGTTGTCACCAATGCCAAGTTTATGGAGATAGGATTAATGCACCTCCAAATGAGTTACATCAAATGTCTAAGCCATGGCCATTTTTAATATGGGGCATCGATATGATTGCTCCGATCAACCCCAAGGCCTTAAACGGACATCGCTTTATCTTGGTTGCGATTGATTACTTTACCAAATGGATTGAGGCAAGCTCATATGCTAATGTTACAGCTAAGAATGTGGCAAGGTTCATTAGGCATGACATCATTGCCAGATAGGGAGTTCCGGAAGCAATCATTACCGACAATGGGTCGAATTTAAACAACAAGATTATGGATGATTTACTTGAATATTTCCACATTCGATATTTGAACTCGTCTCCATATCGCTCGCAAATGAATGGAGCGATTGAGGCAGCAAATAAGAACATAAAGAAGATATTGTCCAAGACGGCTGAAAACTATTGTGACTGGCATGACAGGTTGCCATATGCTCTAATGGCATACCGAACTTCAATTCGAACATCAACTAGGGTGTCGCGCCACGCTTTTTGGCACGCTAAGGATGTACTTCCATTTGTCACGAATGGAGAAACTGTCCTCGAATGAGCTACAAGGGTCCGATACAGATATTTCGCTCAAACGTTCCACTAACATCCCATCACTAGACAAACAGAGGCCTCTCCCAGACCATACCTCATGTGACAGCGGGTTGCGATTTTTTTATCCTTTTATTTAGTATGAGTTTTGATTTGGAGTCGCCACTAGTCATTATTGGTAGATTGACTAGAAACCTAATCGAGGTACGGGAGAAATATCACGATTTTACGAACCAGAGATTCTGAGTAAGGGGACTTGGTTACGCTAATGATCCCAAATTGAGATCTCTAACGTCCTTTCGGTACCTAAAATGATATGATGTGTCTAACGTGTCACACGAGTTTCCGAGGTCTACCAACTAATTCTAACCATTCTAATTGTGGCAACTCAATCAATTAATAAAAGCAGCACAATCAATTGCAAAAAAAAACAAACACAATCCTAATTTGGGTCTCTAAAATGAAAACCAATTCAAAATACCCAAACCTTAAGAAAGCCCTAAAGGCTTATTCATTCGATGATGTGTTAGGGTTTAGGATTTTTTTAAGGGTAAAAACCCATAAACTAAGGATTTTCTAAAAATGCCGTTTATGTATCTTTAAAATTCTAATTTCATTTGCAAAGGCTGGCCACAATATTTTTGAGTCATTCCGTGAATTTTTGAAATTTTGATTTTTTTCTTTTTTTGGAAAAAGTTCCGAGAATTTCTTGAATAAAAAGTTCTGAAATTTTTATGTGATTTTCAAATTTTTCAAATTTTTTTGTATTTTTATGAATTTTTTACATTTTTTATTTGATTTTCTGAATTTTTTGATTTTTATGGAATTTTCAGAAATTTTCCAATTTTTTATATTTTATATGTTTCTGATTTTTTAATAATTTTTATGTATTTTTTCATGTGATTTTTCTGATTTTTTTTTAAGGTTTTCTAGAATTTTTTCAAAAAAAATTGATTTTCCCGTCGGTAATCAAACCGGGCCGAACCGGGTTCAAATTAGTCTGACCAAGTCAAACCGGTCGGCGCTTGGGCGAGCACAGTGCCCAAAACGGCACCATTTTGGCTGAGCCTCATTGAGCCATTTATACAAACATGTGATGACTTGATGTTTTTCCTTTTCTGGGCCATCACTTTGGCTGCTATTCCAATGACTTTCCAGCCACCTCCCGGCCAACTTAACCGATCCAAATCCTTCTCCTAACTTTCCTCTATGAATGCATATTAATTTTGTTTCCATTGGACACCTCTAAACCATTGATTTTTAAGCTCAAAGTTCCCTACTTGATATGATTTTCTGGGTTTTTCAATTTTAACATTGTCGGGATAACAACTTTAACCTAGTCTCTGATGGCCTTCCGGTCACATTTTGGCAATTACATCCGCTCCAAAACCTTCATTGATGTCCCTCTACACATCTATGTTCATAACATGGCCATTTGACATTTCTAAGCCATAGATTTTCAAGCTCAAAATACCCTACTTAGTACTGAAAATCAATACAAAACATAACATGTCTAACATGCAAATCAACCAATCTAGATCGTCCTAGCCGTTTCTAGCGATAAAAAATCAATCAGTGAATAAGAAAAACTGACTTGGATCAGCCAATGGCCACGATCACAATCCGGTAAGATTTCGGGAGCATTGGCAAAGTATTTTTTACGGACGACTCGGAGCGTTTTTCGTTTCACCAATCCAAAATGAAAAAGATGAGAAACCACGTGATCAAAAACATGAAATGGGATCTAAATAACATTCTGGAACTGAGAGATCTCAAAAATCGCACAAGAATGCATTCGGTCATTCATTTGAATGTTTTATCGAACATGTAAAGTGCGGTAACTGAGCGTTTTTACCTTAAAAAATGGACGCCAAAATGAAGATTCCGAGACGATCGGAAGCCATGGAATGGTTCACCAACACGCCGTCTTCAAGCTAATGGTACTCGTTTCCCCAGGTAAACCATGGGTTGACCGAAAAAGTGATGTTTTCATGCCACCATGACAAACCAGTTCGGCTGAAATGGTGAGGGGAGGATCACGGCTGGTTCATGATTTGCCGCGTTCCGCAATCTACGGCGGCACCGGACACTCGTGAGGGGACCTTCAACCCTCTCCCTCTAGTTCTCTCTCTTTTGTTTGTCTCGGTTTCTCTCTCTCTCTTCTCTCTGTAAAATCGTCGAACACCCTCCATGCGTTTGATAGTGTTTTTTTTTTCGTTTTTGTAGCTTGATTTCCCGCCCAAAGTTGGTTATCACCGACCTCCAAATCAGTTGTAACGAATCTCCAATGCCAGCTGTAATCGGAGTTTAACACTTGCTATATTGATCGGATTCAATCAGTGAAGTGGCGGGGCCGGAGATATTTTTATGGGTTTTATCACGTTCTGGGCGAGTCGAATAAGGAAGTAGACCGAACCGGGTCGGGTCGGGTTGACCTGGCAAACCCAGGTTGGTCTAAAATCACAAATTAAGCCTGATTTTGACCCAATTTTTAAGATTTAACCTCAAAATTGAATTCCTTGGCACATTTTGCATCAAAATATGAGATTTGCCCTTATTTTTGTCACAATTAAACCAAAAATTCCCAAATTTTAAAATCCGAGTCACTAGGATTTTATTCAATCCAGCACCTAAATGACCTGATTGAGCAAAATTGATGCCAAATTGGATTATCCACGACTGATTAACAATAGAAATGATGATCTCATGGTTCGACAATTTTAAATTGATAATGATCCCCAATTTGGGCTAAACATCCTTAATTTTCAATTGAATTTTGGGGCTTTTCGATTTCTTTGGTAAATTGTGCAATTGGACCGACCATTATGTAATTCAAGGTTCCAGGATCATTTGTTGCGAAGACACTATAGCCTAGAGATGACTAGAAATGACTCAATTGAATTTTTTATTCTATTTGGGCTTGTTTTTACCCAATTTTGGGAAAAGCACATTCTCAATTGAAATTTTCTAAAATTGATGCTGTATTAATGAAATTGGATTTAAAAGAAGACTAATTAATATTTTTATGGAATTTTTGGACTCCATTTGCTATTTTTCTTGATTTTCTCTATTATTTTGACCAAAAGAAATTCAGGAAAATTCTAAAAGAAAATTTGGTTTAGAAATAGGTTACTAAGCTTGGCCAAGGTTCCTAATCCTAATCTTGTAATTTTTGAAAAAAATTGAAAAATAGGCTAAAAATCAGATGTTAACCTAGGGCAACTCCATTTTCCTTGGTTTATGGAATGAAAACGGTATTACCTGTTGAAGTGGAAATTCCTTCATTAAGAATATTATCTCAATTGAAGCTTTCAGAAGCTGAATTGACTCAACAGAGATATGAACAACTCAACATGATTAACGAGAAGAGTTTGAGGGCTATATGTCATGGACAAGCCTATCAGAAGAGAATTGCCAAATCCTTTAATCGAAAAGTGAAACCAAGGCATTTCGAAGTTAAAGATCTAGTGGTGAAAAAGATCATCCCCAATAATTCAGATCCACGTGGGAAATTCACTCCAAATTACGAAGGTCCATATGTTGTCAAGAAAGTTTTGCCAGGTGGAGCATTTATTCTTGTAGCTATGGATGGAACAGAGTTAGTTTATCCTATAAATGTAGATGCTGTCAAGATATTCTACCAATGAAATAAAATGACAAACTTGATTGAACATTCCAGAAGATGATTTGGGCCACTTTAGAACATGTGCATAGCATGTATATCATGCATTTCATAAGCATGTTTGTTCATTTTGTAGAATAGGACCCAAATGAGTTTAAGATGATAAAAGATCTCAAATTCCTTAATGGAGTGGGTAAAAAGGAGAACAAAGGAAGGAAACTATGAAAAAACAAATCCTCAGTGGAATCTAACTTGAAGCACATAAAAGAGTTGGCGGTATTGTTTCAATTGTTGATAAGGATTGTGTAAATGAACTCTAACACTTGATTTTGAATCCTTGCAGAATCTTCACCAATTCGAAAAGGTGAGTTGTCATTCAAAAGGATTCCAATTCCCCAAATAAGGGCAAATCAAAACAAGAGATCAAAGAGATAATTCATGAATAATCAAGCCAAGATGAACAAGAGGTTGGTTGTGTCATTTCAATTTGAAATGAATAATGCTTGGACTTATTTTAACAATGGGTTTTAATTTTGCAAGGATCCCATCAAACCGATCAGGTAAGTATCCCTGATTCACGAATTCAAACCCCAAAAGTTAATTCTTATGAAAAGAAATTCAATTCCCCAAGCAGAGCAAATTAGTGGAAAAGATTGAGAAAACGATTTTCATAAAAACCCAAACTAGAACAATCAAGAAGTTGATTGTATCGTTTCAATTTGAAATGAGCAATGTAATAACTTATATTGACATGGGGTTTGAACTTTTGCAGGGATCCTAGCAAGAAAGTCAGGTAAGCATCCTTAACTCCTTGTTGCGCCACGCTTTTTATTTGGGACTTTCGGGATTTGCGCGTTAAGGAGATATTTCCGTGTATAGGTCTCTCCCAGATCATACCTCGCGTGACAGCAGATGGTAATTTCCTATTTAGTGATTTTGGAGTCGCCACTAGTCATTATTGGTAGGTAGACTAGAAACCTAATCGGGGTATGGGAGAAATACCACGATTCTACGAACCAGAGATTCTGAGTACGGGGACTTGGTTACGTTATTGATCCTAGATCAAGATCCCTAACGCCCTTTCGGTACCTAAAAACGATACGATGTCTAACGTGTCATGTAAATTTCCGAGGCTTACCCACTAATTTTATCCATTCTAATCACGGGAAAATCAATCAAAAATTAAATGTGCAATCAATGTCAATCAAAATAATTAATCCTAAATGGTCTCTAAAAATGAAAATCAATCAAAAAAACCAAACCATAATGAAGCCCTAGAAGCTTATTCATTTCATGATTTACATTTTTTAGGGTTTTAGGATTTTTTAGGGGTTATAATCCCTGAATTTGAGATTTTCTAAAAATGCCACTTGGGCACTTCCAAAAATTCAAATTTCACTTTCTAAAGTTGGCCACAGTATTTTTGAACCATTCTGTGAATTTTTAAAATTTTTGATTTTTTGATTTTTTTTTTTTGGAAATTGAATTTCTGAGAATTTCATTAACTGAAAATTGATTTTTATGATTTTCCGAAAATTTTTATGAATTTTCCAATTTTTTATTGATTTTCTAAAATTTTCACATTTTTTATTTGTATTTTCTGAATTTTTTTGAATTTTCTGAAATTTTTATTTTTCTATGAATTTCTTATTTTTCTGAAATTTTTTTGTTTGATTTTCCAAAATTTTTATGAATTTTTTATTATTTTTTTATGAATTTTTTATTTTTTTAGATTTTTTAAATTTTTTTAAATTTTTTTAGATTTTTTTTGAATTTTCCCCGTCGGGAAAATGAACCGGACCGGCCCGATTCAACCCGATTCGGCTTTGGCCGAACCGGGCATCGCCGGCGCCGGTCGCCGATCACCTTCTCCGGCGAGCTCAACGCCAAAACGGCGCCGTTTTGGACATTTTTCATTGGGACATTACATCGAGCACCTAAGGTGCACAATTTCAGACTTAAAGTTCTCGAGGCCATGGCTTTGAGCTCATCGCCGACGATCTTCCGACGACTATTTCTCCATTTCTTTTGATCCATTATCAAGTTCATGTCATCCTTTATCGATCTAGACTAACTGGATGGCCGTCGGGCCACCGCTGGCCGGCGAAAAGCCGGTCAGAAAACCCTAAATCATCACTAACCTAAGCTAAAATTTTCAGACTTCAAATGACTAATCTAATCGCCTTAGCCATCTAAATCGTTCTAAAACAATATTCAAAACATCAAACAAAAATCAGGAATCACTGACTTGGATGTTTTAGGGCCAAAATGAAGCTCCGGCAGGGGGTTCTCGAGCTCCGGTGAGGTTCAACAATGGTGGCCGAGGAGGTTTATGCTCATTTTCCAATTAACAATGCAATCAAACAATACCAAATGCGATTAGAAACGTATTTTAAATATCAAGGACCTCAGAATCATCAAAGAAATTGCAAGATTGGCAATATCAAGCTCAACTTCATTTTTCTGAGAATTTGGAAAAACCGAGGTAATGATCGAAGTTCACCTACTTTGTTTGATGATCAGGTGGAGTTTCTGAGCTGATCAGAGTCTTCAAATATGTTTCCTGATACTTGATCTTCAACCTAGTAGCTTTAGATTCACCGGAATATCTCTCGGCACGCCGGACGAAGCTCGTTTTCACGGCTTCGCGATCAGTTTGTTTGATTGAAACGACCAAGGGAGAGTCGCGGCTTATCCACGATTCGCCAGTGCTCCGCCGTCCACGGCGGCGTCAGACACTCGTGAGGGGACTCTCGACCCTCTCTCTCTCTAGATCCTTCTCTTTGATTTCGCTCCTTTTCTCTCTCTCTCTCTCTCTCTCTCTCTCTCTTCGGCAAATCGTCGAACACCTCCCCTTCTGCAATGTTCAGTTTTTCTTCGTTTTTGTTCATCAAAATTCCCGCCCAAAGTTTGTTGGAACCGACTTCCGATCGGTTGTATCGGTTCCCCGGTGCCAACTGGAGATTCTCCAGCTGGCCAAGTCGATTTTCAAGTGTCAAATTGACTGGAAGAGATCGGCAAAGTCGCGGGCTTGAAATGTTTTTTTTTTCTGGGTTTAATGGGCATCTGGGTGAGTCGGGTAAGGGAGATGAACAACCCGGCAGACCTGGGTTGGTCCAAATTCGCAAATTAAGCTCAATTTTGACCCAATTTTCAAAATTAAACCCCAAAATTGAATTCCTCATCACATTTTGAACCCAAACATGTGATTTTTTCCAATTTTTGTGACAATCATATCCAAGATTTTCACATTTTTGTATTCGGGTTAATAGGATTTTATTCAATTTGTTGTCCTAATGACCTGATTAGGCAAAATTGATGCCAAAATTGAATTACCCACATCTTATTAATCCTAGAAATGATGGTCTCATGGTTCGACAATTTCATATTGGGCACGATTCCCAATTTGGGCTCAAAACCTTTAATTTTCGATTGAATTTTGGGGTTTTCTGATTTCTTTGACAAATTTGTACAATTGGACTGACCATTATGTAATTCAAGGTTCCAGAATCATTTGTTGTGAAGACACTATGACTTAAAAATGACTAGAAAAGATTTAATTGCATTTTTGGTTCAATTATGGTTTGATTTTGCCCAATTTTGGGAAAAATATATATCCGATTGAGATTTTTCAAAATTAATGATGTATTAATGAAATTGGATTTAAAAGAAGACTAATGACTATTTTTATGGAATTTTCTGATTCCATTTACTATTTTTCTTGATTTTCTCACTTATTTTGACTAAAAGAAATTAAAGAAAAATGTAGGAAAATGCTAAAAAAATTATTTTTTTGATTTAGAAATAGGTTTCTAGGCTTGGCCAAGATTCCTAGTCCTAATTTTGAGATTTTTTAAAATATGAAAAAAATGAGCTAAAAATCAAATGTCAACAGCTGCCCCTCTTTGGGATTGAGCTTGTTAGAAGTTGATCTCAAAGACAAGGTGACACCTGAGTTTTCAGTCGACTCAATGAACAAGATAAGATAAAAATTTCATAACAACTGACAAGGGATCTTGCTTTTGAAATTCGTAATTTAATCCAAAGGTTCTTTTTTCAGAACATATTTTGAAAAGTTCTTAATGATTGAAGGAGAGAAACTTACCTGTCTGTGAGCGTCTCTTTGTTGCTTATCCAAGGGCATGAATTGATGGTGGTGATGATTATTCTGATTTCGTGATTTAAGGACGAATTCACAAGCCATGAACACATGAGGTTCCTCGCCTGAGGATTTGGAAATTTGCCTAGTGGTTCCTCACCAATAGGACTTTGAATTTACCTAGGGGCTCCTCGCCTATAGGACTTTGAATTTCCCAAGTGGTTCTTTATCAGTAGGACTTGAATTTGCCTAGAGGCTCCTCGTTTGTAGGACTTGAATTTGCCTAGGGGCTCCTCGCTTATAGGACTTTGAATTTGCCCAGGGGTTCCTCACCAGTAGGACTTGAATTTGCATAGGGGCTCTTCGCCTGTAGGATTTTGAATTTGCCTAGGGGTTTCTTGCCTGTAGGACTTTGAATTTGCCTAGGGGTTCCTCGCTTGTAGGACTTGAATTTGCCTAGGGGCTCCTCGCTTGTAGGACTTTGATTTGCCTAGAGGCTCCTTGCCTGTAAGACTTGAATTTGCCTAGTGGTTCCTCACTAGTAGGACTTGAATTTGCCTAGGGGCTCCTCGCCTATAGGACTTTTCAATTTGCCCAGGGGCTCCTCGCCTGTAGGACTTTGGATTTGCTTAGGGGCTCCTTGCCTGTAAGACTTGAATTTTCCTAGTGGTTCCTCACTAGTAGGACTTGAATTTGCCTAGGGGCTCCTCGCCTGTAGGACTTTTCAATTTGCCCAGGGGCTCCTCGCCTATAGGACTTTGGATTTGCCTAGGGGCTCCTCGCTTGTAGGACTTGAATTTGCCTAGGGGCTCCTTGCCTGTAGGACTTGAATTTGTTTAGTGGTTCCTCACTAGTAGGACTTGAATTTGCCTAGAGGCTCCTCGCCTGTAGGACTTTTCAATTTGCCTAGGGGCTCCTCGCCTGTAGGACTTTGGATTTGCCTAGGGTTTGCCTAAGGGCTCCTCGCATGTAGGACTTTGAATTTGCCTAAGGACTCCTCGCCTGTAGGACTTGAATTTGCCCAGGGGCTCCTTGCCTGTAGGACTTTGAATTTGCCTAGGGGCTCCTCGCCTGTAGGACTTGAATTTGCCTAGGGGCTCCTCGTCTGTAGGACTTGAATTTGGCTAGTGATTCCTCACCAGTAGGACTTGAATTTGCCTAGGGGCTCCTCGCATGTAGGACTTTGAATTTACCTAGGGGCTCCTCGCCTGTAGGACTTGAATTTGTTTAGGGGCTCCTCGCCTATAGGACTTTGAATTTGCCTAGGAGCTCCTCGCCTGTAGGACTTTGGGAAGACTTCAAATAATGAATGCCTTGACTATGAGTTATGTGATTTTTGAGGTTTCACTCACCTTTGTATGGTTTTTTAGTTGACCAAAAACTATTTTGAAAAATAGTTTTGAAATTAATCAAAACTGTTTTAAGCGTGATTTTTTTAGCTTACCACAAATTGTTTGAAAACTTGGTTTTAAGTTGACCAAAAACTTTTGAAACCTGGTATGGAAACATGCAATCTTTGCATTAATGCATTTCAGACGATCAAATTTCTTTTTCGAGGAATTATTTGAACAAAATGCTTGCAATCTTTCAAGAAATGCTTGAAATGATCGTTTGGAAGACCTTCATTAGAAAAGATTTGTTTCAATCTATGAGTTTGGTCTTTTCTTTATTTGATTGAAAGGGAACTTGTCTGATATCCCTAAATTTTTCCTCTCTTAACCAATCCTTAGGCGTTTGGAGATGTTCGCAATGTATACAATCCAATTGATCCGATAAGGTCTTTCGGAGGATTGTAATATTGGCTCGATCAATGGCTATTCAAAGGATATGCATTTTGAGGCCAAGAAAAAGGATTTCATCATATCTGATTTCGAGTCTACAAGTTAAGAACCTCTAGGATAAGACAAAATATTATTGCATACACTTCTTTGAGTGATGACTTCTTGTCATAAAGTCATGTTTCTACTCTCAACATCCCAATCTGAAGAGACTTTGGGGAGAAGTTGTATTGTTGGTATTGGGTAGGCTCAAAAAGGCTCATTTGTTTGAATTCAAGGTTTTTATGAAATTGGTGATCTTCTTGGCATCACCACCTTTTTCTCTTTTGCCTACTAGGGATCTTTCTTTTACGATCATCAAAGTCCCCTAAACATTCATTACAATCTCTTTTCTTTTGCTCATTCTCACTTGTTGTGATCTATGATGTCTCATGGTCTTGACTTTGCTTTATCATGACTTTTTTGTCATTTCGAGCTTTCTTTTTAACTCTCTTTTTCTTTCTCATTTTTCTCGGGTATTTGGCCTTGCTTTTACCAGGCACACTGCTTTTTCATGCCCCAAATTCTTTTGCCTTTGATCTTTTTGAATTCTAAGGACTCTATGTCATGCCCTTTTGTTTCTTATTTATTAAAGTGGATCATATGCTCATGCTCCAGTGTGAAGAGATGATCACCAATTTAGGGTTCTAAAATGAATATTCAAGCTCAATTGGACTTTGCCAAAAGTAATGTGTTTGGGTATAAGAAATGAATTACTCTTCTTCCTCTTGGGATGTCTTGAGCTTCCATATGACTTCATCTGAAGTTATCACAGAAAGATTGATGCAAGAGTATGCAATAAAATCTTTCTTGATCCTATTCTCCATAGCTGTCAATCACAAATTTCCTGATTTGCCCCAATGTAGGGTGGTTCTTAATAGGGTTGTTTTGGAAAAACTTGTCCACTGTTTTGGCTCAAATTTGGTTTGCAAGGGATAAGCATGTGTTTGGGATTGTGAAATGACTGCCTTTCATCATTTCAATCCATGTAATCATTGCGAACATCACCTATTTCCTTCGGATGAGATTTTCTCACTCACTTCTACATTTTGACTTTGAGTGTATAGGGGATGTAATTGGATACGACTTACCTTTCATCATTTGAAGGTCTTTCCATTCGATTTGATCCAAACTTTTTCTTTGAAATTTTTCAAAACCTTTTGTCAAATTATCCCTTTTAGGGAATTTTGATACTTAATGCATTCTCAAAGAAAACGTGTTTCAAAACTTTTGATTTGAAACATTTTTGAGGTATTTTCTTTTCAAAACAATCTGTTTTGTTTTGCTTAGTCTTAGTGTCATTTTGCTTGGGAAAGAAGAAATTTGTTTTTCTCTTAGAAAGGCAACTTCTTTAATACATGCACTCACGATTTAGGAATGTCTGTCTGATCAACTTACCAAGATCCCTCTTGTTTGCATGTTTTTGTTTTGATTCCACTGGGGATTTTTCTTTTGTTGCTCCCTTTTCTTTGTCTCCCTGGAGATGATAAAAAGAAAAACACATTAGGGAATATCAATGGAAAATAGAATTGGAAGTGATACTTCCCTCTATTATCTGACTACTTTGTTGGGAATTCTGAAATCATCGACTGGTTCGGACTCCTTTTGCTTTCTTCTGCACAACAGATAAACATGTTTATGAAATGCATGATATGCATGACATGCACATGTTCTAAAGTGACTCGAATCTTTTCTTGAATGTTCGTCTTCATTTCATGGGTAGAAAATCTTGACAGCATCTGCATTTACAAGATAGGACAATTCTGTTCCTGTCATATCTACAAGAATCAATGCCCCTCCAGAAAGAACTTTCTTGACAATGTATGGACCCTCATAATTCGGAGTGAATTTGCCATGAGGATCTGAATTGTTGAAGATGACTTTCCTCACTACTAAATCCTCTGTTTTGAAATGCCTTGATTTCACTTTTTGGTTAAAGGATTTAGCCACTCGTCTTTGATAGGCTCGTCCATGGCATATAGCTCTTAATCTCTTTTCATCAATCATGTTGAGTTGTTGATATCTTTGTTGAATCCACTCAGCTTCTGAAAGCTTCAATTGGGATAGTATCCTTAATGAAGGAATTTCTACTTCAATAGGTAGCACTGCTTCCATTCCATAAACCAAGGAAAACGGGGTTGCTCCAGTTGATGTTCGAATTGAAGTTCGGTATGCCATCAGAGCATACGGTAACCTTTCGTGCCAATCACGATAATTTTCGGCTATCTTGGCCAGTATCTTCTTGATATTCTTATTTGCCGCTTCAACTGCTCCAGTCATTTGTGGATGATATGAAGATGAGTTCAAATGTCGGATGTGAAAGTGTTCGAGTAAATCATCCACAATCTTGTTGTTTAGATTTGAGCCATTGTTCGAATTATTGCTTATGGAACTCCATATCTAGCAATGATGTCCTGCCTAATGAATCTTGCAACATTCTTGGCAGTAACATTCGTGCAGGAGTTTGCTTCAATCCATTTAGTGAAATAGTCAATAGCGACCAGGATAAACCGGTGCCCATTTGAGGCCTTGGGGTTGATTGGACCAATCATATCAATGCCCCACATTGAAAATGGCCATGGCTCGGACATTTGATGTAGCTCATTTGGCGGTGTATTGATTCTGTCTCCATAAACTTGACATTGATGGCAACATCTCATATGTTGGATGCAATTTGTTTCCATTGTCATCCAATAATATCCCAACCTCATAATCTTTTGGGCTAGAAGATGTCCATTCATGTGCGGTCCACATTGACCTTAATGAATTTCTTTCGTGATCTGTTCAGCCTCTGTAGCATCCACACATCTTAGTAGGGTTGAATCAAATGATTTCTTGTAGAGGGTTTGACCACTGAGGAAGAATTTGTTGCCTATTTTCCTTATAAATTTCCTGTCACCTGGTTGGCTTCCTTCAGGAAATTCTCCTGATTGAAGATACCTTTTGATGTCATGATACCATGGTTCGTGGTCAAACTCTGTTTAGACCATCATGCAATGAGTTGGTTGTTCAAGAATATTGATTCTTAATGGTTTTATATCCATACCATCTTCAGCTTATAGTAAGGATGATAAAGTTGCAAGAGCATCTGCAAAATGATTCTGAGCTCTTGGAAGATAATCGAATGTTACTTCTTCGAAGTTTTCTATCATCTCTTCTAAATATCTGTGATAAGGAATTAGTTTGGCATCTCGAGTTTGCCATTCACCAGTTATTTGCAATATGATGAACATAGAATCTCCATATACTTGCAACATTTTTACCTTCATTGAAAAGGCTAATTGCAAGCCGAGAATGCATGCTTCATATTCAGCGACGTTATTAGTGCATGGAAATACCAATTTCGCAAATACCGGATAGTGTTGGCCTTCTGGGGAGATCAATACTGCCCCAATTCCTGATTCAGATAAGTTGGTTGCACCATCAAAATACATGGTCCATTTATCGTCGACCAGTGTTAATATATGATCATCAATTTGTTCTTCAGGATTGGCGATATTCTGCGAATTTTCCGCCAACATGTTTGCTATTGCTCGTCCTTTGACTGACTTTTGGGATGAACTTCTGATGTCAAATTCAGATAACAAGACTTGCCACTTTGCCAATTTCCCGATTAAGGAGGATTTCTCAAGAATGTACTTGATCGGATCATTCTCGGTCACTAACAAAATTTGATGATGGAGGGTGTATTGCCTTAATCTGTGTAACACCCAAATCAATGCAACGCATGTCTTTTCGACTGTCGGGTAATTCATTTCTGATGTTGTGAACTTCTTGCTCAAGTAATAAATGACTTGTTCTTTATCATCATTTGGTCTTCTTTATACAAGCACCGCTCCTAACGACTCATAATGAATCGTCAAATATAAGATCAGCGGAACCCTAGGGATTGGTGGTACCAACACTGGTGGGTATACCAGATATTCTTTGATCTTGTCAAAGGCTTGTTGACATTTTGCATCCTACTTTACTTTGGCATTTTTCTTCAACAATTTGAAAAATGGTTTAGCAGTCTTAGAAAGCTGATATATGAAATGGGCAATGTAATTTAATCGCTCCAATAGGCTTCTCACTTCTTTTACCGTAGAAGAAGTCTTTAAGTCGTATATTGCCTTGATCTTGGAGGGATCTATTTCGATGCCCCTGCTACTGACCACAAATCCTAGCAGTTTGCCAGATTTTGCCCCAAATACACACTTGTTGGGGTTCAGTCGTAACTTGTACTTTCTAAGTCTTTCGAACAATCTGCAAAGCACCTTAACATGATCTTCTCCTTGTTTGGATTTTGCAATCATGTCATCCACATATACCTCGATTTTTTTGTGCATCATATCATGGAACAAAGTTACCATTGCCCTTTGATATATGGCACCAGCATTTTTCAAACCGAAAGGCATCACCTTATAACAAAACGTGCCCCATGGTGTTATGAAGGACGTCTTCGCCTTATCCTCTTTCTTCATGAGGATTTGATTATATCCTGAGAAACCATCCATGAATGAAAATGTTTCGAACCCAGCAATGCTATCCACTAATACATCGATATGTGAAAGCGAGAAATCATCCTTAGAGCTTGCTTTATTTAGGTCGCGATAATCAATGTGCACCCGTACTCAACCATCTTTCTTCATTACGGGTACTATATTGGCAACCTATTCTGGATATGGTACCACTTCGATGAAATCGACTTTAAGCAATTTCATCACTTCTTCTTCTATTTTCTTTGTCAAGTCCGACTTTATTCGCCTCAGTTTTTGCTTCTTTGGTGGACTACTTGAATCGATTAGCAAAGCATGTTCAACTATGCTCGGATCAAAGCCTGGCATGTCAGCATAAGACCATGCGAATATATCTTGATATTCTCTGACCAAATCTGTGATTCTTTCTGCTTCCGCCGAGGAAAGACTTTCTCTAATCTTAACTTCCTTGGGATTTTCTTTGTCGTCCAAATTAATAGTGATCGTTTTCTCTAATGTGAGTGGTTTTGATTCTTCATGACGAATCCATTCATTTCTGACCCATTCCTCATTCTCATTATCCACTTCAATATCACAAGTGATCTCCTTGGAAAGATTTGGGCCACATATGAACCTATTATGGATATGCGAATGCTCATGCCTAACATGTAACAAACATGATTAGTAATTGCATACGATGTAAGTAACGCACGTAGTCCTATGAAAAACCTTTTGGAAATTCATTTTGAAAGAATATAAAGACAGAGCTAGTCCTCATGTCATCAGACTTCCTTGCTCTTGAAATCATTTTTGTAATGAGGAGCAATATAGAAACCCAAAACCTCAAGCCTCACGAATGAGGGTAATGTTCATCATAGGTTTGGTTTTGTTTCCACATGTCCTTAACAAAACATTTGACCACTTTTATTGAATTGAAAAACGTGATTACATCTATATCAACAGGAATGTAAATTGCAACTGAACTAAAATGGCAAATGAAATCACAAGAAATTTGAAACTGTAATCAACAAAATGCAATGGAAAAAGCTAGTAGCAAAAGTTCAAGAGAATCTTCCTACTCCAGTGCGTAGGTATCTTCTGTCTCAGTTATGATAACGTCGATGGTATTCTCTTTGAATAAACCTGGCAGAACAGATTCTTCCTCTGCATGTAAGTCTTCTTCTTGAAATAGCTTGGAAGGTCCAGGAAAAGTTTTCTTGATGTGAATCTGATGATAGGGAAGCTCTTTAGCTTTGCCCTTTCATATAGATGGATTAATGATACGATCACCTTGGCTTCTACAGCCTCCATGGTTCTTTCGACCTCGGTCTTGGCCTCCATGGTGATCTTTAGAGTTATTTGGAATATAACCTACTTCGTGTTTCATTCTTGTAGTAAGTGGAGTGATAGGTTCTTTAATTCCTTGGGATTTCGATCCAAGATCATTACCGGGAGTAAATCCATACTGGCATAACATCTTTCCAGACATAATGGATGATGTTGAGAACTCCGGGGATTTTATGATGCAACCGGCAGGAATTTGCACCATTGAGATCATTTCGAAGGAATGATAACTTGGTTCTTCTTTCACTTCGGGTTCAACATACGGTATTGCACTCTCTTTGTAAGTGGTGAAATCTATTTCCCCGTGTACAGTGATCATCTTGCCATTAATGACGAACCTAACTTTCTGATGGAGACTTGAAGGAATGGCACCAGCAATATGAATCCAAGGTCTTCCGAGTAACAAGTTGAAAATCCTCGGAATATCCACTACTTGGAAGTCAATCAGGAAAGGCACGGGGCCTATGTTCACCTCGAGCTCGATATCGCCAATAACATCTTTCTTCATTCCATCAAATGAACGCACAGTTACCTTAGGGTGCGCATGGAATGCATTCCGGAATAAAAATTCTGTTCCGGAATGCATTCCGGAACAGAATGACGTTTGTTAAAAAATTTCCGGAATGCATTCTGGAGCGATTTTTGCATTCTGGAATAAAAATGCGTTTGTTAAAAATACTTGATTCCAGAATGCATTCTTGATTCCAGAATGCATTTTTGATTCCGGAATGAGTTTTTGGCAAGAAAAAGAGAAGCTACTTTTTGTAGCTTCTTGATTCCGGAATGCATTCTCCCTATTTTCTCACAATTTTTTTTTTCAGAAAATGCATAAAAATTGAAAAATTCTAGAAAAATTCATAAAAATTTCCAGAAAATAAAAAAAGTCAGATTTCGGGAAAATATGAAATTTGGTGAATTTTTTTTAAAAAAATAAAAAAAAAATCAAAAATTTCAAAACTTCACAGAATAGCTTAAAACACATGTGGCCACCCACTTTGAGTGAAATGTAAATTTTTTTGAGGTGCCCAAAAAAAATCAAAAATTTCAAAATTTCACAAAATGGCTTAAAATACCTGTGGCCACCTACTTTGAGTGGAATTTAAATTTTTTGAGGTGCCAAAAAAAAAGAAAAATAATAAAAAAGATAAAAATTTTCAAAACTTCACAAAATGGCTTAAAATACCTGTGGCCACCCACTTTGAGTGAAATTTAAATTTTTTGAAGTGCCCAAAAAAATAAAAAAATTTCAAAACTTCACAGAATGGCTTAGAATATCTATAGCCACCCACTTTGAGTAAAATTTAAATTTTTTGAGGTGCCCAAAAAAATAAAAAATAAAAAAATTCAAAACTTCATAAAATGGCTTAGAATACCTGTGGCCACCCACTTTGAGTGAAATTTAAATTTTTTTAGGTACCCAAAAAAAAATTAAAAAATCAAAAATTTCAAAACTTTACAGAATGGCTTATAATACATGTGGCCACCCACTTTGAGTAAAATTTAAATTTTTTTAGGTGCAAAAAAAATCAACAAATCAAAATAGATTTCTGTTCCAGAAATCAATTTCTGGAGCAGAATTAGTCATGTTTTACCAAAAAGATTTCTCCTCCAGAAATCAATTTCTTGTAAGAATTCCAGAAATCAATTTCTGGCAAGAATTTGATTTCTGGAGCAGAATGGTTACCATTCGCACCCTTAGAAGGTTTAATAAGCTCTTCGCTAATCCCCAAGCGGTGCAGTGTGCTTAGTGCACTCAAATTAAGTGCGGAATCATTATCGATTAGCACCCGTGACACCTCCTTGCCCCGGCATTTGACGGCAATATACAGAGCCTTATTATAGGAACGCCCGTCAATTGGGAAATCTTCATCGGAGAAGGTAATTTGATCTTTCAGAAGAATAGTGCCGACAAAGTCTTCCAATTGTACTTCATTAATTGTCTCTGGGACATGCACTTCATTGAGAAGCTTCATAAATATCATTTTGTGGCTTTCTGAAGTCTTGAAGAGATCCAATAGAGAAATTTATGCTGGCATCTTTCTTAACTGTTCAATTACCTCAAATTCGCTTGTCTTCATGACTGAAAGCAATTGTTTGACATCTTCTTCGGTTACTCCTTTCTTTTCGTGCTCACCTTCTTTCGGGACGTTGCATCTCCCTGATCGGGTTATGGCATCGACTTCTTTGGGAGAGTAATCCCAAGGTACACACTTAGTATCAAACTTTTCTTTTGGAGGGAGAGTGATAATCACAGGCTGTGTTTCTTCTCCTTCAATTCTTAGTTGATCAATGGGAAGTTGGATAGTAATTGGTTCGACCAGGACCTTCCTCCTCCTTATATTTATCTACCTCATCAATCTTGATTAGAAATGGTGTAATCATGGATACCATGCTTCTATTGGCTTCGTCAGCATCCATTCCACCCCAGCCATCAGGTATGATCATTTCGTTCTTGAATGCCTATGGAGGAGGTGTATATTTGATACGGTAATTATACTGGCCACTTTCTTGACCCAGAAAATCGACAACTTCACCTTGTTTTCGTGCTTTACGAGCAAATCGCCTATCACCTCGGCGAATCTTTTTCTTCTTTTTCTCTTCCCGATCTTCATTCTCTTCGAGATTTAGTTAGCTGATCGGGACCTCGTCCATGCCACCCCATCCGTCCGGTATAATGTCTTCATTTTTGAACGCCCATGGTGGTGGAGTATATTTGACACGGTAATTATATTTACCGCTATCTTGACCGAGTAAGTCTACGGTTTCGCCTTCCCTTGATGATTTATGGGTGAAGCGCCTTTCATCCTGTCGGACTTTTTCTTTCTCCTTTTCATCCACATCTATTTCATCTTAGAGCATTTCCTTCTTAGGCAGGGCTTTCTCCTCAAGACTGATTTCGTCATCCATACCACCCTAGCCATCAGGCACGATTACTTCATTTTTGAATGCCCATGGCGGTGGGGTATATTTTACTTGGAAGTTATATTTTCCAGAGTCTTCTCCCAAGTTGTCTACAATCTCGACTTTTATGAGTGCTTCTTGACGAAAGCGGGCATCTCTTAAATGATAAGCTTTAATCTTGACCTCATATTCATCTTCATCGTCAGATTTGATCATTGTTTCTTCATATTTGATCATGTTTACTGTATTGTGCTCAGAAAGAGAATTCTGATGTACATTTGGCTCGGGCTCTTGGAAGTTCAATATCTTCTTGTCGATGAGCTATTAAACCTTGTACTTTAAAGTGGGACAATTATCTACATCATGTCCCCTTTCTTCCATGTGATAGGTGCAGGTTTTTGATTCATCGTACCAAAAAAAATCTTGCAGGATTGTCTCTTGGTACTTCTTTGGCCACCAAATGTCTTTCTAGAAGTATTGGTAATAACTTTGACAGGGGTCAGGGCAACAGCGTGTATTGCCTCACGGGCTTTTTATTTGGCTCGAACTGCCTTGGGTTTTTCCAAGCGACATTTGATTGCTTTGTAAATGATGTTTGATGAGTATTTGGCCTAGACACCATAGCCACTTCTCGGATGGGCTCTTTGTCTTTTTTCCCAGGGTAAGGCCTTCATGCTGCTGTTTCTTGAGCCTTCTTTTCTTTCAATCCCCATTCAATTCTTTCACCCACTTTTACCAACATGGTGAATATTTGACAGCCTGATACATGAAACTTGTCATAATACTCAATGGGCAATGATTTTAGAAAAGCTCAATAACCTCGTCTTCACTTATGGCGGGCTTTACTTGTGAGGCAACAGCTTTCCATCTCTGAGCATTGGCTCTGAACCCTTTATTCTTTCGTTTCTCGGTTCTGACGAGATGTTCTCTAGTTGGGAGCACTTCAACATTAAACTTGTACTGGCAAAGAAATTCTCCCGCCAAATGATCCCATTAAGCGAAGTCTTCTATGTCGAGGGCTGTGTACCATGCAAGGGCTGTTCCTCTCAAACTATCTTGAAATGTACTAATAAGAAGTGGCGTGTTATCTGAATATCTTGCCATCTTACGGAGATAATACTTCAAATGGCTTTTAGGACAACCAGTGCCATCATACTTGCTCACGAACTCTGGTTCCTTATAATTTTCTGGAACAACCACCTTTGCGTACGGCGAGAACTTGTCGAACCTTTGAAGTTATAGCCTCGACTTGCTAAGCATTCTTCAATTTTGGCCAATCTCTTGGCCTCTTCTTTATCCTTTTTTTTGGATGTCTTCTTGATTTGATCATCCTCTTCCAAATTTACCACCTCAGGCATA
Source organism: Syzygium oleosum (assembly GCF_021117445.2). NCBI lineage: Eukaryota > Viridiplantae > Streptophyta > Magnoliopsida > Myrtales > Myrtaceae > Syzygium > Syzygium oleosum. The sequence continues at coordinate 2,330,404 of NW_026607510.1, read as the reverse complement.
GTATTTGGAGGATTTTCTTGAACCGGCTCTTTGTTTCTGACTGGGTCTTCAATTGGTGTTTCGGTAGTGTTTGAAGTTCCCGCATTTGGAGTAGTAGGATATTGTCCACGGGATGTAAGAATAAAAGCCTTCATTTCTGCCATTATTGCAGCCATTTGGGTCATTTGATTCTCGACTTCAGCTAGTCAAGCACGGGTTTCTTCTTCTGCCATTCGAACTTGTAAGCGAGTCTAAGGTCTTTTACCTTCCGTTGCTAAACAACCTGCTTCGCCAAAAAGACCCGATATCAGCATAGTAAATGATCATGAAACCTTACATTCTTTTAATTATATGGTTTCATGAGACTGTCAAGGATAAGAAATTTCATACAAACCTTAGCTTTGTATAAAATTCTTTATCAATGTCTTTCTCAAGCAATCATACAATTCAAAGAATTGTAATCCATGGTGATTCCTTTATGTTTTGAAATCATGTTCTGAAAATATCCATGCATGTTTAGAAAGTGATCAACTCATCATTGCATATAAAATTTGAAATTGTTTAACACCGTGATTTTAAACTCAAATGGGAATCTAAATCATCCAATCCTAGGCTTCTTGCTAGCTATGGTAGCTTCCGCCTTTTGATATTCCTCCCATTCCTTGGCTCGAGATTTCCATTCTTCTACATCGATCACGACCTCTTCAGGGATGTAGGGTGTCACGCCCCGAACCCCATCGAGCACGCGACACACTTCTCTGGTCGAATAATGCGACGTCCCAGGGTATCGCCAACCCAATCCAACTTATCAGAGATTTATATCAATCAGCGAAAGCCACAAATACCCGGACAATAATAACTGGGGTAAAAAGGGGAGATAAACACATCCATTATCGATTCAAACTTATATAATATCCACAATTTACAAAACCACAATATATACAAGCACACCGAACTTCTACACTATAAACCACCGACGTAAAAAAGGATCAGCAGCCTGGTATACCCTATCTCCAAAAATGGTACCCTTTAAAAGCCTATACCCAACCCGTACTCTAACCCCTACGCCCTCTGCTTGTCGTCCACTCAGAGTCTGATTCCTCATCATCCGAATCTGAATCCCCCTGAACTGTCGGCTCCTCTAAGGACTCCGGCTCGGCCTTGATCTCAATCGGGTGGTCTATATCACCCGACTCCGCAGGAACCTCGACTCGCTCCTCCTCAACTGGCTCATCATCTGACTCGTCCTCTAGCACAAACTCGAGATCGTACTCTGGCACATACTCTGGCTCGTACCATGGCTCGTCCTCGGGTGCGTCCTTTGGCTCTCTCTCCGGGTCTTCTTCAGGTTCTGCTTCAGGGTCTTCTTCTTCTTCTGGTTCTTCTTCTGGTATCACCTCGAGATCCACGTCCATCGGATCATACCCCGCCTGGGATTCTTCCGGCTCCGGTTCATGCTCAGCCCCCGAAGGCTCAGGTGTTGCAGGCGCAGGCTGAAGTCCGGACTGTGCCAGGCTAGTCTCTAGGCTCGTCATCTCGCCATCGGGAGGGGGTATGGCTGATGGATCCCAATCCCCAACTCCATCAAAGGGTACATCGAAACCACGGACGGGGCCAAACTCATCTACCCCGTCTTTAAACATCCAGGCAGTGTATGTGTGGGCCACACTCAGCCATCACATAGCAGGCACACAATTCATACTCACCTAGGCCTTTCTTGCGTGCAACCTGCACGTTAGCCACAATAACACCATTTCCAATCACATGCACATTCTAATTACATTTCACGCATACATCCTGCCTCATCACATTCCTTTCACCCAACTCGCCAGTGACCCGCGTAATGGTACCGCCTTAGGTTCACTGCGACCAACTCATAACAACACTTCATGGCCCACGTAATGGTACCGCCTCAGGCCGTGTATCTTGCCCGCATAATGGTACCGCCTCAGGCTCAACACCCACCACCTATGACACAACCCGCGTAATGGTACCGCATCAGGTTGGCCATCCTTCGGTAATACCGGGCATCGTCCCGCGTAGTCGTACCGCCTCAGGACGGATCAATTCCCCGCGTAATGGTACCGCCTCAGGGATTTTTTTTTTTTGTCACCACACATACAACATCACCACACGATTCCTCACTCAATCACTTGCTTGACACCGACATGCCAATGTACTAGCCAATCACACTTGGCATGTGCACGCACCAAACCACACACGTTTCTCATGCTTAATAAGCACTCAAACACGGCCAATTCACAACCATTCAATTCAGCCCATGCGTGCACATAACGGTCCACATTAAAATCAATCAATTCACCACTCACAAACATACAAGGCCACCAACTGCCCACAATCACAGCCACATTCATAGGCGCAAATTCAACATTTTCATGCTCATTTCAAGCCATATCAAGCCCTACCAACTAGCCACATCACAACACACCAACCCGACATAATTTGCCCTTAAATCGAACCATATGCTCGTCAATACGAGCCTCAATTTCCAGCATTCACTCCGGCATCAATTCAGCCCAGAAACATCACAAATTCACCCACAACTCAACCAATTCAAGTTTCCCAAATTAGTCCGTTAAATTAACCCCTAAACATCCCTAATTAACCCCTAAACTGATACTAATTAACCTGATTCAACTCTGAATCGCGTCTATCGATACCCGACATCCTAAATAGGGTTTAGGGGGCGACTTACACGAACTCTAGACTGGCTCGGCTAGAGTGGCAAGGGGGACGGCGGCCGGCGGCCGCGCGGCGGCAAGCGGCGACGGCGAAGGCTGCACGGCGGCTGGCTGGACGGCAAGCGGCTTCCTTGGCCGCGGTTCACGGCCACGAAGAGAGAAAGAGAGAGAGAGAGAGAGAGGGAGAGACGGCGTGAGGGTGGGGGTGTCACGGTTCGGCAATAGGACGGCGGCGATCGGGCGGACGGTGGCCGGCAAGCAGCGGCGCGGCAAGGGAGAGAGGGCGGTGATCGGTGGGGGAGAGGGAGAGTGAGCCGAAGGGAAGGGGAGAGAGAATGAGGAGAGAGAGAGAGAAATTGGGTTTAAATAACCCAAGGCCAATAATTGGTGTCCCAATAGACCATCTCGTCCTTCTCTCACAAATCCAATCAACGGTCGAGATTTGTTCTTATCTTGAGATCAACGGCCCGGATCGAATCTTTTCCAAAATATCCAAGGACAATTTGGGAATTTCACAAAAAGTCCAAGGGAAAAATTGTCCAAAAATCTCTTTTTCTAAGGCTAGGGCGAAATGACCAAAATGCCCTTCCCCAATTACATTGGCCTTAACAAACTTCCAAGGGTAAAATGGTCATTTTTCCATTTCTTGCCAAAATTCAATTTTTCTGAAGGATTCGGGCAAATCCGAGGCTACCCGGGCAAATGACTACATCGTCCAAATGATCTGTTGTGACTTTCTAAATTTTCAATGCCCAACTCGGTCTCTAATTAATGACTAAGTTCCAAATAACGTAACTTGTGCGTATCTCAAACTAACGGGTGGCTTTTGGGAAAATTCGCACATTTGACCCGTGGCCGATACTGAATCACGCCACGTACAAGTTTACTCGGGTCGGGACGACTTCGGTTGTCACTTAATTGCGAGGATCGATCGCTAGTTCCGACAGGCGCCATCGTTTGGTATAGGTTCGGGGCCATTCGTCGATTCATTTCGTGGTCAAGCGAAATCACCCGCGATCCACTAATATGACAGCGGCGAACTGATCCCTAACTATCCTTGGATCGGCCTTCATAGGCTCAAAATGTCACCTCAACAATTTTTGTGGTCGAAAGTCGGTTCACGATCGAGTTCTTTGGTCGCGCGAATTTAAATCCCTAATTAGCCTTTCCCTAACGGTTAGTATTCCCGAAGTGATCAATTCCGGGCGAGATCTAACTACAAGCACGTCCATAAACTATTCATTTCATAAATCCCAAGTGGATCAGATTTCAGAATGTCACATAGGGTTCCACTCTAGACATGCTTGGAATAATGTATTCTGGGACATATTCATCTACAAGATCCGGTACAACGCTCAATGGGACATATGGTTCGACATCAATTGGACGCTTATTTTCTATCCATTTGATGTATTCTTTGGAGGCCATGCAAATCTTCATATCTTCTTCCAAGCTTTTTGGCCACTCGATTATTTGCTCAAATGGGTTATCCAAAGATAGGATGATCTTATGAATTTTGGCTTGAAGGCTATTCTTCTCCTCTTCGGATATAGTTCCACTTGGGATATCAAAGGTGAACTCTTCGGGATTCCATACCGGTGGTACTTGCTGAAGTATCCCGGATTATCTAATAACCCTTAGAGGGCAATAAGCTGCTCCTCCACTCAACCCAAGTAATAGTACCGCATTTCCTTCTCGGCTTGTGATCTTCGCCTTACTAATCTTTGGCCAATTGATCCGCCATTGGATTTGATCAGGAGTTAGGGCTCCAATGAAATTGGCCCAATCTAAGAAAGATTGTTTGGGTAATTTGCTTTGAAGACGAATATATCGCTCAATTGGATTTATTCTTGAACAAATTTCGCGAATGTTCATGAAACGACACCATGGTCGAATGTGTGAGATGAACCATAATGACAAAAGACCATTAGAAGCTTGAAAGATACCCCTCCCATGATTTTGGTATGTGTTCAAGGAAATGACGGTTTGGGCAAGAAGCATATTAGAAAAGTCCCACTTAAGACATGCTTGTCTCGCGATCACAGCGACTAAAGGGTCTAATCCCGTTTTGGACACGGGGAATAGAATAAAGCCGAAGAAAGCTATAATGAATACCCGGGCTAAAGTGTTTCCCATTTCCCTAGGAAGCTTTGAAAAGTTGTCTACTAGGAAGGATAATGGAAATCTACCCGTGTTTGATTTGATTAACTTTTCGAATTTGGAAGTTTTGAGGTTAAGGAATTCAGCTAAAAGGCTCACAGGATTAAGTCCAATGGGTGGCTCTACGACCCTAGGTTTAGAATTAATTCCAATGGCGGCTTGATATTCTTCTAATGTTGGTATCAATTCATGTTCTCCAAGTTGGAATATGGCGGTGGAAACCTCCAAAAAATGCGCCAAAGCTTGGACTAAGCTGACTTGATGTTCCACATGCATAAGCTCGAGAAGGTATCCAAGCCTTTCTTGGACATAAGTTTGGTTGTCGTTGGATATGCCTTTCCACCAAGCAACGAGTTCCTTCCGAGGAATGGAAATTACTTGGATGTCTAGTTTTCCCATTGAGCCTAATCATGCAAAAAGATTTGTTATTAATTACGATGGATTACGAATCAATTTTAATGCCTCCATTTCAATCACATGTCCTTTTGAGGTAAAACAGAGGTAAAGTACACTTGCCTGCCTCGAAAGTAATGCAAATGTCATTTTGAGTCCGTTTAAACCTTAAAAGAGCATATAGTTGAGATCATGGATAAATTCAATATGTGATGTAAATGCCCATTCTGTCATACTCCATTTAGACCATAAAATCCTAAACTATGGTTTACAACTTCGAATACATTGAAATGAACAAATAAGCACTTGAATTACATGGAACATCGGCCATGGACCTATACATTTCATCTAAAAATGAAAGAATGGTCAAATGGAGTATGACACCCTAATCATGCATTCTAATATGAAAGGGCATCTAGACCAAGCATTGAATGTCATTTAGGCATTTTTTTTTTAAATGTGCCAACTAACATGCATAATTGTAAAAGAATGGAATGGAACGATACTTGCTTACCAAGACATTTTTATTTGGTTTTAGGTATACCAATCACAAAGACAAGCGAATGTAACCAGTGAAGTTTTGACACCTAAAAGGGTAGGATATGCTAAAGTCTCAAGGTCACCACCTTAATGGACAAGGGATTCCATTCCAATAGGCAATCGGCCTAAAGTAATGGAATATTATTCCACCTTGGTGATCGGTATTGCATTTAAACGATCCCATAAGCAATCGGCTCATAGTTTCGCCTAAACACATACCTCCTAAGGGTAATCCTAAATGTAGCCGGGGTTAGGCCACGGGTGATGTGTACTAATGGTGTAGTGCTAAAGCAACTTAAAGATATGCATAGCAATAAATAACTAAATAGCACTTCTAAAATTCATTCAAACCACATTCAATCCCAGCACCATCCTGCAAAACAAGGGTTAGCAGAGACTACACCCCTTATACCACCCGCCTGCAAAACCATTTAATACTATCGTTAGCGGGACGTACCTGGGATCCTTGTAAGCACAAAACACAAGCATATCGTTCTATCTAGGCCTAAGTCCACTTAGAAAAGGTATCATCCCCAGCGGAGTCGCCAAGCTTGTCACGCCGCGCTTTTTATTTGGGACTTTCGGGATTTGCGCGCTAAAAAGGTATTTCCGTGTAAGGGTCTCTCCTAGACCATACCTCGCGTGACAGCGGATGGTAATTTCCTATTTAGTCTAAGTTTGTGATTTTGGAGTCGCCACTAGTCATTATTGGTAGGTAGACTAGAAACCTAATCGGGGTATGGGAGAAATACCACGATTCTACGAATCAGAGATTCTGAGTACGGGGACTTGGCTACGTTATTGATCCCAGATCAAGATCCCTAATGCCCTTTCGGTACCTAAGAACGATACGATGTCTAACATGTCATACAAATTTCCAAGGCTTACCCACTAATTCTATCCATTCTAATCGCGGGAAAATCAATCAAAAATTAAATGCACAATCAATGTCAATCAAATCAATCAATCCTAAATGGTCTCTAAAATTGAAAATCAATAAAAAAAACCAAACCCCAATGAAGCCCTAGAAGCTTATTCATTTCATGATTTACATTTTTTAGGGTTTTACGGTTTTTTAGGGGTTATAACCCCTGATTTGAGATTTTCTAAAAATGCCACTTGGGCACTTTCAAAAATTCAAATTTCACTTTCTAAAGTTGGCCACAGTGTTTTTATACCATTCTGTGAATTTTTTTATTTTTTTATTTTTTTTTCGAAAATTGAATTTCTGAGAATTTCATTAACCGAAAATTGATTTTTATGATTTTCTAAAAAAATTTATGAATTTTCCAATTTTCTAATTTTTTATTGATTTTCTAAATTTTTCACATTTTTTATTTGTATTTTCTGAATTTTTATGAATTTTCTGAAAATTTTTGAATTTTCAACCCGATTCGACTTTGATTGAACTGGGCATGGCCGGCGCCGGTTGCTGGTCACCTTCTCCGGCGAGCTCAACGCCAAAACGGCGCCGTTTTGGACAATTTTCATTGGGGCATTACATCGGGCACCTAAGGTGCACAATTTCAAACTTAAAGTTCTCGAGGCCGTGGCTTTGAACTAATCACCGACAACCTTCCGACAACTATTTCGCCATTTCTTTTGATCCATTATCAAGTTCATGTCATCCTTTATCGATCTAGACTAACTGGATGACCGTCGGGCCACCGCCAGCTGGCGAAAAGCCAGTCAGAAAACCCGAAATCATCACTAACCTAAGCTAAAATTTTCAGACTTCAAATGACTAATCTAATCGCCTTAGCCATCTAAATCGTTCTAAAACAATATTCAAAACATCAAACAAAAATCAGAAATCACTGATTTGGATGTTTTAGGGCCAAAACGAAGCTCCGGCTGGGGGTTCTCGAGTTCCGGTGAGATTCAACAATGGTGGCCGAGGAGGTTTATTCTCATTTTCCAATTAAAAATGCAATCAAACAATACCAAATGCGATTATAAACGTATTTTAAACATCAAGGACCTCAGAATCATCAAAGAAATTGCAAGATTGGCAATATCAAGCTCAACTTCATTTTTCTGAGAATCTGGAAAAACCGAGATAATGATCGAAGTTCACCTGCTTTGTTTGATGATCAGATGGAGTTTCTGAGTTGATCGGAGTCTTCAAATATGTTCCCTGACACTTTATCTTCAACCTAGTAGCTTCAGATTCACCGGAATATCTCTCGGCACGCCGGATGAAGCTCGTTTTCAAGGCTTCACGATCAGTTTGTCTAACTGAAACGACCAGGGGAGAGTCGCGGCCTATCCACAATTCGCCGATGCTCCGCGGTCCACGGCGGCGCCGGACACTTGTGAGGGGATTCTCGACCCTCTCTCTCTAGATCCTTCTCTTTGATTTCGCTCCTTTTCTCTCTCTCTCTCTCTCTCTCTCTCTCTCTCTCTCTCTCTCTCTCTCTCTCTCTCTCTCTCTCTTCGGCAAATCGTCGAACACCTCCCCTTCTGCAATGTTCAGTTTTTCTTCATTTTTGTTCATCAAAATTCCCGCCCAAAGTTTGTTGGAATTGACTTCCGATCGGTTGTATCGGTTCCCTAGTGCCAGCTGGAGATTCTCCATCTAGCCAAGTCGATTTTCACGTGTCAAATTGACTGGAAAAGATCGGCGAAGTCGTGGGCTTGAAATGTTTTTTTTTCTGGGTTTAATGGGCATCTGGGTGAGTCGGGTAAGGGAGATGAACAACTCGGGTCGGGTCAGGTTGACCCGGTCGACCCGACAAACCCGAGTTGGTCCAAATTCGCAAATTAAGCTCAATTTTGACCCAATTTTCAAAATTAAACCCCAAAATTGAATTCCTCATCACATTTTGAACCCAAACACGTGATTTTCGCCAATTTTTGTGATAATCATGTTCAAGATTTTGGCATTTTTGTATTCGGGTTAATAGGATTTTGTTCAATTTGATGTCCTAATGACCTGATTAGGAAAAATTGATGCCAAAATTGAATTACCCACATCTTATTAACCCTAAAAATGATGGACTCATGGTTTGACAATTTCATATTAGGCACGATTCCCAATTTGGGCTCAAAACCTTTAATTTTCGATTGAATTTTGGGGTTTTTTGATTTCTTTGACAAATTGTACAATTGGACTGACCATTATGTAATTCAAGGTTCCAGAATCATTTGTTGTGAAGACACTATGACTTAAAAATGACTAGAAAAGATTTAATTGCATTTTTGGTTCAATTCGGGTTTGATTTTGCCCAATTTTGGGAAAAACATATACCCGATTGAGATTTTTCAAAATTGATGATGTATTAATGACATTGGATTTAAAATAAAACTAATGACTATTTTTATGGAATTTTATGATTCCATTTGCTATTTTTCTTGATTATCTCACTTATTTTGACTAAAAGAAATTAAATAAAAATGTAGGAAAATGCTAAAAAAATATTTTTTTGGTTTAGAAATAGGTTTCTAGGCTTGGCCAATATTCCTAGTCCTAATTTTGAGATTTTTGAAAATATGAAAAAAAATGAGCTAAAAATCAGGTGTCAACACTCTAGAATTTAGATTTCCAAAAGTTTATTTTTCCAAAAGGATTGAGTTTATTTCCGCAAGCGAAATATTGTGAAATCAAAACAAATCCTTTCAAAAATCATCTCAAAGAATCTCAATCAAAAAAGCTTTGAAGCACGCATTCTTTGAGCATGCATTACACATCAGAATTCCTTAAAGATGATGATTTGACAAAAGTCATGAAAATTTTCAAAGAAAATGTTTGGATAAAATCAAATGGAAAAACCTTCAAATGATGAAAGGTAAATCATATCCAAACACGTCCTTTACATACTCAAGGAATAGAAGAGTGAGAGTCAAAAGTGAGAAAAACCTCATCCGAAGGAGATAAGAGGTATTTGTAATGATTACATGGATTGAAATGATGAAAGTCAATCATTTCATTATCTCAAACACATGATCATCCATTGCAAGCCAAATTTGAGCCTATACAATGGAGAAGTTTTTCAAAACAACCCTGTTAAGAACCACCCCTCATCGGGGCAAATAAGGAGGTTCGTGGTTAACATTTATAGAGAAAAAGGATAAAGAAAGATTTTATTGTATACACTTGCATTAATCTTTCTATGATAACTTCAAATGAAGTCATGTGGAAGCTCATAACATCCCAAGAGGAAGAAGAGCATTTCATTTTCATATCCCAAACACATTATACTTTTGTAAAGCCCAATTGAGCTTGAATATTTATTTATAATCCCAAATTGGTGATCATCTCCTCACACTTGGGCAAAGCATGTGATCCACCTCAACATTGGTAGAAACAAAAAGATATGACAAAGAGTCCTTAGAGCTTTAAAGGTCAAAAGCCAAAAGGATCATAAATGCAAATGCAAAAAGAGTCAAGGGCATGAAAAAACAATGTGCCTGATAAAAGCAAGGCCAATGCCCAATAAAAGAGAGCAAAAAGAAAAAGAAGAGATAAGAAAAGCATTCAAAAGAAGAGTGACAAAAGTCATGACAAAAGAAAAACAAAAGTTGTGAAAGATCAAAGATCACACAACAAGCTAGAAGTTGAAAAAGAAAAAACCATGATGAGCATCTAGAGGACTCTTGTGGTCATAAAAAGAAAAGGTCCCCAGTGGACAAAAGAAAATGGGTGGTGATGCTAAGAAGATCACAAATTTCATAAAAATCCTGAATTAAAAAATAAATGAGCCTTTTGAGCCTACATAATACCAACATTACAACCTCTCTCCAAAAATTCTTCAAATTGGGATGTAGAGTGTGAAAACATAATTTCATAACAAAAGTCATTACTTAAAGAAGTGTGTGCAATCTTGTCTTGTCTTATCTTCGAGGTTCTTAAATTGTAGACCTGAAGTGAATTAGAAGACAATGAAATTCTTTTTTGGCCTTAAAATGCCCATCCTTTGAATAGCCATTGACCAAGCCTACATTGCGATCCTTCGAAAAGACCTTGTAGGATCAATCGGATTGTATACATTGCAAATATCTCTGAATATCCGAGGATTGGTTATGAGAAATAAATTGAGAAGCACAGAATGATTCCCGTATCAACAGATAAAAGAGATAGACCAAGTTCATAGATCGAGATAAATCCTTTCTAATAAAGCTCTTCCAATTGATCATTTCAAGCATTTCTTGAAAGATTTCAAGCAATTTGCTCAAATGCTTCCTTTAAAAGGAAATATGATTGTCAAAATGCATTAACATAAAGAATGCATGTTTTCAAATCAAAATAACCAAATTTTCAAATAGTTTTTAGTCAACATAAAACTAAATTTTCGAACAAGTTTGTGGTAAACTTAAAATTATGTTTCTCCAGTTTGTGATAAATTTAAAACCACGTTTCATCAGTTTGTGGTAAACTTAAAATCATGTTTTACCTAAGGGTTTCGTGGGTCAACCTAAAATCACAAGGGTTTGTGGGGAACCTTAAAACCACATGGTTTAGTGGGTCTATCCTTAAACCACAAGAGTTCGCAGGGAACCTTAAAACCATAGGGTTTTGTGGGTTATCCTTAAATCACAAGAGTTCGTGGGGAACCTTAAAACCACAGGGTTTCGTGGGTCTATCCTTAAACCACAATGATTGGTGGGGAACCTTAAAATCATAAGGTTTCGTGGATCTATCCTTAAACCACAAAAGTTCGTGGGAAACCTTAAAGCCACAAGATTTAGTGGGCTTATCCTTAAAACCACACTTTCAAATAGGTATTCTCAAAGCAAATTGCAAGTTTGTAAGCATTGTGATCGCAACTTGTAGCTTTGAATATGGTGATTTTAATAGTCTTTTCAAGTGTACGCAGGTTAGCAGCTTCGGAGTTATCACCCTCCACAAATTATCACAGCCTGTAGCCTTGAATGACTTTTTCAAGTTGGCCCATCAAGTGTAGTGGCCTCTTCATGGTCCTTCTGCAAGTGTACACGAATTAGCAGCCTCGGGATCCCCGCAAGTGATCGCAGTCCGTAGCCTCAGAAGACTATTCCACATGGTTTGTAGGTGTATCCTTAAACCACAAGATCAAAATTTAATTTGTCACAATCATCACCATCACCAATCTACACTTTGAAATAATCAGCAAAAGAGCTCTCACAGACAGGTAAGTCTCTCTCTCTCTCAATCACTAAAAATTCATTAAATGCACCAAGGTGAAAAATCGGATTGAGTCAAGAATTCTAAAGCAAGACCCCTGATCAGTTGTTGTGAAATTTTCATTTGTTTTGATAGTTGAGTCAATTAGAACTCAGGTGTCACCTTGTCTTTGAGATCAACCTCTAACAAACTTAATCTCAAAGAGGGGCAGCTGTTGATACCTTATTTTTTAAATTTTCTTAAAAATCACAAAATTAGGATTAGGAACCTTGGCCATGCTTAGGAAGCTATTTCCAACCCAAAAGTAAATTTTTTAGAATTTTCATGAATTTTTCCTTATTTTCTTTTGGCCAAAATGAGTGAAAAATCAAGAAAAATATCACATGGAACTAAAAAATTCCACAAAAGTTTCCATTAGCCTGCCTTATTTTAATTCTAATTTCATCACTACAACTTCAATTTCGGAAAAATTTCAGTTGGCGATATGTTTTTCCGAAAATTGGGTAAATTCGTTCCCTAATTGAACCAAAAATTCAATTGAGTCATTTTTAGTCATTTTTAGGCCATAGTGTCTTCATAGAAATTGATTCTGGGACCTTGAATTGCATATTGGTCAGTCCAATTTCACAATTTAACAAAATAATTGAAAAGCCCCAAAAATTAATTGAAAATTAGGGATTTTAAAGACCCAAATTGGGAATCTTATACAATTTAAAATTTTCGAATAAGACCGATACCTTCCCTAGGGTTAATAAGTCATGGGTAATTCAATTTTGGCATCAATTTTTCCTAATTAGGTCATTTGGGCACTGAATTGAACGAAAACCCTATTGATCCGAATTCAAATTTGGGAATTTTTTGGTCTAATTGTAACAAAAATTGGTACAGATCTCATATTCTGATGCAAAATATGCTGAGGAATCCAATTTTGGTGTTAAATTTGCAAAATTGGGTCAAAATCGGACTTAATTCGCGAATTTGGATCAAACCGGGCCTGCCGGGTCAGTTAGATCGACCTGACTTGACCCGGGTCAGTCTCTATCCTTACTCGATCAACTCACCCAAGCGGGAAAGGAGAAAATATCTCCTCTGGGCCGTGTCTTCACCGACTTACTCCAGTGAATCCAGCATGTGTTAAACGTATTGGACAACTGGAGAATCTCCAACTGTCCATCCTGATCCATTATAACTGATAGGGGAGTCGGTTATGACGGAGAATGACTCCGGAAAAGGCTAGAAAAAGAGCACGAAGATCATTATCTGTGTAGAGAACTGATTTGACGAATTGCCATAGAGAGAGAAAAGAGAGAACTAGAGAGAGAGGGAAAAAGTGAGCGAGAGAGTGAGTTGAGGCTCCCTGAGACCAAGCGATCGACACTTTTCCGATCAAAAAGCGCCAACAAATCAGTCTTGACGGTGAATCTCCTCACCGGAAAACCTACAACAAAGTTGATCGTCGAGGCCTGAAAGTGAACTTCGGCCAATTGATCCAGGACTTTCCTGGTGAAGCGGAGCTCATCAACTTGAAGATCAGGTGTCAAGGAATCGTCCTACAATCACCTTTTGATTCGAAATTTCAAAATCGAGCTCCGACGAAGAAGGTAAAGTTCGATCATGCTCACGGTTTAACAAAAAATCCAGAATAGGTGCTCGAGCTTTATAACGTTTGATCATGCAATTTCCTTCGTTATTTTGAGATTGTTAATGTTAGAAACATGTTTCTGATCATGTTTTTCATTGTTTGATGCAACTTGGATCGCATTTTTGCATTTGACCAAGTCGGCCATTCCTATTTCTCTTCACCAGAGCCCGGAAACTCTCACCGGAGTGCCATTTGTGGCTTAAGCCACTCAAGTTAGTGATTTCTAACTTTATTTGATGCTTTGATGATTGTTTTGAGCGCTAGAAAAGGCTAAGGCGTTAGGTTACCGATCTGGATATTAGAATCGTTGGCTAGAATTATTCTGAGATAGGATTTTTTGGATTGATTTTTCACTGGCCAGCAGAGGTTCAACGGCGAACTGACTAGCTTAGGTTAATAGAAGATGATAAAGACTCAACACAGAATCTAAAATCATGTCTAGAAAGTCACCGGAAGGTCGCCGAAGTGACGGCCTTGAAAACACCTAGATTAGCACCACACCCACCAGGTGTTTGGCAAAATGCCAAAGAGAAAAATGCTAGAAACGGCACCGTTTTGGCACTGTGCTTGCCGGATATCTGGTCCGACATGGTTGAACCAGTCTGAATCGGATTTGACCCGGTTCATCCTTCGGCAGGAGAATTAAAAAATAAAAAAAAAATCATAAAAATAGAAAATTTAGAAAAATCATAAAAAAAAATAGAAAATTTAGAAAAATCATAAAAAAAAATAGAAAATTTAGAAAAATCATAAAAATTCGAAAATTCAAAAAATGTAAAAAAATTGAAAATTTAATCTTTTCGGTAATAAAATTTTCCCAAAAAAAATTAAAAATTTCAAAAAATTCACAGAATGGCTTAGAAACCTTGTGGCCACCCACCTTAAGTGAAATTGAAATTTTTTTGAGGTGCCTAAGTGGTATTTTTTAGGAGCTCCTCAGTTTTGGAGTTAAAAGGGGTTTAACACCTAAAAGGGGTCTCATCCCCAAAAAAACCTTAAAACAACACAATTCATTGAATAAATAAGCCATTAGGGCTTCATTAGGCATTAGGTGTTTTGATTGGTTTTTCATTTTAGAGCCCATTTTAGGAATTGTTGTTTTTGATTGAAATTGATTGCGCATTTACTCATTAATTGATTGATTTCTTCCGATTAGAATTGTTAGAATTAGTGGATAGGCCTTGCGAACTCGCGTGACACGTTAGACACATCGTATCGTTTTAGGTACTGAAAGGACGTTAGAGATCTCAATTCGAGATCATTAGCGTAATCAAGTCCCCTTACCCATGTAATTTCTAGTTCGTAGAATCGTGGTATTTCTCCCATATCTCGATTAGGTTTCTAGTCAACTTATCAATAATGACTAGTGACGACTTCAAATTAAAACTCGGGCTAAATAGAAAAGATTAAAAAATAAAAACCCATTGTCTCATGAGGTATGGTCTGGGAGAGACCCTTGTTTGTCTAGTGATGAGATGTCTTTGGGACGTTTGGGTGAAATATCTGTTTTGGACCTTAATAGCCCATCGGGGGGCAGTTTCCTCATTTGTGACAAATGAAAGTACCTCTTTAGCGGGCGAAAGCGCGGCGCGACAGCGTGAAACTCTTGCGGGATGCCCGCTAATTGGAGCAATTGTCGTTCCCCTCCCAAGCAAGTCTTTCTCAAGTCCTTGTCAAGTCCCACTTCTTTATCTTTATTAATGCTATTGCTTCTTTTTAACGCCCTCTGGCCTTTATAAGGTGTTTTATATATATTTTTTCTATCTATTCTTTTGATGCAAGTAAAAAGAAAGCGTCTAGGGATTAAAAAACGAAAAAAGAAGTACTTGTTTTTCCTTCTTTCAAATTTCTTTTTTATCTGTTTTTAAACAGTGTGTTCTATGCATGGCATAGCTTGTAACAGTAGTGAAGGTTCGAGTATGGCAAAACCTTTAGCCTAGTGCAAAGGTTACTACTGACATCTCTTCGTATTCCCCACTACTTTTAAAAAAAAAATCTTAGTAAAAGAACCCTAACTATGCGCTCATATATCTCCTACGATAAACAAAAAATTAAGAAGCAAATTTATAAGTTGCAGATCGAAAACAATAAATTAAACTGATCAATCATTAAGAGATAAAGATTATTTTGCAACCATAAATGATTAAACATTAGTAATGATCCTCAAATTGAAAGGACGAACCAAAAAACATACTTCACTTAAGGTTTTCGTTCACATTTTACTAATTTTTTTGAAGAGATAAAAACAATATATAGGTAGTCGGTCGGGTTCCCTTTGCAATCGGGAACCAGACCGCCCGGACACTGATTTCACTTTTAGGAACCGGGAACCGGACCAAACCGGCCGGTCCGATCCGGTCTAAGCGGTTCCCGTTTGGGTGGTCTGTTTTGCACGCCCCTACTGAGAGGTCAAATCATATGGAATCACAAACAAAGAGCAAGCTCATGAAAACCCATAGAAACAATATAGGAACAGGACGGACAAAGAGCTAGCTCAAGTTTTTTGTATGTCGCCAAGCAAAAAGAAAACTTTCTCATTTTTAAGTATAATTTTAAATACCAATTTAAGGCCCCATTTGTTTCGCAGAAAATATTTTTCGAGAAAATATTTTCCTCATTTTCGGCGTTTGGTTCTCTTAGGAAAATGAGTTAACGAAAAATGTTTTCCTAGTTAATGGAAAACCTATGCTTAAATTCATGAAAATGATTTTCTCTTTGAAAAATTAGAAAACATTTTCCAAAATATAACTAAGTATTGGCGCTTGAACCCAAAACTCTATTATTAGATATGGGAACCCCAATGCTAGTTCTCGGGTCCTCAGCACTCAGGTCCAGGTCTCTAGCGCCTAGGCCAGGGTCCATCAAGGCCAAGCCCAAGCCACCGTCGCCCATGGTCGGGTCCATCAAGGTCGGGCCCAAAGCCCTAGTGCCCTTGCCCATGCCCAATGCCTTTGACACTTGAGCCGGGGTTCATAATGGCATTGCTCAGGTCACCGACGCTCAAGCTCTAGTCCTCGGCACTTAGGCTCAAGTCCACAAAGACCTTGCACGAGTCCTCGGCTCTCGGGCTCGAGTAATTAGTTGATGAAACGTTTGTTTTTATAAAAGTATTTTTAAAAAAATCATATTTTTAATTTTTAATTTTCTTTTGTTTTTTCCTCTTTCTTCGACCGGCTGCCGACCATGGCGACAGCCAGCGACCAGCCATAGATGAGAGGCAAGCTCACTCAAGGCCAACGAGGCTCAAGCTCGCCGACCTTGGGCGATCTCATCCCTTGCCTGTGGCCAGTCGCCGTGGCTAGCGATCGATTGAGGAATAAGGAAAAAGGAAAATAAATAAATAAATAAATAAATAATTCGAATATTTTGGTAATTTTTCTCGAGGAAAATCAAATCGGATTTTCCATACTAAATAATGGAAAATATTTTCTAATTCATTTGCAGATTTAAGCTAAACATCGGAAAATACTGTCATTTTTCTGAAATATGATTTCCTAAAAGTCATTTTTCAGAGATGCTACTTTTTTCGCAAAACAATGAAGTGGAGCCTTAATTCTAGCGTTAATTTTTCGAAGTTGTGCTGTGTGCGTGACAACCAGAGTTGTTGCCTCTTTTCAACACCCTCTCTTTCTCGCCCCTGCCCCAATACCCCATTTCGTAACAGTGGTAGTTGCTGTCCTATTTTGAGCTGCTGTCTCGGATTCTTCGAATGGACACTCACAGGATCGAAGTTCAGCCCAAAACTAAACTCGCTTCATCTTTGGTTTGTATCTTCACGGTGGGCCAACAGTTTTATGCTCATTCTTTCACTTATGTTTTGGGTCATGGTTGTTTTCTGCATCATCTGTCCAAACGTAACAACGATGTCGAATTGCACTTTTTTTTCAACCTTTGTAATTTGACTTTTTCTTAAGCTTGCCTTCTCGTAGTTTGACATTTTAGCGCAAAATAGCTGAACATTCCTAGCCAATACGTGGAATATATGGTTTTTTTCCATAATAGTCTGTAACTTAAAATACTCTCTTTTTCGATTTCCAAATATTTGGGGATACACACACACACACACATATATATATAATATATATATATATATATGGGGTTAATATCATGAAAAACCCCAAACTGATACACATATGACAAATTTACCTCAAACTAATTTTTTGACCATGAAAAACCCCAAACTGATACACCAATGATAAATTTACTTCAAACTAATTTTTTGACCACCAAAAATCCCAAACTGGTACATTGTGACAAATTTTCCATTTTATTAGAATGAATGAATACCACGAAAAATTACAAATTGGTACACCTGTGACAAACAGAGGGTACAATCATAAACTGGTATACCCGTCAATTATCACATGTTATCCAACTTATAAATTTAACGGTAAAATTTAACGAAAACTAACAAAGAGTAAAATTATGATAAGTATACTAGTTTGGAGTTTTTGGGGGTCAAAAATTAGTTTGAGATAAATTTGTCATAGTTGTACCAATTTGGGATTTTTCATGGTTTTAACCCTTTATATGTATAAAGGCTAGCTCCAGATGGGCCATTTCTTCTGTTCAACGCCAGTGAAAATGATCATTTCCATCGAGTGTCAAGACTCAAAGGTCTAGAAAGGCATGGGTAAGCAAATACTTTTTGACAGAGAAAATATAATGAAAGTCTTAATGAGTTTCGTCCAAAATAAAGGGGTCGACTTAGATGCGAGATAAATTAATGAGAAAGGTCTCCACTGTTACTCCCGTACTGCATCGGCTTCTTCTCACCAGAAGTTCTAAGTTTGAGCTACCCTAGTTCCAGGAGCTTTTCAGTTACTGTCAGAAGCCGAGTTGCATCCAAATTTCAAAGTCGAAACGAGATTCTGTATTAAGACTTCGGCATCGAGCAAGGATTCAAATTGTCATATGCTTACAATATGCGGAACCTAGGATTGTCTTTAAATTCGAAAGAGGTCATGCACCAGAAAAGTACGTGCCCACACTCAACATCGACAGAGATTATGAATACTAAGACCAATTTACAAAATCAATCTACTAAATGACGTGACATACTATACTTGGATATTCGAATAAAATACCTTTCGAGCATACAAGAGTCCATCTCATTTCTCTATAAATCAATTTTAAAAATCCCTCTTAGTATTATTCGCATTATTAATTAAATCACTCTCATTTCTTTTTTTCTCCCGTTTAAGTCAAAATTTGTGATTTTCCAGAACAAAAGAGTCATCGGATTGGGAAGAAAGAAACCCACCATGGCCAAGCTAGACCCCAAACAAGACTGAAGGCCCAAATGGTACAGAAAAAGAGAAGGTAATCCTAACTAGATGGAATTCAAAAGAGCAGGGACACAAATCCTAGACACTTGGAAGTAAAGAATAATGCTTGTCAAAGAAGCAAAGCAACGCATATTATATGCCCCCGCTGTTTTGCAAATGATGAAAGTTAATGAATTCCATTGGCCACAAACAAGATCTTTCTTGGTAACTCTAATTAGCTGACTCCATTACATGAAACAGTGTGTCATCATAAGCCGTCTGAAGCTTAGCTCCAGAACACTTTAAGAGCTGACCAAATAAAAATCGGAATAAGAAGACTTTCTACAGCAAATAATCCATTGTAGGATCAGCATATACTCTTTAGCCATGGGGAGGACAAGAATAAAGATGATGCCTTACTTCTGCTGCATCTCAGCAATGCAACTGAACCGAACCAAGGTCCAATGGTCAGGTCAAAACCAGCCTGGCAAACCAAAGGACTAGAGACTAAATAGTAGTACTGATGTCAAGGAGGGGGCCTGACTTGCGAAAACCTCTCTTCCAAGACCCAGTAATAACTTAAATTAACCGCGTAAAATTGAGACAACAGGAATACACAAATCAATTTACAGAGAAAAATCACACGGAAACGAAACCATGCTTCAATGGAGTGTGTCCTCCGACCAGTAGTCAGTCGAAGCTAGAGGATCGACTCCACGTGCTCTGCAAGTAATCCTCCGATGACATGCTTTGCTCCGTGCTGCTAACAGAGAGTGAATCATCCTCCAAATCTTGGAATGCAAGATTTAAATGTGATTGGATGCTAACGGGAGAATCTTCCCCGTCCATTTCGTCAAGTTCTTCTGAGGAATTAATTTGTTGCCTTGCCCACTCAAGCACTTCCTCGTCACCTTGTAGGAGCTTTAGGATCTGCCAAGCATTTAAACCCAAATTTAGGAAAATTGTCAGCAATGCATTGAAGAAAAGGAGGTGCCACAGTAGAACAATAACCATGCTTACAAGGCTTATTTGAGGTCGAAATCTGGATAAACGTCTGATACAAAGGGTTGCCGCCAAAACCATTCTGCCAATCTGTTCAGGGTCATAATCACGGCCCAAGCTTGGATCAAGCAATTGTGATACCTTCCCGGCCTTCAAAATAGGCTTTGCCTGCATGTCATTGACAACCCGCTGTTCATATAATTGCTACCAGTAAGCATTTTCATAATAACCACCGCAAATATAGGATATCATTTCCACCGCCAGTGCTCAGTAAAGGATATGTTGCGCATGTTTATATTAACTACATGCCACTCCACAAATGTCTACGTGTCATCAAATAAGGGCCTCATGTACATATACGTGGATATAAAAGTGCTCCAATCCCTCAATGCTTTCAAGTAACAATAATTCAAGGCTTCAACTAGATTTTCCCATACATAATCATAACGACTTTAATGTAAAACAGCTTGCATATATAGGCGTCTTGTCCAACATTTGGACCATAACAACTTACCCACATAACCAGGCTTTCCTGACCTTTTGGACATTCACCATCAATTGGCCTTCTACCAGAGATCAACTCAAGGATTACGACACCAAATGCATAAACATCTATGCGGTCGCTCACTTTGCCATGCATGAAGTACTCTGGAGCCAAGTAACTGCCATAGAAGCATAGGTTAGCAACATGTGGAAGTGTGACTCAAGTTGCAGATATTGTCAGTAACAGAAACTGACAAAGGAACTGCTGAAGCTGGACAGACGACAGAATACACACCCAAAAGTTCCTGCAACATTGTCGCTGATTATTTGGGTCGAAAGATCTGGAACCCTAATGGCCATTCCAAAATCTGACAACTGAAAGGCCACAGCAGACATTAGTGAGGACAATAATCTGGAATAGAACAGAATGAAGAAGTATTGTTCCAGCACCTGAGGCTCAAAATCATCAGAAAGAAGAATATTTGATGATTTCACATCTTTGTGAATTACTGGTTGATCACAGCCATTATGCATATAGTCCAGAGCCTCAGCCACACCAACAGCCACCTTGTACCTCTCTCGCCAACCAAATGCATGCAGATCCTTCTTATTGCCTTAAAACAAGACACAACCAGCGGTCAAGAAAACTAGCTGACGTAAAATTTTGCAACTGGTGGACCAAACAGAAGCATTAGATACATACCATGGAGGTTCTCCTCTAAGCTTCCTCTATGTACAAAATCGTAGACCAAAATTAAGTTGTTGCTCTCAAAGCAGAATCCAAATAAGGATACTATGTTCTTGTGATGCAAATCAGTAATAATATCAATCTCTGAGACGAAATCTTTCACGACACCATCAAATGGCTTCAGCAATTTCACTGCCAGCTCCTTGCCATCAGGAAGACATCCTCTATAGACTTTACTACAACCACCTTTGCCGACCATATTCTCTGAAATCAAGATAGTAGGTCAACCCACAGCTCACAATTTGAACACATTAAATCTTAAGCGGTATTTTAGTATTTGCGGGAAGAAGTACCTGGAATGAAGTTACAGGTTGCCACCAGAAGCTCCTCATAGTTAAACAATCTACAAGTAGATGAATATTTCTCATGAAGGCCCTTGAGTTCTTCAGGAAACTCTTTAGAGCTACTGCAAGGAGAAGGAGGACTGGCAGCTGCCTCCCCAACTGGTACAATTGCCACATTCTTTCCATCCAAATTGCAAGTATGATTTTCAGCAGAACAGCTCTGCTTTTGATCTGGATGGACTACAGCAGAAGAATGTGTGGTTGATCGTCTCAATACCCGTGGAGCAGACATCTTTTTGCCACCAGATTCCTCTATGGGCTGCCCTCTTAAGAATATGCGCTGAAGGAACATCCAACCAGTTTTGAGGCCTTGTGCAGAATTAGAGCTTGAGACATCATCATTTGGTTGAAACGGCACTAAAGCCATCGAATTGTCAACGCCCGTGTCACTATCTCCAAGAGCTTCTACAGCCAAATTTGCAGAGTTTTGGTCAGAGGTTTTCTTCTCACAACCAATATTACACTTCTGCGAACAACAGTGACTTCTTTGATTGTATTTACCCGATATTTTCCTGCTCATCGACCAATGGAGCACATGAGCATAACTCTTGCGCCAGTTATTATCTGTTTCAAGACATGTAGAAGTTACCGAATGTATCAGCATCCCAGTCAACCACTTGATCAAAAGAGTAAATAACAGGGGAAAGGGAAAATTCACACCTCGTCTGCGCTGTACATCTGTTACGGCATCTCTCTCGAAAATGACTTTGCCATTGTCAATAGCGAAAACCCAGAAACTCTTGGACAAATTTCTCGCGCAGTACTTAGCAACGGACGCCGGTGACCGGATTGTATGGTTACTCTTGGAGATTCCGACAATTACCTTAGCTGAAGAGTGCGAATTTGCTTCCTGTACCAAGACTTTCCTCACCGACGGTCCTCTACATACCTTAAGCTTCAAATCCACCTACAAAAGCAGGTGAAACAAACGTAAACCAAAGCAGCAAAAGCACTCCCCACGACCCAAAAGGACGCGAATATCTTAGCATTGCGCAAAGTAAAACAGAGAGACCCAAATTCGGCGCCTAAGAGCTCCGACCCCAAATCCAAGCTCTCACATTTCTAGCCCCCAAACGGAACAAGAAGATAAATTGAGCGAGTTTATGCTCGAATTCAACAGAAACGAGAGACCGTACCTGCTTCAAGTGGCAGAAGCCTTCGTACACAGCTATCACGGAATCGAACGCCTTCACCAGCGAGAGGAACGACGCCGTCCCTTCTACAAAGACCAAAAACCCAACACACCGCCGTGAAGAATCAAGCAGAAGACAAAGCAACTCGCCGCTAGAGAGAGAGAGAGCGAGGGAGACGGAGGGAGGGAGGTGGCCGTACCAATGGAGGCGGCCTCCTCGAGGACGTGAAGGGCAATGACGCGATCGCCGGGCCGCGCCACCTTGACCAGCGCCCACGTCAGCAACTCCCGGCTCTCCCCGTCCATCTTCACCCCGACCACCACCACCGCCGGCGACTCCTCCCCCCCGGCGCCGCCGCCGCCGCCCCCGCCCTCCTCCTCAGCCAGCTGCATCGCCTCCTCGCGCCACCCGCGGCCGCCGTCTCCCGGTCGCGCTTGTCCCCTCCCTCCTTCTCTCTCTCTCTCTCTCTCTCTCTCTCTCTCTCTCCGGCTCTGACACTTGCAGTCGCTGCGGGAAAAGTGAGGACGAATGACCCCTCACGTTTTCAAGACGGGAGATGTTAACTGCTCCACGCCCACCCCCGCAGGGGGCTGCGATCCGGTGCGCCCTCGCGTGCGGTTCCCGCGGTGCGCCCGCGGGGGTGGGGATCTCGTGCGGACGGCGTGGCGTCGAAGGCAAGGACCCCCGCGGATCTTGACCGTCAAGCGCCGCGGTCGGTTCGGTCGGGACGTGGACCGCTCGTTTTCGTTGGGGGGGCGCTAGGGTGGGGTCCAGCCGGAGGAGGAGTAGGCTTTAGCAATGATCGAGATTAGGGACTTCGACAACTTTAATGTTGTTTTGCATTTATTGCCGGTCGAATTTAGGAGATAGAAAAAAAGTTAAAATCGCGAAAGAAATACAAATCGGAATATTAGTTTTAAATGTAACCCGAATTAATTTTTTGACTACGAAAAACCTCAAATTGGTACACCTATAACGTTTTATCCTCCGTTAATTTTCGTTAAATTTTATCTTCAAATTGCTTAGTTGGAAGACACATAACAATTAACAGGTGTACCGGTTTAGGGTTTTACCCTCTGTTACCAATTTGAGATTTTTCGTGGTATTAATCTAATTTAACGGAAATTAACGAATGCTAAATTTGGAGTTTTTTGTAGTCGAAAAATTGATTTAGGGTAAATTCGTTACAGATGTACCAATTTAAATTTTTTTTGGTATTATACCAAAAAGAAAAGAATTTAGGGGGGTGCATCATGACAAACAAAAATTTAGGGGGTTTATATTCTGATTTTTCTTCCTTACAATGATGCTAAATTTGTATATATGTCCAAAGAGAGAGGACATAATCTTTTGCTACTAAGGAAGGGAGAGACATGCCCAAATTTTGATTTAGCAATTGATCGTGTTGTTGTGATTTCGTTTCGCTTTCAATGAGATTGTCTATTCTTACGGGCATTCGTGGTATTTATTTGTGATACGAAAATTACTCAAATCTGCTGCTTGACGTGGTAATAAAATATATTTAGTTGATCAAACCCGCAAGATCAATTCGTGGGGTCTACGATCAAAATTATGGTAAACCAAAAATAAAATCAGGAGAAAAGAGATCGTGCAAAGATTTCCCTCCTCATGTCGAACCACTACGGTGAGTAATCAATCGATTGTAAATTAATGTTGTAATTAATGCGAGAGCTCCCTTTTCGATGATGGCCAGTGAAAGAGAAAAATGACAGTTTTCATCGATTTAATTAATGTATAAACCTAGGATTATTAACCAAAAGTTTAATGATCAACAAGGAGGGATCTTTGACAGCTCTGTGCTCTCTTTGCTTTCCCAACAAGAAGCTCAGCACCCTCACCTACCAAGTTTTGAGAACCAATAAATTGAAGACAATTTATTTAATTAATCACCACTTGGTGTGGTCTTTATTTAATTGATTAAAGTAAGAAATTGACCCAAAAGTGACCCTAGAGCAAAAAGTGGTCCAATTGAGATGATGTTGTGAATCAATTGGCCAGCATCTTGGGGGCTCACATGGTCGAAGTGATTTTTCTAAGCTAATCCCCATTTTGCTCTTTGTGATTCCTTGCCTCGGCTACACCAATATTCTCTCTTTTGCACATATATGCTTAAAGCGCTTTTCAAGTTACCTAATCCCCCCCTTTTGCAATGGCAAAAGAGAGGGAAGATGCTTTGGCATTGGAACGATGATTGCACTTTGTGTTTAGTACTACCCAAATTGGGCATCATCATGACAAATTGTGGCTTTCATGTAAAGCTTCCCCTTATTCTCTTTGCCTTCGGTATTCTCCTCCTATTCTATCCATTTTAGATTAACAATTGCTACTTTGCAGCACTGGTGAATCGTGATGATTGACTTACCATAATTGACGGAAATAGCTTTCTATGTAGGAGGGCAATCGACCGCGATTCTCTTTATCCCGAAATTTTCTATCCGTCTGTCTTTCTAATCGAGCCCAAAGGACCTCATAGAAATCGAACAGAAATAGTTATCCGTAGGCAGGTCTTTTCTTTAGCTCGCTCTCCCTACTCTTCATGTCTTGATTTCTCCTCTTGGCCACGTGCACTTCCCTTCTTATCGTGCAAACAAACACGTCGAGATTAAGATCATTTTGACTTTGAGGGTTGATCAATAAACCTTAGTATCATCACTTCAGGATGATATATTGAGTCAAATGTTTGAAAAGACAAGGTCTCAAAGTTACCCATTAACTACAAAATGCATCTATGGTCAATCTATAGCATACCATGTAAGCTTATCATGACAGAAATGTCCAAAAAAGTAGGAAGAATTTTCCACCAAACTCAAGAATTTTTTCATAAGAATTTTTTTTCCTCAGCATTGTTTATTTATATAGAATAGCATAGTATTGGCGTAGCCTATAATACACAATGGGTCATGGAAAATGTTCAAACCCACCTCAATCGGTCAATCCTCCTACAACAACCTAGTTATAGGAGTTTTTGCTCAATCCTTTTGTTTCATGTCTTTCACTATCAAATTCAAGTCGAAACAACCGATTTCTATTGTCTCACTAATGAAGAAAATAGGTCATAACAACCAATATAATTTAGAAAATAGTAGGTGAACTATAAGCACACGACTTCCGCCAAGGATTATCTAAAAGTCAACTAAGCATAGAGGCTTAGAGAAATCAAATATTCATGTGTGTTCCCGGCCTCCACATTAACATGACTTTTGAATAGAAATTACGGGGTACGTGACCTCAACGAGCTTAACCAGACTGAAATTACCTATCGATCCCTCCAAATTGGGGCCACCCATGCCACGACGAGGCGATTTACAGGTCAAATATGAAACCATCTCCACGCCTCGTTGGGCCGGCCCCTCGTTAACGTTTTCCGGCGTTGGCTAGTGAAAGAAGTACGTATTGACTTTGAGATGGTACCGTCCTGAAATTGACCGTCGAAAGGTGGTAAAGAGGCGTGGAATTTGGCCTGCGGAAAGCGAAAGAACTAGTAATGTATTTTTTCTCGTAATTCTTTCCTTTCTTTTTTCGAAATGATGGAGATAACAAATGGTGCTTCGATTGCGATGGGAAGTGTCAAAAAATTTGGGCGGTTTGTCCTTTTCACGAGTTGTCAATTTGCCATGACCATACGCACGTGCATATGTGGGTGTGCTGCATGCTTGCTGATGAGGTCTCTTTTAGCAAGAGATTGAATTGATTAGTGTGAGAAAGTATGAACATTATTGCCCATCATGGGTCATCAGGATCATGTTAATAAAGATAGATTAACACTTCAATTGGGCAAGATCTATCTATCGAGGAAGATTAACCCAGAAGTTCCACTCAATTACGCAAAGACTAAGAGGAGGAGATGTGTATGAGATCCATCTTGTCATCATATTGATAGAGATGTTCATGTTCAATAACAATTTGCATAAAAGAACTATTTATACCATGGTTTGCTCTAGCTATTAGCATGAGGGTTCGTAATGTAGTTGTGTGTATAAAGGATGAGCAAGTTTTGTGTGTACACATTACGTGACTGTATAGCAAAGCATGAGCTAATTCAATATAGCAATTATACCAATCGAATATGCTGAGACTGCGTTTCATCGTCTGAACCTTTTTTTTTTTTAAGATAAGATAAGATCGGATTGGATACAAATAAGATGGGATTTATAATATATTATATAGTGTCCGAATATGACATGGAATACCAATAGATATTATCCATCACACCCACAACCTTAGCTATGTGCATGTGCGATCCCTCCTCCCGTATCACTAATGTCGTTAAGGGAAAGGAGACACGGTACCACACGAGCCCCGTGTTGAGATAGAGTGTGAGCATGGCATCTCGGGCTCTGCAGCACTCAACCGAAGCCCTAGATCTTGGATCCATGGCTTGGTAAACCTTAGATCTGAGATCTAAGGCTCCATTGTGCCAGCCGAGCTCAGGCTTGACGACGATGGCGGACAACCGTAGCCTACCACTACAAAAAAACTGATTTTTTCCGACGAAATTTCCAACGAAAAATTCTGGAAAATTCGTTGGAAAACGAATTTCCAACAAATTTTCCAACGAAAAAAATCAAGAGCTGAGGCGTCTATGGCAATTGGTGATGGAATGCAGAGGTCGCAGCAGCGTTTGAGGGAGGAGGTGACGGCGATCGGCCTTCATGGTGGTGTGTTCTCATGCAGTGCTTGGTGATGCTATTAATGGAGGCAGTGACGAGCGGCAGGACAACATTGGCCTTGGTCGCGCAATATCCGAATTATATCCCACCTTCTAGGTGGGGTATTTTTTTTTATCAATATTATATGTAAACAATATTTTGATATATATCGTCCCAGCATACCAAAGAAGAAAAAAGCTATTCTATCTGGAGTTTAGAATTCGATTATGTCAATAGGACCAAATTGACGGAAGATGAGAGCTATTCCATTGCAAGTTTTCAAGCTTTCTAGGAGTTTAGAATTAAGGTCTTCCGTATTTGTGCTTAACGTTTGGTACTGTGAATATTGTCCCAAACCGGCTAATAGAAAAGCATTATACACGGACCAAAAAAAAAAGAAGAAAAGCATTATACGAAATGAAAAATCACGAGGAAAGAAGGAAAAAAAAAAAACACGACCTGCTGTTTTGTTTGCTCATTGTTCTCAGCTTTGTCCCCTGCGCGTTGACCAGATCTCCAATTTTTTTTATTTTCTTTTTTTCTTTATAGTTTTTTGTGCCTCAGTGAAGTGACCAAAACCCCCGGTTCTGTTAGAAACCGGTTCAACCAATCCGAAATTGAACCGATTTTGAAACCTGTTTTAGAAATATATATGTATATATGGTCTTACTATTCATTAAGAATTATATCGCGGTCTTCAACACAAAGAAACATCAACATAATTACTTTACCAGCAAGTTTTTGTATTTGACCCAAAAAAAAAACAAGTATTTTTGCAAGGAAATGTTGGAACTTACACATTTTATTACAAGGTTAATACCATAAAAAACCTCAAATTAGTACACATGTGGTAAATTTACCCCCAAACTAATTTTTTTACCACCAAAACTCCCAAACTGGTACACTCGTGATAAATTTACCATTCGTTAAATTGATTTAATACCATGAAAAATCATAAATTGATAATCCTGTGACAAACAGAAGGGTAAAACCCCAAACTAGTACGCCCGCCAACTGTCACATGTCATCAAACTCAGCAATTTGATGGTCAAATTTAACGGAGGGTAAATTTATCACAGGTGTACCAGTTTGGGGCTTGTAGTAGTCAAAAAATTAGTTTGGGGTAAATTTGTCACAAGTATACCAGTTTGAAATTTTTCGCGGTATTAACCATTTATTATAAGAATTTGATTTTTTTATCAAAAAATATGTAATGGCCTCGAAAATGGACAGAAACTGATCGGTTCAAGAATAAAACCAACTAATTCGGTTCTCAATTCCAATATTTGGAATTGAGGGTCATCGGGTTGATTCCCGATCCCAACCCGGATCACCGCTAAACTATTTATCTGTAGTTTTTTTTTATGTATGAAGACATCTCGTGTAGTGCTCGAATAAGCATATGGCATCGTCTCACGCACAGGACAGGGCACTTTGCATGCAAACACATGTCCAGAAGGGCATCGGCACAATACCATCCTCGAGATGCGCCCAATAGCGACCGGATTTCTGAATATTTTCCCTCTTTTTTGGCTTCCAATTGATAGACACAAAGTTATAATCCTTGTAATTCTCAGCTGCCTAGATCCTCTATTTTATATGTCCTTTACTTCAACTTTTGGCATAAACTAAGGAAGAATTTGTACCCTAATGTTTATGCCCTTTGATATTTCATGTGATTAAGCTGTGGCCCAAAAGAATAATTTACATTAAATAAAGCTATATATTCCGGAATTTCGTGCGAAGAACATGTGTTTGTATCTGCCTCCCCCTGTCGTCACCTGATGTGGACAATTGAGTGCGTTTCATTTAATTAGTGGGGCCAAAGAAGGTGATGGCACTTTCTAGAGTGCCAAAGAAACCAACTAAAATGAGAAAAAAAAAATTAAATGATAGTAATTGTGAAGTAATTAAGAGAGTCATGAAGGGTGCACATCTTTCTTTTGCTAAAGCGAGGAGATCACGCAATTGAAATGGTTTAAGGAACCAAGCCCATGGTAAAAGATGTTAATGAGCACTCCATATCCTTGGTATCGTCCAATCCAATCGGATCCGATCCGATCCAAATCATTGTTGTTTTATGTATCGAGCCGTTCGATTTCAATAAGTTAATTCTCGAGTTCGACCACGAATAAATCTGGATTTATGGCAAACAAGAAGAAAAGGGATTCTCAAGATCCACCGACTCATCTGCAAAATGTCACGTGGGGTGAATAGAAATGTTGAGCTCAGGCAATTTGATTCGTATGCCATCGCAAACAATAACATCCGCGTGTCCCGAGTCATTGGTAATGATGACATGTTTAATCAATACCTCGAAAACGAAATCAATTCTTATCAAGCATGCTTAACAAGTCCGCGAACGATACTTGTTAACATGGCCCTGATTTACATGTATATCATTACGTATTCGGGTCACTGATTTATCGTCGATAGGTACAAGGAAATTATACGAACTAAAATCCGGTTTTTTGGGGGAGAAGAAGGGATAAAAAGAAGAAGAAGAAGCACAATGTGAGAGATACAAGGGTTCATTGCCAGCAAGAATCATTTGGAGCTTGATCGATTCAGAGAACACACGCTGATTTTTCATGGAGAAATGTCGGGGCCACGTTCTCTCTCGACGAACCGCACATGCTCTTGCATTACGTTGCTCGATCGCTGCACGTCCCCGCCCCCACGATACCCGCGCCCGCACGTGCTCGACCCTTTTCCGGGAAAGTGGAGGGATAGAAAAACAGAAAACACCTTTTGTTCCGGGAAGAGTGAGTGAATTTAGAAAAAATGATTGTAAATATTTTTCATCGAATAAGTATTTCAAGCGATTATTTTTAGAAAATTATTTTTCAAATCATATACAAAGCCTTTTTTGTGCTTTTTTCTGTGTTAGAGAGCTGAGCTCCGATGTATGGTTGGGATGTAACTCATCTTTATTAAGTGTTTATAAATTGGAGATTTTAGCAATCTTTTAGGCTCCGCTTATTTCCCAAAAAATTAAGACATTTATGGAAAATATTTTCTAATAAGTCATTTATTTTCCATGGAAATGATAATATTTTCTAGTATTTGGCTAAAACCTGAAAATGAACTACAAAACATTTTTCGTCATTTTGAAAGTGAAATATGATTGATTGTCCTAAATGGACCTATGCCTGGGTGTCGGGGACCCGGTCCCGGGCCTCGGCCTTAATGGACTTGGGCTCAAGCATGGGGGATCTGGACACAGGTACTTAGGTCTTGAGTCTGGGTGCCGAGGACCTAGCAACAGGCATTAAAATCCTGGGGTCAACCTCAATGTACTCAGACCTAGGCATTGGCGCTGCACGCTCAAGCTCAGTTGCTGGGGATTCGAACACGGGCTTTGGGGTCTCGAGTTCGGCCTTTGTGAACTTGGCGCCAACCTCCATGGGCCAAGCCTAAGTGCTAGGGACCCGAGCTAGGTCTCAAAGTACCCAAGGCATAGGCATTAGGGTCTCGGGCTCGACGGCCTCTATGGACTTAAGTTCGACTTTAATGGACCCAAGCCCGGGTGCTAAGGATCTAAGCACGAGCATTGGGGTCTTACCCCAACCTCTTTGGACCTAAACAAGGGTACCGGGGTTTAAGGCTCGGCCTCTATAGACCCGGGCACGAGCGCTGATGTCTCGAGCCTGATCTTTGTGGACTCAAGCCTGAGCATCGGGGTTTCGAGCCTAGCCTCTTTGGACCCGAGCTTAGTCTCAATTGACTCCGGTGGACCCAACCCTAGCCTCTAGACTCGGGTCCGCTACCAAGGGTTAAGGAACGAGCGTTAGGTTTTTGTGCCCAAACGTAAAGTTTTTAGTCCAAGTGCCGATATCTAGTCTTATTTTGAACCATAATTTCCGATATTTTAGCGGGGAAATTATTTTTCTGAATTTAAGTACGGCTTTTCTATTGACTCATTTTCCTAAACAAATCAAATACCGAAAAATAAGATTAATATTTTTCGCGAAATAAACGGAGCCTATATAGACGGGCGTTATCGCTACACAAAAATTGCTCGTGACATTCTAATCTACGCCCTGCGTAAATTTACTCCCTCGACATAAATGTCCATAAGGTAATTCCACGTAAATCACATTTCTACACTAATCCCTTCTTAAACACGATTTCTTCACGTCGCATCATTGAATTTGTTCTTTTCAAAGTGGGACCATCTCTCACTTTGTGCAGCCACCAGAGCCGACACTACCACGAATCCCCACGAACTCTAGCTGGGGGCTAATCAATCTCAATCTCATCTAGGGGAAAGCGCATTGATCGTCGTGCATGTGATCGGTCGGCTATGACTAAAACTAATTGCGTCCCATGTCGTGGAGACATCGTCGTTGTCTTAACGATATTTGCCCTTTTTGGAGAAAAGAGAAAACCGGAAGAAACGGCGACTCTTGTTAAAATCTGGTATATCGTTGTCCCCCCTCTCCTTGCTTAGACTCGCCCTAGACGGAACTCAAAGGGATCTTGTTCGTGCCGTTCATGTCGTTGCGCGGCTAGGGTCTAGGCCTAATAATCCATCAAGATGCACTATGCTCAATTTCATATGCTGTCAATTTAGGTTTCCGTTCAAGAATCCGTTGAATTAATCGCAAGGCGGGTTGGTGGTTGATTCGTACTTAGTTTGATCTAGAGTTTGATAATAAAAAAAAAAAAAGGAATCGAATCATCTGACCCCCAGATTGGTACGGCAGATTAAGATTTCGAGAGATTTCCACTCCAAAAACTAGAGATCACCCGGTTCAAATTCCACAAATCAATATTAAAGTGTTATGTGTTAGGGATCGCCTAACAGATGACGCCGATGGATGATTCTTGTATCGATGTCCTGTTGTCACCAAACACACAGCCCAGTGGTAAAGAGGAGCAAAGGGGTCGAGGTGTTCGGTATTAGGGGCCGGGTTACAAATTTGACGGGAGCGAAGAATTGATTCCGAATCTGAATTCATCGTTATAATCTTGAATGTAGATGGAGCCTTATTCGATGTATGTGAAACGATATTATTAACAAAACGGATTTTAATCGTTTTTTTTTTATAGATTGAAGGAGAAGAAAAGGGGTCCTACTTTGGATGTTTTATTTTTCTGTGGGGCCAATGTCCTCCCTTGGACGTTGAAGCATCGTCCGATTGCATGCAATAAAGGGGTTCCTACTTTGGAATTTGGGAAGTTGTCCCTGGACCCGTGCGTACGGATGGAAGGAGCTCCGTCCCTCTCGACCGTTGGATGACGTTTTTGCACGGACCTGATTTTCAGATTCTGCGGCCATTCGCGTGGGTCCCACCTAACTTGCTGTCCCACCGTCACGAGATTTTTGTCTGAAGAAACAAACAAAAGAAGTTTGTATTAAAGAATAAATAACATGGCAAGTACATATTTATTTTTCAACCAAAAAAAAAAAAGTACACATTTATTTAATAATTTTTTTTTGGTCCCTAAATTTTTTATTTTGCTGATCCATCCTTCTCCGAAATTGGTTTCAACAGGTCTCGAGGCTTTCCTTTTTTTTTTTCCTTTTAGAAATTTAATTTGTGATTGATTTCTTTTTAATTTTCATATACAACGGAAATATTTTCCAGCCAGTACATCATTTTTTCTTTCTTGTTTTTTCTAGGTTTGGTGATATTAAGAGATCCATTGAATAGCCTCAATTCAAATAAGGGTTAATATTACGAAAAATCTCAAACTGGTATACATATAATAAATTTACCCCAAACTAATTTTTTGACCACCAAAAATCACAAACTGATACACCTGTGATAATTTTAACCCAAACTAATTTTTTGATCACAAAAAACCCCAAACTGGTACATTTGTGACAAATTTACCATCCATTAGTTTCAGTTAAATTGGATTAATGCAAAAAAAAAATCACAAATTGGTACACCTGTGATAAATGCATGGTAAAACCAAAAACTGATATATCCATCAACTACTGTGTGTCATTTAACAAAGCAATTTAACAATAAAATTTAACGAAAACTAGCGCAGGGTAAAATTGTCACAAATGTATTAGTTTGGGGTTTTTAGCGGTCAAAAAATTAGTTTGGGATAAAATTGTCACATGTGTACCAATTTGAGATTTTTCATAGTATTAACCCTTCAAATAAAAAATTAAGTTCTTTCAAAAAGTAAGACCCAATTTCAAAAAAAAAAAACACCAACTTTGCCTTGAGTGATAATTTTGACCCGAACTTTTCTTTGTCTCAATAAAAAGCATCAACTTTTACTCGAATCTCAATCTAGCCGTTGTGATGTGAAATTTTCAAATTGTTCGTGACAGATTTGGGATTTAAGTGAAAATTAGTATTTTTTATGAGACAAAAAAAAGTTCATATAAAATTGTCATTCAAATTAAAGTTGGTGCTTTTTGTTTTTAAGAATTAGCACCAAAAGGTAATTTTTCCTTTTATACTAATTGTGAGTCTATTAAAAATCCGAAATTTTATTATTGGGGAGAAGTATTACATCACAAGACATTAGACTCGACATCCATTTAATAAATATTTACGATTTTTTAGTGGCTCCCTAGGAATTAAAGAGTGTCATCATCGGCCATCCCAACCACAGAGTTGCACACAAAATTTACTAAACCAAGATAAATTACTCCACCATGTTGTCGCTATAACTTTTAGTTGATATCCACCCTTCGAAGTGAGCATTGCCTCCAAGGCTCCTTTTATGGTAAACGTTGCTTCCAAATCGAATACTTTTGAAGTTCAATGTACTCAATCGCTAATGTATATTTCATTTACGTGCATCGATGATAGTCATATGGTCGAGACATAAAATGGAAGCATAAAAAATTTTGATCCCGCACAAACTTTCAATTATAATTTTTAATGGTATCCTATACTGAGTACTCAGTGGCCATGGCCATCAATTAATCTGATTATAAAACTGACGAAACAACTCATAAGATAGTTTCTCGTGCTTTGTAGTACTTGTGACTCAAGCTTCTCTAGATACATAAAAAGAATACTTAGTTGTATGAACGAGAAGTGAATGTCACATTGACAAGGACAAAGGAGGGAAAACCAAGAGCATATTCGATACATCGCCTTAGTAGTCAAGGATTCATAGCGTTTTGAACAAATCAATCAACCAATGTCTCGAGCGAATCTGTCCGGACGTCGATGACGCGTTTCTAAGATGTCACCGCACCTCACACGCCCGCTTTCCCGAGATGGACGCATGCCCCTCCATCTCGGGCAAGACACATCTCGGTTCATTTCTTTCGCTCGACCCAGACGGCGGGTTCGTTGGACCGCCGCACACTGATAATGAAGTGGACTCGTGCCTGAATAGTGTCCTCCCAAGCAAAGAGAATGTGACCTGTGTCCTTCAAACGTCCTTAAGGGGTTAGCAACTAGCAAGATCCAACAAGGTGTTGACCAAAATCCGACTCCCATGTTCATGTCCTTTGCCTTCTCATTGTTTAGAGAATCAAGTCATGTGTTGTTGTTGGTGATGGTGGAGCTGTTTTGGACGGTAGCGGGGACATCACCACGGCTCGATGCCCGCCTCTCTCTTGCATCATGTGTGTTTTTTGCGCCTGTTGATGTTAGATGGTGCGTAGTGGGACCAACTCGAGTGCCCCCACCCAATGAAAAGAAGCATTCTTTATCATTATATATCGGTTTATAAGCATCCTTAATCTTATATAGTAAGAATTCGACCCAAAAGAAAATCTTATATAGCGAAAGACAAGAGAGCTAGTGGGCTAGTGGGCCTTATAATTGGGTTCTAAGCCCAAGATTCCAACATTCCTTTGCTCGCATAGGGGTCCGAACCGACCCAACCTGTGCCTTAATTTTCTTGAACCGATATGAACCGAATTGAACCTAGTTGATCATTCTAATAACTTGAAACGGACCTGGGAAAAGTTTAATTCGTTCCGCCTAGTTGTTTCCGTTATCGTGTATGCATTAAAACAACAAGACCACATAATTAATTCTAGTCCTTTTTTTGTTTTGTTTTGATAATCCATGGACACGAGCATAGAGGCCTAGGTACCTGAGGGTACATGGCTAGTACTAGACCTTTTCAATTTCGCAGAGTATGAAATACACTGTCGGTTCAATTTGAGCTATGGGGATTAACATTCATTCCTTCTGGGGCTTGATCCACCCTAGCCTAATCCAGAAGCTCAAATGACCATACTTGTGATCCATCAATGAAAAGACATAGTTTCCTCCCTCAGGAGGGAGGAAACATGACGCCAAGATATTGTCGAAACCCGATGTCGAAACCCGACGAAGATGCCTAGTGACAGGTAAACAACTCTTAAAAATTCAAGAACAAGATGTTGACAGTAACTCTGTCAAGTAGATGAAGGACATAGAGCACGTTCAAATTCACGCACAAGTCCAGAAGAACTCTTACATTGTCTCTATTGCTACTGATGTTGAGAGCTGTCCATTGGAGAGGTAAGACCGCGTCAGAAGCTCGATAGCCAAATCCGAATCCGTCAACATATCTAGTTAGATCCAAAAAAGCCGATGAATTATGAGCCAACAATATATTAACTACTCCATACCACACCAATTCTCCGATGTGAGACTATTCCAATACAACTTATACATATATCCTAACACGGTCATCTTCTTAAAGGAAGATAAGCGCACTTTGAATTGTTATAATACTCAAACTTTTTACACAAGCACTATCAGAATGAAGGCGTTCATGTACTAATAATGATATTGAAATACGCCCACCATCGACAAAAAGCAATCTAGGTAGCACCGATACGTTCGGGAGGCCGCCATGTCTGTGTTGGACACTGATACGCAGTCAACAGGTGTCGGATATTCGACATGTGGTCAATATGCTGGACACGCCTTTGACACGCGAGTCCGAAATCTCGACACATGATTTGTAGAGGTAAGCATAGTTCCTGGGTAGAAGTTGGCACCTGAAAACCTGATCGGTGGAAACCTGTAGGTTTCAGGTTTCAAGATATGTATAATAGGTTTCAGGTTCCAAAAATTTGGGAACCTATTTCGACAGGTAGGTTCTATATTCTAGGTGGGTGGAATTTGAAACCTGGAACCTAAAAGAGTTTTTTGTGTTTTTTCTTGGTCTATGTCTTCACGTGATCCTACAGTATTTCATATTATTAGATGATAAGTATATAATATGAGTTTTCATTTTATGACTTGTTAATATTTCATATTCTTCGTCTGTCTAAATATAAGTTGTGCTTAGTGGATTATAGTAGCAAGTGGTGATCATTAAATGAGATGGTTCACTGTAATTGTTCAATTAATAACACAAGTAGAACCTGGTAGACCTTGGAACTAACCCTTGAACCTGTGATATGGTAGGTTTTAGGTTCCAAAAAATGAGAAACATATTATTATGGGTAGGTTCCAGGTGGAACCTATACAGAACATAAAACTGCTCACCCCTACTATCGATTCACGCAATGACTTCTCATTTTAATTATATTTATTTGAATCGTAATGTCAGGACAACTAGTCTTTTGTATTCTCTTTGGTGAATGACAAGCTTATTCAGTATTGTTGCGCTCATTTTCGTTTTGTTTAACTAAAAATGAAATAAAAAAAGAGAACCTGTTAAACCCTGGAACCTATGACAGGGTAAGTTCCATGTTCCGGCGGGTAGGTTCCAAGTTCCAAAAAAATGAGGAACCTATATCAGAGGGTAGGTTCTAGGTTCTAGGTTCCAGGTGGAACCTGTAAGAAATTTGGAACTGTTCACCCCTACTAATTCTGACACATACATGGTCAATTTTATAAATTTCAAAATTAGGGATCAAAATGTAAATTTATATAAAAAATAAAAAAGAAAGAAAGAAAATGGTAAAAGAAAAACCCTAGTCTTCTGTTCTTATCTATTGTGTGCCTTCACTCGCACTCTGTACTACCTCCCTCTCTCGATTCGCAATTTCTCTTCTTCGCTTGAAACAACAGTCCCTTCATGTTTCAGCGACGTCCGTCGAGGAGGAGGCCTTGAAGAGGAACATTGATTGCGTCTATTTCCTCACAACTTCTCATCTTCTTCCTTCACATCCTCTAAGCTCCAAACCTCAGAATCCTCACCCTCAGACCTTGAACCCACCATCGCCCTCCTCTGTTTCATGGACCAAGAACCCCTCTAACAGACAGCTCCTCCTCCTCTCCCTCCCGACGCGCGCCCTCCTCCTCATCGTTGTTGCTGCCGCCACTAACGGCGCGGTCAACACCCTCCATTGCCGCTCTCTAGGGGGGTTTGACCCCGTGAGTCTCAAAGAATGAGGCGCAAGCACCGCCAAGTATCGGAGGATCGCGGAGGCCGTGGGTCTACCGGAGAAAGGGCGAGAATTGGCAAGGCCCTTGTTGTAATATTAACTAATGCGGAAGCTAATCCGGATCTTGCAAATTAAGTCCAATGTGAAATTACCAGAGAAATAACGAGGAACATAAAGGACACCCAAGATTTACGTGGTTCGATCCGACGTATCGATACGTACATCTACGGGAAGAACTAGCAGCAAATAATTCATTAATAATCCTAGAATCCAAGTTATAATCGCTCATTCATACGTCAAGTGTTTCCCGCATCTAGATTAAATCTAAACCCCAAGTGTTTATAAATAAATAGCTTGAATGGATATAAAAGACTCACGGCATAAATTCATGTGTCCGCAAGCGCTCCTCCTTGTGGCTCTGTTCTTCATGCATCGGCCACTCAAGGAGAGCTATCGTGCTCTCATTTTGAAACCCACGTTTTGCTCCAAGGGAAAAGCTACTGTGCGGCCACTATTCCCTCAACCCCACTTGCGGCTAGACTTGATGAGCGGAGGGAAGAAGACCCACAACTTTCCCTTCTCTGTCTTGTGCGGCTACATTTTCAAGGGAGAGGACATCCTAGGCTTCCCTGCTCCTTTTTTTGTGTGGCTGCACCTCAAGAAAGAAGGCCCTAGGGCTCCCACAAAACAAACCTATATTTTCCTTTTGTTTTTCTTTTCTCTGAACCAATAATACTAACCTCACAGATAAAATATATTATAGAATAGTGGGCCCTTCTATTTCTTGTAGTGATATGAGAGTTGTGCCTTTTCACGTTAAACAGAGAAGACCACCCTTTTGCCTAAAGAGACAAGTGAGCAACAAATATAATAAATTAAGTGTGCCCATCTCTTTTGTCTTTTAGTGCATAAGTTCGGATTCCGTAAACAGCTCTAACTCGAGACATAAGTCAACAATTTTTCGCATTGGCTCAATGTTTGAAGCTAAGTCATAGTGCTCATCATCCATGCTGCTCTCCCAACACCCCGAAGGGCACTCACTCTCCACAAACGCTAATTGAGATCAAGCAAAGCTTGAGTTTCGCCAAAGGAACAGGCTTCGTCATCATATCCGTCGAATTTTCCATTGTCGCGATCTTTTTAACAACAACATTACCCCTCGCTAAGACATCTCGAATGAAGTGGTACCTAATGTCAATAAGCTTCGTTCGCTCATGATAAACGAGATTATATGCTAGATGTATCGCACTTTAGTTGTCACAATGTATATCAACACTTTTCTGTTTCAACCCAAAGTCCGAGAGCAAACTCCGTAGCCATATCGCCTCTTTCGCTCTAAAGGTTAGTGCCAAGTACTCTGTCTCAGTCGAAGATAAGGCAACATGGTCCTGTAAGGACACCTTCCAACTAACTGCACCACCTGCAAGTGTAAACACATAACTTGCTAAAGACCTACATTCATCCAAGTCACCAGCGTGATCTGAATCCACATAACCAGTGGTCTCACTGCCATCGTTGTCCCTCCGGTACACTATACCAACATCTGTTTTCCCCTTCAAATATATGAGAATCAATTTCATAGCTTCCCAATGAGTCTTACTAGGCCGTTTCATATAACGGCTAACTACGCTTACAGCCTGTGAAATGTCAGGCTTAGTGAATACCATATCATATATAATACTATTCACTGCACTACAATAAGAAACATGAGACATATGCTCCTTCTCATCCTCAGTCTGCGGTGATGACTTATCTGAAAGTTTAAAGTGCTTCGCTAATGATGTACTCAATGATTTCACCGACTGCATATTAAACCATGCCATAATCTTCTCAATATATTTCTTTTGAGATAGACGTAAAACTCCTGCATTCCTATCACGCAAAATCTCCATACCCAATATTTTTTTTGCAGCACCTAAATCTTTCATCTCAAACTCAGCGCTCAACTGTCTCTTCAGCACATCAATATCATACATATTCTTAGCTGCTATCAACATATCATTGACATATAGCAACAGATATATCAAAGACCTATCATCCAATCTCTTAAAGTAAATACAGTTATTCATCTGACTTTTCAAATAGTCTTAACTAGCCATGAAAGCATTAAAACTCTTATACCACTGCCTAGAAGACTGTTTCAGCCCATATAAAGATTTCTTTAACAAGCAAACATGATCTTCCTTACCTGGAATAACAAATCCCTCATGCTGCCTCATGTAAATCCGCTCCTTCAGCTCACCTTGAAGAAATGTTGTTTTCATATTTAGCTGCTCCAACTTGAGATTATGTGCAGCAACTAAGGTAAGTAATACACGAATAGAGGGAGAAGAACACTAGAAGTGTCAAAAGTTGTGTGTGGCGCTCACTTTAGTACTAGCAGTTTTCGCCGGCTCACTTAGGTGCTAAATCGGAGAAAAAATAATCACTTAAGTGCCTCCGGCAAGAAATTCCGGCAAAAAAAATACGTGGCTTTTAAAATTAAAAATTTAATATGACTTGGCATTTGTTTTTTAAAAAATCAGTCCACATGGACTTTCTTGGCTTCTGTCCAATGAAGAAGAAGAGAAAATATTGGCCTTTGTTTTTTCTTCATCTCTATCCTCCTTTACCTCTCTCTAAGCTCATCTCTGCAACAATGGCGTTGGCCCCACTCCCTCACCTACATGCCTCCGGTATCTCTTGCTCAAAATACCCATTTAGTTATCCCCTCTCTCTGAGTTCGGCCTCTATCCCTCCTCCATCATTGCCACCAGCGAAGCGAGCAATGCCGACACTCATCCATGGACGAGAGTCTCCACAGACATATTTTTCGTGCAAAAAAGGAAGCAAAAGCTCTCGATTTTATCGAATTCTCGGATCGTCATCCACTCGTAATCGCGAGAATATTATCGATTTACTATGAATTGTCTTGCTCTACTCTTTGTTCTGCGATCCAAGTAAATTCGAGTACTTAAAGAACTCGGATCCTGCTCGACAAACCATTGCTGGCTCTGATTCTCAGCTTCTTTGTCACTGAGAATTCCCTATCGATCTGACCTTCGTTCGCCCCCACCAACAATCGATTCCAGAAGAGTCCGAAGTGCCATCTGTTTTACTCTGCTTTGCGGCCGGGAGTTACGAAGTGATGAAATCGCTCCCGAAATCTATTATTGGTACTATAGGCCTGCTGGATTTGAGTGAGCTGATGGGGTCGATTTCAGATGTTTCTTGATGATTGTTTGGGTCTAGATCTGAGTTCAAATTCTAAAATGGCCAATACCTTCTCCTCGGTCCATACGCTCACCACATGTTTGATAATATGCCCAAGTCAACTTGTGTACATACGACGCTGATTTTCATTTGTTCTAAAGTGCAGTTAGGCAGGATTCACATAATTACGAACTTCTTGTTGCTTGTCAAGCACTATTTTCATCATTAAATCAAGTCTGTGCATAAAATTTTTCTCCTCGAGTCCAAGAAGACTCACCTTCTTCTTTGCTTCGTTGAAATGAATTTTAGTCGCTGCTGAAACTCCTGCCCTCCATTTGCAAGATCGAGCTGTTAATTTTGGGGGCAAATCAAAATAAGGTGTGATTTTAGTTCAATGGCCAATTACTGTTTCACATTGGGTTCCCTTTCAATTTGGCTATTTAGGGTTCTTATTTGAGGGAAAACTATTATACGACGTCGTTTATGACTTTAGATGCTGACTGGACTCTTCGGCGAGCCACGTCAGTTTAAAAAATTAATAAAAAAAGCCACGTTAGATTTCCGGCCAAATAGATAGGAGTTGGCAATGAAAAGATCGTTTTTCAAAAAATTTGGCACTTAAGTGATCCAAAAGAAACTTTTGACACTAAAGTGAACGCCGTACATAACTTTTGGCACTTCTGGTGTCTTTCTTCCCACGAATAGAAGCATGTTTTACCACAAGAGAGAACACCTTATTGTAGTCAATGCCTTTCCGCTGTGTATACCTTTTCGCCACAAGTCTCGCCTTATATCTCGCTGCCTCGACATCAGGAATGCCCTCTTTTTGTTTATAAACTTATTTGCTTCCAACAATCTTCTGGCTCTTGGGAACTTTGACCAACTCCCATATCTTATTTCGATGAAGTGATTCTATCTCTTCGCTCATACCCTCTAGCCACTACGATGACTCACTACTAGCCATCGCCTCATAATATGATGAAGGCTCATCAATCTCCATCTCGTCACCTACAGTCAATACATAAGCAATATCAGTATAATCATAATATACCGGTGGTTTAATTTGCCTTCTCTGTCTACCTGCGGGTATAGTGTGTTGCGGCTGTGCTGATTGTTCACTATCACCGACTTCAGGAACTGTGACCTCATCTACAGTCTTAACCTGTGTTACCTCCGAGATCTCCAAAATCTCCACCTAAAGCTCCACCTCACTACTGCCATCATGATCTGTCTGCTCTGCTGGTAGTGTCTCAGAACTCCTTTGTTAAAGTATTGCAGTCTCATCGAAGATCACATCTCTGCTGATTAGAAATTCGGGTGATTTGGGATCGGTGCACCATAACCGGTAGCCTTTCACCGCATGTGCAAACCCAGAAATATACACTTCTTCGCCTTCGACTCAAGCTTACCATTACTCGGATGAGCATACGCAGGACATCTAATATACTCGTAATCCGGAGTAATCAATAGGTTTTCCTGACCATACTTCCTCAGGAGTCTTCCACTCGATAATAGATGATGGAGATTGATTCACCGGGTAACATACTATGTTCGCTGCTTCGGCTCAAAATTCCTTACCTAGTCCCGCATGCGAAAGCATGCATCGAGCTCCCTCAAGTACCATTCTGCTACGCCATTTTGCTGTGGTGTCCTAGGTACTGTGTGGTGTCTCACATTCCCCTCTATCTCACAGAACTTGGTAAAATCTTTACCACATAACTCCATGCCATTATCGGTCCTCAGGTACTTGATTTGTTTATCCGATTATTTCTCAATCAATGCCTTAAATTTCTTGAACAGATCAAACACATCAGATTTGTGCTTCAGAAAGTATACCCATACCTTCCACGAATAGTCGTCGATAAATATTAGCATATATCGGGCACCTCCTTTCGAAGGAATTGGAGACGGGCTTCAGACGTATGAATGAATGTATTCAATTGGTCGCTTGGTTGAATGAATAGCTGTAGTAAACTTAGTCTGGCACTGCTTTCCAAAGATGCAGTGCTCACATAAGTCTAGCTTCTCTGTCTTTTGACCTTTCAATAACCCCATCTCACTTAATATCGTCATACCGGCCTCACTCATGTGCTCTAACCGCATATGCCATAACTGAGTCAAGTCAGAGTCTGACTCACCTGATGAAACTGCAGCAACTCCTGTCACAATCTCTCCCAGTAAATGATAGAGAGTATTTACTTTCTTCCCTTTCATTACTGTCATGGCACCTTGATAGATGTTCAGTACTTCACCTTCAGCGGCATGCTTACACCTGATGTCATTGAGTGTCTCCAGAGAAATAAGGTTCTTCTTGAGCTCCGGTATATGCCTCACGTATGTCAATGTGCACACCACCCTATCATGCATTCGAATTCGAACTGTCCCTATTCTCACAATCTTGCAGGCTACATTTTTCCCCATCATAACTCTACCAATATCTGTAGTCTAGTAAGTAGTAAACCAGTTCCTATAAGGCGTCATATGATAAGAACACCTCGAATTTAGCACCCATTCATCTCCTGACGAACTAGTAGTCACACACAAAATAGCCTATGCATCACTGGTGCTCTTCTCGGCAACGTTTGCGACACTACTTGTGGCATTTTGCTTGTCACCTTGATTTCTCCACTTCGGACAATCTCTCATGATATGGCCCTTCTAGTGACCCTCAAAGCATTTCATGCGTCCCTTGGGCTTTTTATGGCGTGACTTCTACCTGCTTTTACTTCTGCTAATACTAGACCCCCGATGTTGTTCTCTACCCCAAATCACAAGTCCTCACGCTACATCCTGCGCTAGACGGTCATCTTGCAACTTTCTCTGCCATTCTTTAGAAAACAAGGCGGACATTACCTCTTATGAGGTAATCGTGGTATGCTCCTATAGTAGTGAATTAGTAAATTGCTCCCATGACTATTGTAAAGAAGCTAATAACATCATGCCTTGCTCTTCATCATCTAGAATCTTCCCGACATTCTTTAAATCCATTATGAGTTTACTGAACTCATCTAAGTGGATCCTGATAGACATACCTTTAGTATATCTAAAATGAAATATCATATTCAATTTGTACAAGCAATTATTCAAACCCTTCGTTATATAGAGTATCTGAAGTTTTGCCCACAACGCCGCGACATCCTTCTCCTCGATCACCTCTATTAACACCTCATCCGATAAATTCAACAGGATTATACTCCTCGCTTTCCTCATTAACACGTTCTTTTCAGCATCTTTCATCGTTTCAGGTAACTTATCATTGCCTTTCAATACTTCGGTCATACCTTGAGTTACTAATAACGCCTCCATCTTAACGCTCCATAACCCAAAGTTGTTCTTCCCGTTAAACTTCTCAATTTCAACTTTCGTCCCAAACATAATTGCAACAACAGAATCTCCAAATAATAATTAGACAAGCAAAAAGCCCCAAATCACAATCTAGAAAACCTACCCTCAAGCTCTGATACAAATTGTTGTAATATTAACTAATGCAGAAGCTAACTCAGATCTTGCAAATTAATTCTAATGCGAAATTACCAGAGAAATAACGAGGAACATAAAAGACATCCAAGATTTACGTGGTTCGATCCGACGTATCAGCACCTACATCCACGGGGAGAACCAACAGCAAATAATTCACTAATAATCGAAGAATCAAAGTTACAATCACTCACTCACACGCTCGAGTGTTTTCTGCAACTAAATTCAACTTAAACCCTTAGTGTTTACAAACAAACAACTTGAATAGATATAAAAGACTCACGGCATAAATTCACGTGTCCGAAAGCACATCCACAAGAGCTCCTCCTCGTGGCTTCGTTCTTCATGCGCCGGCCACTCAAGGAGAGCTACCGTGCTCTCATTTTGAAACCCACATTCTGCTCCAAGGGAAGAGCTACTGTGTGGCCACTATTTCCTTAACCCCACTTGCGGCTGGACTTGATGAGCAGAGGGAAGAAGACCCATGACTTTTCCCTTCTCTGTCTTGTGCGGCTACATTTTCGAGGGAGAGGATAACCTAGACTTCTCTACTCCTTTATTTGTGTGGCTGCACCTCAAGAGTGAAGGCCCTAGGGCTCCCACAAAACAAACCTATATTTTCCTTTTGTTTTTCTTTTCTCTAAACCAAGAATACTAACCCCACACATAAAATATATTACAGAATAGTTGGCCCTTCTATGTGTTGTAGTG
This sequence comes from Syzygium oleosum, assembly GCF_021117445.2. Classification (NCBI taxonomy): domain Eukaryota; kingdom Viridiplantae; phylum Streptophyta; class Magnoliopsida; order Myrtales; family Myrtaceae; genus Syzygium; species Syzygium oleosum. The sequence goes on along the minus strand of NW_026607510.1, from coordinate 2,285,591 downwards.
AGATGAGAGTTGTGCCTTCTCACGTTAAACAGAGAAGACTACCCCTTTGCCTAAAGAAAATAAGTGAGCAACAAATATAATAAACTAAGTGTGCCCATCTCTTTTGTCTTTTAGTGCATAAATTCGAATTCCGTAAACGGCTCAAACTCAAGACATAATTCAACAGCCCTCTTCTACTTCACTCAAGTGCGTCTGCCTTCTTATTTGTTGAATCGTGCAGCATTTACTCATGTTAGTGTTGGGACTTAGTTGAAACGGGTGTTGCAAGAGCACGGAGGTATAGTGAGGTCGAATCACGCACTCGAGATTTTAGAGCAGTTGGAATTGGTAATGGCATTAAGTGATTTTTGAATCTCGATATTTGTCTGGGTTCTTGATTTGCTCCTGCAAAATTCAGAACTGGGTGGTTCATTGAAAGGGACTTGCTTTAGATTCTGAAAGGCTGATTTAGTGTATAACAGTGAAGAGGAGGAAATATTTAGGCTCCGTTCGTTTGGCGGAAAATATTCTTCTTTTGGAAAATATTTTTCCGGAAGTCATTTTTCTGGAAAATGTTTTCCCGGAACATAATTTTCCGTGTTCGGCGATCAATATGAAAAAGTTTCGGAAAATATTTTTCGTCGGAGACCGGCGGCAGGCGGCGGCGGCGTCCGGCGGCCCGCGACCGACGGCCAACGTCCGGCGTCCGGCGGCGGCGCGGCGCGGCGGCGTCCGGCGATCGGCGGCGGCGGCCCGACCTTAGTGAAGAAGAAGAAGAAGCTCGGAAAATGATTTCCGCTTTTGAAGAAGCGGAAGTCATTTTCCGTAGACTCAAACTTATTTTGTGAGGGGAAGGAAAATATTTTCCCACGGAAAACGTTTTTCGCCCCCTGAACACCGGAAAACCCGGAAAATATTTTCCGGGAGAATATTTTCCGCCAAACGAACGGAGCCTTAATGGCTGCATAGTATCAAGTCATAAGCTGACGTGGCAAGCACTTATGTACTGTTCACCAATCGCGAACTAGTACGTGTCACTAACGTGGAAATAAATAATAAATAATAAAATCTTAAACTTTTTTTCTCTCTCTTCTTCATCCTCTGTCTTCAATTGTTGAAGTTTCTAGGTTACCTTCTTCTGCTTTTACTTTCGAGACGCCATCTCCCATGCCATTAAAATCTGAAACTCTTTTTTCTTTATTTTTTCTCTCTTCTTCCTCCTCTATCCACAGCTACCTCCTCCAGCTGCAGTTGCCGGCACCACATTCAAGTTGGCCACTACTGTGCCTCCATAGCCGAGCCACCCTCCATCGTTGCAGCTCCATGCCTGAGCCCTCCACTTCGTCGTCGCTTGCGGCCATCCCCTCCGTATATGAACAAACCCCACAATAACCTGCGGAGGTTACATCAAAGAGAAACCTTGAAGAAAGTATTCAGATCTGGCAAGTCTGATCCCGAGCGATGACGAAACGGTGGCATGTCCATTGCACCAAATCTGGCGATAAACGAGCCTAGCCACGAGTGACGATGAAGGGGTGGCTTGGTTTGTGAGCCACAGTGACGATGGAGGGGTTTCAAGATTGCTGAGCTAATGGGAAAAAGATGGAGAAGAGCCTTCGATTCCTCTCAGCCGCCATGGAAAAAACGAAATATAGTAAGTTTTTGGCTTTGCCTTCATGGAATACTTGGCTGCTTGAAACTGAATCTCTTATCAAGAACTGTTATGGCAAGGGCAAATTCTTATGAATGAGCAAAACTTCAAAATGCAAGTGACAAGAAGAAAGATGAAGATAAGCCAATGGGAGTTGGCGTCTTGAAAGTAATGCAAAAGAAGGAAACCCATAAGCGACCAAAAACAAAGGAAACCCAGAAACTTCAACAATTCCAGATAGAGGACGAAGAAGAGAGAGAAAAAAAGAAAAAAATTAAGATTTTATTATGTTTTATTTATTTCCACGTCAATGACACATGTCAGTTCATGATTGGTGAACAATACATAAGTGCTTGCCACTTCAACCTATGATGTGGTACTATGCAACCACCGAATATTTCCTCATGAAAGAGGAACTCAATCCAATCATCATAACTTAGATATCCTTGATACTTCTCTATTATCCTTGACCATTTATGAAATGTCGACTATCCCGAAGTAGTCACTGTTTAATTAGGTCATTGGACTCATGGACCATTTGCGATTTCTCTTATCACGCACTCGCGCTTTTTTGCCGTTACATTTATTTGTAGTATATATTAAATTTATAATTCTTGTAATTGATTTTTTATAGAACAACTTCAAGCATGGATAATAGCATTTCTTGTACACAAGAGTCTAAATCTACCAATGAAGATTTGAATAAACCACTATGAAGGTATATCACTAAGGTAGCTACTCACTAGGTAGCACCGACACGTTTAGGAGGTCATTGTGTCAGTATCGGACACCTACATGTGTTCGACATGCTTCGACACGCGGTCAATAGATGTTGGAAATCCGACACGTGCTCAACGCGTTGGACAAGCCGATGACACTCGATTCTGAAACACACGGGGTCATTTTATAAATTTGCAAAAAATTAGGGGTCAAAATGTAAACTTATAAAAAAATAAAAAAAAAGAAAGAAAATGGTGAAAGAAAAACTCTAGTCTCCTGTGTGCCTTCAGTCATGCTCTCTACTCCCTCCCCTTCTCGATTTGCTATTTCTCTTCTTTGCTCGAACATACAATCCCTCCATGTTTCAGCAAAGTTCGTTGAGGAGGAGGCCTTGAAGAGAAGCATCAATTGTGTCTATTTCCTCACCATTTCTCATCTTATTCCTTCGCATCCTCCAACCTCCAAACCCCTAAATCACCACTCTCAGACCCTGAACCCACCACCACCCCTTCTCCGTTTCGCGGACCAAGAACCCCTATAGCAGAGGGCTCTTCCTCCTCTCCCTCCCAGTGTGCACCCTCCTCCTCCTCGTCGCCGCCGCCACCACCAACGGCGCGGTGAACACCCTCCATTGCCGTGCTTTGGAGGGGTTCGACCCCATGAGTCCCAAAGAACGAGGCACAAGTGCTGCCAAGTCTCGGAGGATCGCAGAGGCTATGGGGCTATTGGAGAAAGAGCGAGAATTGGCAAGGCCCTCTTCTACTTCACTCAAGTGCATTGGCCTTCTTATTTGTTGAATCCTGCAGCATTTGCTCTTGTTAGTGTTTGGACTTAGCTGAAACGGGTGTTGCGAGAGCATTGAGGTATGGTGAAGTCAAATCACGCACTCGAGTTTTTAGAGCAGTTGGAGTTGGTAATGGCGCTACGTGATTTTTGAATCGTGATATTCACCTGAGTTCTTGATTTGCTCCTACAAAATTGTGAACTGGGTAATTGAAAGGGACCTGCTTTAGATTCTAAGAAGTTGATTGAGAGTATAATAGTGAAAAAGGAACTCAATCCAATCATCATCAGCTAGATATCCTTGATACTTCTCAGTTATCCTCAACCTTTTGTGAAATGTTGACTGTCTCGAAGCCGTTTCTGTTTAATTAGGTCGTTGGACTCATGGACCATTTGTGATTTCTCTTATCACGTGCTCGAGCTTTTTTGCCATCACATATAATTGTAGTATTAAATTTATAGTTCTTGTAATTGTATTTTTTGTAGAATGACTTCAAGCATGGATAGTAGCACTTCTTGTACACAAGTGCTTCATCTACTAATGAAGATTTGGATAAACCACTATGGAGGTTATCACTAAGGTAGTTACTCATAGTGATGTAGGGGGAAATTTGCCTTGGAAATGCAATTTTTGCAAAAAAGATTTTATGAGTTCATACACAAGAGTTATGGCCCATTTATTGATGATAAGTGGAAAAGGAATTGGAAAATGTGGAAAGGTAGAAAAAATGATCTTTTGCAGATGGAAAGATTATATGAAGAAGTCAATACTAGATTAGTGAGTTTTGCGCCTAAAAATGCACCTTTGCCCCCTTCTAGTTTTTCAATTAGTGATGGTGGGATGGATTCATACTCCAAAAAAAAGGAAGATTGAAAGTGGGAGTGGAGGATCACTTGAGAAGACACTCAACATGACTCAATGGGAACGTTTAAATTTTGAGATTGCTATGATGTTTTATTAGGCGGGTTTGTTGTTTAACCTATCAAGGAAACCCTTACTTTCAATCTGTTTTTACTTATGACGCTAATCATAATATTGTGGGGTATGTACCACCGAAATATAATTTATTGATGACCACTTTATTGCAAAAAGAGAAGGAAAATATTGATAGGTTGTGTGCACCTATTTGAGACATGTGGAGGGAGAAGGGTGTAAGCATTGTGAGTGATGGATGTAGTAACTCATAAAGGAGACCACTTATTAATCTTATGGCGATGTCGGATGGAGAACTTATGTTTATAAAATCAGTTGATTGTGCAACAGAAACAAAGGATATGTATTTCATTTTTAACTTATGGAATGAAGTAATCAATGAAATTGGGCATGGGAATGTGGTCCAAGTGATTACAGATAATGCTTCAAATTGTAAGCGCGTGGGACAACTCATCGAGCAAGAATTTCTATCCATTGTTTGGAATCTTTGTGTGGTGCACACCCTTAATCTAGCTTTAAAGAATATTTTTGTCGCATAGAATATGGAGATCAATCAAGAAGTTTATGAGAAATGTAGTTGGATTTTAGAGATTGTTTGGGAAGTTATGCAAATCAAACATTTCATCATGAATATGTTAGCAATATACAATGAGTTTGTTAACTTGAAGTTGCTTTGCGTAGCGGATACACGTTTTGCTTCGATGATTGTGATGCTTAGGAGGTTTAAATTAATAAAAAGTGGTCTTCAAAGCATGGTTATTTGTGACAAATGGAATATCTATCGAGATGATAATCGAAGGAGGGCTAAGTTTGTCAAGGACAAGGTGTTGGATGATTTTTTGTGGGATTCAATTGATTATATACTTTCATTCATGGCTCCTATTTATGATATGCTTAGAATTTGTGATGCCAACAAGCCTTGTCTTCACTTAATTTATGATATGTGGGATCCAATGATTGAAAAAGTGAAGATAGCAATATATGAGCATGAAATAAAAAGGCTAGATGAGGAGTCTACATTTTATGAGGTCATTTATACAATTCCTGTGGATCATTAGACTAGGAACAACACTCCACTTCATTACTTGGCAAATGCCTTGAATCCTAGGTAAGTTCTAAAATTGTATGAGATTATTACTTTATTAGTTATTCTTTCTTTGAGATGATAATATAATACTTCTCTTACTTATTATGGTTTTCTATTTTTATTTTATTTTATTAAATAAGGTACTATAGTGATCAATGATTCAATGAAGATTCTTTTCGTGTTTCTCCATACAAGGATAAAGAGATCAACCAAGAAAGACTAAAATGCCTAAGGAAATACTTTCCTAACTTGGATGAGCAAAACAAGGTGAATTTGAAGTATCTAGATTTTGCGAACAAAAATGGGAATTTTAGATAATTTGATTCCATTCAATATCGGTATTGTATGGATCCTAAGACTTGGTGGGTTAATTATGGTGCATGTGCACATATGCTTCAAAGTATAGTCTTAAAGCTTCTTGTACAACCTTCTTCTTCATCGTGTGCCAAGAGAAATTGGAGTACTTACTCATTTGTGCACTCGATGAGGAGAAATAAGATACTCCAAAACGTGCAGAAGATTTGGTTTTCACTTACAGCAACTTTCGTCTTCTATTAAGAAAAAACCCACAATATGTAGAAGGATAGACCAAGATGTGGGATATTTGCGAAGATGTATTTGACACATTTGAAGATATTTTCAGAAGAAGTGGATAATGTAGATGAATGATTTCTTGTTATATTTGATGGTGAAACGTGGATTATTTTTTATTTTTTAACTTATTGTTAAATGTTAAATTTAATGGTGGAATGTAGATTGTTTATGTTTTTTCTCTCCAAGTTTTTTGGATTATGGGAATGGAATGTTGTTGAATTTGTCAAATGAAAACAATGAATGATATTAACAAATGGTGGATTAATGTTTTTAGTGTAAATTAATTCTAGGCTCTTTTTTTATTATTTATTTATTTGTAGATTTGAATCAAATTAATTTGATTTCATAAAAATGATAGTTTATCATGTACATATAAAAATATATATTTAATATACAACGTGTCCCAGCGTGTCATATTCTTTTTTTTATTATTTTTAGAAATGACATGTCGTTGTCGGTGCTACTTAGGAAGCAATAGTGGTGAGAAGCACATCTGGTTACAGAATCTGATAAATAAGAAAACTTGGCGAGGCTCGCCGTTTCCAACTTGATATATAGTACGTCCCATTTAAACATCCCCTAGTCAAGTGAATGGAAAGAAAATAAGTTGGACCATGATTGCCAATTTAAGCGGAATCTCGTTGCCAACTGATGAAGAGGGAGATCCATCTGAAGACGAGGCCGATCCGAGCTGGCTTGGCCTGAGACCTACAGAGGATGCTGGTGGCGTCGGAGCTGTGGCTCTGCATGGCACACCATTGAGGCAATTGCCACTTACTCTGTACCATTAAATTAGTTTAAGTTAGTCAAGGAAAAGGATGGTTATAGTACCAGGTATACTGTATTATTGATGCGGTATCGCGCACAAAGTGAGCTCGTTTAACATGTGATCTTAAAATTTTCCAATACAAAGAACCACTTAGATTGGTCTGCGAGGCTATGTGATGCCACATGATATTACCGTCCCTTTAAGAGCTACTTACATATGCTTCAAATTCGATTGTCCAGGTAAAGTTCCATTGGACCTGTTGTCTGCTAAAAGTCCCTACATGGGAATGAAGTAGAGAGGGTACAAATTCGATTTGGATAATGCAAATGCATAGGAGAAAAGGAGTGCTTCGGTGGAGACATGATTGACTCACAGAAGTTGAAGATCAGCAACATGCCGAGAAAATCGGGAATAGGGCAGTCCAAGCTGTTGTTATGCGCATCGCTGCACTTTGAAATCGAGAAAAATCAAAACTCCATGCTTAATTTAGTCGCGAAAGCTAATTAGTTCCATGTCACGGGGTCATGAACTTACATTGTCTGAAGTGTATCCACGATATTAAGGACTCGAAGTGCACCGTAGAGACCAGTGTGTGAGCGATTCCTCAACTTCAGATTACACTAGTCATCATTCTCAAAAACTCAAAACACAAAGGCTTGCACTCACAATGATGTTACTCGAGGACTAACATCGGTGCCGCAACTGACCAAATCCCAGGCATGTGCCGATGCTAGACACGGGTCCTCGGTCCACTGTCATAGTACGATGAATTTGCTTTGTAACACAGATAATCCCTCCACTGCACAAGTAGAGAAAGCTAGTCAATTATAGCCTTGGGTTTGAGCTGGTTTACATGTCACATTCTCGGTACAATCAAGTGTTTGTCACGAGTAATTGCACAAAGCGGGAAAATTTATGTCAATCATGGGTTTGAAAGCTACCGTACCGTCTTTGGTGTAGGTTCCAGTAGTAAGTGGATCGCTGATGGGGTAAATCTCAAACGCATTGATCAAAAGGAAAAGCATCGAATTTGCGACCGGCTTAAGAGTGAAGTTTGGTGATCGAGGATGCCCCTACAAATTTTGAGTTTTTATGTCACAAGAAAATTTTATGATAAATGTGTCATAATGGATCTAGTTTGAGGTTTTTGATATTACAAAAAAAAAGTCCGTAAATTTGTTATAATTGGCATAATTTGGGTTTTTGTGACATTCTTTTTGGGTCTTAATAATGATAATTTTTAAAGAGGGATTGATAATGACGAATGGTTAACCAATGGATATGCACTACGTGGAACCTTATACCTAAAGGGTGAAGGTTTACATTGGGGTGTGCATCGATCCCGGTCCAATCCGAGAATCGGACCGGACTGTAATGAACCGATCGATTTTAGGTGGTTTTCAAGGGGATCAGTCCGGTTTCTGATTCCAAAATTTGGAACTGGAAATAACCAGTCCGATTCTCGATTCTACATAAGGAACTGGACCGATGGACCAGCCAAGTTTTCTTAATTTTTTTAATTTTTTTATTTTGAAGCAAATCCTAATTAGTAAATTATCCTTTTCTTTTAATGTTGGGAAATTCCCACTTGTAAGGAATAGAAGAAACCAAAAAAGAAAAAGAAAAAGAAATCATCGATTCCAAGATCGAGTAGGCCGATTCCCAATTCTGCAAATTGGAAATAGACCCTGCCTAGTCCGGTTCCAGGGTTGGAATCGACTCATGTTGGATATGACCAACCATAGTTTTATACTCGACGGTGTAATGAAGAAGCATGCCACTTGAGAAAGTGTTTCAAGTTAGTAACACCTGATGGACAATCTCCCAATAAAGCATTTACTTATTAGCTCACAAGGGCGGTTTGACAACATGTCAAGACCATCGTATTATCATGAGGCACAGCCACTCGTCATGACATTTTGCTATTTGTTATAGTATTGATCACCACCTGTCAACTAAAGCCCGACAACCTAAATTACTCTCTCCTATAAATACATACTCCACTGAAGTTAGAAATCCTATCATGACGGTCATGGATTGACTGATTCTATATTGAGACCAAACCCAAGACTTCAATTATATCCCCGAGTCCCAACTCAAATTTGAGTTATGTTAGTAATTCTATTCCCAAGCTCTACTCATATTACTGTAGGGGTTCTTAATCCGCTTGAAACCTGCTGGATTTCAACATTTTGTTACCTTATATTTTGTTTAAGAAATGCGTTTTTTAATGCGAATAAATGATCAATCATCATAAAAAATTAAGCGTGGGCTCCACCACATCCGATGTACACGTAAGTTGAGCTCACATGCATCGGGAGCAGCTAAGAATTGGATTGAGAGACAGGCCCAACTACCGAAGCCCCTAGGCCCATACACGTCCAACACACGGTCTAAGCCCAATTTCATTTCGAATCCGACTGAAAACCAATCCCAAGCTCGAGCCCAAAGCCCAAGCCTATATTCTCTACTAAGCCCAGCTGATAAATTATAATTCACCACAAAGTTGTCAAATCAGCCCAAGCCCAGAATTTGGTAAATATTCTGAAGCCTCCGTTACATATTCAATAGCGCCTATCTGAAAGACATCTATTGCCAAGTGTATTTAACATCTATAGTTTCAGCACATAATAGATTATACTATCATGCTACAATACAAATCTTGGTAAAATGTATCATGTCTTGAGACGTGGAAATTGGTCTCGATCCTTAAGTAGTAATTGATCCTCTTGATTGACGTGGTTTGGAGTTGGACCCGAATCACTTTCAATATGTACAAGCCGACAGCATATTGTCTTTGGTCTCTCCTAATTGATTCTCGAATCCTGTAGGTATTCCATGATTGCAGCCAATCGATCCTCTGGCTCGATGTAGTTAACGACAATTCATTGTCAATCGTGCCAATTAGTCGTTAAGTTATTGGTAATTGTTCTCGATAGCCGTCAATTGATCCTTTTAAATCGTGATGTCTCTTGAATCTTGCTGTAGATGAACACTATTTTGATTCATTGAGATATGGATGCAACCTTGACTTCGTGGATGATCCAAACACAAAAGAAATGCATGAGTGGTGAGCTCTTGTGTTTGTCTATATATATACATATATGTGAGAAAATAACACTAATGATTTCTAAAATTTGGCTTGATATATAATGTCTTTCATGAACTTTTAATTTGTTCAATATTTCCTTAAAATTTTAATTTGTTTAATTTAGTCCATGGATTATACGAAAATGTTCAATTTTTTTCCTAAACTTGAATTAATAGAAAAACAACATTTAACATTTTCATAAAGTCCGGAAACTTAATTCAACATGCATCAAAAGTTCAGAGATCATATTGGATAAATTAAAAATTTGAGGACCATGTTATATATTTAGGTAAAGTTCAAATATCATATCGAATAAATAAAAAATTCATGGACCACCTAATTGGGTTAAAGTTAAGTTACCGTTTGCTTTATGGTGGCCATATATTATAGTTTTTGGTCGTAAGAACAGAAGACCGCAACCTGCAAAACAGTGCAAAGCCACGGCACGGCGTCCATGGTTTTCGACGGAGCAGATTATCTTCGACGACCAAAACCATGCGGCAACCTGCAAAGCATTGCAAAGCCACGGCGTCCATGGTTTCCGAAGTATACTTTCCTCGACCCACCATGTCTCAGCAACCCATAAACCTCTTCCTTCGTCGGTCTCCTCCATCACCCCAAAAACTCCGAAGTTCTTCTTCCAAGAATTCTGAAGAACGAAAGCTCAAACCAATCTTGAAGAAGAAGAGATAACAAGAGAAGTGAAACTCGACAAGCAGCCACAATGGTCGCCCGCATCGTCACGCTCTTCATCCTACTATGCTTGCTCCCGGTCATCACGTCGTCGTCGTCGTCCCCTGTCTCGGTCTGCATCGTCGGAAGCGGAATCGGGGGCTCCTCGGTGGCCCACTTCCTCCGGGAGTACTCCTCCCCGTCCGCCTCCGCCTCCATCTCCGTCCGCGTCTTCGAGCGGCGCGGCGTCGTTGGGGGTCGCATGGCGAGGGTCGCCGTCGGCGGCGAGAGCTTCGAGGCCGGCGGGGCGATTCTCCACCCCAAGAACTACCACGCCCTGAATTACACCAGGTTGATCGGCTTGAAGATCAGATGGCCGAATGCCACGTCGGCTGGCGACGGTCGCGACGACGATGGCGATTTTGGGATCTGAGATGGGAAGAGCTTCGTCTTCAAGACGTGGAGGGTCAACTCCAAGCTTCCGTTCGTTGACAAGATTGTGTCGTTCGCCAACAAGGCGCTCTTGTTCTGGCGTTATGGGTTTTCTCTCATTCGCATGGACAACTTCGTTCAGGTCTCTCTCTCTCTATCTCTCAATCGATTTTGTCTATCCATTCTGAACAGAGTATTTGAATGGAGAAGTGGAGTGAAATTGAATGATGGGTTGGTTTTTCTTGAGTGTCTGGTTCAGTCAATTTGCATAATGATGTTGTTTTCTTCATGACACATGAAAATAGCTACATCTCCATGTTGCAGAGGACTGTGAATAACTTCTTGAAGTACTATGAAAACACCGACTCGAGACCCGTTTTTGAGACGGTGGATGAGATGCTCAAATGGGCAGGGCTCTACAATCTTACCGGGCATACTTTAGAGGAAGAGTTAATTAGTATTGGGTTGTCGCCCTTGCTGATAAGGGAACTCATCACTGTAAGAATTCTCATAAATTTCACGATTGATTTATATTGATACGACAGTGCTTTTGCCTCTATAGTATGTATCTGCTCAAGATCTGGCTAGTGACTTACTTCAAATTTTCATCCTATGGATGCCTTTACTTGAATGGATTGCAAGTTCTAATGGGGTTAATTGTCATATATCTATTCCCTGAACCAATACGTTGTACGAAGATGATGCTGTGGATCCATCTTTACTCAGAAAAAGAGAATAAAAAAGGATTGAATAACTTACAACCAAAAGTATGTGCCCATTCATGTACATATGAAACAAATATTGGTGTAGTGGCTGCCTCATGGACGGCCAGGCCCCTAGCGGGTGAATAAAAGTGTTTCTAGATTGTATAATGGGCTTGTAGACAGATTACCAACCTTTATAATGAAATCTTTTCTTATTAAAAGAAAAAAAGTTGACCTAGTTTACAGTAGCAAATATGCATGGAATGGTGTCATGAATGCGAATGATAACCTATGGTATTTCAAACTGTTAATGGAAGGCATGGAGATTTGCTGGTAAACGATGACAATAAGTTTGAGAGAGCTCCTAGTCTTCTCTTTGTTTTTTCCCCTCCTTCTGGATCTCCCCCAGCCTGGGGAGGTGGGGGAAGTCGGGGTGCTTTCTGGATGTGTTAAGAGATATATTAAGTTGTCATCATCCTAAGTCTTGGGAAATACTCCTAGGTCATGGCTTGAAGAAAGTCCAACTGTGAGTGGCAAAGGCTTCGTGAAGTGACTGCAGCCTAAGTTTGTACTGACAACTTTGGTAACAGGTGCATCTGGGATCAAGGAAGTGTGAATTGGAATAGGATGTCTTTCAAGGATAGAACATAGGTTACTCTACTTCTTGTCGAAGAGGTTGAGTGACTGCTAGGTAGACTGACTTTGATTGCTGTGACGTCATGCAATGAGATTCGATGTGGCTGTTTACTTGACGCAGCCCTTTACTTTAGCGTTGGGCTGCTAGATGCATGCTTTGGAGCATCCCTGCAGGTCTAGGTACACGGATTTGTAGTCACGATTCTTTTGCTGCTAAATTACGTTATGTGAACTGGATATTTCATATGTTGTGCTCTGTTTGAATGGCTAATATATGTGCACGCTTATGGCATTGATCAGTCTATTTAGCATTCACGCACATACTAGATTATATCAAACTCTCCAACCCTCGAGTCTCATGCTTATGAGAGTTTTAGTGCCTGATTTTATAACTTTGAAGCTATTCTCAATTATCACATTTTCCTGTATAAACGAAAAATGATTTCCTGCCCTTTTGATGGCCTGTTTATTTTGCTTTTTGTTGAAAATGATATTTCCAATTGCAAATTTTCTGCTATTTATGTGTGAAATTCGGCATTAATAGTTCCAGCATGGAATAATATGTTGCTGTTTCTATTTGTTGGATTTCGAAGCTATGAAAAAATTGGCATAATGTGATATAATTTTCGGTTTCTGTATGAGGTTTTTATTAGCAGTATTGCTAATGGCTTGTGCTTCTCTTGCTATAGTCTTCATCGGTTGCCAAGATAACCACAGCATTGTGTCATATGAGATAGTCTCTGATCAATCAGAAAAGTTGAAGTAGAGTTGGGTCAGTTGAACTTGAAAAGAAAGAAAACATAAAAATTTCAGATTGGGATAGCCAACAATACGTTGTTTGATGAACTTACATGATCTGTTCAAGCTTAAAGTGAATATATGTGCTGGATGATTCAACCAATTGCCATAGTAATCTCCATATATTAGAATCTGGTGATCTTATAGATCAAATGAACTTGGGGAGGAGATGGAGATACAATATATAGTTAGCTCTTCATGAAGAAAAGATCTTATGTACGATTAGAACTCGAAATGCCAAATTTAGTATCCTGGTGGACCATCTATTTCATTCTTCATAGTTCTTATTATAATTATTCTGACCATCTAGCATTGTTATGTTGTAGATTATCACAAGGATTAATTATGGTCAAAGTGTAAGCATCAGCGGACTTGCTGGCGCTGTTTCCTTGGCAGGATCAGGGGGTGACCTATGGTCCGTCGAAGGAGGAAACTGGCAGATGGCTGCTGGTTTAATCAATCGTTCAAATGTCGCTCTGCACCTTCGTGAGGAGATAGAGTCTATTTCTAATTTTGGAAACTATTATGAGCTCAACTCCTCCAAAGGTAACAGTTATAAGTGCGAGGTTGCAGTGGTCGCCATCCCATTGGATGAGGTGGGCATACGCTTTGACCCTCCAGTTTCAATTCCTCCAAGGAAGCTACAGCACACGCATGCGACTTTCGTGAGGGGTCTTCTAAATCCTGTGAGCATTTTATTTGTTTCTGTCTCAATCATCTATTTATATCTTTTTTCATCACATTGTATTGTCTTAGTTACTAATTTCGCGTTCCCTTTTTGTCTTTTAAATGGGAATGCCATTGTGTGCAAAAGGCATACTTTGGGCTCAGCTCCGTGGAAGAAATTCCGGAACTGGTTAGTACAATCGAGGATCCTGGCGTACCTTTTTTGAGCATTTCAGTTCTCAAGCGACACAATGAAAAGGAGGTGACTTACAAGGTTTTCTCCCGCGAAGCCATGGTAGAAACGTTGCTGGATCAGATATTCAGGTAACATGTTTTAGTTCTTTGCCCTAGTTATTAAGGTACATTGTGACCTACATGCACATGTTATTTTGTGGTCTAGCTAGATTCGTTCTTTGTTGCACTTGGTGGATGTGTTTGCTTTGTTTGCTGAGAGGTAGTCGGATCTATTATCTATGCAAAGATCCTTTAATAGGCGATAAATTCTTGAGGTCATTTCCATGGATGATCTCATGTTTAAGAGGCCACGAGTAACCTCACAGCTACAAAAATCTCCTGTGCATTGCTCAGATGGAGTTAGGCCCTTCAGTCAGAAATGACTTATCGAAAGGCCTAGGAAGTGTTCGAAAAGAGTGTCGAAGCACTGCCTTGTTTTGGAAGTAATACACCGTCTCGCAAGACTACGCTGTAGATAGTGAGAAAGAAAACACGGCATCTTTATGAACTCAATGACAAAGTAGACCGACGAGCAAATGCTAATCGTCGATATTGCTGTTTGCAGTGTCCGGAAGGAGACGATCCCCATCAATTGGGGCGCTTACCCCCGTTACAAGGCTCCTAAAGTGTTTGCCCCGTTCATTTTGGATGGACAGCATTTATACTACGTCAATGCTTTTGAGAACGCCGCGAGCACGATGGAGACGAGCGCGGTTGCAGCCGAGAACGTCGCGCGCCTCATCCTGTCAAGACTTTTCGGCCACGTGCCCTTAAAGCTTTCGGACTCGGAGAGCTCTACGGTTGACTTGGGTTTGCATTTGGAACTTTGATGAGGGTTCACATACACTTTGATGATCTGTGTAATATTCTAGGATGTGTAACTCATACTCAAGTGCCCTGGCGCAAGGAGGACTGGAAAGTGAAATATATCCTGTGATGGATAGCTTGGAAATACGGTTTTCAGTTTTTGACACCCTAAAAACTGTTTAATGGATCGCATTATCTGTGAAGAAAGAGAAGCTTCTCATTGTTTTGGAGAAAACTTTATGATGAAGGAAAATATTTTTCATAAAAATCATTTTCAAGAAATATGTTTTTGCCTTTTCAGGACAGGAAACTCATTTTTCATATTTTAAATATGGATATTTTTTTAACTGTAAAATGATTTTTCGTTGATTAATTATTTTTAGCAAATCAAAATTTGAAAAATTAGTGAGAATGTCCCAGCCACGAATTCCTCCTATTATAATGCTCTCTGCTTCAAGTTGAAGGTCAACTCGAATTCGATCATTGAACTTGAATGGGAATGTCCCAGCCACGAATTCCTCCTATTATATATTTAATACAGAAAATTGTCTCTGCTCATAATTTTTTTGTCATTGGGAAGGTGTTGACTACGCTTTCTTTGGAGGAATTCTATTAGATCCACTGCAGGTATAAAATATAATTCACACACTTATCATTGGATAGATGACATGCGAAAGAATTCGATTATAAAGTTAGACTCAAAACATACATATCCTTCATATAAGTAATTCTTTATACTGGTAGTAGATCTAACGATGATCCTTCTTTTAAAGGATTTGATAATGACGGATTTGGCTAACCAACGGACATACACGATGCGTCACCTCATACCGATAGGGAGAAGGTTTATACTCGATGGTGTAATGAAAATGGGCAAAAGTACACTACAAGTGCCATAACTTGTGTACGGCGATCACTTTGGTGCCATAACTTTTTTTCGGATCACTTTGGTGCCAAGTCGGAGGAAAATCGATCACTTTAGTGACTCCGGCCAAAATTCCTGCCAAAAAGCTGACATGGCATTTATATTAAAAAAAAATGGTCTGACTTGTACACGGTGTAAATTACGTGGCTTTTTTTCGAATTTTTTAATTTTTAGAAAAAAAAAACAAAAAAGGTGTTGCAGCAGCGGCGAGGGAGCCCTCGCCGCTGCTGCCGCCAAGCCACCACCGCCGGGAAGGGCCGGCGGTGGTGGGCGCAGTGGTCGGCGAGGGTCGCCGGCCCTTGGCCGGGGCCCGGCGACCCTCGCCTCGCCCGGCGAGGGCCGGATCCGGCGAGGAGACCTCGCCGTTGCACGGGTCGCAACGGCGAGGCCCCGCCTCGCTCTTCGCCGGGCGAGGCCGCGCCTCGCCGTCGCGACCCGGGCGACGGCGAGGTCGACCTCGCCTTCACCGGGCGAGGCGAGACCTCGCCGTCGCGACCCAGCGACGGCGAGGTCCCGCCGCCCGAGCGCGAGGCCGGACCTCGTCGTCGCACGGGTCGCGACGGCGAGGCGCGGCCTCGCCTTCCCGGGCGAGCGAGACCTCGCCGTCATGACCCGGGCGACGGCGAGGTCTCGCCTCGCCGGATCGGGCCCTCACCGGGCGAGGCGAGGGTCGCCGGGGGTCGGCGAGGGTTGTTGGGCCCCGGCCAGGGGCCGGCGACCCTCGCCGACCACTGCGCCCACCACCACCGGCCCTTCCCAGCGGTGGTGGCTTAGCGGCAGCAGCGGCAAGGGCTCCCTTGCCGCTGCTGCAGGGCTTTTTTTTATTTATTTAAATTAATTAATTAATCAATTAAATATAATATAAATATTTTAAAAAAATACACGTCAGCGGGCTAAACGGCGTCGTTTCTTGTTTTTAATGCTAACTGAACCTCTCCGGCGAGCCGTGTCAGCGCCACATCGGATTTCCGGCGAGCCACGTTAGCATTGGCACTAAAGTGATCGATTTTCAAAAAAGTTGACACCAAAGTGATCCGAAAAAAAGTTATGGCACCAAAGTGATCGCCGTACACAAGTTATGGCACTTGTGGTGTACTTTTGCCAATGAAAATGTATATCGCTTGAGCAAACGTTTCAAGTTTCCAACCCCCAACGAGTGATCTCCCAACAAAACCTCAACTTGAAAGTTCATTCTTTTGAAATGATAACACTTGTTGATTAGTAAGGGTGGTTTAAAAAAACATGAGGACTATTGCCATTTGTCATGGTATGAGCTCCACCTAATCGACGGTCCATACAGCCCAATTTTATTTAGAATATGAGTCAAACCAATCGCTCAAGCCCAAAGCCCAATTCCATATTCCCTACTAAACCCAGCTGTTAATGTGCTGGAAGCCTGTAGCTTCTATATCAAAGACACCTATATTTGCCAAATGCATGTAACATCTATAGTTTCAGGTCAGGATAGATTATACTATCATAGCACACAATACAGCTACCACTACAAAAGGTCCTCAAATGTCATGGCAAAGAAAAATACAAAGCATGCCCCCCTACATATTAAAAAGGGTCTACTCGAACATCTTCCTTGTTAATTTGCCTCCTAAAAAATTATCGAAAGCGAGTGAGTCTACGTCGATTTTTCATCACTTAAGGATATATGAGGAAGAAAAAAGGAAAAAGAAAATCCAAGATGCCCTTTATAGTGTTCGGGATTGTTCAAAATGCACCCAGAGTTTTAATTTGCTATGTAAATTTTGGTAAATGACTAGTGTCTCGACAAATCCTCTCATCGATTGGAGTTGGACCGAGTCGTTTTCAATAAGTCTATGCTGACAACGGATTGTCCTTAGTCTCTCCTAATTGGTTCTCAAAATCCTAGGCATTCCACGATGTTAGCCGATCAATCCTGGTTTGACGCTGTCAATGACAATTTACTGCCAATCAGCTGTCGAGTTATCGGCAATTGTTCTCAATAGCCATCGATCGATCCTTTGAAATTGTCTTTTTAACGCAACTAGTTGTCGGCTAAAGCATCAAACAAGCCCCCAAAAAAAGACATCTTCAAAAGCGAATAACTCATGAGTGATGCTGGTCCTAATCTTACCATAGAAGAACACACACTACTCCAATTCATTGAGATATCAATGCAACCCTGATTTCATGGATGATCCAAACACGAAAGGAAATGCACAAGTGATGAGCTAGGGTCTGCATAGCAACGTTTTTGTTCCTAGAAACAATTTCTGATCAGAAATAGTTTTTTCTATTTCTATTTATTGGAACAGTTTCTGAGCAAAAAATAGCGTTTAGTAACTGCACAAAATTTTTATTCCTGGAATAGAAAAAGAATAGAAACGTGTTTAGGGCGCGAATGATCCATTTCTATTCCATGGACGAGTTTCTCCCTTCTGGGCTACCGGCGGAGGATGGCGGGTGGCAGTGGGGGGCGGAGGACAATGGTCGGCGGCGGCAAAGGATGGCGGCAGGCGGCGGGAGGGAGTGGAGCACGGCGGTTAGCGGCGGAGCACGATGGCGTCGGGCGGCGGTGACGGCAGCAGGGGGCAACGGCGGGAGGTGGCTGGTGGCGGAGGGTGGCCAGCGTCGGTCGATGGAGCACGGTGGCCGGTGGCGAAGGATGGCGGCCGATGGTGGGTGACCGCCGGCATTGGGTGGCCAGGGGCGGGAGGTGGCTGGCAGTCGAGGGCAGCCAGCGCTAGGTGGTGGTCAGCATCGGGCGGTGGAGCACGATGGCCGGCGGCAGAGGATGGCGGCCGGTGGTGGGTGATCGCCGGCGTCAGGTGGTTGGCGGGGGGAGGCGGCCAGCGCCGAGTGGCGGCCGGTGTAACACCCCGAATTTCGACTCAATTCCGGAATCAATAAAACGAGTATTATTTATCATTTCATTTTAGTAAGTCTCGCCCATAACTGATCACTCTCGGGATACTGACCAAATGGGTATGGCTAATTAGGAAACACGGTACGTGGACAGGGACCCGATCGTCAACCTGGCACAGATTTCGAGAAACGATGAAGAAATATTTTGGGCCTATGTGGGCCGATCGTAGGAAGGTGACGGATGTGGTTTGGCTAAGGCCAACGATGTACAATCGGATCGCAAGTGATTCTGCATGACCGAAAGTGCATGTGGCCAACCAGTCTCGAACTTAACCCGAACGATCGTGACCTCTGGAACCAGTGATAAATTTCTCTCGTTCTCCTGAGAATCGAGGCCATGATGACTCGGATAACTTAAATCGATACGCGTAACTCCTAAACAGCCGCTCGTTAATGAGAGACACTGAAATTTGAAATTGAGCAAGTTTTGATCGCGAAATTGGACCCGGACTTCGGTATCGATTTTCGAGGGCTTAAGAGACTATTTTTGAGAATCCGACGTCATATTATGTTAGCCACACACATTTTAGGTTGGTACAGTCGAAAAATGGAATTTCGACCCGGGGCCAGAAAAATGACCATTTTGCCCCGGGACCCGGTGCTGGGTATTCCGAATTTTGGACTGGAGATTGGGAATTAATTAAATTATAATTTCAGCTCAATTATTGGACCCATTTACTATTTTACCCCTCAATTATTGGATAGGGTTGAATTAGGGCCATTAGATTAGGGATATTTTGGGTATTAGCTTAGAATTTTGACAAGTATCCCCCTTAGGCCCCAATATTTGACCATGTTGACCCCTCTCTCTCTCCTCATTTTTCCCTCCACCTTCTCTCTCCTCTCCCGGCCACCTCCCTCTCCCTCACGATCTCTCTCCCTCTCTCGGCCAAGCATCGCCGGAGTAAGCCGCCGCCGTCCGCCGGTGCCGCTGCTCCGCCTGGCCTTGTTCCGTCACCCCCACCTCACCAGCACCACCATCCCGTCCGTTCCCTCTCCTTCTCTCTCTCTCCTCCGTTCTCTTTTTCCTCTCGGCCGCCGTACGTCGTCGCCCGCCGGGGAGCCGCGCCGTGCGCCGCTGTACCGTCCGCCTGGTTCCGCCGCCACCCAACCTCACCGAACCACTTTTTCCTCCACCATCTCGCCATCACCGTCTTCGCCACCTTCGGCCGCCGTCCGTACCGTCGCCTCCCGCCACCGTGAGCCGCGCCGCCGCCGCCGATTCGCCATTCATCGGAAATTGGCCGCCCGTTCTCGTCGTCCTAGTTTAGAATTAGGTGAGTATAACTTTCTAAACCCGGTCTAGGACGGTGTACATTTTTAGACGGACACTGTTTAGATTATACTGGTACGATTTGAGGGGAATTTGATACTGGTGGTTCGAGGATGAGATTGTGAATAATTTGGTGAATTATCGTGGTGATCTAGTGGTGATTTGGAGGCCAATGTTGGAATTAATAGTGGCGGTCCACTTGGTGATTTATCGGGCTAAAATGGACAAATTGAGGTTTATGTGACTGAACAGCCGGGTATGCCCGGGTTGACTGAATTCTTGATTGTTGTGCTCAACTATAGTAAATCGGGTATTGCCATGTCGTGTGTTTATGTGACCAAATTGTGTGGAGTGTGATGGGTCAATTGACGGTTTGAATTACTTCTCCAACTGTTGAATTGTGCTTTGGGCCGCACGATATTAAATTGGCCAGTTGAGTACGTTATAGCGACATGAATTGATGGAATACCTGAGTGAGATATGTGATGCTCATATTGTATTGTATTGCATTGCATGGCCACGCATTGTATGCCGAGAATGAGGCATGAATTGAGGTTTTGCGAGAATGCGTGCCTGACATGAGCATGTGATCACCTAATCGCCCTAATGCGTGTTACGCGGGGTTCAGATAATAACTGGCTGTGTATATGTGTGATCACATTTCGCCCTGATGCATGTTACGCGGGGTGTGCCATCCTCATGCACTTTGTAGTAGGACGATACCCGGTACGTCCGGATGACGACCAACCTCATGCACTTTGTAGCAGGCTCTGGTTCGTAAGGAGATCGGTGTTGCGCCTCATGCACTTTGTAGCAGGCTAGAGACACTGGGCTGAGAGAATGCGTTTTTACGCAGGCCGCGAAGTGTTGTGATGAGAACAGTGTTGCGCCTCATGCACTTTGTAGCAGGCTATAGACACTGGACCCGATGCGTTTCCCGGGTCGTAATGAATTAATAAATTGAGCATTGAGCCAGTGTGCAGTGTGAACCAGAATGAATCATGGCATGTTGAGGTCATTTGCATGCATAAGAATGCATGGGCTAGTGTGCGAACGTGTGAGACTTGGTGATTGGCATGCGAAGCAAACACTGTTGAGCATGACCATGCGTATGGCGTACGTGTGACTATGCGTGCCACGTTTGTGCCGTGGTTGTTATATATCTAACTGTTTAACCTGCAGGGTCTGCATGATTATCGATCTGGGCCCAAGGGCCTAGGTTAGTGTTTGTGGATTGTGTTGGTTTGTCTGTCAGAAGATGTATGTTAGCCTAGCCTAGGTTTAGGGGGTTTTACTCATTGAGACGTGTTCTCATTGTTGTATAACCCAAACTTTCAGACCCTCATTCCTGACCATGCCGGAGCTACCAGTACTTTTTGGGATCCCGACGCGGATCCAGCAGTCGACCAGCGTTTTTCCCTTTGGTAATGGAGAAGCGTATATTAGGTATCGATCCGTGGTTTTTGTTAATGTGGGCGAGTATTTCTATCAGACTCAAGAATACGTTGCTTGGTGCCTTCGAGACACTGACGGGAACATAGGCAGACCTCTCAAGACCTTCGATGCCCCACTTGATGAGAATGGTTTGATGGCGCCTGTTGTTGCTGACGGTGAGGTGATCGACCCCCAGGATGATCATGATTTGGATGTCTAGGATGAGGTGATGGATGAGGAGTCGCAGGTGACAGTGGAAGACCCTGATAAGTTCACAGACGAAGAGGAGGAGATATTAGAGGCCATGGACCTAGATTCGGATGAGGACGGGGAAGTTGCAGATTTAGGTTTGGATGAGGAGATAGGCGAGATAGGACTATACCTAGACCCGGAGTTGGAGCCGGATTCAGAGGACGAGTGGGCTGCAGCACAGGATATGGAGTCAGAGGAGTCTGAGCCTCCCGAGAGTTCTTCGGAGGAGCTGTCGGATGGTTCTTCGGAGTCTTCAGACCCTGATTGGGAGCCCTAGTATAGGTCTTAGCCCTTAGTTAGGAAGTTCGTACCTTTTTGACTGTGATCTTCCTTGTAGCTGGCCTAACCTCTCCCTAGCCACTTGCTCCTTTTTGATCTGGTGGCTGTTGACTGCTTTTGGGTTGTATGTTTTTACTGTTTAAATGGATATTGTAAAAAGGTTTCCTCGTAGAAAAGAAAATGTATATATTAGTAATTATATTCCTGCTTGGTTGTTGTACTATCTTTGGTCTCATATGTTTATATTGTACGGGTGTTTGTTTATTGTTTTCGCATGTGCCTTATCTCTGTTTGGGTGTTGGATCGACGACGCGTCCTGGGAGCGTTGCACCATAATCGACCGAAGGTGGGATGCTCGCGTACCAAGGAGTTCGGGGCTTGACAGCCGGCGTCGGGCGATGGAGCACGGCGGCCAGCGGTGGAGGACGGCGGCCGGTGGCGAGTGGCGACAAGCGTCGAGCGGCGGAGGACAGTGGTCGACGACAAGAGGTGGTCGGCGGGTGCCGGCGGAAGGCGGGCGGTAGGTGGCGGCGAAGGACGGCGAGAGGCGGCAATGGGTGGGTTGCGGCCGATTGATTGTTTCTTTGTTTTTGGAGGATTCCAGAAAAAATCGTTTCTTGTTTTTGTTCAAGAAACAAAGAAGTAGATTTTTTTTTCTTCTTGTTTCTGTTCCAAATCTATTCCAAGATCACTTTTTTGTTCCAGAAATAAAAAAGTAGATTTTTTTTACTAAGCGGATTTCTGTTCTTTTTCTGTTCCGGGGAACAAAAGAACATAAAAACAAAAAAACTGAAACGTTACTAAACAGGCCCCTATTGTACATGTATATCATGTGTAGTTTCTAGTGGTGTGCTAGACGGACCACCCAAATCGGGAACCGTTCAGATCGGAACGGACTGGCTGGTTTCATCCGGTTTCCGAGAATGTCGGTCTAGTTCTGGGTTCATAAAAGTGAAATCGCCGGGTGGTCCGGTTACTGGTTCCAAAGGGAACCGGACTGTACCGACTACATATAACTTTTTTATTTTGTTATTTCTTCAAAAAAGTTAGTAAAAATTGAAGCACGTTTTTTTATTTGTTTCTTTAATTTGAGGATCATTGTATATATATTACTTAATTCGATACGAAAAGATGACGTCAAGTAACGAGAAAAAAGAAAAGTGACCGAATCCGTTGGGCTGGGGGCGCCAGTTCCTGATTTCATGACCAACCCGTCCGGTCACCGTTTTCTAATTTTGTCCGGGAACCGGATCGAGAACCGATCCCTCCCAGTAGTTTCTGGTCGTAAGAAGACCGCTGCTTCTTAAGCATTGCGAAGCCACGGCGTCCGGAGTTGATTTTCTGGGACCAAACCATACGGCAACCCCGCAAAACCTTTGCATAGCCATGGCGTCAGTGGCTTTCGGAGCAGACTTTCTTCGACCCACGATGTCAACGGGACCCCTCAACCACCCATGAGTCTCTTGTCTCCTCCATCACCCCAAAACTCCGAAGTCTTCTCCCAAGAATTCTTGGAAAACGAAAGCTCAAACCATTCTTGAAGAAGAAGAGGCTGCAAGAGAAGTGAAAATCTCGACAAGCAGCCAACATGGCCGCCCGCATCGCCACACTCTTCATCCTACTCCTTTCGCTCCCGACCATCACGCCGTCGTCGTCGCCGTCGTCCCTCTGGGTTTGCATCGTCGGAAGCGGAATCGGCGGCTCCTCGGTGGCCCACTTCCTCCGGGAGTACTCCTCCCCCTCCGCCTCCATCTCCATCCGCGTCTTCGAGCGGCACGGCGTCGTTGGGGGTCGCATGGCGAGGGTCAACGTGGGCGGGGACAGCTTCGAGGCCGGCGGGTCGATCCTCCACCCCAAGAACTACCACGCCTTGAATTACACCAAATTGATCGGCTTGAAGATGAGATGGCCGAATGCCACGTCGGCCAGCGACGGCCGCGACGATGATGGCGATTTTGGGATCTGGGATGGGAAGAGCTTCGTGTTCAAGACATGGAGGGTCAACTCCAAGCTTCCGTTCGTCGACAAGATTGTGTCGTTTGCCAACACGGCGATCTTGTTCTGGCGTTATGGGTTTTCTCTCATTCGCATGGACAACTTCGTTCAGGTTTCTTTCTCTCTGTCTCAATCAATTTCGTCTGTCCATTTTGAACAGAGCGTTTGAATGGAGAAGTAATGTGAAATTGAATGATAGGTTGATTTTTCTTGAGTGTCTGGTTTAGTCAATTTGCATAATGATGTTGTTTTCTCTGTGACTCGTGAAAATGGCTACATCTCCATGTTGCAGAGGACTGTGAATAACTTCTTGAAGTACTATGAAAGCACCGACTCGAGGCCCGTTTTTGAGACGGTGGACGATATGCTCAAATGGGCAGGGCTCTACAATCTTACCGGGCATACTTTAGAGGAGGAGTTAATCAGTATTGGGTTGTCTCCCTTGCTGATAAGGGAACTCATCACTGTAAGAATTCTCGTAAATTTCGCAATTGATTTATATTGATAGTGCAGAGCTTTCCCTTCAATATTATGTAACTATCTGCTTGAGATCTGGCTAGCAACTTACTTCAAATTTTGTTCATCCTATGGATGCCTTTACTTGAACGCAATGCAAGTTCTAATGACCTACTGAACACTAGTGTTGTAATGGTGTTAATTATCATATATCTATTTCCTGAACCAATACGTTGTACGGAGATGCTGTGAATCTTCTCTACTCATAAGAGAACAAAAAAAGCATTGAATAACCTACAACCAAAAGTATGTGCTTGTTCATGTAGATAGAGAACAAATGTTGGTGTAGTGGCTGCCTCATGGAAGGCCAGGCCATTAGTGGGTGAATAAGAGTGTTTCTAGATTGTGTAATGGGCTTGTTAGATTACCCACCTGTATAATTAGATCATTACTCAGCGAAAGGAAAATTGGCCTAGTTTGCAGTGGAAAAAATGCACGGAAGGGTGTCATGAATGCCAATGATAACCTATGGTATTTCAAACGTTTGATGGAAGGCATAGAGATTTACTGGTAGACGATGATAACAAGTTTGAGAGAGCTCCTAGTCTTTTCTTTGTTTTTTCCTCTCCTTCTGGATGGCCATCTGGCCTGGGGAGGGTGAGGGAAGTTGGGGTGGTTTTTGGATGTGTTGAGAGATATTTTAAATTGTTATCATCCTAGCTCTTGGGAGATACTCCTAGGTTTCTGGCTTGAAGAAAGTTCGACTGTGAGTGGCAAAGGCTTTGTGAAGTGACTGCAGCCTAAGTCTGTACTGAGAACTTGGCTAGTGTGAATAGAAATAGGATGTCTCTCAAGGATAGAGCATAAATTATTGTACTTCTTGTCAAAGAGGTTGAGTGACTGCTAGGTAGACTAACTTTGATTATTGTGATGTTCTGAAATGAGATTCGAGATTTGACGTGACTCTTGACTTGACGCAGCTCTACTTTAGTAGTGGTCTGCTAGATGCATGCTTTGGAGCATCCCTGCAGGTCTAGGTACACGCTTTTGTAGGCCCGATTCTTTTGATGCTAAATTATGTTATGTGCACCGGATGTTCCAGACATTATGTTCTGTTTCAACGGCTAATATATGAACTCTTGTGGGATTTATCATTCTATTCACCTTTTTATGCACATACTAGAGTATATTAAACTCTCCAACCCCTGAGTCTCACACGTATGAGGGTTTTGAGTGCCTGATTATATAACTTTGAAGCTATTTCCAACTGTCACATTTCAACTTTCATTTGACCAAAAAAAAAAAAAAACTTTCATGTATAAAAGAAAAATGGTTTCCTGCATGGCCTGTCCATTTTGCTTTCTGGGGAATTTGATATTACCATTTTTAAATCTTAGCAAATATAGCCTTTCTGCTATTTATGTGCGAAACTTGACATCAATATTTTCATTGGTGGAAGAATATGTAGCTGTTTCTAATAGTTGGGTTTTGAAGCTATGAAGAAATTGGAATATCACAACCACCGCCCGCAGCGGCTGCGTTGGCTTGCGCTCTTGTCCCCCCACGAAGGGATCGGAGTTCGAACCCCAGCGTAGTCGTTAGGGATTCTTAAGTGTGGCGCCGTGGTGGTGGGTCCTGCGCTAGCGTCACCCCAGGTTTACCCCTCCGGCTGTCGGCCGTGCGGGGGGTTCCTGGGTTATCAAAAAAAAAGAAAAAAAAGAAAAAAAAAGAAATTGGAATATCATTTGATTTTTGGTTTCTGTACGAGTTTTTTATTACCAGTATTGCTAATAGCCCTTACTTCTCTTGCTATAGTCTTCATCAATTACCAAGATAACCATCATATTGTTGCATGTGAGATAGTCTTTGATCAATCAGAAAATTTGAAGCCGAGGTGGGTCAGTTGAACTAGAAAAGAAAGAAAGAATGTAAAATTTTCAGATTAGCATAGCCCACAGTACGTTGCTTGGAGAACATACATGATGCGTTCAAGTTTTGAGTGAACATATATGCTGGATGCTTCATGTAATTGCCATCGTAAACTAAATGTATCAGAATGTGGATCGCTTATAAGATGGAATGAACTCAGGGAGAATATGGAAATATAATATTTAGTTAGCTCCTCATGAAGTAGAGAACTTATGTCCGATTAAAACCCGATGTGTCAAACTTAGTGTCCCAGTTGATCATCTATTTTGTTCTTCATAATTTCTTATTATTCATATTTTGAACTATCTAGCAATGGTATGCTTTAGGTCATCACAAGGGTTAATTATGGTCAAAGTGTAAGCATCAGCGGACTGGCTGGCGCTGTTTCCTTGGCAGGATCAGGGGGTGGCTTATGGTCCGTCCAAGGAGGAAACTGGCAGATGGCTTCTGGTTTACTCAATCATTCGAACGTCGATCTGCACCTTCGTGAGGAGATAGAGTCTATTTCTAATCTTGGAAACTATTACGAGCTCAACTCCTCTGAAGGGAACAGTTACAAGTGCGAGGTTGCAGTGGTCGCCACACCATTGGATGAGGTGGACATAAACTTTGACCCTCCAGTTACAATTCCTCCGAGGAAGCTACAGCATACGCATGCGACTTTCGTGAGGGGTCTTCTAAACCCTGTGAGTATTTTGCTTGTTTCTGTCTCAATCATCTATTTAGATCTTTTCTCGTCATGTCTTGTTTTAGTCATTTATCATGTTTCTACTTTCCTTTTTGTGTCTTTTAATCGGGAATGCTGTTGTATGCAAAAGGCGTACTTTGGGCTGGGCTCTGTGGAAGAAATTCCAGAACTCGTTGGTACAATCGAGGATCCTGGTGTTCCATTCTCGAGCATTTCGGTTCTCAAGCGATACAACGAAAAGGAGGTGACTTACAAGGTTTTCTCCCGCGAAGCCATGGTAGACACACTGCTGGATCAGATATTCAGGTAACATGTTTTAGTGTTCTTATATATATATTCTTTGTTCCACTTAGTGGATGTGCTTGCTTTGTTTGCTGAGAGATTGTCGGATCTATCATCTATGCAAAGATCCTCTACTAGGCGATAAATTCTCGAGGTCGTTTCCATAGATGATCTCATGTTTAAGAGGCCAAGAGTAACCTCACATATACAAAAATCTCCTGTTCATTGCTTAGATGGAGTTACTCCTCGGCCCTTCAGTCAGAAATGACTTATCGTAAGGCCTAGGAAGTGTTCGAAAAGAGTGTCGATGCACTGCCTTGTATTGGAAGGAATACACTGTCGCGCAAGACTACGCCGTAGATAGTGAATAAGAAAACACAGCATCTTTATGGACTCAATGACAATGTAGACCCGACGGGCAAATGCTAATCATCGATATTGCTGTTTCCAGTGTCCGGAAGGAGACGATCCGCATCAACTGGGGCGCTTACCCCCATTACGAGGCTCCTGAAGCGTTTGCCCCTTTCATTCTGGACGGACAGGATTTGTACTACGTCAACGCCTTTGAGAACGCCGCGAGCACGATGGAGACGAGCGCCGTCGCAGCCGAGAACGTCGTGCGCCTCATCCTGTCGAGACATTCCGGCCTCATGTACTCGAAGCTTTCGGGCTCGGAGAGCTCTGCGGTCGGCACGGGTTTGCATTGGGATCTGTGATGATATGTGTAAATCTTGTAAAGATGTAACTCACCAAGTACCATGATGCAAGGAGCCCTGGAATGTGAATTTATATCCTGTGATGGATATAGCTTGGAAATATGGTTTTCAGTTTATGAGACACCTTAAAAATAATGTTTGATGGATAATATTATTCAACAATTAGATGATCACATTATCTGGATAGAAAGAGAAGAGCTTCTAAATTTGATCTGGTGTGTTTGTTTCAAGAAAAATATTTTCACCTTTTCAGGTTCGGAAACTCATTTTCCCTTATTAAAGCGGGTATTTTCTTGGACATTAAATGATATTTCGTTAGCTGATCATTTTTAGAACGAACCCGACGCATGAAAGTCTGGAAAATTAATCCCGTGGTAGATTCTTTCACTCAAACAAATGACACCCGAATCTTCTTAGCGAGGGCGGTCCGGTCTGGTCCGGTTCGCTTCTCGGGTAGGACCGGTCCGGTTAGCACTGTCCTAGTATCTACGTAAAAGTGACTAATTGGGAAAGCAGTCTCTTTTAAATTGATTGATAATTTTCGTTTGGGAAAGAATACCAAAGAGAGAGCGAGGCTCTGTGACTGGGAGGAGTGAAAGTGGTAGGGACTAAGGGAGGATGTCGCAGAAAGGGAAGAGGAAGGACGACGGTTACGCCTCCGACGGCGGCTCGGACGGCCAGGCGGAGGCGGCGCCGCCTCCCAGGAAGGCCGCGCGGCAGGACTCCGATGATTCCGGCGACATCGTCGCCTGCGAGGTTCCCCCGGTTTCGTTAGGCTTTCGTGCGAATCGCGTGCGTGCTGTAGGGTAGGGCTTGTGCGATCCTAGGGTTTTGAGTTTTGAAAGGTGGTGGGGTTTTCTGCTTGTTTGTGTCGGTGCAGCTGTCGAGGAACAGGAGGGTCACCGTCAGGAGCTGGCACGGCCAGGTCGTGGTCGACGTTCGCGAGTTCTACGTCAAGGACGGCAAGAGTCTTCCTGGCAAAAAGGGTCTCTCTCTTTCTCTCCCTAGAGTTTGTGTGTTTGGTGTCTTCAGTGAGTTGCTTTGCTTGCTTGCTTGCTCTCGGCAGTGTGAAAATTTAGGCAGCTGCATGTGATCTTTCTGGACTTGGATGCTCTCTCTCATGTTGTGTTGCATTCCTGAAATCCTTGTTTGATGTGGGTCTGTTTGTCGTTGTGGTTTGCGGGTGGGCTGTCTGTTGAGCTTCGGAGGCATAGAAAGGCGAGATCATCGGTGGGATCTTGTGTGAGAGTGGTGGGAATTGGGTTAGGTGTCTGGTTCTGATGCCATTTTCTCGATTTGATTTCAAGAACGCTTTTCCCGGCATCTTGTGGAGGGGCTTTTGTCTTTGATCTTAGATGAAATGTCGGAAGCATTGCAACCGGGCTGAGTGTATTGAACTTTGTTTAGCGGTATCATGGTGAGTACAGCGGGTTAGATGAAAGTTTAAACTCCACAATGATTTTGGGAGCATCATGGTAATCTTGAAGTCTTGGCCGGGGCCTTCTCTCTTTATGCGCCTAAAGTACTGAAATCGATTAAACTGAAAAACTTATCCAATCTTTTAGAGTGCATGCTAGTTCAAGGTGTACATTTGATTAGCTTGTTGCTCCCTTGCCATTTGGCTTTCCTTCATGGACCTGAGGGGAGCTTAGTGGATGGTAGACTGGGTTTTGGAAATTGCTACTTTATGTGTGCTTTGCCTGTTTCTCGCGAAATTGTATCTCAATAGAGATCAGCATCTTTGATTTCAGTAGCCGATGAATACTTCATCGTCCAATAGCACTGAAAGTTTCTGTAATGTTGCTCTGTTCCCGTACATGTATGCAACTTGTTAAGTTCGCCTTGCTTTTTGCCTTACCGAATCAACCATTTGGAGTATAACTGTTCCCAGCATTCTAAGTCATTGTTGCATTTGGTGGTGTTGTGCTATTGTACTATTGCCATGGCATAATACTCTGGCAGACCTTTTTCTTATTCCTTCAATTAGTATGATCTCTCTTAATGGTTTCTATATCTGTTGATTTGGTCTTTGTCCAGGTATTTCACTCCCCATAGATCAGGTAAACTCTTGGTTCTGCGTGCTACTAGTACTTGAAATTTGAACAGTTGGTTCAAACCAACGGCATCACATTGGTTTCATGCTTGTGCAGTGGAATAAACTTGTGAAGTACATGCCTGAAATCGACAAGGCATTGGCGGACGCATAGGAGCTAGTGACCAATCTTGTTGGCTGCTGTTTTTGCTGAATCAACCTGCAGCTCATTTTGCTTTGTGGCTGGAGTGAACTGGGGTCGGCCGACATGTACAATGTTGTGTATTCAGTTGTGATTCTCTTAGCTCTATATATAGAACTCGGGACGTAGAGTCTATGTACTTTTAAGCTTCTTGAAGAGAGCATGATTAAGCTGCCAAATACACCTATCGGCAAATATACATTTTGGTTAAAAGGAACTCTTTTGTGCTCTGATTTAGTCGAAGGATTTTGTTTGGGAAAATGGGTCTCCCCTCGTGGCTCCGTCCAGAGTTCTATTCGGAAACGATTTTATATCCATATTAGTGAGCACGATGCGATGGTGGCTTAATGTATTTTCTCGAAACAAGCCGTTACCTGTTTCGGTTTTGGGCGGAGGAGACAGGTTTGTGAGTTTTGAGTGATATGTGCCTTTGCTACGCTCTAGGGGCCCGAAGCAAGGCAATTTTGCTGTGCATGATCCAATGGCCGACACAGACTAAGTTTTCACGGTTTTCACGGACACGGACATGGACGGCTGACAAAACAACACCAATATAACTGGTTGACATTAAAACACACGAATCCAAACAGATGACAACAAACACATAAAATTGCTCTATATGTGATCACCCAAGTGTAAAATCACTGCTAAGGTATGTGACTGGCTATACAAGAAGAGATATTTCACCCTGTTGAGACCCCCAATTAGTCTCACCATCTCCATGAGCTTCAAACTAATTTGTTGGAAAGAACCATCCAGGATATCGTTACGGTTTACATGAACATCTGCACGTCAGCATCCAACTTCACCATTTGAGAAGACAGATGAACAATAAGACAGATGAATGGCATCTGAGCTTTATGTGTCCTTGTATCAAATGCCAACTACGTTGGACAGACTTGACTTCAAAGAAGTATTATACTGGGCACTCATGACGAAACATACAGAGACACTGCCACGTGGCTTGCACTTCCCTTGTTGGCCTCCTGCAAAATAGTCATTGACAAGGTCACGAAATGTGATGACACGAATGCTGTTGAAAAGGAATTGAGCATCAAGCAATGCTTCTGTTTTATCCGTGCATTCAAGTTTTATCGAATTCACTTTCAGTAGTAGGCTTATTAGAGGGTTCATAAGATCGAAGGGGCTCTCTTTACATATTAGCATTGTGGAGTAGTTCTTTTCCTAAGACTCTTTATTTTGCCTCGTGTTGAAACCGACATTCTTAGAAAAAAGAAAACAAAATTTGTGAGATCTGCTCATCTTCAACGAATATTTGTGTTCATGACCTGTCAGGGATTACACAATTATCCTAGAGACTTCGATTTTGAATGCATTTCTAATTGTTTCACATTTTCATCTTAAGCTCGTGATGTCAATAACATTGCATGTATCATGTATCAAGACACCGTTTTACACTTTTTTTTTTTTGGTCAGAAGACACTGTTTTACTTTACTTCCTTAGAGATATGCCAAGACACCATCTCTTCATGGCACTCGTCCAAGATGAAAAAACTTCTTTCAACAATGTCATGATTTATGTATAATAGAACAACAAAGATAGGCATCAGCAAAGCTGTCTTCCCTATTTCATACACCGTCATTGATTACTACAGGCAACTTCAAACCCAGGTAAATCTCACTTTTAAGGCAAGACTTGTTTCATGGGGCTTAATAACTGAGGCAACACTAAAGATTTGCTCAAGTGTTTAGCTTAATCTTTGCAAGGGGCTCCAATTACAGATCTAAATCAGATTCAGCAAAGACATGGTCCTTTCTAGTTAGCTAAACAATACCTTCTTCTTGTCATTGAACAGCAGGGATGCTGAGAGATCCTGTATGAAGCACTCTGGGGAGTATCTACAAGAAAGAAAAGTATGGAAACATCAGCAAAACCGGCATAGTAATGTTATGAAGTGTTAGATTTGTAACACGTTGAAAAATTGCTTACCTCTCCCAATCGGGCGTTAATTTTCAAAGGAACCAAATCATCTGCCCGTGTCACGCCTATATTAACAATTGCAGTGGCAGCTCCTGCCTCATGAGCAGCTCTGTCACACATGAAGATATAAATTACTATTTGAACATTTCGCATTGGAAGATAACACCATGACTATAACTATTACTTCTTGCTTTCTTTTGTTTATCATTGGAGGGGAAGGGGAACATTTGATTAGCCAAAGAAAACTCTGCTTAAGCCACAGAATTAGGAAATAATCAAATTGGATCTTTCCTATTGCCAGGGACACAACTGAAAAGGAAGCAAGATTCTTGACAAAACATGCATATCAGTTGGAAAACAGAGCCCAAATACACCTAACAAGGAGTAGAAAAAGAAAATAAGCAAGCACTGCAGGATGCATGTCCGTAAAGAGAACAAGACAAGCCCCAAAATAAAAGGCTAAACAGGGAAAATAACATGACAGGTTGGGCCAGTCAGTGTCCCCACAATCCACAACAAGAATTATCAGCACTATTAGGACCTGAATATATGATCATCTGCACAGTTTAGTCAAGTAGCAACAATGAGAAAGTGCCATTAGATTCATCACCAGATTCACGATATTCAGCCTGCACAACATCCTCAGCAATATCTGATGACTAGATAAAGCAAGAAGACCTTATGGTGTTCTTCACCACTCAATCATAAAAAAATACTGCCTGGGAAAAGGTAATTATCTGAATCATGGAATATAGGCACAAAAAACATACTTAATGAGGCGGTAAGCAGACATTGTCATCAAAGAGGATCCTAAGACCAGAAAAGCATCGCACTCCTTAGCAGCTTCCATGGCTCTGTCAGCCCTATCTTTTGGCACGTTATCACCAAAAAATACAACCTTCAAGGAAAAGCAAGCAAATAAGACCATAGACAAAGTAAGAAAGATAATTTAAACAGGAGTTTTCTCCTCTGAGCAGAAAACATGGGAATTAGATAGAATTCTTAAATCCTACTCTTTCTCAGAATACCAAATCAATGCACGATGCAGGTCCCAATAAAGTACTGCTAAGTATCAGATACACACTTTAGTCCAACTACAAAGTGCGTCCAAACTTCTCATAGATAATATTCTTCCTACCATAGCACACTGATAGCTCTGAGATGCCACGAAAACTTTTACTTCTCTGTTTACTCCTACTTTTGAAACAATAGAAGAGGTCCATCCGCACATCGAATGCCAGTAAATCATCTTGAAAATGGTGAAACAAGCACATTTAAAAATCTCTTTTCCTTTTTTTTTTGGTGGTGCAAAGTAAACCTCAGTAAAGGAGTAAAACCTACATAGGGACAAGAAATGGGAAGAAACATCGAAGGACCATGGCTATTCCATATTAAATCCTTCCATTCCTAGATATGACCCCAAGGAGCAATTTTCCAAGAAAAGTGGGAAAGAGCCTATTAATTTGCTTTTGTAAAGATACTTGGACCGTGGTGATAGATTGTCAATTTCCTTTTTCAAATAGTATAGACGTAAGTAAGAAGACATACTTGACCTTCAATAAAACATTAAGGAGCTAATTACCTCAGAAATGCTACAAAAGAAAAATGTAAAATGTAGACGAAAGATCCTTACATCTGGTTTGAGCACCCCACCACATTTTTGGCAAGTAGGGATGCTAAAATCTTCCTCCCAGAATTTCTCATCTATCTCAATGTCACCATCGGGCCTCTGCTTCATACCAAAGCTCTTGTCTGAACCAGGGTTTCCATAATCCAAACTTTCTATTGCAGCTGCCCACTACAGCAAAACGATCACCTCAGCTCAGTTACTGACCATTTGAATTATCAACTAAACTATAATTTTCGCATAATTTCATCCATTAACCTCCTTGCAGACATACCGGTTAAAAAGAAAGGGAAATCATGGTGGAACCTTATGAATGTGTTGGGTTTGAATTCAGCAGAAAGGGAGAAAATGGAATAGCACTAGAAAAAGTAAGTTCGAAGAGCCAACCTTTGGGTTGAGAGCCTTCACCTCTTCTTGAAACAAATTCCGGCAAAAAGAAAATCCACAATCTATACATATTGCAGTGTACACAGTCCCATGAATTTCCAGTGGATTGCTACCAGCACGATGGTGCAATCTGAAATAAGTTCAGAAGAATTATTAGTATCCAATTTTATCCTCCAATTTTTGAAAATGTCATAAAATTTCCACACCCAGTTACCTGTCAACATTTTGGGTAATCATAAAATTTATTCGACCAGCCTTTTCTAGTGACGCAAGGGCATAATGAGCTGCACTAGGCTGTGCTGCGGTAAACCTTCTCCATCCAGCATAGCTCCTTGCCCAATATCGCCTTCGGGCCCGTTTAGAACGAACAAACTCCTAATGAATTGTCATGGAATTAAAGTCAAAAAATGAGAGACACAAATAATCTTAGGCATGGTTAGACACTTAAAAAGATGAAAACAACAGAGAAGCCCCGAGAAGAAACTGAAAAGATCTTATTTAAGCAAGAACCGACAACAAATCTTCTCCAGAAACAAAGTCAGCTAATTACAGAACATTTTTGTACTTTCCATAGTTTCATATCATTTATAAGAACCACAAATCCAACATACTTCCTTGAATGTCCTCCCTTATTTTTTTAGGCAGGACCACAAATGATTTTAAGCTACTTCCATAGACACATTCTAATTGGAGTATCCCAAAGACATTCACGTGACAAAAATGTTCCCTATGGAAAATGCTCTTTCAATTAAATGAGTTTGCTTCCAATTCTTGCCACCTATTTCATTTCTGCCTCTTCCTTATCCAAAATTTGTATATATGTACTAGAACACCCTTCAAATTCAAATATATCCTCCATAACTTGCTTTCCGATTGAACTGTCCCAGCATATTTATTTCATCTCTTCATAATAAGCAGAGTGTTGCTATTTACATAATGAAATCAGCAAACCAAAAAAAAAAAGAAAAAGAAAAAAAAGAGAATCAGGGAAGCTGCAAATCCCAGCACGTGCCTTCAGATCACCTGATGGGTAATTGGTTTGAAACCAGTGCTATAAGCCCCATTTGGACTGCATAAACAAATAAAAGTTAGAGGGTTTGTCTTAGCTATGTAAGAACCAGTCAACATAAATACAGTGGAGACAAAATTACAAATTATCACATTCGACATGAAAGCTTAACATGAGAGTGCAATCATACAAACTCGACCACATATGCTGAAAATACATATATACTACAAGGTTAAGCAAAGTGCAGAACTTGAAGATTAGTGTTAGGCATGAAAAATGATGCAGCATCACAGCAAGATCTCTCTTCCAGTTCTTATCAGTCACTTATCCAAATTAAAAGATACAGAATAGCCATGAAAGCATACTCAAAACCTCCCTGATATAATTAGTTTAGAACAAATTAACTAGAAGAGTGGCTGTTATATCTCAAATATCTCCAAAATGAAATATTTCCACCCATCAGTGATGTCTATCCTTTGAAATGTACAATAAATGTAAAATATGATTCTAAGCACAACTAAAGAACCTTCTATAATCGGGAATACCGCACTCCGTGCTCATCCCAGCTCCAGTCAAAACCACAAGCTTCGTACTGCCAGCGCCAGCCAATTTTAGACAAACATAAGCAACATGAATTTAGTCATGGAACATACGTCTCACAAAGAAACAAGACACTTTGGAACACAACTACAAAGTAAGAAGTCATCGCAGGCAAAGGGTAAAAGAAATCTAGATTGGACCTTGATTCAAAAAGCTGATGCAAACGGTCAGTATCCTTAAGGCTCGGAGGATCTGAATCAGGCACCATCTTCTTGTCCCTCAAGAATTTGGGAGGTGCTTTCTCCGGATTCCCCGAAGAAACCCCAGGGACCGATATGCGGGCATTTATCCGAACCGACCTCGTGAAAATGACTCTCCCAGCTCTCAAACAAAGGTTGGAAACCTTATTGTAATCACACAGAGCCTCTACAAAACCCGTAAAAACCGCTCATGAGCGCAACAGGGTCAATCCAATGCCATCAATTTCACGACAAAATAACTTAAAACTGGTACCGAAAACACGAAAAACACTTGCCGGCAATTCTACCTCCCAGCATTTGCCTCAAGCCCGCGAAAGCCTGTGCAGCCAAAATGTGAACGATCAATCGAAGGACCGACAAACGATGCCAAATTGCGAATCCACAGCTAAAAGACGAGATTTTTCCGCGAATGCGAAGACGATAGACCGAAAACAGAGTGACCCAGAAAAACCCAAATGATCCGTTGAACAACGTAAGTCTTTATTCACAGAGACAGAGAGAGAGTTACGTGAAGGAAGGAGGGATGAGGAGGTGAACGGAGGAGGGTGATCGCCATTGGAGAGATTAACGGAGGTTTGCTCGCGAAGAAGAAGAAGAAGAGTCGGAGTTTTTCAAAGAGAGAGAGGAAGACGCATTGAGCGCATCGTCGACCGCATCAATATAGGCCATTCACATAAGGCCACGTTCCTTGGCTTTCCATCCTTCAATATTCAGATCCA
This sequence comes from Syzygium oleosum, assembly GCF_021117445.2. NCBI lineage: Eukaryota > Viridiplantae > Streptophyta > Magnoliopsida > Myrtales > Myrtaceae > Syzygium > Syzygium oleosum. The sequence continues at coordinate 2,249,189 of NW_026607510.1, read as the reverse complement.
ACTCTATTACAAGAATACACTCAAAATTTAGCATGCATATCTATATCTATCTGTATATATAATTTATACTCATATTATAGAAAAGGTAAATGGTGACCGCATATATTTCCCACTTGTTCGCCTTTTATTTAACATGACAAAAGTCGATAAGTCGCTCTTAATTTAGCTCAGTGAATTCGAAGAATTGGTAAGTTATTTAATTTGCAAACTATGAGCGAAAAGTAGGTAATTTGATAAGTTACTAACGAGTTACCTAGAAAAAAGGGTCATCGGTCATTCTATTTTGGCACCTACCAATGCGAAAATAATACAAAGACATTTTGGCATGGACCAATAGAATTCCAGTAGTTGGCGATGGCCCAGTAGAATAAAATTCGAACTGTAATGTGCCCTGTTGCTGCAATAAATGGGAGCTTCCCCGTTTGACAGTTCCTTATTGTGCAGGTTAATACACTTTACTACAAAACAAACAAAAATGATGTTTCTCTTCCCCCCCATACCTTGTGTACAACCTGAAGCACCTGAACATGTGTTGAGCAAGTGCTACGGGTTGGTCTACAAGAAGTATTGTCTGCATTACACAATTACACCAGAGATGAAGATCTGGCATAAACAATGATGAGTGTATTAAATATTTCTTTATTCACAATCCATTAGACTCGGAGCAGGATCAGAAGGTGGCGGCTGCGGGAACTTCGACTTCAAAGCTTTCCATTCGTCATCCCATAATCTGTAACTTGAGTTCTTAGCCAGAACATCTATAGACACATCCTTCCTATCAATTAGCTTTCCCGCATACTCCTCAAAATAATTCAAGTTCACCAAAAGAAGTTTCAACTTATTTGCGTCCGTTTCCTCTTTTGCATTCTTGAGCCAGTCCGTCGCTTCCTCCACCTTCGCCCAAAACAAAGAATCTTGAGTCAAGCCCGCGTACCTGCTCCTACTCCTTTTGTTGTTAATTTGTTGTGGTTCTTGCGCTGCAGCAGCAGTCCTTCGACTCCACCATCTGTCCAAAATCTGGAATCTCCTGTGCCTTCCATGCTTAATGTAATGTCCCTTCTCCAGGTGCATACCACGACGGTAATAGCGAGCGATTTCCAATGGCTCAGCGAGGAGCATATAGAAATGGGACGCATTGTTCCACTTGGACCTGCGGTGGAAATCGTGCGAGAGTTCATTCCGTTCTGCCATGCCTATGACTTCATCCCAGAATGCGGCGAGTGTGAACAGGTTCATGTCGATTTTGGACTCCCTCCTGGATGCTCCAAATTTCTTGAACGTGTCATAGTACCCAAGTTGATCCCCGGGCTCTTCGCAGCGTGCCTTGTACCACTCAAGTTGTGCCCTGCAGGGCGTCATCTTAGATAGTCTGATGGCTAGATGAGCATTGTTCAGGTTCGGTGCATGTCCCATGTGCCGAGCCATCTGCAGGCAATTTTTAGCTGGTCTTGAAATATTGTCATCCTGCACAGTGATTAAAAGATACAACCCACAAAGTGAAGACTAAGAACTTATCATTCAGCGATTACCAAAAAGAGATCTTAGTATAAGTTCACATCATTCTGGGTGCACTTGTATTAGAGAGTGAGAGAGTTCTGCCCCACATATTAGAGAGTGATTGTTCCAAGAAAATACTTCCACAAAATAAGGGCATTGATAGACTATACTTTTGAGTCGGATTAGGAATCCAAGAAGACAGTGTCTCGTGTGGATTTGAGAAGCATTTAATTACCTGTGGATCTATTCCTGAGGATTGTAATGCCAAGGAGACACCAGCTTCGTAGCTTGATGCGGAGAGGCCGTTGATGTTTATCCTTTTCAGGAATTGCGAAGAAAGTTGTCCTGTATAATAACTATACTTCAGATGATCCTCAAAACACTTCAGATGATCCTCAAAACTGGAAGCTGGAGAGACTGTCTCGAGCATCAAATGCATCATCTTAACAACAGACGTTGCATTATCCAGACAGATTGCTCCGTCTTCTGAACAGAATAGGTAGCTTCCCAATGGCCAAAACAAACTGTTCTTCGCCTCTCCTTCTGATTTTGCGGCATCTTCAACACGATCCTTGACGTTGCTGAAGAATTCATCGAAATTTTGTTTTCGCAGTTCTCCAACAAGATGTTCTAAACTGGGTGAAACCGTAGCAACTTGCCAAAACTGAAGCAGCAAGTGCAGTTGAGGAGTCAAGGATGCTAATGGAGCGAAGAACAGTTTCGGCATTACATCGAGCTTCGAGACAACGTTACAGAAGCTCCCACCCCATCTTTCTCGGAGAATGGCTCGGGAAAGGGACTTGTTGCCGAGCAAGGGAGTGCCGAATGTGAGGCAGAGGACTGAGATGGGAGCAGCGACTGGCTGGAGATGGGAGAGGAGCCAAAGAGCAGTGAGAGAGGCAGTTGTTGCTCCAAAGGAATGGCCAGTGAGGATAATCATCTTAACTTTTCCTAGAAATTCCTGAATCTGCACACAAAAAGCAACTCAATGCTTGAAGGATTTCGCATTTTTGACTCTCAGAACGAATGCCAGAATTGAGCAAAAATTGATACATGCATGACCCAAGGGCAATATGATCAGTTCAAATATGCTGGTGTGACTACCCAAAAAAAAAGGACTGTGGAGACAATATCAACAGTTTACTGCTACAAGTTACCATACAATAATGGCTCTCTGTAGAAAGACTACATCTAGATTTTCAACACATGGCCCAGGAATATGATATATGAAGAACACAAGTAACCTAGATTAGTAATTTAGTATTGTCCAAGAACTGTCCGATGTATATGTCTATTGTACCAGTTTAATCTCTCAAAACAGTCTCCAGCAGTCATACACAATTCAACAAGACTGTCCTGCTGTTTGTGACTGGTAAGTTCAACAAAACAATATGGTTCTTCAGAAGAAAACCTTCATAGTTGATGCATCTTTCTTGCTGTCGGATGAGTTTGCAGGATTTTTAGAATGAGGGATGGTCAATAGATTTTCAAGAGTTCTTAATCAATTACAGCCTCACATCACCTTCACACATAAGGATTGAGAACTGGCAACTTAATTTGCATTTAATGTAAATTTTCAAATCCTACCAAATCCATTCAAAATTAGGAGGGATTTGTGGAATTCATGCATTAACAAACAAACATTTTCTTCTCATTTACACCCTTATTTTATATCTATTGCAGATATATAAGAGGATATTTATCTCATCTTGCATTCTTTTTCTTCTTTTCCCCTTGTTAGCATCCAAACGACGTTATTTTAAATCTTTTCTCTACTTTCCTCTAATAATCAATTTATATCTCTTCTTTTCTTTTCTAATCACCCCTACCAAACATTGCTAGTTGACATATAAAAAACTTTTGTCATTCTTAATTGCAGGGTCAAAAACCATTCGTCAGAACAGAAACATTTAACCCGGTCAAAAACAAATTCGCAGTGAGCTTTTGCCAGATAAGCCTTGAAAAATTAAATCAGATTAGATTAGATTAAATAAATATTAACTTTGGTAAAAAGGAATATTGCAATCTCATGCTATCAAACTCAACACTTTTTTCTTGTTGTTATCAAGCGCATAGAATGAACTCACTGTTAAAAGAGAAGAAAAGAAGACTTTGCAAGCTATGCGAGGCAAGAAAATGCAGAGACGCATGCCTTTCAAAATACTCTCAACACTTAGAGTCTGCCATGCAAATGTTTATACATTTCCTACCAACCACCATTATCTTCTTTCTTTTCCGTTTGGGAAAATTACACAAATGGTCCATGAATTTTGGAATAATGTGCAATGTAATCCTCGAAGTTTTAATTTGTTCAACAATGTGCAGTGTAGTCTCTGGACTTTCAATTTGTTCAATGTGAACCATAAACTTTGGATACATGTTCAATTTAGTCCATGGACTATATAAAAATGTTCAATGTTGTCTTTCCATTAGTTCAACCTCAGGGACAATATTGAATATTTTCGTATAATTCAAGGACTAGATTGAAAATGTACCAAAAATTCAAGGACCGCATTGAACAAATACAAAGTTTAGGGACTACGTTAGATTGGGCCAAAGTTAAGTGACCATTTGTGCGATCATCTCCCATTTTCTGTTTTGAAAATCAAGTAAAACCGCGGCGTTTTGGGCTCTTGAAATGTGGTATGCACATTAGGTACGGGACTTGACCGCCAAACAAACGATCCACATTATGAAATCACAAGATATGCAAAGTCCATAGGCCGTTTCATTTATCATGAGGGGCGACTGAAAGCTAAGCCATCATTTCGTGGAAGTTGATGATGATGTTGGACTGATGAATATGTAATGAAATTACCCAGAAAAGGACAAAGTCAAACAAAGTCCTCCTAGTTCCGTCTCAGCTTCGTAGTTATCCGGTGACAAGGCCAAAAGCACTGCGTACGGCGTACCTGGTTTCGGAAATCCGGTCGCCGGTAAAATTCCAGGAAGAGGCGGAGGAATCCGGCGTCCACCTTGACCGTCTCCTCGCCGTCGCCGTCGCCGTCGCACCTCAGCGGCGAGAACAGATCCTCGCATCCCCACTCGGCCAGCTCCACCGGGGTCCCGCAGCTGGGCTCGGACCCGTCGATCACCTGGACGCTCGAGAACGCCAGGTACCCGACCCCGCCGCGCCGCTCCGCCACGAAGCCCCCCGGGGCGGCGGCGTTCGCGAAGCTGCACAGCCCCCACGACGCCTCCAAGAAGGGCGTCGACGCCAGGAAACTCGCCAGCATCTCGCTGCTCTCGAACCTGCATCGGGAACGCAAACTGGGGTGAGAAAGGAGACCCTTTGGGGGCACTCTACGACAAAAAGGGGCAATCGAGATTTGGGGGCGTCACGCACGGCGACGATTCGGCATCCATGGAGAGCGCTCGAGTGTGGCAGCAGTCCGGGGCGTGCTTCGAGAGGGAAGGTCTCCGCCTTGGGCGTGCTTGTGAAAATGTCTGAGTGGAAGAGTGGCTATATGAAGGAGGAGGGTGGTGGTGGGCCGGTGTACCGACGCGCACGAAGGAGCTGCTGGCTTTCGCTTGGTGCCGCGATGGTTCTATGGAGATACGGCGAAGCAGAGGGAGACGACCGTCGACGGTCAATTCGGCGATTTCTCTGTTATTCAGTGGCTCTTTCGAGGCAATAATATGCAACCGCGTCAGAGCACAATATACTAAGAAGTTCCCTCGAATTCTTTTTTATTAAGAGATTCGAGTAGTACCTTTTTGACACGATTGCAACATTCCTTATCTTTCTATGGTCTCTCGTTTGCCATTAGCAATTTATATCTCGTGAATCCGCCTGTTCCGTTAGATCACCGAGAGAGTAGAGGATTCTCCACCGAAGCTGCACGTTTTTGTTCAGAAGATGGAACGGGCCACAGATTCCCAAGATATGATTAATAATGAAAATTGAAGCGAGCGACCCCGTGAGATTTCATTTTGGTATCGCGAGACCGATGACGATATGAACGACCATTTTCGGAAGTTGATAGTAAGAGGCTTTGGGAATATGACTATGTAGCCGAAATTTGTTTGGGCCCGCCAAAAAGTGAGCGAACATTTGAATGGCAATTGCATTTGGTGATGCGAAACATTTCGCTATTTACTTGCACTATTCATGCAGACATATCTCTACTCGATTGCATCAATGGAAAGAAAAATGAACACTTATTAGGTTCCGTTCGTTTCGCGGAAAATAGGAAAATATTTTCCGGGTTTTACAGTGTTTGGGGGCGGAAAGTAAACTAACCTCGAAAAACATTTTCCCTTAATAAGTGAAAACACGAAGAAAAGTAAGGAAAATATTTTCCTCTTTTGAAAAGCGGAAAACATTTTCCGCCGGCCTCCTTCTTTCCCTGCCGGTTGCCAGCCGCCCATCGCCGCTTCGAGCAGTAGAAAATATTTTCCGAAACTTTTTCAAATTTCAGCCGAATACCGGAAAATTACGTTGTTTTCCAAGAAAATGACTTCCCAAAAAATATTTTTCAAAAATATCATATTTTTCACCGAACGAATGGAGCGCAAGAGAAAGAAAGTCTACAAGTTGTGCACCTAATGTTCTTTTTTTGGGCTCACCCAGTTGTGTCAAATATACTAAAAAAATTTGAGAGAGATTCAAGTAGTACTCTCTTTATGCATAGCATTCATTACTGCTTGAGACGACCACGGTATTCCTGATCTTTCTCTGGTCTCATTGCTATTAGCAATTATTTCCTGTGAACCCGCCCGTCCGTTAGATTACTGAGAGAGAGTAGAGAATTTTCCACGTAAGTTACACTTTTTGTTCAGGAAAGTTATCAAAAAAAGTCATAAACTTATCGTAATTATACTAATTCAGTTGTAAACTTTTTTTTTTCGTCAATTGAGTCCTAAATCTTTTGCATTTATGTCAATTCAATTCATTCGGCAAATTTTAACCAATCGGCACTGACGTTGATAATTTTTAATAATTTTTTTGTTTTTCATTCCTTCTTCCTCTAGCCGATTATGTGACATTCCGAATTTTGACCCATTTTTTGGATTTATAAAAGGTGTATTTCGTCAGTGCGCTTATAATAAAATCTCGCCCGGAACTGATCACTCTTGGGTTATTTTTAAATTAGAGATTTCGCTAGAATCGCACTCGGTCGAATTTGGCCGTTATTTAGAGCCCGAACTTTGGTGTCGAATTTCTCGGAGTTTTATGACGAATTTAATTGGACGGTGTTGATATGATTGTGGTCAGCGTTGATATTACCCGGGATAAGTGAAAAGTGAAATTTGGACCGGATGCGGATTTTGACCAGTATACCTCTCTCTGGGTTTATTTTATTTGATGTCTATTGGTCTTTTCTTTATTTTGAATTGGGATTTTTGGGACCGTTGGATCAAGCTCGCGAGATCGAATTGTGGCCGTTGGATCGCACTTGAGGACAAAATTTGACTTCTCTCTCTCTCTCTCTCTCTCTCTCGCGCCCCTCCCCTACGCGCGTCCACTCCTCCCTGTGCGGACGTCCCCTCACCCTTCCCCCCATGCAGACTTTTCTCTCTCTCTCTCTCTCTCTCTCTCTCTCTCTCCTCCCTTCTCTTTCTTTTTCTTTCTTCTTCTTTTCTTCTTCCTCCCGCCGCCGCTTCTGCTCTCCTCCTTGCTACTCGATGCCGACCGCCGACCGCCACTCGCTGAGACCTGCCCAGCCGCCCGCCGGCCCGTCCTTTGTCACCTGGCCACTGCGACGCCGCCAGCCGCCCTCTGGCCGCCGCGCGACCTCCCATCCCCCCGTTTTTCTTTTCCTGCGCCTTCCTCGCTTTCGGCTCCCGCGGCTCGCCGCCCGCGCGTGCCGCCATTCTGGTTGCTGTCGCTCCACCTCTGCCACCCAGCCTCTCCCCTCAGCCACCTCTGTTGCCCTGCTGCCCCCCTTGGCCGCCACAACCTCCCTTCCCCTATTTTTCTTCTCATCCCGCCCCGCCGCCGCCTGGGCCGTCGCGTCGGGCCGTCTCCCCCTCGCCGTCAAGCCCGCCCGCCACCACCTGGGCCTCTCAATAACCCTACCTAGCCACTTGCAGCCGTCGTACCGACCTGGACAGCCCAATGCCGCCCTAGCTCAGCCTTGGTTGGACTATCTTGGTCGTGGCTGAGCCTCCGCCGCCCAGCCGCCATCGCTTGGCCCCCTTCCGGCCGTGAGCCCAGTAGTCGCCCCTACTTCAGCCCCTTGTCCACTTCCTCTCCCGTGTGGTAGCCGCTCATCCGTTGTCACGCCCCGAACCCTACGGCACCCGACAACCCTACCGCGGTCGATTTAGTGCGACGTCCCAGGACGCGTCACTGACCCAAAACTCAAAATAGAGGACAAAGCACATGCGGAAGCAACATAACACCCGTACATAATTAACACACGACCAAGGATAGCAATGAACAACAACCATCATAAAGACATACTTGCATTACTAATAGGGATATGTACAATATCCATTACAAACAGAACTATATACAAATCAAAATGGGTCAGCAGCCACTAACATCAAAAATGGGTATGTGGCTCGGGCGGTCAGGCACTAAATCTAAAAGGGCTCTATCAAAAAGTATCGGCCCTACCTAACTATGGTCAAGGGTAAGTCCTAGGGTAACCAGTCCAGGTCGGATCCCGAGGTCTCGAACGAATCGTCAGACAACTCGGACTCGGAATCCATCGAATCCGGCTCGGACTCGGCCTCCACTGGCTCCTCCTCGGAATCGCCCTCCGGGTCCGGCTCCAGCTTCATTAGCTCCGGCTCAGGGTCGAACTCCCACTCCATTGGCTCCTCCTCCTCGGGATCGGAATCCATTTCGAAGATGATCGGCCGGGGGTCAGAATCCTCCTCGGACACGGCCTCAGGACTGGCTACCTCTCCATCAATATGCTGCGGGTCCCATTGGCTTACCCCGACGATCGGGACATCAAAGGTCCTAAGGGGCCCATAAACTCCAAACAGGTCTCGAAAACACCAAACCAGATACTGATGAGCCTGGAGCTGTGGCCCACCCACGTTGACCCAAACAATGGTAAAATGTCTAATGTAAGTCTCCCCGTTCCCTACGGGGTACTCGATCACCGACCGCTCTATACGGTGCGGGATCCCAAAACGAATCGGCACACCTGCCATCTCAAGGTCGGGGGTCTGAAAAGTTGGGATTTAAACAACAGTGAGAATAAATTGGGATAAGTACAGCGCAAGTGCCATAACTTTTGTACGGATGACACTTAAGTGCTATAACTTTTTTTTGGCTCACTTGAGTGCCATAACTTTCAAAAAAATGATCACTTAAGTGCCACTTACGAGCTGGTCGTGAGGGCTCGAAACCGCGATTTTTTCGGCCGAACAATGACCTTTCCGGTGAGGCGAGCACTACCAGCTTGAAGAGGGGGTGTCGGTGAATCATTCCATGACCTCCGTTCGTCTCGAAATTTCCATTTTAGCCTCCGTTGACGAAGGTAAAAATGCTTCGTAGTCACACAATTTATCGAGCCGATTTGTGTGACTACGAAGCATTTTTACCTTCGCCAACGGAGGTTAAAACGGAAATTTCGAGACGAACGGAGGTCATATAATGATTCATCGACATCCCCTCTTCAATCTGGTGGTGCTCGCCTCGCCGGGAAGGTCACCGTTTGGCTGGAAAAGTCGCGGTTTCGGGCCCTCACGACCAACCCCTCTGACAAGCTGGTCGTGACGGCCCGAAACCGCGGCTTTTCCGGATGAACGGTGACCTTTCTGGCGAGGCGAGCACCACCAGCTTGAAGAGGGGGTGTCGGTGAATCATTCCATGGCCTCCGTTCGTCTCGAAATTTCCGTTTTTGCCTCCGTTAACGAAGGTAAAAATGCTTCGTAGTCACACAAATCGGCTCGATAAATTGTGTGACTACGAAGCATTTTTACCTTCGTCAACGGAGGCTAAAATGGAAATTTCGAGACAAACTGAGGCCATGGAATGATTCACCGACACCCCCTCTTCAAGCTGGTGGTGTTCGCCTCACCGGGAAGGTCACCGTTAGGCCGGAAAAGCCGCGATTTCGGGCCCTCACGAGCAGCTCGTAAGTGGCACTTAAGTCATCATTTTTTTGAAAGTTATGGCACTCAAGTGAGCCAAAAAAAGTTATGACACTTAAGTGTCCTCCGTACAAAAGTTATGGCACTTGCGCTGTACTTATCCCTAATAAATCTCAGCGAGTAGGCCCCCTAAACCTAAACTAGACTAACATGCACCTCCTGACAAGCATTAAACAACGATAGCACAATACACAAAGGATTTAAGCCCTTGGGCCCAAATCAAGTATTTTAGTGACCCTGCAGGTTAGGCACATAACAATGGCAATAATAAGGCAGAATCCCATCATGGCACACACACGCAATCACTTGGCCAAGGGCACATGCCATGCACATGCTTGCGCTCGTTAATGCACTCTTGCATACATGCCATCACTATGCAAATGCTCATGCTCATTTCTGCACACTTGCACACATGCCAACTTTCCAATTAACATCGACCCGCGTTAAACGCATCAGGTATGACTCGCGTAAAACACATCAGGTCTAACATTTTGAGATCGATCTCCGGCCCACGTAAAACGCATCAGGCTCATGACACAACCCGCGTAAAACGCATCAGGTTGGCCATCTTCCGGTAGTCCGGGCATCGTCCCGCGTAATACACATCAGGATGGGTTCAATACCTCGCGTAAAACGCATCAGGGTTTTATGTGATCACACGTACTCATACCACCAATTATTATCTGAACCCCGCGTAAAACGCATCAGGGCATTTTAGGTAATCACATGCTCATGCCATTCACGCACACTCGCATATGCACATGTTATGCCAATGCTCGATGTGCACACTCATGGCCATAACGTCCACACTCGGCATTCGTAAAATTTCACACTGAGCATTCAATTCCAACATAGCCACATGCTCAATTAATGCCACAACATGCTCAACTCACATCTTGCCATGCCCGATGAACCAATTAATCCAAATCAGCCCCGACATGTAATTGGCACCCAAATTCATGCGATTAAACCAATATAACTACGCACACTCAAGGCCCGCCAAGCCTCTCAATTCTCGGCCACACCTAGCACACAACATGGGCATCACATAATAAATTCCAATTCATGCATAATTCGGCCACAACATGGACAAATCAAGGCACGCACGACAATCCACAATAAAGCCCTAAATTAGCCGAACAAGGTACAATTAAAGCCATAATGCACAGCCACTACTCAGCCCATTCTAGGCCACCAAATCACATTAAAATAACCACACTAAGCCACCAATAACATCACATATTCAGCCTTAATCATCCTCCACAATTTAACCCCTAAAATACCCTAATCAACCCCTAAAACTTGTCTAAAGTGCACATAAGCCTAATTAAGGGTTAGGGTTTCCACTCACTAGTTTTTGAGCTCCAAATGTGGGCTGGACAAGTGGCGAGGCTGGCTGAGCAGCGGCGGCACCACGCCGGACCAGCAACGGCTCCCTCGGCGGCGTTCGGCGACGTACGGCGGCGGTGGTGACGGCTGAGCTGGGCGGCGAAGTGAGGTGATGGTGCTAGTGGTGGGGCGGTGAAATGAGGAGGAAAAAGGGCTGAGGTGGTGGTGGTGGTGGTGAGGCGAGATGGTCAGCGGACGGCGGGGCGAGCAGCCTCGGTGAGCGACGGCGGCGTGGCCGCGGCTGGCTGCTCCGGCGGCTTGGTTGCTCAAGGCCAAGGAAGGAGGGAGTGGGAGAGAGTGAGGCGTGAGAGAGAGGGAGAGTTGGCCGGTTGAGGGGGAATGAGGGGGAGAGATGTGACATTCCGAATTTTGGCCCATTTTTGGGATTTATAAAACGGGTATTTCGTCAGTGCGCTTATAGTAAAAATCTCGCCCGGGAACTGATCACTCCCGGTTATTATTTTTAAAACCTTGAGATTTCGCTAGAATCGCATTCGATCGAATTTGGCCGTTATTTAGACCCTGACCTTGGCAGTCGATTTTCGAGAGTTTCGGGACGAAATAAATTGGACGGTGTCGATATTATTGTGGCCAGCGTCGAGGTGATTAGGAATAGTGAGAAAGTGGATTTTTGGACCGGGTGCGAATTTGGACTGGTAGACCTCCCTCGTAGTGTGTTTCGAGTTATTTTATTTTGGCCCGTTGTCTTATATTATTGTTTGGGATTTTTCGGGGACAGTTAGATCTTTTTCCTGGTTTGAATCGCGACAGTTAGAATAATATTTAGTTTGAACCGTGTCCGTTGGTTCGCGCTCGAGGATAAATATTTGCTTTTTCTTTCTCTCTCTCTCCTTTCTCCTCTGCGCCGCGCCACCCACTCCCGTGCAACGCCCCCTCCTGCGCACGTCTCTCTCTCTCTCTCTCTCCCTCTTTCCTCCTCTTTTCCCGCTCACGTTTCCCTCTGTTCCGTCTGTCCTCTCTCTCTCTCTCTCTCGCGCACGTCCCTCTCTCAGCTCACGTCCCCTCCTGTGTCTCTGCATGAAAGCAGACCTGTCCCCCCTCTCTCTCTCTCCTCCCTTCTCTCTTCCTTCTTCTCCTTTCTTCTTCTTTCTTGGTTCTTTGCCGGCGTCTGGTTCTGCTTCGCCCCGCTCCTGCTCGCCCAGCCAACCACCGCCCGAGCCCGCTTGACCGCCGAGCGCCGCCGCCGTCCTTCCTCGCGCCGTCGCCGCGCCGCGCCGCTGTCGCCCGGAAGCCCCGCCCCGACGCCGCCTCCCTTCCTTCCCCAAGCGCGCGAGCTCGGCCGCCGCCACTACCCATCTCGGCCCGCCGCCGCCCAATGGGCCGCCTTGCTCCGCCCGCTCGCCGTCCGGGCTCGCCGTCGCGGGAGCTCAGCCCCGTCCGCTTCGCCGCTCGTTTGTTCGCGCACCCGGGAGCTCGCCGATCCGAGCTCGTCTGTTTCGTGCCGCCCACCGCCGCTGCTGCGAGCCGCCGCCGCTGCCGCCTGGGCCGCCCCTGCTGCTGCTGCTGCCGCGGCCGGCTCTTCCATCGCTACCGCCTGGCCACCACCGCCGCTGCCGCCGCTGCGCCGCCGCCGCTGCGGCCGGCCGCCGCTGCCGCTGCCGCTGCCGGCCGCCGCCCGACCAGCCCAGCCAAAGCCGTAGCCTCGGCTCGTCGCCCACGCGACCAAGCCGCGCGCCCCGTCCGCCGTGCCCGTTCTCGCGCGCCCGTGCCCGTGCGTGTGCCCGTGGCCGAGGGTCCGCGCCGTGGCCGAGCGCCGTGGCCGAGCCGCGGCGCCGTGCCCATCCGACTGTGCGCGTTGCCCATCCGACTAGGCGCGTCGCCCGTCCGTTCTCGCCCGCGCCTTTGGCACGCCGTTCGGCCATCGCGCCGCCGCGCCAGCACGCCGATCGGCCATTGTGCCCGCCTTGGCCGGCCACCGCGCCCGTTGGCCCGTGCCCGCGCCCAGGTCCGGCATCAGTTCACCCGGGCCATTTTGGGCCCGAGCCGACTTTTCCCGGGCCAAACTTAGGTAAGTGACTTCCTAAATCCTACCTAGTACTTTGGGTATTTTTAGACTTGTTTAGGATGTGATTAGTACCGGGTTAGGAATTAATTTAGGCATGGGCTAATTAGATTGAGTGTGCCTAATTGATGAATTATTGTGATGATAATTGTGTGGCTAATTTAGTGATTGTATCGGAGGTAAATAGCATGACTGAATTGTCGTGGCGCTTGTGGGTGAATTGGAATTTATTGAATGTGTTGACTTGAATGTCGGGTCGGTGGACCGATGTCGGGAGCATGAATTGAGTTGACTGATGTGGCGTGCTAGATTAACATTGGTGAATGGGTGGTGATTGGAATTGATTTATATGACTAAGAGCATGGTGAATTTTGTATTGTGGTGCATGTGCATGAGAAAAGCCCGGCTTGATCTGAGGGCTGCCAACCTGAGGCGTGGTTACGCGGGTGTGGCTAGAAAGGCAAGTAAGGACCTGAGGCGTGGTTACGCGGGTCGAGAGAAATGTCCTGAGGCGTGGTTACGCGGGGATCGAGCCCGGCTTGATCTCGGTGGCCGCCAACCCGAGGCGTGGTTACGCGGGTGTGGCTAGAAAGGCAAGTAAGGACCTGAGGCGTGGTTACGCGGGTCGAGAGAAATGTCCTGAGGCGTGGTTACGCGGGACTGAGCCCGGCTTGATCTGAGGGCTGGCCTGAGGCGTGTTGACGCGGGCCGTGTGAAAGGACCTGGGAGGTCGTGAGAAAGTTGCTCGGCCACGCATGCGAATTGAGTGTGATTGAATTGACTGGTTGAATTAGTTGGAGTGATTGAGTGAAAGCGTGGTTGGTGTTTGAGCGACTTGTGATGTGTTATTTAATTAATATTATTGCCTTATCACGTGACGACTAACGTGTAGAGTTGGCATGGACTTGATGACGAGGTAAGTACAATTATGCTAATTTTATATGTTATGGGGTAGATTGCATGTATGACTTGTCTGGGTACGCATTGGCCTACGTGGGTTTAGGGGTTGCTTATTGAGACTCGTTCTCACGGTTATTATATAACCATTTCAGATCCGCGACCGTAATCGATTCGGAGACGCCGCCAGAGCACCACAGGGATTGAAGAATAGATCATTTACCCTGTCTTTTGAGTACCTTTTGTAGAGGAGATAAGTTTGTCAACCACCGCCCCCTTTTGAAAACCGTGGTTCTATATTGGTAGCCCGAGTTATCGTTTTGTATAGTGGCTATTTTATGATGGTATGCAATTATTGTTTCGCACTATCCCTTTGTCGTTGTTTATTGTCTGGGTTAATTAGTTTCGCTTCCGCTTGCTTTTATTGTTGAGTGTTTCGTTTGGGTCGGCGACGCGTCCTGGGACGTCGCGTTCAATGATCGACCATCGAGGGATGACCGCGCGCTCATAGGGTGCGGGGCGTGACAAGAGAGAGAGATTGCAAGAGGTTTTGATGAAAATGGTGAGTGGGGGTGGTTCAACTAATCCACCAAAAATGACCATCATGTCCAATAAGCAAGGGCTTGGATTGAATCTTGCTAAACTATCTAGGGGCAAATTAGTCCATCAATTTTGGCTATAATAGAGGCTGATCAAGACTAATCTAAACCCAAAAATTCGGAATTAACACCTAGGGCTAGGGGCAAAACGGTAATTTTTCACTCCCTGTCCGAAATTCCATTTTTCGACTAAACCGATCCCAAATATAATTGGCCACATAAATACGACGTCGTCCTTGCAAAAATAGTCGCATACGTTCGTGAAATTCGACACCCAAGTCTGGACTCAATTCCACGATCAATTTCGCTCAAATGCGATTTTAGCGTCTCTCACTAACGGGCGGCTGTTTAGGGGTTACGCGTATCGACCTAGAGTTACTCGAGTCGTGACGGTCTCGATTTCCAAGAGAACACGAGGATTTTATCACTAGTTCCGGAGGTCGCGATCGTTTCAGAATAAGTTCGGGATTATTCGCCACGCGTACTCTCGATCGTGCGGAATCACCCGCTTTCCGATCGTACATCGTTGGCCAAACCAAATCCGTCACCCTCCTTGGATCGGCCCACATTGGCCCAAAATATTTTCTCGTCGTTTTTCGGAATCGGACTCGATTCGCGGTCGAGTTCTTGGGTCCACGTACCGTTTTCCTAGTTAGCCATTCCCTATTGGTCAGTATCCCGAGAATGATCAGTTCCGAGCAAGACTTATTAAAATGAAATGAGAAATAACCATCCATTTCATTGATCACAAAAGTGGGTCGAATTCAGGATGTTACATCCGTCGCTGCCGTGAGCCGCTACGGGTCCGCCGGAGTCGCGGCTGTGCCGAGGCTGCTGCCGCTACTGTTCCGGTCCCCCTCGCTGCCCTTGCTCGGCTTGTTCTCGCTTAGGCCGAAGTAAGTGACTCCCTAAACCTTATTTAGTACTTTGGGTATTATTAGACTTGTTTAGGGATTTTAGTGGACTTATTTAGGGGTTAATTAGTATTGGTTTAGTGGCTAAGTTAGGGGCCGATTGGTGAATTGCATGTGGCAAGACTTTAGACTATATTGTGGTGATTTTTGGGGCTGATTGGTGGCTATTTATGGTTGGTTCGTCGTGGCGTTTGTGAGTGAAATTGATGTTTGAATGTGGCCGGCTCGAACGCCGGATTGGTGGGCTAGTGCGGTAAGCTTGTGGTGTGAATTTGGATGTTATGATGTGTGAATTTAATGACCGTCTAAGTGTCGCGAATTGCGTTGTGGTGCATGTGCTTGAGAAATGTCCTGAGGCATGGTTACGCGGGACTAAGCCCGGATTGATCGGAGGGCTGACCTAAGGCGTGTTTACGCGGGTCGTGAGAAAGTGTGAAATGTCCAGTGAGGGACGGAGCCCGGATTGATCGGAGGGCTGACCTGAGGCGTGTTTACGCGGGTCGTGAGAAAGTATGAAATGTCCAGTGAGGGACGGAGCCCGGATTGATCGGAGGGCTGACCTAAGGCGTGTTTACACGGGTCGGGAGAAAGTGTGAAATGTCCAGTGAGGAATGGAGCCCGGATTGATTAGAGGGCTCGCCTGAGGCGTGTTGACACGGGTCGTGGAAAGTTGATTGGATGCGTATGTGAAATGTGCTTGGTTGGATTGGATGAGTGTATGTGTGTATGGCGCCCGAATGATGGTAATGTGTTCATGAGTTGTTATGATATTCATGTGATTTGACTAATATGCAGAGCTGGCGTATGAATCGGGGCGAGGTAAGTGTGTATTGGCGAGTTTGTCATATCGGTGGTTAGATTGCATGTTAGACTCGTCTGGGTATGCATTGGCCTAGGTGGGGTATAGGTTGTCTGTTTATTGAGATTTATTCTCATTGCTGTAATGCAAATCATTTCAGACCCCCGACCCCGATCATGAGTGATCCGCCTAAACGTTTTGGGATCCCGAGGCATACTGAGCACTCGGCGGTGGAGTACCCCGTAGGGAACGGGGAGGCTTATGTTAAGCATACCACGGTGGTGTGGGTAGATGTGGGTAAGCCGGAGTTCCAGCCCAATACATATCGGGCATACTGTTATTGGGATTCATACGGAGTCTATGGACCGCTTCGGTATTCTGATGTCCCGTTTAATGGGGGAGGCGAGTGGGACCCCTCAACTGTCCTTGCTCCCGATGGTGAGGTTTTGGACGTCGGAGACGCCCCGGTAAACCCTAGTCCCAAATCGGAGCCCGTACCAGAACCTGTGGCCCCTGCAGATCTCGGACTCGAAGAAGAATTTGAGGAGTCCGAACCCGAAGGAGAACCCGAGCCCAAGGAGGAGCCTATGGAGTCCGAGCCCGAGCCCGAGCCCGAGCCCGAGCCCGAGGAGGAGCCTATGAAGTCCGAGCACGAGGATGAGCCGATCGAGATCGACTCGGACACGGAGTTGGAGTTTTTAGGGTCCGATTCAGACTAGGCACTGTAGGAGCGTTTGGGTGCCGGGCATAGAAGTTTTTGGTAGAGCCCTTTTTGTGCAGCCAGCTAGCCTACCCTACGACCTGTCCCTTTTTGATGATGATGGTGGATGTAACCCTAGAGGCCTAATGTCTGACTGATTCCCATTGTTATGAGACTATTGTTTTGTGCTGTCCCTTTGTCATTATTTATTATCTAGGTTGTTTGATTTCTGCTTTCGCTTGCGTTTGTCTTCGCGTGTTTCGTTTGGGTCGGCGACGCGTCCTAGGACGTCGCGTTCAATATGACTATTGAGGGGTGTTGCGAGACCGTTGGGGTTCGGGGTATGATAGATAAGGTCAACTTGCCGGCCACTGGCGAGGTCGACCTCACCATCGCTGGGTGAGGGTGAGCTTGCCCAGCCATTGCTGAGGTCCACCTCGCTCGCCCCTGGCAAGGCTCATCCAACCACTGGCAAGACTCACCCTCGCTGGATCTGGTAGTGGCTGGCCTCACCCGTAGCTGGGCAAGCTCGCCCTCGCCTAGCGATGGTGTGGTCAACCTTATCGGCCCTTATCTCTAGCCAGTCGTCACCACCGGCCAGACGTCTCAGTCCAACGATTGGCCAAAGGAAGAAGGAAGGAAAACAATGAAAGAGAAAGAAAATAAAAAAGGGAAAAAAAATTAAAAATTTGAAAAAAGTCAAAATATAACTAAAATTGTTAATGTCAGTGTCGACTAGTCAAAATTGACCGAATGGATTGAATTAGCACAAATATAAAAGGTTTGTGACTCAATTGGTAAAAAAAAAAGTTTAGGACTGAATTGGTACAATTGCAATAGGTTTAAGACTAGTATGGTAATTTTCCTCGTTTTGTTCCGAAATC
This sequence comes from Syzygium oleosum, assembly GCF_021117445.2. Lineage (NCBI taxonomy): Eukaryota > Viridiplantae > Streptophyta > Magnoliopsida > Myrtales > Myrtaceae > Syzygium > Syzygium oleosum. Next base: position 2,231,429 of record NW_026607510.1, on the reverse strand, counting down.
GGAATTGGTCGCAAATTCCCAACATATAATTTATAATGGAAATTGAAGCTCTTTTTGGAGATTTCTCTTTAAGTGGCTTGGATATAAAATATAGATTGACTTTTTGAGGTCTAATTTGCGAGTGGACATTTGTTATTTGAAGAGTGAATTTATTGAGGGCCAAATTGTCTTAAAAGCAGTTGAAAAACAGTTATCAATCTGTTTCTTTTAAATTAACAAAACTGAACAATTTAATATTAGATATATAATTGAAACAACTATTCTTTACTTATTTCCTCCATATCAAGAAAACTGAAAATTGCATATAATGAGAACAAGAATGGAAAGGAAAAGAAAAGAAAACTCATCGCAATCACCAATGTCATGGTCCTCTTCCCTTTGATGTGATTAATCTGTCGATTCTTCGGGTCTTCAACGCAATTGCGACAATCCCGATCTTCTCCAAACTCATCGCAATCGGTCAATTCTAGAGGAGAACCTTTTTGGCTGGCAAAGCGGTAATGTTGCTGATCAAGGAGGAGGTTATAGAAGTGCAATGGTCGACCCAGAACGAGAGGTAGAGGATGCCATTCCTACTTATTAGACGGCAACCGACGGTCAAAGATCAAGAATCGATAGAGGGATTGCATTGAAGGGAAAGCGAAGATGTTGTGAGCTTCGAAAAATCCCTCCGCCGATTTCCCTACATTAGAACGAAGAAGGGATATTTTTAGTCTAATTAGCTCAATTTTAGTCTTAATCAGATAGTCGAGAGCGGGACTTCATTAGCACGATAAGCTGAAAATGGATCAAGAAAACCAAAAACATATCACACTCGTACATATGCTCTCTATAATATCTTCAGAGTTTTCGCAAGAGAGTCGAAAGAAATAGGTTTTATCGTCACATATTTAAGTCGATATGAAATAAGTTTACTTTATGTATGTAATATAAAAGTTAAGCATCAAATTTATGCTTTATATTATACTAGGCTAGGGCGATTGTGTGCAGTGGGTTATGCATCGAAAGAAATTGTGTACTTAGGGTGGTCATTTATGAAAAGAAAGCGGTTGTTATTCAATGAGTCGGTATCGTTCATTGATGAAGTTAAAAGCGAGACAAAATGGTGCTTTGACTAAATAATTGGTGCATGCATATAATTGAGTGATTATGCATGAATTCAAAATCGTGATAAGGGATAGAATTTGCGAGTATTTGCTCAATAGCGTACAAATGTCTCGGAGAGAAATCACCGCACATAGTTTAAATTGCCATTATTGATCATATACTCATGGATCTGGGGTTTTATCTGTTAGAATTTGGGAATAAAACGTGTAGGTTTCTTGAAAAATTTAGTACTCTCTCATTGACCTAATGGAACAGAGCTGGGGAGATTTAACTTATGAATGATGGGAAAATTGTTTAAAAAGTCAGAAACCTATTGCACTTTTGCCAATTTAGTCCTAAATATTTCCATTTTACCAACTGAGTCCTAAACCTTTTTACTTCTTGCCAATTAAATTCATCCGGCCAAAATCGACTGGAAATCGCTAACATGAATGCCGGCTGGCCACGTGGCGCTGAAGTTGACATTTTAAAATAATATTTTAATAATTTCTGAATTTTTTTATGATTTTTTTTTTTGGAGTTTCTAGTGACTGTCGCCTGCCGACCCTTGCCAGCCATAGGCGAGGGTCATGGCAAGGGCCACGACGCCCTTGCCCAGAGCTAGTGACCCTCACTTGTGGCCAGGCCAACAAGGGTCAACCAGCCACCCTCGGCGGCTCTAACTGACATATGAAGAATGAATTATTAAGGGCCAAGCTTTGTGAAAAGCAGTTATTAATAGTTTCTTCTTAATCAACAATGCTGAAAATTGTAATATTCTACGTATGATTAAAACAAAACAGTTCTGGACTTATTTCCTTTATAACAAGAAAACTGAAAACAGGTAACACTAATACATAAACGAAGATTATCTTTTCATCAATGAAAAGAAAAACAAATACTTATTGAAGAAAGAAATCATATTAGTTACATCTAATATTCTTTTTTTTTTGGACCCAGTTGGGTCAAACTTGAATATCAAGGCTCAATGGGCAAGTTGACAATTTGAGGGGTAGAGAAACAATTTTGATCAAAAGTCAGACCAAAACAAGTGGCATAAAAGAAACTCGAAAAGAATTGACTAAAAGAAGAGTGGAAAGAATCAAACGAAGCACCAAAATAAGGAGATGTATAACATATAATTACTCCTGCAAAAGAAAAAAAAACATATAATTACTTGAGAGTTGGTATTTCTCCTCATTGATTATGCCTAGGGTTAATACCACGAAAAATCCCAAACTGGTACACCCGTGACAAATTTACCATCTGTTAATTTTTGTTAAATTTTACCTTCAAATTACTGAGTTGAATGACACGCCGTAGTTGATTGGTATACCAGTTTGGGGTTTTATCCCTTCGTTTGTTACATGTTTATCAATTTATGATTTTTCGTGATAAATTTATCATAATTGTATCAGTTTGGTATTTTTAGTGGTCAAAAAATTCGTTTTGGGTAAATTTATCACATGTGTACTAGTTTGGAGTTTTTGATGGTTAAAAAATTAGCTTGGGATAAATTTGTCACAAGTGCACTAGTTTGGGCTTTTTGTGGCATTAACCCTTATGCCTATTCGTACATCTAAAGATGAAAAAAAATCAAGTCAAAAGTAAAAATACCTTGATGATTCTCACCTATTTAGTTTATTGAAGTGTATTATGGTCATTTTTCTAAAAGTTTGCTTGATTGGATAGTATAGATAGCACCGGCCTTCGATTCATACAATTATTTCCTTGGAATAATTTATTTCTGTAGGTGTGTTTTTTTTAAACAGACATTACATGAATTTGAGATATAGTATATTTCATAACGAATCCGCTGACTAGTTCCATAATTAGTACAATTAACAAAAGATAGCCGGAGACAAGCGAAAACCAATGCCAAACACAGGAGTTCGACTCTAGTTCCAGCAGCGCACAACTGACTTCAAAATTACACCCCGACCAATCCGTAAGCCCAAATCGACTTCTCTAAAATTCTACATGATGACAGCACTGCAAACTTTCCCTACAGTATCATTTCACAGTTCAACAACCTCTAAATTAGCCCAACAACTTAGAATTCAACATAGTCCGAAATTACAGTTTTATTAAGCTCTGATTAAAGGAATCAAGGATTAAAATTCATAATGAGCATTTCGACATTTCTCTTCTTTTATTTAACACTAGCTGCAGCAAAAATCATTTCTTTAAAGAAATTTTTGATAATTTTTCCAAAAAGTTTCTTTTACTTGACAATAATCCTAGAGAAGTTTAATAAGAAATTTTTTCAAACCTTGGTTTAAATATAAGCATCTAAATCTATTGTTATATATATACATATATGAGACATACACACACAAAAAAGGAGAAATTTTTTTCCTATTTTTACATTTTTTATTATATTTTAAAGATAAAGACGAATGAAACGCATGATTGTTTCCCTTGTCAAAGAAAACTTCAAAGATATTTCTAACAAAAGTAAAAGCATAAGAGAACAACTTTTGAAATTTCAGTATAAGTTTATTTAACAAAAAAAATCAATAATTGGAAAAAAATTTCCGAAAAATGATTGGTTATATCATTTAGAAAAATTAGTCATCAGAATATATTTTCATTATCAATAACGATTTATGCCTAGCTATTTCAAAGATGATATAGAAATATTTTTCATTTGTTCATTTTCGTAAGCGATGCAATCAATATTTTATTAGAAAATGATTTTTATATCATTCTTTTTCCAGGAAACAAATATTCCCTCAATATGTACAGAAATATATAGTTCTGCTATAATTCTTTCATAGGTAGTATAATGACAATGTCTAATAGTTACAATGCAGAGAAATATTTTAAAGTATCTAAATCTATCGTGATTGTAAATACATGCATAGAGAATTTAATTCTGTTATACACGATATTATTTATTATACTATCTTCATACCAGCTGACTGTATCATAAAATAAATTATTTTTTTGGTAAATTTACTTCAATGTTAATGAGCTATGTTAATCGATTCGTTCAATATGGATTAAAGATATGATTATTTATTCACATGCAAATATAACTTAGAGAAATTTTCTCTTTTCTTCATTATCTGTACAAGCGTAAGTATCTGCGTCCTTGAAAGGTTTTCTTTTTGGCCTTCTGCTTTATGTAACTCAAAGAACTATATTTAAGATTGCTCATTCTCATCATGTACGTTCTTTCGTGAAATAAACTTCAGTTAATATAGTATTTGATGAATCGCGAACCGCTTCGAGTCGGAAATACATTTCAGATTAATTAGCCGCACATCACCTGCCTACTCTTACTTTTTTTTAATATGACTTAAAGAGAGATTTCGCTAATCAAGCTAGAAACAGTAGATGACAAAGTTTTCAATATGTCAAAAGCATCATTGCTTAAATTTCTTTATTTATAGAAGTTTCCAAAAGCAAAAACATAATCTCACTTTGGTCTTATTCAAATCACTCTATTAACAGTAGAATATTCGATCAATTACTTTTCTAGCGTCTAACGATCTCCCACTCTCATGTGGATGCGTCCTGACTTCCACCAACAAAACAAAAAATGGAAAAATTAGACTACTTGAGGCGACCGCAACATTTTGATCTTTCTCCAGACTCGTTGCCGTTAGCAATCATATCTTGTGAATCCGTAGCTCATTCCGTTATATCTTGGGAAAAAACGGGAATCACAAGATGTTGATTAGCAATGATGATTCACGTGGATGAGATTTCTCTCTAAGACACCTGATATAAATTAAGTTTGGCTTGTGGAAAAACAAATTTCTTTGCATCAGTGAAGAGAAAAATGAGGGTCTATTGAAGAAAAATAGCAAACAAGTTACATCTAATGTTCTTCTTGTTTTCTTCTTCTTTTTTTACCCGGTCATGTCGAACTCGAATGTCGAGGACACCCTCGTTGTTCATAAGAGATTCCACAATGGCCGAGTTGACAATTTTGACGGGGTATAGAAAAATTCTTAATCAAAAGTCGACCAAAACAAATAGTAGAAAAGAAAACTCACTTTGGCTTCCGTTGATGACCTCTTTTCTTCCTCCCTTTTCTTGTTCTTCTTTTTTTCTTTCTTCCTTCCACCTTGCTCCAATAGATATTGGAACCCTAGCGGCCTTTTCATTGGAGCAAGGGGAAGGGAAGAAAGGGAAAAAGAAGCAGATTTGCTTGGGGCTGAGTGAATGGGGGCTGCAATGTACAAGTCTCTCGGTCTTTAAGATTCTCTAAATTTATAGAATTTTCTCATTGCCTCATCAAATGTTTCCTTATAGACTAAGATTTTTTTTCTAAAATTAAGGATAACGATTTACAATTTAAGATTACCCTAGAAGATATGGCCTTATCCGAAGAATTCATTCGGATGGCTAGGATGAATATCCCTTTGCTCCTTTCTGTTTACGTTTTCTTTTCTTCCATTGATAAGAAGTCTCTTTTCATCCTAGAGAAGTTCAATTAAAAAAAAAAAAAGAACCTTCGAAACCTTAATTTACATACGAGTATCTAAATCTGTTACATAATACACATGCGCGAATTGGGAAGAAAGTTTTTCCTAATTTCACATCTTTTTATTGTGTTTTACAGAAAATATTTCATCATCTCTATAAGCGATGTAAGTATCTACCTCTTGATGATTGCATACATATTGAACTTGGATAAATTCATCTTCACTTCAAGCGTGATAAAATTGTCCTTCAACTTCTTTTTGATCAATAATTTGTGAAAGTGAAATCGAAATTATTATGCTTTATGTACTTAGAGAACTATAGTTAGGATTGTTCGTTCTCATCATGTACAATGTCATGTGAAATAAACTGGAATTAATATAGAATTTATTGAATCGTAACCACACAAAGTCGGAAAAATATTTCAGATTGACTTCCCCCATGTCACCCACCTAACATTGCTTTTTTCAATATGAGTTGAGAGAGTTTCCGGTAATGAAGCTAAATAACGTAGAAGACAAAGTTCAATGTGTCAGACAAAGTTCCAATATATTTAACCATTGTTTGGGGACAAAATAGAATTTCATCCGCATGATTTACAAACTTAATAGTATTTTAATCCTACTACACTTAACAAGGGAGAATTCATGAATGAATAGAATGGGTTGAGATAGTGTCCAAATAATTACTATCACAACAAAAGAAGAACGAGGAGGAGAGAGGAAAATGAAGAGATGAAAACTATAATTATATATAAAATAAATTTTATCAATGAAAAGAAAAAAAAAAATCTATTGAAGAAAGAAATTATATAATTGAATCTAATGTTCTCCCTTTTTTTTTTTCATCTAGTCGTGTTGAATTTGCTAAGAATTCTCTCCATTTTTCTTTTAGATTTGATTAGTACCTTCTCGATGCGTAACTTTAATGACTACTTGAGACTACTAGAACGTTTTTGATTCGTCTGTTATTGTCCGTCCGTTGTCGCGGCCATGCAGTCATCATCAACCCTCGCACAACCCTTCGCACAAGTCGCAGCCATACCTGGCCCCATTGCAGAACACCCCCTCCCCCCGACCTTGGATCTGAGGCTCACGACCTCAATGCCAAGCTTGCGTTGTGCTCAAAGACAGACAATATAGAAAAATAAAGATTGACGTGCTAATTGATGGGTATGCCGACAGGCGAGTGCAACGGTTGTGGAAAGGCGACAACGGTGTTGGGGGTTCTCGGTTGTTTGCGATAAATGTCCAACAGTGCACAATAAATTTCAAAATTTCACCTCGACCAAAACATAAACCCAAATTGACTTCTCTAAAGTTATAGACGACCGCGACACTCCAAAGTTTCCTTACAACATGATTTCACAATTCAATAATCTCTACATCAACCCAGTAACTCAAAATCTATTTTGAAAAAAAAAGTTCATAATTTTTTCAAAAATTCTCATAGACTTAACAAAAAATTATTTCATAATTTCTCAGATTTCCAATTGACAAGATGTCGATTTTCTTCCTGGAGAAGTTTTATATATGTAAAAAAAAAAACAAGCCTTTGAAACCTTAATTTAAATTCAAGTGTCTGAATCTGTTATATAATACACGCACATACACACGCATTGGAGGGAAATTTTTTCCTAATTTCACATTATTCAATGCATTTTAAAGATAAAGACCGGTGAAACCCGTGATTGATTATTTTCCTTTTCAAATAAGACTTTAGAGAGTTTTCTAACAAAAGTAAAAGCCTCTAAGAGAACAACTTTTGATATCTCGATCCATTAATAAATATTTGGTTCTACTATACTTATTTTATGGCCCGAGAAGATTCATCTTCTCTTCAAGCATGATAGAAATGTCCATCAAGTTCTTTTTTATCTATAATTTGGGAAAGCGAATTTGATATTTTTTTATGTCGCCTTTTTGATAGGTTTTGTTTAATGTTAAGATTGATCATCCTCATCGTGTGCTTTCTTCTGTGAAGTATACTCGCGTTAATATGGAATATGTTGAATCGTTAACCACACACGAAGTAAGAAAAATTATTCAAATCAACTTCCCGCATGTCACCTCCCTAATAATTCTTCTTTCTATATTCCTTTTTGATAGGTTTTCTTAGTTTTCTTTGTCTATAAGAGTTTCCAAAAGTAAGAGACATAATCTCACTTTAGTCTTACTCAGATCGCTCGATTTAACATTTGAATCAATTACTTTTCAAGCGTATAACGATCTCCCACGCTCATGTCGACGTGTCCCGACTTCCTCAAACAAAAAATGGAAAAAAGAAATATCACGGCACCAAGTAAACACGCGTACCTCTCTTTGTTCGTATTTTAGTCAAAAAGTGAAAGATAAAATGCATTTTAAAACCATGGAGTTATCCTTTTTTAGTGTAATTATTTTTCATTCTTTAAAATAGATGTTGTCGTTTTGAGAAGTTCACGCACCGATTTATATTATATTAAATTCAATATTTTGTGCTTATCAATTTGAACACATACATTTTTTCACTGGAGTCTTATCATTTTTTAAAGAGTCTGCTCATTTGTTGCCCCTCTTTTTCGAGGAACCCAATTTCGTTACAATAATCTTCTTTGATTTTGTTAAACCAACTAATTCATTTTGAGACGAAAGAGATAACGAAACTTACTCCACATCCAAACTTTCCGGGAAAATCTCTTCATTTTCACAACAAAATTCATCCTCTCGCTACTTTGGCTCTTGATAAAAGGAGACTCACAGACTAAAATGTGGGCAAAAGAACACTACAAGTGCCATAACTTGTGTACGGCGCTCACTTTGGTGCCATAGGTTTTTTTTGGATCACTTTAGTGCTAAAATTTTTGAAAAACGATCACTTAAGTGCCAACTCCGGTGCCGTACACAATTTTTCGCCGGAAATCCGACGTGGCATTTTTTTTATTAATTTCTGAAGCTGACATGGCTCGCCGGAGATTGGTATTTAAGTGATCGTTTTTCAAAAATTTTAGCACTTAAATGATCGTTTTTAAAAAATTTTAGCACTTAAGTGATCGTTTTTAAAAAATTTTAGCACTGAAGTGATCCAAAAAAAACTTATGACATCGTTTTTCGTCCGACTTGGCACCAAAGTGATCCGAAAAAAAGTTATGGCACCAAAGTGATCTCCATACACAAGTTATAGCATTTATAGTGTCCTTTTGCCCTAAAATGTGATAGTTCCACAAAAATCAATTTCAACCAAATCTTTATTCACAGAGAGAACCCATGGATGAAGTTCCTAACAAAATCCCAAAATGAGAAAAGCCCAACAAGAAACTAAAATCGTCTCGCAAAGATTCCAAGAAAATGAATGCATCATAGCTAGAAAGTTCTTTGATTTCTCTCACTTGCGTGATGACCGCCTCCTTCTTCGTTCCTTCTGTTTCCTCTTGGCATCCTTCTTCCTTTCTCCTTATTGTGTTAAATAGTCCAACAGTTGTGCCCATTCTGTGTTCCTTGACCCACCAGCAGTGCCCTCATGACCATTCTGCATCGAGTCTCGATCATCAATCGCTGCTCTTCCATCATCTTCCGTTCCATGATTGCACCCTAGCAAGGGCCACTCACTTAAACTCGTATAAGTGCTGTCGATTGTGAAAACCACGCCGTCACTTCTTTGTCCGTGAGATCTCGCCATCCATTCTTGATCATGAACCATGGTCGTCCTTTGATCACCATCATGACCAAGATTGTTTTCAGGCAATTGTGACGATCTCCTTGCTTCCGACGCCTGGCTGATTCCGCTGATTCCTCCCACGACAAAATCGTCGCTTCTTCTTCGATCAGATCCCTCTACCGATTCTTGATCTTTGACCTTGGCCATCTGATCATTAGGAACATCATCCTTGCTGCTCTGCCAGCCACAAAGGTTTTCCAGTAGATCCAGTAGAATTTTCTTAGCGTGGGAGAAACCCTCGACTGACCGAACAGGTGGCCGGCGCGATTGCGACGAATCAGAGACGGAAGAGATGTTGAAGACTTGGGCTCGGAAACTCTTGGGTAGAAAGTCTGGAAGGGCTTGTGGAGGTTTTAACTGGTGGTGGCAGGGGCGGATATCTTATAAGAAGCGTGAAAACGCGGTTCAAAAAATTGTTAATTCAGTTTTAATCAAGAAAACCGAACGAATCAACAAAATCAGTTTTTTGCTTTCTTCCTTTTATCAAGAAAACTGAACACATTTAACACATTTGAGTCCATAAAATAATGGTCGGGGATAAGAATTTGGGAGTAGTTGATAGAGCAGTGGCGTATATATGTCAAATTTGCATGATAGTCTTGTTTGTGAAGTTGAAATAAATACATATCAAAAGCAGTACACGGTTAAAGAGTTTTAAATTAATTTCATCCGCACGATTTACAAACTTACTAGTAATTGGTCCCTACGATGAGGGTAATTTATGAATGAATAGAAGAATGGGTGGACATAGTGTCCAAATATTTATTATTATGACGAGAATAGAAGAAGGACGAGAAAGAACAAAAAAAAGAGAGATGAAAATTACCATTATATATGAAATGAAATTTCATCAATGAAAGGAAAACAAATATCTATTTAAGAAAGAAAGCATGTAAGTTGCGTCTAATGTTCTGCGTTTCCTTTTCTCATACAGTCGTGTCGAATTTATGAAGAAATTCTTTCCAAATATTTTTTTTTAGAAATTCCATCAGTACCTTCTACTTGTGTAGCCATTATGACTACTCAAGGCGATTTCAAGCTCATTGCCATTAGCAATCATATCTTGTGAACCCGCGGCTCTTCCATTAGATATTGGGAACAAACGAGCCGCTGAATCACAACATGTTGATTAGAGATGGCAATTGAAGCTCTACCTAGCTGCGGCACCTAGATAAAAATTAAGATTGGTTTGTGGAAAGTTAATTTTCTTTGCATCAATGAAGAGAAAAATGAGTGTTTATTGAAGAAAGAAAGCATACAAGTTACACCTAATGTTCTCTTTCTTCTTCTTCTTTTTTGATCCGGTTGTGTCGAACTTGAATGTCGAGGACAACCTCCTTGTCCATAAGAGATTCCACAATGGCCGAGTTGACAATTTTGACAGGGTAGAGAAGAATTTTTGATCAAAAGTCGACCAAAACAAATAGTAGAAAAGAAAACTCACTTTGGCTTTCCGTTGATGACCTCTTTTCTTCCTCCCTTTTCTTCTTCTTTTTTTCTTTCTTCCTTCCGCCTTGCTCCAATAGATATCGGAACCCTAGGGCCCTTTTCATTGGAACAAGGGGAGAGGAAGAAAGGGAAAAAGAAGCCAATTTGCTTGGGGCTGAGTGAATGGGGGCTTCAATGTACTAGTCTCTTGGTCTTTAAGATTCTCTCATTGCCTCATCAAATGTTTCCTCATAGACTAAGATTCTCTAAAATTAAGGATAACAATTTACAATTTAAGATTACCCTCGAAGATATGGACTTACATGCACAATTAAATTGGATGGCTAGGATGAATCTCCCTTTGCTCCTTTTTGTTTACCTTTTCTTTTCTTTCTTTAGCAAAATTAAGAAAGATTTAATGATTTTTTCAAAAATTAACACCATAAATTGTTTTTTCATAATTTAACATATTTTCCATTTTTTCCAATTAGTCTCTTTTCATCCAAGAGAAGTTCAATAAGAAAATGTTGGAAGCGAGTGTCGGGAGAATTGACTAACCTGTTCGATGCATTACGAACAAAATTTCTAGGATCGTACGTTGAATCACCAGCAAACGATGAACGAATCTACTTCACGTTGGTCCGACTACAATCACAGGGAAGTATTCTTGTTCCACAGTATTAATGCCGATTGTCTTTTCAAAATAGATATGGAATCCTTATGCGTCGAGAGAGAGAGAGAGAGAGAGTTCTAATTATCTCTTGTATATTGTTCATCTTCTGAGGAAGTTATCTTAACTTCCCTTAAGAAACTCTCCTCGTGCCTCTTCAAAAGATGTCTCTTAGATACACTTATAATTAGAGCAAATGGTGTCCTTTGGACACATTCATCATGGGCGGACCGACGAAATATAACATCTCCCACTCGCATATGATGAGCTTGATCATGCTCTATCAAGAACATAAGGCATTCATCATTTATCTACTTTAGAAACAATTCATACCGGCAAGAAAGCCGTGTGACCAGAGAGTACACCTGCACTTGGGAGCTCTAATTATGCACCTGTTAGGGATAACATAATGGCTACAACCCAAAAAAAATAAAAATAAACAATTGATGTCTCACAGTGCCCCAGACATATTTTGTTTCATTAGTCCAAGTATACCTATCCCTTAAAGGCTATACTTGACTATTCTCAAGGACAGCATGAATTTACAATTATTTCCAAAACCATCGAAGGTGAAATAATCGGTCGACCGGTAAATACATGTGATAGATGTAAAACAACAATAGTCTTCCTTCGCACTCATGTCTCTCTCCATTTCCGAACAACTGCTTTCCTAGACACGTCCCATAAAGCCATATCTATTCATGACCGCTGATAACATGCTAAAGTAGCAACATTGATCTTCTACTTCGAGAACATAGTCAGAAGTAACATAGGGCACAAAATAAGGTAAATTATAAATTACTTTAAGGACTCACACGATGAATAAATAGGGATAATTGTACTCATCTCCCTTATTGGTCAAATAAAGCACATGTAGTATGAATTACATGCTATAGTGGATTTCTCTTTCTATAAGAGCATATGTCATTTATTAATCATATCCACTATACGAATCTTAGCCTAAACATAGTCACATGCTTCTCATGTACTCATGTTTAGCCCGAGTGCTATATCAGCTCGCTTTCCACAGCGCCCAATTTAGTACTCGCATCCGGCTACCTTCAGGCATACATGATTGTGGGACTATCATGTTCGGTCTTATCACATACGAATAACAGACCTTGTCACGCCCCGAACCCCATCGAGCTCGCAACATCCCTCTTTGGTCAAAGTATTGCGACGTCCCAGGAACATCACCGACCCAACCCAAATATCAGAGACACATACGGAAACGAAAATAGAAACCCCTGACTATAAAGATGACGACGGGGTAGATCATCAGGACAGTCAAAGAACAACAACTTTAACTTTTATACAATGCCATAGCACCGAGCATACAAACATCGTATTACAGACAAACTTAACAAGACGAGCATTCAAAATCACCGACATAACAAAAAGGATCGGGTGGTGGGGTTCACTTAGCTTCACTATAGGTCGACCTATTTATCAAAAGGTTACTGGTCAGACCTATTCTACGCAACCCCTAAATACCCTAGGGAACCTAATGGTCACCCTCCTTCTATTCTGCTCCTGAGTCCTCTGACTTCTGCTCCGGAAGATCACTTGGACCACGATACAGGGGAATCGCCTGCAAAGGTTGCACGACCTGCGGCTCCACTGGGGCACCATGGGCGGCTCCTCATACTCCAAAATGAGGAGGCGGGCCTCCTGGGTTTAAGGCTGGGGGTCTGAAATTGTGGTTATACAACTATGAGACGAATCTCAATAAGTGCACAACCCCAAACCCCACATAGGCTCTCACGTACCGCCAGGCAAAACACGCATAACACATACAACCAACCATACTAACAAGCACATACGATCTTACCTGGGATCCATCTTGCACACCCCTGCATGTCAGATAATAATACAGCCAATCCATTGATGTCCTCACTCATCAAACATGATGTCACACGAGGCAAACCACACTTGCACACTAACTCACACCATGCGTCAATTCTCACCATTCTCACACATCAAGCCAAGTCCAACTCATTCCCACTTTCCATCACTACCGTGCCCGCGTAAAACGCATCAGGCCAACGGTCTTCTGACCTCGTCAGGCATCGTCACCCCGTCGGGTCGGGCAACGTCACCTCGTCAGCGACGGCATCGTCCCGCGTAAACGAACACGCCTCAGAACGGAACCTACCCCGCGTAAACGAACACGCCTCAGGGTATCACTTTTCCAGCCAATCCAACCTTCTCGTACCTTCGTACCACACGTGCCACACGTACCACACGGCCACACATACACACGGCCACACACAACCTCACACCTCACATACACTTCGCAAATGCACATCCTTGTCGCACGAACACATCACACGGCCATACACACTTGGCACGTGACCTCATTGCACGATCACACCGGCACACCTCACGATCACACACACATGGCACACGGCCACACATATTCAGTCCAACAATCGCCCAGAAATCAGCCAACAATCACAAGTCATCCAATCGCATATACGAGCTCATTCTAGGCGGGAAACTACCAATCCAACACACAATTCAACCATGATCATTCCACCTCATCATAGCCCTATCCTAGCCTCCTAAACCTCGCATTTTCATCCCACAATTCAGTCCAGAACAACCGAACATCCAGCCCCTATCTAAGTCCCAAAACAGCCACATAAATCACCTAAATCGAGTCTTAAACTCGTCCAACAATACCCGAGATCCTAGGGAGGGTTTGGGGGAGTCACTTACTTTAGAAAGGAGTGACAACAAGCTGGACAGGGGGCTGGAACAACCGGACCAGCAGCAGCAGCAGCCGAGCAGTGGCGCCGGCGGCCAGGCGGGCGAGCGGCTGAGTCGCCGTGGACGGTGGCTGGCGGGCGGCGATCGGCCTGCTGGGGACGGCGATGGGGACGTACAGGGCAGGGGAGGTTGGCCTGGGGTGGCTCGGTGGTGGCTGGACTGAATAGCACAGGCGAGACAGAGAGAGAGGGTGAATGGCGGGCGGTGGGTGAGGCACGGCTGAGAAGGAGGAGGTGGCGACGCGGATGGCGGGGCTGGGCGGCGACCAGGCCGCTTGCGAGCTGGTGGCCGGCCAAGGTGGCTCATGCACGGGGAAGAGAGAGAGAGTGCCGATCGGTGGGGGTGAGGAGAGAGAGAGAAAGGGAGAATTATTGGAGAGAGAGAGAAGGAAATGAATATTTATATGGTACCCCGCAATAATTGGTCTATAAACCCCCACGGGAAATTACTAAATTACCCCTCTAACTACCCCTCAATCCAATGGCCAAGATTTGATCTTATCCAAATCCGATGGCCAATGATCAACCTTATCCAATAATTCCAAGGGCAAAAGAGTAATTACCCATGAGAGGAGAGGGGCAATTTTGTCCTCCCATTTTCGGCCGAACAGGATAATTCTCAGTCTCTCGACTTAATCCAATCCTCAAAATTCGTTCGCGGTCCCAGGGGCAAAACGGTCATTTTTCCGGTCCCGAACCGAAATCCATTTTTTTTACAGAAATGGGTGGCCCCAAGGTTGGCCACGCCAAAAACGCCATCGGTCGCTAAAAATTGTCACTTTCAAAATTCTCTATTCCCGGGCCCGAATTCTAAGAAATGACTAGAATCGAACAATTGCGACTTTAGCTTATCTCTTGCTAACGGGTGGCTCATTGTGATTATGCGCTCTCGACCAGTGACCGACACTAAGTCAAGTCACGTTTAAGTTTGCTCGTACCAAGGCGACCTCGATTGTCATGTAATTGCGAGGGTCTATCGCTAGTTCCCTTCGGACACGATCGATCAAATAGATCGGTCTCTGTTGGCCCAAAACATTCCTTCGTCAATCCTTATGGTCGAAGGTCGAACCAATGTCGAGTTCTTTGGTCGTGCGAACTCAATCCCGTAATGGTCTTACCCCTAAGGTTAGCATCCCGAGAATGCGCGGTTCCGGGTGAGATCTCACTATAAGTACATTGGCCAAAATATTCATTTCATAAATCCCGGGAAAATGATCGAAATTTCAGAATGTTAAAACTCTTCCCCCCTAATAAAAATTTCGTCCTCGAAATTTACAACTATACCCATCTATCCAAACAAATGGGGGTGATGACGTTTCATTACATCTTCGTTTTCCCAAGTGGCACCTTCTGACCCGTGATGCTCCCAAACAACTTTGACCAACGGGACCGTCTTATTCCTCAATACCTGCTCCTTCCTGTCCTCAATTCGCACCGGTCTCTCCACATACGACACCCTGTCGTCCACGTCTATCACTTCATGATTCAGCACGTGGGTCGGATCCGGTTTGTACTTTCTTAACATTGACAAGTGGAAGACATTATGAACTTGTGATAAATTCGGCGGCAAGGCGAGACGATAGGCTAACGTTCCAATCCTCTCTAAGATCTCGAACGGGCCTATAAACCTTTGACTCAATTTTCCTTTCTTACCAAACCGAGACAATCCTCTCGTCGGTGAAATCTTAAGGAAAACATGGTCACCAACTTGAAATTCCAACGGTTTACGCCTTCGATCCGCATAACTCTTCTGACGGCTCTGCGCTGTTTTTAGCCTTTCCCGGATAATCCTTACTGTTTCCACCGACTATTGAACTAACTCAGGACCCGTTACACTTCTTTCTCCCACTTCATCCCAACACAACGGTGTCCTACACGCTCTATCATAAGGCGCTTCAAACGGTGCCATTCCAATACTCTGCTGAAAGCTGTTATTATAGGCAAATTCAACTAAATGCAATTGTTCTTCCCACTTGCCCTGAAAATCTAATACACATGCTCTCAGCATATCCTCCAAAGTCTGAATGGTCCTTTCAGACTGACCATCCGTATGCGTATAATAGGCCGTACTGAATTGCAACTTTGTTCCCATGGCCGCTTGCAGACTCTTCCAAAAATTAGCAGTGAACCGGGGATCACGATCCGAAGTGATCAATATCGGCACTCCATGAAGACGCACTATCTGCCGGATATACAATTCCGCATACCTTTCCAGCTCGAAGTCGTTTTGCACTGCTAGGAAGTGCACCGACTTAGTTAGCCTGTCCACTATCACCCAAATAGAGTCGTGCCCCCTCTGGCTTTTGGGCAATCCCGTTATGAAATCCATCGTAATGTGTTCCCATTTCCATTCTGGGATTTCTAACGGCTGTAGCATTCCAGCAGGTTTACAATGTTGTGCCTTTACTTGCTGGCACGTCAAACACTTGGCCACATGCTGGGCCACATCCACCTTCATTCCATTTCACCAATAATGTTGTCGAAGGTTTTGGTACATCTTCGTGCTACCCGGGTGAATGCTATAATTGCTCCTGTGAGCCTCCGATAAAATCTCTTCCTTAAGTTCCAAATCGTCGGGCACGCACAAACGTCCTCGAAATTTCAGAATTCCATCCTCGGGCACTTGGAAGTCTGATTTCCTCTTAGTACCATCCATTTCTAGAATCTTATGAATCTCGGGATCCGTAGACTGTAACACCTTAATTCTGGTTTGCACCTCCGGTTCAATTCTTAACGTCGCCACCAGACTGGAGAGACATCCTATTTCGAATTTAAATTCTGAGTCTCGCGCTCCTTCCAATAAGATCCACTCTTTGACTATTAATCGCACGATGCTTGATTTCCGACTTAGGGCATCCGCTACCCGGTTGGCCTTTCCGGGATGATCCAAAATGTCACAATCATAGTCCTTCAACAACTCCATCCAACGACGTTGTCTCATGTTTAGTTCTTTATAAGAAAATAAGTACTTGAGACTCTGGTGGTCCGTATAAATCTGGAACCTTTCTCCACATAAATAGTGCCTCCAAATCTTAAGTGCAAAAATGACTGCCGCCAGTTCTAAGTCATGAGTCGGATAGTTCATCTCATGAGGCTTAACTGACGCGATGCATAAGCAACCACCCTTCTATATTGCATTAGCACGCATCCCAATCCCTTAAGCGAAGCATCGCTATAAATCTCATATCCTCCTGGTCCTGAAGGGATTGTTAGTACTGGCACAGTTGTCAATCTCTGTTTCAATTCCTGAAAACTCTCTTCGCACTTTTCCGTCCATTCAAATTTCGTCTCCTTCTTAAGCAACCTTGTCAGTCGAATGGCTATCGCTGAGAATCCTTCCACGAATCGGCGATAGTAACCTGCCAGACCTAAAAAGCTTCGAACCTTAGTAACTGTCGTCGGTCTTGGCCAATCCATTACTACTTCAATCTTCGTTGGATCCACAGAAATTCCTTCCCCAGAAATCACGTGTCCAAGGAACGCCACTCGATTAAGCCAAAACTCGCACTTGCTAAACTTAGCGTACAGTGCATGCTCTCTTAACGTTCGTAGGACCTTTTCCAAATGTACTTCATGTTCCTCGGGACTCCTTGAGTACACCAAAATATCATCTATAAAGACAATGACGAATTGATCCAAAAATTCCTTGAATACCCTATTCATTAAGTCCATGAAAGTGGCAGGGGAATTAGTCAGCCCAAACGGCATTACCGTGAGCTCGTAGTGTCCATACCTTGTCTTGAATGCCGTCTTTGGGATACCCTCCTTTTGGATTCTTAACTGATGATACCTCGTCCTCAGGTCGATCTTAGAAAATACCGAGGCTCCTTGTAACTGATCAAACAGATCATCAATCCTTGGAAGAGGGTACTTATTCTTAATTGTCACCTAATTCAGCTGGCGATAATCAATACACAACCTCAGCGACCCATCCTTCTTCCTTACGAACAAAATTAGAGCTCCCCATGGAGACGCACTCGGTCGAATAAAACCCTTATCCAACAGTTCCTGAACCTTTAATTTTTTCAATTCCGACAACGACATCCTATAAGGCGGCTTCGAGATTGGCTCGGTCCCAGGGGCTAACTCGATAACAAACTCTACTTCTCTTTCTGGTGGCAGTCCCGGTAATTCCTGAGGAAAAATATCGGGAAAGTTGCACACCACCGCTATATCCTCTAGCTGCATTTCTTCTACCGTCAAATCGACTACACTTGCTAAGTAACCTCAACACCCCTCATCCAACAATTTTGTTACTTCTACAGATGAAACCCAAGGGATCGAGGTTCCTCCTCGACTCCCTACAAACTCAAATCTAGGGTGTCCAGCCGGACTAAACTGAATCACCCTACTGCTGCAATCCATTACAACATTCTGTTTGATTAACCAATCCATACCCACAATTACATCAAAATCATACATAGTCAAAACAGCCAAGTCTATCCTGCTTTCTACACCATCAATTACTATTTTACGGTCTGGGCATCCCAACGATATGCATATCTTATCCATCAACGGTGTAGTCACACATAATTGCACTTCTAATAAAACGGGTTTCAATCCAGCCAATTCAACAAACTAAGCAAACACAAACGAGTGCGACACCCCCGGATCAAATAAAGCATATGCAACATAATTACACAGGGAAACCATACCTGTGATTACGCCTGGCGCATTCTCAGCTTCCTTTCGCGCCATGGCGTACACACGTCCTTGTGCCGGCGGCCTGTTCTGATTAGCCGGTGGGGCTACATTAGTCGGATTCCCAATCCGAGGTGTTTGCGATGATGGGGGTGGTCGAACCTGCTGATTCGGGCAATTCCTTATGTGATGTCCCATTCCACCACACCCAAAGCATGCCCTAGTTACACTTGGGCAGAGACCGCTCCCGTGATGTCTCCCACAACGTTTACAAGCCGAATTAGCTTGATGTGATGATTTCCCAATATTCCTCCTTGCCAGAGAAACAAAACGTCGGTTTCCCATCATCGGCCTTTTTTCCTTGCTGACGATTATCCTTGGCTGAGGTATACCGTGACCCAGACGCGGCAGCTCTATCCGTCATATCCTGCTCGATAGCTTGAGCCCTCTCATATAATTCCTCGTAAGTCCTCAAATTTACCGGTATCAATTGGCTGCGGATATCGGCCCTCAATCCATCCCTAAACCTTCGCGCCTTGTCCTCAGGATGGTCTACCATTCTCGGTGCAAATTTAGACAGCCTGACAAATTCTGCCTCATATTGATCCACAGTCATTTGGTTCTGTTGCAGTCTAAGGAAAGCTGTCATCTTCCTTTCTCGAGCACTTACCGAGAAATACTTCTCGTTAAAAGCCTAAACGAAGGCCGTCCAGTTCTGATCCACGCCCGCAGGAAACACTCGGCCCTGCGTGGCTTTCCACCAATCATTCGCATTACCCTGAAGCTGGTACACTGCCAGTGTCACTTTCTCTGCTTCAGTACACCCCAATAAAGCAAAAGCTTTTTCTAATTCCTTGACCCATTTAGAAGCAGCCTCTGGGTCCCCTACTCCTTCAAACTTTGAGGGTTTCAGCTTCAGAAATTGTTCTACTAACTGATACATCTGTCGATTCCCATTTCCGTTACCAGCATTCTCATTAACTAAAGCAGCTGCGGCCTCAGCAGCTTGGGCAGTCGCGCTAGCTCGCTCTTGAGCTTGCCTATCCATCATATTCTCAATTCCTTCTAACACTCTGAGGACTCCTTCCATACGCGGATCTTCCGCGATCGAAATCTGGGAGCTCGACGAGCCTCCTGCTCCTGCACCTCTCCTACTCATTCTCACGGGCTCACGCTACCCTCCAACCTGCTATAATTCCATACAGGAATTAGAGACCTAGGCCAACTATATTAGTCCAAGCCCTAGGCACAAAACTCGACAACCAACACTCAACAACCAACAATCAATCATCAAACCAAACAAGTAACATCCAACCAATATTATCAAGCAACCAATAGGGTTCTCGTACTCACCTCAAGTCCTGCCACACCTTCTTCTCAATCAACATCACAACCACAATAAACCATTCAGCAACCACAGGCGCGTAATTGCAGGACATGCATAATCCACATAAACATGCATTCTACGAAGGGCTCCCTAACAGATTACCTCGAAGTTGTCGCTCATTATCACTCCAGGTCTCGACCCTACCGGTATCGAGCTAGCCTTGCTCTGATACCAATTCAGACGGGGATCTCACGCCCCGAACCCCATCGAGCTCGCAACATCCCTCTTTGGTCGAAGTATTGCGACATCCCAGGAACATCGCCGACCCAACCCAAACATCAGAGACACATACGGAAACGAAAATAGAAACCCTTGACTATAAAGATGACGACGGGGTAGACCATCAGGACAGTCAAAGAACAACAACTTTAACTTTTATACAATGCCATAGCACCGAGCATACAAACATCGTATTACAGACAAACTTAACAAGACGAGCATTCAAAACCACCGACATAACAAAAAGGATCGGGTGGTGGGGTTCACTTAGCTTCACTATAGGTCGACCTATTTATCAAAAGGTTACTGGTCAGACCTATTCTACGCAACCCCTAAATACCCTAGGGAACCTAATGGTCACCCTCCTTCTATTCTGCTCCTGAGTCCTCTGACTTCTGCTCCGGAAGATCACTTGGACCACGATACAGGGGAATCGCCTGCAAAGGTTGCACGACCTGCGGCTCCACTGGGGCACCATGGGCGGCTCCTCATACTCCAAAACGAGGAGGCGGGCCTCCTGGGTTTAAGGCTGGGGGTCTGAAATTGTGGTTATACAACTATGAGACGAATCTCAATAAGTGCACAACCCCAAACCCCACATAGGCTCTCACGTACCGCCAGGCAAAACACGCATAACACATACAACCAACCATACTAACAAGCACATACGATCCTACCTGGGATCCATCTTGCACACCCCTGCATGTCAGATAATAATACAGCCAATTCATTGATGTCCTCACTCATCAAACACGATGTCACACGAGGCAAACTACACTCGCACACTAACTCACACCATGCGTCAATTTTCACCATTCTCACACATCAAGCCAAGTCCAACTCATTCCCACTTTCCATCACTACCCTGCCCGCGTAAAACGCATCAGGCCAACGGTCTTCTGACCTCGTCAGGCATCGTCACCCCGTCGGATCGGGCATCGTCACCTCGTCAGGGACGGCATCGTCCCGCGTAAAGGAACACGCCTCAGAACGGAACCTACCCCACGTAAACGAACACGCCTCAGGGTATCACTTTTCCAGCCAACCTTCTCGTACCTTCGTACCACACGTACCACACGGCCACACACAACATCACGCCTCACATACACTTCGCAAATGCATATCCTTGTCGCACGAACACATCACACGACCATACACACTTGGCACGCGACCTCATTGCACGATCACACCGGTACACCTCACGATCACACACACATGGCACATGACCACACATATTCAGTCCAACAATCGCCCAAAAATCAGCCAACAATCACAAGTCATCCAATCGCATATACGAGCTCATTCTAGGCGGGAAACTACCAATCCAACACACAATTCAACCATGATCATTCCACCTCATCACAGCCCTATCTTAGCCTCCTAAACCTCGCATTTTCATCCCACAATTCAGTCCAGAACAACCGAACATCCAGCCCCTATCTAAGTCCCAAAACAGCCACATAAATCACCTAAATCGAGTCCTAAACGCGTCCAGCAATACCCGAGGTCCTAGGGAGGGTTTGGGGGAGTCACTTACTTTAGAAAGGCGTGACAACAAGCTGGACAGGGGGCTGGAATGACCGGACCACCACCACCACCAGCCGAGCAGCGGCGCCGGCGGCCAGGCGGGCGAGCGGCTGAGTCGCTATGGACGGTGGCTGGCGGGCGGTGATCGGCCTGCTGGGGACGGCGATGGGGACGTACAGGGCAGGGGAGGTCGGCCTGGGGTGGCTCGGTGGTGGCTGGACCGAATAGCATAGGCGAGATAGAGAGAGAGGGTGAACGGCGGGCGGTGGGTGAGGCACGGCCGGGAAAGAGGAGGCGGCGGCGCGGACGGCGGGGCTGGGCGGCGACCAGGCGATTTGCGAGCTGGTGGCCGGCCAAGGTGGCTCACGCACGGGGAAGAGAGAGAGAGTGTCGATCGGTGGGGGTGAGGAGAGAGAAAGAAAGGGAGAATTATTGGAGAGAGAGAGAAGGAAATGAATATTTATATGGTACCCCCCAATAATTGGTCTCTAAACCCCCCACGGGAAATTACTAAATTACCCCTCTAACTACCCTCAATCCAATGGCCAAGATTTGATCTTATCCAAATCCGACGGCCCACGATCAACCTTATCCAATAATTCCAAGGGCAAAAGAGTAATTACCCATGGGAGGAGAGGGGCAATTTTGTCCTCCCATTTTCGGCCAAACAGGATAATTCTCAGTCCCCCGACTTAATCCAGTCCTCAAAATTCGTACGCGGTCCCAGAGGCAAAACGCTCATTTTTCCGGTCCCGAACCGAAATCCATTTTTTTTACAGAAATGGGTGGCCCCAAGGTTGGCCACGCCAAAAACGCCATCGGCCGCTAAAAATTGTCACTTTCAAAATTCTCGATTCCCGGGCCCGAATTCTAAGAAATGACTAGAATCGAACAATCGCGACTTTAGCTTATCTCTTGCTAACGGGTGGCTCATTGGGATTACGCGCTCTCGACCCGTGACCGACACTAAGTCAAGTCACGTTTAAGTTTGCTTGAACCAAGGCGACCTCGATTGTCATGTAATTGCGAGGGTCTGTCGATAGTTCCCTTCGGACACGATCGTTCAAATAGATCGGTCTCTGTTGGCCCAAAACATTCCCTCGTCAACCCTTATGGTCGAACGTCGAACCAAGGTCGAGTTCTTTGGTCGTGCGAACTCAATCTCGTAATGGCCTTACCCCTAAGGTTAGCATCCCGAGAATGCGCGGTTCCGGGTGAGATCTCACTATAAGTACATTGGCCAAAATATTCATTTCATAAATCCTGGGAAAATGATCGAAGATTCAGAATGTTACGGACCTCATCTTGATTCCAATCAAGGCGACAATAAATTGTTTTATGTACTAAACCGCTCTTCTAGCATTTATAGTATATATCGTCTCATTTCAACCCGCTTACTATAGCGTTTGAGGTGATTGCTCATGTGAGTGAGCCAATCATTGCCTGGTGACATACCTTTCAACAATATATGTGTGTTTGTGCTAGTCTCATAACATTATACTAATTGATAAAACATCAATTCATTAACAAACAAGTACAATACATATACACACATAATCCAGTGATCCTCAATAATATTACATATCATAATCACATTCTACGTAATCCTAGAGACATCCTGTGGGTCAAGAACACGTCTCTAGGAACAGCCTTCGTAAATAAATCAGCAACCATCCTGTTGGTTGAAATATATTACATGACTACTTTCTTCTGCGCTATTATATCTCTGATGAAGTTATTCTTTATGTCAATGTGCTTCGTCCTATCAAGGTACTTGGGATCTTTCACATAGGCAATGGATGTTTGACTATCGCAATATACTGTCACTGGTCTTGGGACATCAGCGACAATGGCTAAATTTTCCAAGAAACATTTTAGCCATACTGCTTCTTGCACTGCAGCAGAACATGCAATAAATTCTGCCTCCATCGTAGATAATCATGTCTGTTTCTTGCTATTCCAAGAAATTGCCCCATCATTAAGCAAGAACGCATATCCAGACGTCGATTTACTCTCATCTAGGTCTCCTCCCCAATCAGCATCAGAGTATCCTAATAAGCGTAGATCACTCCCTTGATAGCAAAGTCGATAGTCCATAATGCCTTTCAAGTATCTCAGGATCCTCTTAACTGCTTTCCAGTATGCTGGACCGGGATTTGATTGATATCGGCTCACTAACCCCACAGCATGACATATGTCGGGTCGAGTACACATCATAGCATACATCAAACTTCGGACAGTACTAGCGTAAGGAACAGTTACCATTTCTTTCTTTTCTTCTGGAGTCTTAGGACACATCTTAGTACTCAGGCCTTCGCCTTGCATGACAAGGGTATCAATGGGATTACAATGCTGCATATTGAAGCGTTTAAGAATCTTCATTATATAAGACTCTTGTGACATAGCAATGAGTTTCTTTGATCGATCTCTTTCAATCTTAACTCCCAATATATATGCAGCTTCTCCCATGTCCTTCATTTCAAAATTAGAAGACAACCATTCTTTTATGATTATAACCAAACCCTTGTCAATCCCAGCCAATAGAATATCGTCCACATAAAGAGATAAAACCATAAATTTATCCTCGGACCATTTGATATACACACAGTGATCCTCTTCGATCATCGTGAACCCAAAAGAAGTTATGGCTCGATGAAAACGAAAATACCACTGTCTAGACGATTGTTTAAGGCCATAAATTGAGCGATGAAGTTTGCAAACTTTACGCTCTTGACCTTCAGCAATGAAACCTATCGGTTGCTTCATATAGATTTCTTCATCTAGTTCTCCATTGAGAAATGCTGTCTTTACATCCATTTGATGTAATTCTAGGTCCAAATGTGCAACAATGGCTAGGATAAGGCGTATGGAGGCAAACCTTACAACTGGTGAAAAAGTTTCCTCATAGTCTATACCCTCTTGTTAAGTATAGCCTTTCGCCACAAGGCAAGCCTTATATTTTTCAATGGATCCATCCGCCCTTCGCTTAATCTTGAAAATCCATTTGTTTCCAATAGCCGTGCGATCAGGTGGTAGATCAACCAAGTCCCAGACGTGGTTTGTCCCCATAGACTCAATTTCGTCTTCGAAAGCCTTTCTCCATTCTTCCTTGTCAGGAGATGAGAGAGCCTCTTGAACTGTTTTAGGCTCCGTATCGTCTTGTGGAGCAATCATAAATGCTTCCCCTTCAATCTCAAATCGACGATGGGAAATACTCTTACGATTACTTTCACGCAACTGAACTTCTTGAGAATTTAGTTCGCCAGGCGACGCTACACTCCCGCTAGGTCTTATATGTTGAGGTAAATCTATATTTCCCTCAATAACATTAGTGGGTGTGTTATCGGAATCTTCTATCTCATATAATTAGAAGTCCTTATCGATCTCACCTCTACTAGGAAAATCGTTCTCCAAGAACATGACATCTCGTGACTCCATTTCAGTCACACTTCCATCAGCTTGTTCATCTATGAACACGTATCCTTTAGAGTGTTCAGAGTACTTAATAAAGATACACTTCTTCCCTTTAGGGCCTAATTTGCCATATTTATGGAAAGAATCATGAACATATGCTGCACATCCCCAAGGTCGTAGATTACTTAAGTCTGATTTCCTACCAGTCCACAATTCATAGGGGGTGGAAGCAACTGACTTAGAGGGCACACGATTAAGTATATAAGCAGCAGTCAATAACGCATCTCCCCAATATGAGACAGGTAGATTTGACTGCGCCATCATAGACCTAACCATTTCCAATAGGGTTCTATTCCTTCTTTCTACAACCCCATTTTGTTGCGGAGTACCAGGAATAGTCAATTGTCTTACAATTCCCTTTTCATCACAAAGAGTCTTGAATTGCTCAGATAGATACTCACATTTGCGATCGGTTCTCAATGCCTTTATTGTTTTATTCAACTGATTCTCTACCAAAGCTATAAACCGCATAAAGCAATCCAATGCTTCGGACTTGTGGGAGATCAGAAAAACATAACCGAAACGCGTAAAGTCATCTATAAAAGTGATGAAATATGAGGCTCCATGCCTTGCCCTCACATTTAATGGACCACAAATGTCAGAATGTATAAGTTGCAATGGAAGTTCAGCTCTGGTTCCTTTACCAAATGATTTTCTAGTTGTTTTTCCCGCTAAACAATGTTCACATACGGATAGTTCAACATTAGCGAGTGACCCCAAAAGGCCTTCTCTTGCTAATCGTTTCATTTTTTGTAACCCAATGTGACCCAGTCTAGCATGCCAAGTACTTGCATCAATCTCCACATTACTAGAAGATGCAATTAAAGAAAAACAACCATCAACATTAACTTTGTACACATCATAGTCAATGTTTAACACCATAAAACCATTCAATACATAACCAGAACCGTAATAAACTGTTCTAAACAAAATGTCAACACAATCACCATGAAAATTAAATACATAACCTAAGCCAAGAAGAACAACTACAGAGACCAAGTTTCGCCGAATATCTGGAGCATAGAGGACATCATGTAGAAATAGGTTTCGACCATCACGAAAGGTTAATTTACATGTGCCCATACCCTTCACTTCAACTCTTGAGTTATTTCCAACATATATCCATCTTCTTCCAGGCTGTATCCGACGATACTCCACAAATGCTCCTCGGTCTCTAGCTACGTGGTTTGTTGCTCCTGAGTCTACAGTCCACATTGGATGAGATTCAGTAAGCATTACAGTGCTAGAAACAAAAGCATTACTCAAAGTAATGGAGTAATGTGATACCTTTTTTTGGCTTAGTGCATTCACGAGCGAAGTGGCCCAATTTACCACAATTGTGGCAAATCATCTTGGCCTTCTCCTTCTTCCCGCCACGCTTCTTGTGTCGGAAAGTCTTGGCTCTCTTGGATGCCTGATCAGTCTCTTTTCCTTTGTTGTTGAATTTATGGTTCCTCTTACGCTTAAAGCCCGAAGCTTTGCCCGAACCTGATTCAGCAACATAAGCATGGGTAGAGGATTTTGCAGCCTCTAGGCGCTCATCTTCTAATTCCAAATAACGCGCAATGTCGTCAAAAGTGACGATATTCTCATTGTGCGTCATATTGATTTTCATATGTTCCCAGCTGTCAGGAAGAGACCTTATAACAGCCTGAACTTGCTGTTCGTCAGTTAAGGTATGACCTGCTGACTTTAGCTCACGTATCATGTTTAACATCTCTCGAAGATGCTGCCTCATAGATAGATTTGAGCGCTTCTGGTATGTGTCAAATTTGATGGCGAGCCTCCTCAATTTAGTGGCAGACGTACCCCCAAACTTATCTTTCAAGGCAACCCACAATGCTTGAGCTTTATCATAACTTTCAAACTCACACATGAGATCATCTTGCATACAACTCACCAACGTGATGCGAGCAATGCTATTTTTCCTTTTCCAAGCTTGATAAGTTTTGTGATCTCTTTTGTGTTGAGCAGAAGTTCCATGCTCAGGTTCATCCATGGTGTGATTGAGGGTTTCCAAAACCTCTTGCTCCTCAAGGATATACTGAACTTTTCGGTGCCAAATATCATAATTGTCACCGTTCAGCTTTTCACCCTTGTTGAGGTCAGCCATAATGGTCTTGGATGTCGAAGCCATAATCAATTTCTGTTACACATTGATATAATAAACACAGAATGAATACTAGCACATATTCCACATAAACACAAATTTTAATTTGCAGCAAAGACAAAAGAAATTAATGATAATTCAACAAAAGATATCAAAACGAAAGTTCACTATGTTCCCAATCAGCTTCGACGTACAATTGTTCTATTATCATTAATGTGACATTCTGAATTTCGACCCACTTTCGGGATTTATGAAATGACATTATCATCAATGCACTTTCTGTTATATCTCACTCGGAATTGGCCATTCTTGAAAATACTAACCGTTAGGGAATGGCTAGTTGGGATTTCGGTACGCACGACCCAAGAACTCGAACTTGGATCAAAACTTCGACCATAAGGATTGACGAGGAGATATTTTGGGCTATTATAGGCCGATCCAAGAATGATTATGGAACAATTTAACAATGTTATACAATTGAGTCACGGGTGATTCCGTTTAATCATTGTATGCATTCCGGACGTTCCAAAATCAATTTCTAACGATCGTGTCATTCGGAACTAGTGATTGACCCTCATAATTACATGACAACCGAAGTCACCATGGCTCGAGTAAACTTAAACGTGGATTGATATCAAATCAACCACGAGTTGACACGCGTAAACCCTAAAAGCCGCTCGTTAGTTTGAGATACACGAAAGTCTCGTTTGATCGATTTTGGCCACAAATTGAAATCCGAATTTGGGTATTGAACTTTCAAGGATATCAAAATTATTATATTGGACGACGCCGCGTTAAGCTCTCTTTGTTATCGGTTTACCTAGAAATTCTCGAAAAAGTGAAAATTGGCTTGGAAATTGGAAAAGACGATTTTGCCCCTGTGTGTTTTAGAGTTTATTTGTTGAGTGGAAGGACATGTTGGTTTTTTTCCCCTAGTGGCCGAAAATCCTCTTGGACAACTTTGCTCTTGCCCTTTTTGGTTAATTACAAAAATGCCCTTCTAGAAACCTTTTTGCAAGATTTAATCTTGGCCTTTGGATGGAACTTGGAGAGCAAGGCTTGATCCTAACCTTTAGATCTTTGCTTGGGCATCAAGAACACATCTCAACCCTTGATCTTGATTGAAGTTTCGGCCCTCTTTCTCTCTCTCTTCACTTTCTCTCTTGTTCTCTCTCTCATTCTCTCCCTCATTTGGCCGTGAGCCTCACCACCACCCACCAACACCTCAGCCCACGTCCCTTGGTCACCGTGGACCACCGTGAGTTGCCCCCAAGCTGTCGTTCGCCGGATCGCCATTTAGCCGCCGCCGTTCGCCGGAAATTCCAGATCTGGCCGTGACTTGCTGCTGCTGTTTGGGCTTGGTTTCTAGCTTAGATTAGTAGTAAGTAACTCCCTAAACCTTGATTAGGTTAGTAGGTTACCAATGGATAGTGTTTAGGGGTTGTTAGGGTAATTTAGGGGTTATGGTAGATACTGAATTGAGGATTTGTTGGTGGCTGGATTTGATGATTATATGGCTGATTTGAATGTTAAGATAGGTAGATTAGGTGACTTGAGCTTGAGCATATGTTTAATGTTGCTAATTGTGCTTAATTTGGCTAATTATGATTGTTTAGTGGTTGTTTTAATTAAATTCGTGGATTAGTCTTGTGGCTGCAATAATCATGTGGTAGTGGCTGAATTGGATGATTTGGACATTGATCATATGGCCCCCATTGATTCTAGATTAGTTAATATTAATTTTAGGGCTTAACTAACATGATTATGTGCTAATTTTGATCGTACGGTTTAAATTAAATTAGGATGTGATATAATTTGATCATATGGCTTATTAGAGATTTGAAGTTGATAGTGTAGCTTTGATTGACCATCGCATGGCTAATTAGTCGATTATGTGCCGATTAAATGTTTAATGACGATCGTGTGGTGGATTAGTTGTTTAATGCCGATCGCATGGTTAAAGTGTTTAATCGTATGGTTAATTTATTTAATCATGGCTGAGTAGTTGACTATGGCTTGATCGTGTGGTTGGAATGATGATTTCGTGGCCTAGAACGAAGATCGTATGGTTGAAATTGACGTTTAAAAGAAAACGAGTGCAATTCATGGCATAATTATTCGTAGTAAATTGCACGTCATAAACACTTGCATTGGCTAATTAAGGAAGATTAAAATTGGCAATGCGTGGTTGTTTACGTATATGGCCATGATGAGTTCCGTCTAAGACGAGTTCTAGACGATGCCCGGCGGTAGTTCGGATGCTGTCTGGTACCCGACTTGTCGGGGGGGTTCGATCCCAGACATTGCCGATCGCGGTGGAGGCCGGATCGATGCTCCTAAATGGAATGCCGTCCGGTACCCGACTTGTCGGGGGGTTTCGATCCCGGACGTTGCCAGGCCCAAAGTAGTGGGGTGATGCCTGGCTATGCCGGAAGACCGGTGGGAGTTCGGTGTGACCTATGGTGGGTCGTTAATAATCTGGACAACTTCAAGTGTTATGTGCATATGGCATGCTTTGCACTTGATTGTGGGATAAAATCGTGAGGCACGGTATGGGACGGGCCGAAGTGATTTCATCTTATAATCGAGACTTGTGTGAATGATTGAGTATGTCTGGATTATTATTATTCCTGCTGTTATGCATATTGATAGTTTGCCATGGTTGTGATGCAATTCGAGACTTTGCATAGAATGTGGTACCATTGTTCGTTTGATAGGAACTTACCCTATTGGTTAGAATTGCATGATTAGGGTGCTGGAGGTACGTATTGCCCTAGTCGAGGCTTAGGTAGTTTACTTATTGAGATTTTATCTCATTCCCCGTTGTTAAACATTTCAGTCCCTCGACCTTGATTATGACTGAGCCTCCGCTACGTTTCGGGGTACCAACGGAGACGGAGCATTGGGTGACTGAGTACCCAGTTGGTGAGGATAGGGAGTATTGGAAGTATGAGAGTACGGTTTGGGTCGATGATGGTGAGCAGTACTTGACAGCTCACAAGTACATGGCTTGGTTTCTAAGGGATGGAGCTCAGACTTTTGGTCCTCTCCGGGGATTTGATATTCCCCTGACGATGGTTTAGGAGTGTGGGATCTTATGGAGATTGATCCCCCTGATGGAGCTATAGTTAATCCTGAGTCCGAACCGATGGTTATGGAACCCTCGGCGTGGTCCGAGGAGTCAGACCCTGAACCGGAGCCTTCACCGCCTGGTTCTTATAGCGAGGCATCTGACCCGGCTTCGCCAGGAGCACCGCCAGGATGCTGTGGAGGTTTTTGATAGGGTTAGAAATCCCTATCTTTTTGGAGCTCCTCTTTTGAATAGAGTAGTGGAGCAGATCGACCACCCTATCCCTTTTTTAGTATGCTTGGTCTGAGTTTGTGGCCTTTAGGATGGCTTGTATATGTTATCGCTGTAAGTGACGTTAAGTTTATAAAATGGTTTATTGGTTGTTTAAATTGTCTCTCTCTATTATCCCGTTTGAATGTTTGTTGAATGAAGTGTTCGTTTGGCTTCCGCGTATATTCTATTATTCGATGGTAACGGGTCAGCGACGAATCCTAGGAGTCGCATTATTAACGACCGCAGTGGGATGTTATGTGTTCGTAGGGTACGGGGTGTGACAATTAATTTGTTTAATTTGCACAAATTTTAAGTTCTAGGTAAGAACTCCTTTGAATTCTACCAACCTAAGAACTACCACTAGAAAAGATGATTACGTGACCTCACGTAATGATCACCAACTAACAAATAATTCATTACATCAAATACAATCATATGCGGAATTCGAGACATAAAGATCTCCAGCCATTGTTTTAGTATGCTCAAAATTAGGAAATTGTAAGCACGTCAAACCATATAAACATGCCATCAATGAACCATGCTCTACATAATCTTTATGTGGTTATTTACATGTAAGCCAGCTTCTGTATTTCCAAAACCATAGGGAAATACAAGTAAAATGCAATAATACCCCAAAAATACACGTATTTGGGGTTCCGTATGCATTTTCATACCTTTAAAAGCTTCAAACATATAAAATAACTATACCACAATGTAGATAATTTGAATACGAACACAACCGTACCAACCACGCTCCAATTGGAGCTCCCACGCGCCCACACGTGCCGCCTAAGTGCACGGCGCGTGTGGCGTACGCACTTGCCCAATACGGGCTTCTGAGTCGGTCCGACCGGTCTATCTGGTTCAACCGTTGACCGGTCCGACCGGTCCAACCGGTTCGACCGTTGACCGGTCATTGGTCGGGTCGCGGGTCGGGTCAGGTCACCGGTTGCCGGAGGTAGGTTGGCCGGCGAGATGACGTCATCAATGACGTCAGCATGTCGTTATCGACAATTTTGCTGACGTCATCGATGACGTCAGCACGCGTCGTTTGGCCGACGCGCACGTGCCATTCACGCGCTGGCAGTGCCAACACTTTGGGCTTGTGGCTCCACGCGCTGTGGCTTCTAGCCGCGTGTGTGGGCGTGTCCGGCGTCTTCCGGCGGCGTTCGACCCACCGTTCTACTCGTCTCGACGAGTTCTTCAATTCTACATAATAAAAAATGATTTTCACCATAAAAAGTTTTTCAAAAATCATCCGAACAGAATGGTTGCTCGTAACCTTCAAACCCGTTCTTCGTTTCAATTCATGTTCGACGATTCATCTTGCAATTCCCGAGCAATGAACATGTAGACAGTATGAAGTTCATCATCATGATCTCCATATCAAACAGCAAGCGGAAAAAATCAACGGGAAAACAAGGTAGAGAGCATAACCGAGGCTCTGATACCGATGTTGGAAGTGAGTGTCAGGAGAATTGACTAACCTGTTCGATGCACTACGAACAAAATTTCCAGGATCATACGTTGAATCACCAGCAAACGATAAACGAATCTACTTTACGTTGGTCCGAATACAATCACAGGGAAAGTATTCTTATTCCACAGCGTTAATGCCGATTATCTTCTCAAAATAGATACGGAATCCTTATGCATCGAGAGAGAGAATTCTAATTATCTCTTGTATATTGTTCATCTTTTGAGGAAGTTATCTTAACTTCTCTTAAGAAACTCTCTTCGTGCCTCTTCAAAAGGTGTCTCTCAGACACACTTATAATTAGAGCAAATGATGTCCCTTGGACACACTCATCATGGGCGGACCGACGAAATATAACAGAAAAACCTTTGAAACCTTAATTTAAATACAAGTATCTGACGATATATCAAAGGTTTCAGAGGAAAAGGATCTGATGAGATTTTTTATAGAACAATAGAACATACAAGTCTCTTATGCTATTTAAAAAGAAAACAGAGGAAAAGGATTTGATGAGATTTTTTTTGTTGGGGCTGCAATGGCGAATGTGATATTAAATCTAAATGCGTGGAACATACAAAAAGTCAGAATATCCAAACGACTGCGTTGGCTTTGATAATATCAAGTCTTTAATCCATATAGGACGATTCAATTAACATAACTCATTAATATTGAAGTAAATTTACAACAACAAAAAAAAGTTATTTATGGTACATTTAGTTGGTATGATGATAGTATAATAAGTGTTATTGTATAGAATATAAGTAAATTTACAATGCATATATTAACAATCACGATTAATTTAGATACTTTAAAATATTTCTGTCACGTAATTATTAGACATTGTCATTATACGACCTATGAAAGAGTTACAGCAGAACTAAATATTTCTTCATAGACTAAGATGTCAAAAGTTGTTCTCTTAGGATTTAACGTTTGTTATAAAAATCTTTGAAGTTTTTTTTGACAAAGGAAACAATCATGCGTTTCCTTAGTCTTTTTTTAAAAAAATACAATAAAATTTGTAAAATTGGGAAAAAATTTCTCCCCTTATGCGTGTCTATATATGTAGAACAATAGAATTAGATACTTAAACTTAGGTTTTAGGGATTTTTTTATTAAAGTTCTCTAGGAAGATAGACGGGCCACTTGATGGGGATACCGATGGGTGAGTGCAACGGTCGCGGGAAGGCGATTGTGGTGTTATGGGTTCTCGGGTGTTTGCAATAAATGTGCAACGGTGCGCAATAATTTTCAAAGTTCAATTTGACCAAAACATACACCCAAATTGACTTCTCTAAAGTTATAAACGACCACGACACTCCAAAGGTTCCTTACAATATGATTTCACAATTCAATAATCTCTAAATCAACCTATTAACTCAAAATTTATTTTGTAAAAAAAATTCATATTTTTTTTCAAAAATTCTCATATACTTAACAAAGAATAATTTCATAATTTCTCAGATTTCCAATTGATAAGAAGTCTATTTTCTTCCTAGAGAAGTTTTATAAATAAAAAAACCTTTGAAACCTTAATTTAAATACAAGTATCTAAATCTGTTATATAATACACGCACATATACACGCATTGGGGAGAAAATTGTTCCACATTTCACATTATTCATTGCATTTTAAAGATAAAGACCAGTGAAACACACGATTATTTTCCTTTTACAAATAAGACTTTAGAGAGTTTTCTAACAAAAGTAAAAGCCTCTAAGAGAACAACTTTTTTTTTTCTTTAAGAGTTAATATCACAAAAAACCCAAAACTGGTACATTTATGACAAATTTACCCAAAACTAATTTTTTGATCACAGAAAACTCCAAACTAGTACATTTGCAACAAATTTACCTCAAACTAATTTTTTGACTACCAAAAACCGTAAACTAATACATTTGTGACAAATTTACCATTCGTTAGTTTTCGTTAAATTTGATTAATACGACGAAAAATTACAAACCGGTACACCTGTGACAAACGGAGGGTAAAACCCCAAACTGGTAAACTTGTCAACTGCCACGTGCCATCTAACTAAGCAATTTGACAGTAAAATTTAACGGAAACTAATGGATGGTAAATTTATCACAAATGTACCAGTTTGGGGTTTTTTATGGTTAAAAAATTAGTTTGGGTTAAATTTGTCACATATGTACCAGTTTTGGATTTTTCATGGTATTAACCCTTTCTTAATGTTAAGATTGTTCGTCCTCATTGTGTGCTTTCTTCTGTGAAATATACTTGCGTTAATATAGAACATGTTGAATCGCTAACCACACGAAGTAAGAAAAATCATTGAAATTAACTTCCCGCATATCACCTACCTAATATTGCTTTTTTTCTATGACTTAAAATTGATTTCGCTAATCAAGCTAGAAATGCAGAAGACAAAGTTTCAATATGCCAGAACTATCATTGCTCGGTTTTCTTTATTTATAGAAGTTTCCAAAGGTAAAAAACATAATCTCACTTTTATCAATTACTTTTCAAGCGTCTAACGATCTCCTACGCTCATGTTGATGTGTCCCGACTTTCTCAAACAAAAATTGGAAAAAAAAATCGCGGTACCACTTGACATGCACGCCTCTCTTTGTTCGTATTTAGTAAAAAAGTGAAGATAAAATGCATGTTGAAACTATGGAGTTATCTTTGACCAAAAAAAAAACTATGGAGTTATCCTTTTTTTAGTTTCATTATTTTTTATCATTTAAAATAAACTAAGTAGAGGTTGTCGTTTTGAGAAGTATACGTACTGATTTATTTTATATTAAATTCAATATTTTGTTTTAAGATCCTATTCATTTATTGCCCTTATTTTCGAGGAATCTAATTTCGTGACTAAAATCGTCTTTGATTTTTTTAAACCAACTAATCCATTTTGAGAGGAAAAAGATAACGAAACATATATTTTCTTTTGTTTTTTTCTCTAATTTATGATAATCCATTGTTTTTACTATTACAAAAGTTTATTGGTGGGAAAAGTAGGGCTAATAAAGAGAACCTTCAGTTATGATACAAATGTTTGTAATTTTCTTATTGGAGAAATATTTGCTGATTTAATAAAGAAAACCCGCAGGAGTAATAAAACTAGTAATAGTAATATTACAAATAAGAACAATAATTATATGTATATGGCACAGTGGACTTTTTGTAACAGGAATAATTTTGCTCGGTTTGTCAACAGTAAAATATTCCCTCACTTAGGCTCCGTTCATTTTACAGAAAATAACTTTCAGGAAAACGTTTTCCAGATTTTTCAGCGTTCGGTTCACGAAAAATAAACTAGATAAGGAAAACATTTTCTGCCAATGAATAAAACACCTTCAAAAGTGGGGAAAATATAGCGGAAAACATTTTCCATCCTCTTTCTTTCACCTCTAATTAAGCATTTTCTTTCAACAAACACCTTTTCCTTTTATTTTTATTTTTATTTTATTTTTTTCTTTTCTTTTAAAAAATGATTTTTTAATTTTTTTTTTAATTCTTCTTTTCCTTCTTCTTTGGCCGATTGCGCGATCATGGCGAGCTCAAGCTCGCCAATCTAGCGAGGATCCAGCCTCGTCGATCTAGCAAGACTCGAGCTCACCGGCCTCTAGATTGTGAAGAGGGGCAAGCTCGAGTCTTGCCAGAGGTTGTGGTCAGTCATCGGCCGGCCGGTGACCAGACGATGAAGAAGGAAATGAAAAATAAAATAAATCAAATAATAGTAATAAAAAATTTGTTTTAAAAAAAATAATAAATAAAAAATTATTAAAAGGATTGTACGGAGGAAAATCACCATTACCATATGACGGAAAATATGTTTTGATTCATTTTTAGGTTTTATTCGAACACCGGAAAATATTGTTCTATTTTTGAAAAATGACTTGGAAAATATTTTCCAAAAAAGTTACATTTTTCGCGAAATGAACGGAGTCTTAATGTTTGAGTCGATAGAATTTCATTAGCTTTATGAACAAAGAAAGAAAAGAAATAAAAAAGCAAGAAAATTGGCTCTTCCTCTTAGATATGTGACGATCCAAATTTTTTTTTTTAAAAAAAGATAACAGAAAGGACAAGAGCACACAAAAACTTACTCCACATCGAAACTTTCCGAGAAAATCCCTTCATTTTCACAAGAAAATTCATCCTCACGACTTTGGTAGGAAAATTACCAAAATAGTCCTAAACCTATTGTAATTGTGCCAATTCAGTCATAATTTTTTTTGTGCCAATTCAGTCCTAAACTTTTTGCATTTGTGCCAATTTAGGCCATCCAAAAAATTTTGTCCGGCTGGCCGGTCGACGCTGACGTGGTATATTTTTAAATATTATTTTTATTTTTTTGATAATTTTGACTATTTTCATTTATTTTTTCCTTTTTTCCTTTTTCCTTTTCTTTTTTTTCCCTTCATTTCATCTTCAACCTCTGATGACTGGCCAAAGGCGAAAGCCGGTAAGGTCGGCCCCGCCAGCCAGAGGTTGAAGATGAAGTGAAGGGAAAAAAAAAGGGAAAAAGAAAAGAAAAGGAAAGGAAAAAGGAAACAAAAGAAAAAATAAAAAAGAATTATAAAAAAATTCAAAAAATAAAAATAATATTAAAAAATTTCCACATTGGTATCGACCGACATCTACGTCAGTGCCACTGGCCAAAATTCGTCGGATGGATTGAATTAGTACAAATGCAAAATGTTTAAGACTGAATTTGGTACAAAAAAAGGTATACAACTGAATTGGCATAATTGCAATAGATTTAGGACTGTTTTAATAATTTTCCCCTACTTTGGTTCTTGCTAACACGTGACTCATGAACTAAACACTGATAATTCCCGAAAAATCAATTTCAACCAAATCCTTATACATAGAGGGAACCCGTTAATGAAGTGCCTAACACCATCCTAAAATAAAAAAGGCCCAACAAAAAGCTAATCGTCTCGCTTTGCGAGAGAGATTTGAAGAAAATGAATGCATCATAGGTAAAAAGGTATTGATTTCTCTCACTATCTATTGATTCCGTGATAACCTCCTCATTCGTTCATTTTGTTTCCTCTTAGGTTCCTTCTTACTTTCTCCTTGTTCTATTTAATAGTCCAACGGATGTGGCCATTCTGCTATTGAGATTTTGTGTGAAAAATATGCATAGGTAAAAGTAAAAATTTGCAGTGTAAGCAATAACCTATACATGTATATCTCCAAAACATTGTTCATGCATTTTAATAAGAAGCACGTAGAAATGAATAAGGAGGGCTAATCGCATTACCCTTGTACTGTGCTCAAAACAATTTAGTTATGATCCTCAATTTCGGATCGTAAATGTTCGATTTCCTCTTGACCTGTCTAAAGTAATCTGATTCTGATGTTCTTCAGTTCCAACTCCACAAATGTCGGATCTCTAGTTTAGACACACCACCAATCACGTGTTTAACGATAGAGAGAAATTCGAGTGAGTTCACCACATCAATTGTGCTAGCAATTGTTCTTGTGTGTCAAAATTTTGATTGACATCTATCATTACTTATAATTAGTCTCAAATCTAATTTATTTGAATCAATTCGGCCATGAACTCTGAAATCGTTTCAGAGCATTAATTTGGCCGCTAAGTCTGAACCTGTTTTAGAGTTTGAATATGGATGTTGATTCTGAAATCGTTTCAAAGAATTATTCTGGGCATTAATTTTGTAACCGTTACAGAGCATTAATTTGGGCATTAACTCCATAACCATTACAGAGGATTAATTCGACTGTTAAGTTCGAAACCGTGTCAGGAACATTAATTTGGCTGTTGATTTTGAAACTGTTTCAAATAATTAAACCGGCCATTGATTCTAAAACCGTTTCATATCATAAATTTGCCATTGATTCTAAAACCGTTTCAGATCATTAAACTGACCATTGATTCTAAAACCGTTTTAGAATATTAATTTGGCCGTTGATTATGAACTCGTTTTTGAACCTTAATCTTGCCCGACTCAATTTGATTGGCGCAATTGCAAATACATTTGCAATATGTCTCTCCCATTCAAACGTCATTCTGAATTGGTTATGGTGTGTGACATCTGTAAGTTGATCACTGAGCCAGAAGTAAGATATGTACTAACACAATAGTACAACCAAGAGAACTGATTGTCCCGATCAATCTCCAAGTCCTACAAACCCTGAGTGACATCTAGGAACATGTCATGGCTACCTAAACATTATGAATGTTTTAAGAGCAGAATGAACCTGTCAGCATTGGCTACCATGTAATTCAATCATTTTGTCTTACTATCTCCCAATCGAACAAAGGCCATGAAATTCTTTGTCAAGCCATCAATTTGATCATATGCACAAACCTAATTGACATGTATTTCAATGAGACATGAACTATTCATTATCGATTACAACCCCGGCTTAGGATTTTAATATAATGTTACGATTAGATAGCATAAGATATCATTATAGTTTCTTGTATATAAAAGAGACGGTTTGACGAAGTATCATTTATTTGCACTTGTGAACCACATTCATCCAAAATACAAGTCTATACCGTGCCTTAGGTATAAGGATTTTACACAAGATCAGAGCCTGAAAGATTAGTCATTGACCCTACTAAAAGCTTCCAAATTGCTAATCATTTTGAGCATGTCACGTTCGGTAAACTTGTCCGATACAAGCAACTGTATTCTAGCTCAAGTATCACAATACCCAATGACTTGTGACTCATTATTCCCTTAGGTATCCAATACTCAATGGTGAAGCTTGAGAACACACCGGTCTTAAAGGGATCATCAATATCCTCTCAATGATCCATCGATCGGGAACTATTTAAAGACTTAGTCTAGGTTGCTTTAATGTTTCTATTAATGCCTTTGCGGTACCGCTAAACTTAATTTGGTTGTTATGTCACGCCCCGAACCCTACGAGCACGCGATCATCCCTCCGTGGTTGATTCAGTGCGACGTCCCAAGACGTGTCGCTGACCCAAAACCCAAACAGAGAACAATGCACAAGCAGAAGCAACATATCACCCGAACAATAAAACACATGATCAAGGATAGCCATCGAACAACAACCATCATAAATACACACTTGCATTAACAACAGGGATTTACAATATCCATCACAAAAAAAC
Source organism: Syzygium oleosum (assembly GCF_021117445.2). Taxonomy (NCBI): domain Eukaryota; kingdom Viridiplantae; phylum Streptophyta; class Magnoliopsida; order Myrtales; family Myrtaceae; genus Syzygium; species Syzygium oleosum. The sequence goes on along the minus strand of NW_026607510.1, from coordinate 2,192,073 downwards.
TACACATATAAACCAAAATGGGTCAATAGCCACTAACATCAAAAAGGGATATGTGGCTCGGGGGTCAGGGTACTAAACTTAAGAAGGGCACCTCTCCAAAAAGTGTCGGCCCTACCCTACTATGGTCGAGGATCAACCCTAGGGCAACCAGTCCGAGTCGGATCCTAAGGACTCAGTCGAGTCGTCAGACGACTCAGGCTCAGAATCCATCGAATCCGGCTTAGACTCGGTGTCCACTGACTCTCCCCCGGAATCATCCTCCGGCTCTAGCTCCTGCTCCATGGGCTCCGGCTCTGGCTCGATGTCGGACTCCCAGTCCATCGGCTCCTCTCCCTCGGACTCGGCATCCATCTCCACGATGACGGGCTAGTCGCCGGAATCCTCCTCAGGCGTGGCAGCGGGGCTCACGACCTCTCCATCGGCGGCCTGCAGATCCGGCTGGCCTAATATATCGAATGGGACGTCGAAGGTCCTAAGAGGTCCATGGGTGCCGAACTCGTCCTGAAAACACCACGCAAGATAGGGATGGGCCCGGAAATGTGGCCCGCCCTCATCGACCCATACTATAGTGTAGTACCTAACATATGACTCCCCGTTCCCTACGAGGTGTACCGTCACCGATCGCTCTATGCGATACGGGATCCCAAAACGAAGTGGCGCATCCACCATCTCAAGGTCGGGGGTCTGAAAAGTGGGGTTTAAACAACAATGAGAATAAATCTCAGCGACTAGGCCCCCTAAACCGAAACTAGGCTAACATGCACCTCCCGGACAAGTATCAACTAAACACACAATTGAGTAATCACATGACTTAGGCCCTGGGCCCAAATCCAACATCTAATTGACCCTACAGGTTATGCACATAATAATAATAATACTATGCCCAGCAATGCACATACACATGTCAATTGGCCACTGTCACATGCCACACACATGTTTGCACTCGTTTATGCACTCTTCGCACACTTGCCAATGTCATGCTTATGCTTGCACAATTCAATGTACACTTGCACACTTGCACATGTGCCAACTTTCCATTTATTCATCGACCCGCGTAAAACGCATCAGGTCCGACCCTCATAACACGCCTCAGGTCTATCACTTTGAGATCGATCTCCGGCCCGCGTAAAACGCATCAGGCTCATGACACAACCCGCGTGTGGGACGCCTCAGGTTGGCCATCTTTCGGTAATCCGGGCATCGTCCCGCGTTAAACGCCTCAGGACGGGTTCATTTCCCCGCGTAAACAATGCCTCAGGATTTATGTGATCACACAAGCGCAATCCATCAATTATTATCTGAACCCCGCGTAAACGACGCCTCAGGGTGATTTAGGCGTTCACATGCTCATACCAATCGTGCATACTCACATAATGCACATGTTATGCCAATGCTCAATATGCACACTCATGGCCATAACAATCACACTTGGGCACTCAATTTAAATTAGCCACAAGCTCAATTTATGCCATGACATGCTTAATTCACCTCTTAGCGCGCCCAATGAATCAATGAATTCAAAACAGCCACAATACATACTTGGCACCTGAATTCATGCGATTAATCAATACAATTGAGCACACTCAAGGCCCGCCATGCCCCTCAATTTTCGGTCACACTAGCACTCAACATGGCATTGCATAATTAAGTATAATTCACACCCAAATCAGCCACCACATGGCCCAACCAATCACACATGGCAATTCACGAACAAACCACGCATTAGCCGTACAAGGCCCAATTAAAACCCCAATGGACAGCCACTTAATCAGTCCACCCTAGGCCTTTAATCCACTTCCAAATCATCATATTAGGCCATTAAAATCACCACAAAACAGCCAATGCTCAGCCCACAAATTGTACCCATTTTAATCCACATTTTAGCCCAAACTAAGTCCACATTGGACAGCCATCAACCAGCCCTTTCTAGGCCACCAAACCGCATTTAAATCATCACACTAATCCATCAAAACTATAGCCACAAAATCAACCCTAGTCAGCCCACACTAATTAACCCCTAAAATACCCTAATAACCCCTAAAACTTGTCTAAAGTGCACATAAGCCTAATTAAGGGTTAGGGTTTCCACTCACTAGTTTTCAAGCTTCAAATGTGGGCTGAACAAGGAGAGAAATGGGCCGAACAGCAGTTGGATCAAACCGGTTCAGCGGCGGCGCTCCGGCGTCCTCACGGCGGCGCTCGGTGGTGAACGGCGGGCTGGTCTACACACGGCCAAGGCGGGCTGGTGGTGGCCACGGAAAGGAGAGAGAGAGAGAGAGAGAGAGAGAGAGAGAGAGAGAGAGAGAGAGAGAGAGAGAGAGAGAGAGAGAGTCGGTCGGGTGGTGATGGTGAGGTGAGGCGAGGCGGTGGTGTGTAGGCGGACGGGCGGCGGAGTCAGGCGGAGATGGGGACTGAACGGGGACGGGATGGTGACTGGTTCTAGCGAAAAATGGGCTGGCGTGGTGTTGGAATGGAGAGGTTGCAGCAGAAACAGAAGCAGAAATGAAGAAGAAGAAGCAGCAGCAGCAGGGGCAAAGCAGAAGCAAGAACCGAAGGGAAAAAGCGAGAATGGAAGAAGCAAGCATGCTCAGGCGAAAGCAGCGAGCAACGGCAGCGAACGTGAGGGAGTGCGGAAAGTCAATGGTCAGCAAAGCAATGCAGAGGCAGAAGCTGCAGAACAGAAGTAGCAACAGCACTTGAGGTGCAGCAGGAAGTTAGAAGCAAAGTCAGCAGAAACGATATGGTGGGAGCAGCAAAAGTCAGCAGAAGCAAGGTTAGCACGTGGGGCAGCGGCATGGGGGTTCAGCGGGGGAAGAGGAGAAGAGAGAGAGAAGAGAGAGACCAAAGTCAACATATCAATCAAGTGTAATCCAAGGGCTCACAATTGGTCTTGTTGGGCAAGCTAGATCCAAGGGCCATGATTCATTCTTACACAAAATATCTAGGGGCACTTAGGGAATTGAGCAAGAGTGATGGGGGCATCAATATCTAATATTTTTGGCCACTAAAGAACTAAATAAAATCAATTAAAACCTCTAAAATTCGGAACCCATGCATAGGCTTAGAGACAATTTGGTAATTTTCCATTCCCGCCCCGAAATTCCATTTTTCGACTATATCGATCCCAAATATAATTGGCCACATAAATACGACGTTGTCCTTGCAAAATAGTCGCGTACGTCCATGAAATTCGACACTCAAGTCCGGACTCAATTCCACGATCAATTTCGCTCAAATGCGATTTTAGCGTCTCTTACTAACGGGCGGCTGTTTAGGGGTTACGCGTATCGACTTAGGATTACTCAAGTCGTGAGATTCTCGATTTACAAGAGAACGCAAGGATTATCACTAGTTCCGAGGGTCGCGATCGTTCGGAATAAGTTCGGGATTGTTTGCCACACGCACTCTCGGTCGTGCGGAATCACCCGCGTCCCGCTCGTACGTCGTTGACTAAACCAAATCCGTCACCCTCCTTGGATCGGCCCACATTGGCCCAAAATATTTCCTCGTCGTTTCTCGAAATCGGACTCGATTCGCGGTCGAGTTCTTGGGTCCACCTACCGTTTTCCTAGTTAGCCATTCCCTAATGGTCAGTATCCCGAGAAGGATTCGTTCCGGGCGAGACTTACTAAAATGAAATGAGAAATACACATCTACTTCATTAATCACGAAAGTGGATCGAATTCAGGATGTTACATGTTATCTAAGTAGTCATGCATTTGTTTTTATTGTTTTCATGTCAAAGTCCTAATTCAGTAAGCGATCAAACAACATACTTGTAGGAAAGTTCGTTTTAAAAGTTTAAACTAATCCTATCTTAATCTAGAAAAGAAACAAACAAACAATTGTATTGAAAAGATGGAGCGTAAAGTAAAAGCAAGCTAATCTAAGAACGAGGAACGAAAACCCACAACTCGTTGGGTGATTAATACAACAAAAATTGAAAACCCGAGACATGGTAAGTTCTCGAATGGGGTAAAAAAATGAGATCGGATTGGACATCGGTATTTTAGTTTCTCATCTTCATGTCTCTTGACCACCTCCTCCATGGACCGCCTCAAGGGTGTCGGTTTTACATTTGAACCATACATTTCGAACAAATAACATGCAAGCATATAATCAAAGCAAGGCAACGAAGCCCAATCATCAAAGCACTGAATTAGCCTCGGGGATTAGCCTTTGCCTTTCATGCATTTCGATCACCTAACCACCTAATTAACTATGATTGATTGATTAATGGTTAATGATAATCAACCACCATTTGTATTCACAAAACGATGGTCGATATCATTCAACCCCTAAAGTCCGTTCTAAGTGTCCATCATAGGCTACCCGCCGAACATGCATCAAACCTAAACATTCATCTAGCAAACACATGCATAAGCAAAGAATTAAACATGCAATTAGGCCAAGTGACCTTGTTTCTCAATCAATCATACAAAGAGTAGTGAGCCTTGTAAAGATCACTTATTCTATTACAATACAAATTCAAGAAGGTTCTGTTTATACCCAATTAGCTTACCAAACGAAGTCCAATTGAAATGGTTTAGGCATCATTAGAAAGCTTAAGATGTGTGGATCAAACTTCATGAAGACTATTTCGATCATTTCTTACTCTTTTTCCGAAAATTAGGATTTGACCTGGATACCCCAAACATGATCTGGTTTTGGTCCAAAATTTGAAAAAATGCGGGAAAAATAGTAAAAGCTGTTCAAATTGTGCACAATTTTTTATAGGCAGTTAGGGAAACATGTGATGAACAACTTTTGTGTTTTGAGTTTTCGCTAAAAAGGGCCTCAGGTTTACCAAAATTGTAAAATACGTTGTCATGTTCAGAAAAGTGAATTCTCGGATCTGAGTGCAGAGCCCAATCAGCACACTGATCAAACATTTAAACATTCATACAAGTTTCAATTTTGATAAAATTGATACCATTGGAATGCTTAGAATCTCAGTAAAAACTTTCATGAGGAACACTTTCCAAGATTTTGAATACAAAAATTCCTAAAAATCGAGGAATAGGCAAAGGTCGGTTAGAAAATAATTATCACAGACCAGAAAACGTGACTTTGAGCATTGATGATGCTAACTAAATAATCATGAAATTTTCTGAAATTGTTATGCTAAAAAGATCAAGATGTTCTTTAAAACTTGGGTTAATACTACGAAAAACTCCAAACTGGTATGCCTGTGACAATTTTACCCCAAACTATTTTTTGACCACCAAAGTCCCCAAACTGGTACACCTGTGATAAATTTACCCTCAGTTTATTTCTGTTAAATTTTACTATTAAATTGCTTTATTAAATGACACTTGGCAATTGATGGATATACCAATTTTATGTTTTACCCTCCGTTTGTCACAAGCGTACCGGTTTATGATTTTTTGTGGTATTAATTCAATTTAATGGAAGCTAATAGAGAATAAATTTGTCATAAATGTACCATTTTGGAGTTTTTATGGTCAAAAAATTAGTATGGGGTAAATTTGTCATAGGTGTATCAGTTTAAAGTTTTTCGTGGTCCAAAAATTGGTTTGGAGTAAAATTATCACAGGTGTACCAGTTTGGGGTTTTTCGTGGTATTAACCCAACATGAGGAAAATGATTTCAAATGAAGGACACAAAAAATCAGAAAAATTGTTGAACCGGACAAGGTCAGTTAGGAAGCACATAAACAGAATACAAAACTGATATTTACAGATTCTGATATGAATTTTTAGTAAATGACATCCATTCATGGCACACGATATATCAAATCGAAGCTTAGAACGTTCTCTTCAAATCTCTAGTTAAGCATTTTATCAGATTTCATCAATTTTAAACTCAAATAAGCAGTGGAAGGTCACTAACTCAATGTTATGCGAAAATTGCATAACATGATAACAATTCTCCAAACATTCATCAAATGGTTCCTATGTATAGAAGGCCTAATATATAACATTCTACACACTGAAACAGCAAACATATCATCATATTTGGCCTTGATTCACTTCATTTATGCATTTGGCCATCTTATTTCATCATCTCTCTGCAAACTTAGTCTAGGAGCACATACCATGTACGTTTAACTCGTTAAGCTCATGTGAACTATTCGGTCACCAATAGACTTCGTAATGACGCTTAGGATAGCTCTCCAATATCTAGATCACAACATGAAAGGCTTGGTGTGAGAAAATGATCCAAAGTTTTAAAAAGAACAAGACGTAAACACTAGTGAAATCAAGTGAATCCGGTGGCTGTTTCAACGGAGTCCAGCCACCACGGCCTCAAGAACGAGCTGAGGATGCTAGACATGATGATTGAATCACCGAAGGAGGTCACCGGACCGTCGGTTTCGGCAAAGGAAGACTTGGCCGAGTGAGAGAGCGAGAGTTAGAGAGAAATGAGAGTGTTTATCAAGTTTAGAGAGAGAATTAAGATCTGAAAAATGGCTAACCCACCTAAAATTTGGAGGGAAAAAGCTTATATACCCTCTTTGAGTTTGAATTGTGGCCTTTAAATTGATCTAATTGCTCACGTTAGTTCCTTAGTGGTTAAGGATGTCTCTCATTAGTTGAATTTGAATTACTTGGATAAGTGACATGGCATGATGGGTGGCCAAGATGTACTCTTGATGGATGGCCAAGATCATTTGCTTAAAAGGAAATGCTCCTATTGGCCTAAATTAGATGACATGGATTAATGACATGACACTTAAGGGCATTTTAGTAATTTCTCAAGGGGCATTTGTGTAATTTCATGCGCAAGGGAAAGAGCTTGGTTGGCTAAGGCTTGAGATGGTCGGAAAAAGGCCAAGATCTGGCCATTCCTCGCCGGAATGACTTCTTCACCGGTCAGGCTAGTTTAAGCTAGTTCGGCCGTGTCACGCCCCGTACCCTACGAGCACGCGATCATCCCTCGATGGTCGATCATTAAATGCGACGTCCCAGGCACGTCGCCAACCCAACCCAAACATCAGAGATTAGGCACGCGCAGAAACAAATGGAAACAACCCAGACAATTAATAATGACAAGGGGTAGCAATAGCATGAAACAATAACTGCATAACATCATAAAGCAGTCACTATACAAAACGATAACTCAGGCTACCAATTTAAAACCACAATTTTCAAAAGGGGACGGTGGTTGACAAGCTTATCTCCTCTACAAAAGGTACTCAAAAGACAAGGTAAATGATATATCCTTCAATCCCTGTGGTGCTCTGGCGGCATCTCCGAATCGATCACGGTCGCGGATCTGAAATGGTTATATAATAACCGTGAGAACGAGTCTCAATAAGCAACCCCCTATACCCCACGTAGGCCAATGCGTACCCAGACAAGTCGTACATGCAATCTACCCCATAACATATAAAATTCGCATCATTGTACTTACCTCGTCATCAAGCCCATGCCAACTCTACACGTTAGTCACAGCGTGATAATACAATAATAGTAATTAAATAACACATCACAATCGCTCAAACACCAACCATACTTACACTCAATCAATCCAACTAATTCAACCAGCCAATTCAATCATACGCTCAACCAGCCAATTCAATCACACTCAATTCGCATGCGTGGCCGAACATCTTTCTCACGACCCGCGCCACTGCGCCTCAGGTCCATTCTCACTGCCCGCGCCACTGCGCCTCAGGCCCACTTGGCACACCGGCCATTCATGCTTTCACACGGACCGCCGTCAACACGTCCCAAGTCCGTAGCCCTCCGATCAATCCGGGCTCAATTCTAATGACCGACGTAAACACGTCCAGGTCCAACACACCTTTAACGGGCCACCGTCAACACGTCTCAAGCCCGCATCCATTTGGCACACCGGCCATTCATGCCTTCACACGGACCGCCGTCAACACGTCCCAAGTCCGTAGCCCTCCGATTAATCCGGGCTTGTCTCATGCACATGCACCACAACACAATTCGAAATTCTCACAAGTCGTACCAATCAAACTCAAGGCATGCTCACCATAATATTTCACCAACCCGACCTTCAAGTCGGTCACATTCAGCTATCAATTCCACTCACAACCGCCACGATAAGCCAATCATTGACTCACCACAATAGCCACAAATATGCACCCGCAATCATCCCAATTTCAAATCACAAGCTCACGATTCCGACATTCAAGTCAACACATTCAATTAATCCAATTCACCCACAAGCGCCACGACAATTCAGTCATGCTATTTATCTCAGTCAATCACTAAATTAGCCACACAATTACCGCCACAATAATTCACAAATTGAGCACAATCAGTCAAATTAGCCCACGCCTAATTTAATTCCTAACCCGGTACCAAGTATATCTTAAACAAGTCTAAAAATACCCATAGTCCTAAATAAGGAATAGGAGGTCACTTACTTGGTTTTGGCTCGGAAAAAACCGGCTCAGGCCTAAAATGGCCCGGGTGAACAGTGCCGAACTAGGCGCGGGCCAACGGGCGCGCTGGTCGGCCAACACGGGCACGGTGGCCGAACGGCGTGCCTGGCGCACGGGCGCGGTGGCCGAACGGCGTGCCGGGACGCACGGGCGGGCCGGATCGGGCGATGCGCCCGGGCGACGGGCCGGCTGGATGGGCAACGTACTGGGGCGACGGGCCATGGCCGGGCGAGCGGGCGCGCGGCCGGGATGCGTGGGCAACGGGCCGGCCACGGCTTGGGCAAGCCCGGGCACGGCTGGCAAGCGGCCCGAGTTGGCTCGGGGCTGCTGGCCGACCGGGTTGGCAGGCTGGCCGGGCCGGGCGAGCGAGCGGCGGGGTGACAGTGACGCAGCGGCGACGGCGTGGAGGGGGAGGGGAAGTCAGCCCGGGGTGGTGATGATGAGAGAGAGGAAGGAGAGAAGTTGCGGGCCGAGAGGGGGCGACGGCCGAGCGGCGAGTCAATGGGACGGCGCGGCGGCGGTCGCGGGGCGAGCGGCGCGGGGACGCACGAGCTCGGTCCGGCGAGCTACCGTGCGAACAGCGAGTTGAGCTCGCGGCGACGAGCGGCTCGGCAAGGCTCACAGCGGCGAGCTGCTGTTGGGCGGCGACAACGACGGCGACGGCGAGGCTCGCGGTGGCACAAGGCGGACGGCGAGTTGCGGGCAACGGTCGGGCGGAGGAGAATCGAAGCCGAAGGCGCGGCGTCGGGGGAGGAGAAGGAGGGAGAAGGAAGAAAGAAAAGGGAAGAAAAAGGAAAAGAAAAGAAAAGAGAGAGAGAAGAGTAGGTAGGGGTTGGTCAGCGGGGAATGGGGGTGTCAGGCGCATGGGGGAACTGGCGGAAAAGAGGGGAGGAGAGAGAGAGAGAGAGAGAGAGAGAGAGAGAGAGAGAGAGAGGGGAAAAGTCAAATCGCAATAATCGCGATCCAACGGCCACGATTCGAATCCAAAAACGATCTAACGGTTTCCGAAAAATCCTAATTTAAATATAGGAAAAATGGCCAAAAGAAAATAACTCAAAACACACTACGAGGGAGGTCTACTAGTCAAAATCCGTACCCGGTCAAAAATTCACTTTTCACATATTCCTGGCAATAGCGACGCTGGCCACAATAATATCGACACCGTCCAATTAAATTCGTCCCGAAACTCTGAGAAATTCGACATCAAAGTTTGGGTTCTAAATAACGGCCAAATTCGATCGAGCGCGATTCTAGCGAAATCTCAATTTTAAAACAATAACCGAGAGTGATCAGTTCCCGGGCGAGATTTTACTATAAGCACACTGACGAATTACACGTTTTATAAATCCCAAAAATGGGCCGAAATTCGGAATGTCACAGGCCGGTTCAATGTTATGCAAATTATGCAATTTAGTCCGATTTGTTCTCTAGAGGACATAATTGCAAAGAATTTCTATCCAATTATCGAAGGAACGGATCAAATTGAAATAAAACAGCTCAAATCCAATCGATTAAAGTCAATCAAACTTATTTTTGACACCTCAATTGAAAGAATTTGTTTGAATTACATCCTGGGCAATGCCAATTTCATCTCAATTGATTTGTCTCACACAAATTGGGGACTTTCAATCAATTCATGCGATTTTTGTAATTTCTATCCTCAATTGACAAAATTAATTTCAATTAAACTCAATTGACTTGAAAAGCAATTAATTGATTCAATTGAATGGGTTTGAAACACTCTGATGTGCTCAAATTGACTTTCACATAATGATCTGATTTAGACCTCAAAAAGAAATTTGAGTTTAATAGTCAAACTGAAGCTCAATTCATCGAATTAAACCCTAGATAGGAATGGGTCAAGTTGAATTGTATCAACTGGATCAATCTAGCTTGATTTTACAAGTCATTGGCTAGCTTATTTGATCAAATTGATTTGAATTCATGTGAATTTTTCAAAATTGATGTTGGATTTGAGTTTCATGCAAGAAAATGGACTTATCCGTAGTTCAATTGTGCAAATCATAAGGAACCGACCAGAACCCCTAATTAGGGCTCAAATTGAGGGGTTTTCACCATTGGCTTGGAATTTTGAAATTAACTTTAAAATTGAATGTAAGATGACCTTCAGATCAAATGTTGTAAAAGAAACTATCATAAAAAATTATTAGAAATGAAGTAATTTCATTTTTGACCGATTTTGAACCAAAATCCTCAAATTGTTCTTGTGTGTTAAAATTTTGATTGACGTCTATCATCACGTATAATCAGTTTCGGATCCATTATATTTAAATCAATTCGGCCATTAACTCTGAATCTGTTTCAGAGTTTGAATATGGACATTGATTCTAAAACCGTTTCAGAGCATTATTCTATACATTAATTCTGTAACCGTTACGGAGCATTAATCTGGGTATTAACTCTGTAACCATTACAAAGCATTAATTCGATTGTTAAGTTTGAAACTATTTCAAAACATTAATTTGGCCGTTAAGTCTAAAACCGTTTTAGATCGTTAAACTGGTTGTTGATTCTGCAATCGTTTTAGATCTTTAAACTGGCCATTAATTTTGAAATTGCTTCAGATCATAAATCTGCCCATTGATTCTAAAACCATTTCGGAACATTAATTTGGCTGTTGATTCCGAACTCATTTCAGAACCTTAATCTTGCTTGACTCAATCTGATTGCCGCAATATGGAAATACATCAGCAATATGTCTCTAACGTTCAAATATCATTCTAAATTGGTTATAGTGTGTGACATCCCTAGATTCATCACTGAGTTGGCAGTAAGACTTATACTAACACATTAATACAACCAAGAGAACTGATTGTCCTGATCAATCTCTAGGTCCTACAAACTATGAGTGACATCTATCAATATGTCATGACTACCCAAATAGTGTAAATGTTTTAAGAGCATAATGAACCTGTTAGCTTTGGCTACAATGTAATTCAATCTTTCTATTTTACTATGTCCTGATCGAATAAAGGTCATGAAATTCTTTGTCAAGCCACCAATTCGATTATGTGCACAAACCTAATTAATATGTATTTCAACGAGACATGAATTATTCATTGTTGGTTACAACCTCGATCGATGATTTCAATACAATGTCACAATTAGAGCGCATAGGACATCATTATTGTATCTTGTATATAATAAGAAGACAGATTCCATATTGTGCACGCATGTGCCTTGGTATATGAACAAACTATGATCATCAAGTACAGAGATGGTTCGACAAAGCGTCAATATGCGCACTTGTGAACCACGGTCATCCAAAATACAAGTCAACACCGTGCCTCAGGTCGAAGGATTTTACAAAAGACCAGAGCTTGAACGATTGGTCATTGAACCCACTAAAAGTTTTCATGTTGTTAATCGTTTTGAGTATGTCATGTTCAATGAACTTGTCCAATACAAGCATTTGTGTTCTAGATCAGGTATCACAATACCCAATGACTTGTGACTCATCATTCCCTAAGGTATCTAATATTCAATGGTGAAGCTTGTAACACACCGATTTTAACACGATTATTAATATCCTCTAAATGATCCATCGACCGGGAACTGTTAACCTGTCACATATTCTTAACACCTTAAGAATATGATCGGTCTCAAGTGATCTTATAGACTCATTCATATAAATGGGACAATAAATGAATATGTCTTTGTCATTAAATAAATAATACAACTGAAATCCCTAACATATAACGATTACTGTAGCTAACAACCGTGTGTCTTGACCCACTAGCAGTGCCCTCATGCGCAACAACATCGTAGTCAAACCTCCGCCCATATCATCTCTGCATCGAGTCTTGATCATGAATTGCTGCTCTTCGATCTTCCATTCCATGATTGAACCCTAGCAATGGCCACTCCCTTAAACTCATATCAGTGCTATTGAGTGTGAAAACCACGTCGTCTCTTCTCTGTCCGTGAGATCTCCATCGATTTATGACATCACTTGGTGTACTCGAAACTTCTTCAAGCAATTGTGAAGATATTCTTGCTTCTGACGCATTGTTGATTCTGCTAATTTCTCCCGCGACAAAAAAATCAATTTTTCTTTGATCAAATCCCTCTATTGATTCTTGATCTTCGATCTTCGCCGTATGATAATAGGAACATCATCCTTTACCACTCGTTCTCGATCAACCCTCGCAGTTTGATCATCTCCTGCTCCATCAGCAGCACTACTGCTCTGCTAACCAAAAATATTTTCCAGTAGAATTTGCTTCACTTAGGAGCAACCCTCGAATAACTGAACAAGTGGCCGGCGCAATTGCGATGACCTGGAACTCTCTCCAAAATCATCGCTAGCACCGTTCGGGTGTTGTGAATTCGGCATTCTTTCCATCAAATCAAAGATGGAGGAAAATTTTCTCTTGGTGTGTAGCTTCGGTGGAAAACTTAGGCTCTGAAACTCTTGGATAGAAAATATCAAAGGGCTTGTAGAGGTTTAACTAACAGTGGCAGGTACGAATATCTTATGTGAAGCGCAAAAAAGCGGTTAAAAAATTGTTGATTGAATTTTCAAAACATTGTTCCGTTAGACATTCAAGAAAACTGAACGACTTAAATGTACATATCAACATAATCAATTCTTTGCTTCTTTCCTTTTATCAAGAAAATCGAACACATTCTACACACATTAGTCCATAAAGCTATATATCTCAATGCATGTAGAGGATTCGTGTAAGCATTGAATAATGAACTTTTTTATCGTCAGAATTTAATTACATTTATATGGTTATATCCATACGCAAAAATTAACATGCTCTCCCTATTGAATTTGGAGAAATCTCATTACTTTATATGATTATTTCTTAAAGTTGTTATTCTCACCCATGTATTTTAAGTAGTATATGTCATAAAGCATATACGAACAGGTAATTCCGTATTGACTTCATCAATTTGATATATACAAGATTGGTAAAAAAAATCATAGATTGGCGGAGTCCATTTTATTTTTATTATAGTGTCATATTTTGGATTTATGAACTAATGGGTTTTAGTTTATGTTCCAATTTGACGCAGCCCATATTCAAGGCTAACACATTCAACCGATAACGTCAACATGCATTCAAGCTCGACGACACTCTCATCAATAAGCCTAATATCAAAAGACCTCATCAACAATTGAAGGACCTCATCGATTAGTGAAAATCTTTGACTTTGTCATAAAAGTTTTGTCATTACCCATACATTGGAAGATTGCAACAAAACTCCCTGAGATGGCCACAAGTATTGAAAATATTATACTTTTAATAGCTTCTAGTTTCTATGCTCTTTAATAATTTCTAATTTCTAAATTTAACTTTAGTCTTTTGCTTTTCTTTGTTTTGCTATAAAAGGCCATCAAGTTTATGTAAAAAACAAACTGAATTTGATTACTGAAATTTGCTTAGTGCAATTCTCTTGAATCTCGAAGAGTTCATACCTTTGGAAAACCTAGAAGAGTTTTCACTCCATTCTTGAAGAGTTGGAGCTTTTAGAAGTCTACATCCTTGAAGAGTTGCAGCCATCAATCTAGAAGAATTGGTGTCATTTCAACTTCCTTGGAGGCTCAAAAGAGCAACCACTGAAGTTCCTATCCTTTTTTTTTTCGCATCATGTTAATTCACATTTGTCCATGTCCTTCCAAAATTGAAAGCTCTATGGTAATTATATGAGAAAACTCAAAACATAAAAGACTATTACTTCTGATCGGGGCACCAAGTTTCTTAGTCACTTTTGGCGTCAACTATGGAATAATATTGGTACTAAGCTACAATATAGTACTATGTTTCACCCCTAAACGGATGGGCAAACCGAAGTTGTTAATCGGTCCTTGGGAAATATTTTGAGGACTTTGATTGATGATAATCCCTACTCTTGGGAGACATTGTTGTGACTTGGAGAATTTGCATATAATTGTTCGATGAACCGTACCAGTAGATACAGTCCTTTTGCGATTGTGTATAGACGTCAACCGAAGACTGTTCTTGATCTTGCACCTATTCCTTTCGCTGAAAAAGCAATCAACCTAGTTCATGAAGATGTGTGCCAAAGATTGGAGAACAAAATTGAGTCTTATAAAAAGGATGTCATTAAGCATCGGCAAGAAATCCTCTTTAAATTGGGAGACTTTGTTTGGACTTATTTGCCATTGGCGCGTCATCCCGTTGGAAGCTACAACAAGCTTAGTAATCGAAAGCTTGGTCCACTTGAAGTTCTTGAGTCCATCAATGCTAATGCATATCGATTAAAGCAGCCTTCTCATATGAAGATACATGACGTGTTTAATGTTCAACATTTAACATTTTATGTGGGTGATTATTCCAATGATGATGATTCAAATTCTGGGAACAATTCTTTTAAAGAAGGGGGAGATGATGTAGCCCATATTCAAGGCCAACTCATTCAACCAAGAAGGTCAGCACGCATTTAAGCCAATGACACTCTCATCAATAAGCCGAATATCAAAAGACCTTGTCGATAATTGAAGAACCTCATCGATAAATGAAAAGTCTTATCTTGGACTTTGTCAAAAAAGTTTTGTCATTGCCCATACATTGGAAGCTTGTAACAAGACTCATTGAGATGGCCAAAAGCATTGGAAATATTGTAGTTTTAATGGCTTCTAGTTTCTATATGTTTTAATAATGTCTAGTCTCTAAATTTGACTTTAGCCTTTTTCTTTTCTTTGTTTTACTATAATAGGCCATCAAGTTTATCTAAACAGCAGATTGAATTTGATTAATGAAATTTTTTTAGTACAATTCTTTTGAACCTTGAAGAGTTCATGCTCCTTGAAAACATAAAAGTTTTCATTCCGTCCTTAAGGAGTCGAAGCTTTTAGAAATCTGCATTCTTGAAGAGTTGCAGCTGTCAATCTAAAAGAATTTGTGCCATTTCAACTTCCTTGTAGGCCTAGAAGAGCAACCACTGAAGTTCTTTTCCTTTTTTCCAGCATCATGTCCATTCATGTTGGTTCACTTTCTTCCAAAATCGACAACTCTACAATGCTTATTTGAGAAAACTCAAAACACAAAAGTTATAGATCTTGGAGCTTCGTTCTTTTGGCTTTAAAATTAGGTCATTTTTATATGAATTGACGCAGTTATGACTGTTTTCCCGAATTAGTCATTTTTGCTTGTCTTTGTGACAGAGTTTCTGTGTTTGCAAGTCACTCCTCCGATCCTATTGTTTGAGTAGTCGATCTTGGGTTACATCACAATTTAAGGTTAAGTGATGGTTCGATAATCAATTTAGCTGGGAGAGGTCAAATCCGCCTATATGAGTCGCCTCAACGGAGTGGATTAAAGATGGCGTATATGTGAAATAAAACTAGTTAGGACAGTAAAAAATCCCCATGTGTACCCTAGGATCAATAGAGAGGTCATTATAAAAAACACTTTCTAGACTTGCATTCAACCTCAAAAAAAAATTCCATGATTTCTTAATAGACCACTAAAAGTAAACCTTAAAAGGCACAAAACAACTCTCTCGCATGAAGAGCTTTCCTCTACCACTGGGTAGCTTTCCCTTGACTTAAAACCCTAACCCTAACTTGAACCCTAGCCTCAACCAACAAAAATGGAGCAATCGGTTTGCCCTTTTCCTCCTGGGTAAGCTCTCCCTTCCATATTCGCAATTCTCTACCCTAACCCTACACTACAAAAAAACAAGAATTTAGCCACGGAAAATTAACAACGAATAATTTTTCATCGCTAATTTGCGACGGAATTAGCGACGACTAATTTGCGACGGATAATTTTTCGTCGCTAATTTCCGACGAAAAAAAAATTCGTTGCAAATTTGCGACGAATTTTGCGATGGAAAAAAACTCCATCGCTAATTTGCGACGAAATTTGCCACGAAGAAAAATTCGTGGCTAATTTGCGACGGAATTAGCGACAAATTTTTTTTTCGTTACTAATTTGCGACGAAAAAAAATGTCGTCGCTAATTTGCAACGGAATTTGCCATGAAAAAAAATTCATCGCTAATTTGCGACCAAATTAGCGACAAATTTTTTTTCCGTTGATAATTTGCGACGGAAAAAAATGTTGTCGCTAATTTGCGACGGAATTTGCCACAAAAAAAAAATTCGTCGCTAATTTGCGACGAAAAAAATCCGTCGCTAATTTGCAACGGAATTTACGACGAAAAAGTATTCGTTGGTAATTTGCGACGGAGTTAGCGACTTATTTTTTTTCGTCGCTAATTTGCGACGGAAAATAAAGTCGTCGCTAATAGTCCCCCTCGCTACTTGTAATATACCCCTACCCCCAATTTCTCTCTCTCCCTACTAATTCCTCATATCCCTCTTCGTTATTCTCCCTCCCTCTCCCTCTTTCATTTCTCTCGATAAACCTCTCTGCGCGCGCGCAAATTAGTCTCGGTAAAACTTTTCTACCGGTAAGTGGCGTGGCTAATTTCGTGGCTAATTGGCAACGAAGACGGTTCGTCGCAAAACTATTCATTGCTAGATTCGAATTTTTTTATTTTATTGACTTTTTTTCTCTTTTTTTTTCCTAACTTCGTCGCCGGTCCGACGACCGGCGAGACCTCGCCGGCCATGGGCGAGGCCGCCGCTCGACCTCGCCGTGAGGTCCAACGGCGCCCAGATCTGGGCGGCGAGGTCGAGCGGCGGCCTCGGCCGCTGGCCGCTCGGCCTCGCCGCGACGGCAAGATTCAACAGCGCCCAAATCTAGGCGGCGAGGTCGAGCGGCGGCCTCGCCATGGCCGCCGCTCGACCTCGCCGCGAGGTCCAACGGCGGCCATGGCGAGGCCGCCGCTCGACCTCGCCCATGGCCATGGTGAGGCCGCCGCTCGACCTCGCCCATGGCCATGGTGAGGCCGCTGGACCTCACCAGTCTCAGCCGGTCGCCGGACCGGCGACCGGAGAAAAATATTTAGAAAAAAAAATTCGAAAAATAAAATTTCAAAAAAAAAATTATTTAAAAAAAAAATATGAAGTCATTTTTTTTAGGTATGTGTCCATTTGAAAGTCCCGCAGATGAAGTGAACATTGCAATTATCATCAAATTGAGCACTTTCTACTACAAAGATTTCAGTCAAATACTTGGGTAAGTTTTATTGACATGGTAATTTTTTCATTTTTTTCAATTTCAAAGTAATTGTTTCATAAAAAAAAATTAAATGTTTAGAATTTTATGGTTTTAATTAAGAAAATTTTATGGTTTTAATATTTTACGAGATTTTTTAATTTTTATATAGACATAATGCAAAGAGACAGGGCTTGGATGTATAATAAGAACTTACCTGGACGTCGAGGATTAACCGATGAGTTTCGTACTGGGTTGAAACTATTTTTGGACTTTGATAGAAGTAAATATGAGTTAATATGTGGGAATAAGTTACGGTGTCCGTGTAACAAGTGCAGTAATGGTAAATTTCATGTGCGTGATAAAATTAGAGAACATCTTTGTAGATTTGGGTTTACTCCGAACTACTATAATTGGACTTGCCATGGTGAACCATTTATATCTGATGAAGGATATCGAATAAGTGACCAATTTTCAGTTAAGGAAGAATGTAGCTATTATGACCAATTGAACCCATACCAAAGGATGTTGATTGATACAACTGGTCAGAATGTTGTTTCATATTCGAACAATGCAAGTACTAGTTTTGCTCCTACACTTGAACAATTGAAAGACATAGGAGTAACAGGTTTTGATGAGAATGTGTAATGAAACGTTTCCATCTAATCAATTCCGGGAAGTGTTGAAAGCAGCAGATGAACCTTTATGGGCAGGTTGTGACAACCGCACTCAGTTATCAGTGACAGCAAAATTGTTAAATATCAAGGCAGAGCATAATGTGTCTGAGAATTGCTTCAACTCTTTTGTTGAAGTAATGCGAAAAACAATGCCTCGTGATAACATCATGCCAAGTGATTTTTACGATACGAAGAAGTTAGTGGATAACTTAGGTCTTCCAATTGAAAGGATTGATGTATGTAGTAGGGGTTGTATGATATATTGGAGAGATGATGAAAATGCAGAATCTTGCAAATTCTGTAGCTAACCTAGGTACAAGATTAACAGGAGGTAGGGTCGTAATTAGAAGCGTAGACCATGCAATCAAATGTTTTATCTGCCCTTAATTCCCAGATTGCAAAGGCTTTATGCGTCTCAAGCCACTGCTGAACACATGACTTGGCATGCAAATCATGAAACAAAAGAGGGTCTAATGTGTCATCCTTCAGATGCAGAGGCATGGAAACATTTTGATAGAACATACTCTGAGTTTGTGATAGAGTCTCGAAACATCAGGTTAGGTCTCTGTGCTGATGAATTTGCCCCATTTGAAAAATCAGGAAAAAGTTACTCATGTTGATCAGTTATCTTAACTCCGTACAATCTTCCACTCGGTATATGCATGAAGACACCTTATATGTTTTTGACATTGATTGTGACTGGCCCGCAAAATCCGAAAAAGTTGATAGATGTTTATATGCAACCATTGATTGAAGAGTTACAACGGCTATGGGATGAAGGTGTAGTTACGTATGATGTTTCTACTGATCAAACATTTGTAATTAAGGCTGTTCTTCTTTGGACGATAAATGACTTTCCAGCTTATAGAATGTTATCTGGATGGAGTACAGCTGGGATCTTAGGATGTCCGATATGTTTGGAGAAATCGAAGTCATTCAGATTAAGACATGGTAAAAAGTCCAGCTATTTTGACTGTCACAGACAATTTTTGCCGACGAATCATACATTCAGAAGGAATAAAAAAGAGTTCATCAAGAATATGATTGAAAGAACACCTCCACCATTGAGGTTGACCGGTGATCAAATTTGGAAGCAAAGTGCAGGACTTTCCAACTGTTATTGAAAATCCTCATGGCATAACTATTGCGTACGGAAGTACACATAAGTGGACTAAACGCAGTATATTTTGGAATCTACTATATTGAAAGGCCCATCTTATTCATCATAATCTTGACGTCATGCACATTAAAAAGAATATTTTCGACAATGTCATAAATACTATGATAGATGTCACTAGAAAAACAAAAGACAACTTGAATGCAAGAAAAGATATGAGAGATATTTATGATCGGCCAACACTAGACGTGGATGCAAGCAGCAGGGGACCAAAAACCAAAAGCAGTTTATACATTGGATAAGGAGCAGAGACGAGTCGTTTGTCAATGGTTGAAATCTGTGCGGTTTCCTGATGGATATGCTTCGAACATCGGGAGATGTGTTGATTTGAACGAATGCAAGTTGACAGGATTAAAGAGTCATAATTGTCTCATATTTATGGAAAGACTAATTCAAATAGCTTTCAAGGAACTTCTACCAAACTTTGTATAGGGCGCCATTACAGAATTAAGTAATTTTCTTCATGATATTTGTTCAACAGTGCTAAAAGCATCACATATGTAGAAACTAGAGAGAGACATTCCAATTATTCTTTGCAACTTAGAAAGGATATTTCCTCCATCGTTTTTTTATTCAATGAAGCATCTCTTAGTTCACTTGCCTTATGAGGCCAAAGTTGCAGGTCCTGTCCAATTTCGATGGATGTATCCATTTGAGAGGTAAAAAAATTTTTAAAATAAATTTCAAAATACTTTATTATATATTATGTTCTGATAAACTTCTTTCTATTGCAACAAGATTCTTATATCATTCGAAGAAAAAAGTGAAAAATAAGACATGTGTTGAAGCTTCAATTTGTAATGCATAAATTATGGAAGAAGTGACAACATTTGCATCATACTATTTTGAGCCGTACGTGCAGTGCAAGAGGCGGAGAGCAGGAAGAAATGATGAGGGTCCCATTGATCCCAATTGCAAATCATTCTCTATTTTCAATTATCTCGATCGACCAAGCGGCGCATGTAAGTTTCGTTGCTTAACAGGCGAAGAACGGCGGACAGCCCATACATATATTTTACTAAACTGTCCAGAAGTAGAGCCATACTTCGAGTAAGTGTATATGTATTGCGTGTCGAATATTTACTAATATATAAATGTAAATTGTTAATAGGATTTTTCAAACTTCAATGTATAGACTACCACCAAATGAGTTTAACCGTCTATGCGATGAACAATTTGCAGCATGGTTCAAAATATATGTAAGTTGCCTATGGACCAAAATCAAGTTATTAATATTTTATACATCATTTAAATATATATTATTGACTTTGCGTGTGTGACCTTAGGTTCACAGTAATCATGATTAAGTTGAAGAGCAATGATTGCTATATCATCTATCATGGGATCCAAAGTCAAGAGTACGAACTTGGTCAGTATATTTCATAAACGGGTATAATTTTCACACTCAAGAATATGAAATAGGAAAAGCCACAATGAATAGTGGTGTGTGTTCGGTCATCCAATGGTGGCAGTTCAAAAGATGATTTTTATGGCTTGTTGGATGAAATCATGGAGATAAAGTACCCCGGACCATTAATGCGGGTTGTGTTATTTAAGTGCATGTGGTTCGACCCCGTCAAAGGAATGAAGGTGCATACGAAGTTTAATTTGGTTGAAATAAATCACAAGAAAATGTATATGAAATATGAACCATTTGTATTGGCACAACAAGCAATTCAAGTATATTATGTATCATATCCTAGTTTGAAACGTGACAAAACTGATTGGTGGGCTGTATGTAAAACCAAAGCACGAAGAAAAATCGAGGAACACTGGAAGGATACAGCATATCAACAAGAGGAAGTTTGTAACACGGTTCAAAATGAGGAATATAACATTCCAACTCTACGAAATCCATGTGGAGCAATGATAGATGTAGATCTAACTGAAATTCGCGAATCAAATTTAGAAGGTGTTGCAGAATCTGATTTTGAGACAGAGGATGACGACGATGATGCTCATGAAGAAGATGAAGATCAAGATGAAGACGAAGGTCAAGAAGATGAAGATTTAGATTTTTGAGACTTTTTACTAATTATGTCGTAATTATCATTATTACTATTACGACAAGAGTTTATTGTTGTTGTCATATTTATTAGTATTATTGTTGTCGCAATTATTAGTATTGTTGTTATTATTATTATTATTGTTATTATTATTATAATTATTATTGTTGTTGTTGATTATTATTATTGTTATTATTGTTACTGAAACGTTATTGTCGGGAAAAAAAATGAATTAGGCGTGTGTGGGCTAGTAGAAATGAAATTCGTGGCTAAATCCGTGGCAAATTTGCTACGAATTTAGCCACGAATTTGAAAAAAAATGAATTAGGCGTGTGGACATTTTTTTTTTAAATTCGTGGCTAAATTGCCACGGATTTAGCCACGAATTTTATTTTTACTAGCCTTTAATGAAATTCGTGGCTAAATCCGTAGAAAATTTGCCACGTATTTAGCCACAAATTTAAAAAAAATGCCCACACACGCCTAATTCAATTTTTTTCAAATCCGTGGCAAATTTGCCACGAATTTAGCCACGAATTTCATTTCTACTAGCCTTTAATGAAATTCGTGGGTACGAATTTCATTAAAAAAAATGTCCACACACGCCTAATTCATCTTTTTTCAAATTTGTAGCTAAATCCGTGACAAATTTTGCCATTGATTTAGCTACGAATTTAAAAAAAAATACCCACACGCCTAATTCATTTTTTTTTCAAATTCGTGGCTAATTTGCCACGAATTTAGCCACGAATTTGAAAAAAAATGCCCACGCCAAATTCATTTTTTTTCAAATTCGTGGTTAAATCCGTGGCAAATTTGCCACGAATTTCATTAAAGGCTAGTAGAAATGAAATTCATAGCTAAATCCGTGGCAAATTTACCACGAATTTGAAAAAAATTTCCCACGCACGCCTAATTTTTTCACATGTATTCAACAACAGAAAGAGGGGTGTTCAAAAAAGAATATATTAGGCTATGCTCATACAAAAGACCAATTCCAGAGGGCATGTAACAAATGCAACAACTAATAACTTGTCATATAAATAAATAGATAATGCTGAAGCAAGCTTACCCTCGAGTTTGAAAATTTTAACTAGCAAAGATCATCATCAGCAATGTCATTATCATTGTATCGCTCATCATTGTGGCCATCACCTACTGGATTAGTGAGAAATACAGGAGGAACGTCATCGTGATCGAGGTTGAAGTGTCGCATGATCAATTGCAAATGTTGTTTCACTCCTCTTATTTCTTCGTCCTTCTGTACAAGTAAATATTTAAGTTGGTTCTATTCTTGGGTCATTTGCTCCTCGTGTTGTGTCCTCCTTAAAAAAGCCGCATTGGAGGATGAAGTTGCAGCAGCCGGCGTTTTGTATATCCTTGACAAGGATCCCATCCCAAATATTTGACCTCTTTTCATTCCACCCGATGCCTCCACCCATAATGCCATACTGTCAACCGATGGCTCGTAAGCAACAACACCATCACCATCACCACTAGCAGCAGTGCTCATTACAAGTTCATCATATTTGTCCTAAATTAACAATATAGATGAAAATAAAAAAAACTTCATAAATAAATACAAAATATAACCTTACATACCTTAATAGTTTTTACTCGATTGCCACTCCATGTCTTATCTTTTTTTCTGAAATGTGCGTTCAAATGTAGCTATAAATGTCGGTTCCGTCCCCAATTCATCTACCTACAAAATATAAACATAAATGAGTAATCATTGAATTAACTTACAACATGTTTAATAGACTTACAATTCTTTTTCTATGCTCCCCGATGTTGATAGAGCCCCCAGCATATGTGGCAGACCCTTTACTAGAACTAGAAGCTCGATTCTTCTTATTTATTTCACTGATTTGCTTATGCTTTTCGGTGTCCCAAGTTCTCTTAATTTTCGCCCAATTATCAGCTGTAATAAAATCCGGCTTTTCTTGACTTCTCTTTGCTCTATTCATCACATTTCGCATGTGATCACCGGCTTTCTTCTTAAAAATTCTTCTAACTTCTTTCTCTTCCGCTTCATCCCACCGGAACTTCCGCTGCAAGCAATCAATAGAAAAACAATTGTATACTCATTATGCTAAACCAAACTTAGTTTGTGAGAAAATAAAAGGACAAAACTTACCTTGAACTCATTCCACCACAATTCCTTTACTTCTTTTGGAGCGGTGGTCCAACTACTATACTGCCCCATCCAACAGTTATTGATTATTTTATTAAGTTTCCTCACAACATACGTAGCATCAGTGAATCTGCAAACAGGTTATAACGATGTCAACATACGTAGCATCCGTGAAGTATACGGACAATTCAGTTGACATCCATAATAATTTACATATACTTAAAAAAATGAAGTACTTACGAATCTCCAAATGAGGATATCATGAATTGACTATCTTCTTCATCATTCGAGTGTTGCATTGAAGAAGAAGGTGGAACCGAAGGCGATGGAACTGAAGTAAATTCAGTTCGCATTTGAGGGTCGGAGGAAGGGCCAATGTGTCCATCAGCATGTACTGGTTGAGAGTTAGATGAAAGGGCGGGGGAAGAGGAAAGGAACGGGGACGAGGACGAGGACGAGGAAGGGGAAGAGCCTGGTCTTCTTTGTGAAGCTACACCACGACGCATGTGACCTCCACGTTTATACTAACAAGTTGGAAGGTTAGACAAATATGTTAAAAAATATGAACAAGTATTAGGGACACATAATGATGTACGTCATGAAGATTACCATTTTATTTTTTAGAGCAAGAGATAAACTTGGCCCCTGATAAAAAGCAAGCTGTTCGAAAATGTTTACGAGCTTAATTTCTGGTCGTACAACGGTAAAATAGGGAGTTGCAGCCCAATATTCATCAAAAGAATTGGAGCAAACAGCAAACAGAATTGGTCGGTGATAGCAAACAGCCCAATATTCATCAAAACAAAAGAAAATTAACTTCTAGCCACTAGAGTTACAGCAATAAGAGCTAAACAATACTACTTGTTGTAACAGCTTCCCAACTACCAGCTTTGATATCAATGCCCCGCCCAGAACTAAACACCTTGAACTCAAGATCCAGCAAGAGGACATACCACACACTATTCGCCAAAAATCAAAAGGCCGGCCTTCCCTGACTTCCCTTTCTGGTATTCGCCCCAATCGCGGTCCGCCACACCTATTACAACAAACCTACATGAAACGACCCACATTATAGCCTATTTTTTTTTATTGATTTCAATATTCAAACCTAGATATAAATAAAATAATAATGAAACAACTCCGAAACGCAAAAAAAAACTCAAACCGAACTGAAATCACTATTCATCCAGAATGATTTTTTGCTCAAAAACCCATGTAAACGACTCCGAAACGCCGAAAAATGACTTACGTCACGGTCGAAGGTGGTGATTTTGGATCAGAGGGCCATTTCCACTTGATCGACCAAATTTCAGCTCATTCCGACCACATTTCACCTCATTCCGATCAAATTTCAAACGAATTTCAACTAAATTTCAACCCAAATCCGATCAAATTTCAGCTAATTCCGACCAAATTTCAATCTAAATCAGACCAAATTTCAACCTAAATCCGAGGAATTTGATTCTGTTTCGTGGGCGAAACAGAACCATTCTATTTCGCCCACGAACAGAATGAAATTCGTGGGCGAAACAGATTAGAATTCTGTTTCGTGGGCGAAACAGAACCATTCTGTTTCGCCCACGAACAGAATGAAATTCGTGGGCGAAACAGACCTAATCTGTTTCGCCCAACGTCCAACAGCAGACCCAACACAATGGTTCTATTGTCCAACAGCAGACCCAAGCTAAGTCGTCCAATAGAAGCAAAAACAGCAGACCCAACACAAACAACAGAAGCAGAAGCAGAAGCAAACATCCACAAAAAAATTTAGAGAACGAAATTAGCCACGGAATAAAATTCGTGGCTAACGTGCGACGGAATTAGCCACGAATTTGAATCCGTGGCTAATTTGCCACGATATTAGCCACGAATTTTAATCCGTGGCTAATTTCGGCGGAAATTAGCAAAACGGCGTCGTCTTCATTTGCGGGTAGAATTTAGGGTTTCTTCTCTGTCTCGATCGAACAATCTAGGGTTTTCTTCTCTTGAACTTCTCCCTCTTCTCTGTCTCTCTCTCTCTCTCGAACAATTCTCGGCGACCTTCGGCGCGATTCTCGGCGTTCTTCGGCGGCGGACGCTAGGAAGCGCAAGGACACCTAGCGCGAGGATCGTCGTCCGAGAGTTTGAGGTACGTTCTCTAAATTTTTTTGTGGACGTTTGCTTCTACTTCTGCTTTTGTTGTTTGTGTTAGGTTTGCTGTTTTTACTTCTGTTGAACGACTTAGCTTGAGTCTGCTGTTGGACAACAGAACCATTGTGTTGGGTCTGCTGTTGGACGTTGGGCGAAACAGATTGGGTCCATTTCGCCCACGAATTTCATTCTGTTCGTGGGCGAAACAGAATGGTTCTATTTCGCCCACGAATTTGATTATGTTTCGTGGGCGAAATAGAATGGTTCTATTTCGCCCACGAAATAGAATCAAATTCCTCAAATTTAGGTTGAAATTTGGTCGGATTTAGGTTGAAATTTGATCGAAATGAGCTGAAATTTGGTCGAATTTGGGTTGAAATTTGATCGGAATGAGCTGAAATTTGGTCAGTCAAGTGAAATTTGGTAAGTCGTTTTTCGTTGTTTCGGAGTCGTTTACATGGGTTTTTGAGCAAAAAATCATTCTGAATGAACAATGATTTCAGTTCGATTTGAGTTTTTTTTTGCGTTTCGGAGTCATTTCATTATTATTTTATTTATATCTAGGTTTAAATATTGAAACCAATAAAAAATAGGCTATAATGTGGGTCGTCTCATGTAGATTTGTTGTAACAGGTGTGGCGGACCGCGATTTGGGCGAATACCAGAAAGGGAAGTCAGGGAAGGCCAACCTTTTGATTTTTGGCAAATACTGTGTGGTATGTCCTCTTGCTGGATCTTGAGTTCAAGGTGTTTAGTTCTGGGCAGGGCATTGATATCAAAGCTGGTAGTTGGGAAGCTGTCGCAACAAGTAGTGTTGTTTAGCTCTTATTGCTACAACTCTAGTGGCTGGAAGTTAATTTTCTTTTGTTTTGATGAATATTGGGCTATTTGCTGCCACCGACCAATTATGTTTGCTGTTTGCTTCAATTCTTTTGATGAATATTGGACTGCAACTCCCTATTTTACTGTTGTACGACCAGAAATTAAGGTCGTAAACATTTCCGGACAGCTTGCTTTTTATCAGGGGCCAAGTTTATCTCTTGCTTTAAAAAACAAAATGATAAGCTTCACGACGTACATCATTATGTGTCCCTAATACATGTTTATATTTTTTAACATATTTGTCTAACCTTCCAACTTGTTAGTATAAACGTGAAGGTCACATGCGTCGTGGTGTAGCTTCACATAGAAGACCATGCCCTTCCCCTTCCTCGTCCTCGTCCCTGTCCCTTTCCTCTTTCCCTGCCCTTTCATCTAACTCTCAACCAGTACATGTTGATGGACACATTGACCCTTTCTCCGATCCTCAAATGCGAACTGAATTTACTTCAGTTCCATCACTTTCAGTTCCACTTTCTTCTTCAATGCAACACTCGAATGATGAAGAAGATAGCCGATTCATGATATCCCCATTTGGAGATTCATAAGTACTTCATTTTTTTAAGTATATGTAAATTATTATGGATGTCAACTGAATTGTCCGTATACTTCACGGATGCTACGTATGTTGACATCGTTATAACCTGTTTGCAGATTCACGGATGCTACGTATGTTGTGAGGAAACTTAATAAAATAATTAATAACTGTTGGATGGGGCAGTATAGTAGTTGGACCACCGCTCCAAAAAAAGTAAAGGAATTGTGGTAGAATGAGTTCAAGGTAAGTTTTGTCCTTCTATTTTCTCACAAACTAACTTCGGTTTAGCATACTGAGTGTACAATTGTTTTTCTATTGATTGCTTGCAGCGGAAGTTCAGGTGAGATGAAGCAGAAGAGAAAGAGGTTAGAAGAATTTTTAAGAAGAAAGCCGGTGATCACATGCGAAATGTGATGAATAGAGCAAAGAGAAGTCAAGAAAAGCCAGATTTTATTACAGCTGACAATTGGGCGAAAATTAAGAGAACTTGGGACACCGAAAAGTATAAGCAAATCAGTGAAATAAATAAGAAGAATCAAGCTTCAAGTTCTAGTAAAGGGTCTGCTACATATGCTGGGAGCTCTATCAACATCAGGGAGCATAGAAAAAGAATTGTAAGTCTATTAAACATGTTGTAAGTTAATTAAATGATTACTCATTTATGTTTATATTTTGTAGGCAGATGAATTGGGGACGGAACCGACATTTATAGCTACATTTGAACGCACATTTCAGAAAAAAGATAAGACATGGACTGGCAATCGAGCAAAAGCTATTAAGATATGTAAGATTATATTTTGCATTTATATATATGAAGTTTTTTTATTTTCATATATATTGTTAATTTAGGACAACTATGATAAACTTGTAATGAGCACTGCTGCTAGTGGTGATGGTAATGGTGTTGCTGCGTCCGAGCCATCAGTTGACAGTATGACATTATGGGTGGAGGCATCGGGTGGAATGAGAAGACGTCAAATATTTGGGATGGGATCCTTATCAAGGATATACACAACGCCGACTGCTGCAACTTCATCCTCCAATGCGGCTTTTTTTAGGAGGACACAACACGAGGAGCAAATGACCCAAGAATTGAACCAACTGAAACATTTACTTGTACAGAAAGACGAAAAAATAAGAGGAGTGAAACAACATTTGCAATTGATCATGCGACACCTCAACCAATTGATCATGCGACACCTCAACCTCGATCACGATGACGTTCCTCCTGTACCTCCCACTAATCCAGTAGGTGATGGGCACAATGATGAGCGACACAATGATAATGACATTGCTGATGATGATGCTGATGATGATGCTGATCTTTGCTAGTTAAAATTTCCAAACTCGAAGGTAAGCTTGCTTCAGCATTATCTATTTATTTATAAGACAAGTTATTAGTTGTTGCATTTATTACATGCCCTTTGGAATTAGTCTTTTGTGTGAGCATAGCCTAATATATTCTTTTTTTAACACCCTCTTTCTGCTGTTGAATAGATGTGAAAAAATTAAGAGCGGTTAGGAGTTTGATATTGTGATGTTTGCGTTGCAGATGGACAGGACTTCGATTCTTGGAGACACTATAGACTACGTGACTACGTGAAAGAACTTCTTGGCAAGATCAACAGTTTGCAACAAGAGAGCGAACTTCTTAGTGCTTTGTTCCATTTCTTTCTTTTTTGTGTTTGTTCTTGTCTTGACTGTGATTCTATCAATGTTAAATATAAATTCTATAATTGTTGTTAATTAGATTTCAAATCGAAATCGTCCCTAAACAACATTCGTCGCAGACTTTGTCACTAAATTATTCATTAAAATTCGTCGCCAAATTCGTTTCGGAACAATGTTCGTGGCAAAAGTAAAAAAATTTCTTGGCAAATTAGTGACAAATTTTGCCACGAATAAGTTTGTCGCAAAATACTGACCAAAAAAAAAATTGGTGGCAAATTAGCCACGAATAATTTCGTCACAAAAAACTGACAAAAAAAAATTGTGGCAAATTAGCCACGAAATGTGTTCGTGGCAAATTACCCACAAATAAGTTCGTCGCAAAAAACTAAAAAAAAAAATTTGGTGACAATTTAGCCACAAATTTTGCCACGAATAATTAGCAACGATTTTTGCCACGAAAAGATTTCGTCGCAATTTCGCGACCAACAAAAAAAAATTTGAAAAAAATAGCGACGAATTTTGCCACGAATACAGTTCGTGGCAAATTAGCGACGAATTTTGCCACGAATATTTAGCCACGAATTTTGCCAGAATTTTTTTCGTGGCAAATTAGCCACGAATTTTGCCACGAATAATTAGCGACAAATTTGCGACGAAATTTTTTTCGTCGCAAATTTGCCACAAATTTTTTCACGAATAGTTAGCGATGAATTTTGCGACGAATTTTTTTTTGTCGCAAATTAGCGACGAATTTATTTTCGTCGCAAATTAGCGACGAAAATTGAAATTTTCCGTCGCAAAATTTTGCGACGGCCTATTAGCGACGAATTTTTTTCCGTCGCTAATTTCGTCGCAAATTAGTTTAGCGACGAATTTTGCCAAATTTTTCGTGGTAAAATTTGTCGCCAAAACCAACTTTTTTTGTAGTGCTAGCCCTAGTATCACCACTCTTCTATCCCAGCTATTTCTCAATTACACAGCACAGTTTTCCATATGGATTATAAAAATAGCATGTACTGGCTCATTTCAAAATTACACGCACGGCTTTGAAGAGAATGCTGCTTATCTCGTGAATGGAGGCTTCGTGAACAGTGATTTGAATCTGGTTTTGGGTCGATGGTATTGGCTCTCTTCTCGATGTGTCTTATTCAGAAAACTCTCAGAATGCAGCTTTTCAGATGAAAACTCTGGTGGTTGCTTCCCCGATTATTCCTGAAAGTAAGCGATCGAGCTTGTGATTTGAGTTAAACAAAATGGGAACAGAAAATGAAGCAGCAAGGCGTATGGCTGCTCTTTGTAGAAGATTAGGGCATTTATGGGTGGAAAGGAAGATAGCTAGTCTAGATGAAGTAGTGATTGAGGATAAACTTGTAGAATGTGAACGTACCTTATTTGGTAGTCTGTACGGAAACCCTAATGTCAACTTCCAAGCTTTCCAATCTACGATGTTAAAAGCATGGAAATCAACAAGTATTGCGTGCAAGCATCTTCAACTAGGCTTATTCTCCTTTGAGTTCCCTTCAATAGAGGAGAAAGACAGAATATTAAATTCTGGCCCTTGGTCTTTTTCGAGACATCTTCTTGTCTTAAAACCTTGGGAGCTAAGCACACCTCCCCATCGTATCGCATTTGATTCTTGTGCCTTTTGGATGCAAATTTATGGGTTACCTATAGAAGGAAGGACGGAAGAAGCTATGAGAAAAATTGCTGAGTTCGTGGGTAATGTCTCTGAGGTTAAAATTGAAACAGGGGGTTTTGCGTCCATTGTAGTAGGAAGAGCAAGAGTCACATTGAAGCTGTCTAGCTGGATTTTAAGTATGAAACAGGGGGTTTTACTCTCTAGGATGATTTCTGGTTTTCGGGGAAAAGAGCACTAGCTGGATTTTAAGTATGAACGACTCCCTCAATTCTGCTACTCATGCGAGAGGATGGAACATTATGCAAGAAACTGTGAGGTAGTGCCTTATGACGAGGCCTTCTTTTCTACTAATGAATATATATACTGTTACGTTACTTGAGTGCTTTTAATTTTATTTTCTGGGTTTTATTTCTTTTTATCTACGTAAGGGTATTTTGGTCATATACAATTTATATTCAATATAAGCGATAGGAGTAGGGCTTCAGTAACTGAAGCCGTTAGCCCCTTGTTGGCTTTTACGATATGTTTCTTCCGCTTTTCTTCTTCTCTCTATTTCTCCTCTCTTCCATCTTCTCTCGTCTACTTACCGCAATTCTCAAAATAGCTTTGTCACATGGTATCAGAGCAGATCTAATCACCCGATTCCTTGATCCTACTGCTGGTTTGAGAGTCCCCTAATAACACTTTTCTTCTCTGGTGCGCAGCCACCCAAAGCTCTAAGTTCCACCTATTTTTCTCTTCTAGTTTTGATACATATAAGACCAGGAGAAATCAGATCCACTAGGTTCTGTTTGCGACTACGGATTACAACACTTACTGATTAGCGGATTCAAGGATCATAATTTTTCGTTGATTATGATCGTTGTTGCAGGATTTCCATTGAAAATATAATTAATTTAATGGGGATTTTTTTTCTTGGTGAGATATTTTTCTTCTATACAACAGCCTATATTTCTGAGATTTGAGCATCCCCTTTATGAAATCAATGGAGCCAATTGCTTCTAATCATTTGTCGGTATTGATTTTATGGAGCCAAAGGCTGTTTTATTTCTTGCACTGAAGTTTTGGTCTTCTTGATTTGTGGTAGATATATTTATATTGAGATTATCACCATGAGTGATACTAAGGGTTCTACAGACAGTGTTAATGTTCAGATTACCACCATTAAATTAAATGGGGCCTCTAATTACTTGTTAAGGGCTCAAGCCGTTAAGGTCTATATTAATGCCAAAGGGAAACTTAGGTATCTTACGACAGACCCCCTGCTGTAGAATGTAAAGATTATGGTGACTGGATGAGAGAGAATGATACACTTTATGTGTGGTTATGGAACAGCATGGAACCACCCATTGTTACTAATGTTATGTTCCACAAAACTGCCAAGGGAGTGTGGGATGATCTTATGGAGAGCTACTCACAAGACAAAAACATGTCTAGAGTCTATGAATTATATGATAAGATATTTAATTTTAAACAGGGGGACAAATCTCTTAGAGAGTATTATAGTGCTTTGAAAGGCATGTGGGAAAAACTCAATCTTTATCAGCCCATCACTTCTGATCTTGAGAGACTAAAGACACAACGGGTTGAATTTCAAGTGGCCAAGTTTTTATCTGGATTGAATACTGACTTGCAACCTGTGAAAAGCCAGCTTCTTGCTGAAGAGAAAGTTCCCTCTATGAATGAAGCATTTTGTCAAATTCAGCGCATTGTTCCTTCATGTTCTACATCATCTAAAGACAGTTTAGCACTTTTGGCTAGTAGTGGTGGTCGTGGTCGTGGTGGATTTTCTAATAGAGGTCGCGGTTCAGGGGGAGGCCGTGGCCGTGGTGGTGGACGTAGTGGATATAATTCTGATCAAGACAGTCGTCAATGTACATACTGTGGCAAATCTGGTCATAATGTTGACACTTGTTGGACCAAGAATGGCAAGCCTGAGTGGGCTCAACGATTAGCTGCTGCAAATGCTGTTATGTCTAAAGGGAGTGCTGGAAATGTCTCTTTTGGTGACACATATTCATCTATCCCAACTGGGGGTAATTCTTCAGAGTCTATGGCTCGGGATGATATGATTTCACAACTTATCAAGCATGTCCAGCAACTAGAGGCTTCCAGTTCCTCATCCACTACAACTCTTGCACGTACAGGTAACATGGCCTTTTTCTCTACATTGTCTCCTAGCACCTAGGTCATTGACTCAGGACCTTCTAGTCATATGACGGGTAAGCAAGAACTATTTTCTTCCCACCATAGTTCATCATCTGAAGTTGTTTTAGCTAATGGTTCCTCAACTCAGGTGGTTGGATCAGGGGATGCTTCACTCACACCTTCCTTATTTTTGTCCTCTGTCTTACATGTTCCCCAACTTCCTTTGAATTTGTTGTCTGTTAGTCAGTTAACTAAAGCTCTTGATTGTTCTGTTATATTTTACCCCTCTTCTTGCATCTTTCAGGACCTTCAGACAAAGAAGACGATTGGTGGAGGGCATGAACATGATGGACTCTACTATTTGGATGGTGTCTCTACTGCTGACGCCAATGGTTTAACTGCTAGTTCTACTACCCCGTATTATGGCATTCCCGTTTAGGACATTTATCTTCATTTAAGTTACAACAAATAATTCCCGAGTGTAAATCAGTTTCTACTCTTGAGTGTGAGGCGTGTGAACTTGGGAAACATCATTGTAGTTCTTTTCCTAGTCGTAGTGATTCTCGTGCATCTACTTTACTTGAACTTGTTCATTTGGACATATGGGGACCTTTGCGTATTGATAGTAGAAATGATTTTAAGTACTTTGTTACTTTTATGGATGATTATTCTCGTCTACCATGGCTTTATATGCTTCATGATCGTTCTGAATTATTATCTGTTTTTAAATTATTTCATCGTGAAGTTACTAATCAGTTTAATACATCCCTTAAAATTTTACGAACTAATAATGCTCTAGAATACTCACAGAAATCAATTTCTTTGTTTTGTTCTAATCTTGGCATTATACCCCTCAGCAGAATGGTGTGGCCGAGAGAAAGAATCGTCATTTTCTAGAAGTTGCTCGTTCACTCTTGTTTTATATGCATGTCCCAAAATCATTTTGGAGTGATGCTATCCTTACTGCTTGTTACCTCATAAATCGTATGCCTTCCACTGTTCTCAATAATCAATCACCTATTAGTGTTGTGTTTCCTGACAAGCCAGTATTCCCTCTTACCCCTCATGTCTTTGGGTGTGTTTGTTTTGTCCATAACTTACGTTCCGGTGTTGATAAACTATCCCCTCGTGCCTCCAAATGTGTTTTTCTCTGGTATTCACGAACTCAAAAAGGATATCGGTGTTATGATCCTTTGACTTGTACCCAATATGTCAGTGCTGATGTTACATTTTTCGAGTACACACCATACTATTCTGATAAGGGTAAAGAGTTTTCAACTGACATTGTGGCCGATCCTCCTATCCCACAACTTATCCCTTTAGACTCTGTTAGTCCTTCTCCCGTGTCTCCTCCTTTGCAGGTGTATCAGCGATGAAAGCAGTCTACGGCACCACCAATCTCCAGCTCTTCCATGCCCTCCGTCCAATCTCCCTCCTTGTCTCCTGGTCCGAACAATCTTCCAATTGCCCTTCGCAAAAGTACTCGTTCTTGTACCCAAAAATCCTCTTTTGCTTACCCTATCGAGCGCTATGTGTCTCTTTCACAGCTTCCTTCCCCATTACATGACTTTGCTCTATCATTACATACTCACACAATTCCTACCTCTACCACTGAGGCCTTGTCTCATCTTGAGTGGAAGAGAGCTATGAATGTGGAAATGGAAGCTCTGGTGTCTCGACAGACATGGTCTTTGGTTGATCTTCCTCCTGGGAAAGATGTGGTGAAGTGTCGATGGGTGTACACCATCAAGTACAACCCGGATGGCTCAGTTGAGCGTCTTAAGGCCCGACTTGTTGCTAAAGGTTTTACTCAATCAAATTTATGGGGTGGACTATTTTGAGACATTTTCTCCTGTGGCGCGTCTCAATTCTGTTCATGTAATTATTTCTCTTGCTGTGAATTATGATTGGCCGGTATATCAATTAGATGTGAATAATGCGTTTATTTATGGTGATTTATCTGAAGAAGTATATATGGAGCAACCTCTTAGGTATGTTGCTCAAGGGGAGAATCGTAGTAAAGTATGCCGGCTGCATAAGGCCATTTATGGGTTGAAACAGTCTCTAAGAGCATGGTTTGAGAAATTCAGTTCAGTGATTTCCAAGTATGGTTTCCACCAGTATTATTCTGATCATTCTGTTGGCTTGGAAGCTAGTTTACCAGTGTCAGATAAAAGATCAAGAACATATTTTCGCTAAGACAACTTAATACCTTTCCTACTTCGTAAAACTTCAATACCCAAAAAATACCTAAGAGCTCCCAAGTCTTTAATCTGAAACTGCTGTTGAAGCAAAGACTTGACTTCAAAAATGCCGGTCACATCACTGCTAGAGACAATTATATCATCTACATATACAACAAGAACGATCACTCCTAACTCCTTTAGAACAAAAACAGAATGATCAGAATAACACTGGTGGAAACCACACTTGGAAGTTTGGAGTTGATGATGGAGATGATATTGAAGATGAGCATCGATATCGGAGTCTAGTTGGGAAACTAATTTATCTTAGTGTTACACGACCCGATATTTCCTTTGTTGTTGGTGTAGTGAGTCACCCAAGAAGGCTCATTGGGATGTTGTTTGTCGCATTCTTCAGTACCTTAAAGGCTCTCTTGGTAAGGGATTGATTTATAAACCGAATAGTTCTTCCAATCTAGTTGGCTACTCTGATGCTGATTGGGCTGGGTCAGCATGTGATCGGCGATCTACGACTGGGTATTGCACTTTTCTTGTTGGTAATTTGGTTACTTGGAGAAGCAAAAAAGAGACTACCATTGCCAAGTCTAGTACAGAAGCTGAATATCGTGCTATGGCACATACTGTGGCTGAATTGTTGTGGTTGAAATCCCTTCTCCAGGAGCTTGGATTTTCTATTAATCAACCTATTGATATGATGTGTGATAATCAAGCAGCTATTTATATAGCTAGAAATCCTGTTTTTCATGAGTGAACGAAGCATATAGAAGTTGATTGTCACTTTGTTCGTGATGCTGTGAAGTGGAAGTTGGTTGCAACTCCTTACGTTGCCTCTAGAGATCAGTTTGCCGGTATGTTCACTAAAGCGTTGTTTCATCCTGTCTTTGTTGCTGGTTGTTCCAAGCTGGGCACGGGTGACCTTTATGCTCCAGCTGGAGGGGAAGTGTTACGTTACTTGAGTGCTTTTAATTTTATTTTCTGGGTTTTATTTCTTTTTATCTACATAAGGGTATTTTGGTCATATACAATTTATATTCACTATAAGCAATAGGAGTAGGGCTTCAGTAACTGAAGCCGTCAGCCCTTTGTTGGCTTTTACAATCTGTTTCTTCCCCTTTTCTTCTTCTCTCTATTTCTCCTCTCTTCCATCTTCTCTCTTGTCTATTTACCGCAATTCTCAAAATAGCTTTGTCACATATACTTTATTGGGTCTTGGCTGAAAGCTGAAACAAATGTCTATAGTCCTTTCTGGGAGGCATTTTATGGAGAGGAAACAGAGGAGGATGTGATGGACAAGATTGTGCCCGAAACTCCAGTAAATTCTGGACCACTAACTCAGGTCCAGAGAAGTTCCCCACAGGATTAGAGAGGCAAAAGAAAACTCACTGAAGTTGGCATGGCTATTAATGAAGCTGAACCAATAACGGAAGGTTTTCATTCTAATGCAATGGCCCTTACTTGGCCAGTAGAGCTCCCTGCATCACATTTTGCCAAGGAAAAGCTACTTAGGAAACAGAGAAAGACAACCTCGATAAATAAGAAAGGCAGGAGATTCTCTCCTTATGAACAGCAAAGTAACTCTCAGCACATACTGGACGAAAGTCTACTTATGGATACCCCGATCCAAGAGGCGATAGATTCTAGAAAATGGGCTTTAGTGTCTAGCCCTAATAAGCCACCGGGGGACAAATGAAACTTATTTGTTGGAACTGTTAGGGATTGGGCACACCCATGGCAATCCAAGCTTTGAGAGCCATTATGGCTCAAGAAAGGCTCAACTTGGTGTTTTTAATGGAAACTAAAAACCAAGAGATTATTATCCAAAGAGTAAGATGAAGGCTGAAGTTTCAGAATTGTTTTGTGGTGAATCCAATTGGAATTGCTAGGGGTTGGCTCTGTTTTGGAATGATGGATATAATTTAAGGGTAGATTCAGCGGCTGATGAGTATGTTGATGTTATATATGAAGATCCCGAGAGAGGAGAGAAGAGTAGGCTGACTTTTATCCATGCTCCAACATCATTTTAGGCACGATTGGTTTTTTGGGAGAAAATTCAAAGCTTAAATGTGCAGGAGCAATTACCTTGGGTATGTTTAGGAGACTTTAATGAAATTTGTGTCATTGGGAGAAGGTGGGTAAAAGAATGGTGGAGACGTACAGGTTAAATGCGTTTAGAGATTTCCTAAATGCATGTCAATTGATAGACTTGGAGAGCAAGGGATGTGCAATTACCTTGGGTATGTTTAGGAGACTTTAATGAAATTTGTGTCATTGGGAGAAGGTGGGTAAAAGAATGGTGGAGACGTACAGGTTAAATGCGTTTAGAGATTTCCTAAATGCATGTCAATTGATAGACTTGGAGAGCAAGGGATGTGCCTTCACTTGGGCTAATAATCGTGAAGGGAAGGAATATATCAAAGAAAGGCTGGATCGAGTAACTAGCAATTTAGAGTGGAGACTTTTATATCCAGAAACCGAAGCATTTGCATTACCAGCCATCGGTTCGCACCATAGCCCAATGCTAATGTCATTTTCAACAGTACCAGTTAAGAGAGTAAAGATGTTTAAGTTTGAAGCATTTTGGCTTGAAAATGAAGAGTGTGGAAGAATTGTAAAGCAAGTATGGAACTCACCAACTATTGCCAATGTGTGCTTAACCAGTAAACTGAAGAGCTGGAAAAATGGAGCAAAAAGGCATTCCCTAACAATATAAAGAAAATTGCTGCCTTAAAAGGGGAACTCCAACTTTTGATCAATTCACAAAATCTGAATTTTGAAAGGGATAGGGTGAAACAACTATCAGAACAAATTGAGCAATGTTGGAGGCCAGAGGAGATGTATTGGGGTTTGCGTTCAAGAATCAATTGGCTAAAATGGGGCGACAAGAATACTAAGTACTTTCACACCACGACAATTGAAAGGAGGCAGAGGAATTGAATCTCAGCATTGAGAAAGTCAGAAGGGAGTTGGACTCGGGAGCCTAAAGAACTCAAAGAGATGACGGTTGAATTCTTCAAAGAGTTATATAGCAATGTCGGCACCCAAAATTTTGAACAAGTTATACAAAAATGTCCGGTCCTTGTTACGGAAGAAATGAACCAGAAGCTAACTGCTGAAGTGACAGTGGAGGAGGTGCAAAAGGCTGTATTTGAGATGGGAGGCTCGACAAGGTGATCCAATTTCCCCATATCTCTTTATCTTGATGGTAAATTCATTGTCAAGTCTAATTAAATCAGCAATCGAGGAGGGCACTATAACTGGGATAAAATTAAACAGACATTGTCCAACCCTCTCGCATTTATTATTTGCGGATGATTCCATTTTTTTCTTGGATGGAAAGGTACAAGAGTGTCAGAACTTTGCTTTAATTTTGAATCAATAATGCTATGCTTCAGGGCAGGCTATCAATTTAAACAAGTCCGGTATATCCTTTAGCAAAGGATGCCCACATAATTTGAGAAGGAATATGGCGAATGAATTGAGAGTCCCTGAAGTTGAAAAGACGGGGAAGTACTTGGGAATTCACTCCGAATGGGGAACTTCTAAAAAGCAAATGTTTGCGTGGATATTAGCCAGAGTTAATATGAAATTAGAGTGGTGGAAGGAAAACTTGATCACAAAAGTAGGTAAAGAGATCCTACTCAAAACAATGGTTAAAGCATTGCCGCAATATGCCATGTCTATTTTTAAAATTCTAGTTTCTATTTGGAAATCCATTGAAAGGCGAATAGCTTCTTTTTGGTGGAAAAACAGTGATTCCAAAACAGGGTTGCATTGGAGAAGATGGGAATTGTTAAAACAGAGGAAAGATTCGGGAGGAATGGGCTTCAGAGACTTAATATCTTAACAAGGCTATGCTCGGGAAGCAAGCCTGGAGGCTTTCTCATAATACACCTTCTTTATGGTGTCAGATTTTAAAAGGGATCTACTTCCCTCATGGATCATTTTGGAATGCTCGAAAAGGTACCCGACCTTCATAGGGTTGGCAGAGTATCTTAATGGGTAGATAAGCTATTTCACCTTCAGTGATGTGGTCAGTAGGAAATGGAGATGATATTAAGATAAGAGAAGACAAATGGCTTAAGAGAGGCATCATTGGAGGACCTGCGAACTGTGGTGAACCTACTCGAGTTTCTGAACTGATTTTTAAGGAGGAGGATAAATGGGATGAACAAAAGCTTCGTAGACTGTTTGATGAACAAATAGTTAGCGAAATACTAACTATTCCTCTGAAAACTCAGAATGCTCGAGATAGATTGGTGTGGACAGGTACAGAATCGGGTCTTTTCACTGTAAAGAGTGCTTACAATAAAGATCGAAAAGCAGTTTTGCAAAACACTGGAGAGCAAACATCAACATCATATCAGCCACCCCGTGAGTTATGGAACAAAATTTGGCATATGAAAACCCCTCCCAAAATCAGAATCTTTATTTGGAGTCTATGTCAGAATGCTATCCCTACCAAAGCCAACTTATACAGAAGAAACATACTACCTGAAGCCTTGTGCCCCTTTTGCAGCTCAAAACCCGAGACAATAGAACACTTGTTCTTGCTTTGCCCTCGGACCTCGCTGATTTGGGCGAATTCTGCATTGCAAATTAAGATATCACGAGTAGGGTTGTCGAGAATCGAAGAATGGTTACTGAAATTCAAGGAAGAATCAGTAGATCTACCGTCGTTCGAGGTTGTTGCGGCTGTTCTGTGGTTTATTTGGTGGGCGAGAAACGATTTCATTTTCCGGAACAAAACGCCCCAATCCAGAAATCCTTGTTGAATCAGCGCACAATATGCTCAGTAATTGGCGCAAGTGGAATCACAAAGAAAAGGAAACTAATTCAGAAGGAGAAGCCCTACCTCGATGTTGGTATCCTCCAAAGGAACGAACTTTAAAGGCGAATTTCGACGGCTCTTATATAGAAGGATCGAACTCGGGCGCAGTAGCTGTTGTTGTCCGAGATGCGTCGGGAACTCTGGTGGACGAAGTAGCGAGAACGGTGCCGGCGTCGTCCGCGAGTCAAGCCGAAACCCTCGCTGCTCTCTCTCTCCTGGAAACAAAGAAAGAAGAAGATATCGTACTTAGAATCTGACTGCCTGTCTTTAGTTCACGTGCTTAACAGCTCATATCATGGTACTTGGGAAGCACGTGCTCTTATCGTGGAAGTTCGCAGGGTCATGGGCCGGTTCAAGAACATTTCTCTAGCCTACTGCACAAAAAAGTCCAATAATGTGGCGGACTGAATTTGAAAGGTTTATAGACAAAAAAAATCTACCCTCAAATTGAGTATCCCAACCCCCAACTTCTTTGGGATCTACTACTTTGTTTTGATGCCCTTGACGTGGGCTTTGATGTTTGAAGTATTTTCAGATTCAATAAATTTTGTTTGACAAAAAAAAAGGCACGAAACAATAATAGTTGGCCAGTTCTTCCCGCACATATTCATGCCTCAATCTTAAAATTGGAAATCAATGCGGATCGGAGATCAACTTTCCTCCCTTCTCTCCGATTTTGCGCTCCTTTCCTTTCGATAGAGCGGCTCCATCAATCGATTTTGGTGATATTAACAATCTTTATTATTAAAATTGAATGTTATCTCATTGAACATGTTTAACAAATTGTCGGAGTCCACTCTCTATCAAAACCCAGCCTTTTAGTGAATTGGTATTATGGCGACAGAAAAAAACGGATGTCCTTAGCCATATATATTTAGATTTTTCTAATGGATCGCATGTAAATGTTCGGGCATCATCAAGCTATTCTGAAGTAGGTGGACACCATGAGATT
Organism: Syzygium oleosum; assembly: GCF_021117445.2. Classification (NCBI taxonomy): domain Eukaryota; kingdom Viridiplantae; phylum Streptophyta; class Magnoliopsida; order Myrtales; family Myrtaceae; genus Syzygium; species Syzygium oleosum. The sequence continues at coordinate 2,151,643 of NW_026607510.1, read as the reverse complement.
TGTATTTCAATATTATGAAAATCTAACAACATGAGAATTAACTTTTGCCACCAAAAATTGTTTTGGCTAGCTATAAAGCAAGTGAACGTCTGAATCGCAACAGTATTTGGTAATGTGAAATTATGCAGATGACGACGTGAAAGAGATTAAATATTTGGGATTAGCTCGAAGTGGGACTTCATTAGAACGATGTTCTGTAAATGGATCAAGAAGAAAACTGTCTCTAAGAATATGTGTAGCACAGTATGCACAGCTTTTGTCACAAAATTAAAAATATCCCTGCTTAGGACCCTTATATTGCTATCACTGGGCATAAAACTAATTTCTCACCCAACTTTCCCCGAATAATGTGAACAGCACCCTCCATTCCCTTCACCGGAACTTTGGATGAGCAATTGGGCCGTGCCTTGCCGGGCCCGGAAGAAACAACGGGCCGTGCTTGGACAGAGGCCTGCCACACCCATGGGCCCTAATGGCTGGCCAGGGCCCATTTTCTTTATATTGGACTAAGGCCTTCTTGACTCGTAGGATTCACTCTTACCTAAAGCAATCACTATGTTCCTGATCTTTCTCCTGACTCGTTGCCTTTACCAATTATATCTTTTGAATCTGCGTCTCCTTCCATTAGATCAATGAGAGCATAGAGAATTCTCTCGGTTATCTCGGTAACCAAACGTGTAGTTTCGATGGAAAATAGAAGCTACGTGTGGAGATTTTTCTCCGCGACACTTGGATATAAGATTTTAGATTGATTTGGGGAAGTTTAATCTGCAAGTGACGATCTATTATGCGAATAGTGAATTATTAAGCGACAATTTCTCTGAAAAGCAATTGGAAACAATTATTTTAAAATCATTACAACTATGAAAATTTTAACATTCTACACATAATGAAAGCAACAATTCTTTACTTATTGCCTTTACATGAAAATTTTTTGCACTAGTACATAAACTGTCAACAATGCACGCATTGTTTTCGTGAGAGAGTTGAAGAAACAGGCTTTAGCATCACATATTTAAGCCATATGAAATCGACTTACTTTATACACTTGAAATATAAGTTAAGCGTCGGATTTATGCTTTTGTCTCATACTAGGGTAAGGGGGCGCACGTATAGTGGATTATGCATATTAGAAATTTTTTACTTAGGGTGCTTATATATAGATAGAAAGCGGGAGGTATCGCTGATTGCAAGGGTGATTTTGGGAAGTTAAAAGTGAGACAAAATTGTGTATTGAGTTAATAATATAGACTAGAATCTAAGCATGCGCTGCGTGAATGCATAAAATTAAGTAATTCCGTATTAGTGCATAATAATGGAAGGAGATAATAATTTGGGAGGATTTGCTTGATAGGGCAATTATGAATATTTGTCAAACTTGCATGATAGTCTTGTTGGTGAAGTTGAAAGATAAGGTAGCGAATGATAACCATTCTGTTCCGGAATGAGTTCCTGAACCAGAAATAGATTTTTCTATTTCTGGTTCCCTGATGAGTTTCGAGAAAAAACCCGTTTGATAATGACAAAAATTTCTATTTCTAGAACGAAACCCGTTTGATAACAAGACAAAAATTTCTATTTCCGAAATAAAAACCCGTTTGATAAACAACAGAAAATTCTATTTCCAGGAACAAAAATCCATTTTTTTAGAAATGGAATAAAAATAATAAAAAATCGGAAAAATTCATAAAAATCTTTAAAAAATTCAGAAAATCCCAAAAAAATTGAAAAATTCCAGAAAAAAATCATCAAAATGTCGAGAAAATAAAAAAAATTTAGATTTCGGGAAAATAGGAAATTTGTTGAATTTTTTCAAAAAATTTCAAGAAATCAAAATTTTCAAAACTTCACATAATTGCTTAGAATACCTGTGGCCATCCACTTTTAGTGAAATTTAAATTTTTTTAGGTGCCCAAAAAAAATCAAAAAATCAAAATTTCAAAACTTCACAGAATAGTTTAGAATACATGTGGCCACCCACTTTGAGTGAAATTTAAATTTTTTAAGGTGCCCAAAAAAATTCAAAAACTCAAAAATTTCAAAACTTTCTGAGAATGGCTTAGAATACCTGTGGCCACCGACTTTGAGTGAAATTTTAATTTTTGGAGGTGAAAAAAAAAGCAAAAAATCAAAAATTTCAAAACTTCACAGAATGACTTAGAATACATGTGGCCATCCACTTTGAGTGAAATTTAAATTTTTTTAGGTGAAAAAAAATAAAAAAAATCAAAAATTTCAAAACTTCACAGAATGACTTACAATACCTCTGGCCACCCACTTTGAGTAAATTTTAATTTTTTTTAGATGCCCAAATGGCATTTTTGATTTTTTTTTATTTTTTTTGGTTCCTAAAGAAAATTAAATTTCACTCAAAGTGGATGGCCACATGTATTCTAAGCCACTCTGTGAAGTTTTGAAAATTTTTCTTTTTTGCTTATTTTTATTTTTTTTTCGACATCTAAAAAAAATTAAATTTCACTCAAAGTGGGTGGCCACAGGTATTCTAAGCAATTATGTGAAGTTTTTTATTTTTTATTTTTTTTCGGCACCTAAAAAAATTTAAATTTCGCTTAATGTGGATGGCCACAGGTATTCTAAGCCATTTTGTGAAGTTTTGAAATGTTTTCTTTTTTTTATTTTTTTTCGGCACCTACAAAATTAAAATTTCGCTCAAAGTGGGTGGCCACAGGTATTTTAAGCCATTCTGTAAAGTTTTGAAATTTTTACTTTTTTGCTTATTTTTATTTTTTTTGGCATATAAAAAAATTTAAATTTCACTCAAAGTGGGTGGCCACAGGTATTTTAAGCTATTCTGTGAAGTTTTGAAATTTTTTATTTTTTTTATTTTTTTCGGCACCTAAAAAAATTTAAATTTCACTCAAAATGGATGGCCACAAGTATTCTAAGCCATTCTGTGAAGTTTTGAAATTTTTTATTTTTTGCTTTTTTTTATTTTTTTCGGCACCTAAAAAGATAAAATTTCGCTCAAATTGGGTGGCCACAAGTATTCTAAGATATTCTGTGAAGTTTTTAAATTTTAGTATTTTTTATTTTTTTTTGGCAACTAAAAAAATTAAATTTTGCTCAAAGTGGGTGGCCATAGGTTTTCTAAGCCATTTTGTGAAATTTTGAAATTTTTTATTTTTTATTTTTTTTCGGTACCTAAAAAAATTTAAATTTCACTGAAAGTGGGTAGCCACAGATTCTAAACCATTCTGTTAAGTTTTGAAATTTTTGATTTTTTGATTTTTTTTTCTCACCTCAAAGATCGTGACTTCCATATAAATATGTGTGTTGAAGAGAATGAATTCCTCAGAAATGGTTCTCACCTTTGTTCCAGAAATGAAAAACCAACTTTTTTTTGGTTCTCATTTCTAGTTTCAGAATCAGTTTTGGAAGCAAACTTGTCCCGGAAATAGAAAAATGAAATTGCGTTACCAAACGGGTTTCTGGTCCAAAACTGATCTTGGGAACAAAAAACCAGTTCTGGACAGAATCAGAATGGTTTTCATGCAGCACCTAAATATATCAAAAGTAGTGCCCGGTTAAGGAGTTTCTAAAGAATTTCATCCGCATGATTTACAAACTTACTAGTAATTTTCCCCACGACATTTAAAAGGGGATAATTTATGAATGATTAGAATGGGTTGACATAGTGTCCAAATAATTATTATTATGATGAGAATAGAAGGAGGACAAAAAAAAAGGAGGAAGAGATGAAAATCACGATTATATACGAATGAAATTTCATCAATGAAACGAAAAATGAATATCTATTGAAGAAAGAAAGCATGTAAGTTGCATCTAATGTTCTCACCAATTATTTTTTTTTTGTGTCTATGGCCGCTTGGCTCGACCACAACCCATGCACTCGGCCATGTTGCTTGCGGGGAGCCACATGATGCACAAGTCATCCATCTATCAATCTTTGTGTAGCGGTGCTCTATTTGTTGCCATTAGCAATCATATCATGTGAATCCACGGCTTGTTCCATTAATCTTGGGAATGAACGAGCTGCAGAATTACAACATGTTGATTAGCAATGGCAATTGAAGCTTTGCGTAGAGATTTCTCTCAGAGACTACCGGATATAAATTAAGATTGATTTATGGAAAACTAGCGCCACTAGTTCGAATCTAGTTCCAGTAGTGCACAATTGACTTCAAAATTACACAATGACCAAACCGTATAGTCAAACCGACTTCTCTAAAATTCTACAAACACTACAAAATTTCCTTACCATATGATTTCATAGTTCAACAACCTCTAGATCAACCCAACAACTCAGAATCTAACATAGTACGAAATTAAAATTTTACTAAGAACTTCTCTCCCGTTAAAGGAATTAAGGATTAAAATTCGTATTGAGCACTTTGACACGGCGTTGAGGTGTCCGTGGCCTATTGAATCGAAACACACACACACTCTCTCTCTCTCTCTCTCATTCTTTTCTTGGTCCTTCCCTCTCTCTCGGCTACTTCTTTTTCTCTTCTTTTATTTAACACCACCTGCAGCAAAAATCTTTTCTTGGAAGAAATTTTTGATAACTTTTCCATAATGTTTCTTTTACTGCAACATTCTCGCAGCATTGTTGATCTTTTTCCAGACTCGTTGCAATTAGCAATCATATATTGTGAATTCACAGCTCATTCCTTTAAATCTTGGGAACGAACAAGCCCCGGAATCACAAGATGTTCATTAGCATCAACAATTGAAACTCTGCTTGGAGATAACACCTGAATATGTATTATGATTGGTTTGTGGAAAATCAATTTTCTTTGCATCAATGGAGAGAAAAACGAGTTTCTATTGAAGAAAGAAAGCATACAAGTTACATCTAATGTTCTCTTTCTTTCTTTTTCTTTGACACAGCTGTGTCGAACTGGAATGTCGAGGACAACCTCGTTGTCCGTAAGAGAATATAGTCTACGGCCAAGTCGACAATTTTGACGGGGTAGAGAAAGATTCTGAATTTGAAAGTCATACCAAAACAAACAGCGGAAAAGAAACTCACCTTGACCTCTTTTCTTCCTTCCTTTTCGTTCTTCTTCATTTTTTCTGTCTTCTTCACACCTTGCTCCAATAGATATTGGAACCCTAGCGGCCTTTTCGTCGGAGCAAGGCATAAAGAAGAAAGGCAAAAGGGAAGCCAGTTTGGCATGGGACTGAGTGAATGGGGGGCTTCAATGTACAAGTCTCTCGGTCTTTAAGATTCCTCTAGAGTTACATGAATTTTCTCTCGAAGATATGGAGTTATCCGCACAATTAATTTGGAAATCTAGGATGAATCTCCCATTGCTCCTTTCTTTTTTGCCTTCTATTTTCTTTCTTTTTCCAGTTTTCCAGTTTTCCAAAACCCGCCCTCCTCCGTGCACCGCCGAAACACATCAACTAGTGTTAAAGGAGCAGTAAAGATCCGCGCCAGTCACCGTTGGTCCGTCGTCGTCGTGGCCGTGTTGTCATTGTCAATCCTTGCACAGCCCATCGAACAATTCCCAGCCATAGAACTATATATCTAAATGCCCTCAGAGCAGTAAGATTGGAAAATGAACAAGTTAAATGTCCATACAAAAGATTAAAACAATTCTTCTTTCCTTTTATCAAGAAAACCAAAATATAACGTGTGAATTTGACTTTTAAAAACACTTCCTGTACTTGCATTCAACCTAAGAAAAGATATCCATGGAATACAAGGAGACAACTAGAACTAAACTTTGGAGGCACGAAAAAATAATGATTGTCGAAGGGAATTGGCCAGTTCTAAATAACGAAAACATGGAAACTGCTCCGATGATGATTAAAATCTATATACTTGCAAAATTTGAACAAAAACAAAAGAACAAATCAATCATGATCAATGATAGGGACGAGAAACCAACTTTCCTCCCTTCTCCTCGACTTAATGCTCCTTTCCTTTTGATAGGGACGCTCCGTTGGTCGATTTTGGTTTCACGGTCAAGCCAAAATATTCCTCCGGCGTTGTCATGAAGTAGGAAAATTAGGACCATCGTCGGGATTGTGAACCTCCTCGATTATCTGGAGAGCGGTCTTTCCACTGAAAAGCTTGTAAATATTCTCCTTGTAGTCGTCTCTCGGTCCGTTCGTGAGCTTGGCCGGCGAATGAGTGGAACAGTTCGGCTGCTGTTGTGCCATGGTGGAGTCAGATTTCATTGGGAAGACGCCTCTAGAATGCAAGTCAGTTCTAAGACGTGATTAACTAAAAGAATTTGGCTATGGAGTTTATGAAGAATTCCCTTTGGTTGGTCGGGAGGATTGTATATCCACACTACATGATCCCTAAGTTTCTGAACCTTTTCTCATTGTCAAATTAAGCATTACCTTATTCGATTGTTTAAGAAGTGCACCACAGCACTTTCCAAAAAGTTCCCATGTATAAACATGGGTTAATAGGGAAAAGTGCCAAAAAAGTCCTAAACCTTTTGCATTAGTGCCAATTTAGTCCTAAACCTTTTTTTGGTGCCAATTCAGTCCTAAACCTTTTGCATTGGTGCCAATTTAGTCCTAAACCTTTTTTTGGTGTCAATTCAGTCCTAAACCTTTTAAATTGGTGCCAATTCAGTCCTAGACCTTTTGTTTTTGTGCCAATTTAGTCCTTTCGGTCAATTTTGACCGGATTTTGCCGACGTGGACGCCTGCCGGCCAGCGGCCGGTCACCGGCGCCGACGTGGACAACTTTAATATTATTTTAATAATTTTTTTTATTTTTATTTTTATTTTCCTTTTTTTAATTTTTTTTTCCACTTTTTTTTTTGGTCTCTCCCTCCTCCCTCTGGCCGGCGACCTCGACCTCGCCGGCCACTGGCGAGGGCGGCCTCTCCCGGCGAGGGCGGGCCTCGCCTTGGTCGGGCGAGGCTCGACCTCGCCAGATCCGGCGAGGTCGGGCCTCCGGCGAGGGCTCGAGCCTCGCCTTGGTCGGGCGAGGCCCGACCTCGCCGGATCTGGCGAGGTCGCCGGGCGAGGCTCGACCTTGCCGGATCTGGGGAAGTCGAGCCTCGCCCGACCAAGCCGAGGCTCGCCCTCGCCGGGCGAGCCGCCGCTCGCCGGTGGCCGGCGAGGTCGAGGTCGCCGGCCTCGGCCTCTGGCCGGCCGCCGGACCGGCGACTGCCCAGAGGGAGGAGGGAGAGACCAAAAAAAAAAGTGGAAAAAAAAGATAAAAAGGAAAAAAAAATAAAAATTCAAAAAAAATATTAAAAAAATATTAAAGTTGTCCACGTCAGCGCCGGTGACTGGCTGCCGGCCGACAGGCGTTCACGTCGGCAAATTCCGGTCAAAATTGGCCGGAAGAACTAAATTGGCACAAAAACAAAAGGTTTAGGACTGAATTGGCACCAATTTAAAAGGTTTAGGACTGAATTGGCACCAAAAAAAGGTTTAGGACTAAATTGGCACCAATGCAAAAGGTTTAGGACTGAATTGGCACCAAAAAAAGGTTTAGGACTAAATTGGCACTAATGCAAAAGGTTTAGGACTTTTTTGGCACTTTTCCCTGGGTTAATACCATGAAAAACTCCAAACTGGTACATCTGTGATAAATTTACCATAAACTAATTTTTTGACCACAAAAAATCCCAAACCGGTATACCTATAACAAATATAGCTCCAAACTAATTTTTTGACCACCAAAAACCCAAAACTAGTACATTTATGATAAATTTACTCTCTATTAAATTGAATTAATACTATAAAAATCACAAATTGTTACAACTGTGACAAACGGTTTGGAAACTAAGAAATTTGACGGTAAAACCGATAAAACAGTCAAATGCCACGTGTCATCAAACTCAGAAATTTGACGGTAAAATTTTCAGAAACTAACAGATGGTAAAATTATTATAGATGTACCAGTTTGGGGTTTTTTGTGATATTAACCCTATAAACATAACATGAATTCACATTATTTTCAACGCAAAGATCACTTTTGACAACTATAAATTGGGTCAACAAAACTAAATGCTTAACTTGGTAAGAAAGAGGGTTGGTGCATCAATTATTTAGCTTTTTGTTGACACCTAAATTTTAACTAGTCATTTAGGAACAATTGCATAGAAAATTAGGGATTAATTTTTTAACCCCTAAACAAAAAATATAATTAGATGTCATTGCATATAGATATTAGGAGCATTCCATTAATAGTTAATTAGGCCCATATAGTTTGCATATTTATCGGATCGACGGCAAATGGACCCGAGCGAATGGTTCCGAGCTTAAATGAAATTAATTGAACCAAGCCCATGACCAAAATTCACATGTTTTGTACATGTGATAATTCAAGCGAAGATTTTCTGTCACAAAGCAATGTCTCGTACATATATTTTCAGCCAAATAGAAGATCAGGATGGAAGGAAATTTGATATAATTGATTCTATTCTCTTCTATAAGACAGGACACTTTGCAAAGTGATTGGGGCCATATATCGCGAAGATATCTGCAGTGGGGTGATAAAAGCTTATTTTGAGCCATATTCAAAGCAATGATATATTCATCTACATTAAAATAAGCAATAAAATATTGCAGGGAAGAGGAGGATAAAAGGATTGTGCACGAAAAGGGAGGAAAGAATAAAACAGAGATTCCAAAAGTGCACACAATAGGAAATAAGATCTGGCCTCTTTCCTAGATAGCCTTCGTCCCCTCACCTATAAAAGGGTGTTCGTGGACAGAAGCTGAGGGTTTCTCTTTGGGTCTGATCACACACGAGAAACACAGAAAGAAGAGACAAGAGAGAAGAGAGAGAAGATTTATCTTCTTCCTCGGGCGTGTGTTTCCACGATCACGACCGAGAGCTACACGACCAGACGCTATTTCTTGCTGCTCTTGGTCCTCCTCGTGGTTGCTCTTCCGCTCATCGCTGCGTCATTCAACTAAGTCGGTGGCAGTCCGTGAAGAAGTTTCCGCTGCTGTACCCACCTTCGACGACAACGAGAAGGAGGAGCCGCTTCAACCTCTGGCCCTCGATGTCCCTACTGCATGTGCTAAACCGACGAGTCACATTGTCGAAGTTCTCTGTCCCGTGACGATTGCCACGACCTACTTCCTGTCTTGGCCCCGGTGACGTGGCTCCTACTTTGTTCCGACGAGGATTCGCTGTCCACGAGCTGTTTTGCCCTCACTTGATGCTGTCCTTGCCGCAAGCCCAACCGAGACTGAACTTCTACGTTTGGCTCGGTCTTCTCTGATTTTGCAGGTTCACCCAAGGCTGGCTTATTGTTGACGGAGTCAACATACTACGTCCAGGCAAAGTCCAACTTGGCGATACCTCTGCCGAATTGCTCATCATTGTTGCTGTTTGCCTCTTCACCGCGAGCCCTCCGCCGCCACAGGGAGCCTGCGAATCACCATCGAGACGAGCCTCTTGTGATCCATCACCAGTCCAATCTGCCACCATCCGCTGATCCCGAGACATTCAAACTTGGAAAGCAAATATTCGAATTAGGTAAAAAGCTCATCTAATTTGACTTTCGAGTATATTGTTTCCTTGTTTACAATATTACAATTTTGTGTGAATCTTTGAGTGATACTGCCATATCCATGAAATTCCCGAGTAGCCTTTAAATTAGGAATTATTTCCTAATTTCATAACGTGCTATGGTCGTCAATCCGATCTCCTGCCCGAGATACGATTCGCGATTGCACGGAAAATCGTCAATCCGATCTCCCGCCCGAGATACGATTCGTGATTGCATTGAAAATTGGCCAATCCGATCCTCATGCCCGAGATGTGATTTGTGAATTTATTTTCCAAATTTGAATGGATATGGATGATATCTTGGGTGATTGGACGCTATCTTTGGTTTTGGTTTGAATCTTTGTTTTGATTTGATTCGAAAATCCCAAAAAGAATGATGCATGTTTAGGATAGGTTTAGGATAACTTTCTTTGAATAAGTCGATAGGATAACTTTTTAATTTAAATTAGGAATTAGAGTAATTTATTTCCTAGTTTAATTTAGATATTATCCTGATCTCGATGGTTCATTCTAGGGTAATTCTTGATTTCGAATTTTTATAAAAATACCAAAAAGAAGTCACTTTAGGATAGATTAAATTATCCTTTTTTAGAATAGATTGCATGTTAATTTAGGCATTTATTTTAATTCCGAAATTCATTCAAAAATAAATCATTTGTCCGTCATTAGAATTAGGTCACGTCGTCGCATGGCATATAGTTTGCATGTTAGGCTGCATTAATCGCATGTTAATTTTTGCACGTCATTACATATGGGTTAGTTTTCATTTAAATAAGTGAAAATCCTAAAAAATATTGAGTGAACTGCTTGTTAATTAGAAATCATATTAGGATTGTTGATGTGATTTTCTAGCTAACAATGCAGATGCTTACGTTGCTTCGAGGTAAGTAATTCTCCCAATTGTGCAATTTATTTAATGTTTTGATTATTGGGTGTTACTTTGGTGGTTTGCACACCCGCATGATCACCTCACATGCTAGTGACTAAGTTAAAATGGATCCAGACCGCATGCATAAACATTTTTTTAAAAGAAAAGGTACCGAAAGGGCGTTAGACTAGATCTAGCGTAACCAAGTCCCCGAGCTTAGAATCTCTGGTTCGTAGGAATAAAACATATCTCCCTATGTTTTATTTAGGTTTCTAATCGACCTACCATAAATAGATTAGTGGCGACTCCAAGCATGAAAACTTTTGCATGTTAAAAACTTAAACCCTAAGTTGCGAATTGATAGGGCTTGGGGGGACCCGAGTTAAGCTTAGACTTAACAATCCATTAGCCTGAGAAATTTTAGGTCGCGACACTTTTAGAAGATAACAGCAAGAAAACAATGATATAACGAGGAATACTAATTATATTTGATAGTGTAAACAAATCTAAGACATTTAATATGCTAACTTGGATGTAGATTCCTGGAAAAATTACTACATTTAATATCATGGTATCGACATTCAACTTATGACATTGTGCGATTACATTATCGAGATTCTAGAGATACGGAGGCTATCATCATACTGAATAGCATCTCTTCCAGCTATCATATTGAAGAATCGTACATTCTTAGAGGTGATGTCATAATTGTGATAATAACAATAATAATAAGGGAAAATACCACAAAAAATCTCAAATTATGCCCATTGTTACACATATATTGTGACATTCCGAATTTCGGCCCATTTTTGGGATTTATAAAACGTGTAATTTGTCAGTGTGCTTATAGTAAAATCTCGCCCGGGAACTGATCACTCTTGGTTATTATTTTTAAATTAGAGATTTCACTAGAATCGCACTCGATCGAATTTGGCCGTTATTTAGACCGCGAACTTGGCAGTTGATTTTCTGGAGTTTCGGGACGAATTTAATTGGACGGTGTCGATATTGTTGTGGCCAGCGTCGAGATTACCAGGAATAGTGAGAAAGTGAAATTTTGGACCGAGTGCGGATTTGGACTAGTAAACCTCCCTCGTAGTGTGTTTTGAGTTATTTTATTTTGGCCATTTGTCCTATAATATTAATTAAGATTTTTGTGGACCGTTAGATCGTTTTCCGAATTTGAATCGCGACCGTTAGATCGATTTTGAGTTTGAACAGTGTCCGTTGGATCGCACTCAAGTGCGCGTTGACTTTTTGGCTCTCTTCTCTCTCCTCTCTCCTCTACCGCACACGTTTCTCTTTCCCCCCCCCCCCCCAACGCGTCCGTCCTCTCTTTTCTCTCTCTCTCTCCCTCTCTTGCCGCGCACGTCTCCCCCATGCACACGTCCCCTCAGCCCACGCCCATGTAGACCAACCCCCTGACACACTCTCTCTCTGCTCTCTCCTTCTTTCTCTTTTCTTTTTCTTCTCTCTCCCTTTTCTTCTTTTCTTCTTCTTTCTCTTCATTCTCCGCCGCGTCTGGTTTTGCTTCGCCTCCGCTTCTGCTCGCCCAGCCGACGCCGCCCGAGCTCACTCACCTGCCGCCGCGTCGCCGCTGCCGTCGCCGGCCCGGCTCGACCCGCCCAGCGCCAGCCGCGCCGTCCGCCCGGCCGCCGCCTGACCGACGAGGTCTCCTCCTCCTGACGCGCGCAGCCTGACAGAACTTGCCGCCGCTCGCCGCCAGCGTCCGGCGAGTCCCGGCCTGTCGTCCCCGGTCGTCCGGCCGGCTACCTAGCCCAGCCGTCCAGACGCCTTTGGCGTCAGCTGTCGCCACCGCCGAGCGCCCGGCCGCACCACCCGCCTCAGCCCACTTCCTCTTCTTCCCTTTGGCTTTCCGCCGTTTGCCGCCGCCGGTGCCGCCGCCGTGAGCCGCCGTTCCTCTCGCCTCGCCACCACCACCATCCCGTCCCCCTCACCTCTCCCTCTCGCCGTATCTCCCTCTCTCCCACTCCCCCTCTCCTTCTCGGCCGCTCAAGGGCCTCGCCGGAGCCGCCGCTCGCCGTTACTGTTCCGGCGCGGGACTGCCGCTGTCCAGCTGCCGTTGCCTCTTGCTCAGCCCTATTTGGAGCCTAGGAATCCAAGTGAGTACAACCCTAAACCCTAATTAGGCTAATTTACATTTCTAAATAAGTTTTAGGGGTTAATTAGGGTATTTTAGGGGTTAAATCGTGGAGATTATTGGGGGCTGATCTTGTGGCTATTTTACGGGCTTAGTGTGATAATTTAATTGAGGTTTAGTGGCCCGTATAGTGCTGTGCGGTGGCTGTGCATAGGCGCCTTAATTTGGGCGAAAATGTGAATTTGGCAGGTGCAAATTGAGAACCGAGTGGAGGCTGCTAGGGGCTGATTTTGTGGCGCAATTGGTGGATTAGCGTGATGTTCTAATTGAGGTTTAGAGGTCCGTATGGTGCCGTAAGTTGGCTGAGCTTGGACGCTTTGATTCGGATAGAATTTGTGGGTTTGGCGGGAGAAACTTGTGAGCCAAATGGTAGCTGTTATCGTGGCTGATTTGGTGGTTTATCATGTCGATTTTATTGAGGTTTAGAGACCCGTAAGGTGCTGTGCGATGGCTGGAATTATGGGGTCGAAATGGGCCCGAGTTCGGTTAAGTTCGGGCTCAATGGTGGAGTTTTGTGTGCGCCCCGCATTGTTCTCATGGGAGCTGTTTTGGATGACGTTGTGGGAGCCAAGTGAAGTAATTTGAGGATATTTATAGGCCCAGAATAATCTGTTTAGTGGCTGGCCATATTGGGATTTAATTGGATAAGGCGCGGTCAATTCGAGGTTTAATTGTGTAATTACCTGGAATGTTTAGATTGGCGGATTAAGTGGCTGATTTGTACTTGGTTGTGATCAATTCCGTGACGTAGTGCCATGTGCCTAGTGTGACTAAGAATAGAGTAACTTGGCGGGCCTCGGGCGCGTGAATTCGTGTTGATCAAATTGTGCGAATTATATGTGTGATTTATGTGCCGTGCAAGAGTGCCTTGAATTGCTTTCATGGTCATGCTAGTATATTGGTTGGGCATATTGAAATGTGGATTGAGCTTATTGCGTGGTAAATTGAATATGTGGCGTTGCGCAATTGATTGCTCATTGTGAAATTTGTGAGTGCCCAAGTGTGAATTTCATGGCCATGGGTGTGCATCTCAAACATTGGCATGGCATGTGCATATATGAGTGTGCACGAATGACATGAGCATGTGATCACCTAAAATGCCCTGATGCGTTTTACGCGGGGTTCAGATAATAATTGGTGATTGTGAATGTGTGATCACATAAAGCCCTGATGCGTTTTACGCGGGGTAGTGAACCCGTCCTGAGGTGTGTTACGCGAGACGATGCCCGGAATACCGGAAGATGACCAACCTGATGCGTTTTACGCGGGTGATGTGTCATGAGCCTGATGCGTTTTACGCGGGTGATGTGTCATGAGCCTGATGCGTTTTACGCGGGTCTGACCTAATGCGTTTAACGTGGGTCAGAGGAGAAATTGATAAATGGCAAGTGTGCTAGAGTGCAAGCGTGCGAAAATGCATTGATGAGGCGTGAGCACGCGTATGAGCACGAGCATAAGCATGACATACGTTGTGACCAAATGATGTGTACATGTGCTGCGACTGGGTCCTACGTTTTATTCTTGAACTGTAAGTACCTAACCTGCAGGGCAAGGTGAGTATTGGATTTGGGCCCGAGGGCCTAAGTCAATTATGATTTGCTTGGTGTGTTGATTAGTGCTCGTCAGGAGGTGCATGTTAGCCTAGTTTAGGTTTAGGGGGCCTACTCGCTGAGATTTATTCTCACTGTTGTTGAAAACCAACTTTTCAGACCCCCAGCCTTGAGGATGGCAGGCGTACCGATACGTTTTGGGAGGAGCCCCGGCTAGATATAGTGCTTGACCGCCGAGCCACGTACCCCCTTTTGACGTTGGTGGCTGTTGACTCGTTTTGGCTTTTATATGTTTATTCTGTTGTAATAGACATTGTAAATCCCCGTTATTAGTGCAAGTTATATTTATGGTATTACTGCTATCCTTGGTCATGCGGTTTTAAGTTGTACGGGTGTTTGTTTGCTTCCGCTTGTGCATCGTTCTCTGTCGTTTGGGCGTTGGGTCGGCGACGCGTCCTGGGACGTCGCACTTGTAATTGACCTTGGAGGGATGATCGCACGTCGTAGGGTTCGGGGCGTGACATATATCCCCAACTTTTTTTGTGTAACTAAAAATCCTAAACTTACCCATTGTGACACAAATACCCCAAACTTTTTTTTGTGTCACGAAAAAAATCTAAACTTATACATATGTGATATATATGCCCTCTATTTTAGTTCCATTCGGGGTATATTTGTCACACTAATATAAATTCAAAGTTTTTCATGAAACAAAAAAAATTTTAGGTTATATATGTCACAAAAGGCAAATTTAGGGTTTTTAGTGACATAAAAAAAGTTCAGGATATTTATATTACACTAATTATAGTTTGAGTTTTTTTTTTTTTGGTATTAACCATAATAATAATCTAATCAAATCAAATATATCATACCAAAACTGTCTTTGAGTGCATTCAATGTGGAAGTTCATTAATAAACAATCTTTTCTTCTTTGTGTGTGTGTGTATATAGGGTTAATACCACGAAAAATTCCAAAATGGTACACCTGTGATAAATTTATCCAAAACTATTTTTTTGATCATAAAAAACCCTAAACTAGTACACCTGTGATAATTTTACCCTGAACTATTTTTTTTCCATCAAAAACCCCACACCGGTACACCTATGACAATTTTACCCCGAATTAATTTTTTTATCACAAAAAACCCAAAACTGGTACACTTGTGGCAAATTTACCCTCTGCTAATTTCCATTAAATTTTATTATCGAATTGCTAAGTTTGATGACACATGATAGTTGACGTGTGTACCAGTTTAGAGTTTTACCCCTCTGTTTGTCACAAGTTTACTAATTTTGTGATTTTTTGTGATATTAATCCAATTTAATGGACACTTATGGAGGGTAAATTTGTTACTACTGTACTAGATTGGGGTTTGTAGTGGTCAACAAATTAGTTTGGGGTAAAATTATCACAGGTGTACCAGTTTGGGGTTTTTGGTGGTCAAAAAATTAGTTCGGGATAAAATTGTCACAAGTGTACCAGTGTAGGGTTTTGGTGGTCAAAAAAACAGTTCGGGCTAAATTTGTCACATGTGTATTAGTTTAGGATTTTTGGTGATTAAAAAATTAGTTCAGGGTAAAATTATCACAAGTGTACCAGTTTTGGGTTTTTCGTAATATTAACCCTATATATATATATAGACACACACTCTCACACACAAGCATTTGGGAGAAATTTTTCCTTATTTGACTTTTTTTATTGTTTTTCCAAACATACAGACCAATGCAACGCATGGTATTATCCTTTCTAAATAAAACTATAAATAGTTATAACCTAAGAGAACAACTTTTTATATCTCAATCCACTAGATAAATATTTAGTTTTTCCGTATAACGGCAATGTCTAATAGTTACAAGGTACTGGTAGAGAAATACTTTGAAGTATGTAAATTTATCATGCTTGTTTGTATATACATAGTAAATTTAATTATGTTATAGACGATAGTATTTATTATACTATGTTGTGTACCAATTGAATGTAGCCCAAATTTTTTTTTATAAGTTTATCTCTATGTCAATGATTTCTGTTAATCGATTTGTTCAAGATGGATTAATTATTTGATATTATTTCTCTGATTTATCGCATCCCCTTATGAAAAGCCAACCCAGTGATTTACATCTCGTGACTTTTTTGTATATGCCCTGTATTGAGATTTTTATCACATTCAACATTGCATCTCCCCCAGTAAATCTGAATTTTCTTTTAAATAGTAGGAGAATGTCATTTCTACTCACATGCAAATATGGCTTGTGATATTTTCTCTTTTCCTCGTCATCTCTACAAGCGACGTAAGTATCTACATCTTGACGATTGCATACATAAATTCATCTCCGCTTCAAGCATGATAGGAATGTCCTTTGACATCTTTCTGATCTACAAATTGTGAAAGTGAACTTGATATTTTCAATGTCACTCTTGGACAGGTTTTCTTTAATGCTAAAAAGGGATCACCATATGTCATGGGATTTTCTTGCCTTTTCCACATATCATTTACCTAATATTGCTTTTCTCAATGACTTAAGAGAGACTTTGCTAATCAAGCTACATAACATACAATCAAAAGTTTCAATATGTCAGAAAGCATAATTGCTTAGTTTTCTTAATTTATAGAAGTTTCCAAACCAATAATTGGAAAGAAAAATCACGGCACAACAACACGCGCACCACTCTTTGTTTGTATTCACTCAAAAAGTGAAGATAAAATGCATATTAAAACTAAGGCCACGCTTTTTCCACTCCTAGTTTGGCTAAAACACTCCCCAACAAAGTGTTTAGACTATTTCACCCATTGTGGGTCCCACCTTTCAACATCTTAAACCTTCTCTCCGTGTCTTTTTTTGGTTTTTTTTGCGGGTTCCACTTTCCTTCCTCTTCATCCCACCTTTCAGCATCTTTCTCTCTTTGATATTTTCTTGGTCTAATTGGTGGTTGTGCAACATATGGAAGCCCTTCTCTGTTCAAAACCAACTCATTATAATACAGAGGAGGGATTCAACTAGACTTTGCACCGGCACCAATAGACTTTACTAGCTAATATGCGAAAATGCATTTGGTGTGCCCATTTGCTTTTATCAAGAACCGCAAATAAAATGGTAAAAAGTTTCAATAAACCTACTGAAATGAGAAGAAAATTGAAATTTATTGGATAAAAACCCTTCATCCTTTACTGAGTCCGAACTATAACTAGACTAATATGTGCATCTTGAAATCATTGTACTAAATAGATTGCGGAAAAGAAAGAGGCCAATGGAAACTAATTCAGGGAAATTTTCGATGAAAAGAATCACTACAAAAAAACAAGGATTTTGCGACGAAAATTTGGGACGAATAATTTTTCGTCGGAAATTACCAACGACTTTTGCGACGAAAACTAAATTCGTTGGAAATTTCCGACGAAAAATTATTCGTCGCAAAATTCATCGGAAATTTCTGATGAAAAATTATTCGTCGCAAAATTCGTTGGAATTTTCCGACGAAAAATTTCTGGTCGCAAAATTCGTCAGAAATTTGCAACGAAAAATTTTTCGTTGCAAATTTCCAACGAATTTTTGCTGCGACGAAAAAAAAAATTTGTCGCTACCGAACTTTCGACACGGAAAATAATTTTTATGATATCCATCCCCACTGATTCCTCATATCCTCCTCAATGTTCTTTCTCCCTCTCTCTTTCGTTTCTCTCGATTTGCCTATCTGCGCACGCGCAAATCAATCTCGGTAAAGCTTTTCCGCCGGTAAGTGTCGTGGCTAATTTCATCACTGGATTTGTATTTTTTGGTGTTATTGAAATTTTTTTTTCTCTTCCTTTCTGAGTTGGCCGGTCGCCGGAGACATCGCTGGCCATGGGGCGAGGTCCAGCGGATCGGCCCTCGCCGACGCCCAGATGGGCGAGCTCGGCCCTTGCCGGTGCCGGCGAGGGCTAGCCTTGCATGGGCTGACGGCAAGGGCCGAGCTCGCCGTCTATGGCGAGCTGGCCCTTGCCGGCACTGGCGAGCGGGCCGAGCTCGCCGGCCATGGCGAGCTCGGCCCTCGTCGGCCATGGGGAGCTCGGCCTCGCCCGCCAAGATCGGCGAGGGCCGAGCTCGCCATGGCTGCGAGCTCAAGCTCGCCCGGAACTCGCCCGGATCCGGGGCGAGCACGAGTTCTCCGGTGATGACGAGCTGGTCCTCGCCGGCACTGGCGAGTTGGCCGAGCTCGCCGGCCATGGCGAGCTGGCCGAGCTCGCCCAAATCTGGGCGAGTTCTGGGCGAGCTCGAGCTCGCCCAAATCTGGGCGAGTTCTGGGCGAGCTCGAGCTCGCCGGCCATGGCGAGCTCAAGCTCGCCCAGAACTTGCCCAGATCTGGGCGAGCTCGACGGCCATGGCGAGCTCGCCGGTCGCCGGACCGGCGACCGGCCAAGAAGAATGGAAAAAAAATAAAAAGAAAAGGAAAAGAAAAAGAAAGAGAAAAAAATAAAAAATAAATACCAAAGCATCTTAAGTAATTTGTTTTTATTTTAGGTACGTGTCCATTTGAAGGTCTCGCAATCCAAGTGAACGTTGCAATTCTCATCAAATTGACCACTTTCTACTACAAAGACTTTAGTTAAATACTTGGTAAGTCTTTTTGACATGGTAATTTTTTCATTTTTTTCAATGTGAAAGTAATTGTTTCGTTAAAAACGAAATTTAAATTTTTAGAAATTTATGGTTTTAATTAACAATGTTAAACAATAGATATGATATTTTTTATATTTTACGAGAATTTTTTAATTTTTATACAGACACAATGCAAAGAGACAGGGGTTGGATGTATAATAAGAACTTATCTGGACGTCGAGGATTGACCGATGAGTTTCGTATCGGGTTGGAACTATTTTTGGACTTTGCTAGTAGTAAATATGAGTTCATGGATGGAAATAAGTTAAGGTGTCCATGTAAAAAGTGCAGTAATGGAAAATTTCAAGACATTGATAAAGTTAGAGAACATCTTTGTAGATTTGGGTTTATTCCGAACTACTATAATTGGACTTGCTATGGTGAACCATTTAAATCTGATGACGGATATCGAAAAAATGACCAATTTTTAGTTGGAGAAGAATGTAGCTATTATGACCAATTGAACCCATACCAGAGGATGGTGTTTGATGAAGCCGGTCATAATTTTGTTTCAGAATCGAATCATGTAAGTACTAGTTTTACTCCTACACTTGAACAAGTGGGAACTAGTCATGCATAACAATTGGATGAGGCAGGAGTTCCAGGTTTTGATGAGAATGTGTGTGATCAAACTTTTCAATCTAATCAGTTCTGGGAAGTGTTGAAAACAGCAGATGAACCTTTATATGCAGGTTGTGATAACCACACGAAGGTATCAGTGACAGCAAGACTGTTAAATATCAAGGCAGAGCATAATGTATCTGTGGATTGCTTCAACTCTTTTGTTGAAGTAATGCGGGAAACAATGCCTCGTGATAACATCATGCCAAGTGACTTTTACGATATGAAAAAGCTAGTGGATAACTTAGGTCTTCCAGTTGTAAGGATTGATGTATGTAGTAGGGGTTGTATGTTATATTGGAGAGATGATGAAAATGCAGAATCTTGCAAATTCTGCAGCCAACCTAGGTACAAGATTAACAGGAGGCAGGGTCGTAATCAGAAGCGTAGACCATGTAAGCAAATGTTTTACTTGCCCTTAATTCCTAGGTTGCAAAGGCTTTATGCGTCTCAAGCCACTACTGAACACATGACTTGGCATGCAAATCATTAAACAGAAGAAGGTCTAATGTGTCATCCTTCAGATGTAGAGGCATGGAAACATTTTGATAGAACATACCCCGAGTTTGCGATAGAGCCTCGAAACATTAGGTTAGGTCTATGTGCTGATGGATTTGCCCCATTTGGGAAATCAGGAAAAAGTTATTCATGTTGGCCAGTTATCTTAACTCCGTACAATCTTCCACCTGGTATGTGCATGAAGACACCTTATATGTTTTTGACATTGATCGTGACGGGCCCGCAAAATCCGAAAAAGTTGATAGATGTTTATATGCAACCATTGATTGAAGAGTTACAACGGCTATAGGATGAAGGTGTCCCTACGTATGACGTTTCTACCGATCAAACATTTATAATGAAGGCTGCTCTTCTTTGGACGATAAATGACTTTCCAGCTTATGAAATGTTATCTGGATGGAGTACAGCTGGGATCTTAGGATGTCCGATATGTATGGAGAGATCGAAGTCATTCAGATTAAAGCACAGTAAGAAGCCCAGCTATTTTGACTGTCATAGGCAATTTTTGCCGCTAAAGCATACATTCAGAAGGAATAAAAAAGAGTTTACTAAGAATAGGATCGAAAGAACACATCCACCATTGAGGTTGACCGGTGATCAAATTTGGGAGCGAGTGCAGGAGTTTCCAACGGTTGTTGAAAACCCTCACGGCACAACTATTGGGTACGGAAGTACACATAAGTGGACTAAACGCAGTATATTTTGGGATCTACCATATTGGAAGGCCCATCTTATTCATCATAATCTTGACGTCATGCACATAGAGAAGAACGTTTTCGATAATGTCATAAATACTGTGATGGATGTCACTGGAAAAACAAAAGACAACTGGAACGCAAGAAAAGATATGAGGGATATTTGCGATCGACCAACACTAGATGTGGATGCAAGCAGTAGGGGACCAAAACCAAAAGCAGTTTATACATTGGACAAGGAGCAGAGACGGGTCGTTTGTCAATGGTTGAAATCGGTGCGATTTCCTGATGGATATGCTTCGAATCTAGGGAGATGCGTTAATTTGAATGAATGCAAGTTGACAGGTCTGAAGAGTCATGATTATCACGTATTTATGGAAAGACTAATTCCAATAGCCTTCAAGGAACTTCTACCAAACTTTGTTTGGGGCGCCATTACAGAGTTAAGTAATTTCCTGCATGATATTTGCTCAATAGCGTTGAAAGCATCACATCTGGAGAAACTAGAGAGAGATATTCCAATTATTCTTTGCAACTTAGAAATGATATTTCCTCTATCGTTCTTTGATTCAATGGAGCATCTCTTAGTTCACTTGCCTTATGAGGCCAAAGTTGCAGGTCTCGTCCAATTTCGATGGATGTATCCATTTGAAAGGTAAGTTTTTTGTTAAATAAATTTGAAATTACTTCATTATATATTATGTTCCGATAAATTTTTTTCTATTGCAACTAGGTTCTTATATCATTTGAAGAAAAAAGTGAAGAATAAAGCATGTGTCGAAGCTTCAATTTGTAATGCATATAATGTGGAAGAAGTGACAACATTTGCATCATACTATTTTGAGCCGCACGTGCAGTGCAAGAGGCGGAGAGCAGGAAGAAATGATGAGGGCCCCATTGATCCCAATTGCAAATCATTCTCTATTTTCAATTATTTGGGTCGACCAAGCGGCGCAAGTAAGTTTCGGCACTTAACATGTGAAGAAAAGCAGACAGCCCATACATATATTTTACTGAACTGTCTAGAAGTTGAGCCATACTTCAAGTAAGTGTACATTTGTAAGTATATGTATTGTGTGTCAAATATTTGCTAATATATAAATGGTATTTGTTAATAGGATTTTCCAAAATTCAATGTTTGGACTACCACCAAATGAGTTTGACCGTTTGTGCGAGGAATAATTTGCAACATGGTTCACAACATATGTAAGTTGTATGTGGACGAAATCCAAGTTATTCAAATTTTTTATACATCATATATTAAAATATATATTATTGACATTGCGTATGTGACCTTAGGTTCACAGTAATCATGATCATGCGACAGAGCAATGATTGCTATATCATCTGGCGTGGGGTCCAAAGTCCAGAGAACTTGGCCAGCATATTTCATAAACGGGTACAATTTTCACACTCGAAAATATGGAATGGGAAAAGCCACAATGAATAGTGGTGTGTGTGTTCAGTCATCCAATGGTGGCAGTTCGAAAGATGATTTTTATGGCTTGTTGGATGAAATCGTAGAGATAGAGTACCATGGACCATTAATTTTGCGGGTTGTGTTATTTAAGTGCATGTGGTTCGACCTCGTCAAAGGAATGAATGTGCATACGAAGTTTAATTTGGTTGAAATAAATCACAAGAAAAGATATATGAAATATGAACCATTTGTCTTGGCACAACAAGCAATTCAAGTATATTATGCATCATATCCTAGTTTGAAACGTGACAAAGCCGATTGGTGGGCAGTATGTAAAATCAAAGCACGAAAAAAAATCGAGGAACACTGGAAGGACACAGCATATCAACAAGAGAAAGTTCGTCACACGATTGAAACTGATGAATATACCATTCCAACTTTACGAGATCCATGTGGAGCGATGATCGATGTGGATCCAACTGAAATTCGCGAATCAAATTTTGAAGTTCATACAGAACTTGATTATGAGACAGAGGATGAAGATGATGTGCATGAAAAAGATGAAGACGAAGATGAAGACGAAGACGAAGCTGAAGATGAAAGTGAAGATGAAGATGAAGATGAAGATGAAGATGAAGAATATGATTTTTTAGACTTTTTATTATTTATGTGCAATTATTATTATTATTGCGACATGTGTTTTTTTTTCTCATAAATTTTTGTTATTGTTGTTGTCGTAATTATTATTGTTGTCGTCGTCGTCGTTGTTATAATTAGAATTCGTGGCTAATTAGCTTCAGATTTAGCCACGGAATTGAAATAGTCGGGAAAAATTTTAGAATTTTGCCACGAATTTGAAATTCATGGGAAAATTCGTTGGAAATTTCCTACGAATTTTCCCACGAATTTCAAATTCTTTGCAAAATATTGCACTATAGACTATTTTCGTTGGAAAATTCGGGGGAAATTTCCCACAATTTCAAAAAACCCCACAATGGCCGAGTTTTTGAAATTCGTGGGAAAATTCCCACGAAAATAGTCTATAGGCAAATTTTTAACCATGAATTTCAAATTTTCGGCAATGGCGAGCTAATTTGAAATTCGTTGGAATTTTCCCACGAATTTCAAATTCGTGGCAAAATATTTGCCTATAGACTATTTTCGTGGGAAATTTCCCACGAATTTTCCCGCGAATTTCAAATTTTCGGCAATGGCGGACTAATTTGAAATTCGTTGGAACTTTCCAACAAATTTTCCCACGAATTTCAAATTAGTTCGCCATTGCCGAAATTTGAAATTCGTGGGAAAATTCGTGGGAAATTTCCCATGAAAATAGTCTATAGGCAAATATTTTGCCACGAATTTGAAATTCGTTGGAAATTTCCCACGAATTTCAAATTCGTGGCAAAATATTTGCCTATAGACTATTTTCGTGGGAAATTTCGTCGGAAATTTCGTGGGAAATTTCCCACGAATTTTCCCACGAATTTCAAATTTTCGGCAATGGCGGACTAATTTGAAATTTGTGGGAAAATTCGTTGGAAATATTACACTATAGCCTATTTTCGCCGAGACTTCACTTTTGTTGCAAAAACACTCTCGCCATGAATCTCCTCAACGCCGTCCTCCTCGCCGTCGCCGCCTTCGCCGTCCACCTCGCCGTCGATGCCGGCGTCATCGTCGTCCACCTTGCCGTCGACTTCGCCCAGCCCGGTAGGTAACCCTAAACTATTCCTTGAATAAAATGGTGTCGCGGCCGTGAGGGGGTCGCGAGGGTCGCCGCGGAGTTGGCCAGAGGGGGGGTCGCGGTGGAGTTGGCCAGTGGGGGGGTGACCGCCGAGTTGGCCGTAGGCCGTGGGTCGCAGCCAAGGGGGCCGGAGGGTCGCGGGCGAGCCGCCGTGGGGGTCGCGGCGGCGGCCGTGGGGGTCGCAGGCGAGCTGGCCGTAGGGGTTCATCGGCGAGCCGGGCCGTGGGGGTGGCCGCCGAGTTGGCCGGAGGCCGTGGGTCGCACCCGAGGGGGGAGGGAGGGGGTGGCGGGCGAGCTGGCCGTGGGGGGGTGGCGGGCGGCCGGCCGTGGGGGGTCGCCGGCGAGCTGGCCGTGGGGGGGGTCGCGGGCCGCCTCGTTGGAGGGGGGGTCGCCGGTGAGCTCACCGGAGGGGGGGTCGCCGGAGGGGGGTGGCGGGCGACCTCGCCGGAGGGGGGGGGGGGCTCGCGGCCGTGATTCCGGCACGATTGTCGAATTTTTTTAATGATTTTTGTGCTAACATATAAACTTAAGTAAAATGAAGCTTAAAAAAGAAACAAATTAATGTGTTGCATTCGTGGCAAATTTGCTTGTTGAACGTAATTTGTGATCTTTTTTCTAGGTCTGTACTAGAACTTTGCGAAATAGCATATTCGAGGCATAAATTTGCACAAATGTGGCATCGGAGTTAGATACTTGTTGTAATTCGTTCTGCACATTTAATATGCTTCATTTTATTTTTCGTGGATTCTGATGTGGTCCAAATTTCAATAGGTTGCTTCGACGAGGGCCAAAGATTGCTATTTATCAGAGACGATAGTCGGTTTGTTTCAATTTGTCGAGTTTATTTATTGCTCTCTGAAACAAAATGGTAAGGAAAATGACTAACGTCATTTTCAGTCCCTAATACATGTTCATATTTTTAAATATATTTGTCTAACCTTCCTACTTGTCAGTTTAAACGTGAAGGTTTCATGCGTGGTTCGGTTTCACAAAGAAGACCAGCCTCTTCTGCTGCCTCGTCCTCGTCCCCGACCCTGTCCTCTTCCCCTGCCCTTTCATGTAACCCTCAACCACAACATGTTCATGGACAATACGAACACATTGGCCCATCCTCCGACCCTCAACAACATATTAGGGTAGAACCTCGGGACATGCGAACTGAATTTACTTCAGTTCCATCTCCGATTCCATCTCCAATTCCATCTCCTTCGGTTCCACTTTCTTCTTCAGTGCAACACTCGAATGATGAAGAAGATACCCGATTCATTATATGCCCATGTGGAGATTCGTAAGTACTTTATTTTTTTACGTATATATAAATTATTGATGTAAACAAAATTGTCCATGTTGCGAATTATCCGTATGCTTCATTGTCTCATTGTCCATATTGTTATAACATGTTTTCAGATTCACGGATTCTACGTATGTTGTGAGGGAACTTAATAAAATAGTCAATAAGCGTTGGATGGGCCGGTTATTACTTTCAGCGAGCGCTCCCGCAGAAGTAAAGACTTTGTGGTGGAATGAGTTCAAGGTTAGTGTTGTCTTTCTTCACAAACTAAGTTCGGTGTAGCATACTGATGGTCAATAATGAATTTTGTCACGAATTGTTTGGTACATTGTAATGGATATGTGACATGTGACCCTAGTGGATAACTTTCAGTTGCTTTTCTATTGATTGTAGCGTAAGTTCACGTGGGATGAAATGGAAGAGGATGAGGTTAGAAGAATTTTCAAGAAGAAAATCGGTGATCACATGCGATATGTGATAAATAAAGCGAAGAGAAGAAAAGAAAAGCCGACCTTTTTTACAACTGACAATTGGATGGAAATTACGAGAACTTGGGAAACTGAGAAGCATAAGCAAAGGTGTGAACAGAACAAGAAGAATCGAGCTTCTAGTTCTAGTGATGGGTCTGCGTCTGCCACATATGCTGGGGGCTCTATCAACATCGGGGAGCATAAAAGAAGAATGGTAAGTCTGTTTATACATGTCAGTGCATTTAATTCAATGATTACTCATTTATGTTTATATTTTGTAGACAGATGAATTGGGGACGGAACCCACTTTTACAGCTACATTTGAACGCACATTCTAAAAAAAGGATAAGACATGGACTGGCGCTCGAGCAAAAGCTATTAAGGTATGTAAGGTTATAGTTCGGACTTTATGGAAACTAGAATGAAAATCATGAATGTTTTTAATATTTATGGTAATATATATGAATTTATTTTATTTCCATCTATAATGTTAATATAGGAAAAATATGATGAACTTTTAATGAGCACTGCTAGTGGTGATGGTGGTGGTGATGATGGTGGTGGTGGTGGTGATGGTGTTGCCATGTCTAAGCCATCGGTTGATAGTATGGCATTATGGGTGGAGGCAGCGGGTGGGATGAAAGGTGAAAAAATATTTGGGATGGGATCCTTGTCAAGGATGTACAAAACGAAGGCTTCATCCTCCAATGTGGCTGTTTCAAGGAGGACACGACATGAGGAGCATATAACCCAAGAATTGAGCTAACTGAAACAGTTGCTTGTACAGAAGGATGAAGAAATGAAGCATTTACTTGGATAGAAGGACGAACAAATAAGGGTGATGCAACAACAAATGCAAATTGTCATGCGACATCTAGACATCGATCGCAATGAGGTTCCTCCTCTACCTCATATTAATCCAATTGATGATGGGCATAATGCTGAACCATACAATGATGCGGTGATTGGTGATGATGATGATGATGCTGATGATTTTATTGTCAGTCCTTCCTAGTTCATTTTCGAGTACCAAAGCTGTCAACGTTTTATGGTTGTCCCGCGTTCTTTCAATGTTTTGAATGTATCACCTGATGTTCATTAGTGCTTAGCTGCCTCTTTGTATTATGAGATTGAATATCGAATATTATCATGTGAGACTTTGCAACTTATGCATTGTAGAAATTAATATTGCTTTCTTACCAAAAAAAAAATTTAATATTATTAATAATTAGATTTAAAATCGAAATTGTCGCTAAACAAAATTCGTCGCAAACTTAGCGATGAATTTTGTCACGAATAGATTTCGTTGGAAATTACCAACGAAAATTGAAATTTTTTGTCGAAAAAATTCACGATTTCTCACGATTTTTGCAACAAATAATTAGCAACACATTTTGCAACGAACTTTCCCACGGATTTTATTTTCGTCGGAAATTACCAACAAAAATTGAAATTTTTTGTCGGAAAAAAATCGAATTTCCAACGATTTTTGCAACGAATAATTAGCGCCAAATTTTGCAACGAATTTTCCCACGAATTTTTTTTTCGTCGGAAATTACCAACGAAAATTGAAGTTTTTTGTCGGAAAAAAAATCGAATTTCCAACGATTTTTGCAACGAATAATTAAAGCCAAATTTTGCAACGAATTTTCCAACGAATTTAGTTTTCGTCGGAAATTACCAACGAAAATTGTAATTTTTTGTAGGAAAAATTCGCCATTTCCCATGAATTTTTTTTTCGTCGGAAATTACCAACGAAAATTGTAATTTTTTGTCGGAAAAATTCGCGATTTCCCACAATTTTTGCAACGAATAATCAAGGACGAATTTATATATGATTTTTCCAACGAATTTACCCACGAATTTAGTTTTCGTCGGAAATTACCAACAAAAATTGCAATTTTTTGTAGGAAAAATTCGCGATTTCCCACGAATTTTGTTTTCGTCGGAAATTACCAATGAAAATTGCAATTTTTTGTCGGAAAAATTCGCGATTTCCCACGAATTTTGTTTTCGTCGGAAATTACCAACGAAAATTGCAATTTTTTGTTGGAAAAATTTGAGGATTTCCAACGATTTTTGCAACGAATAATTTGCAACGAATTTTTCTAACGAATTATTAGCGACGAATTTGTCCACGAAATTTTGCAACGAACTTTGCCACGAATTTAGCCACGAATTAATTTTCGTCGCAAATTACCAACGAAAATTCAAATTTTTTTTTCGTTGCTAATTTCTTTGGAAATTTTTTGTTCGTCGCTAATTTCGTTGGAAATTACCAACAACTATTGCCATGACGTTTCCAACGAAGAATTAGCAACGAATTTTCCAACAAATTTAGCCACGAATTTATCTACGAATTTTGCAACGAATTTTTTTGCGTCGGAATTTACCAACGAAAAATTAAAATTTTTTGTCGCAAAAATTTCCAACGCCGAATTACCGACGAATTTTTTTTCGTCGGAAATTCGTTTTACCACGAATAATTACCAACGAATTTTACCACGATTTTTGCAACGAATAATTACCAAAGAATTTTCCAACGAACTTCCAACGAACTTCCCAATGAACTTTCCAACTAATTTTGCAAATTACCAACGAAAATTTAAATATTTTGTTGCAAAAATTTGCGACGACGAATTACTAACGAATTTTTTTTCGTCGCTAATTTCGTTGGAAATTCGTTTTCCAACGAATTTTGCCAAATTTTTCGTTGGAAAATTCGTTGGAAAACTCTTGTTTTTTTGTAGTGAATACTCAAAATTCACTCAAAAATTCAAATGCATGCTCTATCCGCACAGGATCAAAGAAATCACTAGGTTCAATCGTTAGAAGTTAATGGGATGATAAACCTTTTTTCACTTGGTGAAAAGCAAAACATTTTAGGATTGGAAAAGACCTACTTTTCTCTTTCCACTCTTCCCCATTAAATTTCAAAGACTTCAACTAATAGAATCCCCGGAGTGAGAGAAGCTCAGCAATGCCAAAAGGCCTCGCTAAAGATCGTCTTTAATCTTTAATCAGATTCAATAGTAAATGAAGAATGAATCAATAACTACTTTTCCTAGACATAAAAAGCAAGAGACCAAAGAAGAAAAAGAAGAAAAAAAACCTTCAGTCTTTATTAATCTGAACCCATCACAAGGAAAATTATCACATTACTCAACATTAACCAACACTTCGAATTTAATCAATTTATCTAGCACCCATTGTGAAAAAACTACGCAAAAACCATCTCAAACATTAAAGAGATACAAAGAAGGGTGAAGATAAATGAAAGTGGGACCTGCAAAAAAAGATTCCAAGAAAAAGGACACTAAGAGAATGCAGAGGATGCTGAAAGATGGGACCCAGAATGGATAATATGGTCAAAATAGTTTATTGGGGAGTGTTTTAGCCAAATTAGGAGTGGAAAAAGCGCGGTTCTAAAACTATGGAGTTATCCTTTTTTGGTTTAATTATTTTTTTATTCTTTAAAATAAACTAACTAGATATTGTTGTTTTGTGAAGAATACACTACTTCGATTTGTATTATACTTAATATAATATTTTGTACTTATCGAATTAAAGACATTCTGTTTACCTGGGGCAATTTAATGTAAAGCATCACTTCACTTTGGTGGTCACTTTACTCGCATCAACCTCTTTGGGCTTTGTGGTCCCCCATGAAAGAAGCACACAAATGCACTATCATCATTCAACATGCTTTGGAGTTATCTAATTAAGGTTGTGTGCCTCTTCTCCCTTTTTGTTTTTGGTCTTTGCCTATCTAATGGTCATAGGAGAATTGCCCAATCAATCATAAATTTATTGTATGAATGTCAATTCAGCCCTAAACTTTTTAATTTTGCCAATTTAATCCTTGAACTTTGCGTAAAAATTCAATTTAGTCATTCCGATAAATTTTTGTCGGAGATCGCTTGGAAGAACTTATTGGACAATTTCCTCCTATGACCATCATAGCTTTGAAGTAGAAGGCCTTTTGTGTTGGGAAAACTAGAGAGAGAGAGTGATCTACTCAAGATCTCAACCTTTTTGGTCTTTCCCCTAAATTCAATCATCACTCACTCACGCACCCAAATGTCGCAGACTTGGAAAACTACCTTTGGTTTGGCCAAAACCAAAGGGCTGTTTCCGGTTTCCTTCCGCCTTTCTTGATCCACTAGGCGCCAGTCGCCCTCACGGTCAACACCCCTTACTTTTTGCCATTCATGCTGACACAAGCTCTCTCTCTCTCTCTCTCTCTCTCTCTCTCTCTCTCTCTCCATTTGGATCATTCGATAGAGTCGACCCCAGCAAAATTTTAACGATTTCGATAGCTCCAAAACACATCCTTCGTCTCTCCCTCATTCATGCCCAAGAGATGGGGGAAAATTTGTTTATCATGTCTTTGCCTTAGACAAAATTAAAGAGACGGACTTGTTTCGATGCGCAAAAGCCAAATGGTAGCTACGATCCGGCTGCGATGGAGAAAAAGGAGAGACTTGACGAATGCATACACAACGGGGATGTTTGTGATTTCTCGCCCGATACGTCTCTTGATATATGGAGTGTGCTTTTTGCTCCTCATGCTTCGACCATGATAGTTTCTAAAGATTGAAAGAGAGAAAAAAGAAGCGGGGTTGGAAATGCCACGCTGCCCCCAACAAGCTATACCAATTCTAGAGGTCAGAAGTTCAATTGTTAAGAGTGATTGGATAGCATCAATTAGAACACAAAACGTTAATGAATCGAACTCCTAAAGATATGAGCCTCATACATGTAGAATCCTTAACGCGTTCGGCTTTGACTTTTTTATCGTGTTAATTAAAGACATTATGATGTTATAATTTTCTTAAGAGTGTGTTCATTTGTTGCCCCTATCTTCGAGGAATCTACTCGGTAGACTGAAATTGACTCTGATTTTATCACACCGATATTTCATTTTGAGAGGAAAAAGATCAGGAAACAAGAAAACTCATCCTCACTCGTTTGGTTCTTGCCAAGACGTGACTCACGAACTGAAAGTGATAATTCCATGAAAACCAATTTCACACAACTGCTTATACACAGAGATAACTAATCAATGAAGTGCCTGACACAACCCTAAACCAAAGAAAGCTCAAGAAAAATCTAATCCTCGCGCTTTTTGGGACAGAGTCCAAGGAAAATACTGCACCGTTGCTAAGAAGTTCATGGCTTCCTGTTATGACCTCCTCCGCCGACCTCTCATTCTGCGATTAGACCCAAGTAATGGCCACTCCCTTAAACTCATATCGGTGCTATCTACTGGGAAAATGTCGTCCTCCCTTCTCTGTCCGTGAGATCTCACCATCTGTGAGATCTCGCCATCAATTCTTCATCGTGAATCATTGTCGTCCTGCAATCACCATCATGATCCTGAGTGTTCTCTTCCTCTTGCCCGACTTCTTTCCACGTAGTTTGATCATTTCCAACTTTATCAGGTATAGTTACACCCTAATCTCAATTAATTAAATGCTAACTCACTTTATTAGCATATGTATTGGAAGAGTTAAGTGTTATATACAATAATCACTTGATGATACTGACAAGTAAATATGCTCTATTTAAAGTACATTGTTGTGTCCAAACTGAAGTACCTGAAGATGTCTTCAACAAGTGCTACAGGTTCGTCTACAAGAAGTATTGTCTGCATTACAATTACACCAGAGATGAAATCTCGCATAAACAATGATGAATGTATTGATTTTTCTTCAATCACAATTCATTCCACTCAGAGCAGGATCAAGTGGCTGCGGGAGCTTCGACTTCAAAGCTTTCCATTGCTCAGCCCATAATCTGTAACTTGAGTTCATAGCCAGAACATCTTTAGACACGTCCTTCCTCTCAATTAGCTCCTCCGCGTACTTCTCAAAATCTTTCATGTTCAACAAAAGCGGTTCCAACTTATTGGAGTACCTTTCCTTATTCGCATTCTCGAGCCAGTCCTTTGCTTCCTCCACCTTCGCCCAAAACAAAGAATCTTGAGTCAAGCTTGCATCCCTGCTCCTACTCCTTTTGTTCTGAAATAGTCGTGGTTCCAGGCCCGCACCAGCAATCATTTGATTCCACCATCTGTCAAAAATCTGGAATCTCCTATCCCTTCCATGCTTAATGTAATGTCCCTGCACCAGGTGCTTACCAAGACGGTAATAGCGAGCGATTTCAAATGGCTCGGCAAGGAGCTTATAGAAATGGGACGCATTGATCCAATAGGATATGCGGTGGAAATCGTGCGAGAGTTCATTCCGTTCTGCCATGCGTATGACATCATCCCAGAATGCGGCGAGTGTGAACAGGTTCATGTCGATTTTGAACTCTCTCCTGGATGCTCCAAATTTCTTGAATGTGTCGTAATACCCAAGTTGATCCCCGGACTCGTCACAGCGTACCTTGTACCACTCAAGTTGTGCCGCGCAGGGCATTATCTTAGATAGTCTGATAGCTAGATGAGCATTGTTCAGGTTCGGTGCACATCCCATGCGCCGAGCCATCTGCAGGCAATCTTTAGCTGGTCTTAAAATATTGTCATCCTGCACAGTGATTAAAGATACAACCCACAAAGTGAAGACTAAGAACTTATCATTCAGCAATTACCAAAAAGAGATCTTAGTATAAGTTCACATCATTCTGGGTGCACTCGTATTAGAGAGTGGGAGAGAGTTCTGCCCCACGTATTAGAGAGTGGTTGTTCCAAGAAAATCCTTCCACAAAATAAGGGCATTGATAGACTATACTTTTGAGTTGGATTAGGAAGCCAAGAAGACAGTGTCTCGTGTGGATTTGAGAAGCATTTAATTACCTGCGGATCTATTCCTGAGGATTGTAATGCCAAGGAGACACCAGCTTCGTAGCTTGATGTGGAGAGGCCGTTGATGTTTGTCCTTTTCAGGAATTGCGAAGAAAGTAGTCCTGTATAATAACTATACTTCAGATGATCCTCAAAACACTTCAGATGATCCTCAAAACTGGAAGCTGGAGAGACTGTCTCGAGCATCAAACGCATAATCTTAACAACAGAGGTTGCATTATCCAGACAGATTGCTCCCTCTTCTGAACAGAATAGGTAGCTTCCCAATGGCCAAAACAAACTGTTCTTTGCCCCTCCTGATTGTTCGGCATATTTAACAAAACCCTTGACATTGCTGAAGAATTCATAGAAATTTTGTTTTCGCAGTTCTCCAACATGCTGTTCTAAACTGGGTGAAGCCATAGTGACTTGCCAAAACTGAAGCAGCAAGTGCAGTTGAGGAGTCAATGAGGCTAGTGGAGCGAAGAACAGTTTCGGCACTACATCGAGCTTCGAGACAACGTTACAGAAGCTCCCGCCCCATCTTTCTCGGAGAATGGCTTGGGAAAGGTACTTGTTGCCGAGCAAAGGAGTGCCGAAGGTGAGGCAGAGGACTGAGATGGGAGAAGCGATGGGCTGGAGATAGGAGAGGAGCCAAAGAGCAGTGAGAGAGGCGGTTGTTGCTCCAAAGGAATGGCCTGTGACGATAAGCATCTTGAATTTTCCCAGTAATTCCCAAATCTGTACACAAAAAGCAGCTCAATGCTCGAATGATTTCACGTTTTTTTCTCTCAGAACGAGAGCAAGAGTTGAGGAAAACTTAATACATGCATGACGCAACGGCAATTTCTGATTAGTTCAAATATGCTGGTATGACTAATGTCAATGACTTCCCAAAAAAAAAAAACAGGACTGTGCTGACAATATCAACAGTTTACCGCTACAAAATACGAAACAATAACGGCTCTGTAGAAAGACTACATCTAGATTTTCATCACATGGCCCAGGAACATGATATATGTAGAACACAATTAACCTAGATTAGTAATTTAGTATTTTCCAAGAACTGCCCGAAGTAATATATCTACTGCACCAGCTTAATCTCTCCAAACAGTCTCCAGCAGTCATGCACAATTCAATAAGACTGTCCTGCTGTTTTTTTTTTTTGGTAAGGGATGACTGTCCTGCTGTTTGTGACTGGTAAGTTCAACAAAACAATATGGTTCTTCTGAAGTAAACCCTTCATAATTGATGCATCTCTCTTGCTCTCAAATGAATTTTCTTTTTTGCTTTCTAGTGGATGAGAAATTAGTAGCAGGATTTTCAGCATGAGGGATGGTCAATAGATTTTCGAGAGTTCTTAATTAATTGCAGCCTCACATCACCTTCGCACATAAGGATTAAGGACTAGAAACTTAAGTTCCTTTTTATGTAAATTTTAAATCCTACCAAATCCAGTCAAATTAAGAGGATTTGCGGGATTCGTGTATCAACAAACAAACATTTTCTTCTCATTCATACCCTTATAAAATCTATTGCAGATATATAAGAAGATATTTATCTCATCATGCATTCTTTTTGTTTTTTTCCTGTTAGCATCCAAATGACGTTATTTCAAATCTTTTCTCTACTTTTCTCTAATAATCATTTAAATCTCTTCTTTCCTTCTCTAATCACCCCTACCAAACATGCTTAGTTACCATATAAAGAACTTTTGTCATTCTTAATTGCTGGGTCAAAAACCATTTGTCAGAACAGAAACATTTAACCCGGTCAAGAACAAATTTGCGGTGAGCTTTTCCAGGTAAGGTCGGATTAACTTTGGTAAAAAGGAATATTGCAATCTCATGCTATCAAACTCAACACTCTTTCCTTGTTGTTATCAAGCGCAAACTCACTGTTAAAAGAGAAGAAAAGAAGACTTTGATAGCAATGCAAGGCAAGAAAATGCAGTGACGCACGCTTTTCGAATTACTCTTAACACTTAAGTCTGCCATGCAAATGTTTACACATTTCCTTCCAACCACCATTATCTATGTTCTTTTCTGCTTTGAAAATCAAGTAAAACTGCGACGGTTTGGGCACTTGAAATGGCGTATTCACATATAGTAGGTACGGACTTGACTGACAAACAAACGATTAAGACTATGAATCATAAGATATGCAAAGTCCATAGACGGATTAAGTTATCAGGAGGCTGATTGAAAGCTAAACCATAATTTCGGGGAAGTTGATGATGTTCGACAGATGCAGATGTAGTGTAAGTACCCAGAAAAGAAAAAAGTCAAGCAAGTCCTTCTAGTGTCTCCGCTTTGCAGTTATCTAGTGACAAGGCAAAAGGGCTGTGTACCTTGATTTGGAAATCCGGTCGGCGGTAAAATTCCAGGAAGAGACGGAGGAATCCGGCGTCCACCCTGATTGTCTCGTCGCCGTCGCACCTCAACAGCGAGAACAGATGCTCGCATTCCAACTCGTCCAGTGCCATCAGGGTCCCGCAACTGGGCTCGGACCCGTCGATCACCTGGACGCTTGAGAACGCCAGGTACCCGACCTCACCGCGTTGGTCCGCCACGAAGCTCCCCGGGGCGGCGGCATTCGCGAAGCTGCACAGCCCCCACGACTCCTCCAAGACGGGCGTCGACGCCAGGAAACTCGCCAGCATCTCGCTGCTCTCGAACCTGCATCAGTAACGCAATTGGGTGAGAAAGGAGACCCTTTTGATATTCGGTGACAAAAGGGCAATAGAGAGTTGGTGGGTCACGCACGGTGATGATTCGGCATCCATGGAGAGCGCTCGTGTCTTGCAGCAGTCCGGTGCGTGCCTCGAGAGGGAAGGTCTCACCTTGGGCGGGATTGTGAACATGTCTGAGTGGAAGTGGATGCTTCGAGAGTCGGTAGATTATATGAAAGACGGTGGAGCGGTGAACCGACGCGTGAGAAGGGGTTGCTTTTGCTTGGTGCCGCGATGGTTCTATGGAGATACGGCCAAGCAGAGGAGATGAACGTCAACGGTCAATTTGGCGATTTCTCTGTTATTTAGTGGCTCTTTCGAGGGAATAATATGCCGCCTTGTCAGAGCACAATCAGCAACATGGAGAGCGCTACGACAAAAGGGCAATCGAGATCTGGGGCGTCATTAGCGACATATACCCGATCTGGAACCCAACTTTATACTCGGCCTAATCCGGGCTCCAACTCTTAACGATTTACTCATTAAATTGTTGGCTCTAAGGAGTGAGCAATTCCATGGACTGGCTCACCAAGTCGGTGAGGAAGCTTGGATGCTCGAGTTGAGTCATGGGCTAGGACTTTGCGCGGTACTCGAGCAACATGGAGATGTGGTTGAGCGCCGCGCTGATGAACAAGAGCACATGCATGATCAAGTTCTGGATGGGTTATGAAATGGGGAGTGAAGGTGCCAATAAATAAATTCTTTTTTCGCCTATATAATTTTAGCTAGTGCGAGTTGCGGACATTATTGTGGAAGTTGATTTTTAACATTGCAAAACCACGAGTTGTTAGATTGATTACACGTTCTTTATGTCTGGTATTAGACAAAGTAAACCTTCCCTACTTGCACGACTTGCGATCTAAGCCATCGATAATTTCGGCCAACTTATTTTTGGATAGAAAACAAAATTCCATAAGAATAGATAACCGACAGTTTCTACGAAATTACCCATGCCCTAGAAGAATTCCAATATTCTCAGCTTGACATCGCACAAAATTTGGTATAAGATAAACAATCTTAGCATTATACTTTCATTAATTGTCTTGAAAGTGTGTTTATTTACAAACCCACTAGAACCCATAAATAATTGATTTTTGGTTTATTAGACCCACTCCTACCCATATGCCAAATTTTTAGGCAACACAAGCCATTAAATATGAGTTGAAATTTACTTACCAAAAAAAAAAATATGAGTTGAAACCCTTTTTGCCACCTCTACAAGAGACCCAATGTATTATATGTGAGGGCCAAGTTTTTGAGACATGTTGAAAAACAGTTAATTATTTGTTTCTTTTAAATCAACAAAACTAGAAAGAATTTAATTAATATTCTACATATAATTCATGGGTTTAATATGAGAACGGTACATTCGTATCACATTTACCCAAAACTAATTTTTCTCTCTAGATACATGGATATAAGATTTAGATTGCTTGTGGAGGTTTAATTTGCAAGTGTCGATTTGGTATAAGAAAAGTGGATTATTGAGGGCCTAAGTTTTTTGAAAAGCGTTACTTTAAAATCAAGAAAACTGAAAATTTTAATATTCTACATATAATTAAAAGGAATAAGTGCACTAGAAATCCTAAAACTTATCACGAAAGTGCAATTGAGTCCTAAAACTTTCAAAAAATACAATCAAGTCCTAAAACTTGTCACAAAAGTGCAAACGAGTCCTAAAACTTTCAAAAAGTGTAATCTAGTCCTAAACTTTCAAAAAATGCTATCAATGGAATGACTTAATTGGAAAAATTTAATAAGTTTTAGGACTTGATCGCACTTTTTGAAAGTTTTTGGACTTAATTGCACTTTCGCAATAAATTTTAGGACTTAAGTGCATTTTAATTACGCTCGACGTGACCTAAACTTGTGCTAGAATTATCATCGCTTATTCATTTTTTTCCCCAAGAAAATATAATAACGCGTTCCTCATTTTAAATAACCTTCTGTCATAACTCATTCGACGGCGAAGCGCGAGACAAGAATCAACCAATCGATCAATCCAGAACGGGGCTCGAACGAGAGAACTCGAATGGTATTTCGTTTCCAGGCAAGTAGGGAATAATCCTTCCCTTTCTGGTCGATACAATGCCTTTTGTGCTCAGATAATTTAATTTTCACCTACACTTAAAAAGGGAACACTTTCACTTGTTATCGCTAAGAAACATCGGCGAACTGGCGACAATAATTTTTCCCCTTTCGGGGGGTCACGTGGCGTTCATTCGAGTTTAATTTCGACCGTCTTCCAAGGTGCATTCCGCCGCACGTCCACACGATGCATCAAGACTTGGCAAAGAGGCGACGGCGGTCGCCGCTTGCTCTCGTTTCCTCCCTCGGTCGTGGCCATTTCCGAGGGTCGCCGTCAGGGGGCCCTGTCCGCAAAATTTTAAAAATTGTTTTCGAGGCCAAAGATATTTTCCTGGGGGTCCCCCCACCCCCACCCCACACCGAGCTCGCAACCAAACCGCGTGCTTTCGCTGTAAATTAACGACGAAGGCAGGAAAAAAAGAGGAGAGAAACACAGGGGCCTCTCCTTAAAGCCGCAAACTTATATGAACCTCACAAAATCGACGACTTTCAAAAACAGAAGTGGGCCGCCGATGCAACCAGATCCTCCGGATAAGAATGGTGTCCAAGGACTACCGGCGGCTCCACGCCGAGTTCGCCCAGCTGGGGCTGTTCGAGAAGAAGCGGCATGTCGCGGTGTGCTCCCTCGGGCCCATCGCGCTCATGCTGTCCCTCTGCGTGTACGGTGTGGCGGCCTGCGGGGGCATGTGCTAGTAGAAAGAAGTATCGTTTATCTCAAATAGAAAAATTAGATACAGCCCCACAAATTAAAAGAAGTCGGGTTTTGATCGTTCCTTTCGTAACGTTTTGCAAGTGTAAATTTGTCGTAAGGTGCTTTTTATCGCCGGCGTTGTGGTAGGGGATCAATTAGAACATGGCGGTACGCTTCGGAGTCGAAGAAGTGCCGCTTCGCACATTCATGAATACCCGTAAAAAAATCAAAGTGAAAATCTCATCCCAAGACCTAGTTCTTTGACAAATCTCTAGAAGAACTTGACCAAGCATAGGACAATTTGCACAATCGCGAATATTATCGGATTAAAGCGTCGTAAACTAAAGTTTTCCGAAAAATCGTTTGCGACATCAAAGTCCTGATAATGATCTGAAACTCCACCCATGGAGGGCGAAGGCCCATCAACTGAAAACGACTGACGAACCTCCTCTTTCGTGCGTCATCTTCTCATCATCGTCGTCAACATCTTCCAGACTGGTGCATAGACTTCTACGAACCGTATAAACATCTGAACTTTCTTGGTCTTTCTTTATTTCCTAGGAACAATCCCAAGCTGAGACGGCATCTGTGGTGTCGGGTTTTCTTTTGGGGATGAAGACGACGACCTTGATAATGTGTTTTGCCTTGTGAAGCACGGGAAGGTGTGCTTTCGAGGAGGATGAGGAAATCGAATACGGTCTCTCCATGTGTGGTTGCGTGACTGGACAGTCGACGAATAGAATAGAGAGAGAAGGGAGGTCCAACTTCTGTGCAGACCCTAATTTTCAATTGCCGAGAAAGCGCGGCGGGGAAACAGGACAACCGTCGTACGACGGACGTGGAAAAGTGCGCGACGATGTTGATGACTATGGGAACGTAAGTTATACGAGCAATCACTTATAGAAAAACGTTTTCTAAATCATTCATTTTCCGCAAAACAAATGGAGAAGTCACCTAATTTACGTCATAGTCAAGAGGTAGATCATTATATGCTTGTACTTTTTCATTCGCACCATGGGTTAAAAAATTTGAATGCATTTAGTAACGGGATGTTTCATTAGATACCAAATTGGCACAATGAAATATTTAGGACTGAATTGGCTGCCTTATAAATGATTTGTGACATTTTACTGACAATTATCCATGGAGTATGCTAGTGCTAAGGCTAAGCTGAATCATTTACCTTTTGTTAGCCACTGCTGTTCGAGCAGACGCACTCGAGCAACGGTGACTATCGAGCAATTTTTGCCCAATGCAGCCTGTGGCAGCGATTGCTATGATTTAATTGTTGCCTTCATTTGGATCACAACTTTGGGCTTGTCCAATTGATTTCAAGCCCAAATCAGGCACACGCATTAGCGCAGGGCCTAATTCACCCATTATAATCAATTATAATGATATATTGCTAAAAGAATTGGTTGGTGTCATAAAGCTATCTAAAATTTTTTTACAGGTGACTTGATATACTAGTCACATGTTGGTAAGCCACCCATACTTTTATTAAATTACCAACTATTTTTTCTAGTTTGAATCACCACATTTTCTCATCTTTTTATAAATTTGTATTTGCCTTTTTACTAGCAACTTATGCTTACCAAGTCTTAATGAGTTTATCAATCTTTAACTCTTGACGATAAAAGAATTGGAAGAAGAAGAGTTACAAGAATGAAAGCAAATACCAAAATAAAGAGATGTATAACATATAATTGCTTGAGCGTTAGTATTTTCTTATTGATCATGTCTATTTATAAATTGAAATATGAAAAGTCAAAGTCAAAAGTTAAAATACCTTCTAATCTGGGAGCGTCAGCAATGGAGTTGAAGCATAAATGGTGTAATTGGTCAAAATAATTGGGACGATGTTCTTGCTTCCGATGCATGGTTGATTTCGCTAATATCTCCCACGACAACATCATTGCTTTCCCTTCGACGCAATCCCTCTACCGATTCTTGACCTTCAACTCTTGCCGTTTGATCATCGAGAACGACATTCTCTCCCTCTTGTTCAGAGTCGACTTTGATCATCACCAACATCTTCATCGCTTTCCCTTCGATGCGATCC
Source organism: Syzygium oleosum (assembly GCF_021117445.2). Taxonomy (NCBI): domain Eukaryota; kingdom Viridiplantae; phylum Streptophyta; class Magnoliopsida; order Myrtales; family Myrtaceae; genus Syzygium; species Syzygium oleosum. Next base: position 2,111,817 of record NW_026607510.1, on the reverse strand, counting down.
GTCTGTCCATTCTTCAAGTCTTCGACTCGATTGTGACAATTCTGATCTTTCTCCAAACGCGTCACCGCTATTGATTGTATCCTGTGAATCTTCTGCTGGCTCCATTAGATTAGAGAGAGAAGAAAATTCTATCGGTTCTCTTAGGACCTTGCGTAGCTTCAGTGGGAAACTTAAGCTGTGTGTGTTGATTTCTGACTGAAGCTTTTGGATATAAAAAATAGATTGGCTTGTGGAGGTTTAATGCAAGTACCGATCTCTTATATGAAGCATGAATTGAGCGCCAAGTTTTTGAAAAGCGATTGATTAACAGTTATACATTTACAGTTTTGTTCCCCTGAATGTCTAAGGGAACAAAACTGTGAAATCAATGTAACTGTTTTTCATCCACTTTACGAAAACTTGGCGCTCAGTTCATGCTTCATTTAAGAGAACAGTACTTGCCATCTGAACCTCCGCTAACCAGTCAATAATTTACATCCAAGAGTTTAAGAGAGAAATCACCCCACAAAGCCTAAGTTTTCACTGAAACTACACAAGTTTCTGTTTCTTGGAGAAACGGGAGAATTCTCTTCTGACTCTGATCTGATGGAAAGAGCCCCGAGCTAACAGCATATACGTGGTGATGGCGACGAGTTTGGAGAAAGATCAAGATCATCGCAATCAGGACATGCGAGAGGAGCACCTTTTCGGTTGGCAAAGGAGTAATGCTGCTGATCGAGGAGGAGATTGTCGAACTGTGAGGAGTGACCCAGAACGAGAGGTGGAGGACGATGTTCCTAATTATCAGACAGAGGGATCACATCCAAGGGAAAGCGAAGATGTTGTGCTTAGAAAAAATCCCTCTGTCGATTTCCCTACATTAGAACGATGAAGGAATATTTTTAGTCTAATCAGCTCAATTTTTAGTCTTAATTAGATAGTCGAGAGTGGGACTTCATTAGAACAATGAGCTGTGAATGGACCAAGAAAACTGAAAACATATTACATTTCGTACATATGCTGTCTATGATGCGTGCAGAGTTTTCGCAGGAGAGTCGAAAGAAATAGGTTTCATGATCACATATTTAAGCTATATGAAATCAGTTTACTTTATATATTTAAAATATAAGTTAAGTATCAAATTTATGCTTTATCTTATACTAGGCTAGGGCGATTGTGTGCAGTGGATTATGCACAGAAAGAAATTGTGTACTTAGTGTGGTCATATATCAAAAGAAAGCGGTTGTTACTCAACGAGTCGGTATCGTTTATTGATGAAGTTAAAAGTGAGACAAAGTTGTGTTTTGACTAAATAATATAGACTAGAATCTAAGCATGCGCCACGTGCATGCATAAAATTGAGTGATTATGTATGAATGTAAAATCATATAAGGGATAGAATATGTGAGTAGTTGCTCCACAGTGTACAAATATCTCAGAGAGAAATCACCACACAGTTTCAATTGCCATTACTAATCATATGCTTGTGAATCTAGGGTTCTTACCATTAGATTTTGGGAATTAAACGTGTAGGTTTGATGAAAAATCCTGTACTCTCTTATTCATCTAATGGAACAGAGCCTCAGACGTTTAACTTGCGAGTTGCCGATCTAACATATGAAGAGAGAATTATTGAGGGCCAACCTTTTTGAAAAGCAGTCATTAGCTAGTTTCTTCTGAATCAACAGAACCGAAAATTTTAACATTCTACTTATGATTAAAACAAAACAGTTTTGGACTTATTTCCTTTATAACAAGAAAACTGGGAAAAGTATCAGAAAAGTCATAAACTATGTACATTGGTGCCAATTTAATCATAAACCTTTTGTCTTTATGCCAATTCAGTTATTGTGGCTAATTTTAGCAGGATTTTTTTGACATGGACGCCGGTCTACGTGGCACGGTCGGTGATGATGTGGACAATTTTAAATAATATTTTAATATTTTTCGAATTTTTATTTTTTTTTCTCTTCTCCCTCCTTACTCTAGCCGGTCACCGGACCGGCGATCGGCCAGAGGTCAGAGGCCGGCAAGGTTGACCTCGTTGGCCTTTGGTGAGCCATGCCGGCCACTGCAAGGGTTGCCTTCGCCCTCGCCAGCCCAGTGCGAGGTTGCCTTGGCGGCGTTGCCCATGGCCGGCATGGCTCGCTAAAGGCTGGCAAGGTGAGGTTGACCTTGCTAGCCTTGGCCCCTGGCCGATCTGGCGATTGGCTGGAGGAAGGAGGGGAGGAAAAAAAAAAGAAAAAGAAAAAAAATACATAAAAATTCAAAAAATATTAAAATATTATTAGCGCCGGTTGTACCACGTAGGCTAGACGGCATCCACGTTAGCAAAATTTGACTAATATTAGCCGGAAGGACTGAATTGGCACTATATCAAAAGGTTTAGGATTAAATTGGCACTAAAAAAGGTTTAGGACTAAATTGGTGCCGATGCAATATGTTTATGATTTTTTTTACTCTTTTTCTCAAGAAAACTGAAAATTGGTAACACTAATACATAAACGAAGATTATCTTTTCATCAATGAAAAGAAAATCAAATACTTCCTGAAGAAAGAAAGCAAATAAGTTACATCTAATGTTCTTTTTTTTTTGACCCAGTTGGGTCAAACTTGAATATCAAGGCTCAATGGGCAAGTTGACAATTTGAGAGGTAGAGAAACAATTTTAATCAAAACTCAGACCAAAACAAGTGGCACAAAAGAAGCTCGAAAAGAATTGGAAAAAAGAAGAGTTGAAAGAATCAAAGGAAACACCAAAATAAGGAGATGTATAACAAATAATTACTTGAGAGCTAGCATTTCTCCTAAATAAGGAGATGTATAACAAATAATTACTTGAGAGCTAGCATTTCTCCTTATTGATTATGCCTATTTGTATACCGAAAGATGAAAACAAAAATCAAGTCAAAAGTAAATATACCTTGATGATATCTCACCAATTTAGTTTATTGAAGTGTATTATGGTCATTTTTCTTGAAGTTTGCTTGATTGGGTTGTATAGATAGCACCGGCCTTCGATTCATACAATTATTTCCTTTGAATAATTTATTTCTGTACATGTGTTTTTTTTTTAACAGACATTACATGTCACGTCCCGAACCCCAACGGACTCGCGACACCCCTCGAAAGTCGTATTGAACGCGACATCCCAGGATGCGTCGCTGACCCAAATGAAACACACGAAGACAAACGCAAGCGGAAGCGGAAATAAAACAACCCAGACAAAAGATAATGACAGAGGGATAGCACAAAACAATAATTTCATTTACGCCATAACAACCCAGGCTACTAACGAATAAACTATGTTCAGCAAAAGGGGACGGTGGTTGGATAGTCTACTTCACTATACAAAAATGGGGCATACAAGAAGGGAAGCAACATCGATGTCCACTACCACTTCCGATCTCTGAACTGCGTATGATGACTGTTCGCCACTTCAAGCCTGAAAATGTTTAACAACGGGAATGAGATAAATCTCAATAAGCAGACAACCTAAACCTCACCTAGGTAAATGCGTACCCAGACAAGTCTCAACATGCAATCTAACCATCGACGTACTAGAAATCACATAAACATACTTACCTCGTTTCTAATCATGTGCCAACTCTGCATATTAGTTAAATCACTATAAGTAATAATATTCCAAGAACACATCACAATCACTCGAGCGCCATACACACGTGTGTTCACCCAATTCAATCAAGCACATTCCTCATGCATGTCCATCCAACTATTCACGACCCGCGTAAACGCGCCTCAAGTTCTTTCCTACAGCCCGCGTCAACACGCCTCAGGCCCTTTCTCACAGCCCGCGTCAACACGCCTCAAGCTCAACTTTCTTTCCAATGACCCGCATAAACACGTCTCAGGCCCAACTTTCTTTCCAATGACCGGTGTAAACACGCCTCAGGCCCAACTTTCCTTCCACTGACCCGCGTAAACATGCCTCAGGCCATTCAGACAAGCGCTACGCCACATTATTCAATCAATTACCACGTCTTTCACATAATCAAATATCATGCAACCATTTCCAAACGACCACAACACAATTCGCCATACTTACGCCAAAGAGGCCACAGTTCCACCAATTAAAGTCACACTCGCACACTCACAAACGGTCAATCAAGGTCTGCCATTACTCGTCATCAAATCATCACGTGAGCACACAATATCAAGCATTAAATCAGCCCGTAACTCAAATAACCACCAGTCACACTTAGCTCGCCATTCCGATACAATAAGGCCCACATTTTACTCCAAAACTTGTCCAATATTAGTCCACCGGGCTAGCTAATGTCATGGCTTGTGACAACCCCTAACTCGGCCTTAAAACCAGCCCAACAACTCGCCTAATGACGGCCCTAAATCAACCTCTAAATCAGTCACATATAAACAACACGAACCATTGCCAAATCGGACATTGAATCACACATGAAGAATTAATAAACTTGACATAAATTTCCAGCATTATACGACCTCCAAACCAGCCACAAAACCAGCCCTAAACCGCCTCGGTTCAGCCCACAATTCAACCCCAATCACCCACCCCGAACCAACCACCATTTACTTCACTAATCCGCATCAAAACAGCCACCAAAACCATGCTGAACAGCCCACGGCAGCCACCATATCCACTATATTCAGCCCACACACAAACCCCTAAAAAAGTCTAGCAATACCCATCATCCTAAGTCAAGATTAGGAAGTCACTTACCTCAATCCGAAACAAGGAAACCGGACAAGGGCAGCGGAGAAAGAAGCCGAAGCAGCTACGTTGTCGTCGGGACAGCAGGGGCGAGCGGCGGCTGGGACAGCAGGCAGGGAATGGGGCTGAAGCAGCTGCGTCGTCGCCGGAACGGCAGGGGCAACGGCTGCTTGGCTGGACGGCGAAGAACAGAGCTAGCAAGGGCGGTGGCAAGAAACAAGGAAGGGGCAGATGGCCGGAGCAGGGGGGATAGTACAGCAGTGGCCATAGCGGCGCCGGTGGTAGCAGGGGCGGCGACAGAGCAAGGGAGAGGACGGGATGGTGGTGGTGAGTCGGTGAGGGCAGCGGCGGCCGAGACAGCGGCGCGCGGCGATGGCTGGCGAGGCAGAGCAGGGGGGTAAGCCAGAACAGAGGAAGGGGGAACCGGGGGTCTCGCCGGAGCAGCCGCAGTAATGGCGGCGACGGGCCAGATGGATGGCGGCCGCGGCAGACGACGGGCGGCGGAAGGATGAGCTGCGGTAGCTGCTGGTCGGGCGTCCACGAAGAGGAGAAGAGGAAGAAGAAACAGCTGGATCCGAGGAGGACAGCAGTAGTGGACGGCGGCCCGAGCTGGGACTAGCGGTCGGACGGCGGCTACGGCGGACGACGTGCAGCGGCCGGACGAACTACGGCAACTGCTGGTCGGGTAGCGCGCAGAGGAGGAAGGGGTGAGGGCTCGGCTGAAACCGAAGGAAGAGAGAGGGGGTAAACAAGGATGAGAGAGAGAGAGAGAGAGAGAGAGAGAGAGAGAGAGAGAGAGAGAGAGAGAGAGAGAGAGAGAGAGCGAGAGCAAAAAGTCAACAACCCACTCAAGTGCAATCCAAGGGCTCACAATTGGTCTTGTTGGGCAAGTTAGATCCAAGGGCCATGAAAATTCCGAATTTCAAAATAAAAGAAAAGACTAAATAGACACTAAATAAAAGGCAAAAGAACACTACAAGTGCCATAACTTGTGTGCGGCGCTCACTTTGGTGCCATAAGTTTTTTTTGGATCACTTTAGTGCTAAAATTTTTGAAAAACGATCACTTAAGTGCTAAATTTTTTGAAAAACGATCACTTGAGTGCCAACTCCAGTGCCGTACACAATTTTTCGCCGGAAATCCGACGTGGCATTTTTTTTATTAATTTCTGAAGCTGACGTGGCTCGCCGGAGATTGGCACTTAAGTGATCGTTTTTCAAAAATTTTAGCACTGAAGTGATCCAAAAAAAACTTATGACACTTAAGTGATCGTTTTTCCTCCGACTTGGCACCAAAGTGATCCAAAAAAAAGTTATGGCACCAAAATGATCTCCGTACACAAGTTATGGCACTTATAGTGTCCTTTTGCCCTAAATAAAATAAACCCAGAGGGAGGTATACTGGTCAAAATCCACACCCGGTCCAAATTTCACTTTTCGATAATTCCGGGCAATGTTGACGCTAGCCACAATAATATCGACACCGTCCAATTAAATTTGTCACGAAACTCTGAGAAATTCGACACCAAAGTTCGGGCTCTAAATAACAGCTAAATTCGATTGAGTGCGATTCTAGCGAAATCTCTAATTTAAAAAATAATCCAAGAGTGATCAATTCCGGGCGAGATTTTATTATAAGCGCACTGACGAAATACACGTTTTATAAATCCCAAAAATGAGTCGAAAATTCGGAATGTCACAACTCTTCTCCCCTTACAAAAATTTTGTCCTCGAAATTTACAATTCAACCCAATTATTCGAACAAATGGGGGTATTGGTGTCGCATCAGCTCTTCGCTTTCCCACGTCGCGCCTTCGGTTCCATGATGCTCCCAAATTACTTTGACCATCGGAATTGTCTTGTTCCGCAATACTCGTTCCATTCTGTTCTCGATCCTTACTGGCTTTTCCATGTACGACACTCTATCGTCCACGTCTATTTCTTCATAATTCAGCACGTGGGTCAGATTCGGTTCGTATTTCCTTAACATAGACACGTGAAATACGTTGTGAACTTGGAACAAATTCGGCAGTAGTGCAAGACGATAGGCCAAAGTACCAATTCTCTTTAAGACCTCAAATGGACCCACGTACCTCGGGCTTAACTTCTCTTTCTTACCAAACCGTGACAATCCTCTCATCGGTGATACTTTGAGGAAAACGTGGTCCCCCACTTGAAATTCCAAGGGCCTACGTCTCCGGTCTACATAATTCTTTGGCGGTTTTGAGCGGTCTTAAGCCTGTCCCGTATCACCTTGACTGTCTCGACTGACTGCTGAACTAACTCCGGACCCGTGATGCTCCTCTCACTAACTTCAACCCAACAAACCGGTGTTCTGCAAGCTCTGCCATACAGCGCTTTAAATGGTGCCATTCTGATACTCTGCTGATAGCTATTATTATAGGCAAACTCAACCAGATGTAACTGTTCCTCCCAACTACCCTTAAAATCCAATACACATGTCTGCAACATATTTTCCAAAGTCTGAATCGTCCTTTCAGACTGGCCGTCCATTTGGGGATGATAGGCCGTACTAAACTGTAACTTCGTTCCTAATGCCGTATGAAAACTTTTCCAAAAAGCAGCAGTAAACTTAGGGTCACGGTCTGAAGTAATCGTCACTGGCACTCTGTGAAGACGGACTAATTGTCGCACATATATCTCGTCATATCTTTCCAAGGCGAAGTCCTTTCGCACCGGCAGAAAATGTGCTGACTTTGTCAATCGGTCGACTACCACCCAAATTGAATCATGACTCCTCTGACTCCTCGGTAATCCTATTACAAAGTCTATTGTGATGTGTTCCCACTTCCACTCGGGGATTTCCAATGGCTGCAACATTCCACCCGGCTTGCAATGTTGCGCCTTTACTTGTTGACATGTTAAACACTTAGCCACGTGCTTGGCTACATCTACTTTCATGCCGTTCCACTAATAATGCTGTCGCAAGTTCTGATATATCTTCGTACTACCCGAGTGAATACTGTAATTGCTATGGTGAGCTTCTGACAAAATCTCCTCCTTCAGTTCTGCATCACCAGGTACACACAATCGTCCACGAAACTTCAGAATCCCATTCTCGGATACCTGAAAGTCCGATTTCCTTTTTGTGACATCCATTTTCAGAATCTTCTGAATCTCTGGGTCCGTCGATTGTAAAGCCTTAATCTTAGTCTGGATTTCCGGTTCAATCCTCAATGCGGCAAGCAGACTTGAGATATAACTCACTTCAAACTTAAACTCCGAATCCCGAACTCCCTCCAATAGAGTCCATTCCTTAGCCATCATATGCACAATGCTCGATTTTCGGCACAGTGCATCCGCTACTTTATTAGCATTTCCAAGGTGATACAGAATATCGCAGTCATAGTCCTTGAGGAGTTCCATCCAACGACGCTGTCTCATGTTCAATTCCTTTTGGGAGAACAAGTACCTTAAACTTTGATGGTTCGTATAAATCTGAAATTTCTCCCCACACAAGTAGTGTCTCCAAATCTTAAGAGCGAATATAATCGGGGCCAATTCTAAGTCGTGTGTCGGATAATTCAGCTCATGCGGTCTCAATTGTCGTGATGCATATGCCACTACTCTTCCGTGTTGCATTAGCACGCATCCCAGTCCCCTTAGTGATGCATCACTGTAGATCTCATATCCTCCCGGACCTGACGGGATTGTCAATACTGGGGCGGTTGTCAACCTCTGCTTTAACTCCTAAAAACTCTTTTTGCACCTATCCGTCCATTCAATCCTCGTTTCCTTCTTTAATAACCGCGTCAACGGCATCACTAATGCCGAAAACCTTTCCACGAAGCGTTTGTAATATCCTGCCAGACCCAAGAAACTTCGAACCTCTATCACTGTCGTCGATCTGGGCCAATTCGTGACTGCCTCAATCTTTATCGGGTCCATTGAAATTCCATTCCCAGAAGTCACATGTCCAAGAAATGCTACCCGATTTAGCCAGAACTCGCACTTACTGAACTTAGCGTAAAGTGCGTGTTCCCTTAAAGTCCGTAAAACCTTTTTCCAAATGTAACTCATGCTCGGCGGGACTCCTTAAGTATACCAGGATATCGTCTATGAACACAATTACAAACTGATCCAGAAATTCCTTGAATACCCGATTCATTAAATCCATAAAGACAACAGGGGTGTTAGTCACCCCAAATGGCATCACTGTAAACTCATAGTGCCCATATCTCATCCTAAATACCGTTCTCGACACATCCTCCTTCTTAATCCTCAATTGATGATAGCCAGTCCTTAAGTCGATCCTTGAAAATATCGACGCCCCTTGCAACTGATCAAACAGGTCATCTATCCTTGGCAATGGGTACTTATTCCTAATGGTCACCTAATTCAATTGTCTGTAGTCAATGCACAACCTCAATAATCCATTCTTTTTTTTTCTCACAAATAAAACTGGCGCTCTCCATGGAGATGCACTCGGACGAATGAAACCTTTATCCAATAACTCCTGTATTTAGACTTTCATTTCCTTCAATTCTGACAACGACATCCTACAGGGTGCTTTCGAGATCGGTTCTGCCCCTAGGGCCAACGTAACCACAGACTCCACTTCTCTATCAGGTGGCAATCCCGGCAATTCTTGAGGAAAGACATTGGGAAAATTACACACCACGGCTATGTCCTCTAGCCTTGGCTCCTTAACCAACGAGTTAACCATAAGATAGCTATCTTTCTACACCTCAATGACAAAGCTCAATCCATCCAATTTCAATCCATCCAATTTCAATCCAACGGTCTCCCAAAGTAAATCACTCTTATTCTTTACAAAATTCGAAATTTCCCAAGAGATAACTTATTCATCCAAATCTTGTTAAAGGATATCATCAGTAATTCCAAAATACATAAACTGATTGCGTCAATTTACCATGAGCAATTATACGTCTTACATGACCATTCAAATCTAAAATTTCCAAAAAAAAAGTCACTTCTAAAACACAAAATATCCTTATACATCGCATTTAGACCCTTAAGATGAGTCATCCGCTTCCTTCCTAGCCACAACTTACACTTTTCTGTACGCCCGTAGTCGATTCTGATTATTCGGTGGAGCAGCTCCCGCTTGATGTCCTACTCGCGGTTGCCACGGTTGTATCGGCGGCCTAACCCGTCGGTTTGGGCAGTTTCTCACTTGGTGACCTCGCCCACCACATCCAAAGCATACTCCACCCCTACTCGGGCAAGGCTCATTTCCGTGTCTTCCCCCACAAAGTTGACAAGTCGTATTCGAATGGTGAGCCGGCTTCCTGATATTCTTCCTAACGGGAGGGACGAAGCGACTATTTCCCATCATTGGCCTCTTTCCAACGTGACGATTGTCCCTAGCCGGGGCATATCGCGATCCAGGGGCGGTAGCCCGATCCATCAAATCACGCTCAATTGCCTGAGCCCGATCATAAATCTCGTAATAACCCCTCAAGTTCAGTGATATCATCTGACTGCGGAGGTTCGGCTTCAGCCCATCTCGGAACCTCCTGGCTTTGTCCGCTGGGTCCTCTACCATTCTTGGGGCAAACTTGGACAGTCTTGCGAACTCGGCCTCATATTGGTCTACCGACATCTGACCCTGGCGAAGCCTCATGAATTCTGCCAATTTCTGTTCTCGGGCGCTTTCCGAGAAATACTTACTATTAAAGATCTCGGTAAAAATATTACAAGTCAGAGTAGTACTAGCAGGGAACACTTGACCTCTGGTGGCCTTCCACCAATCACTTGCATTTCATTGAAGCTGGTAGACTGCCAGGGTTACTTTTTTCTCTCTCGGTACACCCCAATACTTCAAAAGCCTTTTCTAGCTCTTCCGTCCATCGGGGTGCAGCCTCAGTATCATCTCTCCCATCAAACTTCAGAGGCTTCAACCTCAAAAACTGCTCGACTAGCTTAGACATCGATCTATTTGCATTCACTTGTCCTTGACCATCATTCACATCGTTCCCATGATTCTCGTTATTTCCATAGGCCCCATTGGTAGTGGCAACAGCGGCCTCAGCAACAGCAACGACTGTAGCATTTCTATCTCGAGTCTGTCTACCCATTAAAATTTCAACTTCTCGTAGTGCTGTCAGAATTCTGTCCACTCGAGGATCTTTTACAACACCAGCCTGCGGGGCCATGCGACTTCGACCTCAACCTCGACCTCAACCTTTCCACAGCTGCTCATACTTATAAGGTTCTCACACTCGCCTATCTTCTAAAATTCCACTCAGGAATTAGAGACTTAGGCCAACTATACCGGTCTAAAGCCCTAAGCAGTGAATCGTAACAACAATTCACTAAGCAGGCAACCAATCACAAATAACACCCAATCACAACCAACAAAGTTCGTGCACTTACCTCAAGTCCTGACGCACCTGCACTTCACATGTTATTGCATAACATCACTCAACAATCACAATCAAACAGTTTGGGGTACTCATGGCAGACGAGTCTCCCTAACTGGCTACTCCAAAGTCATCGCTCCTTATCACTCTAGGTTTCGACCATCTTGGATCGAGCTAACCTTGCTCTAATACCAAATTAACCGGGGATGTCATGCCCCGAACCCCAACGGACTCGCGATAGCCCTCGAAGGTCGTATTGAACGCGACGTCCCAGGACACGTCACTGACCCAAACGAAACACGCGAAGACAAACGCAAGCGGAAGCGGAAATAAAACAACCCAGACAAAAGATAATGACAGGGTGATAGAACGAAACAATAATTTCATTTACGCCATAACAACCCAGGCTACTAACAAATAAACCACGTTCAGCAAAAGGGGACAGTGGTTGGATAGTCTACTTCACTATACAAAAAGGGGGCATACAAGAAGGGAAGCAACATCGATGTCCACTACCACTTCCGGTCTCTGAACCGTGTATGACGACTGTTCGCTACTTCAAGCCTGAAAATGTTTAACAACGGGAATGAGATAAATCTCAATAAGCAGACAACCTAAACACCACCTAGGCCAATGCGTACCCAGACAAGTCTCAACATGCAATCTAACCATCGACGTACTAGAAATCACATAAACATACTTACCTTGCTTCTAATCATGCACCACCTCTGCATATTAGTCAAATCACTATAAGTAATAATATTCCAAGAACACATCACAATCACTCGAGCGCCATACACACGTGCGTTCACCCAATTCAATCAAGTACATTCCACATGCATGTCCATCCAACTATCCACGACCCGCATAAACACGCCTCAGGTTCTTTCCCACAGCCCGCGTCAACACGCCTCAGGCCCATTCTTACAGCCCGTGTCAACACGCCTCAGACCCTTTCTCACATTCCGCGTCAACATGCCTCAGGCTCAACTTTCTTTCCAATGACCCGCCTAAATAACGCCTCAGGCCATTTAGACAAACGTATACGCCTCATTATTCAATCAATTACCACATCTTTCACTAATCAAATATCACGCAACCATTTCCCAACGACCACAACACAATTCGTCATACTTACGCCAAAAAGGCCACAGTTCCACCAATTAAAGTCACACTCACACACTCACAAACGGTCAATCAAGGTTAGCCATTACTCGTCATCAAATCATCACGTGAGCACACAATATCAAGCATTAAATCAGCCCGTAATTCAAATAACCACCAGTCACACTTAGCTCACCATTTCGATACAATAAGGCCAACATTTTACTCCAAAACTTGTCCAATATTAGTCCACCGGGCTAGCTAATGTCCCGGCTCGTGACAACCCCTAACTTGGCCTTAAAACCAGCCTAACAACTCGCCCAATGACGGCCCCAAATCAACCTCTAAATCAGTCACATATAAACAACACGAACCATCGCCAAATCGGACATTGAATCACACACGAATAATCAATAAACTTGATATAAATTTTCAGCATTATACGACCTCCAAACCAGCCATAAAACCTGTCACGCCCCGAACCCCACGGTGCGCCACATCTCTCGCAAAGGTCGATTCAAGTGCGACGTCCCAGGACGCGTCGCTGACCCAACGCTCAAACAGAGTACAAGGCACATGTGGAAGCATTACAACACCCGAACAATTTAAAACCACCTAACCAAAGATAGCCGCACAACAACCAACAAGAACAAATATACACTTGCATTGATACTGGGAACCATATACAACATCCATTTACAGCCCACGCTCAAAAATCAAAAGCGGGTCAACAGCCACCAACATAAAAAAGGGGGTACGAGGCTCGGCGGTCAAGCATTATATCTAACCGGGGCTCCTCCCAAAACGTATCGGTACGCCTGTCATCCTCAAGGCCGGGGGTCTGAAAAATTGATTTTCAACAACAGTGAGAATGAATCTTAGCGAGTAGGTTCCCTAAACCTAAGCTAGGCTAACATGCACCTCCTGACGAGCATTAAACAACACACCAATCAAGCCATAATTGACTTAGGCCCTCGGGCCCAAATCCAATACTCACCTTGCCCTGCAAGTTAGGCACTTACAATTCAAGAATAAAACATAGGACCCAAACGCAACACATGCGCACATTACTTGGTCACAACGCATGTCATGCTTATGCTCGTGCTCATACGCGTGCTCACGCTTCATCAATGCATTTTCGCACGCTTGCACTCTAGCACACTTGCAATTATCAATTTCTCCTCCGACCCGCAATACCCCGCGTCAAACGCCTCAGGGCTTTATGTGATCACACATTCACATTCACCAAATTATTATCTGAACCCCGCGTAAAACGCATCAGGGCAGTTTAGGTGATCACATGTTCATGTCATCCGTGCACACTCATATATGCACATGCCATGCCAATGCTCGAGATGCACACCCATGGCCATAAAGTTCACACTTGGGCACTCACGAATTTCACAATGAGCATTCAATTGCACAACGCCGCTTATTCAATTCACCACATAATATGCTCAATTCAATAAATCACAAGCCCAAGTAATCAACCATCCATTCCAGCCTTGGCACATAATTTACGCATACAAATCACACAATTGAGTCAACATCAATTCACGCACTCGAGGCCCGGCAAGAGACTCCATTCTTAGTCACACTAGGCACATGACACGGCACCACAAAATTGATCACAACCCAGTACAAATCAGCCACTTAGTCCGCCAACCTAAACATTCCCGATAATCACACAATTAACCTCCAAATTGATCGCTCATAGACCAATTCAAACCCGGTATGGACAGCCACCAAACAGATCGTCCTAGGCCAACAAATGTCCTCAAAACACTCCATTTGACTCCCCAAAATATCACCCAAATCAACCACCATGAGGACCAAATGAGGCGCGTACTATAATCCACATTTGAACCCGAAATTAACCCCAAACTCGGGCCGAATCATTCCAATACTTTCAGCCTTCATGCAGCACATTCCAAGTCATTACACCTCATTAAAATGATCCCGTTAGACCACCAAAACCGCCATGAAAACAGCCGCTATTCGGTCTTCAATTTACACCCGCCAAATTCACAATTTCGCCCAATTTGAGGCACCTATGCACAGCCACTTCACAGCACTATACGGGTCATTAAACCTCAACTAAATCATCACACTAAGCCCGTAAAATAGCCACAAGATCAGTACGAAAACAGCCACCATTTAGCTCGCAAATTTCACTCGCCAAAACCACAATTTTTGTCCAAATCACAACTCTCGTGATCAGCCACCACGCAGCACGTTATGGACCGCCAAACCTCAGTCAAATTATCAGTCTAGGTCACCAAATGCGCCACAAAATCAGCCCCTAACAGCCACCGTTTGGATCACAAGTTTCTCCCGCCAAGTCCACAATTTCTATCCGAATCGAAGCGCCCAAGCTCAGCCGACTCACAGCACAATACGGGACTCTAAATCTCAATTAACTCATCACGATTAACCACCAAAACAGCCACGATAACAGCCCCTAACAGCCTCTACCATTTAACCCCTAATTTAACCTAATTAACCCCTAAAACCCATCTAGAAACACACATTAGTCTAATTAGGGTTTAGGGTTGTACTCACTTGAAATCCTAAGCTTTAATCAAAATTTGAATAAAGCGACAAGGGTGGGCCGGTAGCGGTGGATCCGCGCCGAACAGTGATGGCGGCGGCGGCTCGGTGAAGCCCTAGAGCGGCCGAGAAAGAGAGAGAGAGAGCAGGTGGGGGAGAGACACGGCGAGAGGGAGAGGGAGAGAGACGGAATGGTGATGGTGGTGAGGCGTGGGGCGGTGGCACCGACGGCGGCGAGCTGGGCGAGCGCGCAGCCGACGAGCTGGGGCGGTGGCACCGACGGCGGCGAGCTGGGCGAGCGCGCAGCCGGCACGAGCAGGCGGCGGGGACTCGGCCGAACGGGGGAGGAGTCGGGCGAAGAAAACAGGGGAAGAGAAAAGAGAGGGGGGTCGCGGCGGCAACGGCGCGGCCGGGCGGCCAGGCGAGCGGCGGCGCAACTCGGTAGGAGCGACGGCGGCGCGAGGCGGTCGGCTTGGTGCGGCCAGGCGGAGGAAGAAGCAGAAGCAGGAGTCGGGGCGAAGAGACGAAGAAGAAAAGAAAAGGAAGAAGAAGAAAAGAAAAGAAAAGAAGAGAGAGAGAGAGAAGGAAACGTGAGCGAAAAGTAGGGGAAGGGTGTCTGAGGCATGGGCAGACGTGTGCAGACACGGCAGAGGGAGGAGAGAGAGAGAGAGAGAGGGGGAATAAATTTAAATGTTCAATCAAATAAATAATGCAATTCAACGGCCCATAATTAAAACCGACAACGTTCCGACGGTCCAAATTAGTCCTAGAATATAATAAAGGACAAAGGCCAAGTTAATTAAATCAACTACCACGAGGGAGGTCTACTAGTCCAAATTCGCACCCGGTCAAAAACTCCCCTTTTTCCATTATTCCTGACAATCTCAACGCTGGCCACAACAATATCGACACCATCCAATTTATTTCGTCCCGAAACTTCCGAAAATCGACTGCCAAGTTCGGGGTCTAAATAATGATCAAATTCGATCGAGTGCGATTCTAGCGAAATCTCTAATTTAAAAATAATAACCGAGAGTGATCAGTTCTCGGGCGAGATTTTACTATAAGCACACTGACAAATTACACGTTTTATAAATCCCAAAAATGGGCCGAAATTCGGAATGTCACAAAACCAGCCCTAAACCGCCTCGGTTCAGTCGACAATTCAACCCCAATCACCCACCCCGAACCAACCACCGTTTACTTCACTTATCCAGATCAAAACAGCCACCAAAACCATGCTGAACAGCCTACGGCAGACACCATATCCACTATATTCAGCCCACACACGATGTCACGCCCCAAACCCCGATGGGCTCGCGATACCCCTCTGAAGGTCGTATCGAAAGCGACGTCCCAAGACGCATCGCCTACCCAAACGAAACACGCGAAGACAAGCGCAAGCGGAAGCGGAAATTAAATAACCCAGACAATAAATAATGACAAAGGAATAGCACAAAACAATAATTCCAAACACACAACATCAAAAGGGAACAGTGGTTGGATATCCTACTTCGCTATATAAAAGAGGGGCATCCAAAGATGAAATGAAGCATCAAATGCCCAAAGTCACCCCTGGTCTCTGGACCGCACGTGACGACTAATCGTCACTCCAAACCTGAAAATGTTTAACAACGGGGGATGAGATAAATCTCAATAAGTAGACAACCTAAACCCCACATAGGCCAATGCATATCCAGACGAGTCTCAACATGCAATCTTACAATCGACATACTAGAACTCACACAAACATACATACCTCGTCTCCATTCACACACCAACTCTGCATAATAGTCAAATCACATTAATGCATCCAGCATAACACATATTCAGAGCACGCAAAGAAATTTCCCATGCATCATACAACCACACTCGCGCGTGTCTCGATTATAAGGTAAAACCACTTGGGCACGTCCCATACCATGCCTAGCAGTATTCACCCCATAATCAAACACTATGCAACATGCGTGGTCCAGCCAACTTTCTCACGACCTCCCAGGTCCTTTCACACTGCCCGCGTAAACACGCCTCAGGCCCATTCTCACAACCCGCGTAAGCACGCTTCAGGTCCATTCTCACAGCCCTCGTAAACACGCCTCAGGCTCAGCCCTCCGATCAATCCGGGCTCAGTCCCGCGTAACCACGCCTCAGGACATTTCTTTCTTTCCAATGACCCGCGTAACCACGCTTCAGGTCTAACCCACCTTCCATAGCTCGCGTAAACACGCCTCAGGCTCAGCCCTCCGATCAATCCGGGCTTTGTCCAATGACCCGCGTAAACACGCATCAGGTCTATCCTGCCTCAGGCTATTCGGACAGGCACACACGTCATATGCTTCGATCGATTCCATGCCAATCACATATTCAAACCACACCTTAAAACACTCAATTGCCAATCATCCCAATCAATCCATGCAAGTATCAAACTCAACTCGTAAAGCATCACAAGCTAGCCACATTGCACAACCATCATTCTAACACATTGCACATACTCAATTTCAAGTCATGTGCTTGCCACTTTGGCCCACAATTCCAACCTTTGACCCGGTCATAATCAACCCATGATCCATCACAAACCGGCCACCGTCAAGCATCAAATTGCACTCACAAGCACCACGACAAACCAGTCACATACATGTCCATCAATCAATCATAAATAAACTCACATTTCAACCCATAACTAGCCAACATTAGCCCCTCGAGTTCATCATCGTACCAGCCACAAATCAAGCCACATAATCACCACAATTTAGCCTACCAATCAACCACGTTTATATATTGATCCTAATCCAAGCTTAGCCACTAAACCGGTACTAATTAACCCCTAAACAAGTCTATAAATGCCTAAAGTACTAAGTAGGGGTTAGGAAGTCACTTATCTAAGTTTGGCCCGGGAAAAATCCACGCGGGCTCAAAATGGCCCTGGTGAACAGTGGCAACTCGGCGCGGGCGAGGGCGCGACGGGCAAAATGGCCGGCAAGGTGCTCGGCCTCGGCCGGGGCGCTCGGCCGGGGCGCTCGGCCACGGATAGGCAACGGCCTGGTCGACTCGGCCACGGGCAAGGGCAGCGGCCTGGTGCTCGAGCACGGTCTGGGCAACGATGGGCACGGCCTGGGACGCTCGGCAACGGGCTCGGCCACGGCCGGGCTGGCTGGCTAGCCGGCGGTGGCGACGAGTGGAGGCGACGGGAGGATAGCGGGCGGCAGCGAGCTAGTCCCGGCGACTGGCTTGGCCAAGGCACGAGCTGTCCGGCCAAGGTAGCGGCGACGGCGGCTCGGAGGAAAGCTGGGTGGTGGTGGCGAGCTACGGCGGCGATGGTGGCGAGCTACGGCGGCGATGGTGGCGGGAGAGAGAGGGAGCTGGGGCGAACCGGCGACAACGGCGACGTGGCGGCGTGCTAGTCTCGGCGGGCTGGCACGGCGACGCGGCGGTCGGGCGCGGCGACGACGGTGAACTCGGCTGGGCGCGCGGCTGGGCTGGGGACGAGCTCGGGGCGAAGGAAAATAGGGGAAGGAGAAGGAGGGTGGGGGGCTTTCATGGCGGCGATGGCGCTGCGGCTGGCGGGTGCGGCGAGCGGTGCCGGACGGACGAGCTCGGGCGGTCGATGGTGACTAGTCGGGCGGCGAGCAGCAAGCAGGAAGCCAGAGTAGAAGAAGCAGGAGTCGGGGGCGGAAGAGACGAAGAAGAAGAGGAAGAGAAGAGGAAGAAAAGAAAAAGGAAAGAAAGAAAGGAAGAGAGAGAGAGAGGGAGGAGACGTGAGCGGAAAAAGGGGGGGAAGGGACGTGCAAGCATGGGGCAAAGGGCGCAGACGCGGCAGAGAGAGAGAGAGAGAGAGAGAGAGAGAGAGAGAGACAAAAGTCATAATTTGTCATCGAGTGCGATCCAACGGTCACGATTCAAACCCAAAATCGATCTAACGGTCCACGAAAATCCTAATTAAAAATTAGGAAAAAGGGCAAAAGATAATCAAATAAAATACACTACGAGGGAGGTCTACTAGTTCAAATTTGCACCCGGTCAAAAATCTACTTTTCACATATCCCGGGCAATATCGAGGCTGGCCACAATAATATCGACACCGTCCAATTAAATTCGTCCCGGAACTCCGAGAAATTCGACACCAAAGTTTGGGCTCTAAATAACGGCCAAATTCGATCGAGTGCGATTCTAGCGAAATCTCTAATTTAAAAATAATAACCCAAGAGTGATCAGTTCCGGGCGAGATTTTATTATAAGCTCACTGACGAAATACCCGTTTTATAAATTCCAAAAATGGGCCGAAATTCGGAATGTCACACACGAACCCCTAAACAAGTCTGGCAATACCCATCATCCTAAGTCGAGATTAGGAAGTTGCTTACCTCAATCCGAAACAAGAAAACCGGACAAGGGCAACGGAGAAAGAAGCCGAAGCAGCCACGTCGTCGCCGGGACAGCAGGGGCAAGCGGCGTCTAGGACGGCGGGTAGGGAATGGGGCTGAAGTAGCTGCGTCGTCGCCGGAACGGTAGGGGCAACGGCTGCTTGGCTGGACGGTGAAGAACAGAGCCTGCAAGGGCGGCGGCAAGAAACAAGGGAGGGGCAGATGGCCGGAGCAGGGGGGACAGCACGGCGGTGGCCATAGTGGCGCCGGCAGTAGCAGGGGCGGCGACAGAGCAAGGGGGAGGACAGGATGGTGGTGGCGAGCCGGTGAGGGCTGCGGCCGCCAAGACGGCGGCGCGTGGTGATGGCTAGCGAGGCGGAGCAGGGGGTAAGCCATAACAGGGGAAGGGGGAATCGGGGGTCTCACCAGAGCAGCAGTAACAACGGTGGTGACCGGCCAGATGGACGGCGGCCACGGCGGAAGGACGAGCTACGGTAGCTGCTGGTCGGGCGTCCATGAAGAGGAGAGGAGGAAGAAGAAATAGCTGGGTCCGAGGAGGACAGCAGCGGCGGACGGCGGCCCGGGCTAGGACGAGCAGCTAGATGGCGGCTACGGCGGACGACGCGCGGTGGCCGGACGAGCTGTGGCAACTATTGGTCGGGCGGCGCGCGGAGGAGGAAGGGGGGGAGGGCTCGGCTGAAACCGAAGGAAGAGAGAGGGGGATGGGGGAAACAAGGACGAACGTGAGAGAGGAGAGAGAGAGAGAGAGAGAGAGAGAGAGAGAGAGAGAGAGAGAGAGAGAGAGAGAGAGAGAGCAAAAAGTCAACAACCCACTCAAGTGCAATCCAAGGGCTCACAATTGGTCTTGTTGGGCAAGTTAGATCCAAGGGCCACGAAAATTTCGAATTTCAAAATAAAAGAAAAGACTAAATAGACACTAAATAAAATAAACCCAGAGGGAGGTATATTGGTCAAAATCCGCACTCGGTCCAAATTTCACTTTTCGATAATTTCGAGTAATGTCGACGCTGGTCACAATAATATTGACACCGTCCAATTAAATTTGTCACGAAACTCCGAGAAATTTGACACCAAAGTTCGAGCTCTAAATAATGGCCAAATTCAATCGAGTGTGATTCTAGCGAAATCTCTAATTTAAAAAATAACCCAAGAGTGATCAGTTCCGGACGAGATTTTATTATAAGCGCACTGACGAAATACAAGTTTTATAAATCCCAAAAATGAGTCGAAATTCGGAATGTCACATTACATGAATTTGAGATATAGTATATTCCATAATTAATCTCGTTGACTAGTTCCATAATTAGTACAACTAATAAAAGATAGCTAGAGATAATCGAAAACCGATGCCAAACACAGGAGTTTGAGTTCGACTCTAGTTCCAGCAGCGCACAATTGACTTCAAAATTACACCCGACCAAATCGTAAACCCAAATCAACTTCTCTAAAATTCTATAGGACGACAATACTGCAAAGTTTCCTTACGGTATGATTTCACAGTTCAACAACCTCTAAATTAACCCAACAACTTAGAATTTAACATAGTCCAAAATTACAGTTTTACTAAGAAATTCTCTCTGATTAAAGGAATCAAGGATTAAAATTTGTAATGAGCGTTTGCAGCAAAGATCTTTTCTTGAAAGAAATTTCTGATAATTTTTCCAAAAAGTTTCTTTTACTTAACAATAGTCCTAGAGAAGTTTAATGAGAAAAATTTTGAAACCTTGGTTTATATATAAGCATCTAAATCTATTGTTATATATATATATATATATATATATATATATATATATATACATATATAAGACACACACATAAAAGGAGAAAGTTTTTCCTACTTTTACATTTTTTATTATATTTTAAAGATAAAGACTAAGGAAAGGCATGATTGTTTCCCTTGTCAAAGAAAACTTCAAAGATAAATCTAACAAAAGCAAAAGCATAAGATAACAACTTTTGATATTTCAGGGTGTGTTTATTTAACGGAAAAGATCAATAATTGGAAACATTTTTCGAAAAATGACAAAGATTATATTGTTTAGAAAAATTAATCATCAGAATATGTTTTTATTATCAATAACGATCTATTCTCAATTATTTCGCGGATGATATAAAAATATTTTTCATTTGTTTATTTTCGTAAGCGAAACAATCATTCTTTTATTGGAAATGATTTTTAAATCATTCTTATTCCATGAAACAAACATACCCTTGGGCTTCGATATGTAAAGAAATATATAGTTCTGCTATAAATCTTTCATAGGTAGTATAAGGACAATGTCTAATAGTTACGAGACAGAAATATTTTAAAGTATCTAAATCTATCATGATTGTCAATACATGCATAGTAAATTTAATTCTGTTAGACACAATATTATTTATAATACTATCTTCATACCAGCTGAATGTATCATAAAATAAACTATTTTTTTTTGTAAATTTACTTCAATGTTAATGAGCTATGTTAATCGATTCGTTCAGTATGGATTAAAGATTTGATTATTTATTTCTCTGACTTAATCACATCCCCCTTATCAAAAGCTAATGTCGTTTCTATTCACATGCAAATATAACTTAGAGGAATTTTCTCTTTTTTTCATTATCTGTACAAGCGTAAGTATCTGTGTCCTTGGAAGGTTTTCTTTTGTGCCTCTGCTTTATGTAACTCAAAGAACTATATTCAAGATTGCTCGTTCTCATCATGTACTTTCTTTCGTGAAATAAACTCCAGTTAATATAGTATTTGTGACATCCCGAATTTCGGCCCATTTTTGGGATTTATAAAACGTGTAATTCGTCAGTGCGCTTATAATAGAATCTCGCCCGGGAACTGATCACTCTCGGGTTCTTGTTTTTAAAATAGAGATTTTGCTAGAATCGCACTCGATCGAATTTAGCCGTTATTCAGACCCCGAACTTGGCAGTCGATTTTCGGGAGTTTCGGGAAGAAATAAATTGGACGGTGTCGATATTGTTGTGGCCAACGTCGAGATTATCAGGAATAGTGAGAAAGTGGATTTTTGACCGGGTGCGAATTTGGACTAGTAGACCTCCCTCGTAGTGTATTTTGAGTTATTTTATTTTGGCCATTTGTCCTATAATATTAATTAGGATTTTTGCGGATCGTTAGATCGTTTTTCGATTTTGAACCGTGTCTGTTGGATCGCGCTCGAGTGCGCATTGACTTTTTGGCTCTCTTCTCTCTCCTCTCTCTCCTCTGCCGCGCACGTTTCTTTTTCCCCCAACGCGTCCGTCCTCTCCTTCTCTCTCCTCATTGCGTCTGCCCCTCCTTTCTCTCTCTCTCTTTCCCCTCCTGGCCGCGCACGTTTCCCTCCATGCAGACGTCCCTTCATGCACGTTTCTTCCCCTCCTTCTGTCAGACTGTCTCTCCTCTTTCCTTTCTTTTTTTTTCTTTCCTTCCTTCTCTTCCTCTTCTTCCTCCTTTCTTCTCTTTCCGCCCGACTGGTTCTGCTCTTGCTCGACCAGTCCTCAGCCCAGCCGTCCAGCCAGCCCGGCCGCCGCGCAGTGCCGTCCGTCCGCCATCGTGCCACCCCGGCTCCGCCCTAGTCGAGCCGCGCCACAACCGTCGCCGCTCGACCTCCATTTCCGGCTCACCCGAACTGCACGCGGGCGTCCCCTTCGCCCGAACCAGCGGACGCCGCCTTACGCCCAGCCGCTTCTTGCCGCCCGCCGCTGCGCATCGTCCATCCCGGCTCGCCCATCGCCGCCCCCGACCGCCGCCAGTTCGACCCCCTCAGCCCCTAGCTCGCCCCCTCTCGCCACCTGCCCCTGCTTTCTTCCTCTCCCCTACAGTCTCCGTTGTCGCCGTCGTGTCGCCTCGCCACGGGCCAAATTAAACCGGCCAAACTGACGGCTCACTTCCGGCCGGCTAACCTTGCTACGCCACGGCCCGAAGCCCGAGCTTGCCAACATGACCCGACTAGCCGCTTGCCCGCCGCCAGCGTAGCTCGCCTCCGTCGCCGTCCGACCCGTCGTCCCGGCCAGCCCGGCTTGCCGGCCAGCCACCCGGCCGGCCACTCGCCGGCCGAGTGTGCCCAACCGTGCTCGAGCTCGCCGGTCGAGCGTCCCCGGGCCGTGGCCGAGCCGTTGCCCACGCGCACCAGCCGCGCGCCGCTCGCCCAATCGTGGCCTATCGCCGTGCCCGTCGCCCAAAGCGCTGTCGCCCGTCCAGCCCGGCCTTGTCGCCTAGGCGTATTGCCCATTCCGCCCGGCCGTGCGCCCCTGGCGCGCCGTTCGGCCACCGCGTCCGCGCGTCAGGCACGCCGATCGGCCATTGTACCCGCATTGGTCGGCCACCGCGCCCGCGTGGCCCTCGCCCGCGCCTAGTCCGCACTGTTCACCCGGGCCATTTTGGGCCCGAGCCGACTTTTCCTGGGCCAAAACCTAGTAAGTGACTTCCTAAACCCTACCTAGTACCTTGGGTATTTTTAGACTTGTTTAGGATATGATTAATATCGGGTTAGGAATTAATTTAGGCGTGGGCTAATTAGATTGAGTGTGCCCAATTTATGAATTATTGTGGTGATAGTTGTGTGGCTAATTTAGTGATTGACTGAGGTATATAGCATGACTGAATTATCGTGGCGCTCGTGGGTGAATTGGAATCAATTGAATGTGTTGACTTGAATGTCGGGTCGGTGGGCCGATGTGGGGAGCATGAATTGAGTTGACTGATGTGGCGTGCTAGATGACATTGGTGAAAGAGTGGTGATTGAAATTGATTTATATGACTAAGAGCATGGTGAAATTTGTATTGTGGTTGTCTGGATATACTTTGGTGATATTTGAACGTGTGAATGCCATGAAATTGATTGAATTATGTGGCGTGTATGCTTGACAAGCCCGGATCGATCGGAGGGCTGCCAACCTGAGGGGTGTTGATCCGGGTTGTGAGAAAGGACCTGTGGGGTGTTGACTTGGGTCGTGTGAAAGTTTGTTTTTGAAAGGTCCTGTGGGGTGTTGACCCGGGACAGAGCCCGGATTGATCGGAGGGCTGACCGTGGGTGTTGACCGGGTCGTGTGAAAGTTTGTTTTTGAAAGGTCCTGGGGTGCGACCGGGACAGAGCCGGATTGATCGGAGGGCTGACACATGTGGATGTTGACCGGGTCGTGTGAAAGTTTGTTTTTGAAAGGTCCTCGTGGGGTGTTGACCGGGGACAGAGCCGGATTGATCGGAGGGCGGCCAGTGGGGTGTTGACCGGGTCGTGTGAAAGTAAGAAAGGTCCGTAGGGTGTTGACCGGGACGAGCCCGGATTGATCGGAGGGCGACTGTGGGGTGTTGACCGGGTCGTGTGAAAGTAAGAAAGGTCCCGTGGGGTGTTGACCCGGGACAGAGCCCGGATTGATCGGAGGGCTGACCTGTGGGGTGTTGACCCGGGTCATGTGAAAGTTGGATGGATGCGCATGTGAAATGTGTTTGGGTTGAATTGGATGAACGTACGTGTGTTTGGCGCTCGAATGATTTTGATGTGTTCATTGACTATTATTTCATTATTATGATTTGACTAATGTGCAGTGTGGGCATGTGATTGGATGGCGAGGTAAGTCCATTTATGTGAATTATATATATGTAATCGGGTAGATTGCATGCTGAACTTGTCTGGGTACGCATTGGCCTATGTGGGGTATAAGGGGTTGCTTATTAAGACTCGTTCTCACGGTTATTATATAACCATTTTCAGATCTGCGACCGTGATTGATTGGAGACGACACCAGGGTATCTCGGGGATGGAGGACGGGTCAAGTTACCCCATATTTTGTGTGCCCCTCTTTTGTATAGCGAAGTAGGATACCCCACCACTATTCCCTTTTGATGTTGTGTATTTGGAATTATTGTTTTGTGATATCCCTTTGTCATATTTTATTGTCTAGGTTGTTTTAAATTCGCTTCCGCTTGCCTTTATCGTTGGGTGTTTCGTTTGGGTCGGCGACGCGTCCTGGGACGTCGCGTTCAATACGACCGTTGAAGGGGTGTCGCGAGCCCGTTGGGGTCCGGGGCGTGACATCCCTGTTGATTTGGTATCAGAGCAAGGTTAGCTCGAACCAAGATGGTCGAAACTGGAGTGATAAGGAGCGATGACTTTGGGGTAGTTAGTTAGGGAGATTTGTGTGCCATGCGTACCCCAGACTGTGTGATTGTGATTTGCTAAGTGATTTTTATGCAATATTATGTGAGGTGCAGGTGCGTCAGGACTTGAGGTAAGTGCACGAACTATGTTGGTTGTGATTGGTTGTCGATTGTGATTGGCTGCCTGCTTAGTGAATTATTGTTTTGATTCACTGCCTAGGGCTTTAGACTGATATAGTTGGCCTAGGTCTTTAATTCCCGAGGGGATATTATAGCAGGTAAGTGAGTGGTGTGACCTTGTGAGTTTGAGCAGTTGAGGTTGAGGTCGAGGTCGTGTAGGTCCGCAAGTTGGGGTTGCAGAGGATCCCAGAGTGGATGGAATTTTGAGGGCACTCGAGGGAGTTGGAATTTTAATGGGAAGGCAAACTGAGGAGCGAAATGCTACTGTTGCTACTAATGCCACTGATACTGAGGCCGTTATTGTCGCCGTTAATGGAAATGTTGGGAATCAAGGTCAAGGGCAAGTTAATGCAGTCAGATAGACGCGTCAGCTGGTTGGAAAATATTTGAAATTGAAACCTCTGAAGTTCGATGGTAAAGGTGACCCTGAGGCTACATTGCTTTTGAGGTATTCGGGTGCACTGATGAGGAGAAAGTGACCCTGGCTATATATCAACTTTAAGGAAATGTAAATGATTGGTAAGAGGGCCCCCAAAGTGGGATATTTCAGAGGGCATATTTCTAAGCTGGGGTGTCGTTATCGAGGCCTTCAATGGGAGGTACTTTTAGAGAGCGCGTGAGGACAGAAAATGACAGAGTTTCTTCGACTTCACTAAAATTGAATGTCAATCGATCAGTACGAGGTAGAGTTTGTAAGGTTGTTTAAGTACGCACCAAGGATAGTTAATGATCGTGTGGATAGGACAAGGAGGTTCCGGGATGGACTAAAACCGAACCTCCGCAGTCAGTTGATGTTAATGAACTTAAGGGATTGTAATGAGCTGTATGGCAAGGCTTAAACGGTTGAAAGGGATATGAATGAGAAGGTTACCGTGTATGGATCGCGGTACACGCCAGCTAGGGACAATGGAAACTTTGGGAAGAAGCTTATGACCGAGAACAAGAGACTTGTTCCTTCGTTAAGAAAGAACTTTGGAAAGCCGAACTACTACTCCAACGCCGCATGTCGGTCTTATGGAAAGAGGCATAGGAATGGCCATTGACAAGGTAGAAGTGGAGCATGTTGTGGACGTGGACAGTAAGGTCACCAAGTGAGAAATTGTTGAACCGACAGGTTAGGTCACTAATGCAATCGCAGCGACCGCAGGTAGGATATTAAGCGAGAGCTGCCCCGCAGATTAATCAGAATCGGCTAAGAACGTGAGGAAAAGTATATGTTATGACTAAGAAGGAAACGAAAGATGCACCTTGAAAGTCTAGATGCATTATGAGATGATATTGGGTGCAATAGGAGATGATTTTGAAATTATCGCTTAAGTGGTCATATAAGACTTATATTCAATTTTATGGTAAATAGGCGCAATCTGTTTAAGGATTTATGGATTACTGATGACATTTTGGACGGGTTTGGAAGGATGAGTTATTGCTTGGAAATTTCGGATTTTGTAAAGAACGGGAGTGATTTACTTTGGGAGATCGCTGGATTGAAATTGGATGGATTGAGCTTTGTCATGAGCTGTAGAAAGATAACTATCTTGTGGTTAACTCGTTGGTTAAAAAGCCGAGGCTAGAAGACATAGCCGTCATGTGCAACTTTCCCGATATCTTTCCTCAGGAATTGCCGGGACTGCCCCCTGATAGAGAAGTGGAGTTCGTGATTGAGTTAGCCCTAGGGACAGAACCGATCTTGAAGACACCCTATAGGATGTCGCTATCGGAATTGAAAGAATTGAAAGTTCAAATGCAAGAGTTATTGGATAAAGGCTTCATTCGCCCCAGTGCGTCTCCATAGGGAGCGCCAGTGTTATTCATAAGGAAATAGGGTGGATTATTGAGGTTGTGCATTGACTACATACAACTGAACCAGGTGACCATTAAGAATAAGTACCCGTTGCCAAGGATAGATGGCCTATTTGATCAGTTACAAGGGACGTCAGTGTTTTCTAAGATCGATATGAGGACTGGCTATCACCAATTAAGGATTAAGAAGGAGGACATGCCGAAGTCGGCATTTAGGATGAGGTATGGACACTATGAGTTTACGGTGATGCCGTTTGGACTGACGAATGCCCCTGCAGCCTTTGTGGATTTAATGAATCGGGTGTTCAAAGAATTTTTAGATCAGTTCGTCATTGTCTTCATAGACGACATCTTGGTGTATTCAAAGAGTCCCGAGGAACATGAGGCACAATTGGAAAAGGTTCTAAGGACGTTAAGAGAGCATGCACTGTATGCTAAATTTAGCAAGTGCGAATTTTGGCTAAGTCGAGTTGCATTTCTTGGACATATAATTTCCGGAGAAGGAATCTCCGTAGATCCGGCAAAGATTGAGGCAGTAATGGATTGGCCGAGACCGACGACAATTACTGAGGTACGAAGTTTCTTAGGATTGGCAGGGTATTATCGGCGATTTGTGAAAAGATTCTCAGCGATAGCCACTCCATTGACGAGGTTGCTTAAGAAGGAAACGAAGTTTGAATAGATGGAATAGTGCGAAGAGAGTTTTCAGGAATTGAATATGAGGCAGAGGCGTTGGATGGAGCTGTTGAAGAACTATGATTGTGACATATTGTATCATTCCGGTAAAGCCAACCGGGTAGTGGATGCCTTAAGTTGGAAATCGAGCATCGCGCATTTGTTGGTTAAAGAGTGGATTTTATTGGAAGGAGCGCGGGACTCAGAATTCAAGTTCGAGGTAGGACACCTCTCCAGTCTGATGGCGACATTAAGGATTGAGCCGGAAGTGCGAGCCAAGATCAAGACGTTGCAGTCTACGGACCTTGAGATTCAGAAAATCGTGAGTATGGATAACACTAAGAGGAAACCGGACTTCCGAGTGTCTGAAGATGGAATTCTTAAATTTCGAGGATGTTTGTGTGTGCCCGATGATTTGGAGCTTAAGGAAGAGATTTTGTCGGAGGCTCATAGGAGCAATTACAGTATCCACCCGGGCAGCACTAAGATGTACCAGAACCTTCGTCAACACTATTGGTGGAATGGAATGAAAGTAGACGTAGCCAAGCATGTGGCCAAGTGTTTGACGTGCCAACAAGTGAAGGCACAACATTGTAAGCTTGGTGGAATGTTGCAACCGTTGGCAATCCCAGAATGGAAATGGGAACATATCACAATGGATTTTGTAACGGGACTGCCGAGAAGCCAGAGGGGACATGATTCTATTTGGGTGATAGTAGATAGATTGACCAAGTCAGTGCACTTCCTGGCGGTGCGAAAGGACTTCGAGCTAGAAAGGCTGGCATAGTTATATGTGTGACAGGGTGTTCGTCTTCATGGAGTACCGGTATCAATCACTTCGGATCGTGATCCCCGGTTTACTGCGAATTTTTGGAAAAGTCTGCAATCGGCCATGGGGACTAAGTTGCAATTCAGCACGGCCTATCATCCGCAGACGGATGGCCAGTCTGAGAGGACTACTCAGACATTAGAGGATATGCTGAGGGCGTGTGTGTTAGACTTTCAGGGCAAGTGGGAAGAACAGTTGCATTTGGTGGAATTTGCCTACAATAATAGCTATCGGCAAAGTATCAGAATGTCGCCATTCGAAGCACTATATGGCAGGGCTTGCTGAACACCGGTTTGTTGGGATGAAATGGGTGAGAGGAGCATCACGGGTCCCGAGTTGGTTCAGCAGTCAATCGAAACAGTTAAGGTGATTCGGGACAGGCTTAAGACCGCTCAGAGCCGTTAAAAGAATTATGCGGACCGGAGACGTAGGCCTTTGGAGTTTCGAGTAGGGGACCACGTATTCCTCAAGGTGTCGCCGATGAGAGGAATGTCACGGTTTGATAAGAAAGGAAAATTGAGCCCGAGGTACGTGGGCCCATTCGAGGTCTTAGAGGGAATAGGCACCTTGGCTTATCGTCTCGCGCTACCGCCAAATTTATCTCATGTTCATAACGGCTTCCACGTGTCGATGTTGAGGAAGTACGAACCGGATCCGACCCACGTGCTAAATCATGAGGTGGTAGACGTGGACGACAGGGTGTCGTACGTGGAAAAGCCAGTGCGAATCGAGGATAGAAAGGACAGGTTTTGAGAAACAAGACGATTCTGTTGGTCAAAGTTGTCTGGGAACATCATGGAACGGAAGGCGCCACCTGGGAAAGCGAGGAAGTAATGCGACGTCATCACCCCCATCTGCTTGAGTAGTCGGGTTTGGATTGTAAATTTCGAGGAAGAAATTTTTGTAAGGGGGGAAGAGTTGTGACATCCCGAATTTCGGCCCATTTTTGGGATTTATAAAACGTGTAATTCGTCAGTGCGCTTATAATAGAATCTCGCCCGGGAACTGATCACTCTCGGGTTCTTGTTTTTAAAATAGAGATTTTGCTAGAATCGCACTCGATCGAACTTGACCGTTATTCAGACCCCGAACTTGGCAGTCGATTTTCGGGAGTTTCGGGAAGAAATAAATTGGACGGTGTCGATATTGTTGTGGCCAACGTCGAGATTATCAGGAATAGTGAGAAAGTGGATTTTTGACCGGGTGCGAATTTGGACTAGTAGACCTCCCTCGTAGTGTATTTTGAGTTATTTTATTTTGGCCATTTGTCCTATAATATTAATTAGGATTTTTGCGGATCGTTAGATCGTTTTTCGATTTTGAACCGTGTCCGTTGGATCGCGCTCGAGTGCGCATTGACTTTTGGCTCTCTTCTCTCTCCTCTCTCTCCTCTGCCGCACACGTTTCTTTTTCCCCCAACACGTCCGTCCTCTCCTTCTCTATCCTCATTGCGTCTGCCCCTCCTTTCTCTCTTTCTCTCTCTCTCTTTCCCCTCCTGGCCGCGCACGTTTCCCTCCATGCAGACGTCCCTTCATGCACGTTTCTTCCCCTCCTTCTGTCAGACTCTCTCTCCTCTTTCCTTTCTTTTTTTTTTCTTTTCTTCCTTCTCTTCCTCTTCTTCCTCCTTTCTTCTCTTTCCGCCCGACTGGTTCTGCTCTTGCTCGACCAGTCCTCAGCCCAGCCGTCCAGCCAGCCCGGCCGCCGCGCAGTGCCGTCCGTCCACCGTCGTGCCACCCCGGCTCCGCCCTAGTCGAGCCGCGCCACCACCCGTCGCCGCTCGACCTCCATTTCCGGCTCACCCGAACTGAACGCGGGCGTCGCCTTCGCCTGAACCAGCGGACGTCGCCTTACGCCCAGCCGGTTCTTGCCGCCCGCCGCTGCGCATCGTCCATCCCGGCTCGCCCATCGCCGCCCCCGACCGCCGCCGGTTCAACCCCCCTCAGCCCCTAGCTCGCCCCCTCTCGCCACCTGCCCCTGCTTTCTTCCTCTCCCCTACAGTCTCCGTTGCCGCCGTCGTGTCGCCTCGCCGGCCAGCCAGCCAGCCAGCCGGCCGGCCGGTCAGCTCGTCGGCCAGCTAGCCAGCTCGCCGGCCAGCTTGCCCGAGCTTGCCCAGCCCGCCGACCAATTGCTGCCCGCCGCCGTAGCTCGCCTCCGTCGCCGTCCGGCCGTCGTCCGGCCAGCCCGGCTTGCCGGCCAGCCACCCGGCCAGCCGGCTCGCCGGCCGAGCGTGCCCGGCCCAGTGCTCGAGCTCGCCGGCCGAGCGTCCCCGAGCCGTGGCCGAGCCGTTGCCCACGCGCACCCGCCGCGCGCCCGCTCGCCCAATCGTGGCTATCGCCGTGCCCGTCGCCCGGGCGCGTCGCCCGTCCAGCCGGCCTGTCGCCCAGGCGTGTTGCCCATTCCGCCCGGCCGTGCGCCCTGGCACGCCGTTCGGCCACCGCGCCCGCGCGTCAGGCACGCCGATCGGCCATTGTGCCCGCATTGGTCGGCCACCGCGCCCGCGTGGCCCGCTCCCGCGCCTAGTCCACACTGTTCACCCGGGCCATTTTGGGCCCGAGCCGACTTTTCCCGGGCCAAAACCTAGTAAGTGACTTCCTAAACCCTACCTAGTACCTTGGGTATTTTTAGACTTGTTTAGGATAT
The DNA here is from genome assembly GCF_021117445.2 of Syzygium oleosum. Taxonomy (NCBI): domain Eukaryota; kingdom Viridiplantae; phylum Streptophyta; class Magnoliopsida; order Myrtales; family Myrtaceae; genus Syzygium; species Syzygium oleosum. The sequence goes on along the minus strand of NW_026607510.1, from coordinate 2,080,536 downwards.
GATTAATATCGGGTTAGGAATTAATTTAGGCGTGGGCTAATTAGATTGAGTGTGCCCAATTTATGAATTATTGTGGTGATAGTTGTGTGGCTAATTTAGTGATTGACTGAGGTAAATAGCATGACTGAATTGTCGTGGCCCTCGTGGGTGAATTGGAATCAATTGAATGTGTTGACTTGAATGTCGGGTCGGTGGGCCGATGTGGGGAGCATGAATTGAGTTGACTGATGTGGCGTGCTAGATTGACATTGGTGAAAGGGTGGTGATTGAAATTGATTTATATGACTAAGAGCATGGTGAAATTTGTATTGTGGTTGTCTAGACACACTTGGGTGATATTTGAACGTGTGAATGCCATGAAATTGATTGAATTATGTGGCGTGTATGCTTGACAAGCCCGGATCGATCGAAGGGCTGCCAACCTGAGGGGTGTTGACCTGGGTTGTGAGAAAGGACCTGTGGGGTGTTAACCCGGCTCGTGTGAAAGTTTGTTTTTGAAAGGTCCTGTGAGGTGTTGACCCGGGACAGAGCCCGGATTGATCGGAGGGCTGACCTGTGGGGTGTTGACCCGGGTCGTGTGAAAGTTTGTTTTTGAAAGGTCCTGTGGGGTGTTGACCCGGGACAGAGCCCGGATTGATCGGAGGGCTGACCTGTGGGGTGTTGACCCGGGTCGTGTGAAAGTAAGAAAGGTCCTGTGGGGTGTTGACCCGGGACAGAGCCCGGATTGATCGGAGGGCTGACCTGTGGGGTGTTGACCCGGGTCGTGTGAAAGTAAGAAAGGTCCTGTGGGGTGTTGACCCGGGACAGAGCCCGGATTGATCGGAGGGCTGACCTGTGGGGTGTTGACCCGGGACAGAGCCCGGATTGATCGAAGGGCTGACCTGTGGGGTGTTGACCCGGGTCGTGTGAAAGTTGGATGGATGCGCATGTGAAATGTGTTTGGGTTGAATTGGATGAACGTACGTGTGTATGGCGCTCGAATGATTTTGATGTGTTCATTGACTATTATTGCATTATTATGATTTGACTAATGTGCAGTGTGGGCATGTGATTGGATGGCGAGGTAAGTCCATTTATGTGAATTATATATATGTAATCGGGTAGATTGCATGCTGAACTTGTCTGGGTACGCATTGGCCTATGTGGGGTATAGGGGGTTGCTTATTGAGACTCGTTCTCACGGTTATTATATAACCATTTTTAGATCTGCGACCGTGATTGATTGGAGACAACACCAGGGTATCTCGGGGATGGAGGACGGGTCAAGTTACCCCATATTTTGTGTGCCCCTCTTTTGTATAGCGAAGTAGGATACCCAACCACTATTCCCTTTTGATGTTGTGTATTTGGAATTATTGTTTTGTGATATCCCTTTGTCATATTTTATTGTCTGGGTTGTTTTAAATTCGCTTCCGCTTGCCTTTATCGTTGGGTGTTTCGTTTGGGTCGGCGACGCGTCCTGGGACGTCGCGTTCAATACGACTGTTGAAGGGGTGTCGCGAGCCCGTTGGGGTCCGGGGCGTGACAGTATTTGTTGACTCGCACATCACCTACCTAATCTTGCTTTTTTCAATACGACTTAAGAGTGATTTCGCTAATCAAGCTAGAAAACGGAGATGACAAAGTTTCCAATATGTCAAAAGCAGCATTGCTTCGTTTTCTTTAACAGTAGAATGTTCTATCAATTACTTTTCAAGTGTCTAACAATCCACCACTCTCATGTCGATGCATCCCGACTTCCTCAAACAAAAAAATCGACAAATTAGTACCTCATCATTTTTACCGTTAACAATCATATATGGTGAATCCGCAACTTGTTCCATGAGATATTGGGAATGAACGAGCCACAGAATCCTGACATGTTGATTAGCAATGGCAATTGAAGCTCTGCGTGGATATTTTTTACCTGAGACATCCGGATATAAATTGAGATTGGTATGTGGAAAATCAATTTTCTTTGCATTAACGAAGAGAAACATGAGTGTTTATTGAAGAAAGAAAGCATACAAGTTATATCTAATGTTGTCTTTCTTTTTGTTCTCTAAGCCAGTTGTGTCGAACTCGAATGTCGAGGACAACCTCGTTGTCCATAAGAGAATACTCTGCGGCCAAGTCGACAATTTTGACGGTGTAGAGAAAAATTCTGAATTGAAAGTCATACCAAAACAAAACCATAGAAAAGAAAACTCACTTTGGCTTCCGTTGATGACCTCTTTTCTTCCTCCCTTTTCTTCTTCTTTTTTTTCTTTCTTCCTTACACCTTGCTCCAATAGATAGTGGAACCCTAGCGGCCTTTTTATTGGAGCAAAGGGAGAGGAAGAAAGGAAAAAGAAGCCGATTTGCATGGGGCTGAGTGAATGGGGGCTTCAATATACAAGTCTCTCGGTCTTTAAGATTCTCCTAAATTTATAGAATTTTCTCATTGCCTCATCCAAAGTTTCCTTATAGACTAAGGTTCTCTAAAATCAAGGGTAACAATATACAATTTAAGATTACCCGAGAGCTAATATGTGACATTCTGAAATTCAACCCATTTTCGGGATTTATGAAATGAATATTTCTTCGATGCACTTTCAGTAAAATCTCACTCGGAAATTGATCACTCTTAAGATACTAACCGTTAGGGAAAGGCTAGCTAGGAATTAAGTACGTGGACCTAAGAACTTGATCATGGATTGGCACTTCGACCATAAGATTGACGAGGGAATATTTTGTACCATTATAGACCGATCTAAGGATGTTTATGGAAAGATTCGCAAATCTTATACGATCGGAACGCGAGTGATTCCGCTTAACCATTGTATGAGTTGCGAACGATCCTAAACCTAATCCGAAAGATCGTGTCCTTCGGAACTAGTGATTGACCCTCGCAATTACATGACAATCGAGATCGCCATGGTTCAAGTAAACTTGGATGTGGCTCGATGTCATCGGCTACGTGTCGATACGCGTAACTCCTAAAAGCCGCCCGTTAGTTTGAGATACACTAAAGTCGCGATTGTTGAATTTTGGCCATTAATTAGAATCCGAATTGGGATGTTGAATTTTCAAGATTTCCACGACTAATTTATCGGACGTCGTCTCATTTAGCGTGGCCAACTATCGGATCGATTGGGATTATCGGAAAAAATCGAAATTTGGGCCGGGAGTAGAAAAAGACCATTTTGCCCCTGGGTTAATTGAGCACTTTTGAAATATTGAAGGGCAATTCGGACAATTACATTTCCCTCCATAAGCGAAAATTTGGACAAGAATGCCCCCTCTCCATTTTGCTTATTCCTTAGTTGCCCTTGGATATTTTCCCCATCTTGCCTTAGAAGACTCATTTGTGGCCTTTGGATCTTTGATGAGATTGATAGGTTGATCTTGGCCCTTGATTTATGTGAGTGGGGTGGGTAGATAATAATTGACCTTTGACCCTCTCTCTCTCTCTCTTCTCATTCCCGGAGCTCTTTCTCTCTCCCTCCTTGGAATCGGCCGAAGCTCCAAGCCCCATCACCTCCACCTTGCTTCTCCGGTTCAGACGACATCGGACTCGCCGCCTGAATCGCCGGCCAGCCACCCGTCCGGCAGCCAGAGTGCGGACTGTTCACAAAAGCCTGAACTAGCCGAGAAACCAACTGGAAAACACCCATTTTCCCCTCTTTATCTCTCTCTTGAGGCCTCACTCCTAGTACCCCGACCACCACCATCTTGTGCTCGTTCCAACCATCCCACCCTGGTCGCCGGAAAGTCGTCGGAGATTCCAGTCCAGCCCTGTTCACCGCCGGAGCTCAGTTTGCCTGTTCACCGGTTTTCTTGCTTAAACCCTTGGTAAGTGACTTCCTAATCCTTGGTTAGGCTAGTGGGTTACTAATGGCATGTCTAGGGATGGATTAGGGGCTGTGGATAGTTGGTTTAGTGGTTGTATAAGCTTGATTTGCTTAACGGTGCAAGTTTAATGATTCTCGGATTTCTGGTTGTTACTGTACCTCTACGCTTTGTTATTTTTTTGGTGATCATTGTGGGCCGAATCTGAGGAAGTGTTCTTCATGGAATTTGTTCCCAACATCTTGAGGTATAACATACTTTAAATTCAGAATTTATGGAAGCTTTTTGGGGTCATTCGGAAGTCAGTTTTCGGACCGTCTCAGGGCTGCCAGAGTTACTGTTCACCCGACCTTCCTGTCTGTCCGAATTTTTATAAAATTTTATAGACCTTATTTCAATAAACTTTCTTCACAAAAATTGTTAAAAACACTTGTTTCTATGACATATAAAGATTTCAGAGCTTTCCAAAGTGATTTGGGTACTGAATGAGTTGTATTTTGATGGTCTGAGGGGCTGTCTGAGCGAACCGGATTCTGTCCAGATTTGAGTATCAAAAAGAGGCGTGTACAGTTAGAACTGGATTTTGTGTCCTTCATTAAAAATATTTATCAAGATGTTTTATACAACATATCCAAATTTCAGAATTTTTGGAGTTGATTTACTATTTATTTCAAACGGAATTTCGGTCCCTACACAACTGCCCATTTGGCCCCGATTCTGTGCATACTCGGTTTTTCTCTCTCTCGGGCACTTTTCAGAGATTTTGTTACAAAAGAAAGGCGAGGCTTTTTAATTGATGAGTACAAACTTAGTTGGTATTTGTTAATTCATAAAGATAAGAATCGGTAATGGTTGTTGAGTGTGTGCATGGTCACGACACGTTCCGTTTAGGAGGGGGTTCTAGACGATGCCCGACAGGGGTTCGGATGCCGTCTAGGCGGGGGTTCTAGACGTTGCCGATCGCGGTGGAGGCCGGATCGATGCTCCTTTATGGAATGCCGTCTGGGCGGGGGTTCTAGACGTTGCCATCGCCGAAGTAGCGGGACGATGTCTAGTTACGCCAGAAGACTGACGGGGGTTCGGTGGCCCGAGGGGCCGTTAATAATCTGGACAGTTATAATCGTGTGTTATGCATTGGGGAATGCAATGTGCTTGTGTTGCTGTTGAGCATGTTTGGATTAATAACCATTTTATGCACGTTTACGTCATGTGGTTGTATTATGTGCTCGTGGAGCGAATTGCCATGTTATGGCGGTATTCTAACGTGCAGGGCGTGTGCATGTGCCAAGGCGAGGTAAGGACGCATGTGATTGTCTATGGCACGTTGTTTGTTAAAATTGCACGTTTAAGATTGTCCGGAGGTACGTGTTAGCCTAAGCGAGGCTTAGGTAGTTGCTTATTGAGAAGTGTTCTCATGGTTGTATAACCAAACCATTTCAGACCCACGACCATGACTGATCCGGAGATGCCACCAGAGTACCGTGATGATCTAAGGATGGGATTATTCTCCTCATCTCTTTTTGGAGTACCCCTTTTGTAGAGGAGTGAAGCTTATCTACCACGCAATCCTTTTTGTTATGAGTGGTGTCTAGATGGTGGCCTCTAGTAAGGCTTGTAATTGCTTATTTGTGTTTAATGCTATGTTTATAAAATGTATTTGTTGATGTGTTTCGATTGTCTCTCTATTATCCCGTTGGATTACATGTTGTATGGAGAGTTCGTTTTGCTTCCGCTTACGCTATTCGTTAGCGTTCGGTTTGTGTCGGCGACAAATCCCGGGATGTCACATACTTGACGACCTCGGAGGGATGTTGGCGCACTCGCGGGGTTCAGGGCGTGACATCCCCGTTTAATTGGTATCAGAGCAAGGTCAGCTCGATCCAAGTTTGGTCGAGACTTGGAGTGATAAGGACGATGACTATGGGGTAGTCAGTTAGGGAGACCTGCTTGATCACAAGTTTAGAATGCTTAATACATGCTTCACGATTATGTGCTTGTGATTGCTGGATGCTTGCTTGGTGATATTCTTGGTTGCAGGCGCTGCAAGGATTAAGGTGAGACCGAAACTCTGTTAATTATGTGTCTCTCGTGCTTGCTTTGTGGTTGCTTGTCTTATGATTGCTGTTGTGATTTACTGCCTAGAACTGCCAGACTTGAGTAGATGGCTTAGGTCTCTAATTCCTGGGCGAAATTATAGTAGGTTTAGGTGTTGGTGAGAGGACCCTGTGAGGATGAGCAGCCGAGGCAGAGGGACCAGGGGGATAAGAGGCCGAAGGGGTTCACGAGCTAGAGCTATGGAGGATCCCAGAGTGGATGGGCTATTGAGGGCACTTGCGGAAGTTGGAACCTTGATGGGTAGGCAGACTCAAGGACAAGCTGCTGCTGTTGCCGCCGCTGCTGAAGCCGCTGTTGCCACTGCTAACGGGTCTAATGGAAATAATGAGAATAATGGTCATGATGAGAATGGAAATGGGAATCATGGTCAAGGGCAAGTGAATGCGAATAGGTAGATGCATCAGTTAGTTGAGCAGTTCTTGAAGTTAAAGCCCCCTAAGTTTGATGGTAAAGGCGACCCTGAGGTTGCATCGCTGTGGGTAGAGGAATTGGAAAAGGCTTTTGAGGTACTAGGGTGCACCGAGGAAGAGAAAGTAACCTTGGCGGTATACCAGCTCCAAGGAAATGCGAGTGATTGGTGGAAGGCCACCAGAGGAAGAGTGTTCCCTGCTGGTACCGCTCAGACTTGGGTTGTGTTCGTTGAAGTCTTCAATGGCAAGTACTTTTCTGAGAGTGCACGGGAATAGAAGATGGCAGAGTTTCTACGGCTTCGCCAAAATCAGATGTCAGTGGATCAGTATGAAGCAGAATTCGCCAGACTATCTAAGTTCGCACCAAGGATGGTGGAAGACCCTATGGATAGGGCATGAAGGTTCCGAGATGGACTGAAGCCGGAACTCCGCAGTCAGCCGATACTTCTGAATTTGAGGGATTATAATGAACTCTACGAGCGGGCACAAATGGTTGAACGAGATATGACAGAAACGGCTGCCGCTTCTGGATCGCAGTACGCGCCGGTTAGGGACAATCGGAACTTTGGAAAGAGGCCTATGACTGGGAATAAGCGATTTGTCCCTCCCGTTAGGAAAGACATTGGAAAGCCGAACTATCACTCCATTGCGGCATGTCGATCGTGCGGAAGGAGGCATGGGAATGGCCCTTACCCGGCAGAAGTGGAGCTTGTTATGGATGTGGCCAACATGGTCACCAAGTGAGAGATTGCCCGAGCCGACAAGCTAGGCCACCAATGCAACCGCAACAGCCTCGGATGGGAAATCAGGCCGGAACCGCCCCGCAAAATATTCAGAACCGACCCCCAGCTCAAGGGAGAATCTATGCTATGGCTCACAAAGAGGCGAAGGATACGCCTGGCGTGGTCACATGTACGGTCTCTTTATGTGATCATGCTGCTTATGCCTTATTTGATCCGGGAGCATCGCATTCATTTGTGTCTGAGCAATTTGTTGATCTGGCTGGCATGGAATTGAAACCGTTAGAAGTAAATTTATGTGTTACCACCCATGTTAAGGATAAAGTGCTAATCTCGTTAGGATGTTCAGACTGTAAGATTGTTGTTGGTGGTAGGGAGGAATTGATTGATTTGGCTGTTTTGGCTATGTTTGATTTTGATGTCATTATTGACATGGATTGGCTGGTTAGACAGAAAGTCGTTATGGACTGTAGTAACAAGGTGATCCAATTTAATCCGGTTGGTCATCCTAGATATGAGTTTGTGGGGAACCGAGGAGGAACCTCGATCCTTTGGATTTCGTCGCTTGAGGTGACTAAGTTGTTGGACGATGGGTGTCAAGGTTACCTGGCGACTGTGGTTGATTCATCGATTAAGGAATCGAGGCTGGAAGAGATAGACGTGGTGTGCAATTTCCTCGATGTCTTTCCTCAGGAATTGCCAGGATTGCCACCTGAGAGGGAAGTGGAATTCATAATTGAGTTGGCCCCCGGGACAGAACCGATATCTAGAGCGCCCTACAGGATGGCATTATTAGAGTTGAAGGAGTTGAAGGTTCAGATGCAAGAACTACTGGATAAGGGGTTCATCCGTCCAAGTGCGTCACCGTGGAGAGCGCCAGTGCTGTTTGTAAGGAAGAAGGACGGGTCCTTGCGTTTGTGCATTGATTATAGGCAGTTGAATCAAGTGACTGTCAAGAACAAGTATCCGTTGCCAAGAATAGATGACTTGTTCGATCAACTGCAAGGGGCATCGGTATTCTCCAAGATAGACCTAAGAACGGGATACCATCAGTTGAGGATTAAGAAGGAGGACATATCGAAGACAGCGTTCCGTACTCGATATAGACAGTACGAGTTTACGGTAATGCCGTTTGGATTAACTAACACCCCGGCTGCCTTTATGGATTTAATGAATCGGGTGTTTAAGGAGTTTCTGGATCAGTTTGTTATTGTATTTATCGACGACATCCTAGTGTATTTAAGGAGCCCCGAGGATCATGAGCGACATCTAAGGATGGTTTTACGGACTCTAAGAGAACACGCACTCTATGCCAAGTTTAGTAAGTGCGAGTTCTGGCTCAACCGGGTAGCATTTCTTGGGCATGTAATCTCCGGGGATGGAATTTCAGTGGATCCAACAAAGATTGATGCAGTCATGAATTGGCCAAGACCGACAACAGTGATAGAGGTTTGGAGTTTCCTAGGACTTGTGGGCTATTATAGACGTTTCGTGGAAAGGTTCTCCGCGATAGCTACTCCTCTGACTCGTTTACTTAAGAAGGAATCAAGGTTTGAATGGACAGACAAGTGCGAGAGGAGCTTTTCAGGAGCTTAAGCACAAGTTGACTACCGCCCCTGTGTTGACAATACCGTTAGGTCCCGGAGGATATGAGATTTATAGTGATGCGTCGCTAAAGGGATTAGGATGCGTGTTAATGCAACATCGAAGAGTGGTTGCATATGCATCGCGACAATTAAGACCTCATGAACTTAACTACCCGACGCATGATTTGAAACTTGCTGCTATCATCTTTGTACTTAAGATTTGGAGGCATTATTTATGTGGGGAAAGGTTTCAAATCTATACGGATCATCAGAGCCTAAAGTACTTATTTTCTCAGAAGGAATTGAACATGAGACAACGTTGCTGGATGGAACTCCTGAAGGATTATGATTGCGACATCCTGTACCACCCCGGAAAGGCTAATAAGGTAGCGGATGCACTTAGTCGGAAATCAAGTATTGCGCAGATGATGATTAAAGAATGGACATTACTTGAAGGGGTACGAGATTCAGAATTCAAGTTTGAGGTAAGTCACCTCTCAAGTCTGTTAGCTACCTTGAGGATTGAACCAAAGATTCAGGCGAGGATTAAGGCATTACAATCTATGGATCCTGAGATTCAAAAGATTCTGCAAATGGACGAAACTAAGAAGAAGGCTGACTTTCAAGTATCTGAGGACAGAATCTTGAAGTTTCGTGGACATTTATGTGTGCCCGATGATGCAGAGCTTAAGGAGGAAATCTTGGCAGAAGCTCACCGTAGCAACTACAACATTCATCCAGGCAGCACAAAGATGTATCAAAATTTGCGTCAGCACTACTGGTGGAACGGAATGAAAGTGGATGTAGCCAAGTATGTGGCCAAGTGTTTGACGTGCCAACAAGTGAAAGCACAACATTGTAAGCCCGATGGACAGTTGCAACCCTTAGAAATTCCCGAATGGAAATAGGAGCATATCATGATGGACTTTGTCATGGGTTTGCCAAGGAGTCAGAGAGGTCATTATTCCATTTGGGTTATTGTCGACAGATTGACTAAGCCGGCATATTTTCTGGCAGTGCGAAAGGATTTCGCAATGGATAAGTATGCCGAGCTATATATGCGACAGATAGTCCGTCTCCATGGAGTGCCAGTGACAATAACGTCAGACAGAGACCCTAAGTTTACCGCAACCTTTTGGAAAAGTCTTCAGACGGCTATAGGGACGAAGTTGCAATATAGCACGGCCTATCATCCACAGACAGATGGTCAGTCTGAAAGGACAATTCAGACGCTCGAGGACATGTTACGAGTGTGCGTTATAGACTTTAAAGGAGGTTGGGAAGAGCAGTTGCACCTCGTCGAGTTTGCCTACAACAACAGTTATCAGCAGAGTATCAGAATGGCATCTTTTGAGGCGTTATATGGAAGAGCGTGTAGAACTCCAGTTTGTTGGGATGAAGTTGGGGAATGGAGTATAACGGGTCCGGAATTGGTCCAACAGTCAGTTGAAGCAGTTAAGGTTATTCGGGACAGACTTAAGACTGCTCAGAGTCGTCAGAAGAGTTATACGGATCGGAGACGTAGGCCCTTGGAATTTCAAGTAGGAGATCATGTGTTTCTCAAGGTTTCACCGATGAGAGGGTTGTCTCGGTTTGGTAAGAAAGGGAAGTTGAGCCTGAGGTACGTAGGTCCGTTTGAAATATTGGAAAGAATCGGAAATCTGGCCTATCGTCTTGCATTGCCGCCGAATTTGTCTCAAGTTCATAACGTTTTCCACGTGTCCATGCTGAGGAAGTACGAACCGGATCCGACCCACGTGCTGAATTATGAAGTAATAGACGTGGACGACAGGGTGTCGTATGTGGAGAGACCAGTACGGATAGAAGACAGAAAGGAACAGGTTTTGCGGAACAAAACTATTCTGCTAGTCAAAGTAATCAAGGAGCATCACGGAACGGAAGGAGCCACGTGGGAAAGTGAAGAGATCATGAGGCGTCAGTACCCCCAGTAATTTGAGTAGGATAGTTTGGTTGTAAATTTTGAGGACGAAATTTTTGTAAGGGGGGAAGAGTTGTGACATTCTGAAATTTGACCCATTTTCGGGATTTATGAAATGAATATTTCTTCGATGCACTTTCAGTAAAATCTCACTCGGAAATTGATCACTCTCGAAATACTAACCGTTAAGGAAAGGCTAGCTAGGAATTAAGTACGTGGACCTAAGAACTTGATCATGGATTGGCACTTCGACCATAAGATTGACGAGGGAATATTTTGTACCATTATAGACCAATCCAAGGATGGCTATGGAACGATTCACAAATCTTATACTATCGGAACGCGGGTGATTCCGCTTAACCATTGTATGAGTTGCGAACGATCCTAAACCTAATCCGAAAGATCGTGTCATTCGGAACTAGTGATTGACCCTCGCAATTACATGACAATCGAGATCGCCATGGCTCAAGTAAACTTGGATGTGGCTCGATGTCATCGGCCACGTGTCGATACGCGTAACTCCTAAAAGCCGCCCGTTAGTTTGAGATACACTAAAGTCGCGATTGTTAGATTTTGGCCATTAATTAGAATCCGAATTGGGATGTCGAATTTTTAAGATTTCCACGACTAATTTATCGAACGTCGTCTCATTTAGTGTGGCCAACTATCGGATCGATTGGGATTATCGGAAAAAATCGAAATTTGGACCGGGAGTGGAAAAAGACCATTTTGCCCCCGGGTTAATTGAGCACTTTTGAAATATTGAAGGGCAATTCGGACAATTACATTTCCCTCCATAAGCGAAAATTTGGACAAGAATGCCCCTCTCCTTTTTGCTTATTCCTTAGTTGCCCTTGGATATTTTCCCCATCTTGCCTTAGAAGACTCATTTGTGGCCTTTGGATCTTTGATGAGATTGATAGGTTGATCTTGGCCCTTGATTTATGTGAGTGGGGTGGGTAGATAATAATTGACCTTTGACCCCCTCTCTCTCTCTCTCTTCTCATTCCCGGAGCTCTCTCTCTCTCCCTCCTCACCTCCGCCTTGCTTCTCCAGTTCAGAAGCCACCGGACTCGCCGCCTGAATCGCCGGCCAGCCACCCGTCCGGCCGCCGGAGTGCGGACTGTTCACAAAAGCCTGAACTAGCCGAGAAACCAACTGGAAAACACCCATTTTCCCCTCTTTCTCTCTCTTTAGGCCTCACTCTTGGTACCCCGACCACCACCATCTTGTGCTCGTTCCAACCATCCCAGCCTGGTCGCCGGAGATTCCCGTCCAGCCCTGTTCACCGCCGGAGCTCAGGTTGCCTGTTCACCGGTTTTCTTGCTTAAACCCTTGGTAAGTGACTTCCTAATCCTTGGTTAGGCTAGTGGGTTACTAATGGCATGTCTAGGGATGGATTAGGGGCTGTGGATAGTTGGTTTAGTGGTTGTATAAGCTTGATTTGCTTAACGGTGCAAGTTTAATGATTCACGGATTTCTGGTTGTTACTGTACCTCTACGCTTTGTTATTTTTTTGGTGATCATTGTGGGCCGAATCTAAGCAAGTGTTCTTCATAGAATTTTTTCCCAACATCTTGAGGTATAATATACTTTAAATTCATAATTTTTGGAAGTTTTTTGGGGTCATTCGGAAGTCGGTTTTCGGACCGTCTCAGGGCTGCCGGAGTTACTGTTCATCCGACCTTCCTGTCTGTCCGAATTTTTATAAAATTTTCTAGACCTTATTTTAATAAACTTTCTTCACAAAAATTGTTAAAAACACTTGTTTCTAAGACATATAAAAATTTCAGAGCTTTCCAAAGTGATTTGGGTACTGAATGAGTTGTATTTTGATGGTCTGAGGGGCTGTCCGAGCGAACCGGATTCTGTCCGGATTTGAGTATCAAAACGAGGCGTGTAATGTTAGAAATGGATTTTGTGTCCTTCATAAAAAATGTTTATCAAGATGTTTTATACAACATATCCAAATTTCAGAATTTTTGGAGTTGATTTACTATTTATTTCAAATGGAATTTCTGTCACTGCACAACTGCCCATTTGGCCCGATTCTGTGCATACTCGGTTTTTCTCTCTCTCGGGGACTTTTCGGAGATTTTGTTACAAAAGAAAGGCGATGCTTTTTAATTGATGAGTACAAACTTAGTTGGCATTTGTTAATTCATAAAGATAAGAATCGGTAATGGTTGTTGAGTGTGTGCATGGTCACGACACGTTCCGTCTAGGAGGGGGTTCTAGACGATGCCCGACAGGGGTTCGGATGCCGTATAGGCGGGGGTTCTAGACGTTGCCGATCGCGGTGGAGGCCGGATCGATGTTCCTTTATGGAATGCCGTCTGGGCGGGGGTTCCAGACGTTGCCGTCACCGAAGTAGCGGGACGATGCCTAGTTACGCCAGAAGACCGGCGGGGGTTCGGTGGCCCGAGGGGCCGTTAATAATCTGGACAGTTATAATCGTGTGTTATGCATTGGGGAATGCAATGTGCTTGTGTTGCTGTTGAGCATGTTTGGATTAATAACCATTTTATGCACGTTTACGTCATGTGGTTGTATTATGTGCTCGTGGAGCGAATTGCCATGTTATGGCGGTATGCTAACGTGTAGGGCGTGTGCATGTGCCAAGGTGAGGTAAGGACGCATGTGATTGTCTATGGCACGTTGTTTGTTAAAATTGCACGTTTAGGATTGTCCGGAGGTACGTGTTAGCCTAAGCGAGGCTTAGGTAGTTGCTTATTGAGAAGTATTCTCATGATTGTATAACCAAACCATTTCAGACCCACGACCATGACTGATCCGGAGATGCCACTAGAGTACCGTGATGATCTAAGGATGGGATTATCCTCCTCATCTCTTTTTGGAGTACCCCTTTTGTAGAGGAGTTAAGCTTACCCACCACCCAATCCTTTTTGTTATGAGTGGTGTCTAGATGGTGGTCTCTAGTAAGGCTTGTAATTGCTTATTTGTGTTTAACGCTATGTTTATAAAATGTATTTGTTGATGTGTTTCGATTGTTTCTCTATTATCCCGTTGGATTACATGTTGTATAGAGAGTTCGTTTTGCTTCCGCTTACGCTATTCGTTAGCGTTCGGTTTGGGTCGGCGACAAATCCTGGGATGTCGCATACTTGACGACCTCGGAGGGATGTTGGCGCGCTTGCGGGGTTCGGGGCGTGACATAATAGGCATGTGGCCTTTCTTGGTAAAGGAATTGGGGGGTGGGGATGCTAGTATTACATATGAAAAGTTCGACTCCCGCACTCTGTAAGAGGCAGAGCGAAAGTTAAAGAATGAGTAGAGTTAAAGATACGATAGAACAGAAAAAAGAAGAAGAAGATTACCCTAGAAGATATGGACTTGTCTGCACAATTAATTTGGATGGCTAGGATGAATCTCCCTTTGCTCCTTTTTGTTTACCTTTTCTTTTCTTTCTTTAGCAAAATTAAGAAATATTTCATGATTTTTTTCAAAAAGTCTCCTTTACTTAACACCAGAATTTGTTTTTTCATAATTTAACATATTTTCCATTGATAAGAAGTCTCTTTTCATCCTGGAGAAGTTCAATAAGAAAAACCTTTGAAACCTTAATTTTAATACAAGTATCTAATGAGATATCAAAGGTTTCAGAGGAAAAGGATCTCACGAGAATTCTTATAGAACAATAGAACATACAAGTCTCTTATGCTATTTAAAAAGAAAACAGAGGAAAAGCATTTGATGAGATTTTTATAGGGGCTGCAATGGCGAATGTGATATAAATCTAAATGCGTGGAATATACAAAAAGTCAGAATATCCAAATGACTGCATTGGCTTTTGATAATATCAAATCTTTAATCCATATCGGACGAATCAATTAACATAACTCATTAATATTGAAGTAAATTTACAAAAAAAAACTTATTTATGTTACATTCAGTTGGTGCGATGATAGTATAATAAGTGTTACTTTGTAGAATAGAAGTAAATTTACAATGCATGTGTCAACAATCATGATTAATTTAGACACTTTAAAATATTTCTGTCACGTAATTATTAGACATTATCATTATACGACCTATGAAAGAGTTACAGCAGAACTAAATATTTCTTTATAGACTAAGATATCAAAAGTTGTTCTCCTAGGATTTAACTTTTGTTAGAAAAATCTTTGAAGTTTTACTTGACAAAGGAAACAATCTTGCGTTTCCTTGGTCTTAAAAAAAAATACAATAAAATTTGTAAAATTAGGAAAAAATTTCTCCCCTTATGCGTGTCTATATATGTAGAACAATAGATTTAGATACTTATATTTAAACTTAGGTTTCAGAGATTTTTTATTAAAGTTCTCCAGGAAGATAGACGGGCCAATTGATGGGGATACCGATGGGCGAGAGCAACGGTTGCGAGAAGGTGATTGTGGTGTTAGGGGTTCTCGGGTGTTTGCAATAAATGTCCAACGGTGCGCAAAAAATTTCAAAGTTTCACCTTGACCAAAACGTACATCCAAATTGACTTCTCTAAAGTTATAAACGACCACGACACTCCAAAGGTTCCTTGCAATATGATTTCACAATTCAATAATCTCTAAATCAACCTAGTAACTCAAAATCTATTTCATAAAATAAAATTCATATTTTTTTCAAAAATTCTCATATACTTAACAAAAAATAATTTCATAATTTCTCAGATTTTCAATTGATAAGAAGTCTATTTTATTCCTGGATAAGTTTTATTAAAAAAACCTTTGAAACGTTAATTTAAATACAAGTATCTGAATCTATTATATAATACACTAACATACACACGCATTGGAGGGAAATTTTTTCCTAATTTCACATTATTCATTGCATTTTAAAGATAAAAACCAGTGAAACGCCTCATTGATTATTTTCCTTTTCAAATAAGACTTTAGAGAGTTTTCTAACAAAAGTACAGCCTCTAAGAGAACAACTTTTGATCTCTCGATCAGTTAATAAATATATTTGGGTCTACTATACTTATTTTACGGCTAGAGAAGATTCATCTTCTCTTCAAGCATGATAGAAATGTCCTTTAAGTTCTTTTTTATCTATAATTTGTGAAAGCGAACTTGATATTTTTTATGTCACCTCTTTGATAGGTTTTCTTTGATGTTAAGATTGTTCGTCCTCATTGTGTGCATTCTTTCGTGAAATATACTCACGTTAATATAGAATATGTTGAATCGTTAACCACACGAAGTAAGAAAAATTATTGAAATTAACTTCCCGCATATCACCTCCCTAATATTGCTTTTTTCTATATGACTAAAAATTGATTTCGCAAATCAATCTAGAAGTGCAGAAGACAAAGTTTCAATATGCCAGAACTATCATTGCTCCGTTTTCTTTATTTATAGAAGTTTCCAAGAGCAAAAAAACATAATCTCACTTTATCAATTACTTTTCAAGTGTCTAACGATCTCCCATGCTCATGTTGATGCGTCCCGACATCCTCAAACAAAAATTGGGAAAAAAAAATCACGGTACCGCTAAACATGCGCACCTCTCTTTGTTCGTATTTAGTAAAAAAGTGAAGATAAAATGCATGTTGAAACTATGGAGTTATCCTTTTTTTAGTTTTATTATTTTTTATAATTTAAAATAAACTAAGTAGAGGTTGTCGTTTTGAGAAGTATACGCACTGATTTATTTTATATTAAATTCAATATTTTGTTTAAGATTCTATTCATTTGTCGCCCTTATTTTCGAGGAATCTAATTTCGTGACTAAAATCGTCTTTCATTTTTTTAAACCAACTAATCCATTTTGAGAGGAAAAAGATAACGAAAGATATATTTTCTTTTGTTTTTTTTTCCTTCTAGTTAATGATAATCCATTTTTTTTACTATTACAAAAGTTTATTGGTGGGAAAAGTAGGGCTAATAAAGAGAACCTTAGTTATGATACAAATGTTAGTAATTATCTTATTGGAGAAATATGTGCTGATTTAATAAAGAACAACCATAGGAGTAATAAAACTAGTAATAGTAATAGCACAAATAAGAACAATAATTATATGTACACGGCACTGTGGACTAGTCATGGCCACGGGCCGGTTTTGGCTCGGAACCGGCCCGGAATCGGCCCGGGTCAAACCCGAGACCGGCCCGTTGACCGGGCCGCGGTTCGGAACCGGAACCGGCCCGTGGCCTACGAGCCCGGTTCCGGTTCCCAAAAAAAAAAGAAAAAAAGAAAAAACCTTCTGCTGCACAGCAGCCCCACCCTCACGTTCCCACCCCCAGGGCCCCACCTCTAATCCTCCTCCTCCAAATCCCTCCTTCCCCCCTCCCTCTCCCCTGCGCCTCCTCCGCCTCCTGTCTTCCCCTTTTCTCCTCCGCCCGCCCCCCGTCTTCCCAGATCTGACCCCCGCCGCCGTCGCCGCCGTCGCCCCCGCCCATGGCCGCATCCGCCGACGCCGATGCCCCCTCTTCCTCCCCCCTCGCTACCCTGCGCCTCCTTCCCTTTTCTCCTCCGCCCGCCCCCCGTCTCCCCAGATCTGACCGCCGCCGCCGCCCATGGCCGCAGCTGCCGACGCCGACGCCCCCTCCTCCTCCCCTCCCCACGACCCCGCCCAGCCCTCGGAAGAGAAGGGCCCCCCGCTCCTCCTCCCCGTCCCCATCCCCGTCCCCCTCCCGGCCCCCTCCTTCTCCCCCTCGCCGCCGCCCCGATCTCCCGCTTCATCTCCTCGCCGCCTTGAACCCCGCCTCCGCCACCGTGGCCAAGGCCGCGAAGCCCGAGCGATGACCGACGGAGGACCAGCGACCAGGTCTGCAATTTTTATTTTATAATTTATTTTATTAATTTTTAAATTACGAACCAGAACCTGCCAGAACCGGAATTGGAACCGGCCGGAACCGGAACCGGAACCGGCCCGGAACCGCCGGTTCCGAACCGGAACCGGAACCGCCCCTTGTGGTTCCGGTTCCGGTTCATACATGGCCACGAACCGGAACCGCTGTTTCCGAACCGGAACCGGCGGTTCCTGAACCGTGGCCATGTCTACTGTGGACTTTTCGTAACAGGAATAATTTTGCTCGATTTGTAAACAGTAAAATCTTCCCTCACTTAATGTTGGAGTCGATAGAATTTCATTAGCCTTACGAACAAAAGAAAGAAAAGAAATAAAGAAACAAGAAAATTTGGCTCTTCCTCTTAGATATGTGACGATCCAAATTTCCAAAAAAAAAAAAAACAGAAAGGATAAGAAAGCACAAAAACTAACTCCACATCCAGACTTTCCGGGAAAATCTATTCATTTTCACAAGAAAATTCATCCTCATTACTTTGGTTCTTGCTGAGACGCGACTCACGAACTAAAAACTGATAATTCCCTGAAAATCAATTTCAACCAAATCCTTATTCATAGAGAGAACCCATTAATGAAATGCCTAACACAATCCTAAAAGCCCAACAAGAAACTAATCGTCTCGCTTTGCGAGAGAGATTCGAAGAAAATGAATGCATCATAGGTAAAAAGGTTTTGATTTCTCTCACTATCTGTTGCTGATAGTGAGCTTCCGTGATGACCTCCTCCTTCGTTCCTTCTGTTTCCACTTGGTTTCCTTCTTCCTTTCTCCTTGTTCTATTAAATAGTCCAGCTGTTGTGGCCATTTTGTTGCTGGGATTTTGTGCGAAAAACATGCATAGGCAAAAGTATAAATTCGCAGCGGAAGCAATAACCTATACATGTATATCTCCAAAACATTGTTCATGCATTTTAATAAGAAGCACGCAAAAATGAAGGAGGGCTAATCGCATTACTCTTGTACCGCGCTCAAAACAATTCGGTTATGATGTTCTTCAGTTTCAGATTGTAAATGTCCGATTTCCTCTTGACCTATCTAAAGTAATTTGGTTACGATGTTCTTCAGTTCCAGCCTCACAAATATCAGATCTCTAGTTCAGACACACCACCAATCACGCGTCGAGCGATAGAGAGAAATTTGTGCTAGCAATTGTTCTTGTGTGTTAAAATTTTGATTGATGTCTATCATCACATATAATCAGTCTCGGATCCAATTTATTTAAATCAATTCGACCATTAGCTCTGAAATTGTTTTAGAGCATTAAATCGACCGTTGAGTCTAAACTTGTTTCAAAGTCTGAATCGGGTTGTTGATTCTGAAATCGTTTCAGAGCATTATTCTGGGCATTAATTCTGTAATCATTATAGAGCATTAATCTGTGCATTAACTACATAACCGTTATAGAGCATTAATTCGGCCAATAAGTCTGAAATTGTTTCAGAACATTAATTTGGCCGTTGATTCTGAAACAATTTCAGTCATTAAACTGGCCATTAATTCTAAAACCGTTTTAGATCATTAAACAAACCATTGATTTTGAAATCGTTTAGATCATAAATCTTCCCATTAATTATGCAACCGTTTCAGATCATTAAACTGACCATTGATTCTGAAACCATTTCAAAACATTTATCTGGCCGTTGATTCTGAACTTGTTTCAGAACCTTAATCTTGGCTGACTCAATCTGATTACCGCAATTTGCAAATACATTTGCAATATGTCTCTCCCGTTCAAACCTCATTCTGAATTGGTTATTGTGTGTGACATCCCCAGGTTCATCACTACGCTGGCAGTAAGACTTGTACTAACCAAGAGAACTGATTGTCCCGATCAATCTCCAAGTCCTACAAACCATTAGTGACATCTAGCAATATGTTATAGCTATCTAGGCAGTATGAATGTTTTAAGAACATAATGAACCTCTTAGCTTTGGCTACCATGTAATTCTATCATTCTGTCTTACCATGTCCCGATCGAACAAAGGCCATGGAATTGTTTGTCAAGTCACCAATTCAATCATATGCACAAACCTAATTGACATGTATTTCAACAATACATGAACTATTCATTCTTGATTACAACCCCGGCTGAGGATTTCAATATAATGTCATGATTAGATTACATATGACATCATTATTGTGGGGGTTTGGTTCAGCTTTGGCAATAGGCTTTGGTGGGGAAATTTTTGAATGTTTGGCAAACTATTTTCCCACCTCTTTGGCCAAACGTTGGCCTTGGGAATGCTGATAGCTCAAGGCTGGTCTTAGGGTGCCTTGAGCTTTCAGCATTCTCGGAATGGTAGTCCTCCAATTAATGAAAATATGCCAGTTGCCTTTTTTGCCCTCAAAATTTTACTAAAAGTCCACTTTTGCCCCCTTTAAAAAATAGAAACCCTAGTATTCCTTTGTCCCCCCACCTCACTCTATTCATTCGCTCAACCCTCCCTCACGCTTTCACCTTGCTCGTCGACCTTCCTCACTCGGCTCGCAGTGCCTTACTCGCCAACCTCGCCTCGCTAGCTTGTTTACCTCGCTCAATTGCTCTATTCCGTTCGCTTGCTCACATCTCTTCGCAAGTTCCTCTCTCTCTCTCTCTCCGGTGGATCTACTTTTGCTACACTCTGATCTCTCATTCTTGTTTCTTTGATTTCCTGCTTTAGTGTGTTAAGAAATGTTGCCGAATAGCTGAAATTGTTGCGTAGCTTGATTTCCCCAACAATAGTTGAGCAACGATTTCCCAAGATCACCTCATTTCCCTCCCAATCCACCATAAAACCTTGTTTTTTAGGTTTTTGTCCTTCGTTATCGTTCTGATCATCGCCTCTGCAACTGTGTCCCCACAAGCTTTAAGCTCTATTAATGGAGAGAACGGCTCTATTTTTTAGGGCAAAAATCAAGCTACACAAGTGATGATGCACTGAATGTTGTGCAGGAAATTATGAAACTAGGGGTTTTTAATTGGATATTGTGTTGATGCATTGTGAATATTGACCAAACCTTTTCATTTGGGTATTGTGTTGTTGTTATGCACTGAATGTTGAGAAAAGGAATGGATGGGACGAGATTGTGTGAGTGCCTTACCTGGATGAGACTGGGCGATTATGGGGTTGGCATAATGTTGAACGAATCCGTCAATAACTCATTATTGACGAATACGATTCCTAATTTTTATAGAATGCATGGATGACTTTTATGCGGTTGAAACTATTTATCTATAAAAATGCTTTTAAGAGGATCCATAAAAATGCATTGGCATCCTACGGTTGCATGATGATGGGGTTTGCCATCTATAGCCTTGGGAAAATCAGCTATTTGCGTGTTAAGCAATGCACGTGTTCATTCGAATCTCTTCATGGTTAATCTTGTTTGTTTGTGCCTCTCAATTTTGTTCATGTCACTTTACTAGTAGATGGCAACTAAGGCATTTTGGAGCTCGGAAGATGTAGAAACCTTTTGTAAGTTGTACGTTGAACAAATTGAAAAAGGCAATCGTCCGGCAAACAACAAAGGGATGGATGGACAATTATTATTAGCAAGTTTGAGGAGCTAATAGGTAAAAAAATATGATAAAAATCAAATGAAGAGTAAGTGGGATAATCTTAAGGAAGAATGGAAAAGATGGAGGACATTGGTGTATAATGAAACGAGACTAGGATGGGATTCAAGGAAGAAAACCATTGATGCGAGTGATGAATGGTGAGAGAAAAAAATTCAGGTTTTTATCTCTCTCTTTTACTTTTGTGTTTAGTTCATTTTAAATGATACAACTTACGCAAATGCTATATTATAACAGGCCAATCCTAAGCTTAAGATTTTTAGGTCGAAAGGCATACATCCTGATCTTGTAGCTTTGTTAAATAGGATGTTCAGAGATATAGTTGCTAATAGAGGAATCACATGGAATCCTGGGCAAGGTTTATGTATTGATGAGGATGTTGTTGAGGTCACACAACCTAGTATCGGTGATGGTGTAGGATCTACTGATGAAAATTTGGAGTCTCATGCGGATGAAACCGTTGAACCAATTAGAACTCAGAGCCATAAAAGAGCTGCGCATACTTCAATGAGGCAAGCTTGAGGAAAGAAAGAAAAGAGATTGACCACAGCACAGTAGCTTGGAACGCAAATTAACAAGCTTTGTTTAACTGTTGAACAAAGGACCGTTGCTACTGCATCATCAACGATCTCAAGCAAGTAAGGAATAAGGTCCTTACAAGGACTTCATAGATGTGCTGGATACCATACCTGAAATTGTGCAAGATGAAAAGTTATACTTTTTTGCAATCTCTCATTTTAAGGAAAAGAAAGACAATAGGCAGGTCTTCATGAGCTTGAAGAGTGATGCACTAAAAGTCAAGTATCTCAAGTATGAGTTTGAAGAGAGTCATAGCTATGATGTTAGCATCTTATTTGAACTCTTTGGTATGCTACTTTGTTTTCATGTGAGACTTCTATTTGCATTACGTGTGAATCTAATTTCTATTTATGTTTTAATTTGAGAGCTGTTTTTTGTTGGTGTTCTCTTTATGTAGTTTAGTTTGCATATATATAATGGTTGATATTGTTTCTCTTGATGGATGATCAAGATTGTTCATTGTTGCTCTTATCCTCTAATACCTCTATATATTGTTACTTTAAGCAGTTATGGATGGTTCTCTTGAAAGGGAAAATTGTGAAAAAGAGGAAAATGAATATTGGGATCTCGTCTTAGTCGCAGCAGCTTCAATTGGTTATCAAGCAATGTACTTTTGCAAAGAACCTTGTATGACCTCATTGTATACAAGTTATGCATGGTTAAGAGAGTTGATGGGCGAAGAAGTTCATCCGATAAGGTGCTATCATATGTTTAGAATGCACAAGGATGTATTTAATAATTTAACACATAACTTGATAAAACTCTATGGTCATTAAGGATCTAGGAATACTGATGTTGCAGAAATGGTTGGTATGTTTCTTCATATTTTGGGACATGGTATATGTAATAGGTTAGCACAAGAGCGCTTTCAATGCTCTAGGAAAATCATAAGTAGGCACTTTAACTTAGTTTTAGATAAAGTATGTGATATGGGAAAAGATTTGATCCAACCAACTGATCAACAATTTAAGGCAGTTCCTAAGAAGATCAAGAAAGACCGACGATTTTATCCATATTTTAAGACAAGTTACTATTGTACAATATAAAGGAAAAACTAAATGTAAATAACGTAATATTTCTTTCGTTGTTTTTAGGATTGTATTGGAGTTATGGATGGTATGCATATCCTAGCGGTGGTACCTATATACGATCAAATTCGTTTTATTGATCGAAAAGGGACGACTACTCAAAATGTGTTAGCCATATGTAATTTTAACATGGAATTTATCTATGCTTGCGCCGGTTTGGAGGGACAAGCTCATGATACTCGTACCTTCTATGAAGCCACTGGAAGACATGATGCACAATTTCCTCATCCTCCTCTAGGTTCGTTAATTAATTATTTAAGTACATCCACATGTATCTATGTGGCATATGTTGATTAAATTTTTATTATATTTGTGTAGATAAATATTATTTAGTAGATGCTGGATATCCAAATCTCATGAGTTATTTGTGTCACGCCCCGAACCCCAACGGACTTGCGACACCCCTCGAAGGTCGTATTGAACGCGACGTCCCAGGACGCGTCGCCGACCCGAACGAAACACGCGAAGACAAACGCAAGCGGAAGCGGAAATCTAATAACCCAGACAATAAACAATGACAAAAGGGTAGTACTTGTACAAATCAATAAACTCATATCATTAGCTTGAGACCATGAATTCATACAATAGGCTCCTAAGGTTAGCATCCACTTTCATCATAAAAAAAGAACAGGTGGTAGGGTAGACTACAGAATATACAAAAGGGCTCTACCAAAAAGGCTTCTAGGCCCAGCACCCAACGCTTCTACGGTGCCCAATCAGAATCGAACCCTGAAGACTCCGACTCCGTGTTCGAGTTGATCTCGATCGACTCTTCCTCGTGCTCGGACTCCAAGGGCTCTGGTACGGGCTCTAGCTCGGACTCGGGCTCTTCAAATTCCTCCTCGAGCTCAGGACCCGCAGGCGCTACGGGTTCTGGTACGGGCTCCGGTTCAAGACCAGGGTTCTCCGGGGGATCTTCGGCATCCAGAACCTCTCCGTCAGGAGCAAACGCGTCCTCGGGCTCCCAATCCATGGCATTCTCGTTGCCGTGCTGTTGTCCCTCAAAATCCCGGATTAGGCCCACTAGCTCCAACCCATCACGATAGAACCATGCCAAGTAAGTGTGGCGTTGTAAGGCCTCTAAGCCCACATCTACCCAGACTGAAGTAAGGTGCCTAATATAAGTCTGATTTAGACCTACCGGGTACTCGGTCTCCTCATGCACTGTGTGCATAGGGACCCCATAACACCGAGGCAGCGGCATGCTCAAGGTCGGGGTCGGGGTCGGGGTCGGGGATCTGAAATGGTTTGCACTACAGTAATGAGAATAAATCTCAATAAGCAGACAACCTATACCCCACCTAGGCCAATGCGTACCCAGACGAGTCTAACATGCGATCTAACAGCCAACACAATCGAATCCACACAACTTACTTACCTCGCCTTAAACCAAGCGCCAACTCTGCATATTAGTTAAAATCACCATAATGCGATAACAACTCAAGAACGTAACATAAACACTCAAGCACCATAATCACGTACATTCACCCAATTTAACCAAACACATTTTGCATGCATGGCCGAGCAACTATCCATGACCCGCATCCACACGCCTCAGGTCCATTCTCACAGCCCACGTCAACACGCCTCAGGCTCAGCCCTCTGATCAATCCGGGCTCAGTCCCGCGTAACCACGCCTCAGGACATTTCTCTTGACCTGCGTAACTACGCCTCAGGTCATTTCTTGCCTTTCTAGCCACACCCGCGTAACCACGCCTTAGGTTGGCAGCCCTCTGATCAATCCGGGTTCAGTCCCGCGTAACCATGCCTTAGGACATTTCTCTCGATCCGCGTAACCACGCCTCAGGTCATTTCTTGCCTTTCTAGCCACACCCGTGTAATCACGCCTTAGGTTGGCAGCTCTCCGATCAATTCGGGCTTAGTCCCGCGTAACCACACCTCAGGACATTTCCCATGCACATACACCACAACATAATTCGCCATTAAATCACGCCATAATTTCCAAACTCAAATCATGCTCCCCACATTAGCCCACCAACCCGACATTCAAGTCGGCACATTCAATCATCAACTTCACCCACATACGCCACGACAGCCCAATCATCGAACCCATCTCAAACAATCACTAATTTAGCCACAAAATCACCACAATTTAATCCACCAACTAGCCACATTCACACATCAATCCTATTCCAGGCTTAGCCACTAAACCGATACTATTCAACCCCTAAACAAGTCTAAATAATACCCATTATACTAGGTAAGGTTTAGGAAGTCACTTACCTAAGTTTGACCCGGGGAAAACCGGCAAAGAGCCCAAAATGGCTTGATGGAACAGTGGCGGCTCGGCGCAGGCGAGGGCGCAACGAGTACGGTGGCCGGCCACGGCTCGACACGGTCCTCGGCCACGGGCGAGGCGCTCGACCACGGCAAGGCACTCGACTAGGCGACGGGCGAGTGGCCGGGCGAGCGAGCAGGCAAGCGGTTGGGATGGCTCGGGCACGGCTGGGTGAGCGACTGGGCGACTCGGCCACGGGCAAGGGCAGCTGCTAGCTGCTCGGCCACGGCCGGGACGGTGGCTAGGCGAGCTGGGCGAGCGGCTGGGCTGGCTAGTAAGCGAGCCGGCCGGTACGGCGACGGCGACGACGACGGCGACGACGGGCAAAATGGGAGCAGGGCAGCGGCGATAGCAAGCTGGGCGAGCACGCGGCCGGCGAGTAGCGACTAGCGACGACGGCAGCGACGGCGGTGGGGACGGCAGCCGGGGCGGTCGGGGGCGGCACGGCGGCAGTCGGCAAAGGGGAGCAGGAGCAGGCGAGGGAGGAAGAAGAAGGAGGAAGAAGAAGAAAGAAGAAGAAAGGAGAAAGAAAAAGGAAGAAGAGAAAAGAAGGAGGAGAGAGAGAGATGGGACTTTTGCATGGGGAAGGGGGGGAATGGATGTGCGCGCAGGGGGGCGCACGGCAGAGGGGAAGAGAGAGAGAGAGAGAGAGAAAGTCAAACGCACTCGAGTGCGATCCGACGGCCCACATTCGAACTCGAAGTCAATCCAACGGTCCACGAAAAATCCTAATTATAAATTAAGAAAAATGCCAAAAGACACTAAGTAAAACACACTACGAGGGAGATCTATTAGTCCAAATTCGTACCCGGTCCAAATTTCACTTTTCACCAATTCCGGGCAATATCAATGCTAGCCACAATAATATCGACACTGTCCAATTAAATTCATCATGAAATTCCAAGAAATTCGACACCAAAGAGTGTAATTCATCACCCAACTTCGGGCTCTAAATAACGGCAAAATTCGATTGAGTGTGATTCCAGCGAAATCTCTAATTTAAAAATAACCCAAGAGTGATGAGTTCCGGGCGAGATTTAACTATAAGCACACTGACGAAATACACGTTTTATAAATCCCAAAAATGGGTCGAGATTCGGAATGTCACAATTTGGGGCCATATAAAGATGTTAGATATCATTTGCTAGAGTTTCGACAAGGTCCTACACCGACGGGGTATCGAGAAGTGTTTAATCGTGCCAATAGCCTGAGCTATTGCCCCATTGTTATCAAAAAACAATGTAATCGGCTGTTCAATGGAAGGAACCACTCCTATATTGAAACGAATTTCTTCATCCAAGCCGCTTCTTTCGCTACTTCAGAAGCAGCTACATACCTTAGTGGTGGAATCAGCAGTTATGCTCTATTTGGAACTTTTCCAATTAACTGCACCACCATTGAGCATAAAGACAAATCCATAAGTAGACTTATAATCATTAGGATCTGATTGAAAATCAGAATCAGTATATGCTTCAACTTAAACTCTCTTTCTCCATATATCAAGAATGGATCCTTAGTCCTTCGTAAGTACTTAAGAATAGTCTTGATTGCTATCCAGTGCTCTTCCCTTCAGACTGATATCTACTAGTAACGCTTATAGCATGCGCAGTATTAGGTCTCGTACATAGGATAGCATACATTATGCTACCAATAGCGAATGCATATGGTATTTTTTCCATTCACTCTCTCTTGAAGATTGTTGGGACACATATCCTTGGAAAGGTGGATTCCATGCCCATAAGGCAACAATTCTCTTTTGGAATATTGCATGTTAAAACGCGTTAACACTTTGTCTATGTATGTAGATTGTGAAAGGCCAATCAATCGTCTCGATCTATCTCAATAGATTTTGATACCTAATATATAGGTTGCCTCTCCTAAATCTTTAATGGAGAATTTCTGTGACAAGAATAGTTTAATCGATTATATCATTGGTTTATCAATCCCGATCAAAAGTATGCCATTAACATACAAAACTAGAAACACAATTGCATTCTCATTGATCTTTTTATATACACAAGGCTCATCTGGGTTTTTTGATGAAATCAAATGATTTGATTACCTCATCAAAACGGATGTTCCAACTTCTGAAGACTTGTTTGAGTCCATAATGGCTCTCTTAAGCTTATACACCTTCTGATTACCACATCAGATTCAAAACCCCTTGGTGGTTCCATATGTCTTCTTTGAGGAACCTATTTAGGAAAGCCGTTTAGACATCCATATGGAATATCTCACAGTCAAGGTGCGCAGCTATAGCCAACACGATCTGAATGGATTTTAGCATGGCTAACAATGAGAAAGTCTCATCATAATCAACCCTTTTTTTTATGATGTCCTTTTGCTACCAATTGTACCTTGTAAGTTCCAACTTGACCATCAGCATTTATCTTCCTCTTGAAGACCCGTTTATAGCCAATTGGTACAATACCATCAAGCTGGTCAATGAGAGTCCAAACATCATTGAGTTACATTGAATTCAATTCGGATTTCATGGCCTCAAGCCATTTACCAGAATCAATGTCGGACATCATTTCCTCATAAGTGTTAGAATCACTAGATTGATCACTGTCATTCACAATGAACAAAGATTCAGTCTGTTCAATCAAGTGTCCATAACAAACAGTTGGGCGAGACATTCT
The DNA here is from genome assembly GCF_021117445.2 of Syzygium oleosum. Classification (NCBI taxonomy): domain Eukaryota; kingdom Viridiplantae; phylum Streptophyta; class Magnoliopsida; order Myrtales; family Myrtaceae; genus Syzygium; species Syzygium oleosum. The sequence goes on along the minus strand of NW_026607510.1, from coordinate 2,052,969 downwards.
CGAACTCCTCCTAAGAGGTTGTGCTTATGAATTTCTCACTGAATCTAAAGTCTGTGTCTAAACCTGGTCAGACTGTGTGTTTGAACCTCCCACTAAATTTGAGATCCATGTATGAACCTAGTCGTTTGCTACTCCATTGTTTTCTTCTTGTAAGTCTATTTTTCGCCCAGCTCCACTTTCTTGGATGAACTAATTCTCCAAAAAAGAAGCATGTCTACTGAACGAAACTCTTTGGTCAGAGTGAAAATTGAAATGGTATCCATCAGTTTCTTTTGGATACCCAATGAAACAACCTTGTTCAGATCTTGCCTCCAATTTGTTCGTTTTCAACTTTTTGATATAAGCTAGATAACCCTAAATCTTACTATGATTAAGACTTGATTTCCTACCATGCCATATCGCATATGTAGCTATCTCAAGGGACTCTGTTCAACAAATATGTAGCTGTCTCAAGGGCATATCCCCAAAGGGATATTAGCAAATCGGTGTAACTGATCATGGATCGCACCATATTTAATAAAGTGTGATTTCTTCTTTCAGATACACCATTATGTTATGGAGTTCCAAGAGGTGTTCATTGTGATAAAATGTCTTTGTTTGTAAGATAGTTCAGGAATTCAGCACTAAGGTATTCACCTCCTCGATCATATCGAAGAGCCTTAATACTCTTTCCTATCTGTTTCTCTACTTCAGTCTTAAATTCCTTGAACTTTTGAAAAGACTCAGATTTACACTTCATTAAATATAAATAACGATACAGTGATAGATCATCGGTAAATGTAATGAAGTATGAATAATCACCTCTAGCTGATTCATTAAGTGATCCACATACATCCGTACATATCAGACCTAGTATGTCAGCACTTGCACACTATGTCCTACAAAGGGCACTTTTGTCATTTCTCCTAGAGGACATGCCTCGCAAGTTGAATATGGCTCAAAGCCGGATGGATCAATGTATCCATATGCACTTAACTTGGTGATCCTATCTTCTCCAATATGACCTAATTGGAGATGCCAAACATATTTCGAGTTTGGAATATCTTTAGGTCATTTATTGGTTATGACATTTATATTATTTTGCTTATTGACATTGATAATCACATTACCAAACATTGTAATGATATAAAAATTATTGATTAACAAAACAGAACCAACACATCTCTTATCGTGATAAATGGAACATACTGTCTTAGTAAAAGAAAATTCATAATTCTCTTTACTCAAACAAGGTTGGAGACGGGATTCCGAACTGCATTCTTATAATGCAAAAAATTATTCAAATCCAATACATGTCTAGAGGGCAAAGACAAATGAAAAGTCCCTATAACTAATGTAGTAACTCTTGCTCAATTTGCAAATGTCAAGACAATCTCATTTTGCCCTAGCATCCTGCTTATTTCCAGAATTTGCAAGGACATACAAATATGTGAAGTTGGAGCTGAATCTAGAACCTATTAGCTGGATTCAAAACCAATAGTAGGTTAGTTTCAACAAGCATAGACACCATACCTTTATAAGATTGGTCATTCGGCTTGACCTTCAAGCTCGCGAGGTACTTCTTACAGTTCCTCTTCCAGTTCCCCTTGACACCACAGTAATGATATTTCCCTCTTTCTATCTTAGGCAATTGATGTAAAACTGATTTTATAGGCCTTTTCCATTTCCTTTTCTTCAAAGTAATCTTACTCTTTGAAGAGGAAGCTTCAGCTATAGTCATAACAATGGGCTTTGTGTTGTGCATTTCCTTCTCACAAACCACCAGCATACCGTGTAACTCAGCAAGAGTTTTCTTCATCTTATGCATGTGGAAGTTTTGGACAAATCCAGAGAAGGAATCGGGCAAAGACTGAAGTATAAGATCCACGGCTAATTCATTATTCACAATAAGATTTAGCCTACCCAACTCCTCAATATCAAAACATGATCATTCACCAATGATCCCTCAGCTATGATACAATCCCTTAGATATCTCATACCTAGAAATTCGACCATCCTCGTCGAAAAATTCCTTCAAGTGCATGATGACACACGTCCGGCAAGGATGGTCGGAAAGTGACCATTTCCGGTCATGTTTGGCCACTCCAAGCCTTGGCCGGCCAAGCCCTCTTCCTTGTATCCAACAATTACCAAAATGCCCCTTAGAAATTACTAAAATGCCCTTGAAGGCCATGTCACCAATCCATTTCATCCAATTTAAGCTAATAAGAGCATTTCCTTAATGACTAAGTAATTGATCTTGGCCATCCATCAAGAGCACATCTTCGCCATGTCACTTATCTAGGTGATCCAAAGTTAACCAATGGGAGATGACCTTAGCCATTAAGGAATCAAGGAGAGCCAATAGATCAATCTAAGGGCCATAATTCAAACTAAAGGGGGGTATATCAGCTTTTTCCCTCCAAATTTTAAGGGGGTTAGCTATTTCAAAATATGAAAATTCTCTCTCTAGGATAAAACTCTCTCTCTCTCTCTCTTTCTCTCTCAGTTGGCCGGAGCTCCTCCACCTAAGCCGGCCTTCCTCCAGCAAACCACCGCCTCGCCAACACTCCCCAGAGATCCTCTAAGCTGGTCGCAAGAGCAGCTGGCACTGTCCATGGCCGGAGCTCCCTGATCTGACCACCTTTCACCTCGGCTTCAAAACTGGCAACCACGCCGGTGAGCTATCCAGCCGGTTTCCAACTCCATTCGGCGGTCTAGCAGCCTCCTGTGGTGTCCCGAGTCTTACGACCGATTTCCTCAGTCCCTACACGTGGCTGTGGTGGCTGGCCGAAGTTGAAACAGCCACCGGAATCGCTCTATCTCACTTGATTTCGATTATTGTTTACTTCTAGTTCTTTCTGGGGAGCACCTTGACTCCTTTTCTCACATTGAGATCCTCGTGTTGTGATCTTGATATCAGAGAGCTATCCTCGGCACCATCTCGAAGATTAGTGGTGGCAGAATAGCTCTTACGAGCTCGACGAATTCATCATACAAGGTATGTATCAACAAACCGAGTTTACGATGGATTGATTGAATGATTTAGTTAATAGCATGAATGAAGTGAATCAAGGCCGATCATGAATATATGCTTGCTGTTTGAATGTGAAGAATGATGTATATTGATTGATTTATACATAAGAATCGATCAATAAATGTTAGGAACATTGATTGCATGTTCTGTTATTTTTGTGCACTGAGGAGTCCGTAACCTTCTAATGCTGATTTGAGCCTCTAAATGTTGAAATCTGAAAAATAACTTAACTAGAGATTCGAAGAACACGTTCTAAGATTAGATTTGATATATCTTGTGTCATGAACGGACATTATTTACTATGTCAAATCATCATCAGAACATTTTATCAGAATCTGGAATGTTAGTTTATCTGTTCTGTTTTTGTGATTCCTGACCGACCTGACTCGGTTCGGTAGTTTTTATGATTTTTTGTGTTCTTCATTTGAGAAAACTTCCTTCATAAAAGTTGCAAAGGACATCATGATCTTCAAGAATAAAAATTTCAGAAAATTTCACAATGATCTGGTCAGCACGATCAGTGCTCGAAGTACCGTCTTTTGGTCTGTAAAAATCGATTTCCGACTGACCTTTGTCTGTTCTTCAATTTTTAGAAATTTTTGTGTTCAAAATCTCAGAAAATGTTCTTCATAAAAGTTTTTACTGAGTTCCTAAGCTTTTCAATGATATCAATTTTGTCAAAATTGAAGCTCATATGAATGTTCGAAGGTTTGATCATTTTGTTGATTGGATTATGTATTCAGATCCAGAAATTCAAGCCTCTGAGCATCCAAACATGTTTTGGCAATTTCGATAAACTTGATGTCCTTTTTGCGAAAATTAAAAACTTCAACGTTGTTCATTAGGGTCTTAATTTGAAAACTATAAAGTTTGAGAACCTAATGACAACATTTGGGGGGTCAATTTCATAAAAAAATCCGGATAAGGTCAATCTGGTTTTCAAAAACCGTTTGCAACTGAATCTTTAGTGAAAATCGATTTTCTGGGAAAGATCATGGGGTTTTTAGGAAAAACTAAAAACATGAAAGCTTTTCAGAACATGTTTTCCTAAATGTATACAGAATTTGGCGCGATTTAGAGAACGTTTACTATTTTTCCCGCATTTTTTCAAATTCCGGGCCAAAAATGGGTCAGGTAGGGGTATCCTGGTCAAATTCCAATTTTCGAAAAAATTGGGCAAAAACCGGTCAAAATGGTCTTCATAAATTTTGGTCCTCATGTTCTAAGCTTTCTAATGATGTCTGATTCATTTCATTTAGACTTTGTTTGGTTAGTCAATTAGGATCGAACAGAATCTGTTTGAATTTGTGATGTTAATTGATTGAGTAATTATCAATAATCTCCTTTCTTTTTGAATAATTGATTAAGAATCTGAGTGATTTAGCCTAATCGCATGTTTAATTCATCGCTTATGCATGTGGTTGCTAGATGAATGCTTAGGCTTGATGCATGTTCGGCAGGTAGTCCATGGTGGACACTTAGAATCGACGTTAGGGGTTAATTGATATCGACTGCCGTTTTGTGAACGCAAATGGTGGCCGATTATTATTAACCGTTAATTAATCAATCATAGCTGATTAGGTGGCTGGGTGATCGAAACTCATGAAATACAAAGGCCGACCCCGAGGCCAATTCAATACTTTGATGATTGAATGTAATTGCCTTGCTTTGATCGCATGCTGCATCATTTGTTTGAAATGTATAAGTTTAAATGTAAAATCGATACCCATGAGGTGATCCATGGTGGAGGAGACCGAGAGTTTTGAAGGGTGGTGACCGATGTCCAATCTGGTTTTAATTTTTGTACCTAATTTGATACTCGATCACGTCTCGGGTTTTCCTATTTGTGTTGTAAAAACACTCGACGAGTTACGCGTTTTCTTTTCTTGCTCTTAGATTAGCTTGTCTTTCAATACATTGGGTGTTTACTTTACGTACTCATCTTTCAATAAATTGTTTGTTAATTTTTCCTTTCTATACTAAGATAGGATTAGTTTACTATCACAAACGGAAAATACAAAAACAAGATGCAAGATCATTTAGTGGACTAGGACTTTGACATGATAATAAAAAACAAATGCATGACAACTTATATAACAACCAAATTAAGTTTAGCGGTACCCAAAATGCATTAATGGAAACATTAACGTAATCTAGTCCCCGACCTTAGATATCTCTGGTTTTGTAGAAATCGAAATGAAATTCTCGCGTTTTGATTGTGTATTCTAGCTGACCCCCAACAAAGGCTAGTGGCGACTCCTATTTGTTAAAAAACATAAAATCAATCCCATGTCACGCAAGGTATGGATTGAAGGAGAATCCATGTTCGTGGTTAATGGACCTTATGGATGAACAAAAGAATGATGCTTCGTAAGCTGTCTTTTGGGATGTGCCATTCGAGCCATTTCACAAACAATTACCTCTAAATCCACACCCCCGAGGCGGCCCTCGAGGGGTGGGTCGTGACACTCTGTGACATTCTGAAATTTGACCTATTTTCGAGATTTATGAAATGATTATATTTTCGATGCACTTTAGTTAAATCTTACTCAAAATTGATCACTCTTGAGAAGACTAACCATTAGGGAATGACTAGCTAAGAATCAAGTACGTGGACCTAAGAACTTGGCTGTGGATCGACACTTCGACCATAAGGATTGACGATGAGATATTTTGGGCCATTATAGACCGATCCAAGGATGGCTAAGGGACGATTCGCAAATGTTATACAATTGGATCACAGGTGATTCGCAAACGATTGCGTCAATTGGAACTAGTGATTGACCCTCGCAATTACATGACAACCGAGGTCACCATGGCTCGAGTAAGTAAGTACTCCCTAAGCTTTGATTAGGATAATGGGTTATCAATGGTATGTTTAGGGGCAGATTAGGGGTTGATTAGAGTTGGTTTGATGGTTGGTTGTGCTTGGTTGATGATTGGTTGTGGCTGAGTTGTTTCTCGGATCTGATTGCTGAGGTGCCCTGTTGTTTTGTTATTTTTTTGGAGATCAATGTGGACCGAATTTGAGGAATTATTCCTCATAGAAGTTGACCCTAACATCTTGAAGTATGTCATATATTAAATCTGGAATTTTTTGAGGTCGTTTTGGGATATTCGGAAGTCCATTTTCTGACCATCACAACTCTGCCGGATTTACTGTTCACCCAACTGGCGTGTCTTTTTGAATTTTTATAAAATTTTCCAGACCTCTTTTCAATAAACTTCCTTCATGAAAGTTGTCAAGGAAACTTTTGTTTATGACATATAAAAATTTCAAGGTTTTCCAAGGAGATTTGGTTATTGATTAAAATGGATTTGAAGGCCGAACAGTCTGCCCTAATGGGCAAATTTTCGATCTGACTTTGGGTGACAAAACGAGCTGTTTACAATTGGAATTGGATTTCATGTCCCCATGAAAAATGTTCATCAAGATGTTTCCAATGACATATCCAAAATTCAGAATTTTTAGAGTTGAATTACTATTTATTTCAAAAGGATTTCGGTTACTGTGCAATTGCCAATTTTAAGCCCGATTATGTCCAAATTTAATTTCTCTCTCTCGGGAACTTTTCGATGTTGTTGCACATGAGGGCGTGGCTGGTTTTGAGCTGAGCATGAATTGAATGGCAATTGGCCAATCGAAAGATGAGAAATTGGTTTGAGTGTTGAATGCCCGTATGCTCACATAATACCCTGAGGCGTTTTACGCGGGGTTGTAACCCGTTTTGATGTGTTTTACGCGAGCCGATGCCGGATTTATCGGATGCCTAGCGGGTGACTGGATGCCAATCGCGGTGGAGGCCGGGTTGATGCTCCTCATGGAACGTCGTCTTGATGCGTGTGACGCTAGACGATGCTGTCGCTGACGTAGCGGGACGATGCCCAGTTAAGCCGGAAGCCCTATAGCTTGATGAGTGTTACGCGGGTTCGGGGAGCCCGAGGGGCCGGTAATAATCTCGATCTTGTGTTTATGATATGCATTGTTGTCACGCCCCGAGCCCCATCGAGCACGCGACACACCTTCTTGGTCGAATATCACGATGTCCCAGAAAATCGCCAACCCAATTCAACTTATCAGAGATTTAAAGCATCAGTGAAAGCCACAAACACCCAGACAATAATTGACTAGGGGTAAAAGGGAGAATAGACATCCATTACTTATCCAACTTTATACAATATCCACCATATACAACCCATAAGATACAAGCACACCGAAAATCTAAACTATGCACCACCGATATCAAAAACATTAGTAGCCCGAGTACCCTAACTGTCAAAAATGGAACACCTCAAAAGACCTGCACTTAACCCCTACTCTAGCCCCTACACCCCCTGGATGGCGTCCACTCCGAGTCTGACTCCTTAAGACCCGAGTCTGAATCCCCCTGAGCCACCTGCTCCTCTGAGGACTCTGAATCAGCCCCGATCTCAATCGGATTGTCTATATCACCCGACTCCACCGGAACCTCGACCCGCTCGTCCTCATCAAACTCCTCTTACGGCTCGTCCTCTGGCTCATCCTCTGGCTCGTCCTCTGGTTCCATCTCTGGGTCTTCTTCGGGCTCATCTTCAGGTTCTTCTTCCGGTGCCTCTTCAGGTTCTTCCTCAGGGTGTTCTTCTTCTGGTTCCTCCTCTGGTATCACATTGAGATCTACATTCATAGGATCATACCCTGCTTGTGACTCCTCCGGCTCCGGATCAGGCTCAGCAACAAGAGGTTCAGGTGCTGCAGGTGCTGACTGTTGCCCGGACTGGGCGAGACTAGTATCCAGACTAGTCATCTCGCCGTCAGGAGGGGGTATTGCTGACGGATCCCAAACCCCTACTCCATCAAACGGAATGTCAAAGCCACGGACGGGGCCAAACTCATCCAACCCGTCCCTGAACATCCAGGCGGTGTAGGTGTGGGCTTGCCAAAGAGGTAGCCCTATGTCTACCCAGACTACAGTAGTATGCTTAACCCAGGTCATATTTTCGTCTATCGGGTACTCTCCAACATCATGGTCGGTGTGCGTCGGAATCCCAAAACGCTGCGGCGGCGGTGGTGGAAGGTTCATGGTTCAGGCCGGGGTTCTGAAATTGTTTGGTTGAAACAACCATGATAACACGTCTCAATAAGTACACACCCTAAACCCCACCTAGGCTAAAACGTACCTCCAGACAAGACCAAACATAATATCACCCAATAAACACATCATGCACACAATTGCACTTACCTGGCTTTTGATACGCACAATCTGCAGGTTAGTCTCAACTATATACTTTCCAATCACATGCACATTTCAAATTAATTTCATGCCCGATACACAAGTCGAACACATGGCATTTCCAATCCCACATTCCACACACTCGATCCTGCCTCATCACACTAATTTCACTCAACTCGCTAGTGACCCGCGTAATAGTACCGCCTCAGGTTCACTACGACCATCTCATATTCACAACACTCCTTAGCCCGCGTAGTGGTACCGCCTGTGGCTATGTATCTTGCCCGCGTAATGGTACCGCATCAGTCCCAACATCCACCACCTACGGCACAACCCGCGTTATGGTACCGCCTCAGGTTGGCCGTCTTCCGGTAATACCGGGCATCGTCCCGCGTTACGGTACCGCCTCAGGACGGCACAATTCCCCGCATAATGATACCGCCTCAGGGATTTTCGTGACCACACATACAACATCACACACAATTTCTCATTTATTCACTCGCTCGATTTACACGCCAATATTGCCAATTTACTAGCCGATCAAATTCGGCCCATGCACGCATCAAACTTCACCCATTTCACATGCTCAATAAACACCCAATCACGGTCAATTGCCAGTCAAAACAATTCAGCCCATACGTGCATATAACGGCCCACATTTCAATCAATCAATTTTCAATTCAACAAACATACAAGGCCACCATCGGGCCCACAATCACAGCCACTATCGTGAACATAAATTCAGCATTTCCGAGTCTATTTCCAGCCATAACAAGCACCACCAACCAGCCACATCACAACACGCCAAACCGACCCAATTTAGTCCCTAAATCAAGCCATATGCTCACTAATACGAGCCACAATTTCCAGCACCCAATTCAGCATCAATTCAGTCCCAAACCATCACCATTTCACCACAAAATCAGCCAACATCAGCCCCTAATTCTGTCCACACCAAACAGCCCTTAACAGCCACTAATTAATCCCAAAACAGCCCCTAATTACGTCCATCGATACCCGATATCCTAAATAGGGTTTAAGGGGTGACTTACTTGGAATCTAGGCTAGCTCGGCTGAAGGGGAGGGGCGGCTGACTGGCGGCCACTCGGCGATGGACGGCGACGGCGAATGGCTCTGTGGACGGCAACGGCGGCGACTGGCTGGACGGTGGCTGGGCTTCCGCGGCTGAACAGGACCGAAGGGGGATGGTGTTTCGGTGGGGACAGAACAGGGGAGAGAGAGACGGTGAGGTGAGTGGCGGTGGTGAGACCAGCAGCCACGGCGGAGGCGGTAGCTCCCGGCACGGCTGATCCGGCTAGGCGGGAGGACGGCGGTGGCTGCTGGCTGGGCCGGATGGCCACGGTCACGGTGGGGAGGGGGTGGTTCGGTCGGGTGGAGGAGTGAGAGAGAGAAGCCGAGAGAGAGGTGAGAGAGTGAGGAGAGAAAGAGAGAAAAAGGGATTAAATATGAAGAACACCAATAATTGGCGTCTAGCCCATGCAAAATGACCATCATACCCCTCTCTCACAATTCCAATCAACGGCCAAGATTCGATCTTATCCTAAGATCGACGGTCCGGATTAATCCTTGCCAAAAATATCCAGGGGCAAAATTGAAATTTCACAAAATTTCCAAGGGCAAAATTGTCCAAAAATTTCTATTTCTAAAGTTGATGTGAAATGACCAAAATGCCCCTCTCACATAATACTTGGCCTTAACAAAATCCCAGGGGTAAAACGGTCATTTTTCATTTCTCGCCAGAATTCGAATTTTCTGAAGAATCCGGACAAATATGAGGCTGACTAAGCCAATAACAACGTCGTCCAATTATCCTGTCATGACCTTCATAATTTCCGAGGCCCAAACTTGGTCTCTAATTAATGATCAAATTTAATTAACGTAACTTGAGCGTATCTCGAACTAACGGGTGGCTTTTGGGGGAAATTCGCACATTCGACCCGTGCCCGATACTGAATCAAGCCACATTTAAGTTCACTCGGGTCGTGATGACCTCGGTTGTCACTTAATCGCGAGGATCGATCGCTAGTTTCGACGGACACGATCGTTTGGTATAGGTTTGGGGTCATTCGTCAATTCATTTCGTGGTCAAGCGGAATCACCCGTGATCCACTCATATGACAATGGCGAACTGATCCCTAACTATCCTTGGATCGGCCTACATTGGCTCAAAATGTCACCTCGACACTTTTCATGGTCGAAAGTCGGTTCACGATCGAGTTCATTGGTCGTGCGAATTTAAATCCCTAATTAGCCTTTCCCTAACGGTTAGTATCCCAGGAGTGATCAATTCCGGGCGAGATCTAACTACAAGCACGCCCATAAATCATCCATTTCATAAATCCCAAGTGAGTCGGTTTTCAGAATGTCACAACTCTTCCCCCCTTATAAAAATTTCGTCCTCAAAATTTACAATTCAACCTAACTACTCAAACAAGTGGGGGTATTGACGTTGCATTAGCTCTTCACTTTCCCAAGTCGCGCCTTCTGTCCCGTGATGTTCCTAAACAACTTTGACCATCGGGATCGTCTTGTTCCTTAGAACTCGTTCTTTCCGATCTTCGATCCTTATTGGTCTCTCGACATACGACACCCTATCGTCAACTTCTAACTCTTCGTAATTCAACACGTGAGTTGGGTCCGGTTCATATTTTCTCAGCATCGATACGTAGAACACATTATGCACTTGCGACAAATTTGGCGGAAATGCAAGGCGATAAGCTAAGTCTCCAATCCTTTCTAAAACCTCAAAGGGTCCCACGTACCTCGAACTCAACTTCCCTTTCTTACCAAATCGGGACAATCCTCTCATGGGCGATACCTTAAGGAACACGTGATCCCCTACTTGAAATTCCAAAGGTCTTCACCTTCTGTCTGCATAACTCTTTTGACGGCTTTGAGCTATTTTCAGCCTTTCACAAATTATCTTAACAGCCTCAACTGACTGTTGAACTAATTCTGGCCCGGTTATACTCCTTTCTCCAACTTCATTCCAACACACGGGCGTTCTACATGCTCGACCATATAGCGCTTCAAATGGCGCCATCTCGATACTCTGCTGAAAACTATTATTATACACGAATTCTGCTAAGGGCAATTGTTCCTCCCATTTGCCCTGAAAATCCAACACACATGCCCGAAGCATATCCTCTAAAGTCTGAATCGTCCTCTCAGACTGGCCATCCGTTTGTGGATGGTAAGCTGTACTAAACTGCAGCTTTGATCCTAATGCCGTCTGTAAACTTTTCCAAAAATTGGCGGTAAACCTAGGATCACAATCTGAGGCAATCGTCACTGGCACCCATGCAAATGAACTATTTGTTGTACGTACAACTCAGCATACCGATCTAATGCGACGTCCTTTCGCACGGCCAAGAAGTGTGCTGACTTAGTCAATCGATCGACAATTACCCAAATGAAATCATGGCCTCTTTGGCTCCTTGGTAATCCCATTATAAAATCCATAGTAATATGTTCCCATTTCCATTCTGGGATTTCTAAAGGTCGCAACAACCCTCCGGACTTACAATGTTGCGCTTTTACTTGCTGGCACGTCAGACACTTGGCCACGTGCTTAGCTATGTCCACCTTCATGCCATTCCACCAATAGTACTGTCTCAAATTCTGATACATTTTTGTACTACCGGGATGGATACTATAATTACTACGATGCGCTTCCGGCAAAATTTCTTCTTTAAGTTCCGCTTCGTTAGGCACGCACAACCGTCCACGGAACTTCAATATCCCGTCTCCAGATACTCGAAAGTCCGGCTTTCTCTTGTTAGCATCCATTTCCAGAATCCTTTGAATTTCTTGATCCGTAGACTGTAAAGTCTTAATCTTAGCCTGGATTTCTGGTTCTATTCTTAGAGTGGCAAACAAGCTCGAGACTTGACTTATTTCGAACCTAAACTCCGAGTCTCGCACTCCTTCCAATAAAGTTCATTTCTTGACCATCAAATGTGCGATGCTAGACTTCCGACTCAATGCATCGGCTACCCGGTTGGCCTTTCCGGGGTGATATAAAATATCACAATCATAATCCTTAAGTAATTCCATCCACCGACGGTGTCTCATATTTAACTCCTTTTGAGAAACAAATATTTCAAACTCTGATGGTCCGTGTATATTTGGAATTTCTCTCCGCATAAATAATGTTGCCAAATCTTAAGGGCGAAAATGATCGCAGCTAATTCCAAATCATGCATCGGATAATTCAATTCATGCGGCCTCAACTGCCTTGATGCATAGGCTACTACTCGCCCATGTTGCATCAGCACACATCCTAATCCTTTCAACGACGCATCGCTATAGATTTCGAAACTTCCAGATCCTAACGGAATAGTCAATACCGGTGCCGTCGTCAATCTATGCTTTAAATCCTGGAAACTCCTTTCACACTTGTCAATCCACTCAAACTTCGTTTCTTTCTTTAACAGACGCGTCAACGGCATTGCTATAGCCGAAAATCCTTCCACAAAACGTCTATAGTATCCTGCCAAACCCAAGAAGCTTCGAACCTCAGTTACCGTCGTCGGTCTCGGCCACTTTATCACGGCTTCAATCTTTGCCGGATCTACTGAAATTCCATCCCCCGAGATCACATGTCCAAGAAAGGCTACTCGATTGAGCCAGAACTCGCACTTACTAAACTTAGCGTACAGTGCGTGTTCCCTTAAGGTCTGCAAGACTTTACTCAAGTGGAACTCGTGCTCTTCCGAGCTCTTCGAGTACACCAATATATCGTCTATGAAAACTATCACAAACTGATCCAAGAACTCCTTAAACACCCGATTCATTAAGTCCATAAAGGCAGCAGGGGCGTTAGTCAATCCGAACGGCATCACCGTAAATTCATAGTGTACATATCTCGTCCTAAATATCGTTTTCGGTATATCCTCCTTCCTAATCCTCAATTGATGATATCCTGTTCTCAAATCAATTTTAGAAAACACCGAAGCCCCTTGTAACTGATCAAACAAATCATCAATCCTTGGCAGGGGGTATTTATTCTTAATCGTCACTTGATTTAACTGCCGGTAATCAATACATAACCTTAATGACCCATCCTTCTTCCTCACAAATAAGACTGGCGCTCCCCATGGAGACGCACTTGGACGAATAAAACCTTTGTCCAATAACTCTTGCATTTGCACCTTTAACTCTTTTGACTCTGACAACGACATTCAGGGAAAATTTCATTTTGGTACCCAAAGTGGGGCCTTTTTCTCAATTTGGTACCCAAAGTGGACATAGTCCCAAATTGGTACCCAAAGTGCCCATTCAGTCTCAATTTGGTACCTGAGTTCGCCGGCCGGTCAAATGCTCACCGGCCGGCAATAAATTTACTGTTCCGGCTACCAGAACAGTATTTTTTTCTACTTTTTTAATTTTTTTTTCCTTTTTCTATTTTTTTTTTCCTTTTCCTTTTCTTTTTTTTTTCCGGTAAGATGCCTTCGAGATTGGCTCAGTCCCAGGGGCCAACTCGATTACAAACTCTTCTTCTCTTTCTGGTGGCAATCCCGGCAATTCCTGAGGAAAAACATCGGGATAATCGCACACCACGGCTATGTCCTCTAGCCTCGGTTCCTCAGCCGTTGAATCAATCACAGCCGCTAGAAATCCTTGACACCCTTCTTCGTTCAACAATTTAGTCATTTCTAGCGATGAAATCCAGGGGATCGAGGTTCCTCCTCGATTTCCCACAAATTCGAATTTTGGATGTCCAATCGGATTAAATTGGATCACTCTGCTACTACAATCCATAACAGCCCTCTGCTTAATTAACCAATCCATGCCCACTATCACGTCAAAGTCATACATCGCTAAAATCGCTAGATCTATCCTTTCCTCTCTATCACCAATCACGATCTTACAATTCGGGCACCCTAACGAGACTAGCACCTTATCTGATGACCAAACCCGCCACATCCAAAACAGGCTCCACCCCTGTTTGGACAAGGTCCACTTCCATGCCTTTCTCCACATAACCGACATGGACCATTCTGAAAACGGTTCGGTTTCCCGACATTCCTTCTAGCAGGAGGGACGAAACGTCGATTCCTCGCCATTGGCCTCTTCCCGAGATGGCGGTTGTCCCTTCCCGGTGCAAATCTTGACCCAGAAGCGACAGCCCTATCCGCTAAGTCACGTTCAATCGCTTGGGCCCGATCATAGATCTCGTTATAATTCCTCAAATTCAGCGAAATCATTTGGCTGCGAAGGTCCGGCTTCAAACCGTCCCGGAACTTCCGGGCCCTATCCAACGGGTCCTCCACCATCCTTGGGGAAAACTTAGACAATCGAGCAAATTCAGCCTCATACTGATCTACTGTCCTCTGCCCCTGACGAAGCCTAATAAACTCGACTAACTTTCGTTCCCGGGCACTCTCAGAAAAGTATTTACCATTAAAGGTTTCCACAAACATCGCCCAAGTCTGGGCGGCACCAGCTGGAAACACCCTTCCTCTGGTGGCTTTCCACCAATCACTTGCATTTCCTTGCAATTGATACACTGCTAACGTCAATTTCTCTTCATCTGTACACCCCAATACCTCAAAAGCCTTTTCTAATTCCTCTATCCACAGTGATGCAACCTCAAGATCGCCCTTACCATCAAACTTAGGGGGTTTTAATTTCAGGAACTGCTCGACTAACTGGTGCATCTACCTATTCACATTCACTTGCCCCTGCCCTTGATTCCCATTGTTATTATTGGTGGCAGCGGCCTCGGTAGCTTGGGCAATAGTGGCAGTTCGTTCCTGAGTTTGCCGTGCTATCAGACTACCAATCTCCTCTAGGGTCCTTATGACCGCATCCATTCTCGGATCTCTTGCAGGTCGGCCTCATGAACTGGATGGACCCCCGGTTCCTCTACCTCTCTAACTCATCCTCATGATTTCTATCACTCACCTACCTGCTATAATTCCTTTCAGGAATTAGAGACCTAGGCCAACTATACCAGTCTAGTCCTAGGCAGCGAATTAACATAATAATTCACTCAGCAGGTAATTATTCACAACAGCACAAGACCACAATCAATAGGGTCTGTGCACTTACCTCAGGTCCAGACGCACCTACATTCCAATCATTATAACACTCAATTCATTCAGCAATCACAACAAACAGTCTGGAGGCACGCGTAGCTCATTCCACCCTATGACTCGCTAAGGTCTCCCTAGATGACTACCCCAGGGTCTCCACTCCTCATCACTCCAAGCTTTGACCAACTTAGATCGAGCTGTCCTTGCTCTGATAACAAATCAAACCGTGATGTCACGCCCCGAACACCATCGAGCACGCGACATACCTTCTTGGTCGAATATCGCAATGTCCCAGAAAATCGCCGACCCAATTCAACTTATTAGAGATTTAAAGCATCGGCGAAAGCCACAAACACCCAGACAATAATTGACTAGGGGTGAAAGGAAGAATAGACATCCATTACTTATCCAACTTTATACAATACCCACCATATACAACCCATAATATACAAGCACACCGAAAATCTAAACTATGCATCACCGATATCAAAAACATTAGTAGCCTGAGTACCCTAACTATAAAAAATGGAACACCTCAAAAGACTTGCACTTAACCCCTACTCTAGTCCCTACGCCCCCTGGATGGCGTCCACTCCGAGTCTGACTCCTCAGGACCCGAGTCTGAATCCCCCTGAGCCACCTGCTACTCTAAGGACTCTAAATCAGCCCCGATCTCAATCGGGTTGTCTATATCACCCGACTCCACCGGAACCTCGATCCGCTCCTCCTCATCAAACTCCTCTTCCGGCTCGTCCTCTGACTCATCCTCTGGTTCGTCCTCGGGTGCGTCCTCTGGTTCCATCTCTGGGTTTTATTCGGGCTCATCTTCGGGTTCTTCTTCTGGCGCCTCTTCACGTTCTTCCTCAGGGTGTTCTTCTTCTGGTTCCTCCTCTGGTATCACATCGAGATCTACATCCATAGGATCATACCCTGCCTGTGACTCCTCCGGCTCCGGATCAGGCTTAGCCACAGGAAGTTCAAGTGCTGCAGGTGCTGACTGTTGCCCAGACTGGGCGAGACTAGTATCCAGACTAGTCATCTCGCCGTCAGGAGGGGGTATTGCTGACGGATCTCAATCCCCTACTCTGTCAAACAGAACGTAAAAGCCACGGACGGGGCCAAACTCATCCAACCCATCCCTGAACATCCAGGCGGTGTAGGTGTGGGCTTGCCAAAGAGGTAGCCCTACGTCTACCCAGACTACAGTAGTATGCTTAATCCAGGTCATATTTTCGTCTATCGGGTACTCTACAACATCATGGTCGGTGTGTATCGGAATCCCAAAATGCTGTGGCAGCGGTGGTGGAAGGTTTATGGCTCAGGCCGGGGTTCTGAAATTGTTTGGTTGAAACAACCATGAGAACACGTCTCAATAAGTACACACCCTAAACCCCACCTAGGCTAACACGTACCTCCAGACAAGACCAAACATAATATCACCCAATAAACACATCATGCACACAATTGCACTTACCTGGCTTTTGATATTCACAATCTGCAGGTTAGTCTCAACTATATACTTTCCAATCACATGCACATTTCAAATTAATTTCATGCCCGATACACAAGTCGAACACATGGCATTTCCATTCCCATATTCCACACACTCGATCCTGCCTCATCACACTAATTTCACACAACTTGCCAGTGACCCGCGTAATAGTACTGCCTCAGGTTCACTGCGACCATCTCATATTCACAACACTCCTTAGCCCGCGTAGTGGTACCGCCTCAGGCTATGTATCTTGCCCGCGTAATGGTACCGCCTCAGGCTCAACATCCACCACCTCAATTTCACAACACTCCTTAGCCCGCGTAATAGTACCGCCTTAGGCTATGTATCTTGCCCGCGTAATGGTACCGCCTCAGGCTCAACATCCACCACCTACGGCACAACCCGCGTTATGGTACCGCCTCAGGTTGGCCGTCTTCCGGTAATACCGGGCATCGTCCCGCATTACGGTACTGCCTCAGGACGGCAAAATTCCCCGCGTAATGATACCGCCTCAGGGATTTTCGTGACCACACATACAACATCACACACAATTTCTCATTTATTCACTCGCTCGATTTACACGCCAATATTGCCAATTTACTAGCCGATCAAATTCGGCCCATGCACGCATCAAACTTCACACATTTCACATGCTCAATAAACACCCAATCACGATCAATTGCCAGTCAAAACAATTCAGCCCATACGTGCATATAACGGCCCACATTTCAATCAATCAATTCTCAATTCAACAAACATACAAGGCCACCATCGGGCCCACAATCACAGCCACTATCGTGAACATAAATTCAGCATTTCCGAGTCTATTTCCAGCCATAACAAGCACCACCAACCAGCCACATCACAACACGCCAAACCGACCCAATTTAGTCCCTAAATCAAGCCATATGCTCACTAATACGAGCCACAATTTTCAGCACCCAATTCAACATCAATTCAGTCCCAAACCATCACCATTTCACCACAAAATCAGCCAACATCAGCCCCTAATTCAGTCCACACCTAACAGCCCTTAACAGCCACTAATTAATCCCAAAATAGCCCCTAATTCACCCGATTCGGCCCCTAATTACGTCCATCGATACCCGATATCCTAAATAGGGTTTAAGGGGTGACTTACTTGGAATCTAGGCTAGCTCGGTTGAAGGGCAGGAGCGGCTGACCGGCGGCCACTCGGCGGCGGACGGCGATGGCGAGCGGCTCGGCGGACGGCGACGGTGGCGACTGGCTGGACGGTGGCTGGGCTTCCACGGCTAAATAGGACCGAAGGGGGATGGTGTTTCGGTGGGGACAGAACAGGGGAGAGAGAGACGGTGAGGTGAGTGGCGGTGGTGAGACCAGCAGCCACGGCGGAGGCGGTAGCTCCTGGCACGGCTGATCCGGCTAGGCGGGAGGACGGCGGTGGCTGCTGGCTGGGCCGGATGGCCATGGTCACGGTGGGGAGGGGGTGGTTCGGTCAGGTGGGGGAGTGAGAGAGAGAAGCCGAGAGAGAGGTGAGAGAGTGAGGAGAGAGAGAGAGAAAAGGGGATTAAATATGAAGAACACCAATAATTGGTGTCTAGCCCATGCAAAATGACCATCATACCCCTTTCTCACAATTCCAATCAACGGCCAAGATTCGATCTTATCCTAAGATCGACGGTCCGGATTAATCCTTGCCAAAAATATCCAGGGGCAAAATTGAAATTTCACAAAATTTCCAAGGGCAAAATTGTCCAAAAATTTCTATTTCTAAAGTTGATGTGAAATGACCAAAATGCCCCTCTCACATAATACTTGGCCTTAACAAAATCCCAGGGGTAAAACGGTCATTTTTCATTTCTCGCCAGAATTCGAATTTTCTTAAGAATCCGGACAAATATGAGGCTGACTAAGCCAATAACAACGTCGTCCAATTATCCTATCATGACCTTCATAATTTCCGAGGCCCAAACTTGGTCTCTAATTAATGATCAAATTTAATTAACGTAACTTGAGCGTATCTCGAACTAACGGGTGGCTTTTGGGGGAAATTCGCACATTCGACCAATGGCCGATACTGAATCAAGCCACGTTTAAGTTCACTCGGGTCATGACGACCTCGGTTGTCACTTAATCGCGAGGATCGATCGCTAGTTCCGATGGGCACGATCGTTTGGTATAGGTTTTGGGTCATTCGTCAATTCATTTCGTGGTCAAGCGGAATCTCCCGCGATCCACTCATATGACAATGGCGAACTGATCCCTAACTATCCTTGGATCGGCCTACATTGGCTCAAAATGTCACCTCGACAATTTTTATGGTCGAAAGTCGGTTCACGATCGAGTTCTTTGGTCACGCGAATTTAAATCCCTAATTAGCCTTTCCCTAACGGTTAGTATCCCAGGAGTGATCAATTCCGGGCGAGATCTAACTACAAGCACGTCCATTAATCATCCATTTCATAAATCCCGAGTGGGTCGATTTTCAAAATGTCACAATTGTGGTATGGCATATGAGATTATTATTGGGCATGTCCGGATTATTAAGTGTGCTATGCATGTGCTTGCCCCGGTTCGGGTTGTGATGTTCGTTGAATTGTTGCCATATTGTGGTGGTGTACTAATGTGCAGGTCTTGTGTATGTGCCAAGGCGAGGTAAGGACGCCTGTGTTTGATGTGGCGCGTTGAGTGATAAACCTTGCATGCTTCGAATTGTCCTGCGATACGCATTAGCCTAAGCGAGGCTTAGGTAGTGACTTATTGAGATTATTCTTATTGTTGAATTATAAACATTTCAGATCTCCAAGCCTTATGATGATATGGAAGATCCGGGGACGCTACCAGGGTATCGCAATGATTGATGATGATTTAGTCCCTCGTCTTTTGAGAGATCCCCTTTTGAGTAGTGAAGTTAGGCTTACCCAACCACCCGACCTTTTTGAATGTGCGTGGTCGTAGTGACGGCCTCTAGTAAGGCTTGTATGATGTGAATTTGTAAGTAACATTATGTTTATAAAAGTGCTTTGTTGATGAGTTTCCAATGTCTCTTTACTACCCCGTTTAAATGTATGTTGTAAGGAGAATTCGATTTGCTTCCGCATGTGTTGCTCTTTTGTTTATTCGTTGGGGTCGGCAACAAATCCTGGGATGTCGCATTCTTAACGACCGTGGCGGGATGACGCGTGCCCGTGGGGATCGGGGCGTGACACACTCCTTAAGATGGAAAACGGCAATCTTCATTGGGTAAAGATTACTAGTGGGGATTTGAGTCCACCGGCCCATAGTCCACCTCACTTGATAGTTATTGGTGTTTTATGAACTTAGTGAGTGGATGAACTTATCCAACGTATCACATGCAAGTCCCAATCATATCTTTGGCCTTTGGATCACGAAAATCTCACCTCACAAATATTGACCTCATGATCATAGTTAAGTCTAATCCATTATCTCATGCAAGTATTTAGAACATAAATGAGTCCCCCACCTGACAATTATTGGAAATCATTCGACCTAAACCCAACATCATCATATGTATAATGGAGTGGTCCTATATTTCGAATGGTAATTCACTCCTATGTATCCATAGCCGATCAATCAACCACTAGAATATTAGATCAAACCACGACGATGGAAGGCCACGAGTTCGAACACCCGTTTTGACTTAATATTATAAATAATAAGGTTTGGATTGTAATCAACGGGCTCACCTTGCATATTAACAATTAATATGCATATCAGATTAACATTCGTAGGCCACCCCTAAAAGGATTGTCATAACAAATGAGAATTTGGCCATTAGATCATAAAAATCAATGGGAGCCAACACCAATTAAACACACGAAAATGTTTAAAGATGGCTATGATACCAATGTTGGGATTTTGTGTGAAAAGCATGCATAAGTAAAAGTAAAAATTCGAAGCAGAAGCAATAACCAATACATATATATCTCCAAAACATTGTTCATGCATTTTAATAAGAAGTACTTAGAAATGAAGAAGGAGGGCTAATCGCATTACCCTTGTACTGTGCTCAAAACAATTTGATTGTGATGTTCTTCAGTTTGAGACCGTAAATGTTCGATTTCCTCTTCATCTGTCTAAAGTAATCTAGTTCTGATGTTCTTTAGTTCCAGCCCCACAAATGTCTAACCTCTAGTTCAGACACAACACCAATCAACTAAATGTATTTGTTCTTCCCATCCACCTTTAAAATCTATCACACAAGCTCGTAACATGTCCTTGAGTGTCTGAATCATCCTTTCAGACTGACCATCTGTCTGCGGATGATAAGCCGTACTATACTGTAATTTCGTCCCCATAGCCGTCTGAAGACTTTTTCAAAAGGTTGCGGTAAACTTAGGGTCTCTGTCCGACGTGATAGTTACCGGTACTCCATGAAGACGAACTATCTGTCGCATATACAGCTCGGCATACTTATCCATTGCGAAATCCTTTCGCACTGCCAGAAAATGTGCCGACTTAGTCAATCTGTCAACGATAACCCAAATGGAATCATGACCTCTCTGGCTCCCCGGTAATCCCATAACAAAGTCTATCGTGATATGCTCCCATTTCCATTTGGGAATTTCCAAGGGTTGCAGCTGTCCACCGGGCTTACAATGCTGTGCCTTCACTTGTTGGCACGTCAAACACTTGGCCACATGCCTGGCTACATCCATTTTCATTCCATTCCACCAGTAGTGCTGACGCAAATTTTGATACATCTTGTGCTGCCCGGATGAATGCTGTAGTTGCCACAGTGAAGTTCTGCCAAGATTTCCTCCTTAAGCTCTGTGTCATCGAGCACACACAAACGTCCACGAAACTTCAAGATTCTGTCCTCGGATACTTGAAAGTCAACCTTTCTCTTAGTTTCGTCCATTTGCAGAATCTTTTGAATGTCGGGGTCTGCAGACTGTAATGCCTTAATTTTAGCCTGAATCTATGGTTCAATCCTTAAAGTGGCTAACAAGCTTGAGAGGTGACCTACCTCAAACTTAAATTCAGAATCTCGTATTCCTTCGAGTAAAGTCCACTCTTTAATCATCAATTGCGCGATGCTCGATTTCCGACTAAGTGCATCCGCTACTTTGTTAGCCTTTCCCGGGTGGTATAAGATATCGCAGTCGTAATCGTTTAGAAGTTCCATCCATCGGCGTTGTCTCATATTCAATTCTTTCTGAGAAAACAAATATTTCAAACTCTGATGATCCGTGTAGATTTGAAACCTTTCTCCACATAAATAATGCCTCCAAATTTTAAGTGCAAAGATGATGGCCGCAAGTTCCAAATCATGTGTCGGGTAGTTCAACTCGTGAGGTCTCAACTGTCGCGATGCATGTGCAACAACTCTTCCATGCTGCATTAAAACACATCCTAATCCCTTCAGTGATGCATCACTGTACACCTCGTATCCTCCAGGACCTGAGGGTATTGTCAATACTGGTGCAGTAGTCAGCTTATGCTTAAGCTCTTGGAAACTTCTCTCGCACTTATCTGTCCATTCAAACTTTGTTTCCTTCTTTAGTAAGCGAGTCAAAGGAGTGGCTATCGCGGAGAAACTTTCCACGAATCTTCTATAATAGCCAGCTAGTCCTAGGAAACTCCGAACTTCTGTCACTGTCGTAGGTCTCGGCCAATTCGTAACTGCCTCAATCTTAGTTGGATCCACTGAGATTCCATTCCCAGAGATCACATGTCCAAGAAATGCTACTCGATTTAGCCAGACCTCGCACTTACTAAACTTCGCGTAGAGTGCGTGTTCTCTTAAGGTCCGTAGAACCATTCTTAGATGTTGCTCATGCTCCTCGGGACTTTTCGAGTATATCAATATGTCGTCGATGAATACTATAACGAATAAATCCAAGAATTCCTTGAATGCCCGATTCATCAAATCCATAAAAGCAGCTGGGGCATTAGTCAATCCAAACGGCATAACCGTAAACTCGTAATGTCCATATCTTGTACGAAATGCCGTCTTCGGTATATCCTCCTTTTCAATCCTCAACTGATTGTAGCCCGTTCTTAAGTCTATCTTCGAAAATACCGAAGTTCCTTGCAGTTGATCGAACAAGTCATATATTCTTGGTAATGGATACTTGTTCTTGATGGTCACTTGGTTCAACTGCCGATAGTCGATGCACAAACACAACGAACCATCTTTCTTTCTGACGAACAACACTGGTGCTCCCCACGGTGACGCACTTGGACGAATAAATCCCTTGTCTAGCAACTCTTGCATCTGAACTTTCAACTCCTTCAATTCTGATAAGGCCATTCTGAAGGGCGCTCTAGAGATTGGCTCTGTCCCAGGGGCCAACTCAATTACAAACTCCACCTCCCTTTCAGGCGGCAATCCCAGCAATTCCTTAGGAAAGACATTGGAAAAGTTACACACCTCAGCTATGTTCTCTAGCCTTGGCTCCTCAGCCAATGAGTCAAATACAGTCGCTAGGTAACCTTGGCATCCTTCATCCAACAGCTTAGTCACCTCAAGCGACGAAATCCAAGGAATCGAGGTTCCTCCTCGGTTTCCCACAAATTCATATCGAGGATGACCAACATGATTAAATTGGATCACCCTACTTCTACAGTCCATCACAGCCCTTTGTTTTACTAGCCAATCCATACCAATAATGACGTCAAAATCAAACATAGCCAATACCACCAAATCAATTAATTCCTCTCTACCACCAATGACTATCTTACGGTTCGAACATCCTACTGAGATTAGCACTTTATCCTTTAGAGGAGTAGTAGCATGCAACATTACTTCTAACGGTTTCGGTTCAATCCCAGCCAATCTAACAAATTGCTCTAACACAAATGAATGCGATGCTCCCGGATCAAACAAGGCATAAGCAGCATGATCACATAAAGAGACTGTACCTGTGACCACGCCAGGCGCATCCTCCGCCTCTTTGCGAGCCATAGCATAGACTCTTCCTTGTGCTGGGGGTCGGTTCTGATTATTCTGCGGAGCGGTTCCAGCCTGATTCCCCATTCGAGGTTGTTGCGGCTGAGATGGCGACCTAACTTATCGATTCGGGCAATCCTTCACTTGGTGACCGTGCTGGCCACATCCAAAGCAAGTTCCATTCCTGCCAGGGCAAGGGCCATTCCCATACCTTCTCCCGCAAAATCGACACGGAGTTCCAAAATAGTAGGTCGGCTTTACGATATTCTTTTTGACCGGAGGGACAAACCGCCTATTCCCATTCATAGGTTTCTTTCCAAAATTACGATTTTCCCGAGCCGGTATAAACCGCGATCCAGATGCGGCATTCCTCTCGATCATATCTCTCTCAATCATCTGAGCCCGCTCATAAAGCTTGTTGTAATCCCTAAGGTTCAGGGGTATCAGTCGGCTACAATGTTCCGGCTTTAAACCATCTCGGAACCTTCTTGCCTTATCCAAAGGATTCTCGACCATCCTCGGTGCGAACTTCGATAACCTAGCAAATTCCGCCTCATACTGATCCACAGTCATCTGATTATGGCAAAGTCGTAAGAATTCTGCCATCTTCTGTTCTTGAGCACTCTCAGAAAAGTACTTCCCATTAAAGGTATTGACGAAGCCGGTCCAGTTCGGCACCATGCCTACCGGGAAAATTCTTTCTCGGGTGGCCTTCCACCAATCATTAGCATTATCTTGAAGTTGATACACAGCCAAAGTCACCTTTTCCTCCTCCGTGCACCCAGAAGTGCAAAGGCCTTTTCCAATTCCTCAACCCATCGAGTGGCAGCCTCGGGATCACCTTTCCTGTCGAACTTTGATGGCTTAAGTTTCAAGAACTGTTCTACCAACTTGTGCATCTGACGATTCTCATTTCCATTTCCATTCCCTGGATTATTTTGAGCGGCGACGGCAGCAGCCTCAGCAGCAGCAGCAGTTCGCTCTTGAGTTTGCAAGCCTATCAACTGTCCAATCGCCTCTAGAGCTCTTAAAACTCCATCAACTCTAGGATCCTCTGTCGTTCTGGCTCGCGAACTCGATGCACCTCTGGTTCCTCTACCCCGGGTTTTCATCCTCACAGAAATCACTCCAAACACCTAAGCTTGCTATAATTCCATCATGGAATTAAAGACTTAAACCAACTACTCGGCTTAAACAGTTCTAGGCAACGAACCATAACAAGCAGTTGTAAGCAAGCAATCACCCCAAACAAGCATCATAAGTACACACTTAGCAAGGTTCTAGATCTTACCTTGGAGCGCCTGCAACGTTAGTAATAGCACTAAACCACTCAGCACCCATAAGCAGATAACCGTATGATGCAAATTCAAGCC
This sequence comes from Syzygium oleosum, assembly GCF_021117445.2. NCBI lineage: Eukaryota > Viridiplantae > Streptophyta > Magnoliopsida > Myrtales > Myrtaceae > Syzygium > Syzygium oleosum. The sequence continues at coordinate 2,027,916 of NW_026607510.1, read as the reverse complement.
TGCCAATCACAAGCACATATTCTCAAAGCACGCATAAAGCGTCACAAACTTGTGATCAAGGCAAGTCTCTCTAACTAGCTATCCCAAAGTCATCGCTCCTTATCACTCCAGGTCTCGACCAAACATGGATCAAGCTAACTTTGCTCCGATACCATTTAAACGGAGATGTCACGCTCCGTACCTTATGAACACGTAACATCCCGCCGCGGTCGTTAAGAATGCGACTCCCAGGATTCGTCACCGACCCGTAACCATTGAAATAAGAGAATATACGCAGAAGCCAAACGAACACTCCATTCAACAAACATTCAAACGGGATAACAGAGAGAGACAATTTAAACAAACCAACAAACCATTTTATAAACTTAACGTCGATTACAACACATACATTTGCAAGCCTTCTACGAGGCCATTATCTACGAACCACGCACAACAACAAGGATTGGGTGGTTGGTAAGCTTAACTCCTCTACAAAAAGGTGCACTCAAAAGACGGGGTAACTCGACCTATCCTCAATCCCCGTAGTATCCTGGCAGCGTCTCCGAATCAATCACGGTCGCGGGTCTGAAATGGTTTGGTTAAACAACCATGAGAACACTTCTCAATAAGCAACTACCTAAGCCTTGCTTAGGGCAATACGTACCTCTGGCACCCTAATCATGCAATTCTAACCAATAGGGTAAGTTTCTATTCAACGAACCACGGTACCACATACTATGCAAAGTCTCGAATTGCATTACAACCATGGCAAACTATCAATATGCATAACAGCAATAATAATAATCCAGACATACTCGATCATTCACACGAGTCTCGATTATAAGATGCAATCATTTCAGCCCGTCCCATACCATGCCTCACAATTTTATCCCATAATCAAGCGCAAAGCATGCCATATGCACATAACACTCGAAGTTGTCCAGATTATTAACGACCCACCATAGATCACACCGAACTCCCGCCGGTCTTCTGGCATAGCTAGGCATCACCCCACTACTTTGGGCGTGGCAACGTTCGGGATCGAACCCCCCGACAAGTCGGGTACCGAACGGCATTCCATTTAGGAGCATCGATCCGGCCTCCACCGCGATCGGCAATGTCTGGGATCGAACCCCCCCGACAAGTAGGGTGCCAGACAGCATCCGAACTTCCGCCGGGCATCGTCTAGAACTCGTCTTAGACGGAACTCATCATGGCCACACATGTAAACAACCGCGCATCGCCAATTTTAATCTTCCTTAATTAGCCAATGCAAGTGTTTATGACGTGCAATGTACTACGAATAAATATGCCATGAATCGCACTCGTTTTCGTATCAAACTTCAATATATGATCACGATATGCCATGCCAAGCCAACAATAGCCATAATTAACCACATGATCCTCTTTTAAAATCCTACGATTATTCAACAAGTGCGAGATCAACCATGAAACATCAATTTCAACCATACGATCTTCGTTCTAGGCCACGAAATCATCATTCTGATCACACGATCAAGTCACAGTCAACTATTCAGCCATGATTAAATAAATTAACCATACGATTAAACCATTTAATCATGCGATCGGCATTAAACAACTAATCCATCACACGATCGTCATTAAACCTTTAATCGGCACATCATCGACTAATTAGCCATGCGATTGTCAATCAAAGCCACATGATCAACTTCAAATCTCTAATAAGCCATATGATTTCATTTTATCACATCCTAATTTAATCTAAACCGTAGGATCAAAATTAGCACATAATCATGATAATTAAGCCCTAAAATTAACCTTAACCAATCTAGAACCAATGGGGGCCATATGATCAATGTCCAAATCATCCAATTCAGCCACTACTACATGATTATTGCACCCACAAGACTAACCCACGAATTTAATTAAAACAACCACTAAACAATCATAATTAGTCAAATTAAGCACAATTAACAACATTAAACATATGCTCAAGCTCAAGTCACATAATCTACCTATCTTAACATTCAAATCAGCCACATAATCATCAAATCCAGCCAACAACAAATCCTCAATTCAGCATCTACCATAACCCCTAAATTACCCTAACAACCCCTAAACACTATCCATTGGTAACCGACTAACCTAATCAAGGTTTAGGGAGTTACTTACCACTAATTTAAGCTAAGAACCAAGCCCAAACAGCAGCAGCAAGCCACGGCCAGATCAGGAATTTCCGGCGAACGGCGGCGGCCAAACGGCGATCCGGCGAACGGCGGCTGATCCGGGCGTGAACGGCGGCTTGGGGCTGGCTCACGGTGGTCCACGGTGACCAAGGGACGTGGGCTGAGGTGCTGGTGGGTGGTGGTGAGGCTCACGGCCAAGAGGGAGGAAGAGAGAGAGAAAAAAATGAAGAGAGAGAGAGCAAGGAAAAGTGAGGAGAGAGAGTGTGAGCTGAACATATCTCTCAAAATAGAGGGCTACGATGAGTCCTTGATGCCTAAGCAAAAATCCAAAGGCTAGGAATGCATCTTGGCAAAAGGCTTCTAGAAGGGTATTTTTGTAATTAACCAAAACGGGCAAGGGCAAAGTTGTCCAAGAGGATTTTCGGCCACTAGGGTAAAAATACCAACAAGTCCTTCCACTCAACAAATAAACTCTAGAACACACAGGGGTAAAATCGTCTTTTCCAATTTTCGAGCCAAATTTCCCTTTTTTGCGAATTTCTGAGCAAACCGATAATAAAGCAAGCTTAATGCGGCGTCGTCCAATATAATAATTTTGATATCCTTGAAAGTTCAATACCAAGTTCGGATTACAATTCGTGGCCAAAATCGATCAAACGCGACTTTCGTGTATCTCAAACTAACGGGCAACTTTTAGGGTTTACGTGTGTCGACCCGTGGTTGATTTGATATCAATCCACGTTTAAGATTACTCGAGCCATGGTGACTTCGGTTGTCATGTAATTACGAGGGTCAATCATTAGTTCCGAATGACACGATCGTTAGAAATTTGATTTTGGAACGTTCGAAATGCATACAACGATTAAACGGAATCACCCGTGACTCAATTGTATAACATTGTTAAATTGTTCCATAATCATTCTTGGATCGGCCTATAATGGCCCAAAATATCCCTTCGTCAATCCTTATGGTCGAAGTGTCGATCCAGATTCGAGTTCTTGGGTCATGGGTACCAAAATCCTAACTAGCCATTCCCTAACGATTAGTATTCTCAAAAATGGCCAATTCCGAGTGAGATATAACAGAAAGTGCATTGATGATAATATCATTTCATAGATCCCGAAAGTGGGTCGAAATTCAGAATGTCACACCTTCTGCTCGTCCGCCCGTCACCGTCGCTCGCCGGCTAGCTTGCCCGTCGCCAGCTCGCCCGGCCAGCTCGCCGTCCCCACCCAAGAGCTGCTCGCCCGCAACTTGTCTGCCAGCCGCTCGCCTAGCCGAGCTCGTCGCCGCCCAGCCAGTCACCGCTCGCTCGCTGTCGCCGCCGCAGCTCGCCCAGCCGCCAGCTCGTCCGCTCTTCCACTAGTCGCCGTCGCCGCCGCCCACGAGCTCACCCCGCTCGCTGGCCGTCTGCCCGTCGTCGTGCCGAGTCGCTCGGCCTCTTGCCCGACCGCGTGCCAGCTCGCTCGCCCGTCGCCCGCGTCGAGTGATCGGCCACTTGCCCCGTCCAGCCCGGCGCCTCGCCCGTCCAGCTCACCGGCCACTCGCCCGTCCAGCCCGCCAGCTCGCCCATGCCCGCTAGCCGCTCGCCCGCCCGGACGCTCACCCGACCAACTCGCCCGTGCCTGGCTGAGTGCCTTGCTCGTGGCCGAGCGCCGTGCCCGTGGCCGAGGGCCGAGCCGAGCGCCGTACCGAGCGCTTTGCCTGTGGCCGACCGCCGTGCCCGTGCGTGTGCCGAGCCCAGCACTGTTCACCCGGGCCATTTCAGGCCATAGCCGATTTTTCCCAAAGCAAACTTAGGTAAGTGACTTCCTAAATCCTACTTAGTATGATGGGTATTTTTAGACTTGTTTAGGGTGTGATTAGTAAGGGATTAGGGATTAAATTAGGCGTTGATTAGTTAAATTGAATGTGCTCAATTTATGGATTATTGTGTTGGTGATTGTGTGGCTGATTTAGTGATTGAATGAGCTGGGTCACATGACCGAGTTGTCGTGGTGTTTGTGGGTGAAATGGAATATTTGAATGTGCTGACTTGAATGTCGGATCGGTAGGCCGATGTGGGGAGCATGGCTTGAATTGGGTGTTATGGCATGTCAGATTGACATTGGTGAAAGCTTGGTAATTTGAATGTGAACTGTATGACGTGTTAGATGGCAAATTGTGTTGTGGTGCATGTGCATGAGGAATGTCCTGAGGCGTGGTTACGCGGGACTGAGCACGGATTGATCGGAGGGCTGCCAACCTGAGGTGTGGTTACGTGGGTGTGGCTACAAAGGCAAGAAATGACCTGAGGCGTAGTTACACGGGTCGAGAGAAATGTCCTGAGGCGTGGTTAAGCGGGACTGAGCTCGGTTTGATCGGAGGGCTGACCTGAGGCGTGTTTACACGGGTCGTGTGAAAGTGTGAAAGGTCCAGTGAGAGACGGAGCCCGACTTGATCTGAGGGCTGGCCTGAGGCGTGTTAATGCGGGCAGTGTGAAACGACCTGGGAGGTTGTGAGAAAGTTACTCGGCCACGAATGCGAATTGAGTGTGATTGAATTGATTGAATGTACGTGGTTATGGCGTTTGAGTGGCAATGTTATGTTCTTGAATTACTACTGCTTTATGGTGGATATTCTAATATGCAGAGTTGGCATGTAGGTCGAGGCGAGGTAACTATGTTGTGTGGAATTGATTGTGTTGGCTGGTGGATTGCATGTTAGACTTGTCTGGGTACGCATTGGCCTAGGTGGGGTATAGGTTGTCTGCTTATTGAGATTTATTCTCATTGCTGTAGTGCAAACATTTTCAGATCCCCGACCTTGAGTATGTCGCCACCTAGGCGTTTTGGGATTCCTATGCATACGGTGCATGAGGAGACCGAATATCTGGGACTGAGCCCGGATGAGACGTACATTAGGCATCTCACCACTGTTTGGGTTGACGTGGGATTAGAGGAACTGCAACGCCATACCTATTTGGCTTGGTCCCATCGGGTCGGGTTGGTGACTACTGGGCCAATCCGGGGTTTTGAGGGGTTGCAGCATGCTAACGAGGGTGCGGTGAATTGGGAGCCCTAGGACAAGTTTACTCCCGATGGTGAGGTGACGGATCCCGACAGTCCACCGGAGAACCCTGGTCCAGAACCTAAGCCCGTTCCAAAGCCTGAACCCGAGCCCGAGCCCGAGCCCGAGGAGCCTATGGTGTCCGAGCATGAGGAGGAGCCTATCGAGATCGACTCGGACACGGAGTCAGAGCCTTCGGGGTCCGATTCGGATTGGGCACCGTAGGGATGTTTAGGTGTTAGGCCTGGAAGCCTTTTTGGGAGAGTCCCTTTTTGTGCAGTTAGTAGTCTACCCGGCCACCTGTTCCTTTTTTATGACGAAGGTGGATATTAACCATAGGGGCCTAATGTATGAATATTTGTGATTTCAAGCTAATGTTATGTGTTTATTGATTTGCGTTTGTTCTACCCCATTGTCATTATTTATTGTCTGGGATGTTTAAATTTTGCTTCCGCCTGCGTACGACTTTGGGTGTTTCGATTGGGGTCGGCGACGCGTCCTGGGACGTCGCGATCAATATGATCGAGGAAGGGGTGTCGCGAGCCCGTCGGGGTTCGGGGCGTGACAGGTACGACCGATATATCCCAATCTCCCACTCCGTCAAAAGGGACATCAAAACCTCGAACAGGACCGAACTCGTCCAGCCCATCTCGGAAACACCAGGCAGTATAAGTGTGGGCTTGCCAAAGGGGTTGCCCTATATCTACCCAGACTACTGTAGTATGCTTAATCCAAGCCATATTATCATCTATCGAATACTCTACCACTGCATGGTCGGTGTGCATAGGTATACCAAAACGCTGAGGCGGTGGCGGTGGAAGATTCATGGTCCAGGCCGGGGTTCTGAAATTGTTTGGTTAAACAACCATGAGACACGTCTTAGCAAGTAAACACCCTAAACCCCACCTAGGCTAACACGTACCTCCAGACAAGTCCAAACACAACAACACTCAACAAACACATAATAGGCACACAATTGCACTTACCTGGACTCTTAATGCGTACAATCTGCACATTTGTCTCAATTACACAAATTCCAACCACATACAAATTCCAAATTAATTTCATGCCCAAAACACAAGTCGAACATATGGCATTTCCAATTCCGCATTTCACACACTCGTTCATGCCTCACCACACTAATTTCATTAAACTTGCCCACGACCCGCGTAACTACGCCTCAGGCCCACTTTCCATCTACGGTCCACATACGACCGTCTCATATTCACGACACTCCTTAGCCCACGTTACAGTACACGCATCAAGTTTGTCTCTTGGCCGCGTTACAGTACACGCCTCAAGCTCAACATCCTCCACCTACGGCACAACCCGCGTTACAGTACACACCTCAGGTTGGCGATCTTCCGGTAATACCGGACATCGTCCCGTGTTAAAGTACACGCCTCAGGACGGCTCAATTCCCCGCGTTACATTACACGCCTCAGGGACTTTCGTGACCATATGCACGACATATCATGTAAATTTTTCACCCATTCACACGTTCGATCATCATACGAACATGCTCGATTGACACACCACATGCCAAATTACCAACCGATCCAATTCAGCCCATACACGCATCAAACCTCACACATTTCACATGCTCAATTGGCACACAAACATGCCCAATTTCCAGCCAATCCAATTCAATTCGCACATGCACAATTTAACTCGAATTTTTGCATTTTAAGCCAAATTTCACCATTCACGGGCGTCGTACTCCTACCGACAACCCCAAACCAACACGTACTATATCTTAATCACCAATATGCATCAATTCAGCCACAGAATGAACAGTGATTCAGCCACCACAGAAAATCACTATAACGGCACATTTAGGCCCGTTTTTCACGCAATAAGCCATAATAATCGCTCGTAATCATTCCAATCACAAAATCAATCAATTCTAACCTCCAATCCACCTAAAAAATCATCACAATTTCCTCCCAACAACTCAGCCAAAGCAGTCCAACCATTCCTCTACGATTAACCCCTAAAACTTGCTAAAACGGGCCCGAACTAACCCGAAAATACCCGTTATCCTAGGTGAGGGTTAGGGTATCACTTACTTGTGATCCTACGCGAAATCGAGGTCTCAACGGTGGCTGGACAAAGAGCAAACAGCAGCGGCGGCGGCGACAAGCGGTAAGGGTTACCGGAGGTCACGAGCGGTGGCGTACGACGGCGATTGGCTACTGGCTTTCTTGGCTGCTCTTGGCTGAAAAAGGGTGGCTAGTGATGGTGTTTCGGTGAGGGGGAAAAATAGGGGAGAGAGAGAGGGACGGCAGTGGTGATGGTGGTGAGACCGCGACTTCCAGGACGACCGGACGGCGGCGATCCTTCACGGCGGCAATTGTCACGCCCCGCACTCCTCGGTGCGCCACATCCCTCGCCAAGGGTCGATTGCGTGTGCGACGTCCCAGGACGCGTCGCCGACCCAACACCCAACACAGAGATTTAAAGCACATGCGGAAGTAATTAAAACCACCCGTACATTAAAATACACCTAACCAAGGATAGCCATACAACAACCAGCACGGATAAATATACACTTGTTTTGACATTGGGAAACATATACAATGTTCATATACAGCCCACACTCAAAAATCAAAAGCGGGTACGTGGCTCGGCAATCAAACACTATATCTAGCCAGGGCTCCTCCCAAAACGTTTCAATACGCCTGCCATCCTCAGGGCCGGGGGTCTGAAAAATTGGGTTTCAACAACAGTGAGAATAAATCTCAGCGAGTAATTCCCTAAACCTAAATTAGGCTAAAGTGCACCTCCTGACGAGTACTAAATCAACACCCCAAGCAAATCATAATTGACTTAGGCCCTCGGGCCCAAATCCAACACTCACCTTGCCCTGCAGGTTAGGCACTTACAGTTCAAGCATAAAACATAGGACCCAATCGCAGCACACGTACACATCATTTGATCACAACGTATGTCATGCTTATGCTCGTGCTCACACGCGTGCTCACGCCTCATCAATGCATTTTCGCACGCTTGCACTCTAGCATACTTGCCATTTATCAATTTCTCCTCCGACCCGCGTTAAACGCATCAGGTCCGACCCGCGTAAAACGCATCAGGTCTATCACTATCCAACACTTCCTGGCCCGCGTAAACGCATCAGGCCCAGTGTCTCTAGCCCGCGTAAACGCATCAGGCGCAACACCGATCTCCATATACGGACCGAACCCGCGTAAACGCATCAGGTTGGCCGTCTTCCGGCAATCCGGGCATCGTCCCGCGTTAAACGCCTCAGGACGGGTTCACTACCCCGCGTAAAACGCATCAGGGTTTATTGTGATCACACATTCACAAGCACCAATTTTCATCTGAACCCCGCGTTAAACGCATCAGGGCATTTTAGGTGATCACAATGCACATGTCACTCGAGCACACTTGTAAATGCACATGCCGTGCCAATGCTCGTGATGCAAACTCATGGCTATAACGTTCACATGTGGGCATTCACTTGCACCGCACCACTTACTCAAATCACGATGCAATCATGCGCATTTGCACCACGCATATTCAATTTCATAAATCAACATGCCCAATCAGACAATCAATTCAAATCAGCCATGACATCAACTTGACACACAATCCATGCACAATCCACACAACCGGGATAACAAGAACCCTCGCATTCGAGGCCCGCCAAGCTATTCCATTCTTAGTCCCGCTAAACAAGCAACATGGCATCCTAAAATCAATCACAACAAGGCTCATTTAGCTAGTCAATTGATCAATGCGATCATTCCCGGTAATTGCACAATTAAACTTCAAATTGATCATGCCTCGCCTAAATCAAATCCTGTCGTGGCCAGCCACTATACCGCAATGTCTAGGCCAATAAATATCTTCAAAATGCCCCCATTAAACTCCCCAAACCATCATTCTAATCAGCCACCACAAAGATCAAGTGAGGCACGCACTAAAATCCATATTTAAAGCCCGAACTTACTCCAAACTTGGACCGCTCCGAACCAATCTGTCCAGCCATCTCACGGCACCTCGCGGGTCACTAAATCTCAACTAAATTGTCGCACTAAGCCCGTAAAATAGCCACCAAGACAGCCACCATTCGGTCTCCCAATTTCACCCGCTAAATCCACAATTCCGTCCAAATCAAGGCATCTATGCTTCGCCACATCACAGCACTCTATAGACCACTAAACCTCGATTAAATCATCACTCTCGGTCACCAAATATGCCACAAAATCAGTCCCTAACAGCCACCGTTTGGATCACGAGTTTCTCCCGCCAAATCCACAAATTCGATCCGAATCGAAGCACCCAAGCTCAGCCGACTCACAGCACAATACGGCCTCTAAATCTCAATTAAATCATCACACTAAGCCTCGAAATCAGCCACCATATCAGCCTCTAACAACCTCCACAATTTAACCCCTAAAATACCATAATTAACCCCTAAAACCCATCTAGAAATGCAAATTGTCCTAATTAGGGCTTAGGGTCAAACTCACCGGATGTCCTAAGCTTCAAACCGAGCTGAACACGTGGTAATGGCGGCTGGACAGCGGCGGTCCCTCGCCGGAACAGTAATGGCGGCGGCGGCTCCGGCGAATGGCGCGAGCGACGGCGACGGTCTAAGCTAATCCACGGCCTAGAGAGGGAGAGAGAGGGGCACGGTCAGAGATAGAGAGGGAAATGGAACGGCTGGACGGCCGGGCGAGGCGACGGATCCGCGCCGGAACAGTGACGGCGGCGGCGGAGCTCCTCCGGCTCAAGGCCTCTCACGGCCAAACCGAGAGAGAGAGAGAGAAAGAGAGAGAGAGAGAGAGAGGAAAAATAAAAGAAAATAAACTTCATTCAAATATTAATCGCGATCCGATGGCCCAAATTAAAAACCGAAAGTGGTCTACCAGTCCAAAATAAGCCTCGCACATAAAAAGGGACAAAGGCCAAATTAATTAGACCAAATCATAACGAGAGAGGTCTACTAGTCCAAATTCGCACGTGGTCAAAAACTCCCATTTTTCCATCATTCCTGACAATCTCAACGCTGGCCACACCAACATCGACACCGTCCAATTTATTTTGTCCCGAAATTCCCGGAAATCGACTGCCAAGTTCGGGATCCAAATAACGGCCAAATTTGATCGAGTGCGATTCTAGCGAAATCTCTAATTTAAAATGATAACCGGGAGTGATCAGTTCCCGGGCGAGATTTTACTATAAGCACACTGACAAATTACGCGTTTTATAAATCCCAAAAATGGGCCGAAATTCGGGATGTCACAGCAATGGCTGGCTTGGCCTGCTGGCCACGGTCACGGTGGAAGGAGGAGGAGGTTCGGCCGAGAGGGAGAGTGAGGGAGAGAGATTGGCGTGAGGGAGAAATGACAGAGAGAGAGAGAGAGAGAGAAAATGAGAGAAATAGTCTAATTTACACCAATAATTGGTGTCTAACCCCCTAGGAAATGACCATCCTACCCTCCTCTGTATTTTCAAACAACGGTCACGATTTAATCTTATCTTGAGATCGACGGCCAAGATCAATCCTTACCAAAAATATCCAATGGCAAAATTGGAATTTCACAAAATTTCCAATGGCAAAATTGTCCAAAAATTTTTATCTCTAAAGTTGGTGTGAAATGACCAAAATGCCCCTCTCACATTATACTTGGCCTTAACAAAGTCCCAGGGGTAAAATGCTCATTTTTCATTTCTTGCCAAAATTCGAATTTTCTGAAGAATCCGGACAAATCTGAAGCTGACCGCGCTAATAACAACGTCATCCAATTATCCTGTCGTGATTTTCGAAATTTTCAATGCCCAAACTTGGTCTCTAATTAATGAGTAAATTTAAATAACGTAACTTGAGCGTATCTCAAACTAACGGGTGGCTTTCGGGAAATTCGCATATTCGACCCGTGGCCGATACTGAATCAAGCCACGTTTAAGTTCACTCGGGTCGTGACGACCTCTGTTGTCACGTAATCGTGAGGATCGATCGCTAGTTCCGACGAGCGCGATCGTTTGGTATAGGTTTAGGGTCATTCGTCAACTCATCTCGTGGTCCAGCGGAATCACCCGCGATCCACTCATATGACAACGGCAAACTGATCCATAACTATCCTTGGATCGGCCTACCTTGGCTCAAAATGTCACCTCGACAATTTTTATGGTCGAAAGTCGGTTCACGATCGAGTTTCTTTGGTCATGCGAATTTAAATCCCTAATTAGCCATTCCCCAATGGTTAGCATCCCAGGAGTGATCAGTTCCGGGCGAGATCTAACTACAAGCACGTTCATAAAATCATCCATTTTATAAATCCCAAGTGGGTCGGATTTCATAATGTCACAATGTTAGTGTCGCTTGTGTCACATAGGATAGCTAGTGCTAACTAGACCGCCACGTCGGGAATTTTCGACCAACAATTGGCTACAATGACTAAATTGACGAGGGGTCAAAAGGTTTAGGAATTAATTGGTACTATTAAAAGGCTTAGGACTAAATTGGCCAAATGGAAGGTCTAAGACTGAATTAGCACAAATGCAATAGGTTTAGGATATTTTTGGTAATATCCCCTTTAATTGGTTAATCACATATATAGATTGTGTTAAATGAATTGTTAAATAAATAGTAATCTACGGTTTAACATTAACAAAAATAAACCACATACCTTAGCTAGATATTGTATACAAGGCATCTAATGTTGTCCAAGTTAAAGGCATGATTATTTCCTTTTCAAATAAAACTTTTAGGAGTTTTCTAACAAATAAATATTTAGTTCTGCTATAATTTTTTTTATAGGTATAACAACAATAATGTCTGATAGTTACTAAATAGAGAAACATTTTAGAGCATGAATATTTATCGTGATTGTCAAAATGTTCATAGTAAATTTAATTATGTTATAAATAATAATACTTGTTAAACTATCGTCATACCAATTGAATGGATCATAAAATGTCACGCCCGAACCCTACGGCACGCGACGTCCCTTCTTTGGTCGTATCGAACGCGACGTCCTAGGACTCGTCGCCGACCCGAAACCCCGAATCAGAGAAAGTACACATGCGGAAACGATCACACACCCAAACACAAACAAACGTGACCAAGATAGCAACGGAAGACAAACACAGCAACATACTACATAAACATGTACTTACATTAATCAAAAGAGGATTTACAACATCCAATTATAACTTAAGTATACATAGGCCAAAAATGGGTCAACAAGCCACCATCGTCAAAAAGGGACTCGTGGCTCGGGGCGGTTAGGTACTATATCCAAAAAGGGCTCCCTTCAAAAAGTGTCGGCCCTAAACGCTAGCTATGCTCTAAGCTAATCCCTAGGTGGTATCCAATCTGAGTCGGATCCAGAAGACTCAGATGAATCGTCGGACGGCTCGAACTCGGAATCCATAGACTCGGGCTCGCACTCGACCTCCAACGGCTCCTCCTCGGGATCATCCTCGGGTTTCGGCACCTCTTCGGGGTCCTCATCATGCTCTGACTCCAACTTCATCGGCTCCGGATCGAGATCGGATTCCCACTCCATAATCTCCTCGTCTGACTCAATAATGACGGGCCGTGGATCAGAATCCGCCTCGGACACAGAATCGGGGCTCACTATCTCCCCATCAGCTGCCTGCGGGTCCCACTAACCTAACCCGTCGATCGAAACGTCAAAAGTCCTAAGAGGTCCGTAAAAGCCGAACTGGTCCCGAAAGCACCAACCAAGGTAAGGATGGGCCTTGAGCTGTGGCCCGCCCTCGTCGAGCCATACGATGGTATAATATCTAATATAAGCCTCCCCGTTCCAACCGAGGTACTCGATCACCGAACGCTCTTTACGGTTCGGGATTCTAAAATGTAGCGGTACGCTGGCCATCCTCAAGGTCGGGGGTCTGAAATGTTGGGGATTACAACAGTGAGAACGAATCTCAGTAAATAGGCCCCCTAAACCTAACCTAGGCTATCATGCACCTCCAGACAAGTAACTATCCAATCAAACAGTCGAGTAATCAAACGACTTAAGCCCTTGGGCCCGAATCAAGCACATAGTCAACCCTGCAGGTTAGGCACATAATAATAATAATACAAAAACCCATCATGGCATATACACATTATCACTTGGCCACGAACACTTGCCATTCACATGCTTACATTCAGTAACGCACACTTCGCACACGAGCCAATTTCCAGTTAATCTCCGACCCGCATTAAACGCATCAGGTCCATCACTGCTCGGGACTCGCGTAACACGCCTCAAGTCCATGATACAACCCGCGTGAACGATGCCTCAGGTTAGCCATCATCCGGTAAACTGGGCATCGTCCCGCGTTAAATGCCTCAGGACGGGTTCAATACCCCGCGTTAAACGTATCAGGGCTTATATGGCCACACATACACACTTCACCAATTATTATATGAACCCCGCGTAAACGACGCCTCAGGGCATTTTAGGCGACCAAATGCTCAATGACACCCATACACTCGCATGATCCACATTTCATGTCATTACTCAATATGCATAAAATCATGGCCACATACTTAAACAATCAAGGCACTAACTATGTCCGCATTATCCATTCAAATTAATCAATTCAACATGATCATTGACCATTCAAGAGTATGCAGCCAAGCCCCACAATGTAATACACATATGCCACATTGAAATTAAGCACGGAATTACGCGTCTCAATGGCCCACATTGAACCTCATGTCACGGCCACACCAAACAATCATCACATCATACAACTATTCAAACCATGCATGAATCAGCCACTTCATGGTCCCACCATAGCACGCATAGCAATCCACATTTAAACCATAGACTAACTACATGTAGTCCAATCAAGCCGACACTTCTCAGCCATTACACAGACCACTATACGCCTCTAATTCGCCTTTAAAACAGCACATTAGGCTACTAAAATCACCTCACCATCAGCCCTAACCATCAGCCATTAAACAACCCCCAAATCTCCCTAAATAACCCATAAACTTGCTTAAAAAGCACAAAAGCCTAAATAGGGGTTAGGGTTTCTACTCACACTTAGTCCTAAGCAAACAAGGCTGAGCAAGGGGGCAGCAAGGGCGCCGGACGAGCGGCAGCAGCAACGCCAAGGCAGCAGGGCACTCCCAGCAGTCGCGGCTCCACGGCGGAGACGGGTGGCTGGGCGGTGGCAAACCAAGTACTGGTTGTGGCAACAGCGACGTACGGCGGTGGGGGTGAAGCTCCGAGGTGGTGTCGAGGTCGCCGGTGCCGGAAGAGGGAGAGAGAGACAGACAGACGGTGCTGGCGGTGAGGCGAGCGAACAAGGGAGCAGTGGTGGTGGGTGGAGTGGACGGCGGCTCTCGGGCGGCGGACGGCCACGACGGGCTGGGGGTGGCGACGTACAAGGCGGCTAGTGGTGTTGGTCGGAGGTGGTGGCGTCGGTGTTGGTCGGAAGGGGAAGAACGGAAGAGAGAGGGAGAGCTCGGCGGTGGGGAAAATGGCGAGAAGCAGTAGCAGCAGCAACGGGTCGCCGGATGGTGGACGGCGACGGTGCGGCGGCGGCACGGCTGGACACGGTGGCGATTGACTGAGCAAGGTGACGCGCAAGAGGGGGAAGGGGAGGAGCTCGGCCGAAGGTGAGGGAGAGAGAGAGTGTGTGATATAAAATTGAGTGAGTGGGGGTTGGTCAACCAATTTGCTTAAAATGACAATCTTACCCTCACCACTATCTAGCTCATCCAAGGGTCACAATTTAAGCACACATCAAGTCCCACTAGATCCAAAGGCCACAAATGGTCAACCCCACTATCACCAAGGGGCAAAAGAGGAAAGAGAGCAAGAGGGAGAGGGGTATTTTGGCCCTCTAATTTCCGGCCAAGGGGGGGCTTCCCAATGCCCAAATTGCCCTTCTTGATTCAAATGAGCACACTTAATCCTAGGGGCAAAACGGTCATTTTCCATACCCGAACCAAATTGTACTTTTCCGACAAATTCGAGCGATAACGAGGTTGGCCACGCGTCTTGCGACGTCATCCAATGAATTAGTCATATCCGTTCGTGAAATTCAACATTCAAGTTCGGAAATCAACTCAATGATCCATTTCGCTCAATTGCGATTTTAGTATCTCTTACTAACGGGCGGCTTTTTAGGGGTTACGCGTATCGACCTAGGGTTACTCGAGTCATGGTAGCCTTGATCACCAAGAAAACGTGAGGGTCCATCACTAGTTCCGGATGTCACGATCGGTCGGAATAAGTTTTGGGATCGTTCATCACGCACACAATCGGTCATGCGGAATCATCCGCGATCCGATCGTACGTCGTTGGCAAATCGATTTGCAACCCTTCCTTGGATCGGCCCACATTGGCCCAAAATATTCCCTCGTCGTTCCTCGGAATCGAAGGTCAATTCACGGTCGAGTTCTTGGGTCCACGTACCGTTTTCCTAGTTAGCCATTCCCTATTGGTTAGTATCCCGAGAGCGATCGGTTCCGGGCGAGACTTACTAAAACGAAATGAGAAATACACATCTATTTCATTGATCACGAAAGTGGGTCGAATTCAGAACATCACATAAAATAGACGATTTTTATTTTAACGAGTTCTTAAAATATCTCATCAAATCCTCTCCTCTACTTTAATTCTTTCTATTTAGAATAGGTATAATGACAATGTCTTAGAATTACTAAATAGGGAAACATTTTAGAGCATGTAATCTATCATGATTGTCAATCTGTACATAGTAAATTTAATTATGTTATACATAATAATACTTGCTATACTATCATCATACCAATTGAATGTATCATAAAATAGATGATTTTTATATTAATGATTTCTTAAAATATCTCATCAAATCCTTTCCTCTACTCTAATTCTTTCTATGTAAAATAGCAAGAGAATGTCGTTTCTATTCACGGGCAACAACGGCTTGAGATATTTTTCTCATTTCTTCATCATCTCTATAAGCGACGTAAGTATTTGCATCTTGATGATTGCATACATTAGGAATGTCTTTTGTGAAATTAAAACTCCGTTCAATATTTAACCGCACACAGTTGGAAAAATATTTCAGATTAACTTTGTGCATATCACCTATCTAATGTTGCTTTTTTCCATATGACTTAAGAAAGATTTCGCTAATCAAGCTAGAAAATGCAGAAGACAAAGTTTAAATATGTGAGAAGCATCTTTATTACTATGTTAACGTATGAATATTTGATCAATTACTTTTCTAAGAGTCTAACAATCTCCCACTCTCATGTCTATGTGCCTCGACATCCTTAAACAAAAAATGGGAAAAAATCATGGCATAACTGAACACTACATCTCTATGTTTATATTTAGTCAAAAAGTGAGGATAAAATGCTTGTTAAAATTATGGATTAATCTTTAAAATAAGGTCTACTAATTGATTGTCACTTTGAGAAGTGTACACATATAAACAATTAAATATTTTATCAATATATAAGGATACATCATTCCTTTTATATTTGCCCGGGAAGGTCTAAAATTCTTGTAGTGCGAAACTCGCTTTATGACAAGTTTACATCGTTATGATTTATAATATTATTTTTAATCCATGATTTTGTTGCCCCTATTTTTAGGATTTCAATTGGAATTTCTTTGATTTTATTACACTAACTAATCCGTCTGGAGAGGAACAAGATCACAAAACATATTTTTTCTTTTCTTTTTTTAATCGACAATAATCCTTTTTTTTTTTTGCAATTACAAAAGTCTATTAGTGGGAAAAAAAATATCGCTAATATAGAGAACCTTTAGTTATGATACAAACGTTAGTAATTATTTGATTGAGGAAGTTTTTGCTTCTCTGAATTCGCTCATTAAAGAAAAACCGTGTAACGCAGCGGCCAAGGTAATAATAATAGTATTTACAATAATTATAATAATAACAACAGAAATAATATGTATATGGCACTATGAACTTTTTGTAACAAGAATAGTTATGCTCGTTTTGTATAATCTTCCCTCACTTAATGTTTGAGTCAATAAAATTTCATATCCTTATAAACAAAACAAAGAAAAAAAAAGAAAAAAGAGAAAAAGATAAGTTGACTCTTCCTCTCAAATATGTGACGATAACAAAAGATAACATAAAGGATAAGAAAGCAGAAAAACTCACTCCACGTCCGAACTTTTATTGGAAAATCTGACTCTTCATTTTCGATCGCCAAATCTTATTTTCTCGAGAAAATTCATCCGCACTCGTTTGGTTCTTGCCAAGATGTGACTCACGAACTAAAAGTGATAATTCCATGAAAGTCGATTTTACACAAAACCAGTGAACTGCCTAACATAACCCTAAACTAAGAAGCTCGATAAGGAACTAATCCTTTTCTCTTAGTATGGCTACCATGATGAACTCCTCCTTTGATAATTAATTACACCGATTAGACTCCAATAATGGCCATATCCTTAAACTTATAACAGTGTTATCAACGCGAAAATGCCTCTCGAATTTTTTTAAAGATTTGACAAGTACCTTTCTTGTTGGGTAGCAATTCACGACTGCTCCAGGCGACTGCAACATTCCTGATCTTTTCTTCAGGCTCATTGTCATTAGCAATCATATCTTGTGAATCCAGCTTGTTATATCAGGTCAGAGAGAGCGAGAGAATTTTCCAACTCCTCTCTCTCTCTCTGCTCTGATAGAACAAGCCACAGATTCACAAAGCTTTGTCGATTTCTCTTTTGAGACACTTGGTATTAAGATTTAGATAGGCTTGTGTGGGTTTATCTTGTAAGCACTCATCTGTTTTATGAAGAGTGAATAAGTGAGGGCCAAGTTTTTTAAAAGCAGTTATTGTGACATTCCGAATTTCGGGCCATAGTTGGGATTTATAAAACGTGTAATTCGTCAGTGTGCTTATAGTAAAATCTCGCCCGGGAACTGATCACTCTCGGTTATTGTTTTAAAATTGAGATTTCGCTAGAATCGCGCTCGATCGAATTTGACCGTTATTTAGACCCCGAACTTGACAGTCGATTTTCGGGAGTTTCAGGACGAAATAAATTGGTCGGTGTCAATATTATCGTAGCCAGCGTTGAGATTGTCACGAATAATGGAAAAAGGGGAGTTTTTGACCGGGTGCGAATTTGGACTAGTAGACCTCCCTCGATATAGTTTGATTTAATTAATTCGGCCTTTGTCCCTTTTTATATGCGAGGCTTATTTTGGACCGGTAGATCGCTTTCGATTTTGAATTTGGGTCATAGGATCGCATTTAATATTTGATTGAAGTTAATTTTTTTTTATTGTTTTTCTCTCTCTCTCTCTCTCTCTCCCCGGTCACCTTTTCCCCTTGCGCACGTTTGCCCCCCTGTCAGACCCATCCCTTCTCCTTCTCTCTCTTCCTTTTTCTTTTTCTTCTTCCTTCTTTCTTCTTCTTCTTCCTCCTCCTTCGTCGCTCGATCGTTTTTGCTTCTGCTCGCACCGGCCAGACGCCCGACCGAGCTCGCCTCCGGCCCGTCGCCGTCGCTGCTGCCGTCGCCGCCGTCGCCCGACCCGAGGCGTACCGCCGCTAAGTCGCCCCGCGACCGCCGCTCGTCGGCCTTGTCCACTTGTCAGCCGGCCACATCCCACGCTGCGCCACCGCGAGCAATGCTTACCGGCTGCAGCTGCGTCCGCCGTGGTCAGCGTTGCCCGGCCGTCCGCCGGCCTGTCCTCCGTCGCCCGGCCACCCGAGACGCCGCCGTGCCACCTCCGGCCGCCGCGCGACTTCCTCTCCCCTGTTTCTCTCTTCCCCGACGCCTTCCCCAGTTTCGGCTCCCAGCTTCGCCGCCGCCGCGTGCCGTCGTTCCGGCCGCCGCCGCTCGGCCTCCGCCACCCAGTCTCTCCCCTCAGCCACCTCCGCCGACCTGCCGCTTCCCCCCTTGGCCGCCACCACCTTTCTTCCTCTGTTTTTCTTCCTCCCCGACGCCTCCCCTGTTTTGGGCTCTCCCCGGCGCCGCCTCGACCAGCAGCCGCGCGCCGCCGTACCGGCCGCCGTCGCTGCCCCGTCTACCACCACCTAGCCCCGGCGACCCTGCCCAGCCAGCCCGAGAGTGCCCCGAGCCGTGGCCGAGCCCGCGCCCTTGCTCGTTCGGTTCAGCCGAGGGAGGGGCGTCACTGTTCATCCAGGGCCGTCACTGTTCATTCCGGGGGTACTGTTCATCCGGGGCCCGTTACTGTTCATTCCGAGTACTGTTCATCATCCGGGGCCCGTTACTGTTCATTCCGAGTACTGTTCATCCGGGGCCCGTTACTGTTCATTCCGAGTACTGTTCATCCGAGGCCCATTACTGTTCATTCCGAACACTGTTCATCAAGGCCCGTTACTGTTCATTCGGCACTGTTCATCCGGCCCGTTTTTGAGCCCGTGCGGGTTTTTCCCGAGCCAAATTGAAGTAAGTGACTTCCTAAACCCTATCTAGTACTTTGGGTATTTTATGACTTGTCTCGGGTTTAGAACGGTTAGAACGTGATTTAATTTAATTATATTATGATATGATTGTGCTAATTGGATTGGATAAAATGATGTGCATGATTTGGGTGATCGTACGTGGTGGCCGACTTGAACGTCGGGTTTGTGGATTGACGTGGTGAGTTGTGAATATGGATGGTTTAATGCAATTGGCGTGAAATTGATTGAATTGAATGGCGTGTGCATGCCTGTCGATTATAAGCCCGGATTGATCGGAGGGCTACGGACTTGGGACGTGTTGACGGCGGTCCGTGTGAAGGCATGAATGGCCGGTGTGCCAAATGGATGCGGGCTTGAGACGTGTTGACGGTGGCCCGTTAGAGGTGTGTTGGACCGGGACGTATTTACGTCGGTCATTGGAAATTGAGCCCGGATTGATCGGAGGGCTACGGACTTGGGACGTGTTGACGGCGGTCCGTGTGAAAGCATGAATGGCTGGTGTGCCAAGTGGGCCTGAGGCGCAGTGGCGCGGGCAGTGAGAATGGACCTGAGGCGCAGTGGCGCGGGTCGTGAGAAAGATGTTCGGCCACGCATGCGAATTGAGTGATTGAATTGGCTGGTTGAGCGTGTGATTGAATTGGCTGGTTGAATTAGTTGGATTGATTGAGTGCAAGTGTGGTTGGTGTTTGAGCGGTTGTGATGTGCTCTTTAATTACTATTATTGTATTATCACGTTGTGACTAACGTGTAGAGTTGGCATGGGCTTGATGACGAGGTAAGTACAATGATGCGAATTTTATATATTATGGGGTAGATTGCATGTACGACTTGTCCGGGTACGCATTGGCCTACGTGGGGTATAGGGGTTGCTTATTGAGACTCGTTCTCACGGTTATTATATAACCATTTCAGATCCGCGACCGTGATCGATTCGGAGATGCCGCCAGAGCTCCACAGAATTTAAAGATAGATCATATACCCTGTCTTTTGAGTACCTTTTGTAGAGGAGATAAGTTTGTCAACCACCGCCCCCTTTTGAAAATTGTGGCTTTAAATTTGGTAGCCTGGATTACTGTTTTGTATTAATGACTGCTTTATGAAATTATTGTTTCGTGCTATCCTCTTGTCATCTTGTTAGTTGTCTGGGTTGTTTTATTTTGCTTCCGCTTGCGTAGTTCGTTTGGGTCGGCGACGCGTCCTGGGACGTCGCGTTCAATACGACCGTGGAAGGGGTGTCGCGAGCCCGTTGGGGTTCGGGGCGTGACATCCCCGTTGAGTTGGTATCAGAGCAAGGTCAGCTCGATCCCAGTGGTCGAAACCGGAGTGATAAGGAGCGATGACTTTGGGGTAGCCAGTTAGGGAGATTTGTGTGCAATGCGTACCCCAGACTGTGTGATTGTGATTTGCTAAGTGATTTTTATGCAATAATGTGTGAGGTGCAGGTGCGTCAGGACTTGAGGTAAGTGCACGAACTCGGTTGACTGAGATTGAGTGTTGTATGTGATTGGCTGCCTGCTTAGTGAATTATTGTTGTGATTCGCTGCCTAGGGCTTTAGACTGGTAGAGTTGGCCTAGGTTTTTAATTCCTGCGTGGAACTTAGCAGGTGAGCGTTTGTGAGAATCGGTACGATGAGCAGTCAAGGTCGAGGTCGAGGTAGGGGTCGAGGTAGAGGTCGAGGTCGAGGTCGAGGTCGCATAGCCCCGTTAGCTGGAGTTATGGAGGATAATAGAGTGGATGAAATCTGGAGGGCGCTCGAAGAAGCAGGAATATTATCTGGTAGACAGACGGGGGAAAGAAGTGCTAATGTCGCCGCTGCAGCTGCCAGCGAGATTGTTGGGAATAATGGAGATCAAGGGAATAATGTAATTGGTGGAAATCCTGGTCCAGTGCGAGTAAATGCGATCAGGCCAATGTCCAAGCTGGTCGAACAGTTTCTGAGGTTGAAACCCCCAAAGTTTGATGGGAGAGGTGACCCCGAGGCTGCACCGAGATGGGTAGAAGAGCTAGAGAAAGCTTTTGAGGTGCTGGGGTGTACTGAGGAAGAGAAAGTAACCTTAGCAGTCTACCAGCTTCAGGAAAATGCCAGCGATTGGTGGAGAGCCACCAGAGGTCAAGTGTTCCCCGCTGGTACTGCCCCAAATTGGACCGTTTTTACCGAGACCTTCAACGGCAAGTATTTCTCGGAAAGTGCCCGAGAACAGAAATTGGCCGAATTCATGAGACTCCGCCAAGGTCAAAGGTCAGTAGATCAGTATGAAGCTGAGTTTGCAAGGCTGTCCAAATTTGCCCCCAGAATGGTGGAGGACCCAATGGACAAAGCTAGGAGATTCCGGGATGGGCTGAAACCGGACCTTCGCAGTCAGATGATCTCATTGAACTTGAGGGGCTATAACGAGATATATGAAAGGGCCCGGGCAATTGAGCGAGATCAAACGGATCGGGCCGCCGCCGGATCGCGGTATGCCCCGACTAGGGATGACCGTCAACTTGGGAAAAGGCCCATGGCGAGAAATAGTCGCTTTGTCCCTCCCGTTCGGAGGAATATTGGGAAGCCAAACCGTTATCGAACGCCCCATGTAGGCTAGGTGGAGGAAGGCACTTGGAATGGACCGTGCCCAAATAGGAGCGGAGTCTGTTTTGTATGTGGCGGAAGGGGCCATCGGATGAAGGATCGCCCAACAATAGGCGAGTGGGTCGCTGCACTCCCGCCGCCGCCGCCCCGGAATGGAAATCAAACTAGAGCTATCCAGCCGGCCAATCAGAATAGGCCGCCGGCCCAAGGCCGGGTGTATGCAATGGCAAGGAGGAGAGGCTCGGGACGCGCTCGGCGTGGTCACGTCGCTCTCTCTGCGTGATCATGCTGCATATGCCTTGTTTGATCCGGGCGTCGCATTCATTTATATCCGAGCGATTCGTTGAATTATCCGGGATTGAGCCGAAATCGCTTGATGTTATGCTGTGTGTTACTACTCCACTGAATGATAAAGTGCTGATTGCGTTTGGATGTCCCGATTGTAAGATAGTGATCGGTGATAGGGAAGAAAGGATAGATTTGGCGGTTTTATCTATGCATGACTTTGATGTGATTGTCGGTATGGACTGGCTAGTCAAACAGAGAGCTGTTATGGATTGTAGTAGCAGGGTGATCCAATTTAATCCGGTTGGACATCCTAGATTTGAGTTTGTGGGAAACCGAGGAGGAACCTCGATCCCTTGGATTTCGTCGCTCGAGGTAGCCAAGCTTCGGATGAAGGGTGCCAAGGATTTCGGCAAATGTAGTTGATTCGGCGATTTGGAGAGCCGAGGCTAGAAGATATAGCCGTGGTGTGCAATTTTCCCGATGTCTTTCCTCGGGAATTGCCGGATGCCACGATAGAGAAGTGGAGTTCGTGATTGAGTTAGCCCCGGGGACGGAACCAATCTCGAAAGCGCCCTATAGGATGTCACTTCTCGAATTGAAGGAATTGAAGGTCCAAATGCGGGAGTTGCTAGATAGAGGCTTTATCCGCCCGAGTGCGTCTCCATGGGGAGCACCGGTTGTTATTCGTGAGAAAGAAAGATGGATCTTTGAGGTTGTGCATAGACTACAGACAGTTAAATCAGGTGACCATTAAGAATAAGTACCCACTACCAAGGATAGATAGATGACCTATTTGATCAGTTGCAAGGAGCATCGATGTTTTCAAAGATCGACTTGAGGACGGGGTACCATCAACTGAGGATTAAAAAGGAGGATATCCCAAAGACGGCATTCGGGACGAGGTATGGGCACTATGAATTCACGGTAATGCCGTTTGGACCGACTAATGCCCCTCGCTTGCTTTTATGGACTTAATGAATCGGGTATTCAAGGAGTTTTGGATCGATTCGTCATCGTCTTCATAGATGATATTTTGGTGTATTCAAAGAGCCCCCGAGGAACATGAGGTACACTTGGAAAAGGTTCTACGAACGTTAAGAGAGCATGCACTGTACGCTAAGTTTAGCAAGTGCGAGTTTTGGCTTAACCGAGTAGCATTTCTTGGGCATGTAATTTCCGGAGAAGGAATCTCCGTGGATCCGGCAAAGATTGAAGCAGTGATGGATTGGCCGAGACCGACGACGGTTACTGAGGTTCGAAGCTTCTTAGGACTGGCAGGTTACTATAGACGATTTGTGGAAAGATTCTCAGCAATAGCCACTCCATTGACAAGGTTGCTTAAGAAGGAGACTAAGTTTGAATGGACGGAGAAGTGCGAAGTGAGCTTTCGGGAGTTGAAGCGAGAGATTGACGATCGCTGCGCCATGTCTAACGATCCCTTCAGACCGGGAGGATATGAGATTTATAGCGATGCTTCGCTCAAGGGATTGGGATGCGTGCTAATGCAACATGGAAGGGTGGTTGCTTATGCATCGCGTCAGTTAAGGCCTCATGAGATGAACTACCCAACTCACGACTTGGAATTGGCAGCAATTGTTTTCGCACTTAAGATTTGGAGGCACTATTTATATGGAGAAAGGTTCCAAATTTATACGGACCATCAGAGCCTCAAGTATTTATTTTCGCAGAAAGAATTGAATATGAGGCAAAGGCGTTGGATGGAGCTTTTGAAGGACTATGACTGTGATATTTTGTATAATCCCGGAAAAGCCAACCGGGTAGCGGATGCCTTAAGCCGGAAATCGAGCATCGCGCAATTAATAGTCAAAGAGTGGATTTTATTGGAAAAAGCGCGAGACTCAGAGTTTAAGTTCGAGGTAGGACGCCTCTCCAGTTTGGTGGCAACGTTAAGGATTGAACCGGAAGTGCAAACCAAGATTAAGGCGTTACAGTCTACGGACCCTGAGATTCAGAAAATTCTGGAGATGGATGGCACTAAGAGGAAATCGGACTTCCAAGCGTCCGAGGACGGAATTCTTAAGTTTCGAGGACGGTTGTGCGTGCCAGATGATTTGGAGCTTAAGGAAGAGATTTTATCGGAAGCTCATAGGAGCAATTATAGCATTCATCCGGCGCACGAAAATGTACGGAACCTTCGACAAGCATTATTGGTGGAATGGAATGAAGGTGGATGTAACCAAGTATGTGGCCAAGTGTTTGACGTGCCAACAAGTGAAGGCACGCATTGTAAACCTGGTGGGATGTTGCAACCGTTGGAAATCCCAAATGGAAATGGGAGCATATTACGATGGATTTTGTAACGGGATTGCCAAGAAGCCGAGGGAGACACGACTCTATTTGGGTGATAGTGGGCCAGATTGACCAAGTCGGCGCACTTCACGGCGGTGCGAAAGGATTTTGAACTAGAAAAATACGCAGATTTATATGTACGGCAGGTAGTCCGATTGCATGGAGTACCGGTATCGATCACTTCGGACCGTGATTCCCGGTTTACTGCGAATTTTTGGAAAAGTCTGCAATTGGCCATGGGGACTAAGTTGCAATTCAGTACGGCCTATCATCCTCAGACGGACGGCCAGTCTGAAAGGACGATTCAGACATTGGAAGACATGCTGCGAGCATGTGTTTTGGATTTTAAAGGTGGTTGGGAGGAACAGCTGCATTTGGTCGAATTCGCCTATAATAACGGCTTTCGAGTATTGGGATGGCGCCGTTTGAAGCACTTTATGGCGGAGCGTGTAGAACACCGTTGTGTTGGGATGAAGTGGGGAAAGAAGTATAACGGGTCCAGAGTTGGTTCAACGATCGGTAGAAACGGTAAAGATTATCCGGGAAAGGCTAAGAACAGCTCAGGCCGTCGAAAAAGTTACGCGACCGAAGACGTAGACCGTTGGAGTTTCGAGTTGGCGACCATGTGTTTCTTAAGGTCTCGCCGATGAGAGGACTATCTCGGTTTGGCAAGAAAGGGAAACTAAGTCCAAGGTATATAGGCCCATTCGAGATTTTGGAAAGGATTGGGATGTTGGCATATCGTCTCGCCTTGCCGCCGAATTTGTCGCAAGTTCATAACGTCTTCCACGTGTCAATGTTAAGAAAGTATGAACCGGACCCGACCCACGTGCTGAACTACGAGGAAATAGACGTGGACGACGAGTGTCGTACGTGGAAAAGCCGGTTCGGATCGAGGACGAGAATGGAGCGAGTGTTGAGGAACAAGACAATTCCGATGGTTAAAGTGATTTGGGAACACCATGGAACCGAAGGTGCGACGTGGGAAAGTGAAGAGTTGATGCGACACCGGTACCCCCATTTGTTTGAATAGTTGGGTTGGATTGTAAATTTCGAGGACGAAATTTTTGTAAGGGGGGAAGAGTTGTGACATTCCGAATTTCGGGCCATAGTTGGGATTTATAAAACGTGTAATTCGTCAGTGTGCTTATAGTAAAATCTCGCCCGGGAACTGATCACTCTCGGTTATTGTTTTAAAATTGAGATTTCGCTAGAATCGCGCTCGAGATCGGGTGACCGTTATTTAGACCCCGAACTTGACGATCGATTTTCGGGAGTTTCGGGACGAAATAAATTGGTCGGTGTCAATATTATCGTAGCCAGCGTTGAGATTGTCACGAATAATGGAAAAAGGGGAGTTTTTGACCGGGTGCGAATTTGGACTAGTAGACCTCCCTCGATATAGTTTGATTTAATTAATTCGGCCTTTGTCCCTTTTTATATGCGAGGCTTATTTTGGACCGGTAGATCGCTTTCGATTTTGAATTTGGGTCATAGGATCGCATTTAATATTTGATTGAAGTTAATTTTTTTTATTGTTTCTCTCTCTCTCTCTCTCTCTCTCTCCCCGGTCACCTTTTCCCCTTGCGCACGTTTGCCCCCCTGTCAGACCCATCCCTTCTCCTTCTCTCTCTTCCTTTTTCTTTTTCTTCTTCCTTCTTTCTTCTTCTTCTTCCTCCTCCTTCGTCGCTCGATCGTTTTTGCTTCTGCTCGCACCAGCCGACGCGACCGAGCTCGCCTCCCGGCCCGTCGCTGCCGCCGCTGCCGCCGCCGTCGCCCGACCGAGCCAGGCTGCCGCTCGCTCGCCCGCGACCGCCGCCGTCGGCCTTGTCCGCCCTGTCGCCGCCACGCTCCACGCTGCACGCGAGCTAGCCTTGCCGCGGCAGCCCGCCTGTGGTCCGGCGTTGCCCACGGCCCGTCCGCCGGCCTGTCCTCCGTCGCCCGGCCACCCGAGACGCCGCCGTGCCACCTCCGGCCGCCGCGCGACTTCCTCTCCCCCTGTTTCTCTCTTCCCCGACGCCTTCCCGGCGGCTCCTGGCTTCGCCGCCGCCCGTGCCGTCGCTCGCCCCGCCGCCGCCGCCTCCGCCACCCGGCTCTCCCCTCGCCCACCTCCGCCGACCCGCCGCTTCCCCTTGGCCGCCACCACCTTTCTTCCTCTCGTTTTCTTCCTCCCCGACGCCTCCCCTGTTTTGGGCTCTCCCCGCGCCGCCTCGACCAGAGCCGCGCGCGCCGTGCCGGCCGCCGTCGTTGCCCGTCTACCACCACCTAGCCCGGCGACCACCGCCCGGCCCGGCAGAGTGCCCGAGCCGTGGCCGAGCCCGCGCCCTTGCTCGTTCGGTTCACCAGGGAGGGCGTCACTTGTTCATCCAGGGCCGTCACTTTGTTCATTCCGGTCTTGTTCATCCGGGGCCCGTTCTTGTTCATTCCGAGTCTTGTTCATCCGGGGCCCGTCTTTTTTCATTCCGAGTCTTGTTCATCCGAGGCCCATACTTGTTCATTCCGAACACTTGTTCATCCGAGGCCCATTACTTGTTCATTCCGAACACTTTGTTCATCAAGGCCCGTTCTTGTTCGTTCGGCCTTTGTTCATCCGGCCCGTTTTTGAGCCCGTGCGGGTTTTTCCCGAGCCAAATTGAAGTAAGTGACTTCCTAAACCCTATCTAGTACTTTGGGTATTTTATGACTTGTCTCGGGTTTAGAACGGTTAGAACGTGATTTAATTTAATTATATTATGATATGATTGTGCTAATTGGATTGGATAAAATGATGTGCATGATTTGGGTGATCGTACGTGGCCGACTTGAACGTCGGGTTTGTGGATTGACGTGGTGAGTTGTGAATATGGATGGTTTAATGCAATTGGCGTGAAATTGATTGAATTGAATGGCGTGTGCATGCCTGTCGATTATAAGCCCGGATTGATCGGAGGGCTACGGACTTGGGACGTGTTGACGGCGGTCCGTGTGAAGGCATGAATGGCCGGTGTGCCAAATGGATGCGGGCTTGAGACGTGTTGACGGTGGCCCGTTAGAGGTGTGTTGGACCGGGACGTATTTACGTCGGTCATTGGAAATTGAGCCCGGATTGATCGGAGGGCTACGGATTTGGGACGTGTTGACGGCGGTCCGTGTGAAAGCATGAATAGCTGGTGTGCCAAGTGGGCCTGAGGCGCAGTGGCGCGGGCAGTGAGAATGGACCTGAGGCGCAGTGGCGCGGGTCGTGAGAAAGATGTTCGGCCACGCATGCGAATTGAGTGATTGAATTGGCTGGTTGAGCGTGTGATTGAATTGGCTGGTTGAATTAGTTGGATTGATTGAGTGCAAGTGTGGTTGGTGTTTGAGCGGTTGTGATGTGCTCTTTAATTACTATTATTGTATTATCACGTTGTGACTAACGTGTAGAGTTGGCATGGGCTTGATGACGAGGTAAGTACAATGATGCGAATTTTATATATTATGGGGTAGATTGCATGTACGACTTGTCTGGGTACGCATTGGCCTACGTGGGGTATAGGGGGTTGCTTATTGAGACTCGTTCTCACGGTTATTATATAACCATTTCAGATCCGCGACCGTGATCGATTCGGAGATGCCGCCAGAGCTCCACAGGAATTGAAAGATAGATCATTTACCCTGTCTTTTGAGTACCTTTTGTAGAGGAGATAAGTTTGTCAACCACCGCCCCCTTTTGAAAATTGTGGCTTTAAATTTGGTAGCCTGGATTATTGTTTTGTATTAATGATCGCTTTATGAAATTATTGTTTCGTGCTATCCTCTTGTCATCTTGTTAGTTGTCAGGTTGTTTTATTTTGCTTCCGCTTGCGTAGTTCGTTTGGGTCGGCGACGCGTCCTGGGACGTCGCGTTCAATACGACCGTGGAAGGGGTGTCGCGAGCCCGTTGGGGTTCGGGGCGTGACATCCCCGTTGAGTTGGTATCAGAGCAAGGTCAGCTCGATCCCAGTGGTCGAAACCGGAGTGATAAGGAGCGATGACTTTGGGGTAGCCAGTTAGGGAGATTTGTGTGCAATGCGTACCCCGGATCGTGTGATTGTGATTTGCTAAGTGATTTTTATGCAATAATGTGTGAGGTGCAGGTGCGTCGGGACTTGAGGTAAGTGCACGAACTCGGTTGACTGAGATTGAGTGTTGTATGTGATTGGCTGCCTGCTTAGTGAATTATTGTTGTGATTCGCTGCCTAGGGCTTTAGACTGGTAGAGTTGGCCTAGGTTTTTAATTCCTGCGTGGAACTTAGCAGGTGAGCGTTTGTGAGAATCGGTACGATGAGCAGTCAAGGTCGAGGTCGAGGTAGGGGTCGAGGTAGAGGTCGAGGTCGAGGTCGAGGTCGCATAGCCCCGTTAGCTGGAGTTATGGAGGATAATAGAGTGGATGAAATCTGGAGGGCGCTCGAAGAAGCAGGAATATTATCTGGTAGACAGACGGGGGAAAGAAGTGCTAATGTCGCCGCTGCAGCTGCCAGCGAGATTGTTGGGAATAATGGAGATCAAGGGAATAATGTAATTGGTGGAAATCCTGGTCCAGTGCGAGTAAATGCGATCAGGCCAATGTCCAAGCTGGTCGAACAGTTTCTGAGGTTGAAACCCCCAAAGTTTGATGGGAGAGGTGACCCCGAGGCTGCACCGAGATGGGTAGAAGAGCTAGAGAAAGCTTTTGAGGTGCTGGGGTGTACTGAGGAAGAGAAAGTAACCTTAGCAGTCTACCAGCTTCAGGAAAATGCCAGCGATTGGTGGAGAGCCACCAGAGGTCAAGTGTTCCCAGTGACGCCCCAAATTGGACCGTTTTTACCGAGACCTTCAACGGCAAGTATTTCTCGGAAAGTGCCCGAGAACGAGAAATTGGCCGAATTCATGAGACTCCGCCAAGGTCAAAGGTCGGTAGATCGATATGAAGTCGAGTTTGCAAGGCTGTCCAAATTTGCCCCGAGAATGGTGGAGGACCCAATGGACAAAGCTAGGAGATTCCGGGATGGGCTGAAACCGGACCTTCGCAGTCAGATGATCTCATTGAACTTGAGGGGCTATAACGAGATATATGAAAGGGCCCAGGCAATTGAGCGAGATCAAACGGATCGGGCCGCCGCTTCTGGATCGCGGTATGCCCCGACTAGGGATGACCGTCAACTTGGGAAAAGGCCCATGGCAGGAAATAGTCGCTTTGTCCCTCCCGTTCGGAGGAATATTGGGAAGCCAAACCGTTATCAGAACGCCCCATGTAGGCTAGGTGGAGGAAGGCACTGGAATGGACCGTGCCCAAATAGGAGCGGAGTCTGTTTTGTATGTGGCGGAAGGGGCCATCAGATGAAGGACTGCCCCAACAATAGGCAGGCTGGGTCGCCTGCACTCCCGCGCCGCCCCGGAATGGAAATCAAACTAGAGCTATCCAGCCGGCCAATCAGAATAGGCCGCCGGCCCAAGGCCGGGTGTATGCAATGGCAAGGAGGGAGGCTCAGGACGCGCCTGGCGTGGTCACAGGTACTGTCTCTCTCTGTGATCATGCTGCATATGCCTTGTTTGATCCGGGGGGCGTCGCATTCATTTATATCTGAGCAGTTCGTTGAATTATCTGGGATTGAGCCGAAATCGCTTGATGTTATGCTGTGTGTTACTACTCCACTGAATGATAAAGTGCTGATTGCGTTTGGATGTCCCGATTGTAAGATAGTGATCGGTGATAGGGAAGAAAGGATAGATTTGGCGGTTTTATCTATGCATGACTTTGATGTGATTGTCGGTATGGACTGGCTAGTCAAACAGAGAGCTGTTATGGATTGTAGTAGCAGGGTGATCCAATTTAATCCGGTTGGACATCCTAGATTTGAGTTTGTGGGAAACCGAGGAGGAACCTCGATCCCTTGGATTTCGTCGCTCGAGGTAGCCAAGCTTCTGGATGAAGGGTGCCAAGGATTTCTGGCAAATGTAGTTGATTCGACGGCTGGAGAGCCGAGGCTAGAAGATATAGCCGTGGTGTGCAATTTTCCCGATGTCTTTCCTCAGGAATTGCCGGGACTGCCACCTGATAGAGAAGTGGAGTTCGTGATTGAGTTAGCCCCAGGGACGGAACCAATCTCGAAAGCGCCCTATAGGATGTCACTGTCTGAATTGAAGGAATTGAAGGTCCAAATGCAGGAGTTGCTAGATAGAGGCTTTATCCGCCCGAGTGCGTCTCCATGGGGAGCACCGGTGTTATTCGTGAGAAAGAAAGATGGATCTTTGAGGTTGTGCATAGACTACAGACAGTTAAATCAGGTGACCATTAAGAATAAGTACCCACTACCAAGGATAGATAGATGACCTATTTGATCAGTTGCAAGGAGCATCGATGTTTTCAAAGATCGACTTGAGGACGGGGTACCATCAACTGAGGATTAAAAAGGAGGATATCCCAAAGACGGCATTCAGGACGAGGTATGGGCACTATGAATTCACGGTAATGCCGTTTGGACTGACTAATGCCCCTGCTGCTTTTATGGACTTAATGAATCGGGTATTCAAGGAGTTTTTGGATCAGTTCGTCATCGTCTTCATAGATGATATTTTGGTGTATTCAAAGAGCCCCGAGGAACATGAGGTACACTTGGAAAAGGTTCTACGAACGTTAAGAGAGCATGCACTGTACGCTAAGTTTAGCAAGTGCGAGTTTTGGCTTAACCGAGTAGCATTTCTTGGGCATGTAATTTCCGGAGAAGGAATCTCCGTGGATCCGGCAAAGATTGAAGCAGTGATGGATTGGCCGAGACCGACGACGGTTACTGAGGTTCGAAGCTTCTTAGGACTGGCAGGTTACTATAGACGATTTGTGGAAAGATTCTCAGCAATAGCCACTCCATTGACAAGGTTGCTTAAGAAGGAGACTAAGTTTGAATGGACGGAGAAGTGCGAAGTGAGCTTTCAGGAGTTGAAGCAGAGATTGACGACTGCGCCAGTGCTAACGATCCCTTCAGGACCGGGAGGATATGAGATTTATAGCGATGCTTCGCTCAAGGGATTGGGATGCGTGCTAATGCAACATGGAAGGGTGGTTGCTTATGCATCGCGTCAGTTAAGGCCTCATGAGATGAACTACCCAACTCACGACTTGGAATTGGCAGCAATTGTTTTCGCACTTAAGATTTGGAGGCACTATTTATATGGAGAAAGGTTCCAAATTTATACGGACCATCGAGCCTCAAGTATTTATTTTCGCGAAAGAATTGAATATGAGGCAAAGGCGTTGGATGGAGCTTTTGAAGGACTATGACTGTGATATTTTGTATAATCCCGGAAAAGCCAACCGGGTAGCGGATGCCTTAAGCCGGAAATCGAGCATCGCGCAATTAATAGTCAAAGAGTGGATTTTATTGGAAAAAGCGCGAGACTCAGAGTTTAAGTTCGAGGTAGGACGCCTCTCCAGTTTGGTGGCAACGTTAAGGATTGAACCGGAAGTGCAAACCAAGATTAAGGCGTTACAGTCTACGGACCCTGAGATTCAGAAAATTCTGGAGATGGATGGCACTAAGAGGAAATCGGACTTCCAAGCGTCCGAGGACGGAATTCTTAAGTTTCGAGGACGGTTGTGCGTGCCAGATGATTTGGAGCTTAAGGAAGAGATTTTATCGGAAGCTCATAGGAGCAATTATAGCATTCATCCGGGCAGCACGAAAATGTACCAGAACCTTCGACAGCATTATTGGTGGAATGGAATGAAGGTGGATGTAACCAAGTATGTGGCCAAGTGTTTGACGTGCCAACAAGTGAAGGCACAGCATTGTAAACCTGGTGGGATGTTGCAACCGTTGGAAATCCCAGAATGGAAATGGGAGCATATTACGATGGATTTTGTAACGGGATTGCCAAGAAGCCAGAGGAGACACGACTCTATTTGGGTGATAGTGGACAGATTGACCAAGTCAGCGCACTTCCTGGCAGTGCGAAAGGATTTTGAACTAGAAAAATACGCAGATTTATATGTACGGCAGGTAGTCCGATTGCATGGAGTACCGGTATCGATCACTTCGGACCGTGATTCCCGGTTTACTGCGAATTTTTGGAAAAGTCTGCAATTGGCCATGGGGACTAAGTTGCAATTCAGTACGGCCTATCATCCTCAGACGGACGGCCAGTCTGAAAGGACGATTCAGACATTGGAAGACATGCTTCGAGCATGTGTTTTGGATTTTAAAGGTGGTTGGGAGGAACAGCTGCATTTAGTCGAATTCGCCTATAATAACAGCTTTCAGCAGAGTATTGGGATGGCGCCGTTTGAAGCACTTTATGGCAGAGCGTGTAGAACACCGTTGTGTTGGGATGAAGTGGGGGAAAGAAGTATAACGGGTCCAGAGTTGGTTCAACAGTCGGTAGAAACAGTAAAGATTATCCGGGAAAGGCTAAGAACAGCTCAGAGCCGTCAGAAAAGTTACGCAGACCGAAGACGTAGACCGTTGGAGTTTCGAGTTGGCGACCATGTGTTTCTTAAGGTCTCGCCGATGAGAGGACTATCTCGGTTTGGCAAGAAAGGGAAACTAAGTCCAAGGTATATAGGCCCATTCGAGATTTTGGAAAGGATTGGGATGTTGGCATATCGTCTCGCCTTGCCGCCGAATTTGTCGCAAGTTCATAACGTCTTCCACGTGTCAATGTTAAGAAAGTATGAACCGGACCCGACCCACGTGCTGAACTACGAGGAAATAGACGTGGACGACAGAGTGTCGTACGTGGAAAAGCCAGTTCGGATCGAGGACAGAATGGAGCGAGTGTTGAGGAACAAGACAATTCCGATGGTTAAAGTGATTTGGGAACACCATGGAACCGAAGGTGCGACGTGGGAAAGTGAAGAGTTGATGCGACACCAGTACCCCCATTTGTTTGAATAGTTGGGTTGGATTGTAAATTTCGAGGACGAAATTTTTGTAAGGGGGGAAGAGTTGTGACATTCCGAATTTCGGGCCATAGTTGGGATTTATAAAACGTGTAATTCGTCAGTGTGCTTATAGTAAAATCTCGCCCGGGAACTGATCACTCTCGGTTATTGTTTTAAAATTGAGATTTCGCTAGAATCGCGCTCGATCGAATTTGACCGTTATTTAGACCCCGAACTTGACAGTCGATTTTCGGGAGTTTCAGGACGAAATAAATTGGTCGGTGTCAATATTATCGTAGCCGCGTTGAGATTGTCACGAATAATGGAAAAAGGGGAGTTTTTGACCGGGTGCGAATTTGGACTAGTAGACCTCCCTCGATATAGTTTGATTTAATTAATTCGGCCTTTGTCCCTTTTTATATGCGAGGCTTATTTTGGACCGGTAGATCGCTTTCGATTTTGAATTTGGGTCATAGGATCGCATTTAATATTTGATTGAAGTTAATTTTTTTTATTGTTTTTCTCTCTCTCTCTCTCTCTCTCTCCCCGGTCACCTTTTCCCCTTGCGCACGTTTGCCCCCCTGTCAGACCCATCCCTTCTCCTTCTCTCTCTTCCTTTTTCTTTTTCTTCTTCCTTCTTTCTTCTTCTTCTTCCTCCTCCTTCGTCGCTCGATCGTTTTGCTTCGCTCGCACCGCCCGACGCCGACCGAGCTCGCCTCCAGCCCCGCCGCCCCGCCGTCGCCGCGCTGTCGCCCGACCGAGCCGTGCCGCCTGCTCGCCCGCGACCGCCGCTCGTCGGCCTTGTCCGCTCGCCGGCCCCTGCCCACGCTGCACGCGAGCAGCAGCAGCTTGCCGCTGCGTCCGCCGTGGTCCGGCGTTGCCCGGCCGTCCGCCGGCTCGTCCCTCCGTCGCCCGGCCACCCGAGACGCCGCCGTGCCACCTCCGGCCGCCGCGCGACTTCCTCTCCCCCTGTTTCTCTCTTCCCCGACGCCTTCCCCAGTTTCGGCTCCCAGCTTCGCCGCCGCCGCGTGCCGTCGTTCCGGCCGCCGCCGCTCGGCCTCCGCCACCCAGTCTCTCCCCGCAGCCACCTCCGCCGACCTGCCGCTTCCCCCCTTGGCCGCCACCACCTTTCTTCCTCTGTTTTTCTTCCTCCCCGACGCCTCCCCTGTTTTGGGCTCTCCCCGGCGCCGCCTCGACCAGCAGCCGCGCGCCGCCGTACCGGCCGCCGTCGCTGCCCCGTCTACCACCACCTAGCCCCGGCGACCCTGCCCAGCCAGCCCGAGAGTGCCCGAGCCGTGGCCGAGCCCGCGCCCTTGCTCGTTCGGTTCGGCGAGGAGGCGTCACTTGTTCATCCAGGGCCGTCACTTTGTTCATTCCGGGTACTTGTTCATCCGGGGCCCGTTCATCGTTCATTCCGAGTCTTGTTCATCCGGGGCCCGCATCTTGTTTCATTCCGAGTACTTGTTCATCCGAGGCCCATACTGTTCATTCCGAACACTTGTTCATCCGAGGCCCATTCGTTCATTCCGAACACTTGTTCATCAAGGCCCGTTACTTGTTCGTTCGGCAGCCTGTTCATCCGGCCCGTTTTGAGCCCGTGCGGGTTTTTCCCGAGCCAAATTGAAGTAAGTGACTTCCTAAACCCTATCTAGTACTTTGGGTATTTTATGACTTGTCTCGGGTTTAGAACGGTTAGAACGTGATTTAATTTAATTATATTATGATATGATTGTGCTAATTGGATTGGATAAAATGATGTGCATGTTTTGGGTGATCGTACGTGGCCGACTTGAACGTCGGGTTTGTGGATTGACGTGGTGAGTTGTGAATATGGATGGTTTAATGCAATTGGCGTGAAATTGATTGAATTGAATGGCGTGTGCATGCCTGTCGATTATAAGCCCGGATTGATCGGAGGGCTACGGACTTGGGACGTGTTGACGGCGGTCCGTGTGAAGGCATGAATGGCCGGTGTGCCAAATGGATGCGGGCTTGAGACGTGTTGACGGTGGCCCGTTAGAGGTGTGTTGGACCGGGACGTATTTACGTCGGTCATTGGAAATTGAGCCCGGATTGATCGGAGGGCTACGGACTTGGGACGTGTTGACGGCGGTCCGTGTGAAAGCATGAATAGCTGGTGTGCCAAGTGGGCCTGAGGCGCAGTGGCGCGGGCAGTGAGAATGGACCTGAGGCGCAGTGGCGCGGGTCGTGAGAAAGATGTTCGGCCACGCATGCGAATTGAGTGATTGAATTGGCTGGTTGAGCGTGTGATTGAATTGGCTGGTTGAATTAGTTGGATTGATTGAGTGCAAGTGTGGTTGGTGTTTGAGCGGTTGTGATGTGCTCTTTAATTACTATTATTGTATTATCACGTTGTGACTAACGTGTAGAGTTGGCATGGGCTTGATGACGAGGTAAGTACAATGATGCGAATTTTATATATTATGGGGTAGATTGCATGTACGACTTGTCTGGGTACGCATTGGCCTACGTGGGGTATAGGGGGTTGCTTATTGAGACTCGTTCTCACGGTTATTATATAACCATTTCAGATCCGCGACCGTGATCGATTCGGAGATGCCGCCAGAGCTCCACAGGAATTGAAAGATAGATCATTTACCCTGTCTTTTGAGTACCTTTTGTAGAGGAGATAAGTTTGTCAACCACCGCCCCCTTTTGAAAATTGTGGCTTTAAATTTGGTAGCCTGGATTACTGTTTTGTATTAATGACTGCTTTATGAAATTATTGTTTCGTGCTATCCTCTTGTCATCTTGTTAGTTGTCTGGGTTGTTTTATTTTGCTTCCGCTTGCGTAGTTCGTTTGGGTCGGCGACGCGTCCTGGGACGTCGCGTTCAATACGACCGTGGAAGGGGTGTCGCGAGCCCGTTGGGGTTCGGGGCGTGACAGTTATTAAATCGTTTCTTCTAAATTAACAAAATTGAAAAGAACCAATATTCTACATTTAATGAAAAGAGCAGCACTTTACACTAGTACATAGACAAACATGCTCTTTGCATCATTGGAAAAGAAAAAGAATATATGTTGAAGAAAGAAAGCATATAAGTTATATTTAATGTTTTCTTCTTCGTTTTTTTCACCCAGTTGTGTCAAACTCAAATGTCGATGACAATCTCGTTGTCCATAAGAGATTGCTCGATGGCCAAGTTGACAATTTTTGACCGGATTGAGAAAGATTTTTAATTAGAGGTCCACCAAAACAGATCCAGAAAAGAAACCAGAAAGAATTGGAGAAAGAAGAGTTGCAAGAATCAAAGGAAGTACCAAAATGAAGAGATGTATAATATATATAATTACTTTTGAGCGTTACTATTTCTCCTTGTTAATTATGGCTATTCATGAATTGAAATATGGAAAAAGGCAAGTCAAAAGTATAAATACCTCCAAATCTTGGAGCATCTGCAATGGGAGTTGAAGCAAAGATGGTGTAGCTGGTCAAGGATGAAGGTCAAGGAAGGAGGATCTGCGAGAGTTTGTTATTATATGGTGGGAAACCGCCTATGTAGTGGCGGTGGTGGGTTTCAATATTGGACGGCGAAAGAGGAAATTGCAAACATTATCATAGCTATTTTTACTACTGAACCATTGATGATAATCACTTTATTTTATCGAAAGTGTATTTTGGTCTTTTTCTTAAACGTTTGCTTCGTGGGGTAATATGGATAGAATTGGTCTTCGCTCCATGCAATTATTTTTTTTTTGGAAATAATTTATTTGAGATATAGTATATTTCCACAATGAACCGTGTTGGCTAATTCCATAATTTCAGTACAACTGAGTAATACACGGGAGGAGTCAATTTATCTTTTTTGAAATATATTAAGAGCACGTGTCGTATTCATATTAGGTCTATTAAGAACAGAAAAGCTTATTCGTTGCACGCTAATGTAAAATAAGTTAGTTACATCAACATACATATTAGTCACGGATTAAGTTCGAAACATATGCCAATGACAAATTATATAAAAGGAAATACTCATTATTGAAGGCGCAAAAGGGGGAGCATCAGGTCAAGATTGTCTTTACTCTAGCTTTAAACCCCGATTACACAAAGGACAAGAGAGCAGAAGAATTATCTTCTTCACGTCCAAACTTTCCAGGAAAATCTACGACTACCATTACATGTATACGTATAATGAACCAAATTTCTGCACGGCCAAAGCTATTTTTCACAGAAAAAGTTCATCCTTACTCGTTTTTGGTTCCTGCCAACACGAACTAAAAGCGAAAATTTCCTTACCAAAAAAAAACTAAAAGTGAAAATTTATCCACCAGTGGGTGGCTGCGTTGGTTTGGCTCCTCTTCCTCATCGCTGAGGGGAGGGGTTCGAATCTCCGGTCGCTAGCGTCTTAAGTGGGGGGCCTTGGTGGTGGGGTCCTGGGCTAGCTCCCCCCGAGGTATAGTCGCTGTTGGTTCTGTCCGGCTGTCAGCTGGTGGGGCCGTACGGGCGGATCCTCGGTCATCCAAAAAAAAAAAACTAAAAGTGAAAATTTCATGAAAATCTGGAACGATGGTTTCCACCGAAAACCGTATACAGAGAGAACGATTGAAGGAAGTACCTGACATAACCCTAAACCAAGAAAAGCCCAAAGAAGAAACTAACCCTCGTGCTCTGCGAGAGAGTTCCAAGAAAATCCATATTTTCTAAAACGTTCATGGTCTGTCTTTCTTTGGCTTCCGGGATGACCTCTTTTGTTCCTCCCTTTTCTTCTTGGCTTCCCTCTTCTTCTTATCTTGTTCCAATAAATATTCGAAATCTAGCCCATTCAACAATGCTCTCGTGCTCGGCTCCATGATCGACGTCACTTCTCTGTTCGAGTCACCTCGCTGTCGATTCTTGATCAAGAATCTTGCCCTTTGATCCTCCATTCCACGATTTAGCAATGGCCAATCCGTTGGACTCAAGTTAGTGCTATCGAGCGTGACAGCATCAGCATCTCTTCTCTGTCCGTGAGATCTCTCCACCGATTCTTGATCACGAATCGTCACCATTCTATCACCATTACAGTCACAAGCGTTATCTTCCTCTTGCTCGACTTCGACCCTCTTAGATTGATCATCGCCACAGCTTCCAAGAACACTTGCTTCCTTTTGTTCAACTTGGACATTCGTACTTTCATCATTTCCAACTCGCATCCACTTCTTCCACTCGACGGTGGCTTGATTACTATTATTAATCTCTTCCTCTTGCTGGGCCGGCCGCCTTCTTGCTTCAAATGCGACATTGACAGCCTCATACAACTCCAACCCAATGAACTCGGCTAGCGACTGAGTGAATGGGGCTTCAATGGACAGGTCGTTTCGGATGAGGATTGAATCTGGAGATTCTGAGGCTGCGAATGATAACCATTCTGTTTCAGAAATCAATTTCTGGCTAGAAATTAATTTTTCTATTTCTGTTTCTGGAGGAGTTTCTAAGCTAAAAAACATGTTTGATAACGACACAAAATTTCTATTTCAGAAACAGAAATTTGTTTGATAACGGCACAAAATTTCTCCTTCTCATGTGGCCGGCGAGTGGACGGCGGACAATCGCTTCATTTCTTTTAGAAATAGAATAAAAAAATTAGAAAATCTGGAAAATTCCTAAAAATCTAAAAAAATTCAGAAAATCCATAAAATTTTCCAGAAAATAAAAAAAAGTCAGATTTCGGGAAAATAGGAAATGTGTCCATTTTTTCCAAAAAAAATCAAAAATTTCAAAACTTCACAGAATGGCTTAGAATACCTGTGGCCACCCACTTTGAGTGAAATTTAAATTTTTTGAAGTGCCCAAAAAAATCAAAAAATAAAAAATTTCAAAACTTCACAGAATGGCTTAGAATACCTGTGGCCACCCACTTTGAGTGAAATTAAATTTTTTTATTTTTTTTATTTTTTTGGCACCTAAAAAATTTAAATTTCACTTAAAATGGGTGGCCACAAGTATTCTAAGTCATTCTGTGTTAAATTTTTTGGTTTTTTTTTGGGCACCTCAAAAAATTTAAATTTTACGCAAAGTGGGTGGCCACAGGTATTCTAAGCCATTCTGTGAAGTTTTGAAATTTTTTATTTTTAAATTTTTTTGGGCACCTCAAAATATTTAAATTTTACGCAAAGTGGGTGGCCACAGATATTCTAAGTCATTCTGTGAAGTTTTGAAATTTTTGATTTTTGGATTTTTTTGGGCACCTCAAAAAATTTAAATTTCACACAAAGTGGGTGGCCACATATATTCTAAGCCATTATGTAAAGTTTTGAAATTTTTGATTTTATTTTTATTTTTTTTGGGCACTTCAAAAAATTTAAATTTCATTCAAAGTGAGTGGCCACAAGTATTCTAAGCCATTCTGTGAAGTTTTGAAATTTTTTTATTTTTTTGGAAAAAATGAACAAATTTCCTATTTTCCCGAAATCTGACTTTTTTTTATTTTCTAGAAATTTTTATGAATTTTTCTGGAATTTTTCAATTTTTAAGGATTTTTTGGAATTTTTTTTGGCCGACGGGAGGCGGCTGGCCACCGATGGTGGCGGGAGGTGGCCGGTGGTCGGTAGCCGGCGGTGGTGGGAGGCAGCCGGTGGCAGGAGACGGTGGCCGGCGGCGACGGCCAGTGAAGGGTAGCGGCGGTCGGCGGGTGGCGGCGGCCGGCGATGGGCGGCGGGTGAGCGACCGACTAGTAGTGAGGGAAAGTGATGAGAAGAACAAAAAAATTTTGTTTCTCATTTCTGTTCCAAAAATAGAGAAGCTAAAAATTTTAACTTCTGATTTCTCTTTCAAATCTATTTCTGGAACAAAAATTTGTTCCAGAAATAGAAATTAAAATTGCGTTACCAAACGGATTTCTGTTCCAAACCTATTTCTGGAACAGAAATAGAGAAACAGAATAGTTATCATTCGCAACCTGAATCTCTAACTCTTTCCATAAAACCGGCAAGAAGGGATTCGCCCGATCTTCTCAGGGACGAACCGCAGCTTCGATGGCAAGTATTATCCCCTGATCTCTCCATTTGGTGATGAAGCGTATGGAAAATTGGATGGATGGGGAAATTTTTTTCTCAGAAAATCTTGCTCTTAGATATGTTATTCGGCTTTGTGTAGCTTTGCAAGTATGGGAAATCATATATAAAAATCGAACTAAGCGCCAAACTTTTCAAAACAAATTTTTTTTTTTAAAATTCGGTCCCCAATTTGTTTCCTCTAAATAAAGAAAACTGGACACATTTTACGAAATTTCCGTTTCTTGCCAGGGAACGCTTACTATATTATATTTGTTGTTACTACTAAATTAATACTGATTTCTCAACAGTTAACTATATTGATTTGTATTATGGTCATTTTTTCTAAAAGTTTGTTCATTGATGTAGGATAGATAGCAACGGGTCTTCGCTTCATACAATTATTTCTCAGAAATAATATATTTTTGCACGTATATACAGGACATAGCACATTCCATAATGAATCGTGTTGAATATAGGAGTCATCAATTTTTTTTTATAATATGTATTAAATAATCAAATATGTATTAGAAGATGTTTTATTATGCCATTTCAAGTAATAAAAAAGAACCGTTAGGGTTTACTCCGATGGCCACCCTTCTTACTTGGAAAGGAGGAGATAAGGAGTTCGATTCTCCATCTTCTCAGAGAGGATTAGGGGTGGGGACGTTTAGTTTCAGATGTGAGTATCGACTCCCACGCCCTGCAAAGAAGCGAAATGCTTGTAAGTATTCTCTCCATGGTCGTTGTCTCACGGTCCATTCTTGAGCGCTGCCGGCAAATGTGCAGAACGATTTGGTTGTCTTTGTGCCATCACAAAGGAGTCGATTTCGTGGGGAAGATGCTTCTAAAATGCAAGTTGTTCTGAGACATGATTAACTGAAAGAATTTAGCTATGGAGTTTATGAAGAATTCCTTTGGTTGGTCAGGAGGATTTATATTTATCCACACTACGTCATTCCTAAATCCTAATGTCTTCTAATCTAACTATGATTCCTAATACAAGTCGTTCTTAAAATGTTTGAAGTCCTGATTGGTTTAAATAACTTGGCTTACCATATCACATATGTAGATTTTTTTTTACCATGCATATCACATATTATATATATATATATATATATATATATATATATATATATATATATATATATATATCAAAATGGGACTCTTTCTCGCTAAATAAATTATTAATTGAATAGTAATCTACTGTTTAACTTTGAATAACAAGTCATTCGCTCCTCGAGAACTCAGTTAACTTATACAAGCAATTATTGTCAATGCTAAATTATATTTAACAGCTTCTTAATAGGCCTTGAGAAGAGCCAATGCATTGATATAATTAGTGAACTAAAGAAAATTACTATTTGTTCTTGTTTGCAAAATAGACCTACTGAAATAGATGGGTCCAATGGGGTTGATGCCTGTTCAAGCCTAATTCTGCTATTGAAAGTCGCTCATAAAAGAATTCTAATTGATTAATTTTCGATCCCGAACGGGCCAAGGTTTATTTATTTGTATCGCTTGTTTTGGCTGGCTATTTATCTTATTCTTTTAAATCAAATCTTACAGAGATATATCTATCCTTTAATCTATTAGATAAGTGTACAATACTCACTTGTAATCGTGTCACGTGGCTCAACTTCATGTGAACTTCTTTCATTGTTATTTCTATAGTGTATTCTAGAATAAACCTATGTCGATGGATTGAAATTCTTAAATATTTTATGGATGTAGATTCAAAAGATAGTAACTATTTGGAGATATATGAATGATCATGGAGTTAACCAGAGCATGAAAAATAGATGGATTATATTAATCGATAGTCTAATGTACAAGTTGAAAAACTAAACCATCATAACTGAATACATATCTGACGCAGTTTTTATACATAATTTAAGAAAATTCCTAATTCCTAAACGCCTTGAAAATTAATCAACTGCGTTCTCTTCAAGTATATCCTCTTTTCCTTCCGGCTGCTCCATCTATCGATTTCGATTTCTGATTTAAGCAGAAAAAATCCTCTGGCGTCTTCTTGAAGAATGAAAAACTGGAGCCATCGTTCCGATGTGGAAACTCCTTAATTTCCTTGAAAGCACTGGCTCGACCAGAAGCCTCGGAACCAGAATTCCTTATAGGTTTGACAACCCGGCCTTCATCGTCCCTGAGTCCATTTATAAGTGAATACACAGCGGATCCGATGAAGTCGGCCGGCGACTGCGAGAATGGCGGTTCTACGAGATGGTCTGGACCGATGACCCTTGAACTATGCTCTTCTTGCTCCATTGAAAAGAAATTGGGTTTGCTCGGGAAGTTGAGTGCTGAATTGTTGTTCTCGTGGGACATGTCGTCTGTGAAACAACTAAGTTAGAATTTGAGAAGTTCCTTTGGATTATATATACAGCACAATTCCTAATCCTACAAGAAGTGGAATAGTAATTAGGTTTTGTTCTCACTGGCTTGGAAGGCTTCTAATCCGAGTAGCTTTTTAATTCCTAGTCGTAATAAGTAATAACAAAACCATGGAGATCCAACGGTTCACAAGTTTTCAATCATATTATTAATCTTCCACGTATGTCCAGATCCGCGATAACTGGATAAGCTTTGCATTCTTTGAACAATTAATTAACAAGCCCAAGTTGCAAAAAAACGCCAATTCAAGAAATAAGTACAATAGAAGACCTAAAAAATTTCCCATTCATAGATTAAATCCGAATCGTTTTGATAAGTATAGTGAACACCCTTTTGAATTAGGTTCAATTAAGACCTAATATCATCGCCGGCGGCATTTCTTTCTCGGATAATCGTTTCACTTCAACTTTTAACAAAATTAGGCATGAAGCACAATCATGCCAATAATACAGACGATTTATGCTGTTGAATAAGGAAATAGGATTTGGTCATTTGAAATTAGATTTTGAAAAGGATCCAATTATCACACATATAGAAAACAAAAATTAAGGAAATAAAAAAGATACTTTTGACTGTATAATGAGATATCTTAAATTATTTAATCACATGATATCCTCTAAAGTATATGATCCCAGCTTATGTATAATGTCCCCCAAACTTTTCAGGATAATCTAATCCAAAAAAATTCCTACTCGTTTGGTTCTTGCCAAGATACTACTCAAGAGTCACGAACTAGAAGTTATAAATCCATGAAAATCTGAAAGCAAAGCCTTCAACACAAAGCCCTAATGCAGAAAGAGAACTGATCACCGAGAATTAGCTAATAAAACCCCTAAACCAAGAAAAGCCCCAGAAACATTGTTTCCTCATGCTGTGAGGAAGTCCAAGAAAATGCATCAAACTAATCCCACCTCCTTGTTCCACTTCTTCTTCTTCTTCTTCTTCTTCTTCTTCTTCTTCTTCTTCTTCTTCTTCTCTTGCTCCACTGCATGACCGAACTATGGCGACCACTTGACCCAGTTGCAAAATTTGCCTGCAGCGCTTTTCGTCCCATGTGATCTGTCCATCGATTCTTGATCATCAATTGTTTTCGATCATCATCACTTCCTCGATCATGCTCTTCCTGTTGTTCACTTTCATGGTCTGTATGTAGTTCGATCATATCCAACCTTGTTGACGATGGTTCCTCTCATTCCGCTGCTGTTTTCTTGCTTTGAATGCTGCATCATTGACGGCCTTGTACAACTCCAATCCACAGAACTCAGCTAGCGACTGAGAGAATGGGGCTTCAATGGAGAAGTCATTAATCTGAATGAGGACTGGACCTTGTTGATCATGAATAGTCTTCTTTAGATCATCGTCACTATTATGAACATTCCCATTCTTCCTGTGCCACATTGATGGCCTCGTACAACTCCAACCCACAGAACTCGGCTAGCGACTGAGTGAATGGGGCTTCAATGGACAAGAAATTCTGACTGAGGATTGAATTTTGTTGATCACGACTGTCGCTGT
This sequence comes from Syzygium oleosum, assembly GCF_021117445.2. Lineage (NCBI taxonomy): Eukaryota > Viridiplantae > Streptophyta > Magnoliopsida > Myrtales > Myrtaceae > Syzygium > Syzygium oleosum. The sequence continues at coordinate 1,983,365 of NW_026607510.1, read as the reverse complement.
TTGATCATCATCGCAGTCACAAACGTTCCCTTCTGCTTGTTCAACACCAGCGAAGTTCGTGTTTGGTCATCTCCAAATTCATTGACAATGGCATCATTATTAGTCACTCCTGCTCGTTGCACTTGCAGTCTTCTTGCTTTGAATTCGACTTTGATGGCCTCGTGCAACTCCAACACACAGAACTTGGCTAGCAACTGAGTGAATGGGGATTCAAAGGACAAGTCGTATCGCATGAGGTTTGAATCTCGAGATTCTGAATCTATCGCTCGTTCCACTAGACCGAAGAGAAGTGACTCTCTGGGTCTTGTCGGGAACAAACTGCCGTCGCTTCGATGGTGGTTGTTGTTCATTGATCTCTCCATTTGGGGATGAAGCGTATGAAAAATTTGGAAGACTGCGGAGATTTTTCTCAAAGAATCGCTCTTAGATATAAGGCTTTGTGTTCTTCGGCAAGCGTTGAAGGTCTGTATACATGAAGAGTAAATTGAGCTCCAAATTTTTTTAAAAGGGTTTAGTTATGGGAAAATGACCCTGAAGTTTTGTTTTATATTGTATGTGCTCATTAAAAAAAAATTTAATTCAATCTTTTCGTTAAATTTTCAAAGTTTCAATCAATGTAATCCTTCTGTTATAAATTCTAAACACAAATAGTTAGAGGTCTTTTCCCACTGCTCAACAAAATAATCTGATTATAAAGCCACCCTTTTTCCACTTTATTTATGATTAAAACGCTCTTTAACACAGTATTCTAACAATATTGCCCGTTATCGGTCCCACTTTTTAGCATCTATTTGTCCCTTTATTGATTTCCTATTTCTTTAATTGTGGGAATCACATCCACTTTCCATAATCATTTCTCTTTCGCTTTTTGGGTCGAACTCTATTCTCCCTCAATAAGCAGTGAAATAACAAATCATGAAGGTCACGTCCTTGTGCTCGCATATCCTAGGCAGAGCCAGATCAACCCACCATCGGGACGTTGACGAAGCCCTCCTCCTTAACCACCTCCATTTCCGCGGCTATTGATATGACTCGCTCGATCACATTGTAATTCACGCTCTTTGCGAGAAAAATTAGCCCTAATTGGTCTGTGGATATTTTGGATAGCTAGATGGGGAGAAGGCGAGGAAATTGATCGTCGGGCTCCGGAAGGTAATGAAATGCCAAGAGAATTTGCTTGTCAGTAACGCTGCTTTTGCAAATCTCATTGATTCCTCATGCAAAGAAAGATTTTTCGATGAAGTGTGCGGAGAGTATATGCCGCCTCCCCATTACCCTTCTAGCTCCTCCTCCTCATTGGCACAGACTATTCCACCTTCACTAGGCTCATCAAATGTAAAGTGCACAACATCCTCATGCCCTGCTAGTATGCGCTACTACCCCTTGTTGCCGTAAGACATGTGGCACAAAGCCTTTCACTCAAGCGGCTCAATAAGGTGCAATCATGAGTCATGAGAACCAGTTCAATTGCCTCCGCCTACACAAACGTGGAAGACTCCATTTCTCTACCACTCTATTGCTATGAGTCGTTACAAGAGAGAGAACATAGAGGAGGAAGAAATCAAAGTAAGTGAACGTGGGACCCACAAGAAAAGAAATTAAAAAAATTAATAAAAGAAAATCGACACGATAGAAAAAAAAATGAAACAATACTTTGTTAAAACATTGACAAAAAAAGGGATGCTAAAAAGTGGGACCCACGAATGGCAATATAGTCAGGGGTCTCTGGTGGTGGTCGAATTCACCAAAAATAATTCCTACTCTCTAAATCACAAATAAATTGTACTTAGGGTGAGCAGAGTCGAATCCACAGAGACTGACAAATTGTTAATCCCTTGAAAACCAAGTAAACAATAAAAACAAAATTAAAAAGGGAGGTTTATGCAGAATATGCTTAAATAAAATAAGCAAACAAAAATTAAAGAAAATCAGATTATGCAACATCTAGCAAAGGTAATCTCATTCAAGTTCGGAAGTTGATCATTGAGTCAAACGAATAATCTCAAATACTGCAATAGACTGGTTATGATTGTTGAAACACTTCTAACAACCTAATCTTTCCTTAATATTAGATTAACCGGACACGAGCCTGTGATTAATCCCTTATTAACGAATAACCCCGACACGCGCCAAGGATTCAATTCGCCAATAGTATGAAAAACGAGAAAAACCCAACCCTAGCCAATAAATTACACGCGTAACTTATTCAAGCTAGATCATATATTCTCATAATACAACTTGACAATCTGGTTTTAATCAAGTCATATTATTTGTCATTATTATTAAAACACCTAAACAATTACGGGTTTGGGTATTTCAATTGGCAAACTATCACCCTGTCAATTGCACAACGAGCTCTTATTGTAACAACCAACAAAGCAATGGTAAACAATAAAATAAAGAATATATAAATACTGCAGAAATTAAGAAGGAGGATTAAGTTTAGATCTCACAACTTGAATGAACTTGAACTTTGATAATCCTTTGCTAGATTAAAGAGGAGTTAGCCACACATGGCTACAAAATGCGCAAAATTATATGTTTCTGAATTTTCTGGAGTCAAGTCTCTCCTCCCCTCTTGCGATCAACCTCTTAAATAAAAAAAAGAGAAAGTCTAGAAAAACAAATTCTATCCAACATGGAAAGAGAAAAAAAAAAGGGCAAAAACTTCTCCGTAATGTCCCTAATTAAGAGTCATATTTAAGTACAAAAATCCTCCACAATCAGATCTGGAAAATATGGAAATTAATGGCCAAATCAAGTTCCCAAATTCTGCATCCGCGCGACCTTAAACCGTGAGCACGGATCTCTGAAAAATGGATCTTTTACATGTAGAATCCCAACCATCAGCTCAAAAACACATCAAAAGTGTCCAAAATCTTCACGATTGCATCATTCACCATCACCTAACCACAATGCATAAAAACAAATAAATTACACTCTATTTATTCGAATATTTTCCCAAAATACCACCAAATATAATCAAAATATAAGTCAATTATACACATCATCAAACTCCCCCACACTTATCCAATGCTTGTCCTCAAGCATAACCTAAATCTGTCAACCAACAACGTCTAGCCATCACTTGCACAAATCCCAACATAATAAACTCAACATAACCAACAAGTCTCAATTTCTCAAGCAATAAATAATTGATTTTAATAATTCTTATCATCGTAAAACACAAGGCTCGAACATTTTTAGAATATTCACACAAATGAGTTCCATATAAGTTAAGTTAATGCATAAAGAATCATCCCTCAACCTGCCAAGTCACAAATCTCACACAAATTCAAGCAATAAACAAGAAATTGATGTGCTTTTAAATTATTGCAACACTTTTAGGCTTGCCTAGGGTGTCATAGACCTTTTGACACGAAAGTAGACCAGTTATGGTGATTACCCCTGGTTATTCAGCCCATCACAATCCTAAGTGGCTACTAGCACTGCTCATATTCTGCTAGCTTTTTTTTTTGCCTGAGTGTCAACATGGGGCGCATGAAAACCCCTGGTTACTTAAATAGAGCAGAACAGCAAAGCAAACATAATCAAACATTATACTTTTCTCCTTTTTTATTTTTTTTGCAGCAACCTCATTTCCAGCACACATTCACATGTGAATAATTATGTGACTAGGCAAGTTTAGTGAAAACTCCATATGCATATGACGTAGATTTAAATCAAGCAAGTTAAGCATATTTCACCTCATTAATTCAAGCCTCATATTTTATGATAAGAAGAACGACCAAAATCAATCATTTATTTCACGAAAAATTAAGAATAAATCTGGTTATATTAAGTTTATTACATAATCTAGCATATTTTATCAATTCAAGACAAGAAGAGTTGCACAAATTCAAACTAGAAGTTAATGATTTAACTAGATAAAAGCTATGGTCAAGGACAAACAAAGTGATAAGCAAGTTCCTCCCCCACACTTAATAGACACATTGTCCTCGATGTGTAGGAAAAAGAAAAGCACAAATGAAAAAGAAAGAGGAGTTTAACTTCCCTGAATGGTGGAGAATATGGAATCACGACGGTCTAAGATGGGCAGCTGAAGTGGACAGGGAAACCGTGCCCGCGTTGGGAGCTTGAGTAGTGCACTGTTCCTGTGGGGAAATCGGACAAGGCACGATGGGCTATCTTTGAAGAGCTTATGCTTGTTGAGACGGGCTCTGGTTTTGCATCGCGGGGGGCGGTTGTTGATGGAGAAGCATGAGTAGACATGTATAAGGGTAAATAAAAGAACAGAAATTAGGGTAAATTATTGGAGAAGATGACAGTAAATAAAATGAACTGAAAATGAACTAGAAATAAGGCGTGGGCATGCCTTAAACTTGGGTTGCCTCCCCAAAGCGCCCTTGTTTAACGTCCTAGGCTAGACGACCTGCATTTTCATTCCCCCTCATTAACCCTGTCCAGGGTTATTTCCTTTTTCCTATGAGCCTGAAACCTTTCATAAAATGGCTTGAGACGATGTCCATTCACTTTAAAAACCTTGTTTGTCTCTAGGCTCTGTATCTCCACTACACCATGAGAAAATACATTAGTAACAATAAAAGGACCAATCCACTTGGACCTTAGTTTTCTAGGAAATAATTTCAAACGGGAATGATAAAGTAGAACTTTTTGTCCAATTGAAAATTGTTTCCTAGAAATTATTTGGTCATGAAAATTCTTTGTCTTTTCCTTGTAAATTCTGGAGCTCTCATATGCATCAATTCTAATCTCCTCCAACTCCTGCAATTGTAATTTCCTATGTTCACCAGCCTGATCCATCTTCATGTTGCATTGCTTGATAGCCCAATAAGCGCGGTGCTCTAACTCCACAGGGAGGTGACAAGGCTTACCAAAAACAAGACGATATGGAGACATGCCTATAGGGGTCTTGTAGGCTGTACGATAAGCTCAGAGTGCGTCATCCAACCGTAAACTCCAGTCTTTTCTATTTGGATTGATTGTCTTTTCAAGTATGGACTTAATTTCTCTGTTTGACACTTCAGCTTGTCCATTCGTCTGTGAATGGTAGGCAGTGGAGGTGCGATGAGTTACGGCATATTTGGTGAAGAGCGCTTCCATGATGCGATTGTAGAAATGAGTCCCTCTATCACTGATAATTGCCATTGGCGTTCCGAACCTAGCAAAGATGGGAGTTTTGACAAAATCTGCGACAGTCTTAGCATTGTCGGTTCATGTGGCCTTGGCTTCCACCCATTTAGAAACATAATCTACAGCAAGCAGAATATAAGTATGACCAAATGAAGGTGGAAAAGGACCCACAAAATCAATACCCCATACATCAAATATTTCACAAACAAGTATAGGAGTGAGTGGCATTTGATCTCTATGTCCTAAATTACCAATTCTTTGACAATTAGCATAGGACTTACAGAACATATAAGCATCACAAAATAAAGAAGGCTAATACAGCCCATACTCTAATACTTTGCGTGCTGTTCTCTTGGGTCCAAAATGACCTCCACAAGCATAAGAATGACAAAATTTCAGAATTGACTGAACATCTACCTCAGAAACACATCTCATAATAACTTGGTCAGAACAATGTTTCCACAAATAAGGATCATCCCATACATAATACTTAGTATCCCTTTTTATCTTATCTTTTTCAGACCTAGTTAATTCATTAGGGAATGTACCAGCTACTAGGTAATTCACAATATCAGCATACCAGCGAGCTGTACTTTGCATAGAAAATAAATACTCATCGGGAAAGTCATCTTGCAAAGGCTGTGCTTCTTCAGCGATAGGTAATCGACTAAGATGGTCAGCAACCAGATTTTCAGACCCCTTTTTGTCTCTTATCTCCAAATCGAATTCTTGTAACAAGAGAATCCATCTGATCAGCCTCGGTTTTGCCTCCTTCTTTTTGAGTAAGAATTTCAACGCTGCATGATCAGAATAAACAATCACTTTAGTGCCCAATAAATAAGAACGGAATTTTTCTAAAGCAAATACAATAGCTAAAAGTTCTTTTTCCGTCGTGGAGTAATTGCACTGAGCACTATCCAGCGTCCTCGAGGCATAGTATATGACATGTGGATTCTTCTCAATTCATTGTCCTAGAACCGCGCCCACGGCTCTGTTGCTTGCATCACACATGATCTCGAAAGGGTAATTCTAGTTTGGCGTCTGGATAATTGGTGCAGAAACCAACATTCCTTTAAGAGTATCAAAAGCTGCCTTGCACTCTTCATTGAACTCAAATGGGACATCTTTTTGCAATAATTGACATAAGGGTTGAGTGATCTTGGAAAAATCCTTGATGAAGCGCCTATAAAAACCTGCATGCCCAAGAAAAGAACGCACCTCCCACATACTCACGGGGTAAGGCAAGGATTTAATAACGTCTATTTTAGCTTTATCTACTTCAATTCCTTTAGCATACACAATATGTCCCAAAATTAACCCTTGATCGACCATAAAGTGACATTTTTCATAATTCAACACAAGATTATACTCTAAACACCTCTTCAAAACTTTTGTAAGGTTAGCCAGGCACTCATCAAAAGAATTACCATAAACAGTGAAATCATCCATAAATATTTCTATGATATTTTCAATATAATCAGAAAATATGCTAACCATACACCTTTGGAAAGTGGCTAGGGCGTTACAAAGCCCAAATGGCATCCTCCGGTAAGCAAAAGTTCCAAACGGGCAGGTGAACGTTGTCTTTTCTTGATCTTCGGGTGCAACCGGAATTTGGTAGAAACCTGAATATCCATCAAGACAACAATAATGAGTTCTACCAGCCAATTGTTCAAGCATTTGATCAATAAATGGAAGAGGAAAATGATCTTTTCTAGTTGATGCATTTAATTTTTTGTAATCTATACAAACCCGCCACCCGTTTTGAACTCGGGTGGGCACCAACTCACCATCTGTATTCTCAGTCACTGTTATACCTGTTTTCTTGGGTACTACTTGAACCGGGCTTACGCATTTGCTATCAGAAATTAGATAAATCTTACCAGCATCTAACAATTTCAAAATTTCTTTCTTTACAACTTCCATCATAGGCAGATTCAAACGCCTTTGAGCCTCCCTAATAGGCTTGCTATTTTCTTCCAATAGGATCCTATGCATGCATATAGATGGGCTTATTCCTTTGATATCTGCAATTGTCCATCCTATAGCCCTTTTATGTTCTTTTAACACTTCAATCAACTCTTCCTCTTCTCCCTTGCTGAGTTTACTTGAGATGATCACTGGGAGGGTATCCCCTTCACCTAAAAATGCATGCTTCAAATGGCTAGGCAGCGACTTTAATTCCAATTTAGGAGGCTGCAAAACAGAAGGTAAAAGAGTGGTGTAAGATGTGGGCAAGTCTATAGAAGGACTAGATCTTACCTTAGGCTTAAGTGCCTCCAATTCATACACTACTTCTTCCAATTCATCATCAATTAAAAACTTTCTTTCAACCTTACCAATGCTATCCAGACTCATACTTTTGCAAAGCGCAACCATCAACTTGTCATCCTCACTTAACTCAAATGTCTTTTGGGTTAATGGTTCAATAATGTCAATGTTGAAAACACAAGGTACATCATCAGGATATTTCATGGCATCATAAACATTAAATTTAATCACATCACCATCAAATTCCATAGTTAATGTACCATTATGTACATCGATCTTTGTTCTAGCAGTACTAAGGAAAGGTCTTCCTAGCAAAATATCATATGAGTTTGAGGATTTGTCATCCTCCATATCTAAAATAAAGAAGTCTGCAGGAAAAATCATACCATTGACCTGAACTAACACATCCTCTAACACACCTTTGGGGTAAACAATTGACCTATCGGCAAGTTGAATTACTACCCCAGTTTCTTTTAATGGACCAGCATTTGAAAAAGAATAAATGGACCATGGCATCACATTAATTGAAGCTCCCAAATCACACATAGCTCTTTTTATTCCCACATTCCCAATAGTGCAAAATATAGCAAACATACCTTGGTCTTTGCATTTGGGGGGTAGAAATTTTTTTTGAAGAACAGCAGACACATTTTCCCCCATACTTACCTTCTCATATCCGGTCAACTTTTTCTTATTAGTGCACAACTCGTTAAGAAATTTTGCATACCTGGGTATTTGCTTAATTACATCAAGCAAGGGTATATTCACCTCCACCTTTCGGAATGTTTCAAGAATTTCTTCCTTCTCCTTTTCCTTCTTTGATTTGGCTAATCTTTCTGGAAAAGGAGGTTTGGTCTCCAAAATTTTGGGCTTCTCAGGTACAGACTTTTCAGGCTGCTTTGTCTGTTTCTTAACTATCACCTCTGTTTCTTTTTCTGATGCCAAGTCATGCTCACGTCTTTTTCCAGCAATAGGTTCCAGCTCTTTTCCACTTCTCAAGGTAATTGCGCTCGCGTTTTCTTGAAGGTTCACTATTGTTTGGGAAGGCAATTTTCCTTGAGACTCCAGCTTGCTTAGGGACGTTGCCAATTGGCTAACTTGATTCTCCAAATTTTGTATGCTCGCCCTTGTCTCCTGTTGAAATTGTTGAGTGTTAGTCGTAAAAGACTTAACTATCTCTTCAAGAGACATACCTGGTGCTGAAGAATTTTGCTGTGGTGGGGCTGATGGTCTTTGATGAAATTGTTGGAAATTTTGCACTCTAGATCCATAACTAAAGTTTAGGTGATCTCTCCATCCCGGATTGTATGTATTTGAATATGGATCATACTTCCTTTGTGGTAGGCTAGGAAATTTCCCAACGGCATTTGCTTTTTCATGGGTATCATCTTGCAAAGTGGGGCACATATCCGTATAATGACCGGTATAACCACAAATCCCACACACTTTGGCTTGTTGTGTATTCCCTACAACCATATTTTGAACCAAAGAGGTTAGTTGATTGATTTTGCTCTCAAGGGAAGATGCATTTACCTCATTAACCCTTCTTGAGGGTTCTTGGTGAGACCCAAATTGCTTGGAATTGGCAGCCATGGTAGTAATTAAATCACGGGCAGATTGGGGTGTCTTGTTGACAATAGCTCCTCCACTTGCGACATCCATCATCTTTCTCTCCATGGATAACAATCCTTCATAAAAATACTGAATAAGGGCCTGATCTGCAATTCCATGTTGGGGACAGCTTGCACACAATCTTTTAAATCTCTCCCAATATTCATGGACAGTCTCCGTATCCCGTTGCTTAATCCCACAAATTCCTCTTCTTATTCCAGCGGCTCGGGAGGCAGGAAAGAACTTGTCAAGAAAAATATTTACCATGCCTGTCCATGAAGTAATAGTCCTAGAAGGTAAATAAAATAGCCATTCCTTGGCTGCATTAGCTAAAGAAAATGGAAAGGCCCTCAGCTTAATTTGCTCTTCCGTTACTCCTTGTGGTTTCATGGTGGAACAAACTATATGAAATTCTTTGAGATGTTTATGAGGATCTTCATTCTCTAATCCACGAAAAGTGAGCAGCAAGTGGATTAAACCTGATTTCAACTCAAATGGAGCCTCCATATTTGGGTAAGTGATGCACAGAGGCTGTTGATTGACTGGAGGGGCCGCTATTTCTCTCAAAGTCCTATTTTCTTCGGCCATCTTTTCTTCTTGATTAGATTCGCTGGAAGAATAAGGCAGTTCAAGGGATGCTTCATCTTTAGGCGCTGAAATTGTAGATGAAGACGCTTCTTTTCTTAACCTCTTAGCTGTCTTCTCTATCTCAGTATCGTACTGGAGTTCACTTGTACGATCAGACCTGATCATCAAAGAATAAAATCAATTAAAATCAGTCCCCGGCAACGGCGCCAAAATTTGGTGGTGGTTGAATTCACCAAAAATTGTAACAGTATGAATTTTCGATCCTTTTCCCGGGATTTAGGAAATGAATTTGACCAATGCACTTATAGTGAGATCTCACCCGGAAATGCGCATTCACGGAATGCTAACCTTAGGGGTAGGGCCGTTACGGGATTGAGTTCGCACGACCAAAGAACTCGACCTGGGTTCGATCTTCGATCATATGGATTGACGAGGGAATGTTTTGAGCCAACCGAGACCGGTCTACTTGATTGATCGTGTCCGAAGGGAACTAGCGACAGACCCTCGCAATTGTATGACAACCGAGGTCGTCCCGGGTGGAGTAAACTTAAACGTGATTTGACTTAGTGTCGGTCACGGGTCGAGAGCGCGTAATTCCAAAGAGCCACCCGTTAGCCAGAGATAAGCTAAAGTTGCGATTGCTCAATTTTAGTCATTTCTTGGAATTCGGGCCCGGGAATCGAGAATTTTGAAAGTGACAATTTTGGACGGCCGATGACATTTTTGGCTTGGCCAACCTTGGGGCCACCCATTTCTGCAAAAAAATGGATTTCGGTCCGAGGCCGGGAAAATTACGGTTTTGCCCCTGTGGGCACCGAAGCTGGATTCGGAGGCCGTTTGAGGTTATTTTTCGCGGCCAAGGTCATTTTGGGGTGGCCACGCATACCAGGAGTCGTTTTGGCCAAAAATTGGAATTTCGACAAAAATTGAAAAAATAATATTATTTTATTCCCGAGACTTTGACGTGGATTTTCGAGGGCTTGCGCGATGAATTTCGCGATTCCGACGCCATATTATGTTGGCCACGCATATATGGAACGCGTATGTGCAAAAATTGGAATTTCGGTTCGGGATCGGAAAATTACGAAAATGCCCCTAGGCCATTTTTAATTAATTCCGAAATTTGGATTAATTTTGGGATTAACCAAGGTGAGTTAGGCTTAACTCAGGTCTGGTCAACCATGGTTAAGAGCAAATGACCATTCTACCCCTAAATTATTGGACTGGATCATTTTTGGGCCCTTGGATTAGGGACAAAATTGTCCAATGGGCCTAGATTGTGACACTTGGATCCCACTAAGCTATCTTTGACCCATTTGACCAGATAGTCTTCTCTCTCTCTCTCGTGCAGACCCATTCAGCCATTTTTTCCCCAGAATTTTCCTCTTCTTCTTCACGTTTCGTTCTGCAGTCCGTTTCGCCATTTTCTAGATCGTTCACGCCGAACATACATCAATGGCTTGCCCCCACCAAGCCAACATCACCAGCAACCATTTTCCACCTCGCGCAGCCACCACGGCCCAGCTTTTGTCCAAAACAGCCTTGTTTCTCTCGTTTTTTCTCTTTCCCGTCTCGCAAACAAGCATCACGCCGGAGCTTTCGCCGAGCTCCGATCGCTGTTCCATCGACACCCGGCCGTCCACTGCCTCGCCGTGCGTCGCCGTCCAGAAGAAGTCCGTACGGCGTCAGATGCAGTCGTTTCACCGTCCGTACGGATCACTGCATTCACGCCGGACCGTCGGACGCCGCGGCTGTCACCGGCACCTCGCCGGCCACCGTCCCAGCCCTGTCCGTACAGTGTCCGTACGGCGTACTGTTCACCGTGTCCGTACGGGGTACACTGTTCACGCCGTCCGTACGTCCCCCGTGACGCTGCTGCCGCTGTCCCGGCCCGTTCCAGCCCCGTTCTGTCTCGCCTTTTTAGTAAGTGTTTTCCCCAAATGTCATTTAGGACCTCGGGTATTTCTAGGCTCGTTTAGGACCCGGTTTAGGCGATTTTGTGACTGTTTTAGGGGCTGTTCGGGACTGATTTGAGTGACTGATTGTTTAGATGATTGTGGACTGTTTGGCGACGGAAATTCGAGGTTTAGGAGGCTCGGTTAGGACTGTGATGTTGAGGATCGATCGGGGTTGAATGGTGTGATTAATTGGAATTGTATTGGTTTAATCGGGTTTATTGGATTAATTGTTTTGTGTGCTGTTGTTGGCTGGTTCTGATTTGTGCATTGGGCTGAATGCGGTATGGTTGTGTGCCGTGTTTGTGTGGCCGTTAGGTGTAGGGGCGTGGTCGTGTGAATATGCATTGAATTCGCGTGCCAAGAGTGTGTGATTGGGTGGCGTCTTCGTGTGACGAGAATGTGAAATTGTGAAATGTGTGTGTGAGGTGTGTATGTTTGGCAGTGTATTTGTGTGGTGGCGTGGCAAGTGTGGTTTGAGTGGAACGAGGGTACGGAAATGTGAGATTGGTTGGAAAGGTCCGTCCTGAGGCGTGTACGTTTACGCGGGACGATGCCGTCCCTGACGAGGTGACGATGCCCGGCCCGACGGGGTGTCGATGCCTGACGTGGTCAGAAGACCGTTGGCCTGATGCGTTTTACGCGGGCGCGGTAGAAGGAAAGTGTGTGTAGGATTCCGTCCTGAGGCGTGTACGTTTACGCGGGACGATGCCGTTCCTAACGAGGTGACGATGCCCGGCCCGACGGGGTGGCGATGCCTGACGAGGTCAGAAGACCGTTGGCCTGATGCGTTTTACGCGGGCGCGGTAGTGGTGGAAAGGTTGAGAATGAGTGGGATTTGGCAAGACAAGCGAGAGGATTGTGGAAAGTGACGCATGGTGTGAGTAGCGTGCGAGCGTGTTTGTATCGCGCGATGTGATGCTTAATTATGGGTAGAAACTGCTAGGCACGGTATGGGACGTGCCCAAGTGGTTTCTGTCTTATAATTGAGGCACGCGCGCGTCTGTGATTCCTTGCTGTGATGTGTTGGCTGTGTTATTGTCTAACGTGCAGGAACGTGCGTGATGGATTCCGGGTAGGGTCGCATGTGATTGTTAGTTTGGCCGATCGTGTGTTATGTGTGTTTTCGTCGGCGGTACGTGAGTGCCTACGTGGGGTTTGGGGTTGTACACTTATTGAGATTCGTCTCACGGTTGTATAACCGCCACTTTCGAACCCCGGCCCTAAACCCGGAAGTGCGCCTTTTCTTTTTGGAAGTCCGGGAGCTGCTGTTGGTGCCCGGTGGAGCTGCGGTGAGTTCCGAAATTCAAGCCGAGATTCGAAGCGGCCGGAAGAGGGCGACCCTTAGGTTTTTCCTAGGGTGTTTTAGGGGTTGTATAACTTAGGTTATCCGATAGTGAAGTTAAGATAACCAAACCCCTGAACTTTTGTTTAAACGGTGACTGAGGATGCTAGTTTGTTAATTATGCCTGTAATATGATGTATTTATATTTGGTGTTGTATGAATATGTGGTTGCTGGATTGTTCTGTTGTTCTACCCCGTTGTCGTCATTATTTGTCCGGGGCTTTATTATTCGCTTCCGCATGTGGCTCTGATGTTCGGGTTGGGTCGGCGACGTTCCTGGGACGTCGCATCATTTCGACCGGAGTAGGGGATGTCGCGAGCTCGATGGGGTTCGGGGCGTGACAAAAATAATTCCTACTCTCTAAATCACAAATAAATTGTACTTAGGGTGAGCAGAGTCGAATCCATAGAGACTGACAAATTGTTAATCCCTTGAAAACCAAGTAAACAATAAAAGCAAAATTAAAAAGGGAGGTTTATGCAGAATATGCTTAAATAAAATAAGCAAACAAAAATTAAAGAAAATCAAATTATGCAACATCTAGCAAAGGTAATCTCACTCAAGTTCGGAAGTTGATCATTGAGTCAAACGAATAATCTCAAACACTGCAATAGACTGGTTATGGTTGTTGAAACGCTTCTAACAACCTAATCTTTCCTTAATATTAGATTAACCGGACACGCGCCTGTGATTAATCCCTTATTAACGAATAACCCCGACACGCGCCAAGGATTCAATTCGCTAATAGCATGAAAAACAAGAAAAACCCAACTGTAGCCAATAAATCACACGCGTAACTTATTCAAGCTAGATAATATATTCTCATAATACAACTTGAATATTTGGTTTTAATCAAGTCATATTATTTGCCATTATTATTAAAACACCTAAACAATTACGGGTTTGGGTATTTCAATTGGCAAACTATCACACTGTCAATTGCACAACGAGCTCTTATTGTAACAACCAACAAAGCAATGGTAAACAATAAAATAAAGAATATATAAATACTGCAGAAATTAAGAAGGATGATTAAGTTTAGATCTCACAACTTGAATGAACTTGAATTTTGATAATCCTTTGCTAGATTAAAGAGGAGTTAGCCACACATGGCTACAAAATGCGCAAAATAATATGTTTCTGAATTTTCTAGAGTCAAGTCTCTCCTCCCCTCTTGCGTTCAACCTCTTAAATAACAAAAAAAAAAAGAAAGTCTAGAAAAAGAAGTTCTATCCAACATGGAAAGAGAAAAAAAAAGGCAAAAACTTCTCCTTAATGTCCCTAATTAAGAGTCCTATTTAAGTACAAAAATCCTTCACAATCAAATCCGGAAAATATGGAAATTAATGGCCAAATCACGTCCCCAAATTCTGCATCAGCTCTGCATCCGCGCGACCTTAAACAGTGAGCACGGATCTCTGAAAAATGGATGTTTTACATGCAGAATCCCAACTAACAGCTCAAAAACACATCAAAAGCGTCCAAAATCTTCACGATTGCATCATTCACCATCACCTAACCACAATGCATAAAAACAAATAAATTACACTCTATTTATTCGAATATTTGCCCAAAATACCACCAAATATAATCAAAATATAAGTCAATTATACACATCATCAGTCTCGCTTTTTTCACTCCCTCTTTGACTAAAACACTTCTCAGCATAATAATCTGACTATAGGGCTACCCTTTTTCCACTCCTGAAATATAAAATATAAACAAATAATGCAAAAAAATATTTAAATACTATTAAAAATTGTCCACGTCAGCGCTGGCCACACCACGTAAGATGCCGCCACATAGGATGGACAGCGTCCATGTTAGCGATTTCCAGCTTAATATTGGCTAGATGAACTGAATTAGCACAAATGCAAAAAGTGTTGGACTCAATTGACAATAAAAAAAAGATTTAGAACTGAATTGACAAAATTACAATAGGTTTAGGACTTTTTTAGTAATTTTCTCATAGATGGAGCAATAGACCAATAGATGAATGGATGGCTTTTGGCCGAAAATATCGGGAGAAGAAATTCTTCACGAGTAGTCTAGATAAGCATTGATATCTTGTTGGTCGATAGTCACGACTAATGTACATATTGTGATTTCGAGAACTTGTAAAATATAGAAATAGATCTTGTATGGATATACATATACATTATGTCAAAATCATATGGACTTCGTTAAGATTGGCATTTTCAGGAGTCGGTTCGAATTGGCTTCAATTGATTGCAGTTTAGTGCCTTTTCAAGTTTTGGTTTCAGGCGCATAAACAAATCAACTGTGCTTGGATTGGGATGTGTTTAAATTCAAAGTACTATTCAGTGACGACCCGTTTGTCTTATTCACCAACCTTTTGTAAACCATTAATTTGTGGTTGACAAGATAAGGTGGAACTGAGATTTCAATGAAAATTTCTTATTTCTAGTGTAATTATTCGTTTTTAGGCAAAAGACAACTTTCAAACAATGAAACGCGGTTGGATAACAGAAAATACTAAGAAGAAAAATTATGCATTCATCAATTTACAATATAGTTTTCGTGTTTGTTTGTTCAATGAAAAACCATTCTTGATAAATTATTTCTAAACTTTCTAGCATTGGATGATAGAAAACTAATCGATCGAGAGAAAGCATTTTTCATTGACTAAAACAAGTTTAGATTAGGAAAAACGACTTCCCATTTTAACAAGAAAAAAATAATTTTCATGATTTGGTACTTCGCGTCCAAATGAAAAGATTAGATTCTTTTGTGTAATTTCCTATCTCTCATCAATTTTTTTCTATTTTTCCAATGATACATATATGTATATGTATAATTTGTTTTTACAAATATGTTCGTCTATCTCCTCAATACTTCGATAATACTCATGTTCTTCTACATTCCCAAAACATATGATCACATATAATACTTACAAATATGATTTCTTAATTTCTTTCCTAATCTCTTTATATCAATGTTATTTTGATGGATTACAAAATAAACATAAAAGGTTAATTCCAGTTTGTTAGTCATTATTTGTTATATATATTGATATATGCTACCTTTAGTAGATTCATTTTGCAATCGCAATTAATGTTGATTTCATTAATTGAGGCACTTGTCATTCCAATGTTTTCACAATTTTTTTCTTGAAAAAAAAATAAAGTTGACTTCTTGAACATGAACTTCAAATATTTTGTTTTTCCAAATTTCTCCAAAGAAAAATTAAGAAAGCACATCACTCTTTCTTAGAGGACGGACTATTATTTTTACATTAATTGATGTAATCAAACACATTTAAGGAAATGAATAATGATAAATTCAAACATGACACGAATTGATTCTTATTGTATATAATCAATTTTTAACATGTTCAATAACAGTACAATATTTTTTATTATATTTTTTAATTAAGCTACACAAGAATTCATAATCTGAATTTTAATTCGAGGTATATGGTGTTGCTCATATCTTACAAAGATTTGCTTATTTATAGATCAGATCATATTAGAGCTCTTTTTAGAGAAGAATTATCATGCGATTAATTTAGGGAGAATGATACAAATAGTTCAAACTTTGGCCCAATATACAATTCGTTATTAAATTTTTAATTTATTTAATATTATCCCTAGACTTCAACCAAATGTGCAATGTCGTTCCTAAACTTTTAATTTGTTTAATGTGATTCATGAACTATCGCCATGTGTAAAATGTCATCCTTGAACTTTTAATTTGTTCAATATGGTCCATGAATATTTTATACGTGTTCAACTTGATCTCTGGACTATATGAAAATATTTAATATTGTTCATAAACTTGAATTAATGAAGCATAACATTGGTTATTTTCATAGACTTTAGGGACTAGATTAAATATTTACTAAATGTTCAAAAACCACATTGAACAAACTAAAAGTTCAAGGAAGTCATTGCACGTCGAGTCAAATTTCAGGAGCTATATTGAACGAATTAAAAGTTTGAGAATTTAGAGTTCGGAAACCATTTGTGTAATTATCTTATTAATTTATGAAGTTACTATTGACCTTGTCCAAAAAATTATTATCTTAAAAAAAATTTTGCCCAAAGAAAGTTCCAAAGATCTCTCTCTCCTCTCTCTCTCTCTCTCTCTCTCTCTAGTTTTCTAAACCGGCAAAGATCAAGTAGATGGAAGAGGAGGCAATTCACGGTTGATTCAAACATTCTGCTCAAGAAATGGTCAGATTCGGCCCCCCATTTCTTGATTTCTTCTCTCAAACGCCCCGAAAACGCGTTCCGTCATCTCTCAATTCCTCAAATTCTTCCGTGATGCAGAGATTCAATTTCCCTTTCCATGTCCTAATTCCGGGGATCGCGTGATTAGTTTCTTGCACATTCTTGTCGTCGTCGCCGCTGCTTCATAATGAACGACTTCGACGGCCTGCTCGCCGCCGATTTCGGCCTCAAATCGCAGATCAAGTCGGCCCCAATGTCCGCCTCCAAGCCTTCTTCCAATTCTCGACCCTTTCCCGTTGACCCAGATCCTGTTTTGAGCTTTAGGGGCGCTCAAAGATCGGAGAAGTTCGACAATTATGGTGGGTTCGACCATACGAAGCAACCCAGGAAGCCCGATTCCGGTTCCGTGCCCATTTCGGGCTCGAAGTCGTCTTCGAGCTTGCCGCTTTACGATAAGCCCGTTTATGATGGAGATAATGATGTGCTGGATCGCGTGCTCGGATCGAGGAGCTCTTCTAGCGGGAGTGGCAGTGGCCACTGTGACGATCTTTTAGCTGGAGTTGGGAAGAAAGACGACGGTTCTAAGAGTAAAGCTGCGAAGAACGGCGATATGGGTATGCAGCATTTCGATGGTTTGATGCCTGGATTTGGTAGGAAGGCTTCTCCGATTGGAAGGTACTACTTTTGTATTATTGTGTGCCTGTATGGTCAATGTTTCGTGTATGCATTAGTGAACATGCTTGGTCTACGGTGGACGTGAAGAGCCTGCATAATCCTGCATAGTGCGATTTCTTGGCCGGTAGTTAGTGCTTGCTCATGTCCACTTGCAAGCCTAGAATTCTTGGTACAACGAATGATGCCGTTATGTAGCTGGCCTGGGCAAATGAATTCTCAATGTTGGTGAATGGTTCGGTGTGTTCTACTCTGCCGTGATATTGTCTTGAGTTTACTAAATCTCTATGAATGTGACTTGTCTCTTATTAAGTTGCAAAATGAGTTTGTCTTGCTCTCGCAATTTGACACTATATATATGTGGTATGCAATGCCAAGTATGTGAGCCTTTACTCCAAGAATAAGGGGTATCTATAATGTCCATTGCTCCCTCCCCTCTTGTTGACTGATGAGTTAAGATCAGTGATCTAGTGGGGTTGTGGTGCTTTGCTAGGGGTGTTGTTATCCTTTTAATACTTTTAAGATGTCATTGTTATACTTGGTAAATACTCTTTCCTGTAAATGGTTTGGTATATGGATGGTATTCACTTGGGACTGTTCTGACGAGAGGCGTCTGTGGTAGATCTCATTAATTCATTGGGGAATGTGCAAATAATGTTCACTCTTATAATAATTCACGTTATGAAATAAAATAAAATTAAGGCATGACAGCATCTATTCTTTGCTATTATTTCTATTTTAGTTTCCTTTTCTTTTGATTTTTGTACTCTATGCTTGATATGAAAATGTTGGTTACTTCAAGTTTTATCTTTCTCCTCTTCAGACCAAATCCTGAGTCAAGTTGGTCATCTAGGCCTAGGGCTCACACTAGTAAAATGACAGAAGACCCCTTTGTGGTATTGGGATCTACCTCACCCCATGTTGCCTCATCTTCTAATAAGACAGGTAAAGCTGGAAGCACGGCAGCTGATGGTTCATCTGCTTCCGCCGGCGAAATCCAAGATGATTTGGAAATTCTTAATAGTATTAGAAAATCTGCACCATCCTTTTCATTCAATAAGAATGACCAGTCAAGGAGGGAAATGAATGTGGACAATGGCAGCAAATTTCAACATACATCTTTTGACATGGCTTCAGGCTTGAACAACTCCCGCAAATCTACTGGTCAGACTGCTTCTTCACCAATATATGGCAGGGGCAGTACGCATGACACAAAGACCCAGGGCGATACTTCCCCTTGGTCTGAGCGGAATGCGGGATCATCTGATGAAGTTTGGCTCACTGTGTCCGAGATTCCTCTTTTTACACAACCAACAACTACGCCTCCACCATCTAGACCCCCGCCCCCTCCACCAGCCCGAATTCCAAAGGCAGGAAGTAGATTATTTGGATTAAAAAGTGCAAAGAAGAAGATCAATGAATCCTCTTCATTCCCAAATCCCGCTCAACGCTACCACAGTCCAAAGTCAAACCCTTCAATGACCAAGGTCTCGTCTCCATCAGCTGTGGATGAACTTGAAAAGTTTGCCAGGGACAGTAGCCCTAATAGTCCCGATGATCTCGTAAATGGTCTTTCTAGGGAGGAACAGGCTAGGAATTCAGAGGTAGCTGCGTCATCTGCAGCTATGAAAGCGGCTATGGATAGAGCTGAGGTAAAGTTCAGGCATGCGAAGGAAGTAAGGGGTAGAGAGAGTACTAAAGCTGCCAGAAGTAAAGATGCACAGCTGGAAAAGGATGAGAATGTACATGACTCTCAAGAGCAAGCTTTCAAAGAAAAACAAAGGGAAGAGGAAGAGAGGGAGCAAAGGAGACTTGAAAAGGAGAGAGAGAGAGCTAGAGAGATTGAGAGGGAAAGGGCTCGACAAGCTGTGGAAAGGGCTACAAGGGAAGCTCGTGAGAGAGCAGCTGTTGAGGCTCGCCTTAGAGCTGAAAGGGCTGCTCTTGAGAAAGCTAATGCTGAAGTCAGAGAACGAGCAGAACGGGCTGCTGTCCAGAGAGCACAAGCAGAAGCCCGTGAAAGGGCTGCTAATGAGGCCAAGGAAAGAGCTGAGAAGGCTGCTGCTGAAGCAAGGGAGAGAGAAGCACGCGAGAAGGCTGCAGAAGCTCAGATAAGAGCGGAAAGAGCAGCTGTAGAAAGGGCCGCTGCAGATGTTAGGCAAAGGGCTACTACAGAGGCTCGTCAAAAAGCAGCGGCTGCTGCTGCTGGGGCTTTGAGGGCTAGTCAACACAATAATGATAATGATCTCAATTCCTTTTTCAAGATGGGTTCTCATGCCACCACAGCTCCAAGGCCAAGAGTAAGTTCATCGGTATGGATGTGAAAGTCTTTCTTCTCATGTATTGCTCATTCTGTTGTTAACCTCTTGGAACATATGCCTCAGTATCCTGAATTTGATGCAAAAGCTCAGAAAAGGCAAGGGCCTGAAGCGGCAAAGACATCTGCTGCAACATCATCTAATATAAGAAAAGCGTCTTCAACGGCCAATCTTGTTGATGATCTTTCCTCTCTTTTTGGTGGTACTATTCTAGAAAGATGGTTTTCTTTTAATGTCATGGTCATCATTTTGTGTTTATTGCTTGCTGAATATTATTAATCCGTTTGGGCACAAGGTCCTGCACCATCCGGAGAATTCCAGGAAGTTGAAGGTGAAAGTGAAGAAAGAAGAAGATCCAGACTGGAACGCAATCAGAGAACGCAAGAAAGAGCGGTAGGTTTTCATTTTGGCAATTTTTTTTCTGCAACTCTGAAGTGAGTGCTTTTTCAGCTGAAGGTGTTTCGAATGTTGAGTGTATTATGTTTTTACTCTTTGCATGTTTTATTCAGGCCAAAGCACTCGCTGAGAAAAATCAGCGTGATCTTCAGACTCTAAAGGAACAGGAAGAGAGACATGTAAGAGGCTTGAGTTTCCCACTCTGTGTATAGTTTCACCAAGATGCCATAGGTTTTCTATCATACTTATTTGATGTTGTGGCTGTGACATGGGAAAGGTGGAGTTATCAATGTAGCCCCTCAAAGTGGAATCAATATGACCCCATCTGATATGTTATGCTGCAATTTCTATCTGATGTTTAAGGAAAATGATAAGTAGAGTAGGAGGTGTAGTTGCTGTAGTGGGGATTATAATGGGTGTTAGAATCGGAAAGCAACACAGGGGCTTAAGTGCATAGACTGAACCCCTCCCCCCCCCCCCCCCCCCCTCTCTCTCTCTCTCTCTCTCTGTGACATGATATTAGTTAGTTATGCCTCATTACTTCCCAAAAAGTTGTCTTCATGGTGCCCATAAATGCTTGGAGTTGCATATCTTTGCGTGTGAATAATTCCTCTTGCTTCTGATTACGCATTTATCTTCTCGGTGAAAAGCTATATCCTATATGGCTATTTGCTGACACTCCTGCTATTAAGTTTTCCTTAAGTTAACGTTAACCGCTTATCTGACAAATTCCTTCAGAGGATTGCTGAAACACTGGATGTTGAGATAAAGCGCTGGGCTGCTGGAAAAGAGGGTAACTTGCGTGCTCTGCTATCCACTTTGCAATATGTAAGTTAGATGTGTTCCTCCATGTTCTTTTCCCTGTTGTGCATTGCTTGCAAAAATACAGGCTGCATCTTCTGGTACTCATGCTCTGGGACGTCAAGAAGTCCCATGAGGACTTAAATTAGTGTAGCTAATGCATGCTTTTTAGGTAAATGATGCTTTGGACGTGGCCTGAGTACTTTAGGCATTGTTTTTTTTTATTTAATGATACTGGCATTGGATGGGTGCAACAACAAGTGTTATGCAATCTTCTGTTACTCATCCTTTGGGACATCAAGAAGTCCCATGAGGACTTCTATCAGTGTAGCTGTTGTATTAATACGCATGCAATTAGGTAAAATGATGCTTTGGACGTGGCCTGAGTACTTTTAAGCTTTATGTTTTCGGATTAACTGATATCCACATTGGACAGGATGCAACAACAAGAGTAAGACAAATGCATGGGAGAGAATAGGCACCCATCTGCATTGAAGCTGTTACTATCTCCTGTCTTGGTTTCATTATAGATTAGATTTGTTAAAAGAATGCATGGTTTATTCAGATGCGATCTTTTGGTATACAAGTAATGGAGCATTAAATATTTTTCCTCACCAGAGCCAAAAACTGATGTTCCCCGTTTTCAAAGCTCCAAAAAAAGAGGTGGATTTTATGTGGTTCAATATTGAAATTTGCGGTGGTAAATTTGGCTGAATATGGGATGGCCATTCTTCTTTAGCATTTCACTCATGACGAGTTCTTGAGATCCTTGAAGTCAGTATGTATAACATGGGATTATTGGATAATTATAGCAGGATTTTAATAGATGACACAATAATGCACTTGAGTCCTAAAACTCACTTTTTGGATTTAAATCATAAAACTTGTCACAGTCGTTCATTTTAATCCTTCTGTTAACTCCGTTTGGCTTTAGTGGATGGAAGATCTACGTGGCTTCTTTTTTTTCCTTAAAGGGCACATGGCGTTTCTAGGACCCAAGTGCATCTAAGTTGCAAGTTTTAGGATTTAGATGCACTAAGTGAAAGTTTTAGGACACAAGTGCATTATCATAACAGATTGTAGGACTTACCTTGTGATTGTTACTATAAACACAATAGGGAGATGTCTGAGTGTTCTTCTTGAATGGCAGTTGTGGCACTCTCTCACAGTAATCAAATGCTTTTCATTGGAAAGCAGTACATAGGAAACAGTTTTGCATGAAAAAGATGTAGGTGCAAACTTTGTGTCACATCACAGTGCCTACAATAAACACAGCAAACCCAGAAGATTTAAAGCTGTTGGCGGTGATAAGAGGGATCATGCACTTACAGAAATTCCTCATTGGTCTACTTGATAGAGAAAGTAGCTACTTTCTTGCTTCGTGTGCATGAGTTCAGATGTTTTTTGCTTTAAAAAATTGCACTGGACACATTGAGGTTTAAGGAAGATGCTTCCAAGAAATACTGCTTGTGAGCCATGTTAAACTGATAGCATTGTTGAGCTTTTGCTGACTTGATCTGGATGTACTCCTGCATAGGACTGTTTTGCGTATTTTTAAGCTACCTGCTTGTTTTTAAGCTACCCTGTGTTTATCGGCATATATCACCCAAAGTTATTTATTAGACATTTTGCTCAAATCTCATATCAACTTTTTATGATTGTATCCTCTACCATTTATTTCTCTTTTTCAATTGTTTGAAGAATACCTTTCTGGTGATAAGGCTAAGCAATTTCTGTTAATCATATTCTTATTAGGTGCTCTGGCCTGAATGTGGTTGGGAACCTGTTTCTATGACGGATTTGATTGCTGCTGCTTCAGTTAAAAAGGTCTATAGGAAGGCAACTTTGTGTATTCATCCTGACAAGGTGCAGCAAAAAGGTGCCAATCTTCAGCAGAAATATATTGCTGAGAAGGTTTTTGACCTCCTTAAGGTATTTAAAATGCAAGAGCTTTGAAATTGTCATCTTATTTTTTTGGTGGACTGAAAAACATTAGGACAGTTTCACAAAAATAGCATTGCTAACATCGGAAAAATACAAAATGACTCTAGTCTCACCCATTCATTGGCATGCCATAAGCCGCATCCATGATGCAGTAGATTGTGTGTCTTAATCTTGATGTTATGCTTTTCTTTGTATTCTATGGTTGGAGAGTAGGGTTAGTCCCATATTATCAGGTTTGAATGGAGGGTAGGTCCTACATTTGGATCTGATTCTATTATGCATGTGGAAATCAGTTAATATTTTTTTTGTAATGTACGTCATTGGATTTGGCAACTTTTGCTTTGCCATTTTTTAGGAAATACCAGCTACACAAACTGATCTGCTTGTTTTCTCATTAGTTATGAAAATTTTGTCGACGGAAAACATTAAGACATTTGGAAAAGAGCTCATATAAAGAAAATGCTCATTTGCATGATTGAGAAGTTATTACAAGGTTACATTTTGGATGCTTTATTTAATGTTCTAAATCATTTTAAAGATCATTAAAAGAAGATCCATCCTCTTCAAAGACTTCATTATTTTTTTTTTCCTTTCCCTTTGGGTACTTACCAAATGAGGAATAACAGTGGGAATTTTCTCCAAAAAATAAAAAATTGGTAGGAAGTTTCTTCATCTTTTGGCATGTGAATACCCTGCCAGGTCTGCAATTCTGGTTCCCTGATCTTGCAGTGGTGCCCCTTTAGCAGTCTTTGCGCTTCTGGAAGTACCTTATTCTTTGTTGGTTTTCCGTAAACATAATACATCATTAACAATTCTTTTGGAGGAGGGTAAATGACCCTTCTGAAGATTCTCCCTCAGCGCTCTCTACTTTTGGTAATGTTTGCTCCATGTGATTATGTGGGAAAGAAGTTTTTTTTTTGGGTCAAAGCGGGGAAAGAGGTTTTTACTACTTTTATGGGTGCCATTTGGTTCTTGTTTCGTGGTTTTAGTAATACGACATTCCAATGTCAGCGTTGATTATGAATTGTCCTTGTTATTACAGGAAGCTTGGAACAAATTTAATTCAGAGGAGCTCTTTTGAATTTTTGAGACAACCTTTCAGCTTCAAGCTATTTTAAGCAAGCGTACCATTTCTTTCCTTGGCGGATACTCCTGGAGGACAATGAATGTCTGAGGAATATAATCTTGCCAATATTGCACCCATTTTGAAATACAGTATATTTAAGGAAGTTTACCCTCAGGAGCTGCCAAAACCGTTCTCCTCATAGCCAATGATTTACTCAGGGTTACCAAACAAGTACATTCACTCAAGGACTATAAGGATCTTGGTGATCCTTATGTTGTAGGTTACTGAATGGAAGATCCTGTGGTCGCGCCTGCAATGAATTTCCTCTGCATTGTCTGAGTGAGGAGGCTCAAACGCATTGCCTTTTGGAATCCCCCACCCAGCAAATATAATAGCATTGTGTATACATCTCATGGAATTGGAACATTAACATCCATACCAGATTGCTGGTACACTTGTGAGAGATTTTTAGCATGGGTAAATTGTCGATATTCCCCTTTGAGGTTTTTAGCTAGCGAACCCCCTCCACTTTGAAAACAGTGAAAGCAGTCCCTATGCTTTTGATATTGGTGATAAAAGTCCCTCTGTACCCCTTCCCTTATGCGGTAGCATGTGAGATTGCTACTTCACCAGATACCTAAGTCCAGTAGAATTGTTGTCAAAAGTAGGATGGAGGTCTCACCAATATCCAAAGCTTGTGGACTAACTATACTAATTTTAGACTAGAGGGGTTGCTGGCTAAAATTGCGCAAGTAGCGGAGGTGTCTCGACGATTAAGCCCTCTGTTTTGGTTGTATTCAGATTATTGTCTATAAGGAAGCTGAATGGCGACGGGTACTTCCCTTTGATTAGTTTCTTTTCCTCTCTTCGTGAACAGGGATTCTACAATCGCTCAGCCCGGTTATTATAGTTACTTTAGCATTGAAGCAGATGGGTTTCTTTTAGTTTTTAGAGATTTTTGGATATGGTAGATGTCTACAGAGGATTTACTTTTTCCAGGGAAATGTGCAGGGCAATCTATGACTTCAATTGGGTCTGCATGCAATGGAACAGTGAAACATTCTAAGTGTCGTTTGGCCGTTTTTGTTCCTTTTGGGTTCTGGTTTGTTTAGAACCGGAAATACTAAACTAAAACTGCCCTAAAACCTATTGAGAATACTTAGTTTGGGTTTGGTTTTTCTGACACCCTTGGCTGCTGGCGCTAACATACAAATTGTAGTAATTTCTGCGAGACGTCGAGTAGATCTTACTAGGCATTAAGCAATCCAGATCAGAGCAGCTTCATTACCTCCTGGCCGGTGGCCAAGTCATGATCAATCAAATAGAACTAACTTAGAGAATTTGTAACGGTGGTTCCCACTATCGGGATCATTATAATCATCGTCGATAAACTAAGATCTACTTTGCCTAAAGCCGCTCAATCGGGTGATTAGCATTAAAATTAAGGATGGGAGGAGTGAAAGATAAGAAGATTTCAAATAAGTACGAGGATTCAATTCACAAGTCGACTATATTAGCTAGTTAAATATCTTTAAATAAGACTGCTGAGTGTTGACTAAGACAGTGTTTTGTTCAATCTCCTAACCAATTTCCATCCTCCTTTAATGCACGATTCTTTCATATTGATCCTGACTCAATTTTCCGCTCCAAGGGAACTCAAAGGTCGAAGACTACCGACCGGCTAGAGTGAATTCAAGCATACAAAGCGATCAGAGAAACCCGAGTCACAGTTCAATTCAACTCTTGATTACGTGTTTGACTCGGGCTCCAACTCATCGTCGAGCTTACATGATGATGATAACATATTTGATCGCATGCTGGGATCGAAGAGCTCTTCTATTCTGAGTGGAAGTGATTATTTTCATTACATTTAGCTTGATTTTGGGTAAAGGAGCGGTGGCTACCAAGGAAGTAATAACACCTAAAGAGGCTAGAGCAAGGCCTAATTGAAAATGAATCGAATTATTGATTGTGTCATAAAGACCTTTATGTCCACGCCCCAATCACACCCCCCCCCCCCCTCCCCCCGCGGAGGAATATGTGCTTCTCAAAGATATTTTATATTGTGCCCAATCCCGAAATTAGTTCTATACATATGACCAGCAACGAGAAAAAGAAATGCAATAGCTAAATGATGATGAGCAATATCAGTCAACCATAAACTTTGCGTTTGTGGATGGAATCCCCCTAGAAGGGTTAGAATGGCAGTTCCTGATCCTTTGGTAGTGTCGAGGTGAATGGCAATCAGCCTTAGAAGCATTTTGTTGAATTGATACCTGGATCCAGTCTAATATCTTCTTCGATAAACAGGTAGTTTTTAGTTTTCATTTGACTTTTATGCTCAATTCACCTTATAATGTTTCGATTGATCAGATGGTCGAAGTTAAACGTCAACTTGGTGAACACGTTGTAATTTTGGGAGACTTTCATGTCAACCATACACTAACTGTGACTTTCATGTCGAACGATTCCACCGAGCAGCCAGCCTCCTGTTCACACTAATTTTTAATCTAGGTGAACCGCGAGTAATTCATATGCTTTAGGTTTAGTTATCCATGATTGTGTCTGTAACTGGACTCTCTAAAACAAAGGTGAGTTTCTCTGTCCTGGACATCAGGTATGTTGGACATCATTACTTTCCCTGATTCAAATTACTAGTCACTTATAAAAATATTGGGACAATGCCACATGAAGTCCTGCAATCAAGTTCTAAAATCTAAAGTTTTCGAATCGTGCAATTAAACCCTAAATCTTGCACAGAAAATGCAATGGAGGGCTACTTCTGCTTGACTAGACTCTATGAACTGAAATTTCTGCTAGCGACTTTCCAATACCGAGTAATGGTCTAACCATCTCTCTATCTAGTCATGGCCACGGTTCGAAACCGACCGGTTCCGGTTCGTGGCCAAGTATGAACCGGACGGTTCCGGGCCGGTTCCGATTCCGGTTCAGGTTCGGAACCGATTCCGGGCCGGTTCATAATTTTTCTTTTCTGTTTTTTTTCTTTTTCTTTTCCTTTTCTTTTTTTTTTCTTTTCTTCCTCCGCCGGCCATAGCCGGGGCCGGCGGAGGTCGCCGGCCTCAGCGAGGCCGCCCTCGCCGGCCTCGGCGAGGGCCGCCTCGCCGGGCCGGGCGAGGCCGGCCTCGCCCGGATCGGGCGAGGCTCGACCTCGCCGGCGTCGGGCGAGGCCGACCTCGCTTGAACTGGCAAGGCACGCCTCGCCAGGCAGAACGGCGAGGCCGGCGAGGTCGAACCCTTGCCGGATCTGGGCGAGGCTCGACCTCGCCGGCAAGAAGCG
Organism: Syzygium oleosum; assembly: GCF_021117445.2. NCBI lineage: Eukaryota > Viridiplantae > Streptophyta > Magnoliopsida > Myrtales > Myrtaceae > Syzygium > Syzygium oleosum. Next base: position 1,955,794 of record NW_026607510.1, on the reverse strand, counting down.
GCGAGGCCGACCTCCCGAGGCCGACGAGGTCGAACCCTCGCCGGATCTCGGGCGAGGCTCGACCTCGCCGGCGTCGAGCAAGGCTCGACCTCGCCGGCGTCGGGCGAGGCCGACCTCGCCGCAACCGGCAGCGAGGCCGGCCTCGCCGGCCGCGAGGCCGCTCGCCGACGCCGGCGAGGCTCGACCTCGCCTGCAACTGGCGAGGTCGAACCCTCGCCAGATCTGCAGCTTCTTCTTTTTTTTTTTTTTTTTTTTTGAACCGGGCCCGTAGGGCACGGGCCGGTTCCGGTTCCAAACCGCGGGCCCGGTCAACGGGCCGGGCCCGGGTTTGACCGGGCCGGTTCCGGGCCGAAACCGGCCTGTGGCCATGACTAACTCTATGCTTTTCTTACAGTAATCTGATAACTGAACAGTTAATCTAGTACAATCCTCAAATTGTAAATTCGTATCAACATTCCTCACTGTCATTCACTCTTCCAGAGAGAATGAGTAAGCAGAACAAAAATTGACTGAAAAATAACCAGACAGATGACTTTCTGTTGCATAGTGATTCAGGTCATCTTCGAGCAATCCTGGAATTCCGGTTCTTACTTCTCAGTAACAAAACCAACCAAGTTGCTAGTTCCATTTGCCCAATTTGCGAACTCTGCAGAAGGAAAGGGAGAGTGCTTGTTGTGCAATCATAAGCATAAATTTCAAAGAAAAGAAACCCAGCATTTATAGCTGAACATGGAAAGGACGACGGGTCTGCACAGAAATCTAGCATCAGTTACAAGCATTTATTTGTCACTACATAATAGTGTCGAAAAAAGGAAAAAAGGAGCTTCTTCTGAACATCAGAATTCCTTTCCCTGTGAATCACTAACTATTAGTCCCGCCATACGCTGGTTAAAGGAGGGTGAAATGTGATGTTTCCATAACACAAGCATGGGCAATATACGAGCATTTATGAGTAGGCTACCCAAAGCTGATCAAGAAAGCGTGAAACCCACCTATGTGCTTGACAACGTGGACCCAATGACTACAATTAATTTCAGATGTGCGAGTGGAATAAGGAATTTGGGAAAAGCTCACTTGTTCTTACAGAACTTTTATTATCCAATCATCTGCAATTCGGATGCCAGGTTTCCGTATGGTCAAAACACCAGAGCTGCTTTTTCCTTGAAGCAGAAGGGGCCCGAATTCAATCTGGGCCTTTAGATTTCCTGGCTCGATGAGAGCATTCTTTGGCCCACCAGCATGTCCAAGAAGTATGATCCGCTCGATTATGCACTCTGATTTAAATGGAAGATTACCAGAGGTAGCAGGTGCCATGTTAAGTGATGCAAGTTTGCCCTCAGCGAAAACAAATCGCCGGTGAATGTATGCCCCATGCTTGAATTCAAAGCTTTTCCCATCATCAATATAGAGTTCGCCTTCGGCTGCTTGGGAACTATTCAGAGCTATTACCTGAAATGAGATAGGAATGCTGTAAGCAACACTCACAAGTCACCAGTAACAGCATTCACGGGACAGGAAAAATGGGCCTTCATAATGTCTGCATTAGGAAAATAATCACATGCACAAGCAACACTGAAAGAAGTGTAAAAGCATCAAAGGAAAAATCTTACAAATCTGGACATATTATAGGTGGATGATATAAATAAATAACAGTTATCCACAGAGGAACAGTACTGAGAAAGAACATGAAGACAGCAATTACACCATCTCAGAGGTTATTGCAAAATTAAAAAGTGCCATTTCCAGGAAGCAATTTATTAGATGGTCTTTTCTCTTTAAATGCTGATAATCATAATTACAATAAGCCAGTAGTATGATTCCAACATAATCATTGGTTATTCTAGAGGTTACTTCATATTGCATTGTGCAATAATCAGATAAGTGCATCAAGAATTCTTCGACTCCAATATCATATCAGAACCGTATAATAGGAATAAATTGATCATTCATATGTTACATGATTCCCAGTTACATGCTGAAGCCAAGACTGAAAGTTACAGTAAGGCCCAAAGGCTTTCAGAAAACATAAGCAAGGGAGCATTTATAAATTGCTGTGTGTATTTAGTAAGCTTGGAGCATAACAACTTGAGCCTCGAAATGACAAGATATTGTCAATACATACCAGAGTGTAAGGATCATTCACCATCTGTGTGGTGCTACGACGAAACCGATCTCTTCGTGGTATGATGGTTCCAGCCCTCTGGAAAGCCGGAACATGGTCTTCTGAAGCTTCCAGCTTGTGAGTTTTACTGCCCACGTATGCTGTCCCAGTTCTTAGGTCATACCAAGACTCTTTCCCCGGCAAATATACTGATACATGTTTGGCACGCTGGTCCAGAAGAGTAAAGTATGCTTGATATTGCTACTAAAAGACAATAAAAGAACAACAAACTGAGGTTCCAAAGAGGACAAAAAAGCAATGATAAAGCACCTCAGTGAAGATGCCTTGGACCAACAGACTATTTCCCACCATGAATGCCTCGTCTTTGTCAAAAGTAGCTTCATCAAAAGGGAACTCCATCCACAGAGGGCGTAGCACTGGAACACCAGTGACGTTCGCTTCTCTGAACAATGTGTAAAAGAGTGGGAGCAGCATGTAGCGTGTGCGTATGGCATCTCTCACCAGTTCAGTATTGCGCTCTCTGTAACAACATAAAGAACAATGGCAGACCGAAATCAGCATCAGAAGGGGCCGACGGGGTTGACAGTATAGTATTGTCTGAATGGTCACCCATGATGAGGGACTACCACAATGGACGTGCTACTTTAAATCATTGTATCGAGTTACAGACCCACTTGTCCTCCTATTAATTAGGGAAAGCGTAACATTTTCCCACAGAAGAATACTATGATCCATTCACAACTTGGATATTAAAGGACAACCTACCCAAACGACCAAGGTTCCCGTCTTTTCGTGTCCTGATGGGCATGCCCCCTGAAGAAAGGATAGTACGCAGCAAGTTGATACCAGCGGACAAATAACTCAGGTTCAGGGTTGCCAAAATAACCACTAACATCCGCACCTACAGACGATGCAAAGTTACATTGCAAAGAAAAATTTTAAAAAGAAAAAAGAATCTCACATCAACTATTAATTCTAATCAATCAAAACTAACCAGTGAATGAAATTCCAGTGAGACCGAGAGCCAAAACCATGGGAACTGAAACCCTGAGCTGATCCCAATCTGCTGTATTATCTCCAGTCCAGATTGCTCCATACCTTTGACTTCCGGCAAAAATAGCTCTGGAAAGAACAAAAGGCCTGTCATTTCCATTTCCTCGCTTTAAGAGCCCATCAGATGTTGCCATGTGGAAATAAAGACCATTGGCATTATGCAGTTCTCGATGTTCCACACCTCCATAGTGTAAAGCATCTCTTGGCATCGTCAGCTGATGACAAAAAAAAATTCAATCCACCATGATTCTGTTATTTAAACAAACCCAGGTCGATAAATTAGCTATATGCTATTCTTATACGACGAATAACTTATCCACTCTCAATTCTCAATTCATTTTTTCCTTCCACGATATATCAGAGCGGGAGAACAAATTCTCCTCAACCAAAAACAACTGGCGGATTCTTCTTACAAATTGCCAAGAACAAGATTTTTTGGACAGTAGAACTTCTCGTTCTGTTTAACATCGTAACCTTCTGTATATACTGATTACACACAAAAAGTCTTGAAGAAGCCAAGATGAAGTTATGAAGCTTGACATGAGTCTACCTTAGACAAATATTTCAGCCTACCATTTTAAAACTATAAAAGCTTATTCAATCTTTCTTTTCTGTCAATCTATCTTGCATCACAAGTAAGTACAATAATTGTTCCCAGTCCAATGGTCAAGTCACTAGATTCCGAGACAGATGGTGTACAACAGATTAGAACTAGCAAGTCATGCTTTGCACAAGCCTAACTGAGAAATTTAACGTGTAATTAAGTTACCATGGGATGGTTCTAGCACATAAGTTGCCTAAATAAAATTTAAACACCCCCTTCCCCCAAATTGAAAAGGGAAAAGTCCGTAACTCCTCGTGCTGCCACTGAATATAAACCAGAATGCATAAGCATCAGTCAGAAAAATTAAAATTAAATTTTCTTGAATGGAATCGATAATGCAGCATAAAACCCCAATGTTGACGTTTCTCCAAGACACAGATAAAATGATAAAAGACCTGCTTACTTAACCTTGTTAAGGATATCAAGTTCTTTAAGTATTTACTTTTCTGGTGAAGCTAAGAAACTTCGCATAAAATTTGCAAAAGAAATGCAGAGATATGACTAATGACTTCCACAAGCATTAAAAAATTACTATCATAAGTCTCATCCAAACGGTCAAGGGTTAAAAGCTCTTCATGGTCTGCAATAGCTCTAGTTCTTCGCACTAGCACCAACATAAGGTCCTATGAGCATTCCCCACAGAGTGATGTGACCCAGGTACAGTTTAAGATATGATATTTGTAAGAGAAGTGAAGGTGTATCATGAATGGTAACCAATAAAACCTAATCTCAGCATGCATGTGGACTTTAAGAGCCAAAGAAAAGAACATAAAGAACATACATACCTCAGGACCGTTAAAAACAGAAGGCTCATTCATGTCATTCCATATGTACAGCGAAGGTGTTGAGCCGACATAGTTTTCAAATGAGAACCTGTCGGCCCACCATGATCTGATTTCCGGATTTAGCATATCAAGGTATGATGATGAACCGGGCCAACACCAACCATCAAAATCGTTTCCGGAGGCATCCTTGATATAATAGCCATTCTTGGAGGCCTCCTTGTGTATGAAGTATGACCCGTCACGCTTAATATGAGGATCCACAATTGTCACCAGGTGCCTACCCTTTGCAGCTAGCTTCCGTTGCATCTCCTCGGGATGAGGGAAAGACACCTTATCCCAGGTGAAGTACCTCCTGCCGTCTGTGTGGTCAATATCGAGCCAAAGAACATCACAAGGGATGTCATGCTCATCGAATTTGGAATGCACGTTCTCAACATCCTCCTCATCCCTGTAGTTCCATCTAGACTGGTGATAAGCTGTGGCAAACAGCTGAGGCATTGCAGGCATACCCGTCACACTAACATATCGCTTCACGACATCCTTAGGCCCTGGACCAATGAAAAAGAAAGCATCCACGATCCCAGCCTCGCTCATCCAAAAAGTATCCACCCGCTTCTGCGACGAAGGCAGCGCAATCCCGGAATCAGCATCCCACCCCTCACCGAGAACATCAATCTGCATCTCGGCCGCATTCAACCAAAAGAACCCGGAAGACCCTCTCGCCTTCCCATGGGAAATCATGAAGGGAATCGACCCATAAAGCCCAAAGGGAGATTCATGCACGAACTCAAACACATCCAAATTAAACAACCTATACGGCTCCGAGTGCTCGATCCCGGGTCCTCTGGTCGGTTTCAAGGCCAGACTAGTGGCGTGCTCGGGAATACCGTAAACAAAGTCAGCCCCATAGAACGAAACATCGAAGCTAATGGATTGAGGACCATAAGGCCTAGTATCCGTATGGGACCTGAACCTCTCTTCCCACTCCTCCCCTTCTTTCTTCGCCCTCAACTGCTCGAAGTCGAGCAAGCCATGGGAATTCAAAGACAACACGCGATCCCCACTCGATCTCTCGCGAACATAAACCTCGAAAGGGTCGTGACGGACCACCCCCTCGTGGTCATCCGACAGGAACACGATCGACGAGAGATGCTCGTCGCCGCCGACCTTCTCCGTGGAGAGCCTCTGCAGCCAGAGCTTCTCGGACTCGAACCCGGGGACGACCACATCGGGGACCTGGAACCGTTTCTTGGGGGATTCGAGAGATGGGTCCTCGTCAATCTTGACCCTCAACACGCCATCCCGGTAAACGGAGAGGGTCAGGGCGAGGGGCTTGACCGGCTCTTGATCCTCGCGATCTGGGTCCGGTTCTCTGGGGGCGAGCTTGGCGACGAGATCGCCGCCGGAGACGGAGACGTGGGTGGCGACGAGGGCGCAGGAACCGGGCTTCCGGCCGCGGGCGCGCTTGCAGAACGGGGTCTGGTTGCAGTTCCGGAACTCCTCCTTCTTCCAAGAGCGGACGGAGCCGGGGCTCCAAAGGAGGACGAGGAGGAGGGAGAGGAGGAAGAGGAGATGGGTCCTCATGAGGGGGTGGAGGAGGAGGAGGAGTGGAGATGGTGGGAACCCTAGAGGGACGAGTTGAACGGAGAGCTACGAGAGTTGAACAATGGCGTCGTGGGTCTGCGAGGTCAGTGTCTGCGAAGACTACACCAAAGCGACTCACTCAGTAAGAAGACGGGGGGGCCTGCGCGGAGAGAATACGATTCCCAAAACGCAGCGCCGTTTTAGGACCGATGAGTGCTTCCTAGAACGGTATGTCGTTGTGCTTCCCTCGAATTTGTATTAGTATTTTTCGGGTTTGAGATGAGGACGCAAATGGTCGCTGAACTTTTACCCAACGTGTGATATGGCTCCTAAGCTATTTTGTTCAATGTGATGCTTAATGCGCAATATAGTTCCTGGACTTTTAATTTGTTCAATATGGTCTTTAAATTTTTTTTATACATATTTAATGTAGTCCATGAACTATACGAAAATGTCTAATATTGTATTTTCATTAATTCAAGTTCATGGATAATATTGAATATTTTTATATAATTCAAGGATTATATTGAACATGTACCAAAATTTTAGGGACTATATTGAATAAATTAAAAGTTTTATGAACCACATTGTACATTAAGTCAAAATCAAGTAACCACATTAAACAAATTAAAAGTATATGAACCATATTACATATTGGGTCAAAGATCAGAGATCACATTGAATAAATTAAAAGTTCAGGAATCATATTGTACATCGAGCTAAAATTTAGAGATTATTTGTGTCATTTTGTCTTTTGATTTTCTAGCGAGTACTTTCTACAAAAATACACTTTTCTTCGTATGCAGGGAACACACATAACGATATATATTTTTCAAGTTTTCTTGACCCAATTTCTTCCTAACTCTTATTTTTTTTTTTTCATCTCGGTTGAGATTCTTCACAATGTTCACATAATGTAATTTGTACTTTTACTCTTGTAGAAGTTGGATAAAAATAAACGTGATTTAAATATTTTTTTTCACTAGTTTTCAACCGGTCTCTAATATTGAAAAGTAAAAGCACTATAGTTTTTCTACATCATTGAAATTGAAATGAGAATGATTTTTCACACCGAAATGTATTTTAATTCTGAAATCACACTAAAAAATGCCATTAAAATTTTCTCGAGATCTAACAAGTAGTCCCAATGGGTAGATGCATTCCCCATTTGGAACTATGGATATCATGTGAGCAAAAGCCTTGTCTCGATTGAAAAGATAAGATGCACAAATATTTTTTCACCCAATGAAAATTTATTCTTGAGACATATTGTCATATTCACTTATGGAAAAAGTACTGAGCTCCAGCTAAAATCGCTTGACCCTTTTCTGAGGGTCCGTTTGATTGAAGAAAAACTGTTTTCGAGAAATTTTTATCCGACTTTTTAGTATTTGAATTACGGAAAACTAATTGATTTACGAAAAGAGCTTTCCATGAACTAAAAACAAGCTTAGAATAAAGAAAGATGACTTCCCTCTCGACAAAAAGGAAATCACTTTTCCTAAATCATCAAATAAATGAAAACTAACTATTTTTCTTGAAAATAATTTTCATGAAAAATATTTTCCTTTATCATTAACTTTCCGGTAAAACAAACACATCCTAAAATGTAAATCACAATCCCACACTGAAACAATGTTTGCACCGAATACTCTCTATCGTTCGGCATCAAGTGTCCTTCCAGCATACTAAATAGCAAATGTACGGTGTATAACGTAAAGAGAACAAGGATATGCCAGAAGATCATATCATCTAAATCTCAAAAAAATTGTGATTCCCGTTTCGTACTATGAGTAGAACGAGAATGTTGGCGAATATTTAAACTAGTCAGTCGCATTCTTGGCTTCACAGAGTTACATCTTATTCTCACACACAACGGTGAGAAAGCATGCGGAGGTTGGCATTTGCACATGAGAAAATTAGGCTACATGACCGAACGACCGATCGCTCGTCTCATGGTAGGTTTGGGACCATCGCCAGGAACATGAACAAGCATTACCGATTTCTTGCAAATTAAGAGAGAAAATCTTCTGATACAACTGAAAATTTGAGATCAGCTATCTTCACTGTCGATAAGAGAACTGAAACAAAACACTAACCAGAACCTGTCATCAACAAGAAGTGCATGAGTATGAGGCAAGAAAGCTACGTAGTTCTCGATGAACTAACGAGTGTCTAAAGACCTATACCTCAATGTATTAGCCAAATAATCTCAAGAACAAACATCTTTAAAACAATCATCCGAGCAAGCCATCTCACAATAAAAGATGGTAGAAGTTGCATTCCACATCCCAACCTATACATCAGTACCAGGATCTCCAACACATCCAAAAAACAAGGAAAAAAAAAAGACTGATGGATAAATTCCTTACGGATTACAAAATTCACGTCCATCATGTACAGTGTCCATATCTTTCCTAGACCAGACATCTCCTCAACTTCTATATCGACCTGAATTCTTGTAGACAGACCAAGCCAAATGATGTGAAGCAAGCTTTCTTCATGAGAAACCACTGGTCAAAGGGGCCAATAAAGAGGAATAGAAAGCATTAACGCAAATAATGACTACTTGCAGTTTTGCACCTTACCGCAGAGAGATTCTACCATTTACAATAAGACGGGCATAAGGGCAAAAGAACACTACAAGTTTAAGGCCTTTCTTTGGCATTGCTTCTTTAGCCAGACTGGTCTTTCAAGACAGCCACCTAACACCCTATATTCTGTGTCAGCCAAGCTCCTTTGTCATCTTTCTCCCATCAGTGATTCAAGCAGGGCAGCTTCTTCCTCCTGAGAGAGAGAGAGAGAGAGAGAGAGAGAGAGAGAGCAACCGTGTTATTATTTTCTTTACTAGCGTACATCCGGTATCAGCAAAAGATGACCCTTACCACTAAGGCATTGAACTCAGTCTCTTCATCTATGGCACTTATTATGCAAGGGTCCTCCAACAGATCCTAATAATTCAAAAAACAAAGAATTGTTTCAAAAATATTCCACATATTTGCATATTAATGTGGATTCAGTATTATGAAGTATATGCGTCGTAGACCCATCACAGAACTTGTCCATCACTTAGCTTTTTCATGTTGGAAATTAGAATCATAAATAATTGAATCGAATGATCTCTAGATTGATCAGAAGATCCTTTCAATTGGCTTTTGCCTTTCACATGAGCCGTTAGATCATGTGGGACCATGACTCTCTAGAAGCACACTAGCATTCATACTGAGTTTCCACCCACAGAGTAGAAAATAGATTGCTCGATAACAGACTTAATTACCATATACTATAGTTGTTGTCAGGATGGCATGAGAGAATAAGTCGCAACGCTAAATGCATTCTAGGTCCTTAAATTCTCCAGTACGGGATTAACTCACAGTCATCAGTGCATAAACATAATCAAGAATCCACTCGCACATATTCCAGCATATACACGACATCATGCTACACTATGATTTTCAACTCAATAACCCAGTAAGTATGTCAATTGTGAAGTATCACCTAAAAAACAATAACACCTCCAAGATCCTGGTTAGTATCTAATTTCCAAAGAATTGCAAAGCACAGCTTATTATGCCAGAGCACAACTATGTTTCCTTTAAACAGTTTTATAAATTAAAACATGTTACATAATAGAAAATCAAACAATTCTATATGATATTGAAAGAGAAGTTTGTTCTGTGCTCAATCAGAAACAGGTACAAAACAGCATGTGGAAAAACATGAGAAATCTGTCCACAACAAACATCAAGCTATCAGTTGGTCATCAAATCTTATTCCCAGTCTATGGTAATTCAATGATGTCCAAAAGCAGAAAATGACTAAAGCAACTCAAAACAGAAAGCACCAATCAACTGGAGATCTATCGACTTCAACTCAGTTGTGCACTCACAAACTTCTTGTATTTCAAGATAATATTACTTTTTATGGGGTAATTTAAACTGCTACAAAATAGCATAGAAGCCATCACTGCAATCTATAGGCAATGCATCCCTCAAAACACAAAAAATTAGTGACAAAAAAAATTCTATTCAAAATCAAAATTGCAATCAGGAAAAGAACTGCTTACATCATCAGCAATCTGCAACTGCCCATTGTGATCCTGCAGGACAAAATCCAGCTTGAGAGTTCATGGTTAACTCTAGCAATCACAATTTTTTCTACTCAGCTAATGGGCATCTAACAACATTCAACATAACAGGCAATGTTCTTTCTTCTACCTTTTTTGTGTATTGAAAAGCATGAGTAGAGGAATAAATCAATCACTTGATTTGGGTGAGAGCACAATTTTTTTCATTATGGCCTCAGTAGCAGGAACTTACCTTCACAGCAACAAAAAGAAGTGGATCAGAGGGTGTATAAATCATGTAATGTGCACCATCCTACAACCACAAAGCAACAGAAAGAGAGCATAATAGAATTAAAATCAATAGTTTCATCTAAAATGCCTAGTACCTTATCAATACAGGAGCTATCATGTTTGGAAACCGTTATCTAACGCTATTGATTAGTGCTGCAGGATCATACTGTCCAACACAACAGGTAAAATAGGACAAATGGAAACAAAGTGAAAGGAAAGAGAAAATCATTTCTACTGGGGAAATGATCATTGCATTACCATATGAAAGCATGTAATTTCCACTCCTTCAGTGGGTAAGCCATCAACATCTTGACCATCATCTGCAAGATAATAAGCATCTTGCTTCAATTGTCTTTCTGACAAATCCTCAGGTTTTGTTAATTGATGTTTGTAAATACATCACAAAAAGCAACTGACAAAAACATGGTATTTGCGGTTCCTTGCACATGGAAAGGGGAAGAGGAGAAGTACTTATAACAATTTCAAAGGTAACAATGACTCAAATAATCTGAACAGATAATGAGAATGCAAGCTTTTAGAAAATTGATTATCAAACAAGCAAATATTTCCGTTATAATTATTAAAATTCTAGTGGCACTTTCTAACATCAGGAAGCTGAAAGATGTATAGCATCAGTAATAATTCTGAAGCAAGATTTCATCATTTTATAGATCAAATTAAACCAACCAACATTCTAAATCTGAACTAAGTGCGCCGATTATCAGTGACTTCTTTCTAGATTTGGAAAAACAATTTAAGAATTTATGAAAGGTATTTTGATAGCAGAGTTTCAAATTAGATTGCTCGCCGCTGCCATATTTAAACCAAAACTCAAGTTAAATAAGATGGTCAAAAGTACCGGTCATGTTTAAAATTTATCATCAGCTTTGCAGTGAAACCGCATGCATAGAAATATAGGGATGCTCAGTAGTCTAAAGACACAACACATGAGTCTCCACTCTCCAGCATGGAGTTGATTCTCTAAGAAGTAATCTACTATCAGAAAACTCCCACAAACATAAGAATTCATTTCTAAATCCAATAATACACAGAAGGAGATGCCAAATGCATTAACTGAGGAAAGCCCCAACAGCTTTTATTTTACCTTCCAGAATTATAACCTTTTTACTCAGAGGAAGCAATAGAGAAAGAGAGAGACGATGATGAAGTGAGACGCCAGACCCTACTGAAGTATTGACTCATATATACAGGCATGCATTTCGCACCTGCTATATCAGTATGCCCATCACGTGTGACAAAAGGGGCCAGTGATGCATAAGCAACATATTGACTTACAAGGTTTGCGGGGGAGGCAGGCACTTGCATCAGCATTATCTTGCAAGCAATTATATGAGCTAAATATACCAGTCTACATGTGAATACACATACACCAATAATTGGCACAAGTATGTAAATGCAGTAAAATTAAGTATTTCAAGAGTCAGAATAAACATTTAATTCAGAAAAGAAGGTCATTACCTGTTCGGAAATCAAATATATCATCTTCCGAGTAGCAAAACCCTCCCCGAGCAGTATAACAGAATCTGTTAGGAACAATGCAAGCAAATTAATCCAGCAAAAATACATTTGAAGGGGTAAAAAATAAAGTTCTTATAGTAGAGAGTACTCACCCGCTATATACCAAGTGCATGTGTATCTTTGCAAGAGCAAAAGCTGCAGTAGGGAGTATTGATTCAACTTCTTCGTCACTTACCTAATAAAACAAACTTAGTGAATCTCAACGAGCAAAATATGGATACCACAGCAACAATAGTTCAAGACATTTTTGTAGCTTTAGAAGTCAATGCCCATTACAACACAGGAGAATCTTCCCGATAAAGAACTTCATAGCTACCATTAGCCATCATTCTTAGTATAGCTACAAGAGAAAAACTAACAACTGATTGGAAGTACATGGAGCTTCTCAAGTCCACTCTCACCCAGCCTTTCACACATCCTGTTCTTCTCCCTCCCTACTCCGTCACATCTTAGCTAATTTAGTTATATTTTTCAGAACAGTCATCTTGCTATTGCTCCTTTTTGCTTAACAAAAATAATCTAAGATTTCATTGAAAGAAACAAGATCTCCTCAGAAGTCACTGAGTTGAAGGAAAGAATAACTCATAATCATTCAAGAATTGTGAACCATAAGAAAACTACATCGCAAATGCATTTAGCTCCGTGCGTATGCATAAAACCCTATAATGCATCCTCCTAGTATCTTAGGTTGAAAAACAATGAGCTATTGACATTTCAAATGCTATGGGAAAGTTGTAAGAGAGGCTGGAGAGAATCAACAAGGGGAAAAAGGCATTCACACAAGGAAGAAACATGCAAATCTCAGGTTGAAAAACAATGGGATATTGACATTTCAAATGCTACGGGAAAATTGTAAGAGAGGCTAGAGAGAATCAACAATGGGAAAAAGGCCTTCACACGAGGAAGAAACACGCCAATCAAACAAAAGAAAATGTAAAAGTAGAAAAATTCCACATACATCAATAAGACACCAAACCACTAGTATCAAGAGATTTGTCAACAACAAAAACAGACCTGAATAACTTCAATACTAAAGAACTTTAAATTAGAGACAATGCACATACAGCTGACCAGCCATCAATATTGGTGCTCTTCAATATCTGGACGGGCCTGCTCAAAAACCAAATCCATGTTATAGATAGTAAACGAGGGGACAACTCTATACTTTATAGCCTAGTGTTGCAATGGAACCATAGCTTACGTGTCTGCAGGGCAAAGCAGCATACATTCATCACCGCTTGAACTTCTGAAAATTCTCCTTATAACACACTCCAAGGGAAAGTTGTTAGTAGGATCAACCTGCCAATGACCACTTCAAAAGTCATGAAAACTTGAATTTATCACGAAAAGAAATCTTTATAAAAGAGAGACATAAGACTGAGAAATAATATGTTTAAAGGAAAGTGCATTTGTTATATATCCAATATAACCAGAGCGAATCGTCAAATACCTAAGCCAAAAGTGTGCCTTAGTTTGTACAGATATGACAGCACAAAACACAGATTGTGGATGTCATCGTGGCCAGGTAGCGCATTAAAATACAAATCCAGGGTATGATAATCCTAAGAAACTAGCATACCAGCACCACAGCATACAACACTCAAAGTATCTAATAGTGAAATTATTCACAGAGAAAAATCTTGTACATACTAATAATTCAAAGAACGCTGCCATTGAAAAGGACTACTCCTTCAATCACTTTTCGAATTTAGGAACAGTGTAGTCCGCTACATAAGTTAAAAGTTCCCTTATATTCCTATTTCATTAATAACAGCAAATTTTCATTGAAATGGTACGAAGGGGGTGCCGACCCCTGTGGAAAAATCATCTACAAGGTAAGGCGTTTGACAGATGTAACTGTAACGCATCAAGATCTGCCAATCTAGTGTGATAATTAATGGAAAAGATAATGCAAAAGAGCCATGAGTCATATTTACTTACCTCACATTCCTATTTCACTTTATCCCCTCAACCTCAATTTTTTCGTGTTCTACTGGATAGCTAAGAAAAAAACTATACAAGGAGTGGATTTGAACTGAGATTGGAGCCTAATATATAGTATTCTCAGTAAATTCTTATCTTTCAAAGAACACATCCATCCCACATTGCGGATATGAAGAACAGTTGTCTTAAAACAATCATCCATGTTGCCCACCACTGAGCTTTCAGTCATCAAGCAACCCTCAGATCAAATTTGGCATTGGACTCCCAACAATAGACCTAAAATGCACAGAAGTGTATTGCAGAAGCCAGGAAAAAAAAAACACCATGGACGAGTTCAAACGCGGAATCCCAAATTAACACAACAACCGACAAAGAGAATCACCAACCGACCACGCAAAACAGCAGAAAAGACACACAGGAACCCGACTCAACTCACAATCGCAACCAGGCGCTTGTCCGAAGCCATGACGACCCTGCCCTGATCATCCACCACGAACCCGGCGGGCGGCTTCGGCAACGGCGTGGGATGAAACCCCGCCGCCAACGAACGCTCCCCATCGTCCTCGCCGATAACGAAATTATCGACGACCTCGACATCCTTCGCGTCGCCCGACTTCTTCTTCCTCTTGCCGGCGCCGGAGGACTGGCGCTTCTTCACCGGGCTGCCCTGCGGCTTCGAGGCGCGGCAGAGGAGGGGACCGGAGGCATTCGGCCTCGGGTTCGAGACCGCGAGGAGCGACCGGAGCGAAGGTCGCCCGGGGCTACTACGGCGGCGGTGGGGGGAGAAGGATAGGCCGTGGAGAGAAGTGAGAGCGGGAGGAGCGGAGGTCGAGACGAAGGACATCCTGCCGCGCTGCGCCGGGAGCGGCGGGGGGCTCGGTCGCCGGAAGGGTTCGAGCTTCGGAGGTCGCGTGGTTAGTCTGCAATGGCGGAAGAAGAAGAAGAAGGAAGAAGAATCATCTCTTGCTGCAGAGACAGCGCAAAATGAAGCGGCATTTTCTTAGCTAACACTGAAATATCTTTCGGATTATTTATTTTTATTTTTTGCAGTAATTAAAAGTGAAAAAGAACATAGAAAAGAAAATCGTTAATAAATTAGCTTAATACCACGAAAATCCTTAAATTAGTACACACATGACAAATTTACCCCAAATTTAATTTTTTGACCACGAAAACCTCCAAACCGGTACACCCTTGACAATTTTACCTTTCCTTAGTTTCCGTGAAATTTTACCGTTAAATTTCCGAGTTTGATGTCACGTGCCAGTTGACGAGTGTACCAGTTTGGGTTTATAAGTGTACTAGTCTGTGATTTTTCATTAAGGGTGAGCAAGATGGATCACCCAAACCGGGACCGGACCGGACCGGACCAATCGGCTCTCGAGAATATCAGTCCGATTCTCGGTTCCTAAAAGTGGAACCGGTTTCCGGACGGTCTGGTTCCCAGTTCTAGGGTGTGAACCAGATCGGACTGATAAATATATATATTTCTAATTTTTTCATATATATATTTATTTACTTTTTAAATTTTTTTTAAAAAATAGAAAGTCTAATTTAATTTTCCCAATTCCTTATTGCCTTTACCAATAAGTGATTGGTCCTATTGGAACTGGACCAAACCGGACCGAACTTCGGTCCGGTCTGGTCCACGGTCCCAAGGCAAGCCGATCTGATCTCCAGTCCTAAAAACTGAGAATTGGTCCTCCTGATCTGGTTATCGGTTCTTGAGTTGGATCGGACCGGACCGGGAACTGCTCACCCCTACATTTCATAGTATTAATCCAATTTAATGGAAGGTAAATTTATCACAAATGTACTGGTTTGGGGTTTTTGGCAGTTAAGAAATTAATTTTGGATAAATTTGTCACAGGTGTATCAGTTTGGAGTTTTTATTGTCAAAAAATTAATTTGGAGTAAATTTATCACGGATGTACCAATTCGAGCTTTTTCCATGATATTAACCCAATAGATTAATAGAGCAATTTTCAGAAAAAAAAAATTCCATGTATCTCGCTATGACATGTTTGCAAAAGGATATTTTGCACCGGTGTAAATAGAGAAAAATTAGTACATATCGAGGTTTTCTAAATCACGTGGAACAAGAGACTTAATCTTCGATATGTATGCCTTAAGCGAGAAATAAGATAATTAATTTTTTGTCAAAAGTAAATAAACAAATGGTAAAGCTACCAAGTATTCGATAAATTTTAAGGACCAAGCAAGAGAGTGAGAATGTCGCGAGATCTTAATAAACAAAAGGGAAATTTCGAGATATAAATACATTATATACTTAAATTTTCGAGATAATGACACAAACCGTCCTTATGTTTTAGCCCAATATATAATGTGGTTCCCGAACTTTAAATTCGATCAATATGGTCCCTGAACTTGAGCCTAATATATAATATCGTCCATAAACTTTTGATTTATTTAATGCGGTCCCCTAACTTTTGGTACATATTTAATTTGATCTTTGAACTGTATGAAATGTTCAACGTTGTCCTTAAACTTGATTTAATAGAATAACAACATTGAACATTTCCAAACAATTTAGGAACTAAATTGAATATGTACCAAAAGTTAGGAGACCACACTGAATATATTAAAAGTTTGGGGGTGCATTGCATATTGGGTTACAGTTCAAGAATCACGTTAAATAAATTTAAAGTTCAAATACAATATTGTACATTTTGCTAAAGTTCAGAGATCATTTATGCCATTTACCCTAAGTTTGCGTTTGAGATTCTACAATGGAGATTGTAACTTTCCCTATAAACGAGTACAAGCCAAATGAAGTTTACAAATCTCCAAAAATTATCATAAAGTTCCTAAACTTACCGATAACGCGTTATACCCCCTTTTTTTTTAATATCTCATTTTTCCAGGGCACTGGACATGCCGGAATCCGACCCGACATGATTCATCTTTTTGGCATCCGTTCAATGCTCAACCACAAGAGAACCATGTATTGATTAAACAGGAAGCTGTCAATATCTCCAAAGCATATTTTACGTCGGAGGGACTCTTTAACATTCTCCTTTTCGTTTCGGTCCCTCGCCAGATTTTTCGCTACCAAATTATGAATTTTTCTGCTAGCAAAACGGGCAACGAGGGAATAAAGTGATAGCAAAGCAGTCAATGAGAGACTTGGCATGCAAGATTTGCATGAGTTAGATTCATTCTAGGACAACGGAAGGGATGATTGAAGATAAAACCAGCAGCGTATCCCATGATAATACTGCTAAAATGGTTTCATCTCAAGGGAAGAATGAAGCCTCCCGCTCGCAATTGGTATATGAGACGCCTTGATTCGAAGATCCGACAGCATTTTCATATGATGCACGGGAATCTATGTCGCAGATCTTGCAATTATTCATAAATATGCACCGTGGGTAAATTTCAGAGAGCACTGTTTGATGCCTTCTGACATAGTAAAGCCGATTGATATCGCAAACTAGCATGTCCTCTGCACAGCTTTTGCTGGAAAATGGAAAAGAACCTAAATCTCACAAATTATAAGCCGAGTAGCTACTTTCGCGAAATAGAGAGTAGAAAAGATATCATGGAATGGAACCTCCGGCTTCTGATCTGCTCTCTGCTAGTTCAATATCACATGCAGACTGCTTCCACGGCTAGTTTCTTCGTCGAACCAGGACACGGGTCCTTACTGAAGTCCCCTTCGGTTAGCTCTATAGTACATTCATTTCTGTTTAGGCAGGCCTGCGGCGACGAAGTGTGTCAGAGAGGTTACAATGCTATGCAAATAAATCATTTCTACTCTTAAGACATGAACTTCTATAGAAGCTACAAGCCTGAATACGAAATTAGATAACTAGAACATGGCAAAGACCTTCAGCAACAATCAAGAGGACTGTGCGTCCAGAGGCGGTATAGGTGAAAAAGCATCGAGTCAAGTAGATGTTTAAGGTATTATCACTGGTGTTGTAGAATGTGATTCACTTTCAGGATAAAAAAGTCTGAGCTTTGCCCTCGGCTCATAGGCAGATGACGTCAAATCAGTAACACGTTGAGTTTAGATAATGTTGATCATTATTAGAAGCCAATAGCGCTAGACTCACCTTTTCAACCACGGATTTGGACGAGGGATCGTGGCAGTCCCCCAAGCTGTAAGATCCACAAGATCCTGCCGGATTCCCAAAGCTTGCAAAATTAACAGCAGATATTTGGGTAGAATCGGGGCATTTCAAGTGAGCTCTGGGTGCTTTATCTTGACTGCTGTCATCATCTATATCTGGCTTCCAAGATTCTAAGTCGATGGATGGGTAATCTTCTGCAATAGAGCTGCAAACAGTCACTACAAAAAAATCGGGTTTTTCCGACGAAAATTTCCGACGAAAAATTTTTCGAGCACTTTTCGTCGGAAATTTCCGACGAAATTTCCGACGGAGCACTTTTCGTCGGAAATTTCCGACGAAATTTTCCGACGGAGCATTTTTCGTCGGAAATCTCCGACGAAATTTTCCGACGAAAAAATTTTCGTCAGAAATTTCCGACGATTTTATTTTTCGCGGAACTTTTCATTGCAAATTTCCAACGAAAATTTTTTCGTCGCAAATTTCCAACGAATTTTTGCGACGAAATTTTTTTCGTAGCAAATTTCCAACGAATTTTTTCGACGAAAAAATTTTCGTCGGAAATTTCCGACGAATTTTATTCGTGGCAAATTTGCAATACGAAATATGATGTATTTGATATCTGTCCCGACCCCTAATTTCTCTCTGTCGACTGATTCCTCTTATCCTCTCGCTGTTCTCTCTCCGTCTCTCTCTTTAATTTCTCTCGAATTACTTATCGGTGCACGCGCAAATCAATCTCGGTAAAGCTTTTTCGCCGGTAAGTGTCGTGGCTAATTTCATGAATAATTGGCGACGAAAACGGTTCGTCGCAAAATTATTCTTCGCTGGATTTGTATTTGTTGGTGTTATTAAAAAAAAAATTTTCCTTTCCTCACTGGTTTGGCCGATCGCCGGCCATGGGGCGAGGTCCGGTGGCCTGGCCATGGCCGTCGGTCAACCTCGCCGACGCACAGGCGGGCTAGCCTCGCCGGCCAAGCTCGCCGGCCATGGCGAGCTCGGCCCGCGCCGGCGCGAGGCAGCCCTCGCCGGCACCGGCGAGCTCGAGCTCGCCCGGATGTGGGCGAGATCCGGGCCTCGCCCGGCCATGGCGAGCTCGAGCTCGCCGGCGGCTTGGCGCCCTCGCCGCACCGGCGAGGGCCGAGCTAGCGGGCGGCTTGGCTGGCCATCGCCGGCATCGGCGAGGGCCGAGCTCGCCATGGCCGGCGAGCTCGAGGTCGCCCGGATCTGGGCGAGATCCGGGCGAGCTCGCCATGGCCGGCGAGCTCGAGCTCGCCCGGACCTCGGCGAGATCCGGGCGAGCTCGAGCTCGCCGGCGGCTTGGCGGCCATCGCCGGCCGGCGAGGGCCGAGCTCGCCATGGCCGGCGAGCTCCCGGCTCGCCCGGACCTCGGCGAGATCCGGGCGACCTCGAGCTCGCCGGCGGCTTGGGCGGCCCTCGCCGGCAGGCGAGGGCCGAGCTCGCCATGGCCGGCGAGCTAATGCTCGCCGCGGCTTGGCGGCCCTCGCCGGCAGGCGAGGGCCGAGCTCCCCATGGCCGGCGAGCTCGAGCTCGCCCGGATCTGGGCGAGCTAATGCTCGCCCGCGGCTTGGCCGGCCCTCGCCGCATCGGCGAGGCCGAGGCTCGCCATGGCCGGCGAGCTCGAGCTTGCCCGGATCCGGGCGAGTTCGGGCGAGCTCGCCGGCCATGGCGAGCTCGGCCCGCCCGGTTCCGGCCAGGGCGCCTCGCCGCCGGCGAGCTCGATGTCGCCCGAACTTGCCCAGGGCGAGCTCGCCGGTCGCCGGACCGCGACCGGCCAAGAAGAAAGGACAAAAAAAAAAAAAGAAAAAAAAAGAAAATATAAAAGATAATTAAAAAATTAATTTTAAGTCATTTGTTTTTATTTCAGGTACGTGTCTATTTGAAGGTCTCGCAATCCAAGTGAACGTTGCAATTCTCATCAAATAGACCACTTTCTACTACAAAAGTTTCAGTCAAATACTTGGTAAGTTTTCTTGACATGGTAATTTTTTCATTTTTTTCAAGTTGAAAGTAATTATTTCGTAAAAAAGAAAATTGTAATTGTTAGAATTTTATGGTTTTAATTAACAATATTAAACAATAGATATGATATTTTTAATATTGTACGAGAATTTTTTTATTTTTATACAGACACAATGCAAAGAGACAGGGGTTGGATGTATAATAAGAACCTACCTGGACGTCAAGGATTGACCGATGAGTTTCGAATCGGGGTGGAACTATTTTTGGACTTTGCTAGTAATAAATATGAGTTCATGGATGGAAATAAGTTAAGGTGTCCATGTAGAAAGTGCAGTAATGGAAAATTTCAAGACATTGACATAGTTAGAGAACATCTTTGTAGATTTGGGTTTACTCTGAACTATTATAATTGGACTTAACACGGTGAACCATTTATATCTGATAGCGGATATCGAAGAAGCGACCAAATGTTTGTTAGGGAAGAATGTAGCTATTATGACCAATTGAATCCATATCAGGGGATGGTGTTTGATGAAGCAGGCCATAATTTTTTTCCAGAATCGAATCTTGCAAGTACTAGTTTAACTCCTCCACTTGAACAAGTGGGAACTAGTCATGCATCACAATTGGAAGAGGCAGGAGTTACAGGTTTTGATGAGAATGTGTGTGATGGAACTTTTCAATCTAATCGGTTATGGGAAGAGTTGAAAACAGCAGATGAACCTTTATGGGCGAGGTTGTGACAACCACACGAAAGTATCGTGTGACAAGAAAGATTAAATATCAAGGCGAGCATAATGTGTCTGTGGATTGCTTCAACTCTTTTGTTGAAGTAATGCGGGAAACAATGCCTCGTGATAACATCATGCCAAGTGACTTTTACGATATGAAAAAGCTAGTGGAAAATTTAGGTCTTCCAGTTGTAAGGATTGATGTATGTAGTATGGGTTGTATGTTATATTGGAGAGATGATGAAAATGCAGAATCTTGCAAATTCTGCAGCCAACCTAGGTACAAGATTAACAGGCGGCAAGGTCGTAATCAGAAGCGTAGACCATGTAAATAAATGTTCTACTTGCCCTTAATCCCTAGGTTGCAAAGGCTTTATGCGTCTCAAGCTACTGCTGAACACATGACTTGGCATGCAAATCATGAAACAGAAGAGGATCTAATGTGTCATCCTTCGATGCGAGAGGCATGGAAACAATTTGATAGAACATATCCCGAGTTTGCGATAGAGCCTCGAAACATCGGGTTAGGTCTCGTGTGCGATGGTTTTGCCCCATTTGGGAAATCGGGAAAAAGTTATTCATGTTGGCCGTTATCTTAACTCCGTACAATCTTCCACCCGGTATGTGCATGAAGACACCTTATATGTTTTTGACATTGATCGTGGTAGCCCGCAAAATCCGAAAAAGTTGATAGATGTTTATATGCAACCATTGATTGAAGAGTTACAACGGCTATGGGATGAAGGTGTCCCTACGTATGACGTTTCTACCGATTAAACATTTGTAATGAAGGCTGCTCTTCTTTGGACGATAAATGACTTTCCAGCTTATGGAATGTTATCTGGATGGAGTACAGCTGGGATCTTAGGATGTCCGATATGTATGGAGATATCGAAGTCATTCAGATTAAAGTACGGTAAGAAGGCCAGCTATTTTGACTGTCATAGGCAATTTTTGCCGCTAAAGCATACATTCAGAAGGAATAAAAAAGAGTTTATCAAGAATAGGATCGAAAGAACATATCCACCATTGAGGTTGACCGGTGATCAAATTTGGGAGCGAGTGCAGGAGTTTCCAACGGTTGTTGAAAACCCTCACGGCACAACTATTGGGTACGGAAGTACACATAAATGGACTAAGCGCAGTATATTTTGGGATCTACCATATTGGAAGGCCCATCTTATTCATCATAATCTTGACGTCATGCACATAGAGAAGAACGTTTTCGATAATGTCATAAATACTGTGATGGATGTCACTTGGAAAAACAAAAGACAACTTGAACGCAAGAAAAGATATGAGGATATTTGCGATCGGCCAACACTAGATGTGGATGCAAGCAGCGGGGGACCAAAACCAAAAGCGGTTTATACATTGGACAAGAAGCGGAGACGGGTCGTTTGTCAATGGTTGAAATCGGTGCGATTTCCGATGGATATGCTTCGAATCTAGGGAGATGCGTTGATTTGAATGAATGCAAGTTGATAGGTCTGAAGAGTCATGATTGTCACGTATTTATGGAAAGACTAATTCCAATAGCCTTCAAGGAACTTTTACCAAACTTTGTTTGGGGCGCCATTACGAGTTAAGTAATTTCCGCACGATATTTGCTCAACATTGAAAGCATCACATATGGAGAAACTAGAGAGAGATATTCCAATTATTCTTTGCAACTTAGAAAGGATATTTCCTCCATCGTTCTTTGATTCAATGGAGCATCTCTTAGTTCACTTGCCTTATGAGGCCAAAGTTGCAGGTCCCGTCCAATTTCGATGGATGTATCCATTTGAGAGGTAAGTTTTTTGTTAAATAAATTTTAAAGTACTTCATTATATATTATGTTCCGATAAATTTTTTTGTATTGCAACTAGGTTCTTATATCATTTGAAGAAAAAAGTGAAGAATAAGGCATGTGTCGAAGCTTCAATTTGTAATGCATATATTGTGGAAGAAGTGACAACATTTGCATCATACTATTTTGAGCCGCACGTGCGGGCAAGAGGCGGAGAGCAGGAAGAAATGATGAGGGCCCCATTGATCCCAATTGCAAATCATTCTCTATTTTCAATTATTTGAGTCGACCAAGCGGCGCAAGTAAGTTTCGGCACTTAACAGGTGAAGAAAAGCAGGCAGCCCATACATATATTTTACTGAACTGTCCAGAAGTTGAGCCATACTTCAAGTAAGTGTACATTTGTAAGTATATGTATTGTGTGTCAAAGATTTGCTAATATATAAATGGTATTTGTTAATAGGATTTTCCAAAATTCAATGTTTGGACTACCACCGAATGAGTTCGACCGTTTGTGCCAGGAACAATTTGCAACATGGTTCACAACATATGTAAGTTGTATGTGGAAGAAATGCAAGTTATTCGAATTTTTTATACATCATATATTAAAATATATATTATTGACATTACGTATGTGACCTTAGATTCACAGTAATCATGATCATGCGACGGAGCAAGGATTGCTATATCATCGGCGTGGGGTCCAAAGTCCGAGTACGAACTTGGCCAGCATATTTCATAAACGGGTACAATTTTCACACTCGAACATATGGAATGGGAAAAGCCACAATGAATAGTGGTGTGTGTGTTCGATCATCCAATGGTGGCGATTCGAAAGATGATTTTTATGGGTTGTTGGATGAAATCGTAGAGATAGAGTACCATGGACCATTAATTTTGCGGGTTGTGTTATTTAAGTGCATATGGTTCGACCCGTCAAAGGAATGAATGTGCATACGAAGTTTAATTTGGTTGAAGTAAATCACAAGAAAAGATATATGAAATATGAACCATTTGTCTTAGCACAACAAGCAATTCAAGTATATTATGCATCATATCCTAGTTTGAAACGTGACAAAGCCGATTGGTGGGCTGTATGTAAAACCAAAGCACGGAAAAAATCGAGGAACACTGGAAGGACACAACATATCAACAAGAGAAAGTTTGTCACACGATTGAAACCGATGAATATACCATTCCAACTTTACGAGATCCATGTGGAGCGATGATCGATGTGGATCCAACTGAAATTCGCGAATCAAATTTTGAAGTTGGTATAGAACTTGATTATGAGACAGATGATGAAGATGATGCGCATGAAGTAGATGAAGACGAAGATGAAGACGAAGACGAAGCTGCAGATGAAGATGAAGATGAAGATGAAGATGAAGATGAAGAATATGATTTTTGATACTTTTCACTATTTATGTGCAATTATTATTATTATTGCGACATGTTTTTTTTTTCTCATAAATTTTTGTTATTGTTGTTGTCGTCGTTGTTGTTATAATTAGAATCATGACTAATTCGCCACAGAATTAAAATAGTAGGGAAAAATATTAGAATTTTGCAACGAATTAGCATTTCGTTGGAAAAATTTCCAACGAATTATCATTTCGTTGGAAAAATTTCCAACGAATGAAAATTCGTTGGAAATGTTTCCAACGAAATGTAAATTCGTTGGAAATGTTTCCAACGAAATGTTTTCCAACGAATTTACATTTCGTTGGAAACATTTCCAACGAATTTACATTTCGTTGGAAACATTTCCAACGAATTTACATTTCGTTGGAAACATTTCCAACGAATTTTCATTCGTTGGAAAAAATTTCCAACGAAATCCAAATTCGTTGGAAATTTTTCCAACGAAATGCAATGTCGTTGGAAACCATTTCCAACGAATTTGCATTCGTTGGAAACCATTTCCAACGAAATCCAAATTCGTTGGAAACATTTCCAACGACATTGCATTTCGTTGGAAAAAGTTTCCAACGAATTTGGATTTCGTTGGAAATTTTTTCCAACGACATAGTATTTCGTTGGAAAAATTGCCAACGACTTTGTATTTCATTGGAAAAATTTCCAACGAATTTTCATTCGTTGGAACCGTTTCCAACGAAATCGAAATTGGTTGGAATAATTTCCAACCAATTCTATTTTCGTTGGAAAAGTTTCCAACGACATCCCAATTCGTTGGAAACATTTCCAACGAATTTGCATTTTGTTGGAAAGATTTCCAACCAATTTCCATTTTGTTGGAAAAATTTCCAACGAACTATAAATTCGTTGGAAATCTCAAAATAATTTTCCCGCAAAAAAATATATAAGCAAATATTTTGCCACGAATATGAAATTTGTGGGAGAAACCGTAGGAAATTTCCAACGACGTCCAAAGTCGTTGGAAATTTCCCACAAAATTGAAATTCGTGGGAAATTTTCCAGCAATTTTCTCACGAATTTCAAATTTTCGGAAATTTCCCACTAACTTCAATTTCGTTGGAAATTTCGTGGGACATTTCCAACGAATTAAAAATCGTTGGAAATTTGCCTTGAATTACATCGAAATATTTTAAATCGTACGAATTTCCAACGAATATATGCCCATGTGGAGATTCGTAAGTACTTCATTTTTTTACGTATATATAAATTATCGATGTAAATAAAATTGTTCGTGTTGCGAATTATCCATATGCTTCATTGTCTCATTGTCCGTATTGTTATAACATGTTTTCAGATTCACGGATTCTACGCATGTTGTGAGGGAACTGAATAAAATAGTCAATAACTTGGATGGGCCAGTTTATTACTTTTAGCGGCGCTCCCGCGAGAACTAAAGACTTTGTGGTGGAATGAGTTTAAGGTTAGTGTTGTCTTCCTTCACAAACTAAGTTCGGTGTAGCATATTGATGGTCAATAATGAATTTTGTCACGAATTGTCTGGTACATTGTAATGGATATGTGACATGTGACCCTAGTGGATAATTTTCAGTTGTTTTTCTATTAATTGTAGCGTAAGTTCACGTGGGATGAAATGGAAGAGGATGAGGTTAAAAGAATTTTCAAGAAGAAAATCGGTGATCACATGCGATATGTGATAAATAGAGCAAAGAGAAAAAAATGAAAAGCCGACCTTTTTTACAACTGACAATTGGACGGAAATTACAAGAACTTGGGAAACTGAGAAGTATAAGCTAAGGTGTGAACAGAACAAGAAGAATCGAGCTTCTAGTTCTAGTGACGGGTCTGCGTCTGCCACATATGCTGGGGGCTCTATCAGCATCGGGGAGCATAAAAGAAGAATGGTAAGTCTGTTTATACATGTCAGTGCATTTAATGTAATGATTAGTCATTTATGTTTATATTTTGTAGGCAGATGAATTGGGGACGGAACCCACTTTTACAGCTACATTTGAACGCACATTCCAAAAAAAAGATAAGACATGGACTGGCGCTCGAGCAAAAGCTACTAAGGTATGTAAGGTTATAGTTCGGACTTATAGGAAACTAGAATGAAAATCATGAATGTTTTAATATTTATGGTAATATATATGAATTTATTTTATTTCCATCTATAATGTTAATATAGGAAAAATATGATGAACTTTTAATGAGCATTGCTGGTGGTGATGGTGGTGATGGTGGTGGTGGTGGTGGTGGTGATGGTGGTGATGGTGGTGGTGATGGTGATGGTGGTGATGGTGGTGGTGATGGTGGTGATGGTCGTGTTGTGTCTGAGCCATCGGTTGACAGTATGGCATTATGGGTGGAGGCAGCGGGTGGGATGAAAGGAGGAAAAATATTTGGGATGGGATCCTTGTCAAGGATGTACAAATCGAAGGTTGGTGCAACTTCGTCCTCCAATGCAGCTGTTTCAAGGAGGACATAACGTGAGGAGCAGATAACCCAAGAATTGAGCCAACTGAAGCAGTTGCTTGTACAGAAGGACGAAGAAACGAAGTATTTACTTGGACAGAAGGACGAACAAATAAGGGTGATGCAACAACAACTGCAAATTGTCATGCGACATCTCGACATCGATCGCAATGAGGTTCCTCCTCTTCCTCATATTAATCCAATTGATGATGGGCATAATGCTGAGCCACAAAATGATGCGGCGAATGGTGATGGTGATGATGATGATGCTGATGATTTTATTGTCAGTCCTTCCTAGTTCATTCTCGAGTACCAAAACTGCCAACGTTTTTATGGTTGTCCCGCGTTCTTTCAATGTTTTGAATGTATTACCTTATGTTCATTAGTGCTTAGCTGCCTCTTCGTATTATGAGATTGAAAATCGAATATCATCATATGAGACTTTGCAACTTATGCATTGTAGAAATTACTATTGCTTTCTTACCAAAAAAAAATTAATATTGATAATAATTAGATTTAAAATCGAAATTATCGCTAAATAAAATTCGTCGCAAACTTAGCGACGAATTTTGTCACGAATAGCTTTCGTTGCAAATTACCAACGAAAATTGAATTTTTTTGATGGAAAAAAATCGAATTTCCAACGATTTTTGCATCGAATAATTAGCGTCAAATTTTGCAACGTATTTTCCCACAAATGTTGTTTTCGTTGGAAATTACCAACGAAAATTTTAACTTTTTGGATGAAAATTTCGCGGATTTTCCACGATTTTTTTTGCAACGAATAAGGATGAATTTATATATTATTTTTCGTTGGAAAAAAAAACAATTTATATATTATTTTTCCAACGAATTAAATTTTCGTCGGAAATTACCAACGAAACTTGCAATTTTTTGTCGGAAAAAATTGCGATTTCCAACGAATTTTTTTTTCGTTGGAAATTAACAAGGAAAAATTTTTGTCGGAAAAATCCCACATTTCCAACGAATTTTTTTTTTCGTCGGAAATTAACAACGAAAATTGTAATTTATTGTGGGAAATATTCGGGATTTCCAACGAATTTTATTTTTGTCGGAAATTACCAATGAAAATTCGTTTGTCGGAAAAATTCGAGATTTCCAACGAATTTTTTTTTCGTTGGAAATTAACACGAAAATTGTTTGTGAGAAAAATTCCCGATTTCCAACGAATTTTTTTTTCGTCGGAAATTACCAACGAAAATTATTTGTCGGAAAAGTTCGCAATTTCCAACGAATTTTTTTTTCGTTGGAAATTAAAAACGAAAATTGTAATTTCGTGTGGGAAATATTCGAAATTTCCAACGAATTTTTTTTTCGTTGGAAATTAACAACGAAAAATTTTTGTCGGAAAAATCCCACATTTCCAACGAATTTTTTTTTTCGTCGGAAATTAACAACGAAAATTGTAATTTATTGTGGGAAATATTCGGGATTTCCAACGAATTTTATTTTTGTCGGAAATTACCAACGAAAATTCGTTTGTCGGAAAAATTCGAGATTTCCAACGAATTTTTTTTTTGTTGGAAATTAACACGAAAATTGTTTGTGAGAAAAATTCCCGATTTCCAACGAATTTTTTTTTTTCGTCGGAAATTACCAACGAAAATTATTTGTCGGAAAAGTTCGCAATTTCCAACGAATTTTTTTTTCGTTGGAAATTAAAAACGAAAATTGTAATTTCGTGTGGGAAATATTCGAAATTTCCAACGAATTTTTTTTTCGTTGGAAATTAACAACGAAAAATTTTTGTCGGAAAAATCCCACATTTCCAACGAATTTTTTTTTCGTCGGAAATTAACAACGAAAATTGTAATTTATTGTGGGAAATATTCGGGATTTCCAACGAATTTTATTTTTGTCGGAAATTACCAACGAAAATTCGTTTGTCGGAAAAATTCGAGATTTCCAACGAATTTTTTTTTCGTTGGAAATTAACACGAAAATTGTTTGTGAGAAAAATTCCCGATTTCCAACGAATTTTTTTTTCGTCGGAAATTACCAACGAAAATTGTTTGTCGGAAAAGTTCGCAATTTCCAACGAATTTTTTTTTCGTTGGAAATTAAAAACGAAAATTGTAATTTCGTGTGGGAAATATTAGCGATTTCCAACGAATTTTATTTTTGTCGGAAATTACCAACGAAAATTCGTTTGTCGGAAAAATTCGGTATTTCCAACGAATTTTTTTTTCGTTGGAAATTAACACGAAAATTGTTTTTGAGAAAAATTCCCGATTTCCAACGAATTTTTTTGTCGTCGGAAATTACCAACGAAAATTGTTTGTCGGAAAAGTTCGCAATTTCCAACGAATTTGTTTTTCGTTGGAAATTCAAAACGAAAATTGTAATTTTGTGTGGGAAATATTCGAAATTTCCAACGAATTTTTTTTTCGTTGGAAATTAACAACGAAAAATTTTTGTCGGAAAAATCCCACATTTCCAACGAATTTTTTTTTCGTCGGAAATTAACAACGAAAATTGTAATTTATTGTGGGAAATATTCGGGATTTCCAACGAATTTTATTTTTGTCGGAAATTACCAACGAAAATTCGTTTGTCGGAAAAATTCGAGATTTCCAACGATTTTTTTTTTTCGTCGGAAATTACCAACGAAAATTTTTTTTGTCGGAAAAATTCGGGTTTTCCAACGAAGTTTTTTTTTCGTTGGAAATTAAAAACGAAAATTGTAATTTCTTGGCCGAAATATGAGGGATTTCCAACGAATTTTTTTTTCGTCGGAAATTACCAACGAAATTTTTTTGTCGGAAAAATGCGGGATTTCCAACGAATTTTTTTTTTTCGTTGGAAATTATCACCGAAAATTATTTTTCGCAAAAATTCGCGATTTCCAACGAATCTTTTTTTCGTTGGAAAGTAAAAAAAAAAAATTGTTTTCCGAAAAATTCGGGATTTCCAACGAAGTTGTTTTTTGTCGGAAATTACCAACGAGAATTGTATTTTTTTGTCGGAAAATTTAGCGGATTTCCGACGATTTTTGCAACGAATATTTTGCAACGAATTTTTCCAACGATATTTAGCGACGAAATTTGCCACGAATTAATTTTCGTCGGAAATTACCAACGAAAATTGAAATTTTTTTTCGTCACTATTTTCGTTGGAAATTACCAACGAATTTTCCAACGAATTTTCCAACGAATTTTTCCCACGAATATTTCCAACGAATTTTTCCAACGAATTTTTTCCAACGAAAGAATTTCGTTGGAAATTACCAACGAAAATTTAAATTTTTTGTCGGAAAATTTTGCGACGACTAATTACCAACGAATTTTTTTTCGTCGCAAAATTCGTTGGAAATTCGTTTTCCAACGAATTTTGACGAATTTTTCGTTGGAAATTTCGTTGGAAAACTCTTGTTTTTTTGTAGTGAGTTGACATTTTCCGCTTTGAGAAGGTGACTTTCGTTGGATCGCCTCCTACCTCCTCCAAGATAACAAGAACGTTTCCAGATGGCTTGAACCAGGATCGTGGGACGTGGTACCTGTTCCACATAGCAGAACAAACAATAGATATAACATGACAAGAGACAAATTTCCACTGTATATATCATCAAGTTTGAGAAAGTTGATCCACTAGGCATCATCTAAATTGTCATAGAGAACATCATTCCAAATAATCTTTGGAAGAAGACTGGGCAGTTGCAGTATCACTTTGTGTTCTAATTTTTAGAGTATGAGTTTTGTACCATCTCTGGCTAGGCTCTCCACATCCAGTGACGCATTTGTCTGGCTTGAAGCTGCCTCTGTAGTCGCACCCCTTGACACAGGGGTTCTCAAAGGAGACTAACCTAGGCCAGTAAATTCCTATAGGCTGTCCGTTTAACCATGCTAGTCCTTTTCCCATATGGATCATATCCAGCCCAACAGGTTCACTACCAGTTGGAGGGTCCACAATAGCCTGCAATATATAAAATTAAATTTTGAAAGATGGCACATTTAACTAATAGTGCACTCTTTGAACCAATGAAAACAATTCCAATGAATGCAGCGGGCATTGTCCAAGCACTCTTTACCTTGTACCACGTGAGTGGCTGGTTCTTCGGTGGTTCTGTTGTCGAAACCCAGTTTATGCTTTTCATACCAAATGGCGCCCCCAACTGTTCTCCCTCCAATCCAATCTGACAACGGAGCAAAGAACAGGTCTTTAACTTTTAAGACGACTAAACACTTTTTAATAGAGCACTGCCTATATTAATATTCTTTTCGTGGATAGTTTCTTGTGTTAATCATTCAAGTTATTAGTAGGTTCTGTCTCAGCCCCTCTCATAGGTTACAGTAACTTCATTCCCAACAGAATAGCTGCTCTATGCTGCAAGCAGAGATGGCATTTGTAGCCACGCTAATGTTTAAGCGTCACATGATATGATGTTTCTCTTCAACGAAAGATCACAATTTCAAAAACAAGAAAGATGAATTACAGAAGGAGGAGGAGGATAATACCTTGTAGGTCCATGTATATCCAGATATGTCCAATAACCCCTTGTTCAATCCCTTGATCTTCACATTAGTCAATCCAGCTGGCATCCATTCATAATGAGGCCCTGCATTCTGAAATCATCCAAAAGAAACAACCTAAGGATACTGAGCAATTAATAAAGGGCACAAAGAAGGAAGGACCTTATGAGCCAAATGGCATATAAGAAAAAGAAAGCTCTTGCTAACTTTTTATCTTTATCTGAAAAACGGCTTTGATCATCGTCAGACTCTCTTCCGAGGACCCTTTTAAACTGCACTCCACTACTTTAGTAAAGTTGGCCATTCTTTTGCTAAACAAAAAATTTAATGACTAGGGGCCAAAAGGAAGTTATTCTTCATAAACCTCGGACCAGGAGCATGAACATGGGACTCACTTGAATTCCGACTGTCAAGCTCAAAATAATGATATCATTCTTTCCAGCCTTGAGAGATATGGGAGCAGAGAAGTTGAAAGGTACGTTCGACCCATTTCCATAACCACTACCTGAATATTGACAGTGCAATAATCAAACACCAAAGTTTGAAGTGCAGCTGCGCATTATGAGCAGATGACTGAATGAAAGATCTTCCTCCAACATATAACATGACAAGAGCTCGCCCTTAAAAACAATATGCCACTAAAAGCAGGCCATGGAACGAAAAAGACATCACATGATGAAAAATCCACACTCATGAACTCTCAAGCGAAGATCAGTTTGCACCACACATGGCTGATAAAGACATGGATGAAATGGAGGCATAATTGAAAGCAAATGCTAGGCCACAACTTGAAGGACAAGTGGAAGAAGTTCCCTCTAGGAAGAAATCTCAGAGGAGACACAACGCTAACCTTGAAGTTTCTGATTCACAAAAGCACGGAGACCATGACCCTTTGATTCAACCAGAAGGAAAGGTCGGCTTCCTCCCTTTAGGCAATCCTCATTTTCCGCGACATTTATACTAAGAATATGCAAAGAAAAAGCATTCATCAGAAGTTGCTCAATCAAGATCCGTTCATCATCAAGATGTATACAAGGGCACATTCGCTAGGAAGCTAATCTAACTACGAAGAAAGTGAAGAATCCAAAAAGAGGCCAATTGCTGATAAAAAGTATGAAGAAAGTGCAGAAGAATTAGAAAGGGAGAAAAGAGGAATAGAAACACCGACAATATTATACAGATATATGCAGAAATAATTGACCTCCTCAACTGTGAACGTCGAACATTATCTTTGCTTTTTATATAGTTCCACTTCAATCTGGGACATGGTAACCATATGTATATTTTGGGTAGGAATAATTTATTAACAAATATGCCAGTGACTTTCTACTAGTGATCCTCTTCTCTGCATCAGAAAGGGCCACTATATTTGGGTAAATGAAATCTACAGAGATAAAGAACAACCTTGTTGTATACCAAAGGTAGTCTGTTGTATACTTTGTGGTGTTGAGGTGATCCGCAAAACCGTTCAGACTAAGGTCTTCTTTTCCCCATAGTCCAGGTTTCTCGGTGAATATTTCCCATTTAAGAGCTTTCAGATCCTTATCCAATGATGAGGCAGATGGTATCAAAGATTCTGGTACCATATTGACCACGGAGCTCTGGGAGCGAACCTGTTCGAGTTATGCTGTTAACACTGAGGTGATTCTAGAGAGGACTCGTAAGAAAACCAAAGGCATGCACACCAAAGGGAAAAAATATGGGTCCAAACCCAAGCTTTTGTTTAAGAATGCGATGCATCACAACAAGAAAAATGCTTATTATAAAAAGTCATAGGAGTTCAAAGTGTTACCTTTGCTGAGTTAAATACTACATTCTTGCAGTCAGGAAGAATGCTGACTGACCATGCAGGCAGATGATAAGACATGTTTCGGAATTGTACTGTCTTGTCTTCTTTGTCAGCGATGTTTGCCAGAAAGGCAACACAAAATCCTGAAGAAGTGTAGACATCGGCCTATGCAAATTTTGGTCAGAAAATGACAATTCAATAAGGTTAATCGGGATTGGGAAAAAAAGGTTGATTTGTCTCAAAAGTTGCAACACATAAAAACCGTAAAATATATCATAAAGGAATATAAACAGTAAAAATCAGAATATGCATCATTGCAACTACTAAGTGTGACACTTTTTCTCAACCGTCAACTATCAAGAGATGTTCTAATTTTAATAAGCTTTTAACTGGAAAAATATTCCAAAGTACCCTATCAACTTGCACAAACGAACATGATTTCCAATATAACTCCTCATGTAACTTAGTATGATCCGATTTCATGTGACAAGTGCCAAAGAAAATACGGCAATGATGTTCTGCAGACGATGAAGTAAACAGGTGATTAAGTAAAAAGGTGATGCTATGTTGATGTTAATATTTGATAAAGGTCCCAGTTAGCATCAGAACAGAAGTCATAGCATTGAGAAGTGAAAAACAAACCACAGAAAGAAAGAATCGATCACCTCGGCATTGGGACCTAATGACAGAGTAGTTGGTTCACTGTTCAACAGCGCTTGCTCACATAACATTATGGATTTGTTAAGGTCCTTTAGATGTCCCCACTTCGGGAACCTTGGTAAACCTGAAAGCAAGCAGTCAAATTAGTAGCCAAAATATACTCGAACTTTAAAAGCACTCATAATTATCAATTTTAAACATGCGCATGTACATGCAAACAAACTATGCTTACCATATTCATCAATTGGTGCCTCATAGTCATAACTTGTGGTGATGAATGGCCCGCCATTAGTACGACCAAAATTTGTTCCTCCATGATACTAGGCAAGACAGAGCATAACATAGGTAATTAGTATATGAAAGGATGAGTCATATACAAGGTTAATTACCAATCAAGCACTAAATAGAGGATGAGATACACATCCAAATCTATCTATACATCAATTCATACCGTAAACTTGACTTCCATCATTAGCGATCTTCATTAATGATGGGTGACCTCCTTCATATAAAAGAAGAATATCCACAAAGTTCCGCAAATGATAGAAAACTCAACTAGTAGCATATCCACCTACTTTATTAACCAGTAAAAGGGCGAGAGATTATTTTCTTTCTTCTGGAAAACTAAAACCAGTATTATAAAACAGGACCTAGAGATAAAAGAAATAGTATCATACTTCTACTAAGGAAGATACTTCTTTGCAGAAAAGTTATCAATTGCAACCCTCACATCAAATGTTCCAATTCCTTTAACGTAGGAAATTATATACAGGTACAGTTATTGGACAGGTCGATTGGCTAGTGCATAGAAAAGGGTACGATTCTAAAAGAAGCGAATTTACCATGTAATATTTTTGCACACACCCGCCTTTCTGGAAGAACCGCGCAACTGAAAATGCAATGTCTTCTGGTGGCCGGTGTGGATCTCTCCCCCCAAAAGTCTTAAACCTGAAAAAGGAGGGTCATCATAATTTATCAGGATCACATGATTCAAAAGGAACCACCTGTATTATTTTAGCTGCATGCTCGGTGCATATTTAACAAATAGATTTAACTCTATCAACAAGTTACCATCTAAAAAGGCTGATATCCTGGTCTTTCTATGAGACATCAACAATGTGTCATGAGACAATAAAGTTATGTGGGCTTGTTTCTTAAGTATTTAAACTAGTCCCAACAATTAAAGATCGTTCACCTATGAAAATCAATCAAGCAACTCATTAGTCCATTGTTGCTTGAAATGCTAACTTAAGTCCAAAATTTCTCGATTCCCCAAAGCTACAATTCTCTGCAGCACAACTACAACACGGCACAGATGTTGCACAGCAACAGCAATACTATATGGACTATCTGTGTATAAGGCCATTAGGGACCCGATATGCAAGCAGAGTGGAATATTTTAACCCAAGAGAAGACTTGTCTTCACAATGCTCTCTCGCCAACAACAATACTTAAGTACAGTTTGGAGAAAAACAAATGAAAGAATTCAAAGTTTCCTGACTAAATCGTGTTCACCTGCCTTTCGTAAACAAAAACAGCGGCAATGACTTTACCCAGGAACATCCTAAATAATTAAGACAGTCCCACAAAAAATAAATCCTTAAGATACTTTAAAGATTATTGAACCAGGACAGAAGGAACTCTCCGGAGAAGGTAATATTACAAATCAAATCTGTACTATCACAGATGGACCAACATGATACTAAGGATCACATGCACTGGGCCTAATTCACCAGGTGTATGCAATTTGTGGCCGTAATACAACAGATGCCATAGTGAATCTGCCACCAAATCAGAATTTAACCAAACCAATAATGTAGCACAGTACACAATTCTTCATGAAGGTCCACAGAGACAACCAGCTTCTGCAAACAATACATTTCAAATACTTTGAGAATTACTAAAAGCGTTGTGCAAGTTTAACTCTCTTCATTCCACTTAGTCAAATATTAGATGCAGGTTCTATCATGATTCAAGTAAGGCAGACAAACCAAAGAAAGGCAGGGATAGTTAAAAGGAACCAAACCTAATGGAAATGGTAAAGTATGTGTTCATTCAGAAAGAATGGAAGAACTTAAAGAGAAGTTAAGTGTCATGCCATCAAAATTCTCCAAAACGCAGAGGAAGTGCTATCAGAAAGAATAGGAATCAACTTAAGCATCCTGAAAAAAGACATTACCATCCAGGCCAATTTTCAGTCCAAATTTTGGGCTTCTTTGGAGAATTGGGAACATAATGATCACAATAGAAGGCATTGCAAGTAGCTATCTGCAGAGCACGAGAAACTCCAGTTAAAGATGAATGGCGATAAAATAAGTCTTTGGTTCACCATGCCAAAAACAGGGAATAACGCTACTTCTAGTACTATTTAGTCTCAATAATGCAACCCCTCAAAATCAGAAAACATCAGAGAGCAGATGTCAGAAGTATCCTCATCAAAAGCAAAATATATAGTTAGCATTTTACTGCACACAAATGCTGCAGTGCACTTTCAATGTGCTTGGATTTATGGTGAGACCTTGGTTTCTTAGCCTGAGCTATTGCCCCATTGTTGTCATAAAACAATGTAATCGGCTGTTCAATGGAAGGACCCACTCCTGTTTTGAAACGAATTTCTTCATCCAAGCCGCTTCTTTCGCTGCTTCAGAAGCAGCTACATACTCTGCCTTAGTGGTGGAATCAGCAGTTATGCTCTATTTGGAACTTTTCCAATTAACTGCACCACCATTGAGCATAAAGACAAATCCATAAGTAGACTTATAATCATTAGGATCTGATTGAAAATCAGAATCAGTAGATGCTTCAACTTAAACTCTCTTTCTCCATATATCAAGAATAGATCCTTAGTCCTTCGTAAGTACTTAAGAATAGTCTTGATTGCTATCCAGTGCTCTTCCCTTCATACTGATATCTACTAGTAACGCTTATAGCATGCGCAGTATCAGGTCTCGTACATAGGATAGCATACATTATGCTACCAATAGCGGATGCATATGGTATTTTTTCCATTCACTCTCTCTTCAGGATTGTTGGGACACATATTCTTGGAAAGGTGGATTCCATGCCCAGAAGGCAACAATTATCTTTTGGAATATTGCATGTTAAAACACGTTAACACTTTGTCTATGTACATAGATTGTGAAAGGCCAATCAATCGTCTCGATCTATCTCAATAGATTTTGATACCTAATATATAGGTTGCCTCTCCTAAATCATTAATGGAGAATTTATGTGGCAAGAATAGTTTAATCGATGATATCATTGGTATATCAATCCCGATCAAAAGTATGTCATTAACATACAAAACTAGAAACACAATTGCATTCTCATTGATCTTTTTATATACATAAGGCTCATCCGGGTTTTTTTGATGAAATCAAACGATTTGATTACCTCATCAAAACGGATGTTCCAACTTCTGAAGGCTTGTTTGAGTCCATAATGGCTCTCTTAAGCTTACACACCTTCCGATTACCACATTAGATTCAAAACCCCTTGGTGGTTCCATATGTCTTCTTCGAGGAACCTATTTAGGAAAGCCGTTTAGACATCCATATGGAATATCTCATAGTCAAGGTGCCCAGCTATAGCCAACATGATCTGAATGGATTTTAGCATGGCTAACAATGAGAAAGTCTCATCATAATCAACCCTTTTTTTGACGATATCCTTTTGCTACCAACCGTACCTTGTAAGTTCCAACTTGACCATCAGCATTTATCTTCCTCTTTGTTGACACCTAAATTTTAACTAGTTATTTAGGAACAATTGCATAGAAAATTAAAGATTAATTTTTTTAATCCCTAAACAAAAAATATAATTAGATGGCATAGCATATAGTTTTTAGGAGCATTTATCATATAGCTTAGTTACATTTTGCATATTAATTGGACCGGCGGTGGATGGACTCGAGTGAACGGCTCTGAACTTAATGAAATTGGACTAAGCCCGCGTTCAAGAAAATTCTTGGCCAAGCCCATGAACATTATAAGAGCTAAAATTTTCATTGGAAAATGTCGAGTTGGAAAATATTGATTTGTTAATCTTGATATTATCACGATTCAAACTGAATGAATTGATATTATCACAGAGATATTGTAATATTTTCTTTGAATCAAAATAGGAAATAATTGCAAGCAAAAAAACCTAAACTTTGCCTATAAATACATTCAATGAGGATTCTCTCGGGAGGAGGCAACAATTGAGAGAAACAGAGAGAGGGGGCACCCAATTCATACACACGGAGAGAGAGAAGCAGAGTAGTCGTGTGGCCTTTAGAGAAAAAGAGAGGGGGGTCTTCATCATCATCATCGTGGCTTTTCCTATGTGAGTCCACATTGTGAGAGAAAAAGAAAATCGTGAAGAGAGGGGGATTGAGAGTTCCACGTACGCAATACAGAGAGAGAGAGGAAGAAAAAACAATAGAGAGATTTCCTCTCCTCCTGTAGTTCGCTGCATGTGGCCATCAAGCTCCACGATTGTCACTGTGCCTGTGTTTCTACTACCACTTCCCACGTGGTGACGAGCAGCACGTCCCTCTTGGAGCCCCTTCGGCGAAGTCCAAACTGATCCAAGCCTCAACGACGAAGCCTTCTATTCATGGAGACGAGTCGAGCCTATTGACACCAGAGATTTTCCTCCGAGGCGCCTGCTATTTCCCGACTAGCTCCTGCGACGA
Source organism: Syzygium oleosum (assembly GCF_021117445.2). NCBI lineage: Eukaryota > Viridiplantae > Streptophyta > Magnoliopsida > Myrtales > Myrtaceae > Syzygium > Syzygium oleosum. The sequence continues at coordinate 1,917,716 of NW_026607510.1, read as the reverse complement.
TCGGCATTGCTCGCTGTCCGCTGCTCTCTGCTCTGTTGAGCTGCCGCCCTTGACGACGAAGAGTTGCTGCTGCCACTCCGTCTTGACGCCCAGCACCTGCCGCTTCTGTTTCGCGACACCCAAAGGCTGCTCATCGCCGCCGGTGTTGTTCCGTGCAAGGTCAATCCTTGCCGGCACCACATTCGCCGGTTCCGTTTGCCGTCGGTCCTCTGATCCGCACTCCCGATCCGCCGGCGATTCGAATTTGGAAAGTTATTTGCGCATTTAGGTAAATATCTCATCCGAATCAATTTGGATATTTTATTGCTTATTCCATGCTTATCGTTATCTAACTTTGCATATTTGAGCAATAGGCACTATTTCAATTAGGATTTATTTCCTAATCCGCAACACGATATGATCTTTTGATTCTATCTATAACCCTTTAGGTGGAATTATTAGATTGCGCGGTTAGAAAATTTATCTTGATCTTTAAGCCTTAAGATTATGATATTGATTCTATTTTTGCGGAAATATCAAGTTGATGGGATAGCGTTGCTAATTGTTATTTTTGGTGGGTGATTAGTTTGTTTACCTTTGATTGCTTACTTTATAGAATATATATTGCACGTTATATAGGTTAGTTTTAATAATAAAAGAAATCCCCCTTGCTTAATTTAAAAACTGCGATTTAACTGAATATTCTTTGGAAATCTTGAATGTGTGTTACTTGTCAAATTTGGATAGAATTTGAAAATTTCGAAATCTTTTGAATATATCCAAGATATTCAAGATAGCAAAATCTTTTCAAGATGTGACCGGTTAGGAAAATCTCCTAATCCGCAACCGCACACATGGGAATCAGTCTATCTATCAGGCTTTAGATAGAGTTATTTCCATAGCGGGTATTTCGAATTTTTAGGGTCGATCTGTCAGGCTCCAGATCGAAACTTAATTCGAAAGATTTAACGGTTATAATGTTTCTATTAAAAGATTTGCGACTTGAATTTAAATTTGAAAATGCATAAAAAATACAAAAAAAATTCATAAAAAGAAAATCTAAATTTTTTTTTTGTACCTTTGAACTCTAAGTCAGAATTCATCAAAATTGCCGAATTGAGCGTTTTTCTTGAGATTGGTACCGAAAGGACGTTAGGATAATCTAGCGTAACCAAGTCCCCGGATTTATAATCTTTGGTTCGTAGAAATAAAATAGTATTCCTGCTATTTTATTTAGGTTTCTAATCAATCTACCTTAAATGATTAGTGGCGGCTCCCATTGAAAATACTTGCATGCTCATAATTGGACATAAGTTGCGAATTGGTAGAGTTTGGGAGAACTCGAGCTAGGTTAGTTAATTTAATTGATCTAGTAATCCATTAGCCTAAGATTGGAAAACCTGATTTTTAGGTCGCGACAGCTTGGCGACTCCGCTGGGGACTGACTTGAATTTTTTGAAAATTTAAGGAGGACTTAGGCCAGAAAATTTTCATGGAAAAATCACTCGATTTGGCAAAATTTGATTGAATTCTCATTCTTAGGTGTTAAATGGTTTTGCAGAATGGGAGTTATAAGGGGAGTAGTGATTGGCTAACCCTTTGTTTTGCAGGCTTGGTGGATTGGAATTGTGATTTAATTTTTGTACTATTGAAGCAGTGTTTGCATGTAATTGTTGTGCATGATTTACCATATTTGCACTACATCACACACAACCTGTGACCGGACCCGGGTCACACCCATAGTTTTAAGATGGTATTTAGATGGTTCTTTAACCTTGGCAGTAAGGCTTCGCTAAAGGTTATCCCATTTGGATCCCGAAAATTTTTCCAAAAAATGGCTCAAGGGCCGTCCTCATGCACATGAGGCTACGATGCATGGGGGTTGCCCTTGTTGACCGAACCAAGCCGAAGTGATTGGACCCGACTAGTCATGACTATTGTATGCGAGGCTGCGACTAGTCATGATGATTGTGCGCGAGGCTGCGACATGTCGTTCCGTTCATCATTTCACTTTGCAAAAGCCTTTAGGGTAGATTGATTAAGATTTAAACTCACGATTCATGTGTATGTCTCTGTGATTGACACTTTCTCCCCAAAGGTGGTAATTTCTTGAGCTTTATCTTTGGTTTTCTTTATCTTATTTTGGGTCGGTCCTTGATTTAGGTTGAGTCATTTGGCACGTGGTCTATATATGAATGGGTCGCCTCGATATCCGTTTCGTGCCTACTCCGAAGCTAGAGCTCAAGAAGTTATGGGGCCAGTTGAAGCCAGATGGTCAGCAGTACGTTCTCAAGCGCATTGGATTCATGCTGCCAATCCTAGACATAGATGTTCAGAGCGGGATCATGCAGGCACTTGCTCATTTTTGGTGCCCCGAGACGACCACATTTGTGTTGGGAGGTAAGTTTGAGCTGACACCGACTCTGGAAGAATACAGTATTGCCATTGGAAAATCGATTGAGTTGGATATAGTTGAACCACCCATTCGGGTAGATCCTGTAGTAGCGCTTGCTAAATTTTTGAGTTTGACCAAAAAAGAAATTGAAAAAGTGCTAAAGGGTAATTGTCAAGCATGCCCAGTATCTTTTCTTATTGAATGTTTCGAAAATAGCTCCGTCCTCATGAGATCTAAGATTTTTATCTTAGTTTTTTTTGGACTCATCATTTTTCCATTCCGTCAAAATGCTATTGATCCTGTGATAGCTTGGACGGTAAAACTAATATGTGGTGGAGTTAGTTTCATAAACACAATTTTGGCAGAGACTTTCATATCTCTGACACGATTCAAGAAAGAAAAAGATAGAACTTTTCGAGCCCCAATTGAGCTTTTACAAATATGGCTTTTCTCACACCTTTCTCAATTTGGGAAAAATATGACTGTATTTGAAATGGGCATGACTAATAACCCTATTTTAAGGTTCAAACAAATACAAGATCAAACTAAGAGTTTGCACTATACATAATAGGTCCATCTATTCAAGGATCCAAACTCTAAGATTTTCCTTTGGCAAGCTGTGTGGTTTCGGGAGGTTGAGGCTCGACTATGCCATGGCGATCAGAAGCCCGTACCTTTGATGGGCATTTATGGGGCAACCAGCTATCAGCCTCTTCGAGTTACACGACAATTCCGAGTTTTGCAGGATGTCCCACCTCCACTCAGGCCCAATGAATTTCAAGTCCAGTTCGAGAAGGGCGAGTGCTACAGAGCCGAGCTTAGGCGTCATTCTGAGGCTTGGCAGAAATGTTCCACTCAGAAGCTGATTTGGCCTGCAAATGAGCCCACCGAAAGGATGAAGAGTCACTTTGCCACGACCCGGTATATTCAGTATCATACCATCCCTGCTGAGATACTCCCGAAGATCCCGGTTGTGATAGTACGGCATACCCGTCGGACCCAAATCAAAATCAGTGAAGAAAAGGCGATGAAGGCCTAGGAAAAGGCAGATGCTTTGGCTGAAGAGAATGCACGATTACAACGTGCCTTGAAGGCCCATTCGTCTATAGATCACGTGGCCTCAAAAAAGAGGAAGACCATTTGATTTCATGTTTGGTTTAGGGAGTTTTTCTTTTTTTTTTTAGGAGGAAATGCTAGCTTACTATTGACGTTTTCTGGTAATAGATGTTGCTGTTTCTGGGCGATCTTTCTAGGAATTCCTTTGAGACATTTTCCATTTTGGGCAATTCAATGAGAAACATTAAGCTATAATTTGTAAATTTTAGAATTAGTCCAAGTTTTTATTTTATTTATTACTGAATAAAGCAATCTGGAATTTTGAAATTTACTGGATGAATCAGTCTTTCGAAAGAAGTTTCGTCTTGGGGGTCTGGAGGATGTCATGGACCGACTCGCTATTCTTACTTGTTGTATTTATTCGATTGTTACTTTCTGTAGGTAATTTGCCACGGATCCCCCTCATCCTTATAATACTCGATCAGTGACCAAAAGAAGGATGGTCAATCAAGCTGAGATTGCAGCCATGATTGACGAAAAGCTAAAAGAACACATGAATGCAATGAATGAGCAGATCGCGGCTACCATGTCCAAAATGATGAGTGATCTCATGGCCAAGCAGCAACAGATCAATGCTGCCTCTCCATCGGAGATTCCACCTCCAACCCGTCAAGGCCTCCGCCTTGACAAAACTCCCGCAGTAAACACTGATCCAACCTTTCAACTGGATGATGCCATTTTGACTGACACTAGTGTATCTCCGGCGGCCCATGTTCTTCATCCACCCCCCAATGATGAGAATGCCAAGTTGCTGGCTAAGCTCGACCAGAGGTTACGTGAAGTGGAGGGAACTCAAAGTGTTCCGCCTGTTGATTTGTCTATTTTTGCCCGGGTCCAAGTGCCCGATAAATTCAAGATGCCAGCTTTCGAGAAGTATGACGGCACCTCAAACCCAATTCAGCACATCGAGATGTACCAGGGGCTCATGAATAGATATATTTCTAACGGACCTCTAATGATCCAATCCTTTCAAGCAAGCTTGAAGGATGCTGCAATGAGGTGGTATACCAACCACCAGATCAACCGGAAGGAGTCGTGGGAAGAGGTGGCAAACCTTTTTGTCAAGCACTTTAAGTTCAATCTCGATGTCACCATTACAAGGAAAGACCTGGAGAGAGCTGAGCAGAAAAAAGGTGAGACTCTAAAGGAGTATGCCACTCGCTGGAGGAACATGGCAGGACAGATCATGCCTGAACCCTCAGAACGTGACTTAATGAAATTGTTTGTGTCCACTCTACCGCAGCCGGTTCATTCACGAATGTTAGTAACGGCCGTCCAATCTTTTAGCCAGCTGATAGCCATGGGTGAGGAGATTGAGTCCGGACTCAAGAAAGGATGGTACAGTGAGTCGGGTTCATCAGGCAAGAGATTTGCTAGTAAGAAGGACAAAGAGCATGTCCCTGAAGTCAACATGACTTATGTACAGAAGACGCCAGCTCAGGCCCCGAAGCTACAATTTACCACCCAGTAGCCAGCCTCTTATGGGCAGCAAGGCCAGCAGAACCCACGCCAGCAGCGCAAACCTCGCCAGTTTACTCCACTTCCTGGAACGTTATCTCAGGTACTGGCGGTGCTAAGGAAAAAGAACTTGCTGAGTTCAGAACCACAAAGATTTAACGCTACCGGCTTTGCAAGGTACGATCCGTTAAAGAAATGCGATTACCATAGAGGTGAGGTAGGACATTCGACAGATGATTGCCAAGTGCTCAAACATCGAGTACATGATCTACTCGAGACTGGAGCGTTTGCACTACAGCCAGCCGGTAAGCTTAATGTGCAGAACAATCCACTCCCTGATCATTCGAACAGTGCAAATGTTGTCCTTGGCCCAGGGGTCAAGCAGGTTCAAGACTTCAGGGTCCCTTTCGAGGATATGTTCGATGCTTTAGTCCGAGATGGTTATGTTTCGACTGGCGAAGTGGTGTCATTCAGTGAAATAGAGAAGAAGGTGGATGAGTTGGTAAGAGAGGGAATGATTGGGACAGCGGATGAATTCGGGGTAGTGGCCACTATATCTCAGGTCATCATTGACTGGAATGAAGAACTCGTAATGTTGACCGATGAGTAAGTTAAGTTGGATCCTGAGCTAACTGACATGCCCCCTCTCGAGGACGCCTCTGACGATGATCTCGGGATCGTTATACCCGATGCTTCTGAAGTATTGGTGCTGGCATCACCTCAGCCCTACGCTTATGAAAGTGACAAGATGGTTCCATGGTCATACAATGTTGATCTGATAATGAGGTCAGGGCGAACTTATGCTGATAATCAACCGGCCAAGCCAGTGGCCGAGAAAGAAGCAAAGGAATTCCTAGCTGTGATTAAGGCTAGTGAATATAGCGTGGTTGATCAGTTGAGAAAGTTACCTGCACAAGTCTCGTTGTTGGAACTTCTCCAGACATCAGATAAGCATCGGGGTGCTCTGATGAAGGTTTTGAGCGAGATTCATGTGCCCGAGACTATTGAAGAATATAAGCTAGAGGGGTTTGTCGGGGCGATCCTCCTCAAGGATCAAGTAGCATTTTCTGATGAGGAAATCCCAGTTGAAGGACGTGATCATAATAAGGCACTTCATATATCAGTGAAGTACAAGGAGACTCACATGGCTAGGGTGCTTGTTGATAACGGGTCAGCTTTGAATTTGTGCCCGTTGGCTACTTTGAAAAGGCTAGGCATTGATCCATCTACCATGCAAGCAGCCAGGACTTCTGTTCGAGCCTTTGATGGAGTAAAGAAGGATGTGATAGGCCAGATTAACTTAGAGCTGCAAATCGGACCTTCGGTGTTCGATATTCTTTTTCAATTGCTGGATATCCCTTCTGCTTTTAATTTCTTGCTGGGATGGCCATGGATCCACAATGCAGGCGCAGTGCCCTCCAGTTTGCATAAGAAGATCAAGTTTGTGGCTGAGGCAAAGTTGGTTACAGTTTATGGAGAGGAAGATCACCGAATCTTCAATGCGACATCGGTCCCATACATAGAGCTTGATCATGTTGAGGAGGATAGCTATCATTCATTTGAGATAGTTCAAGTTGTTCAGGCTTCCTCTGATATGCCGTTGTCCGTTCCTGAGGTTTCTAATGCAGCTATCATGGTGGCCAAGGTCATGGTCGGTAATGGTTTTGAACCAGGTCAGGGTCTTGGGAAGGAAGGTCAAGGCATTCATGCCCCGATTGAGACAAATGGACAATCCTACAAGGCTGGTTTGGGATATCATGGGCCGGGAAGCCGCGGACAAGACCTCGGTTGTTGCAGAGGCCGAAGAGGAGTAGGTCAAAGTCCCTTACCACCTCCCATTGACCACATCTTTCGCTCAGCTGGAGTAGTGGGGGGGGGTATGAGCGTTTAAAGCCGAGCCCGACTGAGGATGATCTCGGGCTTGTCTTTCCTAAGTCGCCACAAGCCCTAACTGACTTGCCTAAGAAGTACGGTAAAGCGATTTTGGTTAGTTTGTCTGATGATTCTGAGGATGACCAGCCACCCTGTATTTTCAAGAAACCGGAGTTGAGGGTGGTGGACATTGACTTTAATGATAGTATACCCTACCTCACCGGTTGGTTTGCTGAGACCTCCATTGGTGCAATCACTGAAGGACCACTTGAAAGGATGGGCGCTGGCCCTCAAGAGTAATTATTTCCAGTTTTCGTATCTCCCCTGCGTGGGAATCTTTATTGCTTTTTTTCGATTTTCATTCATGTTGCATTTAGGTTTTTCAATCCAATAAGATGTAATTCATTGATTCGATATCAGTAAAATTACAGAGATTTTTATCATTTTGAATCTTGTTGAAGTGCCTCAAACCAACCCGATGACGATAACTAACGATTGAAAAAATTTGTCATCTGCGGTAAGAACTGAGGGTTGGGCTTCTCAAGAATTCTCGTCTCGAGGTCTTCGAAAGCAAAATGAATTTCAAAAAGCAAGGATCAATTTTCGAAAATTGCATGTAGTTAAGCCCTGTCTTGTCTTTTTGATCCTTTTTTTTTCATGCTTTAGGACTAATCTCGAGGCATGCGAAGGGATGGGAATCGTGGATCCTCATATATGTGATGCAAGTCAATCCGATGACTCAGACGATTCTAATCCGAATGATGAAGAGATACGACAGAACTTGGAAATCCATGAAAAATCCAAGCCTCTGACTGTTGAAGAAACCGTAGTGATCAACCTTGGCGACACGGAGAATCCTAGAGAGGTGAAGATTGGGGCATGTCTCCCTGAAGATGTGGCCAAACGCTTGACCCAATTGTTGAAGGATTATCAAGACATCTTTGCCTGGTCTTATGCTGACATGCCGGGTCTCGATCGATCGATCGTCGAACATTGTCTACCGACTGATTCTTAGGTTGAGTCCGTGAAGCAAAGGCCGCGAAGTGCTAAGTCAGAACTGGCAAAGAAGATCAAGGAAGAGGTCATGAAGCTTCTTGACGTGGGATTTATTGAGACTACCCAATCTCAGAATGGGTCGCTAATATAGTCCCAGTGTTGAAGAAAGACGGTCGGGTTCGAGTGTGTGTTGACTATCGAGATCTGAATAAAGCTATTCCTAAGGATGATTTTCCACTCCCACACATTGATGTGCTTGTGGACAGCACAGCCGGGTTCGAACTATTTTCCTTCATGGATGGTTTCTCAGGTTATAATCAGATCTTGATGAATGAGGATGATAAGTTGAAAACAGCATTTACCACTCCATGGGGGACATTTCATTACAAGGTGATGCCCTTCGGTCTCAAAAATGCTGGGGCAACTTACCAGCGGGCAATGGTCACGTTGTTCCATGACATGATGTACAATGAGATTGAGATCTATGTTGACGACATGATTGCAAAAACTCAGCGTGGAGAAGATCACATAGAAACCTTGACGAAATTATTCGACAGGCTTTGCAAGTTCAAATTGCGCCTCAATCCGGCAAAATGCGTGTTCGGGGCAGCCTCTGGCAAACTACTCGGCTTCATTGTCAGTAACAAAGGGATTGAGATTGACCCGTCAAAAGTGAAGGCCATTTGTGAAATAAAATCTCCCTCTTTGGTGAAGGAAGTTCGTAGCTTAATGGGTAGACTAAACTATATAGCCAGATTTATTTCTCAGCTATCTGAGACAGTGAAACCTTTCTTTAAACTTCTCAAGAAGAATGCGCTGGTTAGATGGGATGAAGAATGTGAACAGGCATTCGACAAGCTTAAGCACTACCTGATGAATCCGGCGGTGCTTGTTCCGCCGACGCCGGGGCAACCTCTAACACTGTACCTTACAATCCACAGTGAGTCCTTAGGCATCATGCTTGCTCAGAAAAGTGAGGAGGATGGAAAAGAGCGTGCGATTTATTATTTAAGTAAGAAGTTCACCACCTCTGAGATGAACTATTCTGAAGCAGAAAGAACGTGCGCATCACTAGTCTGGGCTACACAGGTTGAGGCAATACACTTTGCACTATCAGATATTGCTTGTAACAGAGCGTGATCCCGTCAAATACTTGCTCAATCAACCCGCTTTGGTTGGAAAACTGGCAAAATGGCAGATTCTCATCTCAGATTCAATGTTCAATTCTTGTCTCAAAAATCAGTCAAAGGACGAGTAATTGCTGACGTCCTGGCCGAAAATCCTGGGAAAAATGAGGATCTGGGTCTGCTAGAGGATAGAGTCATGCCAATTGATGAGTATGTATGGACCATGTATTTTGATGGGGCCGTAAACTTGTCAGGATCAGGTATCGGGGCAGTTTTAATATCCCCAGGCGGACAACATTATCCAGTGGCAGCAAAACTTATATTTCCTTGCACGAACAATATCGCTGAATATGAAGCATGCATCCTCGGGTTACAAGCTACAATCGAAATGGGAGTAGCTCGACTTAAGGTGTTTGGAGATTCAGCCCTCATTATTCTTCAGACCGTTGGTAAGTGGCAAACTAGAAATGCTAGGTTGCAGCCCTATCACACCTATCTAGAGGAGTTGGTGGAAGAGTTTGAAGACATTTCGTTTGAATACTTGTCAAGGACTCAAAATCATTTTGCCGATGCTCTGGCTACGTTATCAGCAATGCTACGAGTAACAAGTGGGTTAGAAGTTGAACCTTTAAAGATAGAGGTCTTACAGAAACCGGCTTATTGCATGGCCATGACAGAAGAGCCCGACGGCAAGCCGTGGTATCATGATATCAAGGCATATCTTCAAACACAGGAGTTTCCTGAGAAAAGTACCGCATATGACCAAAAGTATATTAAGAAAATGGCGTCGAAGTTCTTCTTGAGCGAAGAATGCCTATACAAGCGGTCTTATGATTCGGTTTTATTAAGGTGTGTTGATTCAACCGAGGCTGTTCGTTTGATGCTAGAAGTACATGAGGGAGTATGTGGTCCGCACATGAATGGTCATATGCTAGCAAGGAAGATAATGAGGATGGATTATTACTGGCTTGCATTCAGCATGTCCGGAGTTGTCACAAATGCCAGATCCATGGTGACAAGATTAATACTCCTCCGAATGAATTGCATCAGATGTCTGAACCATTGCCATTTTCTATGTGGGGCATTGATGTGATTGGCCCAATCAATCCTAAAGCGTCAAATGGACATCGGTTTATCCTGGTCGCTATCGATTATTTTTCGAAGTGGATCGAAGCTATGTCCTATACGACAGTGACGGCCTGGAATGTAGTGAAGTTCATTCGTCGAGACATCATTGCTCGATATAGTGCACCTGAGACCATAATTACTGACAATGGGTCGAATCTAAATAATAAATTGGTGGATGATCTGTTCAAGGAGTTCAAAATCAAGCATCTGAATTCCTCTCCATATCGTCCGCAGATGAACGGAGCGGTCGAAGCAGTCAACAAGAATATCAAGAAAATTTTGGCTAAAACAGCTGAGAACTATCGTGATTGGTATGAGAGATTACCTTTTGCACTTATGGCATATCGGACTTCTATCCGGACATCTACAGGGGCAACTCCATATTCTCTTGTGTATGCTATGGAAGCAGTTCTACCTGTTGAGGTTGAAATTCCTTCGTTACGTATTCTTTCACAGGTACAATTGTTAGAAGCAGATTGGATCTAGTAGAGATTGGATCAGTTGAACATGATTGATGAGATAAGGCTTAGAGCTCTATGTCATGGCCAGTGCTACCAACAACGAGTTGCTAAATCTTTCAACAAGAAAGTGAAGCCTCGACATTTTCAGGTAGGTGACCTTGTCTTGCGGAAGTTATTGCCGATAGTTCCTCTTGCAGAAGGAAAATTCGCCCCAAATTATGGCGGCCCGTACATTGTGAAGAAAGTCCTTCCAGGAGGTGCTTTGATTTTGGCCGAGATGGATGGTCGTGTTTTTTCCAATCTAGTTAATTTTGATTCTGTGAAGAAGTATTACACTTGATTTGTACTCATTCTGACTTTGTTTCTATCAAGTCTAAAATTGAATTTCATGAATCAATTGACTTTCTTGTTATGTTACTAAGCTTTGTTTGAGGAAAGCTTTTGATCTAGCAATCTGTTTCTGCCCTAATGAAGCGATCATATTACATGAGAGACTTCAAGATGACGAAAGGCAAGTCATTTCCATACACGTCCTGAATAATAATCCCCAGTGCGAGTTGAGTGAAAATTCCGTGCTGACAAGGTAAAGAATTATCTCACGAAAAGTATGACGACCAAAATGATGAGAGGCATTCATTCCCTCTATCTAAACACTACATGTTATCATTTGCTTAACCCTTTGAACGGTGTTTCATTTGTTACCCCTATCAGGAACAACCCCATACTGGGGCAATTTCTTAGAAAGTTCAAAATGGTTAGAATTTTCTTGCTTTCACTTGCATCAATCTTCAAGTATATTTACTGCATGCAAATTCTGTGTTAGCTCGAGTGCCTTAGATATGACGAAGAGCATTTCTTTCTATATCCTTACACATTAGACCCTTTGGATACCCAATTTGAGCGGTGAATTCATTTCAACCCGATTGATGATCATTCTTGTGATAAACAAATGAAATCATCTCAAAGCAAGTTCAAGGTGACTTGAGGCAAATGGGAGCTCAAAAGAAAATTCATCAGAAAGGACGCAAAAGGACTCCATTAAATCGAAGTTCTTTCTCTCGGAAAAAGCTCTCTTTAAAAAGAGGGAGAAAAATCTCTCGAAAAGAAAATCTCTCTCTAAAAAAAATGATGAGAGAAAGAAAGGCTTCGGCGAAAACTGAGTCGATATGCAAGATCATTCTTCAAGGAAAAGACCATTTAAAGGTTCATTTGTGGAGTAATTGCTAGAGATGGATCAATGGTACCAGTAGCATGATTGGATGATCACCAATTTCCATGTTCATAATACCCCCTTTGATGGAAATAGGCCATCATTTCAAGCCTACCCGAATCTATGTTACAACCCTTACCGAAGTCTCTTCAGAATAGGGCACTTGAGTTAACGTAGAGTTTCAAATGCTTATAAATGTTGCTCGAAGAAGTGCGAGCAAGATTTTTCTATCTCATTTTTTGCAGTGTTCCTGACTTATAAACCCGGAGTAGCTGGTGATATCAATTCTTTCAAAACTATGACTCTCATGAGTCCCCATTGTGAAACCTTTGACCAAGCCTGTGTTTCAGTCCTTATCAAGACCTCTCAGATTGGCCAAGTCATACTGATTTTAAGAATATCCGAACCCTTGTCAAGCACGATAAAGAGAGTTTGAGTGATTCTTATACCCGCATCAAATGTCGGGTCAAAAGCCTTTCATTGAAAGTGAGTGGAAAGTCCTTTCTTATTAAAGGTCTCTCATTTAATGTGATCAAATTGTCAAAAGGACGAAATTGTTGTTCTTATTGATAAATTCCCCAGTGAAGTTTGGTAATGCAGGCATATTCATAAATTATGTTTTCTTTGCCCATGCGAATGTGTTATTTTAACCTTTTCTTAGGTAAAAACAGGTGCAATGCAATTAGCTCTGTCATTTTTATAACATAAGAAGAATTCAGGTACGTATGCTAATTATTCTTCATTGTTTCTCTTTTCGTGTTCACTCAGTGGAATAGGAGACATGATCTCTCTCATATGTTCATCAAGTGGAATAGGTGACATATCTCTTTGTGTTGCCCAGTGGAATAGACAGCATACCTCATTTCATGTTTGCCCAGTGGAACAGGCGGCATAGTTTCTCATTCAGTGTTCACCTAGTGGAATAAGTGGCACAACTAACCTCATGCTCACCCAATGGAACATGTGACATGATCCTTTTCGTGATTGCCCGGTGGTATAGGCAACACGTCCCTTTTAATTCTTTCTTCATATCATGCGTTATTTCGCATCTGTAGGAAACTGCAGGTAATAGATAAGCAATCTTGTACCTTGAGAACTTTACTTCCAGTGGACTAGAAGTTTGGAGATCGAGGGAGTTCACAGCATTATAAAGCTTTCCCTCACTTGGGCGCTTTTTGTGCGATCCGTATGTAAGGCTCTTTCATCGAAGTGAGAAGCCTTAGCATACATTCTTTATTGTTTGCATATCATGCATCATTGCATTTGAAAAATTGGAATTAAAACCTCCACCAAAAAAAAAAAAAGAGAAGAAGAAGAAGATCATTCGTCATTTTGCATGGTTTAAATTTAGGTTTCAGTCTTTGAGCGAAACCTCTGTGAGCCTCCACTCAAAGAGGGGCAGCTGTTGACACTTAAATTTTAACTAGTTATTTAGGAACAATTGCATAGAAAATTAGAGATTAATTTTTTTAATCCCTAAACAAAAAATATAATTAGATGGCATAGCATATAGTTTTTAGGAGCATTTATCATATAGCTTAGTTACATTTTGCATATTAATTGGACCGGCGGTGGATGGACTCAAGTGAACGGCTCTGAACTTAATGAAATTGGACTAAACCCGCGTTCAAGAAAATTCTTGGCCAAGCCCATGAACATTATAAGAGCTAAAATTTTCATTGGAAAATGTCGAGTTGGAAAATATTTGTTTGTTAATATTGATATTATCACGATTCAAACTGAATGAATTGATATTATCACAGAGATATTGCAATATTTTCTTTGAATCAAAATAGGAAATAATTGCAAGCAAAAAAACCTAAACTTTGCCTATAAATACATTCAATGAGGATTCTCTCGGGAGGAGGCAACAATTGAGAGAAACAGAGAGAGGGGGCACCCAATTCATACACACGGAGAGAGAGAAGCAGAGTAGTCGTGTGGCCATTAGAGAAAAAGAGAGGGGCGTCTTCATCATCATCATCGTGGCTTTTCCTATGTGAGTCCACATTGTGAGAGAAAAAGAAAATCGTGAAGAGAGGGGGATTGAGAGTTCCACGTACGCAATACAGAGAGAGAGGAAGAAAAAACAATAGAGAGATTTCCTCTCCTCCTGTAGTTCGCTGCATGTGGCCATCAAGCTCCACGATTGTCACTGTGCCTGTGTTTCTACTACCACTTCCCACGTGGTGACGAGCAGCACGTCCCTCTTGGAGACCCTTCGGCGAAGTCCAAACTGATCCAAGCCTCAACGACGAAGCCTTCTATTCATGGAGACGAGTCGAGCCTATTGACACCAGAGATTTTCCTCCGAGGCGCCTGCTATTTCCCGACTAGCTCCTGCGACGATTGGCATTGCTCGCTGTCCGCTGCTCTCTGCTCTGTTGAGCTGCCGCCCTTGACGACAAAGAGTTGTTGCTGCCACTCCGTCCTGACGCCCAGCACCTGCCGCTGTTGTTTCGTGACACCCAAAGGCTGCTCGTCGCCGCCGGTGTTGTTCCGTGCAAGGTCAATTTTTGCCGCCACCACATTCGCCGGTTCCGTTTGCCGTCGGTCCTCTGATCCGCACTCCCGATCTGCCGGTGATTCGAATTTGGAAAGTTATTTGCGCATTTAGGTAAATATCTCATCCGAATCAATTTGGATATTTTATTGCTTATTCCATGCTTATCGTTCTCTAACTTTGCATATTTGAGCAATAGGCACTATTTCAATTAGGATTTATTTCCTAATCCGCAACGCGATATGATCTTTTGATTCTATCTATAACCCTTTAGGTGGAATTATTAGATTGCGCGGTTAGAAAATTTATCTTGATCTTTAAGCCTTAAGATTATGATATTGATTCTATTTTTGCGGAAATATCAAGTTGATGGGATAACGTTGCTAATTGTTATTTTTGGTGGGTGATTAGTTTGTTTACCTTTGATTGCTTACTTTATAGAATATATATTGCACGTTATATAGATTAGTTTTAATAATAAAAGAAATCCCTCTTGCTTAATTTAAAAACTGCGATTTAACTGAATATTCTTTGGAAATCTTAGATGTGTGTTACTTGTCAAATTTGGATAGAATTTGAAAATTTCGAAATCTTTTGAATATATCCAAGATATTCAAGATAGCAAAATCTTTTTAAGATGTGACCGGTTAAGGAAATCTCCTAATCCGCAACCGCACACATGGGAATCAGTCTATCTATCAGGCTTTAGATAGAGTTATTTCCATAGAGGGTATTTCGAATTTTTAGGGTCGATCTGTCAGGCTCCAGATCGAAACTTAATTCGAAAGATTTAGCGGTTATAATGTTTCTATTAAAAGATTTGCGACTTGAATTTAAATTTGAAAATGCATAAAAAATACAAAAAAAATTCATAAAAAGAAAATCTAAAATTTTTTTTTGTACCTTTGAACTCTAAGTCAGAATTCATCAAAATTGCCAAATTAAGCGTTTTTCTTGAGATTGGTATCGAAAGGACGTTAGGATAATCTAGCGTAACCAAGTCCCCGGATTTATAATATCTGGTTCGTAGAAATAAAATAGTACTCCCGTTATTTTATTTAGGTTTCTAATCAACCTACCTTAAGTGATTAGTGGCGGCTCCCATTGAAAATATTTGCATGCTCATAATTGGACCTAAGTTGCGAATTGGTAGAGTTTGGGAGAATTCGAGCTAGGTTAGTTAATTTAATTGATCTAGTAATCCATTAGCCTAAGATTGGAAAACCTGATTTTTAGGTCGCGACACTCTTGAAGACCCGTTTATAGCCAATTGGTACAATACCATCAGGTTGGTCAACGAGAGTCCAAACATCATTGAGTTACATTGAATTCAATTCGGATTTCATGGCCTCAAGCCATTTACCAGAATCGATATCGGACATCATTTCCTCATAAGTGTTAGAATCACTAGATTGATCATTGTCATTCACAATGAACAAAAGTTCTGTCTGTTCAATCAAGTGTCCATAACAAACAGTTGGGCGAGACATTCTCGAACTCCTCCTAAGAGGTTGTGCTTATGAATTTCTCACTGAATCTAAAGTCTGTGTCTAAACCTGGTTAGATTGTGCGTTTGAACCTCCCACTAAATTTGAGATCTATGTTTGAACCTAGTCGTTTGCTACTCCATTGTTTTCTTCTTGTAAGTCTATTTTTCGCCCAGCTCCATTTTCTTGGATGAACTAATTCTCCAAAGAAGAAGCATGTCTACTGAATGAAACTCTTTGGTCAGAGTGAAAATTGAAATGGTATCCATCAGTTTCTTTTGGATACCCAATGAAGCAACCCTATTCAGATCTTGCCTCCAATTTGTCCGTTTTTAGCTTTTTGATATAAGCTAGATAACCCTAAATCTTACTATGATTAAGACTCGGTTTCCTACCATGCCATATCTCATATGTAGCTATCTCAAGGGACTCTGTTCAACAAATATGTAGCTGTCTCAAGGGCATATCCCCAAAGGGATATTAGCAAATCGGTGTAACTGATCATGGATCGCACCATATCTAATAAAGTATGATTTCTTCTTTCAGATACACTATTATGTTATTGAGTTCCAAGAGGTGTCCATTGTGATAAAATGTCATTGTTTCTAAGATCAGGAATTCAGCACTAAGGTATTCACCTCCTCGATCATATCGAAGAGCCTTAATACTCTTTCCTATCTGTTTCTCAACTTCAATCTTAAATTCCTTGAACTTTTGAAAAGACTCAGATTTACACTTCATTAAGTATAAATAACCATACAGTGACAGATCATCGGTAAACGTAATGAAGTATGAATAATCACCTCTAGCTGATTCATTAAGTGATCCACATACATTCGTACATATCAGACCCAGTATGTCAGCACTTGCACATTATGTCCTACAAAGGGCACTTTTGTCATTTCTCCTAGAGGACATGCCTCGCAAGTTGAATACGGCTCAAAGCCGGATGGATCAATGTATCCATATGTACTTAACTTGGTGATCCTCTCTTCTCCAATATGACCTAATTGGAGATGCCAAACATATTTCGAGTTTAGACTATCTTTAGGCCGTTTATTGGTTATGACATTTATATTATTTTGCTTGTTGACATTGATAATCACATTACCAAACATTGTAATGGTATAATAATTATTTATTAACAAAACAGAACCAACACATCTCTTATCGCGATAAATGGAACATACTATCTTAGTAAAAGAAAATTCATAATTCTCTTTACTCAAACAAGGTATAGAGACGGGATTCCGAACCGCATTCTTATAATGCAAACAATTATTGAAATCCAATACATGTCTAGAGGGCAAAGACAAATGAAAAGTCCCTATAACTAATGTAGTAACTCTTGCTCAATTTGCAAATGTCAAGACAATCTCATTTTGCCCTAGCATCCTGCTTATTTCCAGATTTTGCAAGGACATACAAATATGTGAAGTTGGAGCTGAATCTAGAACCTATTAGCTAGATTCAGAACCAACGGTAGGTTAGTTTCAACATGCATAGACACCATATCTTCATAAGATTGGTCCTTCGGCTTGACCTTCAAGCTCGCAAGGTACTTCTTATAGTTCCTCTTTCAGTACCCCTTGACACCATAGTAATGATATTTCCCTTTTTCTGTCTTAGGCAACCGATGTAAAACCAATTTTATAGGCCTTTTCCATTTCCTTTTCTTCAAAGTAATCTTACTCTTTGAAGAGGAAGCTTCAGCCATAGTCATAACAATGGGCTTTGTGTTGTGCATTTCCTTCTCACAAACCACCAGCATACCATGTAACTCAGCAAGAGTTTTCTTCATCTTATGCACGTGGAAGTTTTGGACAAATCCAGAGAAGGAATCGGGCAAAGACTGGAGTATAAGATCCACGGCTAATTCATTATTCATAATAAGATTTAGCCTAGTCAACTACTCAATATCAGAACATCATCATTCACCAATAATCCCTCAGCCATCGTCATATGATACAATCCCTTAGATATCTCATACCTAGAGATTCGACCATTCTCGTCGAAAAATTCCTTCAAGTGCGTGATGACACACGTCCGGCAAGGATGGTAGGAAAATGACCATTTCCGGTCATGTTTGGCCACTCCAAGCCTTGGCCGGCCAAGCCCTCTTCCTTGTATCCAACAATTACCAAAATGCCCCTTAGAAATTACTAAAATGTCTTTGAAGGCCATGTCACCAATCCATGTCATCCAATTTAAGCTAATAAGAGCATTTCCTTAATGACTAAGCAAATGATCTTGGCCATCCATCAAGAGCACATCTTCGCCATGTCACTTATCTAGGTGAACCAAATTTAACCAATGGGAGATGACCTTAGCCATTAAGGAATCAAGGAGAGCCAATAGATCAATCTAAGGGCCATAATTCAAACTAAAGGGGGGTATATAAGCTTTTTCCCTCCAAATTTTAAGGGGGTTAGCTATTTCAAAATATGCAAATTCTCTCTCTAGGATAAAACTCTCTCTCTCTCTCTCTCTCTCTCTCTCTCTCTCTCTCTCTCTCTCTCTCTCTCTCTCTCTCTCTCTCTCAGTTGGCCGAAGCTCCTTCGCCTAAGCCGGCCTTCCTCCGGCAAACCACTGCCTCGCCAACACTCCCCAGAGCTCCTCCAAGCTGGTCGCAAGAGCAGCTGGCGCTATCCATAGCCGGAGCTCCCTGATCCAACCACATTTCCCCTCGGCTTCAAAACTGGCAATCACGCCGGTGAGTTGTCCAGCCAGTTTCCAGCTCCATCCGGCAGTCCAGCGGCCTCCTGTGGTGTCCCGAGTCTTACGACCGATTTCCTGAGTCTTACGACCGATTTCCTTAGTCCCTACACGTGGCTGTGGTGGCTGGCCAGAGTTGAAACAGCCACCGGAACCGCTCTATCTCACTTGATTTCGATTATTGTTTACTTCTAGTTCTTTATGGGGAGCACCTTGACTCCTTTTCTCACATTGAGATCCTCATGTTGTGATCTTGATATCAGAGAGCTATCCTCGGCGCCATCTCGAAGATTAGTGGTGGCAGAATAGCTCTTACAAGCTCGACGAATTCATCATACAAGGTATGTATCAACAAACCGAGTTTATGATGGACTGATTGAATGATTTAGTTAATAGCATGAGTGAAGTGAATCAAGGCCGATCATGAATATATGCTTGCTGTTTGAATGTGAAGAATGATGTATATTGATTGATTTATACATAGGAATCGATCAATGAATGCTAGGAACATTGATTGCATGTTCTGTGATTTTCGTGCACTGAGGAGTTAGTAACCTTCTACTGCTAATTTGAGCCTCTAGATGTTGAAATCTGGAAAAATGCTTAACTAGAGATTCGAAGAACACGTTCTAAGATTGGATTTGATATATCTTGTGTCATGAACGGACATCATTTACTATGTCAAATCGTCATCAGAACATTTTATCAGAATCTGGAATGTTAGTTTATCTGTTCTATTTTTGTGATTCCTGACCGACCTGACTCGGTTCGGTAGTTTTTATGATTTTTTTTGTTCTTCATTTGAGAAAACTTCCTTCATAAAACTTGTAAAGGACATCTTGATATTTCAAGAATAAAAATTTCAGAAAATTTCACGATGATCTGGTCAGCACGATCAGTTCTCAAAGTACCGCCTTTTGGTCTGTAAAAATCGATTTCCGACTGACCTTTGTCCGTTCTTCAATTTTTAGAAATTTTTGTGTTCAAAATCTCAGAAAATGTTCTTCATAAAAGTTTTTACTGAGTTCCTAAGCTTTTCAATGATATCAATTTTATCAAAATTGAAGCTCATATGAATGTTCAAATGTTTGATCATTTTGTTGATTGGATTATGTATTCAGATCCAGAAATTCAAGCCTCTGAGCATCCAAACATGTTTTGGCAATTTCGATAAACTTGATGTCCTTTTTTGCGAAAATTAAAACTTCAAAGTTGTTCATTAGGGTCTTAATTTGAAAATTGAAAAGTTTGAGGACCTAATGACAACATTTGGGAGGTCAATTTCATAAAAAAAATCCGGATAAGGTCAATCTGGTTTTCAAAAACGGTTTGCAACTGAGTCTTTGGTGAAAATCGATTTTCTGGGAAAGATCATGGGGTTTTTAGCAAAAACTCAAAACATGAAAGCTTTTCAGAACATGTTTTCCTAAATGTATACAGAATTTGGTGCTATTTAGAGAACGTTTACTATTTTTCCCGCATTTTTTCAAATTCCGGGCCAAAACTGGGTCAAGTAGGGGTATCCGGGTCAAATTCCAATTTTCGAAAAAATTGGGTGAAAACTGGTCAAAATGGTCTTCATAAATTTTGGTCCTCATGTTCTAAGCTTTCTAATGATGTCTGATTCATTTCATTTGGACTTTGTTTGGTTAGTCAATTAGGATCGAACAGAATCTGTTTGAATTTGTGATATCAATTGATTGAGTAATTATCAATAATCTCCTTTCTTTTTAAATAATTGATTAAGAATCTGAGTGATTTGGCCTAATCGCATGTTTAATTCATCACTTATGCATGTGGTTGCTAGATGAATGCTTAGGCTTGATGCATGTTCAGCGGGTAGTCCATGGTGGACACTTAGAACCGACGTTAAGGTTAATTGATATCGATTGCCGTTTTGTGAACGCAAATGGTGGCCGATTATCATTAACCGTTAATTAATCAATCATAGCTGATTAGGTGGCTGGGTGATCGAAACGCATGAAATACAAAGGCCGATCCCGAGGCCAATTCAATACTTTGATGATTGAATGTAATTGCCTTGCTTTGATCGCATGTTGCATCATTTGTTTGAAATGTACAAGTTTAAATGTAAAATCGATACCCATGAGGCGATCTATGGTGGAGGAGGCCTAGAGTTTTGAAGGGTGGAGACCGATGTCCAATCCGTTTTTAATTTTTGTTCCCAATTTGATACTCGATCACGTCTCGGGTTTTCCCATTTGTGTTGTAAAAACACTCGACGAGTTGTGCGTTTTCTTTTCTTGCTCTTAGATTAGCTTGTCTTTCAATACATTGGGTGTTTACTTTACGTACTCATCTTTCAATAAATTGTTTGTTAAATTTTCGTTTCTATACTAAGCTAGGATTAGTTTACCATCACAAATGGAAAATATAAAAACAAGATGCAAGATCATTTAGTGGATTAGGACTTTGACATGAAGATAATAAAAAACAAATGCATGACAACTTATATAACAACCAAATTAAGTTTAGCGGTACCCAAAATGCATTAATGGAAACATTAACGTAATCTAGTCCCCGAACTTAGATATCTCTGGTTTTGTAGAAATCGAAACGAAATTCCCGCGTTTTGATTGTCTATTCTAACTGACCCCCAACAAAGGCTAGTGGCGACTCCTATTTGTTAAAAAACATAAAATCAATCCCATGTCATGCGAGGTATGGATTGATGGAGAATCCATGTTCGTGGTTAATGGACCTTATTGATGAACAAAAGAATGATGCTTCGTAAGCCGTCTTTTGGGATGTGCCATTCGAGCCGTTTCACAAACAATTACCTCTAAATCCGCACCCCCGAGGCAGCCCTCGAGGGTTGGGTCGTGGCACTCTGTGACATTCTGAAATTTGACTCATTTTCGGAATTTATGAAATGATTATATCTTCGATGCATTTTAGTTAAATCTCACTTGGAATTGATCACTCTTGAGAAGACTAACCATTAGGGAATGGCTAGCTAGGAATCAAGTACGTGGACCTAAGAACTTGGCCGTGAATTGACACTTCGACCATAAAGATTGATGAGGAGATATTTTGGGCCATTATAGACCGATCCAAGGATGGCTAAGGGACGATTCGTAAATGTTATACAATTAGATCACAGGTGATTCCGCTTGACCATTGTATGAATTTCGAACGATCCTAAACCTAATTCGAACGATCGCGTCAATTGGAACTAGTGATTGACCCTTGCAATTACATGACAACCGAGGTCGCCATAGCTCGAGTAAACTTAGATGTGGCTCGATATCAAATCAGCCACCAGTCAATATGCGTAACTCCTAAAAGTTGCCCGTTAGTTTGAGGTACACTAAAGTCGCGATTGATTGGTTTTAGCCATGAATTAGAATCCAGAATGGGATGTCGAACTTTCGAGATTTCACAAAAATTTATCGGATGTCGTCTCATTAAGCATGGTCAATGGTTAGGTCGCTCAGAATTGTCGGAAAAGTGTAATTTGGACTGGGTATGGAAAAAGACCATTTTACCCCTGGGGATATTTGAATTCATTTGAAAGGTTGAAGGGCAATTTGGACTTTTGGACTTTCCCTCCTTTGGCAGAAAATCATGGACCAATCTGCCCCTCCCCATCTTGCTTATTTATTTTTGGTTGCCATTTGTAATTTTGGGAAAATAATGTGAGAAAAATTAGGGACCTTTGGATCTTGGCTTGGGGAAGAGGGTAGAATGTGAGCCATTGGATATGTGAGTGGAGTGGGTGATGGGGTTTTGTTATTGGGGTTAGTAAATTTCAGATCATGTTGTCTCTCTCTCACTCTCTCTCCCTCATCCTCTCTTGCTCACTCTCTCTTCTCCCTTGTCCTCCATTTTTGGCCGAGCTTCACTTTCCCTTCACCTGGCCCGACCAGCAGCTGTTCCAGCCACCGCTAGCCACCGTGATGCCACCAGAATAGCCACCGTTCGCCAGTCCTGCTGCTCACGCCACCACCTCTTCCTTCTCCCTATTTCCTTGTTGTTTTTTGACCTCACTAGTCACCACTGAAGCCAACACCACCCCTCACTGTGACCACCAGTTTGTGCTCGCCTCAGCCATGGACCGCCGTGATCGGAGCAGCCGCTGTTCTTCCCATCCGACCGCCGGAACAGTAGCTGCTTTGCTGGGTTGATCTTTCTGGTTTTAAGCTTAGGCTCCTCGTAAGTACTCCCTAAGCCTTGATTAGGATAATGGGTTATCAATGGCATGTTTAGGGGCAGATTAGAGGTTGATTAGAGTTGGTTTGATGACTGGTTGTGCTTGGTTGATGATTGGTTGTGGCTGAGTTATTTCTCGGATCTGATTGCTGAAGTGCACTGTTGTTTTGTTATTTTTTTGGAGATCAATGTGGACCGAATTTGAGGAATTGTTCTTCATAGAAGTTAACTCTAACATCTTGAAGTATGTCATATATTAAATCTGGAATTTTTTGAGGTCGTTTTGGGATATTCGAAAGTCCATTTTCGGACCGTCACAGCTCTATCGGATTTACTGTTCACCCAACTGGCGTGTCTTTCTGAATTTTTATAAAATTTTCCAGACCTCTTTTCAACAAACTTCCTTCATGAAAGTTGTCAAGGAAACTTGTGTCTATGACATATACAAATTTTAAGGTTTTCCAAGGAGATTTGGTTACTGATTGAAATGGATTTTGAAGGCCGAACGGTCTGCCTGGTGGGCAAATTTTCAATCTGATTTTGGGTGACAAAACGAGCTGTTTACAATTGGAATTGGATTTCGTGTCCCCATGAAAAATGTTCATCAAGATGTTTCCAATGACATATCCAAAATTTAGAATTTTTAGAGTTGAATTACTATTTATTTCGAAAGGGTTTCGGTTACTGTGCAATTGCCAATTTTAAGCCCGATTATGTGCAAATTTAGTTTCTCTCTCTCGGCAACTTTTCAATGTTGTTGCACGTGAGGGCGTGGCTGGTTGTGAGCTGAGCATGAATTGAATAGCAATTGGCTAATCGAAAGATGAGAAATTGGTTTGAGTGTTGAATGCTCGTATGCTCACATAATACCCCGAGGCATTTTACGTGGGGTTATAACCCATCTTGATGCGTTTTATGCGAGACGATGCTCGATTTATCGGATGCCCAATGAGTGACTGGATGCCAATCGCGGTGGAGGCCGGGTTGATGCTCCTTGTGGAATGCCATCTTGATGAGTGTGATGCTGGACGATGCCGTTGCTGACGTAGCAGGATGATGCCTAGTTACGCCAGAAGCCCTATAGCATGATGCGTGTTATGCGGGTTCGGTGAACCCGAGGGGCCGCTAATAATCTGGACCTTGTGTTTACGATATGCATTGTGGTATGCCATGTGAGATTATTATTGGGCATGTCCTGATTATTAAGTGTGCTATGCATGTACTTGCCCCGGTTCGAGTTGTGATGTTCGATGATTTGTTGCCATATTATGGTGGTGTACTAATGTGCAGGTCTTGTGTATGTGCTAAGGCGAGGTAAGGACGCCTGTGTTTGATGTGGCATGTTGAGTGATAAACCTTGTATGCTCCGAATTGTCCTGCAATACGCATTAGCCTAAGCGAGACTTAGGTAGTGACTTATTGAGATTATTCTCATTGTTGAATTATAAACATTTCAGATCCCCAAGCCTTATGATGATATGGAAGATCCGGGGATGCCATCAGGGTACCGTGATGATTGATGATGGATCTAGTTCCCCCATCTTTTGAGAGACCCCCTTTTGAGTAGTGAAGTTAGGCTTACCCAACCACCCGACCTTTTTGAATGTGCGTGGTTGTAGTGACGGCCTCTAGTAAGGCTTGTATGATGTGAATTTGTAAGTAACATTATGTTTATAAAAGTGCTTTGTTGATGAGTTTCCAATGTCTCTTTACTACCCCGTTTAAATGTATGTTGTAAGGAGAATTCGATTTGCTTCCGCATGTGTTGCTCTTCTGTTTGTTCGTTGGGGTCGACGACAAATCCTGGGATGTCGCATTCTTAATGACCGTGGCGGGATGACGCGTGCCCGTGGGGATCGGGGCGTGACACACTCCTTAAGATGGAAAACGGCAATCTTCATTGGGTAAACATTACTAGTGGGGATTTGAGTCGACCGGCCCATAGTCCACCTCACCTGATAGTTATTGGTGTTTTATGAACTTAGTGAGTGGATGAACTTATCCAACGTATCACATGCGAGTCCCAATCATATCTTTGGCCTTTGAATCACGAAAATCTCACCTCACAGATATTGACCTCATGATCATAGTTAAGTCTAATCCATTATCTCATGCAAGTATTTAGAACATAAATGAGTCTCTCACCTGACAATTATTGGAAATCATTCGACCTAAACCCAACATCATCATATGTATAATGGAGTGGTCCTATATTTCGAATGGTAATTCACTCCTATGTATCCATAGCCGATCAATCAACCACTAGAATATTGGATCAAACCACGACGATGGAAGGCCACGAGTTCAAACACCCATTTTGACTTAATATTATAAATAATAAGGTTTGGATTGTAATCAACGGGCTCACCTTGCATATTAACAATTAATATGCATATCAGATTAACATTCATAGGCCACCCCCAAAAGGATTCTCATAACAAATGAGAATTTGGCCATTAGATCATAAAAATCAATGGGAGCCAACACCAATTAAACACACGAAAATGTTTAAAGATGGCTCTAATACCACTATTGGGATTTTGTGTGAAAAGCATGCATAAGTAAAAGTAAAAATTCGAAGCGGAAGCAATAACCTATACATATATATCTCCAAAATATTGTTCATGCATTTTAATAAGAAGTACGTAGAAATGAAGGAGGGCTAATCGCATTACCCTTGTACGGTGCTCAAAACAATTTGATTATGATGTTCTTCAGTTTGAGACCATAAATGTTTGATTTTCTCTTGACCTCTCTAAAGTAATCTAGTTCTGATGTTCTTTAGTTCCAGCCCCATAAGGTAGCGAATGATAACCATTCTGTTCCAGAATGAGTTCCTGAAACAGAAATAGATTTTTCTATTTCTGGTTCCAGGATGAGTTTCTGAGAAAAGAAACCCGTTTGATAACGACAAAAAATTTCTATTTCTGGAACAGAAACCCGTTTGATAACAGCAAAAAAATTCTATTTCCTGAAACAAAAACCTGTTTGATAAACAACACAAAATTCTATTTCCAGGAACAAAAATCCATTTTTTTAGAAATGGAATACAAATAATTAGAAAATCCAAAAAATTCCTAAAAATCTCAAAAAAAATTCAAAAAAATTTGAAAAATTTTAGAAAAATTCATCACAATTTCCAAAAAATAAAAAAATTCAGATTTCGGGAAAATAGGAAATTTGTTGAATTTTTTCAAAAAAAATCAAAAAATCAAAAATTTCAAAATTTCATAGAATGGCTTAAAATACCTGTGGCCACCCACTTTTAGTGAAATTTAAATTTTTTTAGGTGCAAAAAAAAATCAAAAAATAAAAAATTTCAAAACTTCACAGAATAGTTTAGAATATATGTGGCCACCCACTTTGAGTGAAATTTAAATTTTTTAAGATGCCCAAAAAAAATCAAAAACTCAAAAATTTCAAAACTTCACAGAATAGCTTAGAATACATGTGGCCACCCACTTTGAGTGAAATTTTAATTTTTTGAGGTGAAATAAAAAGTAAAAAAATCAAAAATTTCAAAACTTCATAGAATGACTTAAAATATCTGTGACCACCCACTTTGAGTGAAATTTAAATTTTTTTAGATGCCGAAAAAATATATATATATAAAAAAAAAATTTTAAAACTTCACAAAATGACTTAGAATGCCTCTAGCCACCCACTTTGAGTGAAATTTAATTTTTTTTAGGTGCCCAAATGGTATTTTTTATTTTTTATTTATTTTTTTATTTTTTTCGGCACCTAAAGAAAATTAAATTTCACTCAAAGTAGATGACCACATGTATTCTAAGCCATTCTGTGAAGTTTTGAAATTTTTGATTTTTTGCTTTTTTTCTTTTTTTCGGCACCTAAAAAAAATAAAATTTCATTCAAAGTTGGTGGCCACAGGTATTCTAAGCCATTCTGTGAAGTTTTAAAATTTTTGCTTTTTTGCTTATTTTTATTTTTTCCAGCACCTAAAAAAAATTAAATTTTGCTCAAAGTGGGTGGCCACAGGTATTCTAAGCAATTTTGTGAAGTTTTGAAATTTTTTATTATTTTTTTATTTTTTTCAGAACCTAAAAAAATTTAAATTTCGCTCAAAGTGGATGGCCACAGGTATTATAAGCCATTTTGTAAAGTTTTAAATTTTTAAATTTTTTGCTTTTTTATTTTTATTTTTTGAGGCACCTTAAAAAAATAAAATTTCGCTCAAAGTGGGTGGCCACATGTATTTTAAGCCATTCTGTAAAGTTTTGAAATTTTTGCTTTTATGCTTATTTTTATTTTTTTTGGCATCTAAAAAAAACTAAATTTCACTCAAAGTGGGTGACCACAGGTATTCTAAGTCATTCTGTGAAGTTTCGAAATTTTTTATTTTTTTTATTTTTTTCAGCACCTAAAAAAAATGAAATTTCGCTCAAATTGGGTGGCCACAGGTATTCTAAGACATTCTGTGAAGTTTTTAAATTTTAGATTTTTTGATTATTTTTTATTTTTTTTGGCATCTAAAAAAAATTAAATTTCGCTCAAAGTGGGTGGCCACAGATTCTAAACTATTCTGTGAAGTTTTGAAATTTTTGATTTTTTGCTTTTTTTTCCCACCTCAAAGATCGTGACTTCTAGATGAACAAGGCTGCGCATGACAACGATTCTGTGCCCGGGAACAGATTCTGCTCAGAAATGATTCTTTTTGATTCTGTGCCCGGAATTGATTCTGAGCATTTTAAGGCATTTGTTAACGGCCAAAAATTCCATCCCTGGAATAGAAAAAGAACAGAAATGCGTTTGGTAAAGCCACAAAATTTCTTTTTATTAATAATATTTTTAAATATTTTAATATTTCTTTCTTTTTTTCTTTTCCTCCTTCTTGGCCATAGCTTGCTCGCCGGCCATGACCGGTAAAATATTTTTTTATTAATAATATTTTTATTAAAAGTATTTTTTCTTTTTTTTTGCCATGGCCTGGTCACCGGCCATGACCGGTAAAATAATTTTTTTATTAATAATATTTTTTATTAAAATATTTTTATTAAAAATATATATTTTTATTTTTTATCTTGGCCATAGCTTGCTCGCCGGCCATGACCGGTAAAATATTTTTTTATTAATAATATTTTTATTAAAAGTATTTTTTCTTTTTTTTTGCCATGGCCTGGTCACCGGTCATGACCGGTAAAATAATTTTTTTATTAAAATTTTTTTATTAAAAATATATATTTTTATTTTTTTTGGCCATGGCCTGGTTGCTGGCCATGGCCGGTAAAATAATTTTTTTATTAATAATATTTTTTATTAAAATATTTTTATTAAAAATATATATTTTTATTTTTTTTGGCCATGGCCTGGTTGCTGGCCATGGCCGGTAAAATAATTTTTTTATTAATAATATTTTTTATTAAAATATTTTTATTAAAAATATATATTTTTATTTTTTTTGGCCATGGCCTGGTTGCCGGCCATGGCCGGTAAAATATTTTTTTTATTAATAATATTTTTTATTAAAATATTTTTATTAAAAATATACATTTTTATTTTTTTGGGCCATGGCCGGTAAAATATTTTTTTATTAATAATATTGTTTATTAAAAATATATATTTTTATTTTTTTTTGCCATGGCCTGGTCGCCGGCCATGGCTGGTAAAATATTTTTTTTATTAAAATGTTTTTATTAAAAATATTTTTTTTACCATGGCCTGATCGCCGGCCATGGCCTGTAAAATATTTTTTTTATTAATAATATTTTTTATTAAAAATATACATTTTTATTTTTTTTGGCCATGGCCTGGTCGCTGGCCATGGCCGGTAAAATATTTTTTTATTAAAATATTTTTATTAAAAATATATATTTTTTCTTTTTTGCCATGGCCTGGTCACCGGCCATGGCAGGTAAAATATTTTTATTAAAAATATATTTTTTTCTTTTTTATGGCCATGGCCTGGTCGCTGGCCATGGCCGATAAAATATTTTTTATTAATAATATTTTTTATTAAAATATTTTATTCTCGTCAGATCCGGCGAGGGCGGTCCTCGGGCCGGACATTAGAAGCTAAATTAAAAACCAAGAAAATGAAGAAGAAAAAAAAATTGATTCTCAAAATTATTCCTAGAATCAAGAAGCTACTTTTTTTTTTTATTCTTGATTCTGCTCCAAAACTGATTCTGGGAACAAATTTTGACAAAATTGTGCCCAGAATCAAAAAATTAAACAAACGCATTTCTGTTCCCAAACTGATTCTGGGAACAAAAGAACAGAATCAAACACTGTTTGGCAAGTTGTCATGCGCAGCCCAAGTGTTTTGAAGAAAGAGTTATCTCAGAAATGATTCTCATTTTTGGTCTAGAAATAGAAAACCTACTTTTTTTTGGTTCTGATTTCTAGTTCAAAATCGGTTCTGGAACAAAAAGTTGTTCCAGAAATAGAAAAAATGAAATTGCGTTACCAAACGGATTTCTGGTCCAAAGCTATTTCTGGGAACAGAAAATCATTTCTGGACAGAACCAGAATGGTTATCATGCGCTACCTAAATGTGACTTTCTGAAATCTGACCCACTTGAAATTTATGAAATGAATAGTTTATGGACGTGCTTGTAGTTAAATCTCGCCCGGAATTGATCACTTCGGGAATACTAACCGTTAGGAAAAGGCTAATTAGGGATTTAAATTCACGCGACCAAAGAACTCGATCGTGAACCGACTTTCGACCACGAAAATTGTCGAGGTGACATTTTGAGCCAATGTAGGCCGATCCAAGGATAGCTAGGGATTAGTTCGCCATTTTCATACGAGTGGATTGTGGGTGATTCCGCTTGACCACGAAATGAATTGACGAATGATCTCGAACCTATACCAAATGATCGCGCCTGTCGGAACTAGCGATCGATCCTCGCGATTAAGTGACAACCGAAGTCGTCCCGACCCGAGTAAAATTTGTACGTGGCATGATTTAGTATCGGCCACGGGTCAATAATGCGAATTTCCCCAAAAGCCACCCGTTAGTTTGAGATTTATTCAAGTTGCGTTATGTAAAATTTAGTCATTAAATTAGAGACCGAGTTGGGCATTGGAAATTTATAAAGTCACGACAGGACATTTGGACGATGTTGTCATTTGCTCGGTTAGCCTCGGATTTGTCTAAATCCTTCAGAAAAATTTAATTTTGGCGAGAAATGAAAAATGACCATTTTACCCCTAGAGGTTTGTTAAGGCCAAGTATATTTGGGAAGGGCATTTTGGTAATTTCGCCCTAGCCTTAAAATTAGAGATTTTTGGACAATTTTGCCCTTGGACTTTTTGAGAAATTCCCAAATTACCCTTGGATATTTTGGAAAAGATTCTATCCGGACCGTCGATCTCAAGATAAGATCGAATCTAAGCCGTTGATTGGATTTGTGAGAGAAGGGCAAGATGGTCTTTTGGCCCTTCAATTATTGACCTTGGACTATTAAAGTCCAAACTCCTCTCTCTCTCCTCACTTTCTACCTCTCTCGGCTCACTCACTCTCCCTCTCCTCCCTCACCGATCGCCGCCCTCTCCCCCTTGCCGTGCCGCCGCTCACCGGCCGTCCGTCCGCCGTGCCACCGCCATCCCGCCACCGAGCCGCACCACCCCCCCTCACGCCGTTCCTCTCTCTCTCCCTCTCGGCGATCTCTCTCTCTCCCCTCGTGGCCGTGAGTGACCGCGGCCAAGGAAGCCGCTCGCCGTCGCCCGCCGTTCAGCCGCTCGCCGCCGCCGCGTGCCACCGTGAGGCCACCGATCAGCCGCCCCCTTCCCACTCTAGCCGAGCCAGTCTAGAGTTCGTGTAAGTCGCGCCCTAAACTCTATTTAGGATTTCGGGTATCAACGGACGATTTAGGGCTGAATTGAGTTGATAGGTGACGGTTTAGGGGTTAATTAGAGACTGTTTAGTAGTTATATTAGTGGACTGATTTGGGGGCTAATTATGGCTGATTTATGAATGAAATTATGATGATTTCGAGACTGATTTGGTTCCGAGTTAGATGCTGGAAAATCGGGAAATGAAATGACGGGCATATAGTCCAATTTGGAGACGATTTGTGCCGGTTTGATGTGCTGTGATGTGGCTGTGTTGTGGTGCTTGTTATGGCTTGAAATATGCGTGGAAATGTTGAATTTGTGGCTGTGATTGTGGCTGTGATTATGGGCCTGATGGCGGTCGTGATTGCTCGTTAGTTTGCGAAATATTTGATTGAATATGAGTTGTTGTGTGCACTCATGGGCTGAGTTGCGTGGGTCGTCAATTTGGCCATGTTTGGGCTTTATCTGAGTATGTGAAATGCGTGGAGTTGGATGCGTGCATGAGCCGGATTTAATCGGCTAGTAATTGGGCTTGTTAGTGTGAAGATCGAGCGAGTAATTGAATGGGAAAGTGTGTGAAATGTTGTGCATAAGGTTACGAAAATCCTTGAGGCGGTACCATTACGCCGGGAATTGATCCGTCCTGAGGCGGTACGACTACGCGGGACGATGCCTGGTATTACCGGAGGACGGCCAACCTGAGGCGGTACCATTACGCGGGTTGTGTCGTAGGTGGTGGGTGTTGAGCCTGAGGCGGTACCATTACGCGGGCAAGATACACGGCCTGAGGCGGTACCATTACGCGGGCCATGAAGTGTTGTTATGAGTTAGTCATAGTGAACCTGAGGTGGTACTACTACGCAGGTCACTGGCGAGTCGAGTGGAAAAATGAGATAGTCGCAGTGAACCTGAGGCGGTACTACTACGCGGGTCACTGGCGAGTCGAGTGGAAAGATGAGTTGATCGCAGTGAACCTGAGGCGGTACCATTACGCGGGTCACTGGCGAGTTGGGGGAAAGGAATGTGATGAGGCAGGAATGAATGCGTGAAATGTAATTATAACGTGCATGTGATTGGAAATTATACTACTGTGGCTAACGTGCAGGTTGCACGCTGAAAAGGCCCAGGTAAGTATAAATTGTGTGCCTGCTATGTGATGGCTGAGTGTGGTCGTGTTTGGGGTTGTCTGGAGGTACGTGATAGCCTAGGTGGGGTTTAGGGTGTGTGCTTATTGAGATGTAATCTCATGGTTGTTTCAACCAACAATTTCAGAACCCCGGCCTGAGCAATGAATCCCCCACCGCCGCCACCTGAGCATTTTGGAGTACCGATGCACACCGACCACAGTGTTGTAGAGTACTCGATAGACGATAATATGACTTGGGTTAAGCATACGACGGTAGTTTGGGTAGACATAAGACTACCCCTTTGGCAAGCCCACACGTACACCGTCTGGATGTTCAGAGACGGGGTGGATGAGTTTGGTCCCGTCCGTGGCTTTGACGTCCCCTTTGATGGAGTTGGGGATTGGGACCTATCAGCTATACCCCCTCCCGACAGCGAGATGACGAGCCTATAGACTAGCCTGGCGCAGTCCGGACTTCAGCAAGCGCCTACAGCACCTGAGCCCTCGGGGGCAGAGCATGAACCGGAGGAGGAAGAGTCCCAGGCGGGGTATGATCCAATGGACGTGGACCTCGAGGTGATCCCAGAGGAAGAACCAGAAGAGGAAGAACCCGAGGCAGAACCTGAAGAAGCCCCAGAAGATGAGCTTGAAGAAGAACCAGAGGATGTACCCGAGTATGAGCCCTGATATGATCTCGAGTTTGTGCCAGAGGACGAGTTAGATGAGGAGTCAGTTGAGGAGAAGCGGGTTGAAGGTCCAGTGGAATCGGGTGATATAAACAACCCGATTGAGATTGAGGCCGAGCCGGAGTCCTCAGAGGAGTAGACAGTTCAGGGGAATTCAGATTCGGATGATGAGGAATCAGACTCTGAGTGGACGCCAAGTAGAGGGCGTAGGGGCTAGTGTAGGGGTTGGGAATAGGCTTTTTGAGGTGTTCCATTTTTGGACGATAGGGTACCCAGGCTATCGATCATTTTGGATATCGGTGGTTTATAGTGTAGAAGTTCGGTGTGCTTGTGTATATGGTGATTTGTAAATTGTGAATATTATATAAGTTTGGATGAGCAATGGATGTGTTTAATCTCCCCTATTTACCCCAGTTATTATTGTCCGGGTATTTGTGGCTTTCGCTGATTGATATAAATCTCTGATCAAGTTGTTTGGGTCGGCGATACCCTGGGACGTCGCTTTATTCGACTAGAGAAGTATGTTGCGTGCTTGATGGGGTTCGGGGCGTGACAATAAATGTCTGACCTCTAGTTCAGACACACCATCATTCACGCGTCGAACGATAGAGAGAAATTCGAGTGAGTTCACCACATCAATTGTGCTAGCAATTGTTCTTGTGTGTTAAAATTTTGGTTGACGTCTATCACACTTATAATCAGTCTCAGATCCAATTTATTTAAATCAATTCGGCCATTAACTCTGAAATTGTTTCAGAGCATTAATTCAGCCGCTGATTCTAAACCGTTTCGGATTCTAAATTTGGACGATGATTTTGAAACCATTTCAGAGCATTATTATGAGCATTAATTCTATAACTGTTACAGAGCATTAATATGGGCACATACCATTATAGAGCATTAATTCAGCCATTAAATCTGAAACCGTTTCAGAGCATTAATTTGGCCGTTAATTCTAAAATCGTGATTGAACCCTAGCAATGGCCACTTCCTTAAACTCATATCAGTGCTATTGAGTGTGAAAACCACATCGTCTCTTCTCTGTCCGTGAGATCTCGCCATTGATTCTTGATTATCACTTGGTGTACTCGAAACTTCTTCAAGTAATTGTGATGACATTCTTGCTTCCGATGCGTGGCTAATTCCTTTTATTTCTCCCGCGATAAAAATGTCACTTTTTCTTTGATCGAATCCCTCTATTGATTCTTGATCTTCGACCTTCGCCATCAGATAATTAGGAACATCATATCTACCACTCGTTTCGGTCGACCCACATAGTTCGATAATCTCCTGCTCCATCAGCAACACTATTACTCTACCAGCCAAAAAGGTTTTCCAGTAGAATTTGCTTTACGTAGGAGAAATCCTGGAATAACCAAACAAGTGGACGGCATAATTGTGACGATCTAGAACTCTCCAAATTGGTCGCCAGAATGGTTTAGGTTTTGTGAGCTTGGTATTCTTTCCATCAAATCAGAGAAAGAGGAGAATTCTTTCTCGGTGTGTAGCTTCGGTAGAAAATTTTGGCTTTGAAATTCTTGGATAGAAAATATCAAAGGGCTTATGGAAGTTTAACTAGTAGTGGCAGGTATGGATCTCTTACATGAAGCGTGAAAAAGTGGTTAAAAAATTGTTAATTCAGTTTTCAAAGCCTTGTTCCCTTAGACATTCAAGAAAACCAAATGATTTAAATATACATATCAACATAATCAGTTCAAGGAAACCGAACACATTTTGCATTAGTCCTCCCACTCGTTCTCAGTCGACCCTTGCAGTTCGATCATCTCCTGCTTTATCAGCAATACTACTACTCTGCCAGCCAAAAAGGATTTCCAATAGAATTTGCTTTACGTAGGAGAAATCCTGGAAGAACCAAACAAGTGGTCGGCACAATTGCAACGATTTAGAACTCTCTCCAAACTCGTTGCCAGCACGGTTCGAGTGTTGTGAGCTTGGCATTCTTTCCATCAAATTAGACACGGAGGAGAATTCTCTCTCGGTGTGTAGATTCGGCGGAAAACTTAGGCTTTGAAACTCTTGGATAGAAATTATCGAACAGCTTATGGGGGTTTAATTAGTAGTGGCAGGTATGGATCTCTTATATGAAGCATGAAAAAGCGGTTAAAAAATTGTTAATTCAATTTTCAAAACGTTGTTCCCTTAGACATTTAAGAAAACCGAACGACTTAAATGTACATATCAACATAATCAGTTCTTTACTTCCTTCTTTTTATCAAGAAAACCAAACACAATTGACATTAGTCTTACCACTCACTCTCGGTCGACCCTCGTAGTTCGATCATCTCCTGCTCCATTAGCAGCACTATTACTCTGCCAGCCAAAAAGATTTTCCAGTAGAATTTGCTTCACTTAGGAGAAATCCTTGAAGAACCAAACAAGTGGCCGACACAATTACAACGCTATTGAAGTTTCTCCAAACTCGTCGCCAACACAATTTGGGTGTTGTGAGCTCGGAATTCTTTCTATCAAATCAGAGACGGAGGAGAATTGTCTCTCGGTGTGTAGCTTCGGTGGAAAACTTAGGCTCTAAAACTCTTGGATAGAAAATATCGAAGGGCTTGTGGAGGTTTAATTAGTAGTGGCAGGTATGGATCTCGTATATAAAGGGTGAAAAAGCGGTTAAAAAATTGTTAATTCAGTTTTCAAAGGTTTGTTCCCTTAGACATTCAAGAAAAACGAACGACTTAAATGTACATATTAACATAATCAGTTCTTTGCTTTCTTTCTTTTATCAAGAAAACCGAACACATTCTACACATATTCTAAATCAGTCCTACCACTTGTTCTCGGTCGTCCCCAGCAATTTGATCATCTTTTGCTCTATCAGCAATACTGCGACTTTGCTAGCCAAAAAGGTTTTCCCGTAAAATTTGCTTCACGTATAAGAAACCCTTGAAGAGCCAAACAAGTGGCCGGTACAATTGCGACGATCTAGAACTCTCTCCAAACTCGTCGCCAGCACGGTTAGGGTGTTGTGAGCTCGGTATTCTTTCCATCAAATCAAAGACGGAGAAGAATTCTCTCTCGGTGTGTAGCTTCGGTGGAAAACTTAAGCTCTGAAACTCTTGGATAGAAACTATCGAAGGGCTTGTAGAGGTTTAACTAACAGTGGCATGTATAGATCTCTTCTATGTCGGATGAAAAAGCGGTTAAAAAATTGTTGATTCAGTTTTCGAAGTTTTGTTCCCTTAGACATTCAAGAAAATCGAACGACTTAAATGTACATATCAACATAATCAGTTCTTTACTTCCTTCCTTTTATCAAGAAAATCGAACACATTCTACATCAGTCCTACCACTCGTTCTCGGTCAATCTTTGCAATTCGATCATCTCCTTCTCCATCAACAACACTACTACTCTGCCAACCAAAAAGGTTTTTTCAATAAAATTTGCATCACGTAGGAGAAATCCTGGAAGAACCAAACAAGTAGCCGACGCAATTGCAACGATCTAGAACTCTCTTCAAACTCATCGTCAGCACGATTTAGATGTTGTGAGCTCGGCATTCTTTCCATCAGATCACAGACGAAAGAGAATTCCCTCTCGGTGTGTAGCTTCGTTGGAAAACTTAGGCTCTGAAACTCTTGGATAGAGAATATCGAAGGGCTTATAGAGGTTTAACTAGCAGTGGCAGGTATGGATCCCCTATATGAAGAATGAAAAAGCGGTTAAAAATTGTTAATTCAGTTTTCAAAGCTTTGTTGCCTTAGACATTTAAGAAAACCGAATGACTTAAATGTAGATATTAACATAATTAGTTCTTTGCTTCCTTCCTTTTATCAAGAAAAATGAACACATTCTACATCAGTCCTATCACTTATTGTTGGTTGACCCTCGCAGTTCGATCATCTCCTGCTCCATTAGCAACACTACTACTTTACTAGCAAAAAAGGTTTTTCAGTAGAATTTGCTTCACGTAGGAGAAATCCTGGAAGAACCAAACAAGTGGCCGGCACAACTACGATGATCTAGAACTCTCTCCAAACTCGTCACCAGCACGATTCGAGTGTTATAAGCTCGGCATTCTTTCCATCAAATCAGAGACGAAGGTGAATTCTTTCTCGGTGAGTAGCATCGGTGGAAAACTTAGGCTCTGAAACTCTTGGATAGTAAATATCGAAGGGCTTGTGAAGATTTAACTAGCAGTGGCAGGTATGGATCTCTTATACGAAGTTTGAAAAAATGGTTAATTTAGTTTTCAAAACTTTGTTCCCTTAGATATTCAAGAAAATCATTCAAATTAACATAATTAGTTCTTTTCTTCCTTCCTTCTATTAAGAAAACCGAACACATTCTACACATATTCCAAATAAGTCAAACGACTTGATTTTGGTCGTCCCTCGCAATTTGATCATCTCCTGCTCCATTAGCAGTACTACTACTCTGCCAGCCAAAAAGGTTTTCAAGTATAATTTACTTCGCGTAGAGGAAATCCTGAAAAAACCAAACAAGTGGCCGGCACAATTACCGTCGCCGGCACGGTTCGGGTGTTGTGAGCTCGGCATTCTTTCCATCAAATCAAAGACAGAGGTGAATTCTCTCTTGATGTGTAGCTTCGGTGGAAAACTTAAGCTCTAAAACTCTTGGATAGAAACTATCAAAGGGCTTGTAGTGGTTTAACTAGTAGTGGCAAGTATGGATCTCTTATATGAAGCGTGAAAAAGAGGTTAAAATATTGTTGATTCAGTTTTCAAAGCTTTGTTCCCTTAGACATTCAAGAAAGTCGAATGACTTAAATGTACATATCAACATAATCGGTTCTTTACTTCCTTCCTTTTATCAAGAAAATCGAACACATTCTACATCAGTCCCGCCACTCGTTCTCGGTCGATCTTTGCAATTCGATCATCTCCTACTGCATCAGCAACACTACTACTCTGCCAACCAAAAAGGTTTTTCAATAAAATTTGCATCTTGTAGGAGAAATCTTGGAAGAATCAAACAAGTGGCCGACGCAATTGCAATGATCTAGAACTCTCTCCAAACTCATCGCCAGCACGATTTAGATGTTGTGAGGTCGGCATTCTTTCCATTAGATCACAGACGAAAGAGAATTCCCTCTCGGTGTGTAGCTTCGTTGGAAAACTTAGGCTCTGAAACTCTTGGATAGAGAATATCGAAGGGCTCATAGAGGTTTAACTAGTAGTGGCGGGTATGGATCTCTTATATGAAGAATGAAAAAACGGTTAAAAATTGTTAATTCAGTTTTCAAAGCTTTGTTACCTTAGACATTTAAGAAAACCGAATGACTTAAATGTACATATTAACATAATCAGTTCTTTGCTTCCTTCCTTTTATCAAGAAAAATGAACACATTCTACACACATTCTACATCAGTCCTACCACTTATTATCGGTTGACCCTCGCAGTTCGATCATCTCCTGCTCCATCAGCAACACTACTACTTTACTAGCCAAAAAGGTTTTTCAGTAGAATTTGCTTCACGTAGGAGAAATCCCAGAAGAACCAAACAAGTGGCCAGCATAACTACGATGATTTAGAACTATCTCCAAACTCGTTGCCAGCACGATTCGAGTGTTTTGAGCTCGGCATTCTTTCCATCAAATCAGAGACGGAGGTGAATTCTCTCTCGGTGAGTAGCATCGGTGGAAAACTTAGGCTCTGAAACTCTTGGATAGAAAATAGCGAAGGGCTTGTGAAGATTTAACTAGCAGTGGCAGGTATGGATCTCTTATACTGTCACGCCCCGAGCTCCCGTCGAGCTCGCGACATCCCGCCTCCGGTCGATCAGTTGCGACGTCCCAGGTTGTCGCCGACCTCATCTAAACATCAGAGATTTAATTGCGCACACGGAATCCATAAAACACCCGAACAAAAATTTAACTGGGGAAACAGTGGGAGAATATATACATATCCATTACTCGGTCAAACTTGTACCACCATATTTACAAAATACAAGCCTTAGTTTACCGGTGCACACATTTGAACCCTTCAAGAGTAAGAACAAAAACCGATGACCTGCCATCCAACCCGTAACAACCTTTAACACCCCTTGCTTGGCGTCCACTCAGAATCTAACTCCACATCATCCCGTCTCCCATTTGAAACTCAGCTGTCTCATACTCTGTATGCACTGGAACTCCAAAACGTACTGGAGGTGGTGGCGGATTATTCACGGCTCAGGTTTGGGTTCTGAAATATTTGGTTGAAAACAACCGTGAGACACTTCTCAGTAAGTACACCCCTAAACCCAACCTAGGCTATCACGTACCTCCAGACAATAGCACAAACACACACATTCACGCACATCAAATCATCACAACACAGGTACATCAATTAATATGGTCAGGCTTGATCATGCGCACACCCGTACTCGATCACAATTACATCAGATGCAAACACACGCATGTACAATTCTCATTTCGCACACATTCTTTCCGTTCTCAATTCCTCTTTCCCACATCACTCGCCAGTGACCCGCGTAAACGTACACGCCTCAGGTACACTGCGACCACTCATCACTTCCCACATCACTCGCCAGTGACCCGCGTAAACGTACACGCCTCAGGTACACTGCGACCACTCATTACTTTCGGCCCGCGTACCCGTTCACGCCTCAGGCCCCAATTGCGACCTGAGCATCACACGCCCCAGGCCCGATCCCAACTCAGCCCGCGCCAAATGCGACAGGCCTACGTGATTGGAACCCGAGCTTAGGATGCCTCGGTCCAATCCCGGTCTCACCCGAGCTGATCGTGCCTCGGACCGATTCTCATTCTTGCTTTTTCAAGCCTCAGCCTGTGCCAAATGCAACAGACCTACGTGATCGCTGCCCGAGCTTATGATACTCGGCCCGATCCCATTCTCGCACTTACACACCTTCACATAACTTCCACAATCACAAGCCACACCACTTTTCTTTCTTACTCATGCACATGCTCATCAAGCATTTACCACAATCAACTGGCTCATCACACGCGGCCCGTGCACGCATAAATTAACACGTAAAACATGCTCACTCAGCATTCGACATGGCCAATTTCAACAATTAATTCAATCTGGCCCACGCGTGCACATAATCAAGCACATTTCAATCCATCA
Source organism: Syzygium oleosum (assembly GCF_021117445.2). Taxonomy (NCBI): domain Eukaryota; kingdom Viridiplantae; phylum Streptophyta; class Magnoliopsida; order Myrtales; family Myrtaceae; genus Syzygium; species Syzygium oleosum. The sequence continues at coordinate 1,878,397 of NW_026607510.1, read as the reverse complement.
AACCACGGTTCAATAAACACACAAGGCTGCTCATGGGCCCACAATCACAGCCAGGTTCATAGGCATAATTTCGACATTTCCATGCCTATTAAACATCACAATCTAACCATATTACCACACACCAAACCGACACTACCTGGCCTTAAATCGAGCCCTAAGTTTGCCAATTCCATCCCACAATATCTGACACTCTATTCAGTCTCACTCCAGCCTCGAAACATCCTCATTTCATCCTCGAGTTACCTCATATAACACACAAACAAATACTCAATTAAATCAACCCCATCCAGAATAATTCAAACATGCCCATAGCACGTAAATTGCCAATTTTCTCCAACCAAATGGCATCGGATTAATTCCGATCCTTCACGGGACTTTCTCGCCATAATTTCTAGGTTCCAAAAATTCAACTTGCGTCCCAATCGGACCATCACAGCTCGGTGAACAGTAATCCACAGCAGTGAACAGTGATTCTAGGCAAATGAACAGTAATTCGCAGCCCCTAATTTTCTGAATTTCCAATAAATATTACCCGAATTAATTCCTAAGGCCCGCCATAAAATTTCCACTCCCTATCCATGTAATTCCGCACCTAATTTCATACTGATTTTGTCCGGAATTACCCGTCGATACCCAAAGTCCTAAATTAGGTTTAGGCGCGACTTACCCGCGTTGGCTAACTCAGCAAATTACATGGTCAATTGAACAATCATTTCAATTGAACCCAAACGTGCACGAATCAAACATATTTACACCAGCCCATTGCACAGATGCACACACAATTCTACCACCACAACTCAATTATAATTAAAACGCACGTAAAACACATAAATTTCTATTTTTCTCCCACCAAACGACGCCAAATTGATTCCGGTCCTTCACGGGACTTCCTCGCCATTAAATACCGGTTCTAAAAATCCAACTTGCGTCCCGAACCGAGCTTCACAGCCTCGTGAACAGTGAATCACAGCTCGTAAACAGTGATTCTTAGCTTAAAATTCCCTCAAATCGTCCTCCAAAAATTCCAAATTAATTCCTTAAGGCCCCCCATACATTCCCGGTCTAAAGCCCCAACATTTCGCACCCGCACAAGTCCAATTTCACCCAAAATCAAATTGTTCGGCGATACCCAAAATCCTAAATCGGGATTAGAGTATGACTTACCGCGTTCTAGGCTAAAACGGCTAGAACGGAAAGCGGCGGCCCTTAATCGGGAACGGCGGCGACGACATGCGGCTCTCGGGTGGCGGCAATCGGCTTGGGTGGCGACGACGCGGCTTGGGCGGTGATTGAGGGCTCACGGCCAAGAGAGAAAGAGGGAAAGAGAGTGAGAGGGTGAGGTTTGAGGATGGTGGTGGTGGCGTAGGGGGCGGCAAGGCGGCTAGACGGCGGTCCGGGGTGCGGCGGCGAGCGGCGGTGCCGGCGGCGGGGGAGAAAGAGAGAGAGTATACGGTGGAGGGGGAGGGGACTCACGGAGGAGGGGGGAAATTTCACGGGGAGAGGGGGAGAAAGAAGAGAGAGGAGAGAGAGAAAGGGAGTCAAGGGCTTAAAAATCAATTTTGACCAACTTTTTGGCAATTTACCAAAATGCCCTTCTCTCACACAACTAACCCTTTATTAATCCCAAGGGTAAAATGGTCACTTCCTCCGTTTCTTGTCCAAATCGAATTTTTCCGAAGGAATTGAGCGCACCAAAAATTTATACGTGACACGTGCAACGTCGTCCTAACGTTCCGTCGTGACTTCCTAATTTTTCGGTGTCCAATTTGGGTAAAATTCCATAATTAAATTCTATTAAACGCAACTCAAGCGTTTCTCAAGCTAACGGGCGGCTTGCTGGGGAAATTCGCTGAATCGACTCATGACTGATACTAAATCGAGTCACGTGCAAGTCCGTTCGGTGCGTGACGACCTCGGTTGTCATTAAAATCGCGAAGATCAATCACTTGATCCGAGGGGTACGATCGTTCGGTATAATTTCAGAATCATTCGTCAAGTCGTTTCGTGGTCCAACGGAATCACCCGCGATCCACTACTAGGACAGTGGCGAACTGACCCCTAACTATCCTTGGATCGGCCAACAGTGGCTCAAAATATCACTTACGCGATTTAATGGTCGAAATCCATTCACGATCGAATTTTCTTTAGTCGCGCGAATTTAATTCCCCTATTAGCCTTTCCCTAATGGTTAGCATTCCCAGGAATGATCAGTTCCGGGCGAGAACTGACTACGAGTACATTCATAAAATCCAGTATTTCATAAATCCCAAATGGACTAATTTTTCAGGATGTCACATATACGAAGTTTGAAAAAATGGTTAAAAAATTATTAATTCAGTTTCAAAGCTTTGTTCCCTTAGATATTCAAGAAAAACGAATGATTTAAATGTACATATTAACATAATTAGTTCTTTTCTTCCTTCCTTCTATTAAGAAAACCGAACACATTCTACACATATTCTAAATCAGTCATACCACTAGTTCCTAGTTGTCCCTCACAATTTGATCATCTTCTGCTCCATCAGCAACACTACTACTCTGCCAACCAAAAAGGTTTTACAATAGAATTTACTTAGCATAGAGGAAATCCTGGAAGAACCAAAAAGTGACTGGCACAATTGTGACGATCTAGAACTCTCTCCAAACTCGTCGCCAGCACGGTTCGGGTGTTGTGACCTCGGCATTCTTTCCATCAAATCAAAGGCGGAGGTGAATTCTCTTTCGGTGTGTAGCTTCAGTTGAAAACTTAAGCTCTGTAACTCTTGGACAGAAAATATCGAAGGGCTTGTAGAGGTTTAACTAGCAGTGGCAGGTATGGATCTCTTATCTGAAGAGCGAAAAAGCGGTTAAACTATTGTTGATTCAGTTTTCAAAGCTTTGTTCCCTTAGACATTCAAGAAAGTAGAACGACCTAAATGTACATATCAACATAATCAATTTTTTACTTCCTTCCTTTTATCAAGAAAATCAAACACATTCTGCATCAGTCCTACCACTCGTTGTCGGTCGACCCTTGCAGTTCGATCATCTCCTGCTCCATCAGCAACACTACTACTCTGCCAACCAAAAAGGTTTTCCAATAAAATTTGCTTCATGTAAGAGAAATTATGGAATAACCAAACAAGTGGCCGGCGCAATTACAACAATCGAGAACTCTCACCAAACTCATCGCCAGCACGGTTCGGGTGTTGTGAGCTCGGCATTTTTTCCATCAAATCACAGACGGAGGAGAATTCTCTCTCGGTATGTAGCTTCGATGGAAAACGTAGGTTCTACAACTCTTGCATAGAAAGTACCAAAAGGCTCGTAGAGGTTTAACTAGCAGTGGCAGGTATGAATCCCATAAATGAAGAATGAAAAAACGGTTAAAAATTGTTAATTTAGTTTTCAAAGCTTTGTTCCCTTAGACATTTAAGAAAACCGAATGACTTAAATGTACATATTAACATAATCAGTTCTTTGTTTCCTTCCTTTTATCAAGAAAAATGAACACATTCTACACACATTCTAAATCAGTCCTACCACTTATTATCGGTTGACCCTCGCAGTTCGATCATCTCTTGCTCCATCAACAACACTACTACTTTACTAGCAAAAAAGGTTTTTCAGTAGAATTTGCTTCACGTAGGAGAAATCCTGGAAGAACCAAACAAGTGGCTGGCACAACTACGATGATCTAGAACTCTCTCCAAACTCGTTGCCAGCACGATTCGAGTGTTTTGAGCTCGGCATTCTTTCCATCAAATCAGAGACGGAGGTGAATTCTCTCTCGGTGAGTGGCATCGGTGGAAAACTTAGGCTCTAAAACTCTTGGATAGAAAATAGCGAAGCGCTTGTGAAGATTTAACTAGCAGTGGCTGGTATGGATCTCTTATACGAAGTTTGAAAAAATGGTTAAAAAATTGTTAATTCAGTTTCAAAGCTTGTTCCGTTAGATATTCAAGAAAAATGAATGATTTAAATGTACATATTAACATAATTAGTTCTTTTCTTCCTTCCTTCTATTAAGAAAACCGAACACATTCTACACATATTCTAAATTAGTCATACCACTAGTTCTTGGTCGTCCCTCGCAATTCGATCATCTCCTGCTCCATCAGCAACACTACTACTCTGCCAGCCAAAAAGGTTTTTCAGTAGAATTTGCTTCGCATAGAGGAAATCCTGGAAGAACCAAAAAGTGGTCGGCACAATTGCGACGATCTAGAACTCTCTCCAAACTCGTCTTCAGCACGGTTCGGGTGTTGTGAGTTCGGCATACTTTCCATCAAATCAGAGACGGAGGCGAATTCTCTCTCGGTGTGTAGCTTCGGTGGAAAACTTAAGCTCTGAAACTCTTGGACAGAAAATATCGAAGGGCTTGTAGAGGTTTAACTAGCAGTGGCAGGTATGGATCTCTTATATGAAGCGCGAAAAAACGGTTAAAATATTGGTGAATCAGTTTTCAAAGCTTTGTTCCCTTAGACATTCAAGAAAGTAGAACGACTTAAATGTACATATCAACATAATCAGTTCTTTACTTCCTTCCTTTTATCAAGAAAATCGAACACATTCTACATATATCCTACCACTCATTGCCGGTCGACCCTTGCAGTTCGATCATCTCTTGCTCCATCAGCAACACTACTACTTTGCCAACCAAAAAGGTTTTCCAGTAAAATTTGCTTCATATAAGAGAAATTCTGGAATAACCAAACAAGTGGCCGGCACAATTACAACAATCTAGAACTCTCTCCAAACTCATCGCCAGCACGGTTCGGGTGTTGTGAGCTCGGTATTCTTTCCATCAAATCACAGACGGAGGAGAATTCTCTCTCGGTGTGTAGCTTCAATGAAAAACGTAGGCTCTGAAACTCTTGAATAGAAAATATCGAAAGGCTCGTAGAGATTTAACTAGCAGTGGCAGGTATGGATCCCTTATATGAAGAATGAAAAAGGGGTTAAAAATTGTTAATTTAGTTTTCAAAGCTTTGTTGCCTTAGACATTTAAGAAAACCGAATGACTTAAATGTACATATTAACATAATCAGTTCTTTGCTTCCTTCCTTTTATCAAGAAAAATGAACACATTCTACACACATTCTAAATCAGTCCTACCACTTATTGTCGATTGACCCTCGCAGTTCGATCATCTCCTGCTCCATCAGTAACACTACTACTTTACTAGCCAAAAAGGTTTTTCAGTAGAATTTGCTTCACGTAGGAGAAATCCTGGAAGAACCAAACAAGTGGCTGGCACAACTACGATGATCTAGAACTCTCTCCAAACTCGTCGCCAGCACGATTAGAGTGTTGTGAGCTCGACATTCTCTTCGTCAAATCAGAGACGGAGGTGAATTCTCTCTCGGTGAGTAGCATCGGTGGAAAACTTAGGCTATAAAACTCTTGGATAGAAAATATCGAAGGGCTTATGAAGATTTAATTAGCAGGGGCAGGTATGGATCTCTTATACGAAGTGTGAAAAAACAGTTAAAAAATTGTTAATTCAGTTTTCAAAACTTTGTTCCGTTAGATATTCAAGAAAAACGAATGATTTAAATGTACATATTAACATAATTAGTTATTTTCTTCCTTCCTTCTATTAAGAAAACCGAACACATTCTACACGCATTCTAAATCAGTCATACCACTTGTTCTTGGTCGTCCCTTGCAATTCGATCATCTCCTACCCCATCAGCAACACTACTACTCTGCCATCCAAAAATGTTTTCTAGTAGAATTTGCTTCGCATAGAAGAAATCCGGGAAGAACCAAACAAGTGGCCGGCACAATTGCGACTATCTAGAACTCTCTCCAAACTTGTCGCCAGCACGGTTCAGGTGTTGTGAGCTCGGTATTCTTTCCATCAAATCAAAGACGGAGGTGAATTCTCTCCCGGTGTGTAGCTTTGGTGGAAAACTTAAGCTCTGAAACTCTTAGATAGAAAATATCGAAGGGCATGTAGAGGTTCAACTAGCAGTGGCAGGTATAGATCTCTTATATGAAGTGCGAAAAAGTGGTTAAAAAATTGTTGATTTAGTTTTCAAAGCTTCTTTTTTTTTTGGTAAAGAGGTTTTCAAAGCTTTGTTCCCTTAGACATTCAAGAAAGTCAAACGACTTAAATGTACATATCAACATAATCAGTTCTTTACTGCCGTCCTTTTATCAAGAAAATCAAACACATTCTACATTAGTCCTACCACTCGTTCTTGATCGACCCTTGCTGTTTGATCATCTCCTGCTCCATCAGCAATACTACTACTCTGCCAGCCAAAAAGGTTTTCCAGTAAAATTTGCTTCACGTGAGAGAAATTCTGGAATAACCAAACAAGTGGCCGGCGCAATTGCAACACTCTAGAACTCTCTCCAAACTCATCGTCAGCATGGTTCGGGTGTTGTGAGCTCGACATTCTTTCCATCAAATCACAGACGAAGGAGAATTCTCTCTCGGTGTGCAACTTCGATAGAAAATATAGGCTCTGAAACTCTTGGATAGAAAATATCAAAAGTCTCGTAGAGGTTTAACTACCAATGGCAAGTATGGATCCCCTATATGAAGAATGAAAAAGTAGTTAAAAATTGTTAATTCAATTTTCAAAGCTTTGTTCCCTTAGACATTTAAGAAAACCGAATGACTTAAATATACATATTAACATAATTAGTTCTTTGCTTCCTTCCTTTTATCAAGAAAAACGAACACATTCTACACACATTCTACATCAGTCCTACCACTTATTGTCGGTTGACCCTTACAGTTTAATCATCTCCTGCTCCATCAGCAACACTACTACTTTACTAGACAAAAAGGTTTTTCGGTAGAATTTGCTTCACGTAGGAGAAATCTTGGAAGAACCAAACAAGTGACCGACACAATGACGACGATCTAGAACTCTCTCCAAACTTGTTGCTAGCATGGTTCGGGTGTTGTGAGCTCAGCATTCTTTCCATCAAATTAGAGACGGAGGAGAATTCTCTCTCGGTGTGTAGCTTCGGGGGAAAACTTAGGCTTTGAAACTCTGGGATAGAAAATATCGAAGGGCTTATGGAGGTTTAACTAGCAGTGGCAGGTATGGATCTCTTATATGAAATGTGAAAAAGAGGTTAAAAATTTGTTAATTCAGTTTTCAAAGCTTTGTTCCCTTAGACCTTCAAGAAAATCGAACGACTTAAATGTACATATCAACGTAATCAGTTGTTTGCTTCCTTCCTTTTATCAAGAAAACCGAACACATTTTACACACATTAGTCCATAAAACTATATATCTTAATGCCCTTAAAGGATTCGTGGGAGTATTGAAAAATGAACCGTTTTATCATCATAATTTAATTACAATTATATGCTTATATCCGGACGCAAAGATTAACATGCTCTCCCTACTGAATTTGGAGAAATCTCATTAGTTTAGGTGGTTATTCCTTAAAGTTGTTATTCTGACCCATGTATTTTAAGTAGTATATGTCGCAATGCATATATGAATAGGTAATTCCGTATTCAGTTAATCATATTGATATATACGATAATGGTCAAAAAATTCATATATTGGCGGGGTCCATTTTATTTTTATTATATTATCATATTTTGGATTTATGAACAAATGGGTTTTGGTTTATGTTCCAATTTGATGCAGCCCATATTCAAGGCCAACTCATTCAACTAAGAAGGTCACCACGTATTCAAGATCGACGACAGTCTCATCAATAAGCCTAATATCAAAAGACCTCATCGACAATTGAAGAACCTCTTCGATAAGTGAGAAGTCTCATCTTTGACTTTGTCATAAAAGCTTTGTCATTACCCATACATTGGAAGCTTGCAATAAGACTCCTTGAAATGGCCACAAGTCTTGGAAATATTGTACTTTTAATAGCTTTTAGTTTATATGTGCTTTAATAATTTCCAGTTTCTAGATTTGACTTTAGTCTTTTGCTTTTCTTTGTTTTGCTATAAAAGGCCATCAAGTTTATGTAAAAAGCAAACTAAATTTGACTAATGAAATTTGCTTAGTGCAATTCTCTTGAACCCCGAAGAGTTCATACCCCTTGAAAACCTAGAAAAGTTTTCACTCTGTCCTTGAAGAGTTGAAGCTTTTAGAAGTCTGCATCTTTCAAGAGTTGCAGCCATCAATCTAAAAGAATTGGTGCCATTTCAACTTCCTTAGAAGCCTAGAAGAGCAACCACTTAAGTTCTTATCCTTTTCTTCGCATCTTGTCCATTTACGCTCGTCCACTTCCTTCCAAAATCGAAAACTCTATAGTGCTTATATGAGAAAACTCAAAACATAAAAGTTATAGATCTAGGAGTTTTCGTTTTGGCTTTGGAATAATGTCATTCTGATATGAATCGACAAAGTTATGACTGTTTTTCTGAACTAGCGCAGAACTGAAACTTCTGCTCATATTTGTGACGGAGTTTCCGTGTGTGCAAGTCACTCTCTCGATCCTATTGTTTGAGTAGTCGACCTTGGGCTACATCATTTGGTATAAGAGCTTTGGAGGAGAGGCCAATGCCTCCAAGACAAGCAAGATATCGAGGTAGCAGAACCATTCCATTAAACGGAGCGCACACACTTGCTGAGAACTTGCAGCAGCATATGCAACAACAAATCAATGCTTTAACCCGAGAAGTTCAGTGTCTGAGGGTTGAAGCAAACAACCCTCCACTCCACTCCAGGACCAAAGAATCCAATGGTGATTCTTCTTCTTTTTTAAGAAAGCGTTCAATCTTTTCCTCGAAGGAGGAATGCTCTATATCATGCACAAGTAGTTCGTGAATTGGATTGGGAAAAGAAAATCAAGAGAGACATTCCACAATTTTCAGGTATTGATTTTACTTATGAAATTATCGATTGGTTGACATTTGTAAATGAAGTTTTTGAGCATAGAATTGTCCCGAAAGATCGCCAAGTTGGCATCATTGCTATGCGATTTCGAGGCAAGGCCATAGCTTGGTGAAGACTTGAAAAGTAGACTTGCCAATCTGTTGGCAAGGCTCCAATTACTTCATGGAGAAAAATGGAGGACAAGATTCGAAAGTATTTCCATCCCAAAAGATAAAAAAGAGAGCTCTACCAAAGATACCAAAATCTGAGACAAGGTACGCGAATGGTAGATCAATACACCAATGAATTCAATGAGTTGGTGATTCACAACAACATTCAAGATCCGAAAGAGGTGCTTATAAACAAGTACTTGAATGGTCTTCAACTTCATATCCAAGATGCCTTAGAAGTTCTTGACATTTGGGACTTAGGAGATGCACATCAATGGGCACTCAAAGTGGAGCGTTCTAGCTCTAGGAGGCAACAACTCTCTACCTTGCCAAACTAGGCAACCGGGAGTACCACTGGCACCGCCAAATTGCTGAAATTACGGCACAATCTACTAGTAAGCCTTTTTCTCAACCCAACATTTTGAAACAACCAACTACAACCGGTATGTATTGTTATTCTTGTGGGGAGATATGTCATCGTGCTTGTAATTGTCGAATTAATAAAAACTAACCAACTGGTAAAGCTTTCTTAGTAGATAATGAATTTGATGTAAACACAGAGGAACCACTTGATGACGAATCAACGGATGATGAAGTTGCTGTGGAAGATGAAAAAATAATACATGCTGATTCTAGTGAACTTCTCATGGTGAGAAAGATTTTCCTCACTCATAAAATGACACCGGAGATAGGTGGCTATGCACCAACATTTTTCATTCAGCCTGCACCATTTCAGGAAAGGTATATTAGTTAATTATATAGACTCTGGTTGTTGTGAAAATGTGATTTATGAAGTGGCGACAAACAAGCTGAAATTGGAGTTGAAAGCGCACCCCACGCTTTACAAGACGTTGTGGTTGAAGAAAGTACTGAGTTAATTGTTTCCAAACGATGCCTTGTCAATCTTTTCATTGGTTCTATCTATTTTGACAAAATATGGTGCAATGTTCTTCCCACAGATGCTAATCACATTATTCTTGATCGACTGTGGCAATTAGATAAAAGAACTACCCATGATGGTTACCACAATATGTATTCTTTTGTGTATGGAGGAAAGAAAATTACTTTGGCGCCTAGTAAGGAACCTCTCAAAACTCCTTTGGTTGAGAATTCCTTATCCCTTACTTTGCTCACAATGAAAAATGTAAAAGGTTCCATGAAGGAGGTTAGTATTGTGTATATTTTGCTTAACAAGGTGTGAAGAATGTAATTGTACCTCCCATATCCCATCAAGCTCAGTCTCTGTTGGAAGAGTTTAAAGATGTCTTTCCATTGGAATTACCACCTAGTTTTCCTCTCATGAGAGACATTCAACATCAAATTGACTTAATGTCCGATGTTTCATAACCTAATCTAGCCCATTACCGCATGAGCTCGGTTGAACATGAAGAATTGTAGCGATAAGTTATGGAACTCTTGACTAAGGATTTAATAAGGGAGAGCCTCAGCCTATGTGCCAATCCAGAGCTCTTGATTCCTAAGAAAAATGGCACTTGGAGAATGTGTATTGATAGAAGGGCGATCAACAATATCACATACCGCTTTCCTATTCCCCGCCTTGATGATCTTTTGGATCAACTTTTTGGTGCAACCATCTTCTCAAAGCTAGATTTAAAGAGCGGCTATCATCAAATCAGAGTTAAGCCCTAAGATGAATGGAAGACCGCATTTAAAACCAATGATGGACAGTTTAAGCGGTTAGTCGTGCCATTTGGATTGTCTAATGCACCATCAACATTCATGAGGTTTATGACTCAGGTTTTGAAACCATATCTTGGGAAGTTTGTTGTGGTTTATATTGATGATATTCTGATTTTTAGTGAGTCTACTAATGAACACTTGCAGCACCTTCAAGAAGTATTACAAGCGTTAAGGCAATAATGCTTGTATGCAGGCCCTAACAAGTGTTACTTCATGGTGTCACAAATCCTATTTTTGGAATTTCATATCTCAAAATAAGGAATTTCAGTTGATGATGGTAAAATCAAGGTGATCAAAGAATGGCCAATTCCAACAAATGTGCATGAAGTTTGAAGTTTTTATGGTCTAGCTTCTTTATACTGGCGGTTCATTACGCATTTTAGCACCATTGCAGTCCCACTCACCTCTTGCATGAAGAAAGGAGTTTTAGAGTGGACAAGTGTAGCCCAAAGAAGTTTTGAACAACTCAAAGAAAAGTTGAGCACAACTTCGGTCCTTGCATTGCCTAACTTTGATCTTGTCTTTGACGTGCATTGTGATGCATCAGGTACTGGCATATGAGGAGTTCTAAGTCAAGGAGGTCGACCCATTGCTTTCTTTAGTGAGAAATTGAATGGTGCTAAACTTCGTTATAACACTTAAAATCTGGAATTTTAAGCACTATTTCGCACACTTTAGAATTTGAGGCAATATCTTATTCATCGGTAATTTATTTTGTATATTGACCATGAAGCTCTCAAGTATATTTTAGGGCAGCAAAAGCTCAATTTCAGGCATGCCAAATGAGCTAAATATGTTTAGGAATTCAGGCATAAGGCTAGAGTTCAAAATCAGATTGTCGATCCTCTTAGTCGAAAGGAGAGTTTACTCCATACTATGTGTTATACTATTCTTGGATTTAACTCTGTTCAGGAGTTGTATCAAGAAGATCCTTATTTTTTTAGGATCATTTCAAATGGGTAAGACAAGGAGCTTGCTGATTTTACTTTATGTGATGGCTTCCTTTTCAAAGGAAATCATCTATGTGTGCCGGATTGCTCTCTTCAACAAAAGGTGATCAATGAAATTTATCATGATGGACATTTTGGGCGTGACAAGAATATGCAACTTAATTCAGCCAAATATTTTTGGCCCTATCTGAAATGAGATGTATATTGACATGTGATGAGGTGTCGACGTTGCTAAGTAGGAAAGGGACAAGCTACTAATGTTGGTCTTTATTTGCCTTTGCCGATACCACAAGCCTCTTAGGAAGATATCTCTATGGACTTCGTCCTTGGACTACATCATACACTTAGAGGTATGGATTCAATTTCTGTGTATGTTGATAGATTTTCAAAAATGGCACACTTCCTTCCTTGTCGCAAAACTATGGATGCCTCACGGATTGCTGAGTTATTCTTCAAAGAAATTTACAAGTTGCATGGCCTTCATAAGACTATTACTTCTGATCGAGACACCAAGTTTCTTAGTCACTTTTGGCGGCAACAATGAAAGAATATTGGTATTAGGCTACAATATAGTACTGTGTTTTACCCCCAAATGGATGGGCTAACTGAAGTTGTCAATCGGTCCTTTGGAAATCTTTTGAGGACTTTGATTGATGATAATCCCCGCTCTTGGGAGACACAGTTGTCACTTGGAAAATTTAGATATAATTGTTCAGTGAACCGTACAACTGGATACAGTATGACATCCGGAAAATTCCCATGTTTGATAATAGTATTTAGGACTAATTTTCCTAGCCGAATCATTAGGAGTCTGAGGCGTAAGAGATAAGTTAATAGATTTCAATGTGCACGTTTGTGGTGTAGGATGACGATACTTATTTTGCCGCCGAATTATTTGTAGAATATGGCTCGTATGTTTTGAATTTCGTATTTGATGATATTCAAGTTTTACATTTATTGAATTTAGATTCTTTTATTTTTATATCTTTCATTGATTTTAGTAAATTGAAAATATTTTCAAACTCACCAAGGTTCAGAATCAATGTTTAGAACGAATATTGGTATCTTTATTTCTCTTCAATTGGCACGCACACTTTTTTTTCTCTACCCAAAATTTTAAATCCATGCTTTGTTTTGAGACATTGAACTTGGTAACTTTGACATCGTGCATGACATTATCAATTTTAACCATGGTCCATTAATACATGTGTGACTCATGCCTCTAGTTCATTAATGCTTTGAGTGACTCATGCCTATAGTCATTAATATTTTGGTGACTTATGCCTATAGTCATTAATGTCTTGGTGAATCATGCCTATAGTTCATTTATGTCTTGGTGATTCATGCACCCACTTGGTCGAAGAAGAGGAGCCCATCTTCATTTCCATCAAAATATTTTCTTGTGTCAAAATTCTATTGGACAATTTGCACTCTAGCTATTTTTAATAGAGGACACTTGAAGCTTATCTATTGGAGCATTTGGCAATTTAACCCAATGTCATTATGACCTTAACCTTAGTTACTCCATTTCATTATCTTATAAATTTTGACCGTGGAGTGGGATCCTTGGGGAATACTCAAGATCCAAGGGTAACAACATTTACTTCAACACCTACCAATCACCAACTTCCTTCTTTCAACCTTCGTTTTCAAAAGCCCACAAATAGAAACAAAGGTCTCATACTCGAATTAATCCAAGTTTCTATCCTAATCTTTTGAGTCTGAGCGAGCTAATTCATTGTTTTTCACTACTTTCTACCAATGGGTTTTGTCGTTTTAAAATCAAGCTTTGTAAATTTTCGGTTGTGTTTATTCTGTTTGAAGGTGACTAAAGCTTTGAGTCTAAAGTCATCTTCGACGTAAGTGAAAACTCTAGGCGTTAACTTAGTTTGATCTACTTGACACTTTTGACTCGGTTGGGTGACGTGTGTTTTTTTAGTTTTAGTAAATTTGATGATACGTGTGAGTACGTACAATAGTGATGTGTTGAGATGTTGATTAGAATTGTTTTGATGATACTTACGTGCCTAAAAGGCATTTGATTGGTTTTCTTAAAGTGCAGTAACATATGATACGTGAAAATGATAAATCTGAACTGCTTTTTGAGTTTGAACTCGCTTTCTGAGTCTGAACTTGTTTATAAGTCTGAACTGCTCTCTGAGTCTGAATCGTTTTTTGAGTCTAAATTGTCTTTTGAGTCTGAGTATGTTTACTTTCTGAACTTGAGTATATTTGTCTTCTGAGTTTGAGTATATTTACCTTCTAAACCCCGAGAATATTTACTTTATGAACTTAAGTGTATCTACCTTCTGAGTCTAAGTATATTTACTTTCTGAACTTAAGTATATTTACTTTTTGAATCTGAAAGTATTCACTTGTCTTCTGAGTATATCCATTTGTTTGACTACATTCATTTCTTGAAAATATTCACTCATAGAATATTTTCAATTGCTAGAATATATTCACTTATCTGCATATGTCCAGCTTATGAGTATATACATCTATTGAGTACGACCACATGTTGTTTCTTTAATTGATTGAGTTTCTAATGTATTTCATTATGTTGATAAATGTGTGACCAAATAAGAAGATAAGAAGGGTATATGTATTAACATGCATGTAATTGATTGTTTATCTCATTGGTTGCATGAGAAATGTAAGATCATTAAGTTTTGTTATTGCATGCGAATGGTGCCATTTGATTAAGACCTTTGCCATTGCCTATTTGCCTCCGAGTGAATTTCCTTGTATGAGTATGTGGATGAGACTCTGGAACTAGCTAGATGTTCTACTGTGTATAATGGTTCTCTACAAGGTTGAGATGACATGAAATCCTATTATGACATGACTTTTATAGTCATGGTATGACTTGGCTTTTGTAGCCAAGGTATGACATGACTCGTGTAGTCATGGTATGACATGGTTCTTGTAGTCATGGTATGATGTTAAGAAATGACCATCATCATGCGGATGTACCTCTGTGTATTTATGTCGTTTATGTATAGGACAACTGTGATGATTGGGTTGAGGATTGGCAGGGGGTATGTATAATTCCATCCCCCTTGAGTGGTAGTGATGATACCTCGTGAATCGAGAAGGTCCGGGCTAGTGACAAGTATGATTGTGACATTCTGAAATCCGACCCACTTAGGATTTATGAAATGGATGATTTTATGGACGTGCTTGTAGTTAGATCTCGCCCGGAACTTATCACTCCTGGGATACTAACCAATGGGGAATGGCTAATTAGGGAATTAAATTCGCGAGACCAAAGAAACTCGATCGTGAACCGACTTTCGACCATAAAAATTGTCGAGGTGACATTTTGAGCCAATGTAGGCCGATCTAAGGATAGTTAGGGATCAATTCGCCGCTGTTATATTAGTGGATCGCGGGTGATTCCGCTTTACCACGAGATAAATTGACGAATGACCCTAAACCTATACCAAACGATCGCGCCCGTCGGAACTAGCGATCGATCCTCGCGATTAAGTGACAACCGAGGTCGTCACGACCCGAGTGAACTTAAACGTGGCTTGATTCAGTATCGGCCACGGGTCAAATGTGCGAATTTCCCCAAAAGCCACCTGTTAGTTCGAGATACGCTCAAGTTACGCTAATTAAATTTAATCATTAATTAGAGACCAAGTTTGGGCATTGAAAATTATGAAGGTCACGATAGGATAATTGGACGATGTTGTTATTAGCTCGGTTAGCCTCAGATTTGTCCGGATTCTTCAGAAAATTCGAATTTTGGCGAAAAATGGAAAATGACCGTTTTACCCCTGGGACTTTGTTAAGGCCAAGTATAATCTAAGAGGGGCATTTTGGTCATTTCACACCAACTTTAGAAATAGAAATTTTTGAACAATTTTGCTCTTGGAAATTTTGTGAAATTGCAATTTTGCCCATGGATATTTTTGGCAGGATTAATCTGGACCGTTGATCTTAGGATAAGATCAAATCGTGGCCGTTGATTTGGAGATAGAGAGGAGGGTAGGATGGTCATTTCCTAGGGTATTAGACACCAATAATTGGCCAATTAAGCCTATTTCTCCCCATTTTCTCTCTCTCCCTCTCATTTCCTCTCTCTCGGCAAACTCTCCTCACTCTTCCTCTTGGCCGACTCCTCCCCACCCCACCATGAGTGTGGCCAGCCGTCCAGGCCAGCCACCGCCACCGTCCACCCGCCGAGCCGGATCACCGCCGTCCGCCCATGAAGCCGCGTCCTCGCCGCATCACCGCCTCACCGCCTCACCGTCTCTCTCTCCCCTATTTTTCCCCTCACTGAAACACCCTCACTAGCCCCATCTCAGCCCCAGCTCAGCCAAGAAAGCCAGCAGCCAATCGCCGCCATTCACCGCCGCTCGTGACCATCGGCGAGTCGCCGGTAACCCTTACCGCTTGTCGCCGCTGCCGCCGTTATTTGCTCTTTGTCCAGCCGCCGTAGAGGCCTCAATTTCGCGTAGGAATCACAAGTAAGTGATATCCTAACCCTCGCCTAGGATAACGGGTATTTTCGAGTTAGTTCGGGTCCATTTTAGCAAGTTTTAGGGGTTAATCATGGATTAATGGTTGGACTGATTTGGCTGAGTGGTTTGGATGGAATTGTGATAGTTTTTGAGGTGGAATTGAGGTTAGAATTGATTGGTTAGGTAATCGGGATGATTCCGGGTGATTATTGTGGCTTATTGCGTGAAAACGGGCCTAAATGTGCCGTTATGGTGATTTTCTATGGTGGCCGAATTACTGTTCAT
The DNA here is from genome assembly GCF_021117445.2 of Syzygium oleosum. NCBI lineage: Eukaryota > Viridiplantae > Streptophyta > Magnoliopsida > Myrtales > Myrtaceae > Syzygium > Syzygium oleosum. The sequence goes on along the minus strand of NW_026607510.1, from coordinate 1,862,021 downwards.
TCTGTGGCCGAATTAGTGTATATTGGTGAGTAGGATATAATACGTGTTGGTTTGGGGGTTGTCGGTAGGAGTACGATGCCTGTGAATGGTGAAATTCGGCTTAAAATCCAAAAACTCGATTTAATTGTGCAAGTGCGAATTTAATTGGATTAGCTGGTTTGTGGTGATTGTTATGGCTGGAAACAGGCATGGAAATATTGAATTTACGCCCATAATTGTGGCTGTGATTGTGGGTCCATTGCGACCTTGCGTGCTCATTCAATTGTGGAATAATTGTTTGAAATGTGGCCCCGTTATATGCGTGTACGGGCTGAATTGAATTGGCTGGAAATTGGCTATGTTTATGTGTTAACTGAGCATGTGAAATGCGTGGGGATTTGATGTGTGCGTGGGGTGAATTGAATCGGTGGGTAATTTGGCATGTTGGTGTGTTAATCGAGCATGTTCGTATGAGATTCGAGCATGTGGATGGGTGAGAAAGTTATGTGATATGTCATGTGTGTATGGTCACGAAAATCCCTGAGGCGTGTACTGTAACGCGGGGAATTGAGCCGTCCTGAGGCGTGTACTTTAACGCGGGACGATGCCCGGTATTACCGAAAGACTGCCAACCTGAGGCGTGTACTTCAACGCGGGTTGTGCCGTAGGTGGTGGATGTTGAGCTTGAGGCGTATACTGTAACGCGGGCAAGAGACATAGCCTGAGGCGTGTACTGTAACGTGGGCTAAGAAGTGTTGTGAATATGAGATGGTCGCGTGTAGACCGTGAATTGACAATGGACCTGAGGCGTGTACTGTAATGCGGGTCACTGGCAAGTCGAATGAAAATAGTGTGATGAGACATGAACGAGTGTGTGAAATGTGGAATTGGAAATGCCATATGTTTGACTTGTGTTTCGGGCATGAAATTAATTTGCAATGTGCATGTGGTCGAAAAATTGTGTATTTGAGACTAACCTGCAGATTGCGCGTATCAAAGGCCCAGGTAAGTGTAAATTCTGTGCCTGTTATGTGGTCGTTGAATGTGATTGTGTTTGGACTTGTCTGGAGGTACGTGTTATCCTAGGTGGGGTTTAAGGTGTTTACTTGCTGAGACGTGTCTCATGGTTGTTTCAATCAAACCATTTCAGAACCCCGGCCTGAATCATGAATCTCCCACCGCTGCTGACACATCCCGATTTTTGGGCCTGGGAAGCCGCAGGTAAATTGTAATATCCTCAATTTTAGTCCCTGGGAAATGGCTGTGGTTTAAGTTTGATGGTTTTCCAATCAGAACTAAATTGTTTTCTCTTGTTTTGGAAAACCCTATTTCGGATCCTTTGTACCCCTTCATTTTGTTATTTTTGGGGAGACTTTTGTGATCCGAATTTCCAAACACTTGATTCTTGAAAGGTTTTCAAAAAATCTTGAAGTTTTACATACTTTAATTTCAGAATTTTTGGAGTTGATATGAGTGGTACGATGGTCTGATTTTCGGACCGTGTAAAACTGCCCAGAATGGGTATTTCGGTGATGTTCACACCGTCTTTATTTTCTACAAGCTTTTCTGGGCAGATTTTGGAAAAGTTTACTTCATGAAAGTTGTTGAGAACTTCCTTTTCTATAAAGTGTATAAATTTGGGAATTTTCCAAGATGATTTGAATTATGGACAGAGCTTACTTTGAGAAGCAAAGATTCTGTTCCAGTGAACTGTTTTTAGTCTGTCTTTGAACTACTAAAACTGGTTTTTACAGAGAGATTCAGATTTTGTGTTCTTCATGAAAAATGTTTATTAAGGTCTTGTTTATGACATATTCAAATTTGATAATTTTCGGAGTCCATTTACTATATTTTCAAGTCCGATTTCGTAAACAGTGCAAAACTGCCTCGTTTTGTCAGATTTCAAAGATTCAGCATTTTCTACGTGAGAATGTTGGAATTTCGACTTGATGTCTTCTGATGACTTAAAGCATGCGTTCTGATCTTTCAAATGATATATGTTACACTTTTATTGGAGGTTGGCCCAAGGGGAAACCGAGAGAGAGAAGCAAGCTTGGAATTGGATGATTCTAGAGAAATCAAAACTTGAAGCCCAAGTTGGAAATGAATGGCCAAGAATGAGGCTTGTTCAAGAAGCCTAATTAAATGGTCTTGACTTTGGAGTCCCTATCATGATGGCATGCCTTAATGGCCTTGAGTGATGACCAAGTTTGGAGTATGATAAATAGGGAAGCTGTGAGAAAGGCCATTCGGCCAAGGGGAGGGAGAGAGAGAGAGAAAGAGTAGCCGTGAGAAAGGGAGAAAGAGAGAGGGCCAATGGGAAGAAGATAAAGTTGGCCTCTTCATCATTATAAGCCATTAATGACATTTAATGAAGGCCATCATAAGTCTTGACTTTAGAGGCCTCCCATTATTGCTTATTCTAGGGTTTTCTAAGCCCTCTATATGGCAAGAAATTTCCCCTCCTTCTCCCTCACCTCACGCTGACTTCATCCTCATCTTCCTCTCCCTTTGTTTAATGTTTTCTCACCCTTTTGACCGAGAAAAAGAAAGAAAGAAAGAGAGAAAAAGCTTACCGACTAGCCCGTGTCTCTCTCTTGTGGTTTGATCGAGTGAGGAAGCCTTATGCAAGGCCTGAGTGTTCGTGTTTAAGCCCGAGAACCACCAAGAATCGCCCGAGAATCGCCGAGACTCACGTGTCCTTCACACGCCTCATTTTCTCTAGTTCTTGTTTAATTATTGTGTAAGTGAATTCCCTAATATCGGGAAAGGATGTTGAGATGCGTTGTGACGTGGTTTGCTTGGACCGTTTCTCGGTTGTTTGGTTGGTCATAGTTGGTTCATTTCTCGATTTGATCATGTTTCATGTTTGATGTTGTTTTGAGATAGAACCGAGCCTTGGTTTGTAAAGTGTGCACGATGTGGCCATGCGTGATGTTCTCTTGTTTGAACTTTGCTATTGATCTGCCATCGATGCGGGTGCGGTAAGGGCCGACTCATGTTAACGGCGATCGATTTATCCTCACTTGACATTAGTGTTTTCACTTGCTGAGTCTCCCCGATCATCCCCCGTTTTTCCCTCTCAGGTCCATAGGATGGTCGAATAGACGGCGGCGACAAGGGGAGTTTGAGCCATGTTGGAGTTCGGGGAAAGCTAGGAGCTGTGAAATGGCTAAAATCGGCGGCGACAGTAGTGGGCTTAGGACACCCAAGCCACTTGTTATTGTTGTGTAAATGGCTAAAATCGGCTAAGTTGGCTTGTAAAATATGTTTGCGTGTCCTATAAACACAAGGTTTGCTCATGATGCTGTTTTTCTGAATCCCGCTGTTTGTTTAAAATGTAGTTGTCCCGAGATATGCTTCCGCTTGTGTGTAAAGAAAGATAATAATGAACGGGACGTCACGTTAATGACCGCGAGGTCGGGGCGTTACAGCTGCTGCCTGAGCGTTTTGGATTACCGATGCACATCGACCATAACGTTGTAGAGTATTCGATCGATGAGAATATGGCCTGGATTAAGCATACTACCGTAGTCTGGGTAGACATAAGGCAACCCCTTTGGCAGGCCCACACCTATACCGCCTGGTGTTTTCGAGACGGGATGGACGAGTTTGGTTCTGTCTGAGGCTTTGATGTTCCTTTTGACGGAGTAGGGGATTGGGATACGTTAGCCTTACCCCCTCCCGATGGTGAGATGACTAGTTTGGACACTAGCCTCGTACAGTCAGGACATCAGCCGTACCTGTAGCGCCCAAACCTACAGTGGCTGAGCCTGATCCGGAGCCAGAATAGTCATAGGCAGGGTATGATCCGATAGATGTGGATCTAGGTGTAGTGCCAGAGGAGGAACCCGAAGAAGAAGAGCCCGAAGAGGAGCCAGAGGAAGAGTCAGAAGAGGAGTCTGAAGAGGAGGAGCGAATTGAGGTTCCGATAGAGTCGGGAGATGAAGATAACCCGATTGAGATCGAGGCGGATATGGAGTCTTCCGAGGAGCAGGTTGATCAGGGGGTTTCAGACTTGGATTCCGGGGAGACTGAATCGGAGTGGACGCCGTCTAGAGGGCGTATGGGCCAGTTTAGGAGTTGAGTAAACCTTTTGAAGTGTCCCATTTTTGGAGTTAGGATATACCCAAGCTACTGATCTTTTTGATGTCGGTGGTGTAAATTTTGGAAGCTCGGTGTACATGTATATTATGTTGTGGATTATAAATGGTGGATATTGTATAAGTTTGAATCGGTAATGAATGTATATTCTCCCTGTTACCCCTAGTCAATTATTGTCTAGGTTTTTGTGGCTTTTGCTAGTGCTTTATCTCTGATGTGTTGGTTTGGGTCGGCGGCGTTTCCTAGGACGTCGCACTAATTCGATCGAAGAGGTATGTTGCGAGCTCGATGGGGTTCGAGGCGTGACAAGTATGAATTCACTTGTATGTGTTGGTGAGCTTCATGACAAGTACATAAGAAATATTAATTGTGTATAGTGGTGAGCCATTAGTTGATACTGATACATCATAAATTGATATTGTCACGCCCCGAACCTCATCGAGCACGCAACACACTTCTCTGGTCGAATAAAGCGACGTCCCAGGGTATCGCCGACCCAAACAACTTGATTAGAGATTTATATCAATCAGCGAAAGCCACAAATACTCGGACAATAATAACTGGGGTAAATAGGGGAGATTAAACACATCAATTGCTCATCCAAACTTATATAATATTCACAATTTACAAACCACCATATACACAAGCACACAGAACTTCTACACTATAAACCACCGATATCCAAAATGATCGATAGCCTGGGTACCCTATCGCCCAAAAATGGAACACCTCAAAAAGCCTATTCCCAACCCCTACACTAGCCCCTACGCCCTCTACTTGGCGTCCACTCAGAGTCTGATTCCTTATCATCCGAATCTGAATTCCCCTGAACTGTCTGCTCCTCTGAGGACTCCGGCTCGGCCTCAATCTCAATCGGGTTGTTTGTATCACCTGACTCCGCTGGACCTTCAACCCACTCCTCTTCAACTGGCTCCTCATCTGACTCGTCCTCTGGCACAAACTCGGGATCATACCAGGGCTCCTACTCGGGTACGTCCTCCGGTTCTTCTTCAGCTCATCTTCTGGGGCTTCTTCAGGTTCTGCCTCGGGTTGTTCCTCTTCTGGTTCTTCCTCTGGGATCACCTCGACGTCCACGTCCATTAGATCGTACCCTGCCTGGGACTCTTCCGGCTCCGGTTCATGCTCGGCCCCCAAGGGCTCAGGTGCTGCAGGCGCTTGCTGAAGTCTGGACTGCGCCAGGCTAGTCTCTAGGCTCGTCATCTCGCCGTCGGGAGGGGGTATGGCTGATGGGTCCCAATCCCCAACTCCATCAAAGGGGACGTCGAAGCCACGGACGGGACCAAACTCATCCACCCCATCTCTGAACATCCAGGCGGTGTACGTGTGGGCTTGCCAGAGGGGTAGTCCTATGTCTACCCAAACTACCGTCGTATGCTTAACCCAGGTCATATTATCGTCTATCGGGTAGTCTACAACACTGTGGTCGGTGTGCATCGGTACTCCAAAACGCTCAGGTGGCGGCGGTGGGGGATTCATTGCTCAGGCCGGGGTTCTGAAATTGTTGGTTGAAACAACCATGAGATTACATCTCAATAAGCACACACCCTAAACCCCACCTAGGCTATCACGTACCTCCAGACAACCCCAAACACGACCACACTCAGCCATCACATAGCAGGCACACAATTTATACTTACCTGGGCCTTTCCAACGTGCAACCTGCACGTTAGCCACAGTAGTATAATTTCCAATCACATGCACGTTCTAATTACATTTCACGCATTCGTTCCTGCCTCATCACATTCCTTTCCCCCAACTCGCCAGTGACCCGCGTAATGGTACCACCTCAGGTTCACTGCGACCAACTCATCTTTCCACTTGACTCGCCAGTGACCCGCGTAGTAGTACCGCCTCAGGTTCACTGCGACTATCTCATTTTTCCACTCGACTCGCCAGTGACCCGCGTAGTAGTACCGCCACAGGTTCACTGCGGCTAACTCATAATAACACTTCATGGCCCGCGTAATGGTACCGCCTCAGGCTCAACACCCACCACCTACGACACAACCTGCATAATGGTACCGCCTCAGATTGGCCGTCCTCCGGTAATACCGGGCATCGTCCCGCGTAGTTATACCACCTCAGGACAGATCAATTCCCCGCGTAATGGTACCGCTTCAGGGATTTTCGTAACCTCATGCACAAAATTTCACACACTTTCCCATTCAATTACTCGCTCGATCTTCACACTAACAAGCCCAATTACTAGCCGATTAAATCCGGCTCATGCACGTATCCAACTCCACTCATTTAACATACTCAGATAAAGCCCAAACATGGCCAAATTGACGACCCACGCAACTCAGCCCATGCGTGCACACAACAACTCATATTCAATCAAATATTTCGCAAACTAACGAGCAATCACGGCCGCTATCGGGCCCATAATCACAGCCACAAATTCAACATTTCCACGCATATTTCAAGCCATAACAGGCACCACAACACAGCCACATCACAGCACATCAAACCGGCACAAATCGTCTCCAAATTGGTCTATATGCTCGTCATTTCATTTCCCGATTTTTCAGCATCTAACTCCGCACCAAATCAGTCTCGAAATCATCATAATTTCATTCATAAATCAGCCATAATTAGCCCCCAAATCAGTCTACTAATATAACCACTAAACAGTCTCTAATTAACCCATAAACCGTCACCTATCAACTCCATTCAGCCCTAAATCGTCCGTCGATACCCGAAATCGTAAATAGAGTTTAGGGCGCGACTTACACGATCTCTAGATTGGCTCAGCTGGAGTGGGAAGGGGGCGGCTGATCGGTGGCCTCACGGCGGCACGCGGCGGCGGCGAGCGGCTGAACGGCGGGAGGTGGCGAGTGGCTTCCTTGGCCGCGGTCACTCACGGCCACGAGGGGAGAGAGAGAGATCACCGAGAGGGAGAGAGAGAGGAACGGCATGAGGAGGGGGGGTGGTGCGGCTCAGTGGCGGGATGACGGTGGCACGGCGGACGGACAGCCGGTGAGCAGCGGCGCGGCAAGGGGAAGAGGGCGGCGATCGGTGAGGGAGGAGAGGGAGAGTGAGTGAGCCGAGAGAGGGAGAAAATGAGGAGAGAGAGAAGAGTTTGGACTTTAATAGTCCAAGGTCAATAATTGAAGGGCCAAAAGACCATCTTGCTCTTCTCTCCCAAATCCAATCAACGACTTAGATTCGATCTTATCTTGAGATCGACGGTCCGAATTGAATCTTTTCCAAAATATCCAAGGGTAATTTGGGAATTTCTCAAAAAGTCCAAGGGAAAAATTGTCCAAAAATCTCTAATTCTAATGCTAGGGCGAAATTACCAAAATGCCCTTCCCAAATATACTTGGCCTTAACAAACCTCTAAGGGTAAAATGGTCATTTTCCATTTCTCGCTAAAATTAAATTTTCCTGAAGGATTTGGACAAATCCGAGGCTAACCGAGCAAATGACAACATCGTCCAAATGTCCTGTCGTGACTTTCTAAATTTCCAATGCCCAACTCGGTCTCTAATTTAATGACTAAATTTTACATAACGCAACTTGAGCAAATCTCAAACTAACGGGTGGCTTTTGGGGAAATTCGCATTATTGACCCGTGGCCGATACTAAATCATGCCACGTACAAATTTTACTCGGGTCGGGACGACTTCAATTGTCACTTAATCGCGAGGATTGATCGTTAGTTCCGACAGGCACGATCGTTTGGTATAGGTTCGGGATCATTCGTTAATTCATTTCGTGGTTTAGCGGAATCACCCACAATCCACTCGTATGAAAATGGCAAACTGATCCCTAGCTATCCTTGGATCGGCCTACATTGGCTAAAAATGTCACCTCAACAATTTTCGTGGTCAAAAGTCGGTTCACGATCGAGTTCTTTGGTCGCGCGAATTTAAATCCCTAATTAGTCTTTCCTTAACGGTTAGTATTCCCGAAGTGATCAATTCGGGTGAGATTTAACTACTAGCACGTCCATAAACTATTCATTTCATAAATTCTAAGTGGGTGAGATTTCAGAATGTCACAACTCTTCCCCCCTTATAAAAATTTCGTCCTCGAAATTTACAAATCAAACTAACTACTCAACAAATGGGGGTATTGACGTTGCATTTGCTCTTCACTCTCCCACGTCGCGCCTTTAGTCCCGTGGTGTTCCCAAACAACCTTGACCATCGGGATTGTCTTGTTCCTTAAAACTCGTTCTTTCCGATCTTCAATCCTTATCGGTCTCTCGACATATGACACCCTGTCATCGACTTCTATCTCCTCATAATTCAACACATGAGTTGGGTCCGGTTCATATTTCCTCAACATCGATACGTGGAACACATTATGCACTTGCGATAAATTTGACGGAAGTGCAAGGCGATACGCTAAGTCTCCAATTCTTTCTAAAACCTCAAAGGGTCCCACGTACCTCGGACTCAACTTCCCTTTCTTACCAAATCTGGACAGTCCTCTCATGGGCGATACCTTAAGGAATACGTGATCCCCTACTTGAAACTCCAAAGGTCTACGCCTTCTGTCTGCATAACTCTTTTGACGGCTTTGAGCTGTTTTCAGCCTTTCACGAATTACCTTAACAGCCTCAACTGACTGTTGAACTAACTTTGGCCCGGTTATACTCCTTTCTCCTACTTCGTCCCGGCACATGGGCGTCCTACAAGCCCTGCCATATAGCGCTTCAAAGGGCGCCATTCCGATGCTCTGCTGAAAACTATTATTATATGCAAATTCTGCTAAGGGCAATTGCTCTTCCCACTTACCCTGAAAATCCAATACACATGCCCTAAGCATTTCCTCTAGAGTCTGAATCGTCCTCTCAGACTGACCATCCATTTGCGGATGATAAGCTGTACTAAACTGCAGCTTCGATCCTAATGCCGTCTGCAGACTTTTCCAAAAATTGGCTGTAAACCTAGGATCACGATATGAGGTAATCATCACTGGTACCCTATGCAATCGAATTATTTGCTGCACATATAACTCTGCATATCGATCTAATGCGAAGTCCTTTCGCACAGCCAAAAAGTGTGCCGACTTTGTCAATCTGTCGACAATCACCCAAATAGTATCATGGCCTCTTTGGCTCCTTGGTAATCCCGTCACAAAGTCCATAGTTATATGTTCCTATTTCCACTCTGGGATTTCCAAAGGTCGCAATAATCCTCCGGGCTTACAATGTTGTGCCTTCACTTGCTGGCACGTTAGGCACTTGGCCACATGCCTGGCTATGTCTACCTTTATGCCATTCCACCAATAATGCTGCCTCAAATTCTGATACATTTTGGTACTTCCTGGGTGGATACTATAACTACTACGATGCGCTTCTGACAAAACTTCTTCCTTAAGTTCCGCATCGTCAGGCACACATAATCGTCCTCGGAACTTCAATATCCCGTCTTCGGATATCTGGAAGTCCGGCTTTCTCTTGGTATCATCCATCTCCAGAATCCTTTGGATTTCTTGATCCGTAGACTGTAAAGTTTTAATCTTAGCCTGGATCTCCGGTTCAATCCTTAGTGTGGCTAGCAAGCTCGAGACTTTACTTACTTCGAATCTAAATTTCGAGTCTCGCACTTTTTCCAATAATGCCCATTCCTTGACCATCAAATGTACGATGCTTGACTTCCGACTCAATGCATTGGCTACCCGGTTGGCCTTCTCAGGATGATATAATATATCACAATCATAATCCTTCAATAATTCCATCCACCGACGCTGTCTCATATTTAATTCCTTTTGAGAAAACAGATATTTAAGGCTCTGGTGATCTGTATATATCTGAAATTTTTCTCCGCATAGATAATGTCGCCAAATCTTAAGGGCGAATACTATAGCGACTAATTCCAATTCATGCGTTGGGTAATTCAGCTCATGCGGTCTTAACTGCCTTGATGCGTAGGCCACTACTTGTCCATTTTGCATGAGTACACACCCCAATCCTTTTAACGACGCATCACTATAAATTTCATATCCTCCGGGTCCTGATGGAATAGTCAACACCGGTGCCGTCGTCAATCTATGCTTTAATTCCTGAAAACTCCTTTCACATTTGTCAGTCCATTCAAACCTTGTTTCCTTTTTCAACAAATGTGTCAACGGTGTCGCTATTACCGAAAACCCTTCCACGAAGCGTCGGTAATATCCTGCCAAACCCAGAAAGCTTCGAACCTCTGTTACCGTCGTCGGTCTCGGCCACTTCATTACCGCCTCAATCTTCGTTGGATCCACTGAGATTCCTTCCCCAGAGATCACGTGTCCGAGAAATGCTACTCGATTGAGCCAGAACTCGCACTTGCTAAACTTAGCATACAGTGCGTTCTCTCTTAAAGTCTACAAAACTCTACTCAAGTGAAACTCATGCTCCTCTAGGCTCTTCGAGTACACCAGTCTCCGAGTACACCAGTATGTCGCCTATGAAAACGATCACAAATTGATCTAAGAACTCCTTAAACACCCGATTCATTAAGTCCATAAAGGCAGCAGGGGCGTTCGTCAATCCGAACGGCATTACTATAAATTCATAATGTCCATATCTCGTTCTAAATGCCGTCTTCGGTATATCCTCCTTCCTAATCCTCAATTGATGATATCCCGTCCTCAAATCAATTTTAGAAAACACCGAAGCCCCTTGTAATTGATCAAACAAATCATCAATCCTCGGTAGGGGATATTTATTTCTGATCGTCACCTGATTTAGCTGCCTGTAATCAATACATAACCTTAACGATCCATCTTTCTTCCTCACGAATAAAACTGACGCTCCCCATGGGGACGCACTCGGACGAATAAATCCTTTGTCCAATAATTCTTGCATTTGCACCTTTAACTCATTTAACTCCGACAACGACATTCTATAAGGTGCTTTCGAGATTGGTTCAGTCCTAGGAGCCAACTCGATTACAAACTCTACTTCTCTTTCTGGTGGCAATCCCGGTAATTCCTGAGGAAAAACATCGGGATACTCGCACACCACGGCTATGTCCTCTAGCTTCGGCTCCTCAGCCGTTGAATCAACTACAGTCGCTAGAAATCCTTGACACCCTTCGTTCAACAACTTAGTCATTGCTAGCGACGAAATCCATGGGATCGGGGGTCCCCCTCGATTTCCCACAAACTTGAATTCTGGATGTCCAACAGGATTAAATTGGATCACCCTGCTACTACAGTCCATTACGGCCCTCTGCTTAGACAGCCAATCCATACCTACTATCACATCAAAATCATACATGGCTAGAACCGCTAAATCAATCCTTTCCTCCCTATCACCAATCACGATCTTACAATTCGGGCACCCCAACGAGACTAGCATCTTATCATTTAAGGGAGTTGTAACACATAAAGCAACATCAAGCAACTGCGGTTCTATACCAGTCAACTCAATAAATTGCTCAGATATAAATGAATGTGATGCCCCGGGGTCAAATAAAGCGTATGCAGCATGATCGCATAGAGAAACCGTACCTGTGACAACCCCTGGTGCGTTCTCAATCTCTCTTCTGGCCATGGCGTACACCCGTCCTTGCGCCTGTGGCCTAGTCTGATTAGTTGTTTGGGCAGCTCCAGTTTGGTTCCCATTCCGGGGTGGCGGCAACGCAGGCGATCTATTCTGCCTAAGGTTGGGGCAAAACCTTATATGATGACCAAACCCACCACATCCGAAACACGCTCCACCCCTAGTTGGACAAGGTCCATTTCCATGTCTTTCCCCACACACCCGACATGGACCATTCTGATTACGGGCCGGTTTCCCTATATTCCTTCTAGCAGGAGGGACAAAACGTCGATTACCCGCCATTGGCCTTTTTCCTAACTGACGGTTGTCCCTACCCTAGACAAATCTCGACCCAGAAGCGGCGGCCCTATCCGCCAAGTCCTGCTTAATTGCTTGAGCCCTATCATAAATCTCGTTATACCCTCTCAAATTTAATGAAATCATTTGGCTACGAAGGTCCGGTTTCAAGCCGTCTCGGAACCTTCGAGCCCTATCTAACGAGTCCTCAACCATCTTCGGGGCGAACTTAGACAACCGAGCAAATTCAGCCTCGTACTGATCTACTGTTCTCTGCCCCTGACGTAGCCTCATAAACTCAGACAATTTCTATTCCCGGGCACTCTCAGAAAAATATTTACCATTAAAGGTTTCTACAAACATCGCCCAAGTCTGGGCGGTACCAGCCGGGAATATCATTCCTCTGGTGGCTTTCCTCCAGTCATTTGCATTTCCTTGCAATTGATATACCGCTAATGTCACTTTCTCCTCGTCTGTACACCCCAATACTTCGAAAGCCTTTTCTAGTTCCTCCACCCACAGTGATGCACCCTCAAGATCGCCTTTACCATCAAACTTAGGAGGCTTTAATTTCAGAAACTGCTCAACTAATTGGTGCATTTGTCTATTCACATTCACCTGCCCCTGCCCTTGATTCCCATTATTATTAGCAGCAGCGGCCTCGGCAGCTTAGGCAATCGTGGCAGCTCGTTCCTGAGTCTGCCGTCCTATCAGATTACCAATTTCTTCTAGGGTCCTCATGACCGCTTCCATTCTCGGATCCTCTGCAGGTCGGGCTCGTGAGTTGGACGAACCCCCAGTTTCTCTACCTTGCGAACTCATCCTCACGATTTCTACCACTCGACTACCTGCTATAATTCCACTCAAGAATTAGAAACCTAGGCCAACTATACCAGTCTAGTCCTAGGCAGTGAATTAACACAAGAATTCACTCAGCAGGTAATCAATCACCACAGCATAGCACAAGGCCACAATCAATAGGATCTGTGCACTTACCTCAGGTCCAGACGCACCTGCATTTCAATCGTTATAACATTCACTTCACCCAACAATCACAACAAACAATCTGGAGGCATGTGTAGCTCATACCACTCCACGACTCGCTAAGGTCTCCCTAGATTACTACCCCAGGGTTTCTGCTCCTTATCACTCCAGACTTCGACCAATTTAGATCGAGCTAACCTCACTCTGATACAAAATCAACAAGTGATGTCACGCCCCGAACCCCATCGAGCACGCAACACACTTCTCTGGTTGAATAAAGCGATGTCCCAGGGTATCACCGACCCAAACAACTTGATTAGAGATTTATATCAATCAGCGAAAGCCATAAATACCCGGACAATAATAACTAGGGTAAATAGGGGAGATTAAACACATCCATTGCTCATCCAAACTTATATAATATTCACAATTTACAAACCACCATATACACAAGCACACCGAACTTCTACACTATAAACCACCGATATCCAAAATGATCAATAGCCTGGGTACCCTATTGCCCAAAAATGGAACACCTCAAAAAGCTTATTCCCAACCCCTACACTAGCCCCTACGTCCTCTACTTGGCGTCCACTCAGAGTCTGATTCCTCATCATCCGAATCTGAATTCCCCTGAACTGTCTGCTCCTATGAGGACTCCGGCTCGGCCTCAATCTTAATCGGGTTGTTTATATCACCTGACTCCGATGGACCTTCAACCCGCTCCTCCTCAACTGGTTCCTCATATGACTCGTCCTCTGGCATAAACTCGGGATCATACCAGGGTTCATTCTCGGGTACGTCCTCCGGTTCTTCTTCAGGCTCATCTTTTGGGGCTTCTTCAGGTTCTGCCTCGGGTTCTTCCTCTGGGATCACCTCGAGGTCCACGTCCATTGGATCGTACCCTGCCTGGGACTCTTCCGGCTCCGGTTCATGCTCGGCCCCCGAGGGCTCAGGTGCTACAGGCGCTTGCTAAAGTCCGGACTGCGCCAGGCTAGTCTCTAGGCTCGTCATCTCGCCGTCGGGAGGGGGTATGGCTGATGGGTCCCAATCCCCAACTCCATCAAAGGGGACATCGAAGCCACGGACGGGGCCAAACTCATCCACCCCATCTCTAAACATCTAGGCAGTGTACGTGTGGGCTTGCCAGAGGGGTAGTTCTATGTCTACCCAAACTACTGTCGTATGCTTAACCCAGGTCATATTATCGTCTATCGGGTACTCTACAACACTGTGATCGGTATGCATCGGTACTCCAAAACGCTCAGGTGGCGGCGGTGGGGGATTCATTGCTCAGGCCGGGGTTCTGAAATTATTGGTTGAAACAACCATGAGATTACATCTCAATAAGCACACACCCTAAACCCCACCTAGACTATCACGTACCTCCAGACAACCCCAAACACGACCACACTCAGCCATCACATAGCAGGCACATAATTTATACTTACCTGGGCCTTTCCAGCGTGCAACCTGCACGTTAGCCACAGTAGTATAATTTCCAATCACATGCACATTCTAATTACATTTCACGCATTCGTTCCTCCCTCATCACATTCCTTTCCCCCAACTCGCTAGTGACCCGCGTAATGGTACCGCCTCAGGTTCACTGCGACCAACTCATCTTTCCACTCGACTCGCCAGTGACCCGCGTAGTAGTACCGCTTCAGGTTCACTGCGACTATCTCATTTTTCCACTCGACTCGCCAGTGACCCGCGTAGTAGTACCGCCTCGGGTTCACTGTGACTAACTCATAACAACACTTCATGGCCCGCGGAATGGCACCGCCTCAGGCCGTGTATCTTGCCCGCGTAATGGTACCGCCTCAGGCTCAACACCCACCACCTACGACACAACCCACATAATGGTACCGCCTCAGATTGGCCGTCCTCCGGTAATACCGGGCATCGTCCCGCGTAGTTATACCACCTCAGGACAGATCAATTCCCCGCGTAATGGTACCGCTTCAGGGATTTTCGTAACCTCATGCACAAAATTTCACACACTTTCCCATTCAATTACTCGCTCGATCTTCACACTAACAAGCCCAATTACTAGCCGATTAAATCCGGCTCATGCACGTATCCAACTCCACTCATTTAACATACTCAGATAAAGCCCAAACATGGCCAAATTGACGACCCACGCAACTCAGCCCATGCGTGCACACAACAACTCATATTCAATCAAATATTTCGCAAACTAACGAGCAATCACGGCCGCTATCGGGCCCATAATCACAGCCACAAATTCAATATTTCCACGCATATTTCAAGCCATAACAGGCACCACAACACAGCCACATCACAGCACATCAAACCGGCACAAATCGTCTCCAAATTGGACTATATGCCCGTCATTTCATTTCCCGATTTTCCAGCATCTAACTCAGCACCAAATCAGTCTCGAAATCATCATAATTTCATTCACAAATCAGCCATAATTAGCTCCCAAATCAGTCCACTAAAATAACCACTAAACAGTCTCTAATTAACCTCTAAACCGTCACCTATCAACTCAATTCAGCCCTAAATTGTCCGTCGATACCCAAAATCCTAAATAGACTTTAGGGCGCGACTTACACGAACTCTAGACTGGCTCGGCTAGAGTGGGAAGGGGGCGGCTGATCGGTGGCCTCACGGCGGCGGCGAGCGGCTGAACGGCGGGCGGCGGCGAGCGGCTTCCTTGGCCCTGGTCACTCATGGCCATGAGGGGAGAGAGAGAGATCGCCGAGAGGGAGAGAGAGAGGAACGGCGTGAGGGTGGGTGGTGCGGCTCGGTGGCGGGATGGCGGTGGCACGGCAGACGGACGGCTGGTGAGCGGCGGCACGGCAAGGGGGAGGGGGCGGCGATCGGTGATTGAGGAGAGGGAGAGTGAGTGAGCCGAGAGAGGGAGAAAGTGAGGAGAGAGAGATGAGTTTGGACTTTAATAGTCCAAGGTCAATAATTGAAGGGCCAAAAGACCATCTTGCCCTTCTCTCACAAATCCAATCAACGGCTTAGATTTGATCTTATCTTGAGATCGACGGTCCGGATCGAATCTTTTCCAAAATATCCAAGGGTAATTTGGTAATTTCTCAAAAAGTCCAAGGGCAAAATTGTCCAAAAATCTATAAATTCTAAGGCTAGGGTGAAATTACCAAAATGCCCTTCCCAAATATACTTGGCCTTAACAAACCTCTAGGGGTAAAATGGTCATTTTCCATTTCTCGCCAAAATTAAATTTTTCTGAAGGATTCGGACAAATCCGAGGCTAACCGAGCAAATGACAACATCGTCCAAATATCCTGTCGTGACTTTCTAAATTTCCAATGCCCAACTCGGTCTCTAATTTAATGACTAAATTTTACAGAACGCAACTTGAGCAAATCTCAAACTAACGGGTGGCTTTTGAGGAAATTCGCATTATTGACCCGTGGCCGATACTAAATCATGCCACGTACAAATTTTACTCGGGTCGGGACGACTTCGGTTGTCACTTAATCGCGAGGATCGATCGCTAGTTCCGACAGGCGCGATCGTTTGGTATAGGTTCGGGATCATTCGTCAATTCATTTCGTGGTCTAGCGGAATCACCCACAATCCACTCGTATGAAAATGGCGAACTGATCCCTAGCTATCCTTGGATCGGCCTACATTGGCTCAAATTGTCACCTCGACAATTTTCGTGGTCGAAAGTCGGTTCACGATCGAGTTATTTGGTCGCGCGAATTTAAATCCCTAATTAGCCTTTCCCTAACAGTTAGTATTCCCGAAGTGTTCAATTCCGGGCAAGATTTAACTACAAGCACGTCCATAAACTATTCATTTCATAAATTCCAAGTGGGTCAGATTTCATAATGTCACAAATATACCGTTTGTTTGCATTTGAGTGAATGAACTTATAATATTGTAAACGGATTCCATTGGCATATCATGATAATAACGATAGGCAATTTCCTTATGCATTCGTTATCCATAGTTATTTTGCATTGCCTTGAACTCATGTTGTATAATTGGTATCAGGTTAAGTGGTAAGGTGATCTCCTACCTTAAACCTAGAGATTTCATTTACTAGGCTTTGACTCACCCCTTATTTTTCATATGTGTAGGATAGTTTCCCTAGGCATAGCAATGGAAGGGATGATATGATATCGGAGAACATCAACCCCTACTACAAACACCAGTATTATGTTTTTGTTGTGATAATAACTACTAGTGTTTGTATAAAGTTGAAGATGTGTATATTATGAAACTCGTGCAATTTTCTTGTTAGGGATGTTGTGAAATATTTGTTTTGCTTTTGCATGCATAATTACAAATATAGGATGTAATTAGAAAGGACACGTGTCCCATATGACGTTTTGGGACGTCACATACAATCCTTTCGTGATTGTGTATGGACGTCAATCAAAGACCGTTCTTGATCTTGCACATATTCCTTTCGCTGAAAAAGCAATCGATAAGGTGGACGATATTGTTTCTCAAATGAGGCTAGTTCATGAAGATGTGCGCCAAAGGTTGGAGAACAAAATTGAGTCCTATAAAAAAATGTCGATAAGTGTTGGCGAGAAATCATCTTTAAACCGGGAGACTTTGTTTGGGCTTATTTTCCACCGGAGTGTTATCCTGTTGGAAGCTACAACAAGCTTAGTGAACAAAATCTTGGTCCACTTGAAGTTCTTGAGCGCATCAATCCTAATGCATATCGACTAAAGTTGCCTTCTCATATGAAGATACATGACGTGTTCAATGTTCGGCATTTAGCACCTTATGTGGGTGTTTCTTCCAATGATGATGATTCGAATTTGGGGACAAATTCTTTTAAAGAAAGGGGGAATGATGTAGCCCATATTCAAGGCCAACTCATTCAACCAAGAAGGTTAGCACGCATTTAAGTTGGACGACACTCTCATCAATAACCCTAATATCAAAACACTTCATCGACAATTGAAGAACCTCATCTATAAGTGAAAAGTCTCATCTTTGACTTTGTCATAAAAGTTTTGTCATTACCCATATATTGGAAGCTTGCAACAGAACTTATTGAGACGGCTACAAGCATTGAAAATATTATACTTTTAATAGCTTCAAGTTTCTATGTGCTTTAATAATTTCTATGTGCTTCAAGTTTTGTCTTTTTCTTTCTTTGTTTTGCTATAAAAGGCCATCAAGTTTATATAAAAAGCAGACTGAATTTGATAAATGAAATTTGCTTAGTGCAATTCTCTTGAACCTCAAAGAGTTCATACCCCTTGAAAACCTTGAAGTGTTTTTACTCCATCCTTGAAGAATCAGAGCTTTTAGAAGTCTACATCCTTGAAGAGTTGCAGCCATCAATCTAGAAGAATTGGTGTCATTTCAACTTCCTTGGAGGCCTAGAAGAGCAGCCACTAAAGTTCCTATCCTTTTTTTCCTGATCCTATCCATTCATGTTCGTCCACTTTTCTCCAAAATCGACAACTCTACATTGCTTATCCGAGAAAACTCAAAACATAAAAGTTATAGATCCATGAGTCTTCATTCTTTTGGCTCTAAAAATCAAGTCATTCTGATATGAATCAACAAAATTATGATCGTTTTCCCAAACTAGCTGTTGACACCTATTTTTTAATTTGCCCAAAATCAATTATGCAAAAATTTAGGAGTTAATGTCCTTAAGTTCTAAAACAAAAACATTTTAATATTAATTCAATTTCATTTATATATTAGGCATATTAAATTTCAAATGCACTAATTAAAGTTTTTCTTTTTAAAAAAAATAAAAAAAATAAAAAAAAAATTCGGATCAGGTCGGATCGAGGTTGGGTTGACCCGGCCCTCTCCTTTCTTCCCTCCACGGTCCCAGCCCGCTCCCTCTTTCCCTGGCCCGGCCTCCTTCTTTCCTTCCCTCCTTCCTCCCTTCTTCCTCTGCTAGCCCTATTTCTGGTCGTGGAATCGACGGACGGTGGAGCGGCCTCGCCATCCCCATCAAGCAAAAATTGATAGGTAGGGAAGCTCAGCAGAGGGTATTGATGGCAAGTCCCGTCCCTCTTCCTTTCCCGGGCTCTCCCTCTCTCCTTTTCTCCTCCCTGTTGCCATGGGAATCGAGATGCAGAGGAGCAAAACTTGCCTCCCAGCACCGGCCTAGAATGGCCACAAAAGTCAAGGACGCATAGTAGGCCTGTGCAGGCCATTGCAAGGCGAGTTAATGGAGTAGAAGCAAGTGGCCTTTGGCCATAAAAGACTAGAGAAGAGGAGAGAGAGGGTCGGCCACAATGAGAAGAGAAAACAAAGCAGAGAGAGAAAGAAGAAAAAGAGAGAAATTGAGTGAGAAAGATCGAGACTTTCGCTTAAAGGTGGAAGGACGAAGCCACAAGAGCCTTCCCGTTGAGCTTATGCCGTCGACAATCTACTGAGCTGGAGTCCCCAACCAATAAGTCTTCTCGGTCCCTCTTGTGCCTTGTTTTCCCCTATTTTTCTGTGGAGGTTGGCCGGGACTCGCACCGGCCATTTCGCATGAATCCCGATCCATACCGACCATGCTCCCGGTCCATACGTAGTTGTCGGAGGTGAGTTGTGGTCACCGGAGCTGGCCGAGGCCCTAAAATAGGTCGGAGTTCCATCGTTTTGGCCGTGAGCACCAACTATTTAAAAAAATGCCTCAATGAGGCCGATTTGATTTTGATCTTCCCCGACAAGTAGGTGGTCAGATGGTGACATAACTAGTTTGGGTTTGGCCTCATGGTGGTCACTAGGGGCTAGAAAAGGCCAAAGGTTGGCCTGGGTAGGCCGGCCAAGCTCCGATCGACTCAATAAGCCTATAAAGCTATACAGTAGGATTTTTTATATTATTTTTACTACTGCTGTATTATTACTATAGATGTAATTTCTAATTAGTATATGATTGCATAAATTGTGATATATTAAATGTTGTATCCTTAGTTAGGTTTAGAACCCTAGGTTGTATATTTTATCTTGACTGTTAATCGTTAATTTAATGATTGTGCACTCACTTAATCACCTCACATGTTAGGAGATAGGTCAAAAAATCAATCCAATCTGCTTGATAAATATTTTCTAAAATGAACAGGATGAAAGGTACCGAAAGGGCACTAGTCACTCAAGTAGTGTAACCAAGTCACCGAACTCATTTTGTCATGCCCCGAACCCCAACGGGCTCGCGACACTCCTTCGATGGCCGTATTGAACGCGACGTCCCGAGACGCGTCGCCGACCCATACGAAACACGCAAAGACATACGCAAGCGGAAGCGAAATTTAAGCAACCCTGACGATAGTTAATGACAAGGGATAGTACATGCACTAATCAAACAGTTGCTTACAATATCCATAAACATAACATTAAATCACGTTCATCAAAAGGGGCAGTGGTTGGGTAGCCTACTTCACTATACAAAAAGGGGACATCCACAAAAGGAATGAAGCATCAATATCCAACACCACTCCTGATCTCCGAATTGCACGTGACAACTGTTTGTCACTCCAAACCTGAAAATGTTTAACAATGGGGGATGAGATAAATCTCAATAAGCAGACAATCTAAACCCCACGTAGGCCAATGCGTACCTAGACGAGTCTCAACATGCAATCTAACAATCGACATACTAGAACTCACATAAACATACATACCTCGCCTCCATTCACACGCCAACTCTGCATATCAGTCAAACACTATAACGTATCCAACATAACACGTACTAGGAACACGCAAAGAAATTTCCCATGCATAATGTATCCACACTCGCGCGTGTCCCGATTATAAGGTAAAACAACTTGGGCACGTCCCATACCATGCCTAGCAGTATTCACCCCATAATCAAACACTATGCAACATGCATGGTCCGGCCAACTTTCTCATAACCCGAGCCAACACCCCTTAGGCCCAACTTTCTTTCCACAGCCCGCGTAAACACGCCTCAGGCCCATTCTCACGACCCGCGTAAACACGCCACAGGTCTTTCCTCACAGCCCCCGTAAACACGCCTCAGGCTCAGCCCTCCAATCAATACAGGCTCAGTCCCGCATAACCACGCCTCAGGACGTTTCTTTCTTTCTAATGACCCGTGTAAACACGCCTCAGGTCTTTTCTTGCCTTTCTCGCCACACCCGCGTAACCATGCCTCAGGTTTGCAGCCCTCCGATCAATCCGGGCTTTGTCTAATGACCCGCGTAAACAAGCCTCAGGTCTATCCTGCTTTCCACAGCCAAGCACATGCGCCACTTAATGCATTCATTCAATTTCTGTCTTTCACGTAATCAAATATCACATAACAATTTCCAAACAACCACAACACAATTCCCCATTGAATCAAATCAACCCCCACGTACTCTAAATTGATCACGCTTTCAACAATTCATGTCACAATTCGCCAAGCTTGCTCGGCCCCACCTAGGCCAACAAGTCCAACTCACAACCAAGCACAATTAACTCGAAGATGAGCTCTAAACTCGAGCACACGAGCAACAACGATTCAGCCACGACATAACCCACATAACATCACGATTTAGATTGCACACCAAGTCACAAACTCATCAATATCAGCCCAACTCAACAAGCACTAACAACCGCCAGTTGAGCATTGAATTACACGCAAACGATCATTAAACACTACGCAATTTCCAGCATCAGCCGGCCTAAAAAATAGTCATAAACCACCCCAAATCAGCCCCCAATTCTTCCTCAAACACAACACCCTTCGGTTCAACAACTTGCCAACGATTAAGCACAATTCCTACCATCAAATGGCCCCACCACAGCACACACGACACCACTATTCAGCCCGCCATAGCAACATACGAAAGATCAACATTCCCACCTACGAACTAACCCCCATCAGCCCACGATTAGCACACAAAGCAATCCCTAATCGGCCATAGATTAGTCATGGCCACGGGCCGGTTTCGGCCCGGAACTGGCCCGGTCAAACCCGGGCCCGGCCCGTTGATCGGGCCCGCAGTTTGGAACCGGAATCGGCCCGTTGACCGGGCCCGCGGTTTGGAACCGGCCCGGAACCGTCGGTTCCGGGCCCGGTTGCAAAAAAAAAAAAAAAGAAGAAAGGCTGCGGCACGGCTGCGGGTGCGGGCATCTTCTTCTTCTGCTTGACAGCCATTGCCGGGCGGCCCACGGCAACGGAGCAAAATTTTAAAAAAAAAAAAAAAACCCCGCATGGGCTGCGCATGTCTGAGTGCCCTCCTGCGGCATGGGCTTGCGCCTTGCGGCCCGTTGCCAAGGCAGCCTGGCAACGGCCAAGGCCAATGCCCAAACGGGCAAAAATTTATAAAAAAAAAAAAGATAACCGTTGCAATTTTGCAACGGTTATCTTTTCTTTTTTTTTAATCGTAAATTTTCTTCTCATTTTTTTCTTATAAATTCTCTCAAATTCTCTCAATACTCACAATTCTCTCAGATTCTTTCAAATTCTCTTCTCTCAAGTCTCAAATTTTCTCAATACTCGAAATTCTCTCAAATTCTCTTAAATTCTCTCAATTTTCTCAATCCATGCAATTCTTTCTTAATTCTCCCAATTAATCCGCTCAATTCTCTCAATCCACTTAAAAAATGGCAAGTGGAAGTCGAGTGCCAACTGGCAAAGGTAAGAATATCATGACGGAATCCCATCATTCTTTTGATCCTCGTGAATATGCAGATTTTCAAGATGATGAAATCAACATTTTTCCCGATGTGGAGCGCGTCCCGACGCAAGAAAGTTTTCATCCTCCTGCTGAAATATCTACAACAAAGGAAGCGGAACGGGAATTTACATCTGACATTTGGAATCACTTCACGAAAATGGAAAGGTTTGATATTGATCAAAAAAGGTATGATATAATTTGTAAATATTGTGGGAAAATATATAAATATACAGGTGGACAAGGATATGGAACATTTAAACGACATCTTAAGAGCAAACATCCAACCGAAACGGGAATCGATATCGGGCAACAACAAATTTCCGGGTACTTATAATGAAGAATTAGGCAAATTTATTTCCGTTGAGCATTTAGCATTTAATTTTGGAGAAAGATTTGGTTTTAATGAATTTGTACAAAAAGCATGTGCTCCACAAGCAAAACGTGTTCCTAGAAATTCAACTAAACGAGTAATTAAAGATCTTTACAAAAATGGAAAAAAAGATTTACAAAACTTTTTTATGCAATTTAATGGATGCGTGCATATAGGTAGTGATATTTGGAGTGATCATTGGCAAAATCATTCTTACATGGGCATAACATGTCATTGGATAGATGACAAGTGGAGTATTCAAAAAAAAGTTATTGCATTTAGAGTTTTCGATGATAAGCATACGGCAAATAATATTTATAGAATAATTAGGCAAGTTTTAGAAGAATATTATTTGCTTAACAAAATTTTTTCAATTGGTTTTGATAATGCCGCAGCAAATACCGCTTCAATTGCCGATTTAGAAAATATTTGTAAACCTGCTTTTGGCGGAAAAAATTTTCACATTAGATGTGCTTGTCATGTTTTAAATTTATGTGTACAAGATGGTTTGAAAACTCTTGATATCAACCAATAAAAACGGCGATTCAATTTTTATTGAAACATCCCCAAAAAATGAAAGAATGGGGTAGATTTTGTAGAGAAAATGGCAAAAAGCCAAAAAGATTTCCAAGAGATGTTCCAACTCGTTGGAATTCTACTTTCGACTTGCTTAGTGAATCTTTAGCATATAAAGATTTATTATGTGCATTCATTTCTAATAATATACCTCAGATTAATTTATACCCACAAGAGTGGGATATTTGCCAAAAAAATTTAGATGTTTTAAAGGTTTTTAATGATGCAACTTATACTTTGTCCGGTGTTTATTATCCTACTACACATTTATTTTTAGTAAAGTGTACTAATATTGTCGGAATTTTTGATGAATATGAAAATGATGTTGAATTACAACATACTATAGTTGCAATGAAAATGAAGTGGCTACATTATTATAGCGAAATTCCCATTATTTATTTAGTTGCTTGTGTTTTTTATCCGCGTTGCAAATTGGATGGCTTAAATGATTTTTTGCGTACGTATTATCAATGTTTACATTATGATGCGATAAATGTTACAACCATAGTACATGAGGTTAAAAACGTAGTAATAGAATTATATAATGAATTTTATACTAAATATAATTTAGGTGATATTGGATCTTCTCAATCTACGGAGATACAAAATGACATTACAGGTAAAATTAGTAGAGGGTACCAACTTTTATTACATAGACAAAAAAAACAAAAGGGAGTAATAGGAAATATTTCTGAATTAGAGATTTATCTAACCGTTTCATTTGAGTTTACTGAATCCGAAGGTGGTACAGATTTTTTAATTTTGGATTGGTGGAAGAGGCACGCAAGCCAATACCCAATCCTTTCTCTTATTGCAAAACAGATTTTTTCAACCCCTTGTTCCACAGTTGCGGTCGAACAAGCATTCAATGTCGGAGGTAATATTTTGGACGAACATCGTTCAAGATTAGCTCCAGAATCAGTGGAGATTCAAGCTTGTGTTGCTGATTGGACGAAGGCTCAATACCAGTAACAAGAGATAGATCGGAATAATGAATCTGAATTCTTTAACGACAGAGATACTACCGGTACCGGAACGGGTAGTGACGATTGAGGGTAAAAGAACTATTGGAGTTGGCAAATATTTCGGGAACCCTTGTTTCTCATACCGGGTACGCCCACGTGAGCTTAGGGAAACCGAAGTATAATCCGACGACATGTGACCTCTGGTCCCCTGCACACGGAATGCTTAAGTTTTGGGATCATTTTAGGGCATATATATTGTGCTCCTTTTTTTTATAGATCGTTGTAACGAATTGTAATGTGCTTAATGATAATTTATTAAGTTCAAGCCCTCTCTTTCTTTCTTGTCTTTTTGTCCCCAAATTTGATTACAATTTACATTTTAATTACAATTTATATTGAATAATGTTCCATCACCGGAACAGTAATTTTTTAATTTTTTTATTATTTTCTTTTCTATTTTTCCTTTTCTGTTTTTTTTATTTTCCTTTTCCTTTTCTTTTTTTTTTCTTTTCTTCCTCCGCCGGCCATAGCCGGGGCCGGCGGAGGTCGCCGGCCAAAGCCGGGGCGTGAGGTCGGCGGCGTCGGGCGAAGGCCGGCCTCGCCAGCCGGGCGAGGCCGGCCTCGCCCGGATCCGGCGAGGGCTCGACCTCGTCGGCAACCGGGCGAGGCCGACCTCGCCCGACGCCGCAGCGAGGTCGAGCCTCGCCGGATCCGGCGAGGTTCGACCTCGCCGGCGTCGGGTGAGGCCGGCCTCGCCCGGTTGCGAGGCGAGTCGAGCCTCGGCAGGCGTCGGGCGAGGCCGGCCTCGCCCGGTTGCGAGCGAGATCGGCCTCGCTCGCGCCGGCGAGGTCGAGCCTCGCCCGGATCTGCGAGGTTCGACCTCGCCGGCCTCGGGAGGCCTCACTCGCGATTCTTCGGCGAGGTCGAGCCTCGCCGGTTGCGGCGAGGTCGAGCCTCGCCGAGATCCGCAAGGGTTCGACCTCGCCGGCCCTAGCCCGGTTGGCGTAGTCGAGCCTCGCCGGCGTCGAGCGAGGCCGACCTCGCCAGTTGCAGACGAGGTCTGCCTCGCCCGACGCAGGCGATGGCGGCCCTCACCCGACGCCAGTGAGGGCGGCCCTCACCCGACGCCAGCGAGGGCGGCCCTCACCCGACGCCAGTGAGGGCGGCCTCGCCTGAGGCCGGCGACCTCCGCCGACCCCAGCTATGGCCGGCGGAGGAAGAAAAGAAAAAAAAAAGAAAAGGAAAAGAAAAAGAAAAAAAACAGAAAAGAAAAACTATGAACCGGCCCGGAACCGGTTCCGAACTGACCGGTTCCGAACCTGAACCGGAACCGGCCCGGAACCGGCCGGTTCCGAACCTAAACCGGAACCGGCCCGGAACTGGCCGGTTCCGAACCTGAACCGGAACCGGAATCGGCCGGTTCCGAACCGGAACCACCGGTTCAGAACCGGAACCGGTCGGTTCCGAACCGTGGCCATGACTACCATAGATCCACTTCTAATCGCTCCTAAACAAGTCCAACAATACCCGAAGTCCTAGGCGAAGTTTAGGATATCGCTTACCTCGGGCCTAAGCGAGAACGGTCATGCGTGGAGGGCAGCAAGACTGCCGGAACGGAGCAGCAGCGGCGTCGGCATAGCCTTGACTCCGGCGGACCCGTGGCGGCTCACGGCAGCGATGAACGAGCGGCTGCCACACGGGAGAGGAAGCGGAATGGGGGTTGAAGCAAGGGCGGCTGCTGGGTTCACGGTCGGAGGGCGGCCAGGCGACGGCAACGGCGGCTGGGCGGCGGAGGTTCGGCCACGGCCGGGACAATCCGGCTAAGGCTGAGCTAAGGCGGCGCTGGCTATCCAGGCGAGCACGGCGGGCGCAAGTAGCCGAGCGGGGTTCTTTGGAGGCCCAGGTGGTGGCGGACGGAGCGCGGCGGTCGCCGGAACGACGGCGCGCGACGTCTGGACGAGGCGGAGCCGGGGAGAGCTCAAAATAGCGGAGGTGTCGAGGAGGAAGGAAAAAACAGGGGAAATGGAGGTGGTAGTGGCCAAAGGGGCACCTGGGCGGCGGAGGTGGCTGAGGGGAGAGGCCAGGTGGCGGAGGCGGCCGGAACGGCGGTACACGGCGGCGGCGAAGCTGGGGGTCCAAAACAGGGGAAGGCGCCAGGGAAAGAAAAACGGGGGGAATGGGGAGGTCGCGCGGCAGCATGAGGTGGCACGGTGGCATCGCGGGTGGCCGGGTGATGGAGGTCGGGTCAGCAGGCGGCTGGGCAGCGCCGGGCCGCGTCGAACGCAGCGGCGAGCTGCTGCTCGCGTGCAGCGCGTGCAGGCCGGTGACAGGTGGTCGCGGGTGACGAGCGGCGGCGCGGCTTGGTCGGGCGACGACGATGTAAGGCAGACAGCGAGCGGTGGCTGGGCTGGTCTCGGCGAGCAGCGGTCGGCGTCGGGCAGCAAGGAGGAGGAAGCAGAAGCCGCGGCCAAAGAAGAAGAAGGGGAAGAAGAAGAAGGAGAGAGGAAAGAGGAAAGAGAGAGGAGAGGGGACAGGTCTGCATGCAGAGAGAGAAGGGACATGACCGGGGGAAGTGTGCGATAGAGAGGAGAGGGAGAGAGAGAGAGAGAGGAAGTCAAACGTAATCGAGTGCAATCCGACAGCTCATATTCGAACTCGAAGTCGATCCAACGGCCCACGAAAATCCTAATTAATAATTTAGGAAAAAGGCCAGAAGATACTAATTAAAACACACTACGAGGGAGGTTTACTAGTCCAAATCCGCACTCGGTCCAAATTTGACTTTTCACTTATTCCGGGCAATATCGAGGCTGGCCACAATAATATCGACACCGTCCAATTAAATTCGTCACAAAACTTCTAGAAATTCGACACCAAAGTTTGGGCTCTAAATAACAACCAAATTCAATCGAGTACGATTCTGGCGAAATCTCTAATTTAAAAATAACCCAAGAGTGATAAGTTCCGAGCTAGATTTTATTATAAGCGCACTGACGAAATACACGTTTTATAAATCCCAAAAATTGGCCGAAATTCGGAATGTCACATCTCTTCCCCCTTACAAAAATTTCGTCCTCGAAATTTAGAATCCAACCCTACTATTCGAACAAATTGGGTTATTGATGTCGCATCAACTCTTTGCTTTCCCACGTCACATCTTCGGTTCCATGGTGTTCCCAAATTACTTTGACCATCGAAATTGTCTTGTTCCGCAACACTCGTTTCATTCTATCCTCGATCCTTACTAGCTTTTCCACGTACGACACTCTATCGTCCACGTCTATTTTTTCATAATTTAGTACGTGGGTCAGATCCGGTTCATACTTCCTTAGCATAGACATGTGAAACACATTGTGCACTTGAGACAAATTTGGTGGTAGCGCGAGACGATAGACCAAGGCACCGATTCTCTCTAAGACTTCGAACGGACCCACGTACCTCGGGCTCAACTTTCCTTTCTTGCCGAACCGTGATAATCCTCTCATAGGTGATACTTTGAGGAAAACGTGGTCCCTCACTTGAAATTCCAAAGGCCTCCGTCTCCGGTCCGCATAATTCTTTTGGCAGCTCTGAGCGGTCTTAAGCCTGTTCCGAATCACCTTGACTGTTTCGACTGACTGCTGAACCAACTCGGGACCCGTGATGCTCCTCTCACCAACTTCATTCCAACAAACCGGTGTACTGCAAGCTCTGCCATACCGCACTTCAAACGGTGCCATTCTGATACTCTGCTGGTAGCTATTGTTGTAGGCAAATTCAACCAAATGCAACTGTTCCTCCCAGCTACCTTTAAAATCTAATACACATGCCCGCAACATATCTTCCAAAGTTTGAATTATCCTTTCAGACTGGCCATCCGTTTAGGGGTGGTAGGCCGTGCTAAATTGTAACTTCGTTCCTAATGCCATATGAAGACTCTTCCAAAAAGCAGCAGTGAATTTAGGATCACAGTCTGAGGTAATCGTCACTGGCACTCCGTGGAGACGGACTATTTGTCGCACATATATCTCGGCATACCTTTTCAAGGCGAAGTCCTTTCGTACCGGCAAAAAAAATGTGCTGACTTTGTCAGTCGATCGACTACCACCCAAATCGAATTGTGACCCCTCTGGCTCCTCGGTAATCCCATTACAAAGTCCATCATGATGTGTTCCCACTTCCATTCAGGGATTTCCAATGGCTACAACATTCCACCCGGCTTGCAATGTTGTGCCTTGCTGACATGTTAAACACTTAGCTACGTGCTTGGCCACATCCACTTTCATGTCGTTCCACCAATAATGTTGTTGCAAGTTTTGATACATCTTTATACTACCCGGGTGAATACTGTAATTGCTTCGGTGAGCTTCTGACAAAATTTCTTCCTTCAGTTCTGCATCACCGGGTACACACAACCGTCCACGGAACTTTAAAATCCCATCCTCGGATACCTGAAAATCCGATTTCCTTTTTGTGACATCCATACCCAGAATCTTCTGAATCTCCGGGTACTTAGATTGTAAAGCCTTAATCTTAGTCTGTATTTCCAGTTCAATCCTCAATGCTGCAAGCAGGCTCGAGACATGACTCACTTCAAATTTAAATTCCGAATCTCGAACTCCCTCCAACAGAGTCCATTCCTTGACCATCATATGCGCGATGCTCGATTTCCAGCTCAGTGCATCTGCTACTTTGTTAGCTTTTCTGAGATGATACATAATCTCGCAGTCATAGTCCTTAAGGAGTTCCATCTAACGGCGCTGTCTCATGTTCAATTCCTTTTGGGAGAATAAGTACCTTAAACTTTGATAGTCCGTATAAATTTGAAATTTCTCCCCACACAAGTAGTGCCTTCAAATCTTAAGAGCAAAAATAATAGCGGTCAATTCCAAGTCGTGCGTCGGATAATTCAGTTCATGCGGTCTCAATTGTCGCGATGCGTATGCCACTACTCTTCCGTGTTGCATTAGCACACATCCCAATCCTCTTAGCGATGCGTCACTGTAAATCTCATATCCTCTCAGACCTGATGGGATCGTCAACGCTGGTGCGGTCGTCAACCTCTGTTTTAACTCCTGGAAACTCTTTTCGCACTTATCCGTCCATTCAAACCTCGTCTCCTTCTTTAGTAATTGCGTCAACGGTGAAGCTACTGCCGAAAACCTTTCCACGAAACGTCTGTAATAACCTGCCAAACCCAAGAAGCTCCGAACCTCGGTTACTGTTGTCGGTCTTGACCAATTTGTGACGACTTCAACCTTTGTCGGATCCACTAAAATTCATTCCCCAGATATCACATGTCCTAAGAATGCCACTCGATGAAGCCAGAATTCGCACTTACTAAACTTAGCGTAGAGTGCATGTTCTCTTAAAGTCCGTATAACCTCTTTTTTTTTTCCAAATGTAGCTCATGCTCGGCGGAACTCTTTGAGTATACCAAGATATCGTCTATGAAGACTATGACGAACTTATCCAAAAATTCCTTGAATACCCAATTCATTAAATCCATAAAGCAGCAGGGGCATTAGTCAATCCAAATGGCATCACCGTAAAATCATAGTACACATATCTCGTCCTAAAGGCCATCTTCGGCACATCCTCCTTCTTAATCCTCAATTGATGATAGCCAGTCCTTAAGTCGATCTTTGAAAATATCGACACCTCTTATAACTGATCCAACAGGTCATCTATCCTTGGCAACAGGTACTTATTCTTAATGGTCACCTGATTCAGCTGTATGTAGTCAATGCACAACCTTAATGATCTGTCCTTCTCCCTCACGAATAAAACTGGCGCTCCCCATGGAGATGCACTCAGACGAATGAAGCCTTTATCCAATAACTCCTGCATTTGGACCTTCAATTCCTTCAATTCCGACAGTGACATCCTATAGGGCACTTTCAAGATCGGTTCTGTCTCTGGGGCTAATTCAACCACAAACTCCACTTCCCTCTCAGGTGGTAATCCCGACAATTCCTGAGGAAAGACATCGGGAAGATTACACACCTCGATTATGTCCTTTAGCCTTGGTTCCTCAACCAACTAGTCAGCCACAAAGTAATTATCTTTCTATACCACAAAGACAAAGCTCAATCCATCCAATTTCAATCCAACAGTCTCCCAAAAATAAATCACATCGGTTCTTTACAAAATCTGAAATTTCCAAGCAACATTCATCCTTCCAAACCCGTCCAAGAATATCATCAATAATCCATAAATCCTTAAATCGATTGCGCCTATTCACCATAAAATTGATTATAAGTCTTACATGACCACTCAAGCGATAACTTCAAAATCATCTCCTATTGCACCCAATATCATCTCATAACGCATCTAGACTTTCAAGGCACATCCTCCGCTTTCTTCTCAGCCACAACATACACTTTTCCTTACGTCCTTAGCCGATTCTGATTAATCTGCGAGGTAGCTCTCGCTTAATGTCCTACCTGCGGTCGCTGCGATTGCATCAGTGGTCTAACATGTCGGTTCGGCAATTTCTCACTTGATGACCTTGCTGGCCACATCCAAAGCACGCTCCAAGTCCATCTAGGCAAGGGCCATTCCCATGTCTCCTTCCACAAGACCGACATGCGGCATTGGAGCAGTGGTTCGGCTTTCCAAAGTTCTTCCTTACCAGAGAGACAAGTCTCATATCCTCTACCATAGGCTTCTTTCCAAAGTTCCTATTGTCCCTAGCCGGCGCGTACCGCGATCCAGAAGCAGTAGCCCTTTCACTCATATCCATTTCAACCATCAAGCCCTCTCATATAACTCATTGTAATCCCTTAAGACTCAAGAGTACTAACTGACTGCGGAGTTCCGATTTCAATTCATCCTGGAACCTCCTTGTCCTATCCACATGATCCTTGACCATCCTTGGTGTGTACTTAGACAACCTTACAAACTCAACCTCGTGTTGATCGACTGACATCCGATTTTAGCGAAGCCGAAGAAACTTTGTCTTTTTCTGTTCTCGCGCACTCTCCAAAAAGTACTTCCCAGTGAAAGCCTTGACCAAAGCACCCCAATACCTCAAAGCCTTTTTCCAACTCTTATATCCAAAGTGATGCAGCCTCAGGGTCACTTTTCCCATCAAACTTCGGAGGTTTCAATTTCAAAAATTGCTCAACCAGTTATTGCATCTGTCTAACTGCATTAACTTACCCCTAAACTTGGTTCCCATCATTCCCATTAAAATTCCAACTTCTTCGAGTGCCCTCAGAATTCCATCTAGTCTGGGATCCTCTGCAACTCCAACTTGCGGACCTACACGACCTCGACCTTGACCTCTACCTCGACCTCGACTGCTCATCTTACAGGTTCTCACAAATGCTCACCTGCTATAATTCCACACAGGAATTAGAGACCTAGGCCAACTATACCAGTCTAAAGCGGCCAACTATACCAGTCTAAAGCCCTAGGCAGTGAATCACAACAATAATTCACTAAGCAAGCAGCCAATCACATACAACAATCAATCTCAGCCAACATGATTCGTGCACTTACCTCAAGTCCTGACGCACCTGCACCTCACATAATATTGCATAAAATCACTCAGTAATCACATCAAATAGTCTGGGGTACGCATGACACACAAGTCTCCCTAACTAACTACCCCAAAGTCATCGCTCCTTATCACTCCATGCTTCGACCAACTTGGATCGAGCTGACCTTGCTCTGATACCAAATTAACCGGGATGTCACGCCCCGAACCCCAACGGGCTCTCGACACCCCTTCGATGGCTGTATTGAACGCGACGTCCCAGGACACGTCGCCGACCCATACGAAACACGCAAAGACGTACACAAGCGGAAGCAAAATTTAAGAAACCCTGACGATAGTTAATGACAAGGGATAGTACGTGCATTAATCAAACAGTTGCTTACAACATCCATAAACATAACATTAAATCACGTTCATCAAAAGGGGTAGTGGTTGGGTAGCCTACTTCACTATACAAAAAAGGGACATCCACAAAAGGGATGAAGCATCAATATCCAACACCGCTCCCGGTCTTCGAATCGCACGTGACGACTGTTCGTCACTCCAAACCTGAAAATGTTTAACAACGGGGATGAGATAAATCTCAATAAGTAGACATCCTAAACCCCACGTAGGCCAATGCGTACCTAGACGAGTCTCAACATGCAATCTAACAATCGACATACTAGAACTCACATAAACATACATACCTCGCCTCCATTCACACGCCAACTCTGCATATCAGTCAAACACTATAACG
Source organism: Syzygium oleosum (assembly GCF_021117445.2). Classification (NCBI taxonomy): domain Eukaryota; kingdom Viridiplantae; phylum Streptophyta; class Magnoliopsida; order Myrtales; family Myrtaceae; genus Syzygium; species Syzygium oleosum. The sequence continues at coordinate 1,829,409 of NW_026607510.1, read as the reverse complement.
TATCCAGCATAACACGTACTAGGAACACGCAAAGAAATTTCCCATGCATAATGCATCCACACTCGCGCGTGTCCCGATTATAAGGTAAACCCACTTGGGCACGTCTCATACCATGCTTAGCAGTATTCACCCCATAATCAAACACTATGCAACATGCGTGGTCCAGCCAACTTTCTCATGACCCGGGTCAACACCCTTCAGGCCCAACTTTCTTTCCACAGCCCGCGTAAACACGCCTCAGGCCCATTCTCACGACCCGCGTAAACACGCCTCAAGTCCTTTCTCACAGCCCGCGTAAACACTCTTCAGACTCAGCCCACCGATCAATACGGGCTCAATCCCGCGTAACCATGCTTAAGGACGGTTCTTTCTTTCCAATGACCCGCGTAAACACGCCTTAGGTCTTTTCTTGCCTTTCTCGCCACACCCGCGTAACCACGCCTCAGGTTGGCAGCCCTCCGATCAATCTGGGCTTTGTCTAATGACCCGCGTATACACACCTCAGGTCTATCCTGCCTTCCATAGCCAAGCACATGCGCCACATAATGCATTCATTCAATTTCTATGTCTTTCACGTAATCAAATATCACACAACCATTTCCAAACAACCACAACACAATTCGCCATTGAATCAAATCAACCCACACGTACTCTAAATTGATCACGCTTTCAACAATTCAAGTCACAATTCGCCAAGCTTGCTCAGCCCCACCTAGGTCAACAATTCCAACTCACAACCAAGCACATTTAACTCGAAGACGAGCTCTAAACTCGAGCACAAGAGCAACAACGATTCAGCCACGACATAACCCACATAACATCATGATTTAGATTGCAAACCAAGTCACAAACTCATCAATATCAGCCCAACTCAACAAGCACTAACAACCGCCAGTCGAGCATTGAATTACACACAAACGATCATTAAACACTACGCAATTTCCAGCATCAGCCGGCCTAAAAAACAGTCATAAACCACCCCAAATCAGCCCTCAATTGTTCCTCAAACACGACACCATTCGATTCAACAACTCGCCAACGATTAAGCACAATTCCTACCATCAAATGGCCCTACCACAGTACACACGACACCACTATTCAGCTCTCCATAGCAACATACGAAAGATCAACATTCCCACCTACGAACTAACCCCCATCAGCCCACGATTAGCACACAAAACAGTCCCTAATCGACCATAGATCCGCTTTTAATTGCTCCTAAACAAGTCCAACAATACCTGAAGTCCTAGGCGAAGTTTAGGGTGTCGCTTACCTCGGGCCTAAACGAGAACGGTCAAGCGTGGAGGGTAGCAAGACTGCTGGAATGGAGCAGCAGCGGCGTCAGCATAGCCGTGACTCCGGCGGACCCGTGGCGGCTCACGGCGGCGACGGACGAGCGGCTGCCACAAGGGAGAGGAAGCAGACAAAGGGCTGAAGCAGGGGTGGCTGCTGGGTTCACGGCCGGAGGGCGGCCAGGCGACGGTGACGGTGACGGCGACGGCAGCTGGGCGACGGAGGCTCGGCCATGGCCGCGATAGTCCGCCCAAGGCTGAGCTGGGGCGACGCTGGCTGTCCAGGCGAGCACGGCGACTGCAAGTGGCCAGGCAGGGTTCTTTGGGAGCTGGGTGGTGGCGGACGGAGTAGCAGCGGCGGCCGGAACGGCGTGTAATATTCTGAATCTTCGATCCTTTTCCCGGGATTTACATAATGAATATTTTCACCCGAAACCGCGCATTCACGGGATGCTAACCTTAGGGGTAAGGCCATTGCGGGATTGAGTTCGCACGACCAAAGAACTCGACCTTGGTCCGACCTTTGACCATAAGGATTGACGAGGGAATGTTTTGGGCAAACAGAGAGCGATCTATTTGATTGATCGTATCCGTAGGGAACTAGCGACAGAGCCTCGCAATTATATGACAATCGAGGTCGCCTTGGTTCGAGCAAACTTAAACGTAATTTGACTTAGTGACGGTCACGGGTCGAGAGCGCGTAATCCCAATGAGCCACCCGTTAGCAAGAGATAAGCTAAAGTCGTGATTGTTCGATTCTAGTCATTTCTTGGAATTCGGGCTCGGGAATCGAGAATTTTGAAAGTGATTATTTTTAGTGGCTGATGGCGTTTTTGGTGTGGCCAACCTTGGGGCCACCCATTTCTGTAAAAAAAATGGATTTCGGTTCGGGACCGGAAAAATGACCGTTTTGCCCCTGGGACTGCGAACGAATTTTGAGGACTGGATTAAGTCGTGGGACTGAGAATTACCCAGTATGGCTGAAAATAAAAAGACAAGAATGCCCCTCTCCCTTTATGGTCAATTACTCCTTTGCCCCTTGCATTATTGGATAAGATCAATCGTGGGCCGTTGGATGTGGATAAGATCAATTCTTGGCCATTGGATCGGAGGGGTAGATAGGAGGTATTTTGGTAATTCCTGGAGTGCAATTATTGGGGTAGAATATAAATACCATTTTCTCTCTCTCTCCTCAATAATTCTCTCCCTCTCTCTCTCTCTCCTCACCCCCTCCACCGATCGGCTCTCCCTCTCTCTCCATCCCCGTGCGTGAAGCCACCTTGGCTGGCCACCAGCTCGCCGCCGCCTGGTCGCCGACGGCCAGCCGTCCGCGCCGCCGCTTCTCCCTTCCGGCCGTACCTTACCGCTCACCGTTCCCTCTCTCTCTCTCTGTCTCGCCTGTCCATTCAGCTCAGCCACCCACCGAGCCACCCCTGGTCATCCTCCCCTGGTCCATACGACCAGATCGCCACCCCCAGCTGCCCGTTCACTACTCGCCAGCCACCCGTCTACGGTGGTGCAGCCGCTCGCATGCTTGGCCGCCGGCGCCGCTACTGCTGCCGCCGCTGCTGGGCCGTTCATTCCAGCCTCTGTCCAACCAACTTGCCACCCCTTTTTGAGGTAAGTGACTTCCCCAAACGTTACCTAGGACCTCGGGTATTGTTAGACATGTTTAGGGCTTGGTTCGAGTAGTTTAAGTGGCTGTTTTGGGACTGAGATGAGGGCTGGGTGTTTGGTTGTTGTGGGCTGATTCGGGGACTGAAAAAGGTGTGGTTTAGTAGGCCCGGATGAGCTGTGGTGAGGTGGATTGATTATTGACTGAATTGTGCATTGGTTGGTAAAGCTGTGCTTAGAATGAGTTCGTATATGCGATTGTGTGATTTGCGTTTAATGGCTGAATTTTGAGTGATCGTCGGACTGAATATGGCGTGGTTGTGTGGCCGTGAGGCGTGGTAGTGTGATTGCGCATTGAGTCCGCGTGCCAAGCATGTGTGATCGGGTGGTGTGTTCGTGTGATGAGGACGTGTATTGGTGAAGTGTATGTGAGATTGTGTGTGTGTGGCTGTGTGTATGTGTGGCGTGAGATTGGGTGTGGACATGGTCTATGTGTGGTACGTGTGGAATGTGTGGAACGAAGGTACGGGAATGTAGGATTGGTTGGAAAAGTTCCGTCCTGAGGCGTGTTCGTTTACGCGGGACGATGCCGTTCCTGACGAGGTGACGATGCCCGGCCCAACGAGGTGACGATGCCTGACGAGGTCAGAAGACCGTTAGCCTGATGCGTTTTACGCGGGCGCGGTAGAGAAGGAAAGTGAGAATGTAGGATCCGTCCTGAGGCGTGTTCGTTTACGCGGGACGATGCCGTCCCTAACGAGGTGACGATGCCCGGCCCGACGGGGTGACGATGCCTGACGAGGTCAGAAAACCGTTGGCCTGATGCGTTTTACGCGGGCACGGTAGTGGTGAAAAAGTTGGGAATGAGCTGGACTTGGCTTGACGTGTGAGGATTGCGAAAATTGGTGCATGGTGTGAGTTAGTGTGCGAGTGTGGTTTGTATCGCGTGATGTAGTGCTCGATTATGGGGTAAAAACTGCTAGGCATGGTATGGGACGTGCCTAAGTGGGTTTTGCCTTATAATCGAGGTACGCGCGATGGTAATGCATTACTGTGGCATGTTGGCTGTATTGTTATCTAACGTGCAGAGACGTGCATGATGGGTCCCAGGTAAGATCGTATGTGGTTGTTTGTTTGGCTAATCGTTGTGTGTTATGCGTGTTTCGTCTGGCGGTACGTGAAAGCCTATGTAGGGTTTGGGGTTGTGCACTTATTGAGATTCGTCACATAGTTGTATAACCAGTTTTTCAGACCACCAGCCTTGAACCTAGGAGGCCCGCCTCCCCGTTTTTGGAGTATGAAGAGCTGGCCATGGTGCCCCAGTGGAGCTGCAGGCGATTTCCCGTACCGTGGTCCAAGTGATCTCCCGGGGCACGAGCCAAAGGACGCTGAAGCAGAGTGGAGGAGGCGACCATTAAGTTTCCCTAGGGTATTTTAGGGGTTGCGTAGAATAGGTCTGACCAGTCACCTTTTGATAGTTAGGTCGACCTATAGTGAAGCTAAGTTAACCAAGCCACCCGATCCTTTTGTTATGTCGGTGGTTTCAAATGTTTGTTTGCTAAGTACGTTTGTAATATGATGTTTGAATGCTCGATGATATGGCAATGTGTATAAATGAATGTTGTTGTTCTTTGAATGCCTTGGTGATCTGCCCCGTCGTCATCTTTTTAGTCAGGGTTTTTTTATATTCGCTTCCGCATGTGTCTCTGATGTTTGGGTTGGGTCGGCGATGTTCCTGGGACGTCGCAACTATTCGACCGGAACGGGATGTCGCGAGCTCGATGGGGTTCGGGGCGTGACACGGCGGCGCGCGGCGGCTGGACTAAGCGGAGCTGGGGAGAGCTCAAAACAGGGGAGGCGTCGGGGAGGAAGGAAAAAGCAGGGGAAAGGGAGGTGGTGGCGGCCAAGGGGGCAGCTAGGCGGCGGAAGTGGCTGAGGGGAGAGGCCAGGTAGCGGAGGCGGAGCGGTGGCGGCCGGAACGGCGGCACGCGGCGGCGGCAAAGCTGGGGGCCCGAAACAGGGGAAGGCGTCGGGGAAAGAAAAACAGGGGGGAAAAGGGAGGTCGCGCGGCAGCCGGAGGCGGCACGGCGGCGTCGCGGGTGGCCGGGCGACGGAGGTCGGGCCGGCGGGCGGCTGGACAGCGCCGAGCGAGCCGGCGACAAAGGACGAAGTGGCGGCTGCTTGCTCGCGTCAGCGGCCAGCGAGCCGCGGCGAGGCGGTCGCGAGCGACGAGCGGCGACGCAGCTTGGTCGGGCGACGGCGGCGTAAGGCGGATGGCGGATGGTGGCTGGGCTGGTCCCGGCGAGCAGCAAGGAGGAGGAAGCAGAAGTCGCGGCCAAAGAAGAAGAAGGGGAAAAAGAAGAAGGAGAGAGGAAAGAGGAGAGAGAGAGGAGAGGGGACAGGTCTACATGCAGAGAGAGAGAGAAGGGACGTGACTGGGGGAAGCGTGCGGCAGAGAGGAGAGAGAGAGAGAGAGAGAGGTAGTCAATCGTAATCGAGTGCAATCCGACGGCTCATATTCGAACTCGAAGTTGATCCAACGGCTCACGAAAATCCTAACTAATAATTTAGGAAAAAGGCCAGAAGATACTAATTAAAACACACTACGAGGGAGATCTACTAGTCCAAATTCGCACTCGGTCCAAACTTGACTTTTCACTTATCCCGGGCAATATCGAGGCTGGCCACAATAATATCGACACCGTTCAATTAAATTCGTCACGAAACTTTCAAAAATTCGACACCAAAGTTTGGGCTCTAAATAACGGCCAAATTCGATCCAATGCAATTCTAGCGAAATCTCTAATTTAAAAATAACCCAAAAGTGATCAGTTCCAGCGAGATTTTATTATAAGCGCAATGACGAAATACACGTTTTATAAATCCAAAAAATGAGCCGAAATTCGGAATGTCACACATTTAATCTCTGGTTTGCAGTATTAAGGCAATTCTCCCATTATTTTACTTGGGTATTTAATCGATCTACCATAAACTGATTAGTGGTAACTCCTAGATAAAAATCACTTGCAGGTTAAAAAACCTAAACCACAAATTGCAACATGGTATGGGCTTGGAAGAGTCCAAGTTAAGTCCCTGACCTAGACTTAACGCATCTAGGGGAGCCCATTTTCCTCGCAGAAAAAGGCGGATCGCGACACTAGCACAAAAATGAAATTTCTGCTCGTGTTTGTGACGTAGTTTCTGTGTGTGCAAGTCACTCTCCCGATCCTATCGTTTGAGTAGTCGACCTTGGGCTACATCACAATTTAAGATTAAGTGATGTTTCAATAATCAATTTAGCTAGAAGAGGTCAAATCCCCCTATATGAGTCGCCTTAACGGAGTGGATTAAAGATGGCGTATATGTGAAATAAACTAGTTAGGATAGTCAAATCCCCATGTGTACTCCGGGAGGTCATTATAAAAAACACTTGCTAGACTTCCATTCAACCTAAGAAAAAAATTCAATGATTTCCTAAGAGACCACTAAAACTAAACCTTAAAAGGCACGAAACAATAATGGTTGGCCAATTCTTCCCCTGCGCATATTCATGCTTCAATCTTAAAATTTGGAAATCAATGCGGATGGGAGATCGACTTTCCTCCCTTCTCTCCGATTTTGTGCTCCTATCCTTTCGACAGAGCCACTCCGTCAGTCGATTTTGGTGATATTAACAAGCTATACTTTTCATAATTGAACATTTTCTCATTGAACATGTTTAACAAATGGTCGGAGTCCACTTTTTATCAAAACCCTACCTTTTTATCAATTGGTATAATGGCGATGGAAGAAACGGATGCCCTTAGCCATATATATTCAGATTTTTCTAGTGGATCGCATGTAATTGTTCTGACATCATAAAGCGATTCTGAAGTAAGTGACACCGTGAGATTTATATTTCAATATTATGAAAATCTAACAACATGAGAATTAACTTTTGTCACCAAAAATTGTTTTGGCTAGCTATAAAGCAAGCGAACCTCTGAATCGCAAAAGCATTTGGTAATGCGAAATTATGCAAATGACGACACGAAAGAGATTAAATATTTGGATTAGCTCGAAGTGGGACTTCATTAGAACGATGCGTTGTAAATGGATCAAGAAGAAAACTGTCTCTAAGAATATGTGTAGCATAGTATGCACAGCTTTTGTCACAAAATTATATTAATCCCCGCTTAGGACCATTATATTGCTGTCACTGGGCATAAAACTAATTTCTCACCCAACTTTCCCCGAATAATGTGAAAAGCACCCTCCATTACCTTCACCGGAACTTTGGATAAGCAATTGGACCGTGCCGTGCCGGGCCCGGAAGAAACAACGGGTCGTGCTTGGACAGAGGCCCGCCACACCCATGGGCCCTGATGGCTGGCCCGGGCCCATTTCTTTATATTTGACTAGTGCCTTCTCAACACGTAGGATTCACTACTACTTGAGGCGATCGGTATGTTCCTGATCTTTCTCTTGACTCGTTGCCTTTACCAATTATATCTTTCGAATCTGCGTCTCCTTCCATTAGATCAGTGAGAGTGAAGAGAATTCTCTCGGTTATCTTGGTAAACAAACGTGTAGTTTCGATGGAAAATAGAAGCTGCGTGTAGAGATTTTTCTTTGAGACACTTGGATATTAGATTTTAGATTAATTTGGGGAAGTTTAATTTGCAAGTGATGATCTATTATGCGAATAGTGAATTATTAAGTGACAATTTCTCTTAAAAGCAACTGAAAACAATTATTTTTAAATCATTGCAACTTTGAAAATTTTGACATTCTACATATAATGAAAGCAACAGTTCTTTACTTATTGCCTTTGCATAAAATTTTTTTGCACTAGTACATAAACTACCTACAATGCACGCAGTGTTTTCTTGACAGAGTTGAAGAAACAGGTTTTAGCATCACATATTTAAGCTATATGAAATCGACTTACTTTATACATTCAAAATATAAGTTAAGCATCGGACTTATACTTCATCAATGAAATGAAAAACGAATATCTATTGAAGAGAGAAAGCATATAAGGGCGCGTTTGGTAACGTTTCTATTTTTTTATTTTTCTGTTTTTTTGTTCTCCGGAACAAAAAAATAATAGAAATTCATTTGGTAACGTTAGTGAATTTTTCTATTTCTCGAAATAAAAAGGTGATCAGGAAATAGATTTGGAACAGAAATATCTTTGTTTCCAGAAATAATAAACAGAAACAAAGAAGCAAAAAAAAGAAATCCAGGACCGTCGTCTGCAGACCGTCTTCTTCCCTTTCAAGCCGCGGCTTCAGCTCCTCCTCCATCCTCCATCGTCTGCAAACCGTCTGAAAGCACCGGCCACCAACCCCGTCACTCGCGGCGAAGCCCCGGCCAGTCGAAAGCCGCCGGTACGCCTTTCTATTCTCGTCTTTGTTTGATAGTGTGGCGATTCTATAGGGACGCCGTTGAGCGAGGGCCGCCCTCGCCGATCTGGGCATGGGCCGCGGCGAGGGCCGCCCGCGCCCAGATCGGCGAGGGCTACCCTCGCTTGACGGCGGCAAGGGCGGCCCTCGCGCCCAGATCTAGGCGAGCATTTGAATATATCTTCATGTTTGGGAAGCCCGTTCTCGGCGGAGCCCGATGGAGCCAGCTCCGGAACCTGCCGTCTCTTCGGTGCCGAAGTGGAAGCTCGATTGTCGGTATTGATTCTTCCGTTTTTTGCCTTCGTGCAATGCGTTTGCTACGTTTTCGCTGGTCCTGCTGAGTTTCGGGCATGTAGAGTCGCGGCATTCTGTTATGTGCTTCCGTGTCTTTGTAATCCTTCGACTCTTGCGTTTATGTGGAGTGCCCGAGGTGTGTGGAGTGCAGGTGCCGGGGTAATTGGATCGTGGAAGATGTTTGCGGATTTTTCGTTTCTGAGTTTTAATACAGTTGAATGATTGGGATGCTGACGAGTGGGAGATTATGAGGAGTAGTTACAATATAGGATGAGTAATTTGTGTTTTTCCATGGAAAGGATTAGCAATGACAAGATATTGTTTCCCTTAATTTGTGAGTGTGAGGCTAAGGGAACACAAGCTTCGTGTAGTAATTGCATTCAATGCAAGTTAGCCCTCAGGGAAGTGGTGATCTTTTGTGGTTTGGCTTTGTTGTACAGGAAACATGGGCCATAAATCTCTGGCTTTTAGTGCTGGATAAATCTATCGTTAACCTCGTGGGTTATTAATTGTTCATGCAGGTGTAAGAGCTCAGGTTGCCACTGTTGAAAAAGTGATCACAGAAGGTGCTCAAAGCGTAGAATCGCCTGTCATGATAGTTACCGGAGCCTCCAGGGGTATTGGTAAAGCGTTGGCATTATCACTGGGTAAAGCAGGTTGCAAGGTGGGTGTGATCTTCTCAATCCACAGGCTTTGATTGTTAGCAACTTAGTACTTTGCCCGCTATGAGTGTTCTGTTCTGCAAATGAATGATATATTTTCTTACGCACATCTGTTGCTTTCTCTTGGCAAAGTGGCTACGGTGATTTGAGTAAACAGACTCCCTTATTTAGCGAGCCATTCTGAAACAATTCAACGAATTGCATACTTTGGTTCTCAAGATACAGTATATCTTCATAACAGGCCATAATTGTGTATGCGTCAGTGTGTGTGCATGCACACGTGCCATTCCTCCTAGTGTGCATTTGTAGATGCACTTCTGCCTTGTATTTTGAGTCAGAATATCCACATTAAAGTTTTTCGTTCAATTTCCACAAGTTGAAAGAAAAGATATTTCCAAGAAATGTAAAAAGACTTGGACATGGTTGATAGTATTATATAGCTAATTGATGTGACTTAAACTCAGAACTCAAAACGTTGGATCATGAAATAAATGACAGAAACTCTGCCACTTGCACTTTGCACAAAAGCTACGATATTTATCACTTGTTAATTTTTTTCGAGTTTTCTGAAACTTTACATGTATTAAGCCATGCATAATTCTGACAAAGTAATTCGAACTGTATTTTATTCACCCTTAGTAAGCCATCCGTCATGCCAAAGTAATTCTGCCATTGTTGGCTCACTTAACAACATCATTTCCTCAGGTTAATGCTATTGCTCCAGGGTTCATTGCATCTGATATGACTGCCAAACTTGGGGAAGAAGTTGAAACGAAAATCTTGGAGACAATTCCGTTAGGTGAGATATTAAGGAGTGGCTGCCGGTAATGTGGTATTTCACCGAAGAATTGCTGATTTAGGGATGTTCCAATCCTCTAACTGTTTCTGAGGACATTACATGAGATCTAATAACACTGAAGTATGAATTATATTTTATACTTAGGAAGATACTCGCTATACTCGGGAAAGTTTTGGTGGCTTTAGGGTTGAAGAGGGATTGAGAGTATCGTTAACCCCCAATGGAAAATCGAATAAGAAGAACGGACCTCGTATCCGTGTTGTGTTGTCTTAACTAAGAGTAGCCCTTCAAAATTTATTTTATCAAAGAGTATGCGAGACTTCTGTTCTGATGTTAGTCATCTTTATGAGTTCAGGAAGGTACAGAAAGCCAGAAGAAGTTGCTGGACTGGTGGAATTTCTTGCCATCAACCCTGCGGCCAGCTACATTACAGGACAGGTAAAAGAATCGCTGTTCCCGCTGTTTTACCCTTTTCCCCCCTCATGACGTTGTTTCATTTGCTTTGCTTAATAATTTGATGTTACTTTGCTTATTGGTTTTTTTTTCACTTATAACTTGTACTTATAGTTAAATAAAAGATATAGACTTGAATGAACAAAATTGGGAATAGAAATTTTTTTGGTTTTACCAAACATATTTCTGTTCTTTTTCTATTCCAGGAATAGAAATTTTGTGCAGTTACCAAAAGCATTCTTTTGCTCAGAAACTCATCCAGAAAATAGAAATAGAAAAAACTATTTCTGAAAAAAAATTATTCCCAGAAACAAAAACGTTACCAAACGCACCTTAAGTTGCACCTAATGTTCTCTGTATTTTTTTTTCATGTAGAATTTACTAAGAAATTCTCACCAAATTTTTTTTTTGTGTAGCCTTTATGACTACTTGAAGTGACTGCAACAGTCTTGATCTTTCTCTAGACTCATTATGGGCTGATCGTGGCACCATCGTGGCCTGATCGTCACAAGATCGTGGCTCATTCATGCCCAAGGCATGGTCTCGTCTTTCCGAAGGGACTTGTAGATTTGTCAATTCCCAGGGAACTCGATTACCTATTCATCCTCTATGGCTGCTTGGCTCGACCACAACCCATGCACTCAGCCATGATGCCTACGGGGAGCCATGCGATGCACAAGTCATCCATCTATCCATCTTTGTCTAGCGGTGCTCTATTTGTTGCCATTAACAATCATATCTTGTGAATCCGCGACTCATTCCATTAATCTTGGGAATGAACGAGTTGCAAAATTACAAGATTTTGATTAGCAATAGCAATTGAAGCTTTGCGTGGAGATTTTCTTTGAGATTACGGGATATAAATTAAGATTGGTTTGTGGAAAACCGGCGCCAAATATAGTAGTTTGAATCTAGTTCTAGCAGTGCACAACTGGCTTCAAAATTACACCCCGACCAAACGGTATACCCAAATCAACTTCTCTAAAAATTCTACAAACACTGCAAAATTTCCTTACCATATGATTTCATAGTTCAACAACCTCTAGATCAACCCAACAAGTCAGAATTCGACATAGTACAAAATTAAAACTTTACTAAGAACTTCTCTCCCATTAAAGGAATCAAGGATTAAAATTCGTACTGAGCGCTTTGACACGGTGTTGATTCAACATGTTGAGGTGTCCGTGACTTGTTGAATCGAAACACTCTCTCTCTCTCTCTCTCTCTCTCATTCTTTTCTTAGTCCTTCTCTCTCTCGGTCACTTCTTTTTCTCTTATTTTATTTAACACCACCTGCAGCAAAAATCTTTTCTTGAAAGAAATTTTTGATAATTTTTCCAAAATGTTTCTTTTACTGCACCATTCTCGCAACATTCTTGATCTTTTTCCAGACTCGTTGCCATTAGCAATCATATCCTATGAATTCGCGGCTCGTTCCCTTAGATCTTGGGAAGAGCCACGGAATCACAAGAAGTTGATTAGCAATGGCAATTGAAACACTTCGTGGAGATTTCTCTCCAAGACATTTGGATGGAAAATCAATTTTCCAATCTTAGGCTGCGTTTGGTCGACCGGATAAAAGCCAGGATATGATATATTTTATCCTATCCTGTGTTTGGTGGTGGTCCAGGATAGGATAAGGTCGGATATAGACCGGATATAGCCCGGATAAAAAAATCCGAGGGGGGGGTGAGATAGACCTGGATAGGATTTCTAATGCCTATTTTTCCAGAAACCCTACGCTCCACTCGCCGTCATCTTCATCCCCACACCTTGTGCGCTTTCACCAAAAAAATTTCTCGACTTTTTTTCCTTCACCGACTCCTCCAGACCCATGAATAGCAAAAAAAAAAAATTATCCTATCCGACTTTATATCCGTAGTCCACCAAACAGTGGATAGGATATGAAGAAATCTCAGGATTTCTTATCCTATCCTATCCAGTCCTATCCTGTTTAGAAATCCGAACAACCAAACGCAGCCTAAGAGAACAACAAGTGTTATTGAAGAAAGAAAGCATAGAAGTTACATCCAAAGTTCTCTTCTTTTATTTCTTTGAACCAGTTGTGTCGAACTCGAATGTCGAGGACAACCTCATTGTCCATAAGAGAATACTCTACGGCCAAGTTGACAACTTTGACGGGGTAGAGAAAAATTCTGAATCGAAAGTCATGCCAAAACAAACCGTAGAAAAGAAACTCACTTTGGCTTCCGTTGATAAACTCTTTTTGTTAAAATATGTCTCGAATTTGAGCTCGATATGCGAACCCAACTCGAGATTAATTGTTAATTGTGGAGATCCGAATATTCCAAATTGGATATTTTGTGGAGGTCCAAAATCAAGCAAAGAAGAACATGCGAAAATCAACTTCCGAATCGAAGTCCGAAAGTGCGTTGGAGAATTTGGCTACTGAAAAGGAAAGTTAAATATTCTTTCCTAAATGAAAGCAGTGGAAGTCACGGTTCAAATAGGAAAGTCCAAGTTAACTTGACCTTGTTGACTCGGTCAATGTGTCAGACGAAGAAAGAAAACAACGAAGAAAAAGCAAATTGCCATCATGGAGGATTCGGCCAAGATTGATTATTATATATAATACCCTTGGGTTTATTTGTGAAGTTGATGAGGTGTGTCGTGAGTGCTCCAACAAAAGGAGGCGCTGTTGTTAATGTGAAGAGGCTACCTCGCCGTGGGCATTGAAGTTTCGTCAATTACATCTTGGTAAAGATCTGTTAGTGTTTGTAGCCAATAATTCTTGTGGTAAGAATTTATGTCAATTCTTTCTTTCACGAGAAGAAAAGATTATTTTGTGAGAAATTATGAGGCTAAACACTATATGAGTTATTGAGTGTAATTGAGGCTTGGGAAACACTTAGAGTGTTTGAGTGACTCGAGTGTGATTGTAAAATCTGTTATATTGCTTGATCTATAGTGAAATTTCGTGCTGCTCTCCCCGTGACTTAGATCACTATGACCGAACCACATAAATCTAGTGTTTGATTTATTTTCTTATTCTGTCTATTTTATTATTCGATCGCTTGCTTCCGCAACAATTGGTATCGGAGCTAGGCTTGACTAAGTTGAAGCGAATCGATGGTGATAAAAGAAGGAAAAGTGAAAATCGACATATTTGATGGGAATGATTTTGGTTTCTGAAAGATTCAGATTGAGGATCATCTGTATTTGATGAAACTATACTTGCCTCTATCTGGGGAGAAGCCAGTGATGATGAAACAAGCTGACTGAAAATTGCTGGATAGACAAGCTTTTGGTGTTATTCGGCTGACGTTGGCTCATAACGTCGCGTTTAACATCGTGAAAGAGATGACCACTACCGGTTTGATGAAAGCCTTATCGGACATGTACGAGAAGCCCTTTACGATCAACAGGGTCTATTTGATGTGACGTCTATTTAACTTGAAGATGAGCAAAGGTACGTCAGTTGCTCATCATATTAATGAATTCAATGTAATCATTAATCAATTGAGCTCAGTTGAGATTGACTTTGAAGATGAGGTATGTGCTTTAATTCTATTGTTCTCATTGTCTGATAGTTGAAATACTACTGTTATTGCTGTTAGTAATTCCTCTGCGTCAACAAGTTTGACGTTTGATGGTGTTCGAGATTTAATTCTGAGTGAGGACATCCAAAGAAGAGAATATGGTGAACATGTATTTGCTGCTTTAGTAGGTGAAAATAGAGGAAGAACTGGTACTCGTGTTAGCAGAAGTAGTATAAACCTGAATAGATGAAGTCAGTCTAGGACTGGTGGTGTTATTTGTTGGAGTTGTGGTAAAAGGGGGCATCTTAGAAGGGATTACTTTAAGCTAAAAGACGACAAGGGTAAGAGAATTAGAGTTGAGTATGTGGATGATGTTGTAGCTATAGCTAATGGTAATTCGGATAATGCTGATTATATCTTGTCTGTCATTGATGATTCGTCGTTTGGCGGATGGATTACGGATTCTGGTTGTTCTTTTCATGCTACACCAAATAGGAACTGGTTGACTACGTACGGATGGTAGTAAAGTGCAGTTGGGAACAACGCTGAGTGCGATGTTGTAAGTGTTGGTGATATTAAAATCATAATGCATGATGGTATTGTGTGGGCATTGACTGCAGTAAGACATGTTCCAGAGTTGAAGAAAAATCTTATTTCCTTGAGTGCCTTGGATTCAGCTGGCTATCGGTATTCTTCAGAATGTGGAATTTTGAAAGTTGCTCGAGGTGCTTTGGTGATAATGAAAGGAATCAAGCACAATGACCTATATGAGTTTCAAGGTGAGACAGTGACAAAATTCGCTGCGAAGACGTCGGATGCATCGGTTTGAGAGTCTGAATTGTGGCATATGCGTTTGGGATACATTAGCGAGAGAAGCCTAAAAGTTCTAAGTGAAAGAAATTTGTTATGTGGTTATGTGGTTAATGAACTGAATGTATACAGGTGCTGTGATTAAAATCAACGGCGGAAAGTGCAATTCAATGCAATTGTCAAAGAAACCACGGATATTGCAAAATTTAATTCACTTAGATGTTCACAGGTTGTCGCGATTTCATTCGAGAAAGAGTGCCAAATTTATGCTTACAGTTGTTGATGACTACTCGAAGAAGACTTGGGTATTTGTGCTGTGAAATTCCTAATTTCGACCCATTTTTTGGATTTATAAAACGTGTATTTCGTCAGTGCGCTTATAATAAAATTTCGCCCGGAACTGATCACTCTTGGGTTATTTTTAAATTAGAGATTTCGCTAGAATCGTACTCGATCGAATTTGGCCGTTATTTAGAGCCCGAACTTTGGTGTCGAATTTCTCGAAGTTTCATGACGGTGTCGATATTATTGTGGCAAGCCTCGATATTGCCCGGGATAAGTGAAAAGTGAAATTTGGACTGGGTACGGATTTGGACTAGTAGACCTCCCTTTGGGTTTATTTTATTTGGTGTATGATGGTCTTTTCTTTATTTTGAATTGGGATTTTTGGGACTGTTGGATCAAGCTCGCGAGATCGAATTGTGGCCGTTGGATAGCACTTGAGTGCAATTTGACTTTCTCTCTCTCTCTCTCTCTCTCTCTCTCTCTCTCTCTCTTCTGCCGCGCGTCCCCTCCGCGCACGTCCCATTCCCCCCTGCCATGCAGACCCGTCCATTCTCTCTCTCTCTCTCTCCTTCTTTTTCTCTTTTCTTTCTTTTCTTCTTTCTTCTTTCTTCTTCTTCCTTTTGCTTCCTCTTGGCCGCAACTTCCTCTGTTTCTGCTTCTTCTTCTTTGCTGCGCTCGACCGCCGCTCGTCCCCGCCCCAACCTGCCGCCGTCCGCCTTGTGCCGCCGCTTGCCCAGCCGCCGTGCCGTCCGTCCAGCCGGTTTTTCCCCCGACCCGACCGCCCTTCTCCTCCCTCTCTCCTTCCCCTTCGCGCGCGAGCAGCAGCTCGCCGCCGCGGCCCGGCTCTGCCGAACCGCCAGCCAACTCATCTGGCCTCGTCCCGCCGCCTGCGACACCGCCGTACTGTCACACCCCGAACCCTACGAGCACGCGATCATCCCTCAGCGGTCTATTCAGTGCGACGTCCCAGGACGCGTCGCCGACCCAAAATCCAAAACAGAGAACAATGCACAAGCGGAAGCAACATTACACCCCTACGATAAAACACATGACCAAGGATAGCCATCGAACAACAACCATCATAAATACATACTTGCATTAACAACAGGGATTTACAATATCCATTGCAAAAGAGCTACACATTTAAACCAAAATGGATCAATAGCCACTAACATAAAAAAGGGGTATGTGGCTCGGGGTCAAGGTACTAAACTTAAGAAGGGCTCTATCAAAAAGTGTCGGCCCTACCTAACCATGGTCAAGGACAACCCTAGGGTATCCAGTCCGAGTCGGATCCTGAGGACTCAGACGAATCGTCAGTTGACTCGTACTCAGAATCCATCGAATCCGGCTCAGACTCGGCGTTCGCTGACTCCTCCTCGGAATCATCTTCCGACTCTAGCTCCTGCTCCATGGGCTCTGGCTCGATGTCGGACCCCCAGTCTATTGGCTCCTCTCCCTCGGACTCGGTATCCATCTTGATGATGACTGGCTGGGCACCGGAATCCTCCTCGGACGAGGCAGCGGGACTCACGACCTCTCCATCGGCGGCCTGCGGATCCGGCTGGCCTAATATGTCGAACGGGATGTCGAAGGTCCTAAGAGGTCCGTGGGTACCGAACTGGTCCCGGAAACACCATGCGAGATAAGGATGGGCCCGAAAATGTGGCCCGCCCTCGTCGACCCAAACTATATTATAATACCTAATATAAGACTCCTCGTTCCCTACGGGTTGCTCAGTCACCGATCGCTCTATGCGATACGGAATCCCAAAACGAAGCGGCGCATCTACCATCTTCAGGGTCGGGGGTCTGAAAAGTGGAGTTTAAACAACAATGAGAATAAATCTCAGCGAGTAGGCCCCCTAATCCGAAACTAGGCTAACATGCACCTTCCGGACCAGTATCAACTAAACACAATTGAGTAATCACATGACGTAGGCCCTCGGCCCAAATCCAACATATAATTGACCCTGCAGGTTAGGCATATAATAATAATAATACTATGCCCAGCAATGCACATACACATGTCAATTGGCCACTGTCACATGCCACACACATGTTTGCACTTGTTTATGCACTCTTCGCACACTTGCCAATGTCATGCTTATGCTTGCACAATTCAATGCACACTTGCACACTTGCACACTTTCCATTTATTCACCGACCCGCGTAAAACGCATCAGGTCCAACCCGCGTATCACGCATCAGGTCTATCACTATTTGATTGATCTCCGGCCCGCGTTAAACACATCAGGCTCATGACACAATCCGTGTGTGGGACGCCTCAGGTTGGCCATCTTCCGGTAATCCGGGCATCGTCCCGCGTTAAACGCCTCAGGACGGGTTCGATACCCCACGTAAACGACGCCTCAGGGTTTATGTGACCACACGAGCGTAATCCACCATTCATTATCTGAACCCCGCGTAAACGACGCCTCAGGGCGATTTAGGTGATCACATGCTCATGCCAATCGTGCACACTCACATAATGCACAGGTTATGCCAATGCTCAATATATGCCACGACATGCTTAAATCACCTCTTAGCATGCCCAACGAATCAATGAATTCTAAACAGCCATAACACATTCTTGGCACCCGAATTCATGCGATAAATCAATATAATTGAGCACACTCATGGCCCGCCATGCTCCTCAATTCTCGGTCACATCAAACACTCAACATGGCATCACACAATCAATTAACCATCACACTCAATTCAGCCACTACATAGGCAAATCAAGGTGTACTCGGCATTTCACAAATAATTCACCTATTAACCGAATAAGGCCCAATCAATCCCATAATGGACAGCAACTATTCAGCCTACTCTAGGCTACTAATCCACTTCCAAACCATCACATTAGGCCATTAAAATCACCACAAATCAGCCACTACTCAGCCCACAAATTGTGCCTATTTTAATCCACATAATAGCCCAAATCAAGTCCACAATAATCAACCAATGAGCAGCCCTTTCTAGGCCAACAAACCACATTTAAATCATCACACTAATCCATCAAAGTAGCCACAAAATCAGCCCTAATCAGCCCACACTAATTAACCCCTAAAATACCCTGATAACCCCTAAAACTTATCTAAAGTGCACATAATCCTAATTAAGGGTTAGGGTTTTCACTCACTAGGTTTAAGGCTTCAAATGTGGGCTGAACAAGAAGAGAAACGGGCCGAACAGCAGCTGGATCAAACCGGTTTAGCGGTGGCCTCCAGCGTCCTCACGGCATCGCTCGGCGGTGAACAGCGGGCGGTGGTGCTCCGGCTGAGCTGGGCGGCGAAGGGGGAGATGATGGTGGTGGTGATGGTGCCGAAATGAGGAGGAAGAGAGAGTGAGAGAGACGGGATGGTCGGGTGAGGGTGGTGACGTGGACGGTGGCACACGGCGGCGGCTCCGGCGGTGGCTCCGGCGGTGGCTGCTCCTCACGCGGCCAAGGAAGAGAGAAGGGAGAGAGTGAGGCGTGAGGGAGAGAGGAGAGTTGGCCGGTTGGTGAGAGTGAGAGGAGAGATAGATTGCAAGAGAGAGAGAGAGAGGTTTATCCACAAATGGGTTAGTGGGGGTTGGTGAGCTACTCCCTAGCAATTACCATCTTACCCTCTCCACTCATTACTTGATTCAAGGGCCACAATTCAAAGACCAATCACATCCAATCAAGATCAATGGCCAAGATGGGTTCTAGATCAAAATATCCGAGGGCACTTTGGGGATTGAGCAAGAGTGATGGGGGCACTAATGTCCAATGATTTTTGGCACTAATAGGGTTGAATAAACTAATTAAAACCTCTAAAATTCGGAATTAACACCTAGGGCCTAGGGGCAATTTGGTAATTTTCCGATTCCGGTCCGAAATTCCATTTTTCGACTATACCGATCCCAAATATAATTGGCCACACTAATACGACGTTGTCCTTGCAAAAATAGTCGCGTACGTCCATGAAATTCGACACTCAAGTCCGGACTCAATTCCACGATCAATTTCGCTCAAATGCGATTTTAGCGTCTCTCACTAACGGGCGGCTGTTTAGGGGTTACACATATCGACTTAGGATTACTCGAGTCGTGATGGTCTCGATTTCCAAGAGAACACTAGAATTTATCATTAGGTCCGGGGGTCGCGATCGTTCGGAATAAGTTCGGGATTGTTTGCCACACGTACTCTCAGCCGTGCGGAATCACCTGCGTTCCGATCGTACGTCTTTGGCCAAACCAAATCCGTCACCTTCCTAGGATCGGCCCATATTGGCTCAAAATATTCTCTCGTCGTTCCTCGGAATCGGACTCGATTCACGGTCGAGTTCTTAGGTCCACGTACTGTTTTCCTAGTTAGCCATTCCCTATTGGTCAGTATCCCGAGAAGGATCTGTTCCGGGCGAGACTTACCAAAATAAAATGAGAAATAAATATCTATTTCATTGATCACTAAAGTGGGTCGAATTCAGGATGTTACAAGTACCGCCCCGACCGCCGCCGGCTCACCCTTGCCGCCCCAGTCCCCCTCTCTCGCCCTGCTGTTCCGACGACGACGCAGCTGCCCCTGCTCCAGCCGAATCCCCCGCCGCCCCAGCTCACCGGCCGCGCGGTCGGCCAGCTCGCCACCGCGTCGCCGTCGCCGCCCAACTCGCCTGGCCAAGCCCGTCGCTGCCGCCGCCACGAGCCTAGCTCGCCAGCCCGCCCGCCGCTCGTCGATGCTGTCGTCGCCGCCACCGTAGCTCGTCGCCACCAACGTGCCGCCCAGCTAGCCGGCCAGCCAGCCCAGGCCGCTGCCCAGGCCGTGGCCGAGTCGCCCAGCCGTTGCGTAGCCATAGCTCGTCCGCCTAGGCCACTCGCCCGGCCGTAGCCGAGAGTCCCGGGCCGTGCCGAGCCGTGACCGGCTACCGTGCCCATTGAGCCCTCGCCCGCGCCAAGCCATTACTGTTCACTCGAGCCATTTTGGCCCCTTGCGGATTTTTCCCGGGCCAAATTTAGGTAAGTGACTCCTTAAACCCTACCTAGTACTTTGGGTATTTTTAGACTTGTTTAGGGGTTAATTAGTATCGGTTTAGTGGCTAAGTTAGGGGCCGATTGGTGAATTGCATGTGGCAAGACTTTAGACTATATTGTGGTGATTTTTGGGGCTGATTGGCGGCTATTTGTGGTTGGTTCGTCGTGGCGTTTGTGAGTGAAATTGATGTTTGAATGTGGCCGGCTTGAACGCCAGATTGGTGGGCTAATGCGGTAAGCTTGTGGCGTGAATTTGGATGTTACGACATGTGAATTTAGTGACCGTTTAAGTGTGGCGAATTGCATTGTGGTGCATGTTCTTGAGAAATGTCCTGAGGCGTGGTTACGCGGGACTAAGCACGGATTGATCGGAGGGCTGACCTGAGGCGTGTTTACATGGGTCGTGGGAAAGTGTGAAATGTCCAGTGAGGGACGGAGCCTGGATTGATCGAAGGGCTAACCTGAGGCGTGTTTACGCGGATCGTGAGAAAGTGTGAAATGTCCAGTGAGGGACGGAGCCCAGATTGATCGGAGGGCTGGTCTGAGGCATGTTTACGCTGGTCGTGAGAAAGTGTGAAATGTCTAGTGAGGGACGGAGCCTGGATTGATCGGAGGGCTGGCCTGAGGCGTGTTTACGCGAGTCGTGAGAAAGTGTGAAATGTCCAGTGAGGGACGGATCCCGAATTGATCAAAGGGCTGGCCTGAGGCGTGTTTATGCTGGTCGTGAGAAATTGTGAAATGTCCAGTGAGGGACGGAGCCCGGATTGATCAGAGGGCTGATCTGAGGCGTGTTTACGCGGGTCGTGAGAAAGTGTGAAATGTCCAGTGAAGGACGGAGCCTGGATTGATTAGAGGGCTAACCTGTGGGGTGTTGACTCGGGTCGTGGAAAGTGGCTGGACACGCATGCGATATGTGTTTGATTGAATTGGGTGAATGTACTTGTGTATGGCGCTCGAATGATAGTGATATGTACATTGGGTGTTATTGCGCTCGAATGTACTTGGGTGATATGCAGAGTTGGCGCATGATTTGAGGAGAGGTAAGTACATTCATGTGGATTTTAATTGTTGGTTGCTATATTGCATGAGGAGACTCGTCTGGGTACGCATTGGCCTATGTGGGGTTTAGGTTGTCTACTCATTGAGATTTATCTCATCCCCCGTTGTTAAACTTTTTCAGGTTTGGAGTGACGGATAGTCGTCATGTGCTGTTCAGAGACCGGAGTGACCTTGGGCATTTGATGCTTCATTTCGTCTTGGATGCCCCTCTTTTGTATAGTGAAGTAGGCTACCCAACCCATGTTCCCTTTTGATAGTGAAGTAGACTACCCAACCCATATTCCCTTTTAATGTTGTGTATGTGTGAACGCTGTAGTGCTACTCCTTTCGTCATTGTTTATTTTCTGGGTTGTTTGATTTCCGCTTCCGCTTGCGTTTGTCTTCGCGTGTTTCGTTTGGGTCAGCGATGTATCCTGGGACGTCGCGATCAATACGGCCATCGAAGGGGTGTCGCGAGCCCGTTGGGGTTCAGGGCGTGACATCCCTGTTGATTTGGTATCAGAGCAAGGTCAGCTCGATCCAAGTTGGTCGAAGCCTGGAGTGATAAAGAGCGATGACTTTGGGGTAGCCAGTTAGGGAGACTTGTGGTGCCATGCATACCCCAGACTATTTGATTGTGATTGCTGAGTGATGTTATGCAATGACGTGTGAGGTGCGGGTGCGTCAGGACTTGAGGTAAGTGCACGAACTCTGTTGGTTGTGATTGGGTGTTGTTTGTGATTGGCTGCCTGCTTAGTGAATTGTTGTTGCGATTCACTGCCTAGGGCTTTAGACTGGTTTAGTTGGCCTAGGTCTTTAATTCCCGAGGGGAATTATAACAGGTAAGTGAGTGGTGTGAACCCAGTGAGAATGAGTAGCCGAGGTCGAAGTCGAGGTCGAGGTCGAGGTCGTGTATGTCCGCGAGCTAGAATTGTGGAGGATCCCAGAGGGGATGGGATTTTGAGGGCACTTGCAGAGGTTGGGATTATAATGGGACGGCAAGCTCAAAAAGGAGCTGCCACTAGTTGCTGAGGCCGCTGCCACTGCTGTTAACTACAATCAAGGGAAAGGAATTGGGAATCGTCAGATACATCACGTGGTGAAACTGTTTCTAAAACTTAAGCCACCCAAGTTTAGAAGGAAATAGTGATCCTGAGATTGCGACTCTTGGGGTTAAGGAATTGGAATAAGTCTTTGCACTTTCCGGGGTGCCTTGGTCGAGGCTTTCAATGGGAAGTACTTTTCGGAGAGTGCGCGAGAATAGAAAATGGCAGAGTTTCTTCGGCTTCGCCAAAACCAGATGATAGTGCGAGGCGGAATTCGCAAGATTATCTAAGTTTGCACCAAGGATGGTAGAAGGCCCTGTGGACAGGGCGAGGAAGTTCCGAGATGGACTGAAGTCGAATCTCTATAGTCAATTGACACTACTGAACTTAAGGGATTACAATGAGCTGTAGGAAAGGGCTCAAATGTTTGAAAGGGGTGCCGCTTCTAGATCGCGGTACACGCCGGCTAGGACAATAGGGACTTTGGAAAGAAGTCTATGACAGAGAATAGGAGACTTGTCCCTCCAGTAAGAAAGAGCTTTGGAAAGCTGAACCACTACTCCGATGCCGCATGTCTATCTTGTGAAAGAGGAACAAGAATGGCCCTTGCCAGGTGGACTTGGGGCGCGTTTTGGATGTGGCCAACATGGTCACCAAGTGAGAAACTACCCAAGCAGACGAGCTAGGCCGCTAATGCAGCAATAGCAACCACAAGTAGGACATCAAGCGGGAGCTGCCCCACAGAATAACCAGGATCGACCGCAGGCACAAGGAAAGGTGTACACTGTGGCTGGGAGGAAAGCAGAGGATTTTTCTTAAAAGTCTGGATGCGTAATGTGATGATGTTGGGTGTAATAGGAGATGATTTTGAAGTTATAACCTAAATGATCATGTACGACGTATAATTGTTTATAGTGGATAGGCGCAATCAGTTTATGGATTTCGGAATTGCCGATGGTGTTCTTTGGGCAAGATTTGGATGAATGAGTTATCGCTTGGAAATTTCGGATTTCGTAAAGAACCAAGGTGATTGTTTCGGGAGACCGTTGGATTTAAGTTTGATGGATTGAGCTTTGTTTCTGAAGTGTAGAAAAATAACTATCTTGTGGTTAACTCGTTGGTTAAGGAGCCGAGGCTAGAAGACATAGCCGTGGTGCGCGATCTCCCCGGTGACTTTCTTCAGAAATTGCCGGGATTGCCACATGATAGAGAAGTGGAGGTCATGGTTGAGTTGGCCCCAGAAACGGAACCGATCTCGAGAGCACCTATAGGATGTCATTGTCAGAATTAAAAGAATTAAAGGTTCAAATGCAAGAGTCATTGGATAAGGGCTTTATTCGCCCGAGTGCGTCTCCATGGAGAGTGCCAGTTTTATTCGTGAGGAAGAAGGACGGATCGTTAAAGTTGTGCATTGACTATAGACAGTTGAATCAGGTGACCATTAAGAATAAGTACCCGCTACCAAGGATAGACGACCTGTTTGACCAGTTGTAAGGAGCATCGATATTTTCTAAGATCGACTTGAGGACGGGTTATCACCAACTGAGGATTAAGAAGGAGGACGTGCCAAAGACAGCATTTAGGACGAGGTATGGACACTACGAGTTTACGGTGATGCCGTTTGGACTGACAACGCCCCTGCAGCCTTTATGGATTTGATGAATAGGGTATTCAAGGAATTTTTGGATCAGTTTGTAATCGTGTTCATAGACTATATCCTGGTATATTCGAAGAGTTCCGCCGAGCACGAGTTACACTTGGAAAGAGTTCTACGAACCCTAAGGGAACATGCACTTTACGCTAAGTTTAGCAAGTGCAAATTCTGGCTTCATCGAGTGGCGTTCTTAGGATATGTGGTATCCGGGGAAGGAATTGCAGTGGATCCGACAAAGATTGAAGCCGTCACGAATTGGCCGAGATCGACAACAGTAACCGAGGTTCGAAGCTTCTTGGGTCTAACGGGTTATCACAGACGCTTCGTGGAAAGGTTTTTGGCATTAGCAACGCCGTTGACGCGGTTATTAAAGAAGGAAATGAGATTTGAATGGACGGATAAGTGTGAAAGGAATTTCCAAGAGTTAAAGCAGAAATTGACGACCGCGCCCGTGTTGACAATCTCGTCAGGTCCGGGAGGGTATGAGAATTATAGTGACGCGTCGCTGAAGGGATTAGGATGCGTGTTAATGCAACACGGAAGGGTGGTGGCATACGCATCGCAACAATTGAGATCGCATGAGCTGAATTATCTGACGCACGACTTGGAATTGGCCGCGATTATATTCGCTCTTAAGATTTGGAGACACTACTTGTGTGGGGAGAAATTTCAGATTTATACGAACCATCAAAGTTTAAGGTACTTGTTCTCCCAAAAGGAATTGAATACGAGACAGCGCCGTTGGATGGAACTCCTTAAGGACTATGACTGCGAGATTATGTATCATCCCGGAAAAGCTAATAAAGTAGCTGATGCACTGAGCCGGAAATCGAGTATCGCGCATATGATGGTCAAGGAATGAACTCTGTTGGAGGGAGTTCGGGATTCGGAGTTTAAGTTTGAAGTGAGTCATGTCTCGAGCCTGCTTGCAGCATTGAGGATTGAACTGGAGATCTAGACAAAGATTAAGGCTTTACAATCGACAGACCCAGAGATTCAAAAGGTTCTGAAAATGGATGTCGCAAAAAGGAAATCGAACTTTCGGGTATCCGAGGATGGGATTCTGAAGTTCCGTGAACGGTTATGTGTACCCGGTAATGCATAACTGAAGGAAGAAATTTTGTCAGAAGCTCATCGAAGCAATTACAGTATTCACCCGAGTAGTACAATGATGTATTAGAACTTGCGACAACATTATTGGTAGAACGGCATGAAATTGGATGTGGCCAAGCACGTGGCCAAGTGTTTAACATGTCAACAAGTGAAGGCGCAACATTGCAAGTCGAGTGGAATGTTACAGCCATTGGACATCCCTGAATGGAAGTGGGAACACATCCCAATGGACTTTGTAATTGGATTACCGAGGAGTCAAAGGGGTCATGATTCAATTTGGGTTATAGTCGACCGATTGACAAAGTCAACACATTTTCTACCGGTGCGAAAGGACTATGCCTTGGAAAGGTATGCCGACATATACATGCGAAAAATAGTCCGTCTTCACGGAGTGCCAGTGACGATCACTTTAGACCGTGATCCTAAGTTTACTGCCGCCTTTTGGAAAAGTCTTCATACGACATTAGGAACGAGATTATAGTTTAGCACGGCCTATCATCCCCAAACGGACGGCCAGTTTGAAAGGACGATTCAGACTTTGGAAGATATGCCGCGGGCATGTGTATTGGATTTTAAGGGTAATTGGGAGGAACAATTGCATCTGGTTGAGTTTGCCTACAACAATAGCTATCAACAGAGTATCAGAATGGCACCATTTGAAGCGTTGTATGGCAGAGCTTGTAGAACACCGGTTTGTTGGGATGAAGTTGGTGAGAGGAGCATCACGGGCCCAGAGTTAGTTCAGCAGTCAGTCGAAACAGTCAAGGTGATCTGGGACAGGCTTAAGATCGCTCAGAGCCGCCAAAAGAATTATGCGGACCGGAGACGTAGACCTTTGAAATTTCAAGTGGGGGACCACGTTTTCCTCAAAGTATCGCCGATGAGAGGATTGTCACGGTTTGGTAAGAAAGGAAAGTTGAGCCCGAGGTACATGGGTCCATTCAAGGTCTTAGAGAGAATTGGCACCTTAGCCTATCGTCTCGCACTACCGCCGAATTTATCTCAAGTGCATAATGTATTCCACGTGTCTATGTTAAGGAAGTATGAACCGGATCCGACCCACGTGTTGAACTATGAAGAAATAGACGTAGACGACAGAGTGTCGTACGTGGAAAGACAATAAGAATCGAGGACAAAATGGAACGAGTGTTGCGAAACAAGATGATTTCGATGGCCAAGGTGATTTGGGAGCATCATGGAACCGAAGGTGCGACATGGGAAAGCGAAGAGTGATGCGACACCAATACCCCCATTTGTTCGAATAGTTGGGTTGGATTGTAAATTTCGAGGATGAAATTTTTGTAAGGGGGGAAGAGTTGTGACATTCCGAATGTCGACCCATTTTTGGGATTTATAAAACGTGTATTTCGTCAGTGCGTTTATAATAAAATCTCGCCCGGAACTGATCACTTTTGGGTTATTTTTAAATTAGAGATTTCGCTAGAATCGCACTCGATCGAATTTGGTCATTATTTAGAGCCCGAACTTTGGTGTCGAATTTCTCCGAGTTTCGTGACGAATTTAATTAGACGGTGTCGATATTATTGTGGCCAGCCTCGATATTGCCCGGGATAAGTGAAAAGTGAAATTTGGACCGGGTGCGAATTTGGACTAGTAGACCTCCTTCTGGGTTTATTTTATTTGGTGTCTGATGGTCTTTTCTTTATTTTGAACTGGGATTTTTGGGACCGTTGGATCAAGCTCGCGAGATTGAATTGTGACCGTTGGATCGCACTTGAGTGCAATTTGACTCTCTCTCTCTCTCTCTCCTCTCTCCTCTGCCGCGCGTCCCCTCCGCGCACGTCCCATTCCCCCTGCCATGCAGACCCGTCCACTCTCTCTCTCTCTCTCCTTCATTTCCTCTTTTCTTTCTTTTCTTCTTTCTTCTTTCTTCTTCTTCCTTCTGCTTCCTCTTGGCTGCGACTTCCTCTGTTTCTGCTTCTTCTTCTTCGCCGCGCTCGACCATCGCTCGTCCTCGCCCCAGCCCGCCGCCATCCGCCTTGCGCCGCCGCTTGCCCAGCCGCCGCACCGTCCGTCCAACCGGCTTTTCCCACGACCCGACCGCCCTTCTCCTCCCTCACTCCATCCCCTTCGCACGCGAGCAGCAGCTCGCCGCTACAGCCCGGCTTTGCCGAACCGCCAGCCAGCTCGTCCGGCCTCGCCTTGCTGCCTGCGACGCCGCCGTGCCGCACTGACCGCCATCGGCTCGCCCCTGCCGCCCAAGCACCCCTCCTCTTGCCCTGCTTCTCCGACGAAGACGCAGCTGCCCCTGCTCCAACCGAGTCCCCCGCCGCCGTAGCTCACCGGCCGCGCGCTCAGCCAGCTTGTCGCCGTCGCCGCCCGGCTCACCTAGCCAAGCCCGTCGCCGCCTCCGCGAACCCAGCTCGCCAGCCCGCCAGCCGCTCGTTCCCGCCGCCGTCGCCGCCGCCGTGCCGCCCAACTAGCCGACTAGCCAGCCTAGGCCGCTGCCCAGCCATGGCTGGACAGCCCAGGCCGCTGCCCAGGCCGTGGCCGAGTCACCCAGCCGTTGTCCAGCCATCGCCCGTCCGCCTAGGCCACTCGTTCGGCCGTGGCCGAGAGTCCCGGGCATGGCTGAAGGCCGTGCCTAGCCATGGCCGGCCACCGTGCCCATTGCGCCCTCGCCTGCGTTGAGCCGTTACTATTTACCTGGGCCATTTTGGCCCCTTACGAGTTTTTCCTGGGCCAAATTTAGGTAAGTGACTCCCTAAACCCTACCTAGTACTTTGGGTATTTTTAGACTTGTTTAGGGGTTAATTAGTATCGGTTTAGTGGCTAAGTTAGGGGCCGATTGATGAATTGCATGTGGCAAGACTTTAGACTATATTGTGGTGATTTTTTAGGCTGATTGGTGGCTATTTGTGGTTGGTTCGTCGTGGCATTTGTGAGTAAAATTGATGTTTGAATGTGGCCGGCTTGAACGCCGGATTGGTGGGCTAGTGCGGTAAGCTTGTGGCGTGAATTTGGATGTTATGACATGTGAATTTAGTGACCATCTAAGTGTGGCGAATTGCGTTGTGGTGCATGTGCTTGAGAAATGTCTTAAGGCGTGGTTACGCGGGACTAAGCCCGGATTGATCAGAGGACTGACCTGAGGCGTGTTTACGCGGGTCGTGAGAAAGTGTGAAATGTCCAGTGAGGGATGGAGCTCGGATTGATCGGAGGGCTGACCTAAGGCGTGTTACGCGGGTCGTGAGAAAGTGTGAAATGTTCGGTGAAGGACGGAGCCCAGATTGATCGGAGGGCTGACCTGTTGGGTGTTGACTCGGGTCGTGGAAAGTGGCTGGACACGCATGCGATATGTGCTTGATTGAATTGGGTGAATGTACTTGTGTATGGCGCTCGAATGATAGTGATATGTACATTGGGTGTTATTGTATTAATGTGAATTGACTAATATGCAGAGTTGGCGCATGATTTGAAGAGAGGTAAGTACGTTCATATGGGTTTTAATTGTCGATTGTTATATTGCATGAGGAGACTCGTCTGGATATGCATTGGCCTATGTGGGGTTTAGGTTGTCTACTTATTGAGATTTATCTCATCCCCCATTGTTAAACTTTTTCAAGTTTGGAGTGACGGATAGTCGTCATATGCGGTTCAGAGACCGGGAGTGACCTTGGGCATTTGATGCTTCGTTTCGTCTTGGATGCCCCTCTTTTGTATAGTGAAGTAGGCTACCCAACCCCTGTTTCCTTTTGATGTTGTGTATTTGTGAACGTTGTAGTGCTACTCCTTTCGTCATTGTTTATTGTCTGGGTTATTTGATTTCCGCTTCCGCTTGCGTTTGTCTTCGCGTGTTTCGTTTGGGTCGGCGACGCATCCTGGGATGTCGCGATCAATAAGGCCATCGAAGGGGTGTCGCGAGCCCGTTGGGGTTTGGGGCGTGACATGTGCTTAGGCACAAGTTTGATGCTATTGTCAAGATCAAGCAATTGAGAGCTTTGATAGAAAAGAAGACTGGTAAAACGATCAAGCAGATGCAAACTGATAGTAGTATGGAGTTTTGCTTGAAATTGTTAAACGAATTCTGCATGAAGGAATGCATAGTGAGACACCGCACTAATCCCAGTGAACCACAACAAGTTGCGGAATTGATAAGCAAAACATTATTAGAGACGGCCCATAAAATGTTTTCTAATGCTGGTATGGCTAGGAGATTCCTAGGGGATGCGCTTAGTACGGCTAGCTATCTGAAGAATAGATCCCCATTGACTGCGATTGAATGTCGGACTCCCAAAAATGTGTGGTCAGGTAACGTTAGTGATTATTCTGTTATTAGAATATTTGGTTGCCCATGTTATGTTCGAGTTAGTGATGGTAATCTTGATGGAAGGATAAAAAAGTGTATGTTCCTAAGTTATGCACAAGGTGAGCAGGGCTATAAGTTGTGGTGCCCAAAATTAAATTCACATGTTGTCAGCAGAGAAGTTACATTTGACAAGTCTCCAGTACTTTTGGGTATGAGTGTTTATGGTAGTGCTTATACAGATCTGAACGGTGTTCAGCTTGAGTTGGAGTTGCAACCAAATACTCCTAAGGTAGCAGGTACTAATGAAGTA
The DNA here is from genome assembly GCF_021117445.2 of Syzygium oleosum. Lineage (NCBI taxonomy): Eukaryota > Viridiplantae > Streptophyta > Magnoliopsida > Myrtales > Myrtaceae > Syzygium > Syzygium oleosum. The sequence continues at coordinate 1,799,885 of NW_026607510.1, read as the reverse complement.
ATCGACACAGATTGTGCTTGTTGTGACATTCCGAAATTTCCACCAATTGGAATTTATTGAATAATTGAGTTTTATGAGATGTGCGCGCGGTAAATTCTCGCCCGGAACTGGTCATTCCTGGGGATGCTAACCATTAGGGAAAGGCTATTAGGGGGAATTAAATTCGCGCGGCTAAAGAAAATTCGATCGTGAATGGATTTCGACCATTAAATCGCGTAAGTGATATTTTGAGCCACTGTTGGCCGATCCAAGGATAGTTAGGGGTCAGTTCGCCATTGTCCTAGTAGTAAATCGCGGGTGATTCCGTTGGACCACGAAACGATTTGACGAATGATTCTGAAATGGCAAAAGAACACTACAAGTGCCATAACTTGTGTACGGCGCTCACTTTGGTGCCATAACTTTTTTTTGGATCACTTTAGTGCTAAAATTTTTGAAAAACGATAACTTAAGTGCTAAAATTTTTGAAAAATGATCACTTAAGTGCCAACTCCGGTGCAGTACACAAATTTTCGCCGGAAATCCGACGTGGCATTTTTTTTATTAATTTCTGAAGCTGACGTGGCTCGCCGGAGATTGGCACTTAAGTGATCGTTTTTCAAAAATTTTAGCACTTAAATGATCGTTTTTAAAAAATTTTAGCACTTAAGTGATCGTTTTTCAAAAATTTTAGCACTGAAGTGATCCAAAAAAAACTTATGACACTTAAGTGATCATTTTTCCTCCGACTTGGCACCAAAGTGATCCGAAAAAAAGTTATGGCACCAAAGTGATCTCCGTACACAAGTTATGGCACTTATAGTGTCCTTTTGCCATTCCGAAATTATACCGAACGATCGTACCCGTCGGATCAAGTGATTGATCTTCGCGATTTTTATGACAACCGAGATCGTCACGCACCGAACGGACTTGCATGTGACTCGATTCAGTATCAGTCATGAGTCGATTCTGCGAATTTCCCCAGCAAGCCGCCCGTTAGCTCGAGAAATGCTCGAGTTGCGTTTAAGAGAATTTAATTATTGAAATTTTGCCCAGATTGGACACCGGAAAATTAGGAAGTCACGACGGAACGCCAGGACGACGTTGCACGTGACACGTGTGAATTTTTGGTGCGCTCAAATACTTTGGAAAAATTTGATTTGGGCAAGAAACGGAAAATTGGACCATTTTACCCTTGAGAATCACAAAAGGGTTAGTTTTGAGGGCAAGGGGTATTTTGGTCATTTTGTGGTTTGGTCCAAGTACCCTATTTAAGTCAAAATTGGTCTTCCTTCCCCATTCTGTCTCTCCCCTTTTTGCCGTGAAGAACACCCCTTCCCCTTTTATTTTTTTCTCCTTGGCCGTGAGTTCTTCCTTGGCCATTCTCTCCACCGCCGGCGCCGCCGTTCGCCGCCACCACACCGGACCACCCTCAAGCCACCGTCCACGCCGCCGTACGCCACCATCACCCCCTCCCGCCGTCCCTCTCTCTCTCTATTTCCCTCTCTCTCTCTCTCTTGGCCGTGAGGCCCTTGGCCACACTCAAGCCACGCCATCGCCCTCCAAGCCGATCGCCGCCACCCGGAAGTTGTACGTTGTCGCCGTCATCCCCGATTAAGTGCCGCCGCTTTTCGTTCTAGCCGAGAAAGCCTAGAACGCGGTAAGTCGTCCTCTAATCCCGATTTAGGAAATTGGGTATCGCCGGATAATTGAATTTTTGGGGTTGAAATCGGAGTTGTTTGGGCGAGGAACGTTGGGGTTTTAGGTTGGGAATGTGTGGCGGGCCTTGAGGATTAGTTTGGGAATTTTTGGAGAACAATTTGAGGTGAAATTGAAACTGTGAATCACTGTTCATATGCTGCGAATCACTGTTAACGAGCTGTGATATACTGTTCACGAGGCTGTGATGCTCGGTTCGGGACGCAAGTTGGATTTTTAGAACCGGTATTTAATGGCGAGGAAGTCTCATGAAGGACCGGAATCAATTTGGCGTCGTTTGATGGGAGAAAAATAGAAATTTATGTGTTTTACGTGTGTTTTAATTATAATTGAGTTGTGGTGGTAGAATTGTGTGTGCATCTGTGCAATGGGCTGGTGTAAATATGTTTGATTCGTGCACGTTTGGGTTCAATTGAAATGATTGTTCAATTGACCATGTGATATGCTGAGTTAGCCAACGCGGGTAAGTCGCGCCTAAACCTAATTTAGGACTTCAGGTATCGACGGGTAAATTCGGACGAAATTAGTATGAAATTAGGTGCGGAATTACATGGATAGGGTGTGAAAATTTTATGGCGGGCCTTAGGAATTAATTCGGGTAATATTTATTGGAAATTCAGAAAATTAGGGGCTGCGAATTACTGTTCATATGCCTCGAATGACTGTTCACTGGCTGTGGATTACTGTTCACCGAGCTGTGATGGTCTGATTGGGACGCAAGTTGAATTTTTGGAACCTAGATATTATGGCGAGAAAGTCCCGTGAAGGATCGGAATTAATCCGACGCCGTTTGGTTGGAGAAAAATGGGAATTATCGTATTGGATGCATATTTAAATTATTAGTAAATTGTAGTAATTAAGTTGAGTATGCTGTGGCGTGCTGTTGGGTACGAGAATGATACCGTTGAGTTCGGCTCGGAGTTTTATGTAAGTGTCGGGAAGAGTCGGTGGTGTGATTTTGTGGTTTGAGTGCAGAAATTACTGTTCACGAGCTGTGGGAGTACTGTGCACTGTGCTGTGGTGAGTCGTTTGATGCGTGTTCGGTACTGTTAGGTCCATCTTGGAATTTTATGAAAATCCCGTGAAGGGCTGAAAATGATTTGAAAACATTTGAACAAAGAAAAATGTTGTTTTATGCGAAAATGTGCTTTTGTGTGAAAATGGTGATGTGGTGAAGTGTGGGGTGCAAGTGTGCACGGAATTTGAGGCAATGGCATGAGAAAGTGAATGTGGGATCAGACCGAGGCGTGTGATGCTCGGGGCGCAATCGAGGGGCCTGAGGCGTGAACGAGTACGCGGGCCGGATGTGGTGAGTGGTCGCAGTGTACCTGAGGCGTGCACGTTTACGCGGGTCACTGGCGAAGAATGAGAAAGAGGAAATGAGAATGGACGGAATAATGGGATAAGAGTGGTATATGCGCGTGTTTACATCTGACAGGATTGAGTTTGAATGATTTTGTACGCATGTTTGAGCCTGGCAATATTATTTGTTGTGTCTGCAATGTGATGTTTCAGCGTGTGGTGATATTGAGTGTTTGAATTTAATTGGCGCTCATGGTGCATTGCATTGCATAACATGGACACGCATTGTGTATGCCGAGAGTAAGGTATGTGATGAAATTGTGTGAGAATGCGTGTCTGCCATGAGCATGTGATCACCTAAAATGCCCTGAAGCGTTATACGCTGGGTTCAGATAATAATAAGTTATGTGATCACCGAAGGACCTTCGGGTCGTGACCTTCGGGTCGATACCGTCCTCATGCACTTTGAAGCAGGACGATGCCCGGTACGTCCGGAAGACGACCATCCTCATGCACTTTGAAGCAGGCTCTGGTTCATAAGGAGATCAGTGTTGCGCCTCATGCACTTTGAAGTAGGCTAGAGACACTGGGCCAGATCGGTTGCTGCGCCTCATGCACTTTGAAGCAGGCTAGACGCACCGGGCCGTTAATAATGTGGACTCGAGTCGTAATTAATAATAAATTGAGAAATTGCCAGTGTGCAGTGTGGGCCAGTGGGCCGGAGAATGCGTATGATATGTAGACGACATTGCATGCATGGAACATGCATAGACTGGCATGCGAATGTATGAGAATCGGTGCATGAACGTGTGATTGACATACGTGTGATTATGCGTGCCACGCATGTGTCGTGACTATTGTATGTTGATCTCGCCTAACTCCGGGGTCGATAATTGTCGACTATTGTGGTATTGTGATTTGAATAATTGTTTCCAGTCGGGAGATTGCATGCTAGCCTAGCCTAGGTTGGGTTTAGGGGTGAACTTACTGAGAAGTGTTCTCACGGTTGTTTCAACCAACAATTTCAGAACCCTGACAGGACCCATGAATCTTCCGCCACCGCCACCAGAACGTTTTTGAGTCCTCAGTGGATGGGACGGTATAAAGGGACTCAGACTCAGAGGACAAGGAATCAGACTCAGAATGGGTTTTTGGCGAGCACCATTTTTGGAGTAGTAGTAAACCCAAGTTTTCATCTTTGGAGTATCGGTTTTTGAGAAAGGCGATATGCATGTACATGTATGGGACAGTTTATAAATGTAAATATTATGGTATAAGAAGGAAATGAAAAAGATATGTATATTCTCCCTGATTTTTCTCCCCAGTGTTAATTGTCCGGGTTTAATTGTTGATATCCGCTGTGGTAGTAAATCTCTGATGGGGTTTTGAGGTCAGCGATATTCCTGGGACGTCGCTTGAATCGACCAGAGGCGGTGTCGCGTGCTGTAGGGGTTCGGGGCGTGACACTTGTAGTGAGGTGGAGCCTGTAGAGCCAACAGTTGCTGTAACTGCTGATACTTATAAGGTGCATATTCGATCTCCTGATAGATATGGATGCAACTTTTATTTGTGATTGAGGAGATTGTGTCGGAAAATCCTTGTGGAGTAGTTAAAGATGCATGTGGAGTTGTGTTCTAATGAGGTCCAAGGTTATGGTGAAGTTCAAGGGCGACTTGGACTTGAAAGATCTCTATGACAATTGAGCCCATGAGGGGGCTATCGGAGAATAGTAGCGAAATTTGGATTCTATCGAAGTAATTGTGATTTGGCTTAAATATCAAGCCAATGTGAAAATTATTAAAATATGTCTCGAATTTGAGCTCAACAGGTGAAAATCCGACCCGTGATTAATTGTTAATTGTGAATATCCGAATATTCCAAATTGGATATTTTGTGGACGTCCGAAATCAAGCAAAGAAGAACATACTAAAATCACCTTCCAAATCGAAGTCCGAAAGTGCGTTGGAGAATTTGGCTACCGAAAAGGAAAGTAAAATATTCTTTCCTAAATGAAAGCAGTGGAAGTCACGGTTCAAATAGGAAAGTCCAAGTGAACTTGACCTTGTTCACTCGGTCAATGTGTCAGACGAAGAAAGAAAACAACGGAAAAAAAAAAGGAAATTGCCTTCATGGAGGATTCGGCCAAGATTGATTATTATATATAATATTATTGGGTTTATTTGTCAAGTTGATGAGGCGTGTCGTGACTGCTCCAACAAAAGGAGGCGCTGTTGTTAATGTGCAGAGGCTACCTCACTGTGGGCATTGAAGTTTCGTCAATTACATCCCGGTAAAGATCTGTTAGTGTTTGTAGCCAATAATTCTAATTTGTGTCAATTCTTCGTGAGATCGAGAAATTATTACGTGAGGAATTGTGAGGCTTCAATGTACAAGTCTCTTGGTCTTTAAGATTCTCTAAATTTATAGAATTTTCTCATTGCCTCATCAAATGTTTCCTTCTAGACTAAGATTCTCTAAAATTAAGGATAACAATTTACAATTTAAGATTACCCTCGAAGATATGAACTTATCCGCACAGTTAATTTGAATGGCTAGGATGAATCTCCCTTTGCTTCTTTTTGTTTACCATCTACTTTCTTTCTTTTTCCAGTTTTCCAGTTCTCCAAAACCGCCCTCCTCCGTGCACCGCCGAAACACATCAACTAATGTTAAAGGAGCAGTAAAGATCCGCACCGGGCACCGTTGGTTCATTGTTGCCGCAGCCGTGTTGTCATCGTCCATCCTTGCACAGCCCGTCAGACAATTCCCGGCCATAGAACTATATATCTTAATGCCCTTAATTAGGGCAGTAAGATTGGAAGATGAACAAGTCAAATGTGCATACAAATACATTGCACATTGAGTCAAAGTTTAGGGACTATTTGTTTCATTTTCCCTTTATTGTACGGATGTCAATTCAGCCATAAATTTTCCAATTTAGTCCATGAACTTTGCGTGAAATTTCAATTTAGTCTTTCCGATCAATCTTCGTCGGAGATCTCTTGGAAGAACTAATTGGACAATTTCCTCCGATGACCACCGTAGCTTTGAAGTAGAAGGCTTTTTGTGTTGGGAATACTAGAGAGAGAGAGTGATTTACTCAAGACCTCAACCTTTTTGGTCTTTCCCCTTGATTCTATCATCGCTCACTCATGCACCCAAATGTCGCAGACTTGGAAAACGCCCTTTCGCTTTGGCCAAAACCAAAGGACTGTTTCCGGTTTCCTTCCGCCTTTCTTGATCCACTAGGCGCCAGTCGCCCTCACGGTCAACACTAGCTCTCTCTCTCTCTCTCTCTCTCTCTCTCTCTCTCTCTCTCTCCATTTGGATCATTCGATATAGTCAACCCCAGCAAAATTTTAACGATTTAGATAGCTCCAAAACACATCCTTCCTCTCTCCCTCATTCATGTCCATGAGATGGGGGAAAATTTGTTTATCTTGTCTTTGCCTTTGACAAAATCAAAGAGACGGACTTGTTTCGATGCACAAAAGCCGATCGGTAGCTATGATCCGGCTGCGACAGAGAGAAAGGAGAGACGACGAATGCATACACAATGGGGATGTTTTGTGGTTTCTCACCTGATACGTCTCTTGATATATGGAGTGTACTTTCTGCTCCTCGCGCTTCGACCGTGATAGTTTCTAAAGAATGAAAGAGGGAGAGAAAAAAAAAAGCGGGATTGGAAATGCCACGTCACCCCCAACAAGCTATACCAATTCTTGAGGTAGGAAGTTCAATTGTTAAGAGTGATTGGATAGCATCGATTAAAACACAAAATGTTGACAAATTGAACTCACGAAGATATGAGCCTCATACATGTAGAATTCTTAACGTGTTTGGCTTGGACTCTCTTTATCGTGTTAGTTAAAGACATATTATGATCTTATAATTTTTTTAAAGAGTATGTTCATCTGTTGCCCCCATCTTTAAGGATTCTACTCGGCAGACTGAAATTGACTCTGATTTTATCACACCGACATTTCATTTTGAGAGGAAAAGGATCAGGAAACAAGAAAATACTCATCCTCACTCGTTTGGTTCTTGCCAAGACGTGACTCGCGAACTATAAGTGATAATTCCATGAAAACCAATTTCACACAAATCCTTATACACAGAGATAACTAATCAATGAAGTGCCTGACACAACCCTAAACCAAGAAAAGCTCAAGAAAAATCTAATCCTCGCGCTTTTTGAGACAGAATCCAAGAAAAATACTGCACCGTTTCTAAGAAGTTCATGGCTTCCGTTATTACCTCCTCCTTCGACCTCTCATTCCGCGATCGGACCCAAGTAATGGCCACTCCTTTAAACTCATATTGGTGCTATCTACTGGGAAAATGTCGTCCTCCCTTCTCTGTCCGCGAGATCTCGCCATCGATTCTTCATCTTGAATCATCGTCGTCCTTCGATCAGCATCACAACCCCGAGTGTTCTCTTCCTCTTGCCCCACTTCTTTCCTCGTAGTTTGATTATTTCCAACTTGATGGCCAGCATCGATGTTTCGCATGGAGGGGAATACATTTCCACCATCACTTGGTGCACTTGAAAGTTCAGGCAATTCTGACAATTTTTTTGCTTTTGACGGATGGAGGGTTATTCTAATTTCGCCTACAAGAACATCATAGCTTTCCCCTCCATGTGATCCCTCTGCCGATTTTGGATCTTCGACCCTCGCCATTTGACCATTAGGAACGACATTCTCTCCCTCTTGTTCGGAGTTGACCCTCGCCCTTTGTCACGCCCCGAACCCCATCGAGCTCACGACATACCTCTTTGGTCGATTATCGCAACGTCCCAGGATGTCGCCGACCCCACACATACAGAGATAAAGCACTATCGGAAGTAGCATACACCCAGACAATACTAGAAAGGGATAATAGGGAGAATATACATACATTACCAATTCAAACTTATACAATATACACCACTTACAAAAACACATAATATACAAGCACACCGGGCTTCTAAAGTTTACACCACCGATATCAAAAAGGACCAGTAGTCTGGATATACTCTAACTCCAAAAATGGGACACTTCAAAAGGTTTACCCTACCCCTAAACTAACCCCTACGCCCTCTAGACGGCGTCCACTCCGAGTCAGTCTCCCCGGAACCCGAATCTGATTCCCCCTGAGCCACCTGCTCCTCGGAAGACTCAGAATCTGCCTCAATCTCTACCGGCTCATCATTAGAATCGTCTGGAACGTCAATCGGCGGCTCTTCCTCCGGTTCGTCCTCGGGCTCATCCTCTGGCTCCTCCTCTGGTTCTTCCTCTGGCTCGTCCTCCGCTGGTTCTTCTTCCTTTGGTTCTTCTTCCGGTTCTTCCTCTTTTACGGGCTCCTCCTCAGGTACTTCTCCTATATCCACGTCCATCGGGTCATACCCTGCCTGTGACTCTTCCGGCTCCAGTTCAGGCTCAGCCACTGAGGGTTCAGGTTCTGCAGATATCGGCTGAGGACCTGACTATGCGTAGCTAGTGTCGAGGCTAGTCATCTCCCCATCAGGAGGAGGTATAGCCAACGGATCCCAATCTCCCACTCCGTCAAAAGGGACATCAAAACCTCGAACGGGATCAAACTCGTCCACACCATCCCGGAAACACCAGGCTGTATAACTGTGAGCCTGCCACAGGGGTTGTCCTATGTCTACACAGACTACTGTAGTATGCTTAATCCAAGCCATATCATCACCTACAAGATACTCTACAACTGCATGGTCGGTGTGCATGGGTATACCAAAACACTGAGGCGGTGGCGGCGGAGGATTCATGGTCTAGGCGGGGGTTCTGAAATGGTTTGGTTAAACAACCATGAAAACACGTCTCAGCAAGTAAATACCCTAAACCCTACCTAGGCTAACACGTACCTCCAGACAAGACCAAACACCATATCACTCAATAAACACACAACATGCACACAATTGCACTTACCTGGGCTCTTAATACACACAACTTGCATGTTAGTCTCAATTCCACTTATTCCAACCACATGCGCTTTCCAAATTAAATTCATGCCCAAAAACAAAGTCGAACAAATGGCATTTCCAAACTCCTCATTTCACACACTCATTCAAGCACACCACACCATTTTCATTAAACTCGCCCACGACCCGCGTAATTACGCCTCAGGTCCACTTTTCATCTATAGTCCACCTACGACCGTATAATATTTACGACACTCCTTAGCCCGCGTTATAGTACACGCCTCAGGCTCAACATCCTCCACCTACGGCATAACCCGCGTAAACGAACACACCTTAGGTTGGCGGTCTTCCGGTAATACCGGGCATCGTCCCGTGCTAAAGTACATGCCTCAGGACGGCTCAATTCCCCGCGTTACATTACACGCCTCAGGGATTTTAGTGACCACACGAGCTTGCACGCATCGAACCTCATGCATTTCACATGCTCAATTGACACACAAACATGCCCAATTTCCAGCCAATCCAATTCAGCCCATGCTCATATAAACAGGTCCACATTTCAACCAATTATTTCACAATCCGACGAGCATGTAAGGTTGCCACTAGGCCCACAATCACAGCCACTAATATGAGTATAAAATCAACATATTCATGTCTATTTCAAGCCACAATAATCACCACAAACCAGCCACGGCACCACACATCAAATCGACACATTTAGTCCCCAAATCGAACCATACACTCGTCATTTCGAACCACAATTTCCAGCACTCAATTCAGCAACAAATCAGCTACAAAACCATCACAATTTCACCCACAAATCAGCCAAGACCAGCCCCCAACTCAGCCTACCAACATAACCCCTAAACAGCCACTAATTAACCCCTAAATAGCCACTAATCAACCAGAATCAGCCCCTAATCAAGTCCGTTAGTACCCGAAGTCCTAGGAAAGGCATAGAATGCTACTCACTTGGAGTCTTAGGCAAGCTCGAGCAAGGAGAAGGGGCGGCAAGCCGGCAGTCACACGGCGGGCGGACGGCGACGGCGGCGGCTGAACGGCGAGCGGTGCCGGATGAGCGGCTAGTCTTCCTCGGCTGGGCTGAACCAAAATGAAGGCTGGTGATGGTGTTTCGATGAAGGGGAAAACAGGAGAGAGAGAGAGAGAGAGAGAGGGACGGTGGTGGCGATGGTGGTGAGACCGCGGCTTCAAGGACGACCGGACGGCGGCGATCCTTCACGGCGGTTGCACGGCGGCGATGGCTGGCTTGGCCGGCTAGCCACGGTCACGGGAGGAGGGGGAGGAGGCTCGGCTGAGAGGGAGTGAGAGGGGGAGAGATTGGCGTGAGAGAGAAATGAGAGAGAAAGAGAGAGAGAGAAATGAGAAGAAAAAGGCTAATTACACCAATAATTGGTGTCTACCCCCCTTGCACAATGACCATCCTACCCTCCTCTCTACTTTCCAATCAACGGCCAGGATTTAATCTTATCTTGAGATCGACAGCCAAGATCAATCCTTACCAAAAATATCCAAGGGCAAAATTGTAATTTCACAAAAATTCCAAGGGCAAAATTGTCCAAAAATCTTTATTTCTAAAGTTGGTGTGAAATGACCAAAATGCCCTTCTCACATAACACTTGGCCTTAACAAAGTCCTAGGGGCAAAACGGTCATTCTTCATTTCTTGCCAAAATTCAAATTTTCTGAAGAATCCGGACAAATCGGAGACTGACCACGCTAATAACAACGTCGTTCAATTATCCTGTCGTGACTTTCGTAATTTCCAATGCCCAAACTTGATCTCTAATTAATGACTAAATTTAAATAACGTAATTTGAGCGTATCTCAAACTAACGGGTGGCTTTCGGGAAATTCGCATATTCGACCCGTGGTCAATACTAAATCAAGCCACGTTTAAGTTCACTCGGGTTGTGACGACCTCGGTTGTCATGTAATCGTGAGGATCGATCGCTAGTTTCGATGGGCGTGATCGTTTGGTATAGGTTTAGGGTCATTCGTCAACTCATCTGGTGGTCAAGCGGAATCACCCGCGATCCACTCGTATGACAGCGGCGAATTGATCCCTAACTATACTTGGATCGGCCTACATTGGCTCAAAATGTCACCTCAACAATTGTTATGGTCGAAAGTCGGTTCACGATCGAATTTCTTTGGTCACGCGAATTTAAATCCCTAATTAGCCATTCCCTATTGGTTAGTATCCCATGAGTGATCAGTTCCGGGCGAGATCTAACTACAAGTACGTCCATAAAATCATTCATTTTATAAATCCCAAGTGGGTCAGATTTCAGAATGTCACACCCTTCGATCATCGTCAACATCATCCTCATTTTTCCTTCGATGCGATCCCTCTGTCGATTCTTGATCTTTGGTCATCATCATCCGATCTGTTGCGGAAGCCAAGCGATCAAACAATAAATAAAATAGACAAAACAAGAAAATAAATCGGATACCAGATTTATGTGGTTCAATCATAGTGACCTACGTCCACGGAAAGAACATAACGGAATTTCACTATAGATCAAGCGATACAACTCTCACGAAGGAATTACACAAATCTTACACAAGAATCAATTGGCTTCAAACACTCGGATATCTTTATGGTGTAATTCACTAGCAGAAGCTCCTCTTTGATAATATTCACAAATAACATCCCATTCTTATTTATAGACAAGAATTGGATCCAAAGTAAGAAACCTTCTCTAACTAGGAAACCATTCAATTAGGAAATCTATTCAAAGTATGAAACCTAATTGAATTAGGAAATTTTCCTATTCGGGCTCAAACTCGAAACATATTTTAACACGATCCTTAGCAACATCATCCTCTCCCTCTCGTTCGGCATAGACCCTCGCAGTTTGATCATTTCCTGCTCGATCAGCAGCAGTGCTGCTTTGCAAGCCAAACAAGTACTCCTTTGGAGTTCGCGTACACAAGGAAAAATCCGGTACTGAATAATCAAGTTGCGGACGCGATTGCGACGGTCTTGATGTTTCTCCAAACTCGTCACCATTACCACTCGTATCTTGGGAATCTTCTGTTGGTTCCAACGGATGAAGGAAAGAAGAGAATTCTCTCGGTTATCTTGGGAACAAAAACTTGTGTAGCTTCAGTGGAAAAGACAATCTCAAAGTGGTGATTTCTCTTCGAAACTCTTTGATATAAAATATAGAATGGGTCGTGGAGGTTTAACTTGCAGGTACCAATCTCTTATATGAAGCATGAACTGAGCCCCAGGTTCTTGAAAAACGGTTGTTCGTTTTTCTCACTTTAATTTGTTCCCTTAGACTTTCAAGAAAGTTGAACAAGTTAGACATACAAATCAGCAAAAACGCTTCTTTACTTGTTTCCTTTTATCATGAAAACCGAACACATCATACACAATTTAGTCGATAAAGCTATATATCTTGGTGCATTCTGAACCTTCGCGCATAATGCAATCTCAGTTATTTTACAAGAAAGAACGAATTATTCAAATGTCATTGCTAAGTGACATCACATATCCATAATGTGGCACCAAATGGGACTCGCATATTATAAATGCTCGTTTTTGCAGTTTGACATATCATTAATTTTACTTATATGTTGAACCAAGCTTATCATTGCTGGCACTATTCTATCTCGCACCTTACCCAAAACAATTTGTTTGCAACTGCAGTTTTGGTGCCCGCTTTTCATCACACTTCATCGCAATGAGCCCTTTGTGCCCAAAGAGCTACCATCTATCTATACGTACATTAATCTATTTACGTTACACTACTCGTGCAGACAAATCTCTACTCACAATCTAGGAGTGGCTGGCAATTTGGCAATTATGCAATCTGACATTAATGTGGGAAGCCTTACCGTTTTTTTTTCTCGTTAGCTCACTTTTTAGTTTTACTAAATTGTTCTACAAAGTCTGACATTAATGTGCTTGACTCGGTTTGGCTTTTGTAAAATGGGCACGACTCCTATTTTGTCTGAGCCAATTGGAGTGCCAGGATCGATCTTAACTATTGACATGTGCTCTATCCAAATATCTTATCTCATTAGATAATACAAACGAGTCACCTCAACTAGTGAGCGATCCGTTGTTCGTGACATGTTTGAGATGATATTCATTAATACTAAGCACTTGCTGTGTGGATGCATAAAATTAAGTGATTACGCATGAATGCAAAATAATGGTAGGGGATAGAATTTGGGAGTAGTTGCTCGATAGAGTAGTGTTGATTACATGTCAAACTTGCACAGACAAGAATAATGCGGAAGAGATACTTAAGTAATTTTTATATATTTCGTTGTAGATAAAACAGAGTTTTTTTTTGTCAAAGTATATATAATGGAGTTATATGGATAATCTTGAGAGATATAGAGAATCAAGGGAAATATCCTAATTATCTCTAACAAAATCTTGTTTGTTAAGTTGAAAGAAAAGCATATCCAAAGTAGTAAATACACTATTTCGATTTGTATTACACTTAATATAATATTTTGTACTTATCGAATTAAAGACATATTCTGTATACCTTGGGCAATTTAATGTAAAGCCTCACTTGACTTTGCTGATCACTTTACTTACATCAACCTCTTTGGGAATTGTGGTCCCCCATGAAAGAAGCACACAAATGCACCATCATCATTCAACATGCTTTGGAGTTATCTAACTAAGGTTGTGTTCTTCTTCTCCTTTTTTTTTTTTTTTAGGTATATGCCGATCCAATTGTCACAGGAAAATTACCTAATCAATCATAAATTTATTATACGGATGTCAATTCAGCCCTAAATTTCCCAAGTTAATCCTTGAACTTTGCCCGAAATTTTAATTAGTCATTCCGACAAATTTTCGTCGAAGATCGCTAGAAAGAACTGATTGGACAATTTCTTCCTATAACCACCATAAACAATTATATGAAAACCAATTTCAGACAAATCCTTATACACAGAGATAACTAATCAATGAAGTGCCTGACACAACCCTAAACCAAGAAAAGCTCAAGAAAAATCTAATCCTCGCGCTTTTTGAGACAGAATCCAAGAAAATACTGCACCGTTGCTAAGAAGTTCATGGCTTCCTTTATGACCTCCTCCTTCGACCTCTCATTCCGCGATTGGACCCAAGTAATGGCCACTCCCTTAAACTCATGTCGGTGCTATCTACTGGGAAAATGTCCTCCTCCCTTCTCTGTCCGTGAGATCTCGCCATCAATTCTTCATCTTGAATCATCGTCGTCATTCGATCAGCATCACGACTCCGAGTGTTCTCTTCCTCTTGCCCCACTTCTTTCCTCGTAGTTTGATCAGTTCCAACTTGATTGCCGGCATCGATGTTTCGCATGGAGGGGAATACATTTTGACCATCACTCGGTGCGCTTGAAACTTCAGGCAATCCTGACAATCTTTTTGCTTTTGACGGATGGATGGTTATGCTGATTTCGCCTGCAAGAACATCATAGCTTTCCCCTCTTTGTGATCCCTTTGCCGATTTTGGATCTTCGACCCTCGCCATTTGGCCATTAGGAACGACATTCTCTCTCTCTTGTTCGGAGTCGACCCTCGCCCTTCGATCATCACCAACATCATCCTCGATTTCCCTTCGACGCGATCCCTCTGTCGATTCTTGATCTTTGGCCGTCATCATCCGATCTGTCGCGGAAGCCAATCGATCGAACAATAAAATAGACAAAATAAGAAAATAAATCAGATACCAGATTTACGTTGTTCGATCGTAATGACCTACGTCCACGGGGAGAGCAGAACGGAATTTCACTATAGATTAAGCTATACAACTCTCACGAAGAAATTACACAAATCTTACACAAGAATTAATTAGCAGAAGCTCCTCTTTGCTAATCTTCACAAATAACATCTCATTCTTATTTATAGACAAGAATTGGATCCAAAGTAAGAAACCTCATTTTAGAAAACCTTCTCCAACTAGAAAACCATTCAATTAGGAAACCTATTCAAAATAGAAAACCTACTTGAATTAGGAAACTTTTCTATTCGGGCTCAAACTCAAGACATATTTTAACACGATTATTAGCAACATCATCCTCTCCCTCTCGTTCGGCGTAGACCCTTGCAGTTTGATCATTTCCTGCTTGATCAGCAGCAGTGTTGCTTTGCAAGCCAAAAAGTACTCCTTTGGAGTTCGCGTAAACAAGGAAAAATCCGGTACTGAGTAATCAAGTTGCGGACGCGATTGCGACGGTCTTGATGTTTCTCCAAACTAGTCGCCATTACCACTCGTATATTGGGAATCTTCTGTTGGTTCCATTGGATGAAGGAGAGAAGAGAGTTCTCTCGGTTATCTTGGAAACAAAAACTTGTGTAGCTTCAGTGGAAAACACAATCTTAAAGTGGTGATTTCTATCCAAAACTCTTCGATATAAAATATATAATGGCTCGTGGAGGTTTGATTTCTATCCGAATCTCTTCCATGGCGTCTGTCGACGGACGGTGGTCTACAGCTTCAGATTACGACAAAACGACGAAGTTTGGCCAGAAAGATTCAATCTGGAGATATTTTTGACTTGCCGGTGAAGTGAAGGAGACAAACAGTTTCACCGTTATTCTTCAAGCTGTGGTCCAGAGAATAAGACAATAAATAATGATTTAAATCCAGTAAGCAAGTCACGTGGATTTATTGTTAAGGTGGAATAGTCAAATTGGAAAATCACTGGTTTTAAGTCAATAAGGGCCAGATTTGGGATTTAAGTGAAAGTTGGTGCTTTTTTACGAGACAAAAAAAAGTTCGGGCCAGAATTGTCCCTTGACCTAAAGTTGGTGCTTTTTTACGGGACAAAAAAAAGTTCGGGCCATAATTGTCTCTCGACCTAAAGTTGATGCTTTTTTATGAAAAAAAAAAAAGTTCGGGCCAAAATTGTCCCTCGACCTAAAGTTGGTGCTTTTTTTTGGAATTAACCCTATTTTGTGGGGTGAAGATAGGAGCGCACTGTGCTTTATACATCAGTATTTTATTTGATACTTGGTTGGATGTACGAGATGAAAAACTAAATCAACATTATTGAATGAATTAAGCTATTGCTTATAATGCAATTGAAAGAACAAATAAATGTTATGAATATATGTCAAACTGCATGATAGTCTTGTTGGTGAAGTTGAAAGAAGTCTGAGAGTGATTTAAAGTTGAAGAAGAACATATACAAAAAAAAAGAGCATAATTGCTTAGTTTTCTGAATTTATAGAAGTTTCCAAACAAATAATTGGAAAGAAAAATCACGGCACAACAACACGCACAACACTCTTTGTTTGTATTCAGTCAAAAAGTGAAGATAAAAGGCATATTAAAACTATGGAGTTATCCTCTTATTGGTTTAATTTTTTTTTATTCTTTAAAATAAACTAACTAGATATTGAGGTTTTGAGAAGAATAATACACTATTTCGATTTGTATTACACTTAATATAATATTTTGTACTTATCGAATTAAAGACATATTCTGTATACCTTGGGCAATTTAATGTAAAGCATCACTTGACTTTGCTGATCACTTTACTCACATCAACCTCTTTGGGAATTGTGGTCCCCCATGAAAGAAGCACACAAATGCACCATCATCATTCAACATGCTTTGGAGTTATCTAACTAAGGTTGTGTGCTTCTTCTCCTCTTTTTTTTTTAGGTATATGCCGATCCAATTGTCACGGGAAAATTACCTAATCAATCATAAATTTATTGTACGGATGTCAATTCAGTCCTAAATTTCCCAATTTAATCCTTGAACTTTGCCCGAAATTTTAATTAGTCATTCTGACAAATTTTCGTCGAAGATCGCTAGAAAGAACTGATTGGACAATTTCCACTACAAAAAAACAAGGGATTAGCGACGAATTTTGCGACGAAAAATTTAGCAAAATCCATCGCAAATCGAATTTGCGACGAAATTAGCGACGGAAAAAATTCCGTTGCTAATAGGGCGTCGCAAAATTTTGCGACGGAAAAAATTCGTCGCAAATTAGTCACGAACACTATCCGTCGCAAAATTCGTCACAAATAATTCGTCGCAAATTTCGTCGCAAAATTCCACTACAAAAAAATGAGGATTTAGCGACGAATTTTGCGACGAAAAAAATTCCGTCGCTAATTCGGCGTCGCAAAATTTAGCGACGAAAAATATCAATTTTCGTCGCTAATTTGCGACAAAATATATTCGTCGCAAATTATTCGTTGCAAAATTTGTCACAAAAGTCGTCGCTAATTATTCGTCGCAAAATTCGTCGCTAATTATTCGTCGCAAAATTCGTCGCTACTTATTCATCGCAAAATTCGTCACTAATTATTAGTCGCAAAATTCGTCACAAATTATTCGTCACAAAATTCGTCGCAAAATTCGTCGCTAATTATTCGTCAGAAATTATTCGTCGCTAATTATTCATCGCAAAATTCGTCGCTAATTATTTATCGCTAATTATTCGTGGCAAAATTCGTCGCTAATTTCAACCAAAAAAAAAATTCATCGCTAATTTGCCAATTTTTTTTGGGTCAGTAATTTTTTTTTTGGTCAATAATAGCAGGGAAAATTTCAATCAAGGACCCCAAGTGGGGTCAAATTACCAAAAGAGGGCCCAAAGTGAACATAGTGTCAAATAAGGGCCTGAAGTACCCAATCAGTCTCAAATAAGGACCCGAAGTGCCCAAAAAGTCTCAAATAAGGGCCTGGGTCGCCGATCGGCCAAAATGACCATCGACCGGCGAGAAAGTTACTATTCCGGCACCGGAACAGTAACTTTTTCAATTTTTTTATTATTTTTTCCTTTCTGTTTTTCTTTTTCTGTTTTTTTTCTTTTCCTTTTCCTTTTCTTTTTTTTTTCTTCTCTTCCTCCGCCGGCCATGCGCCGAGGCGTGAGGTCGCCGCCTCAGGCGAGGCCGCCCTCGCTCGCGTCCCGGGCGAGGCCGCCGTCGTCACTTTGGCCCCAGGCGGCTGAGGTCGGCCTCGCCCGATTCTTGCGGCGAGGCTCGACCTCGCTTCGGCGTCGGGCGAGGCCGACCTTGCCGTTGCGAGCGAGGCAGAGCCTCGCTCGACGCCGTCGAGGTCGGGCCTCGCCGGCCCCGACGAGGTCGAGCCCTCGCCAGAACTGGCGAGGCTCGACCTCGCCGGCCTCGCCCTTGCAGGCGAGACCGGCCTCTCCCGACGCCGGCGAGGTCAAGCCTCGCCAGCGGCCGGTGGGGCCGAGCCCTCGCCGACAACTGGCGAGGCCGACCTCAGCCAGCCCAGGCGAGGGCGGCCCTCGTCCGACGCCGGTGAGGGCGGCCTTGCCTGAGGCCGGCGGGAAGAGAAGAAAAAAAAAAGAAAAGGAAAAGGTAAAGAAAAAAAAACAGAAAAGGAAAAACAGAAAGGAAAAAATAAAAAAAAATTTAAAAAGTTACTATTCCTGTGCCGGAATAGTAACATTCTCGCCGACCGGTGGGCATTTTTGGCCTACCAAATACCCGTGCCCTTATTTGAGACTTTTTAAGGCACTTCCTGATCCTTATTTGAGGCATCGACGATACTTCATACCCTTATTCGACACTACTGTTCACTTTGGATCCTCTTTTGGGAATTTGACCCCACTTAGGGTCCTTAGTAGAAATTGTCCCATAATAGCAACGAATTTTTATTAATTCTTTAGCGACGAACTCTGCGACGAATATTGTTTAAGGACGACTTCGATTTTAAATCTAATTAACAGCAAAATTAATTCCTACAATTTATATTTAACATTGATTAAGCACTTAATAACATCAAAATATTATAATAATATGAAAATGAAATACATTCATCTGCATTTTCCACAAGAATGACATATATACTTTTCTTTATAGTACACATAATGAAAGAATAAATAATCTTGAGCACTTTAAAGCACTTGCTTAAGCAACCTCGGGGTGGCAATTCTTTCCAGGGTAGGAACATATTGGGCCAACTGCACTTCTGGCACTGAAGATGCTGAAGCAAAGCTTATCCCCGATATGTATGAAAAGATACTTCCAATCTTGCGCCCACTCTGCTTTCTCCTATAAGGTTTGCATGAAGTGCTTCATCACCTCCTCCAAAGAAGTGACATTCACTTGTTGACATACAATGCGATACTCAAAAGTCCCACGAGCCCAGAGAAGAAAGTGAAATACCTACAATTGCCAAAATTTCGCATCCAAAATTAAAAGGATTGCACTTAGAACATTTATATATCTTTAGGCCATGAAAGCAATTGCTAGAAATTTCTGGTGACACATTTTCAGTCTAATTGATCCTCTGAAAGAGCAAATTAAGAAGCCTAGATTAACGGACCTACCAATCAATATGCACACCGCACAAGGTTAGATTGGCTCTCATTGTACAATGATGTGTAATAATCCTCTTCTCTAATGTCCAGTGTATCCCGCCTCAAAGTAACCTGCAGGGAAAGTGAAGAGAGCAGGAAGCGGTGGATTTAAGTTAAAAATCTTCGACATGCCGAATTGAAATTGTACACATATGCAAGAGAACTCACAATTCTAGGTGGAAGTGCAAGATCAGCAGCTCTTCCCTTTTTTGTGCGTCTCAGCAAAATGTTTTTCAAAATTGTGTTTTAGTAATATCATTGCTCGCCTTCTGCCAACGGCATTTCCATGTGCTTGTATAGGATTCACTATATACTAGATAGAATATATACTCCATATCAGAGTTCAAATGAAAACATTCCATATGATTTGCCCAAAAAAAAAAGAGAGAGAGGCCAAAGGACCAATGAAAATGCAACTCACTCGATTCCACCAACAAAAGTGCCGTACGGAACCGTGAGAGCATTCAGGACATTGTTTTGAGGAACTGCAAATGAACAACAGACTTACAAAATAGGTAACAAAGGAAAAATACATTCACTGAACTCAGTGCATGCAATCAGCAGGTGAAGCTCTAAGACCAATCGATAAAGTTAATGCAGAAAACAAAGAGTGAGATTGCATTAACGAAGATAATGAAAGTGAAGTCAACCCAGACAACAAACAAAATTGAAGAGGAATTCCTCACATATAATGGCAAAAGGAAATAAAAATTAGAAAGATCATCTGAGTAAAAGATGCATCCATCTATTGTGTACACCCTCAGTCTATAGTATTTGTGATGTTCTTCAGAGTATACCTATATCTTTACTCTGCCAAACATATCCCACATAGAACTCTTCTTTAAATTATACCTATTTGATGCTTCACTCTTAAAAGCAATAAGATGTCATTAGCAATATAAACTAGATATAGGAGCTACAAGCTCCACAATGGCCCCACTATCCAAACTTTCAAGGTCTTTACATCAAGAAGGCGATATCTACTCTATCATTTAGGAGAAGAATCTAACATCCCAAAAAAAAAAATTCTTTAACAGGCATGATGCTTGATAGTTCACCATTTTGGATATGTCATTGCCACTCAATCAAAGATAAAGAGATTCTTCAATTTCTCTTTTCTTTGCAGTTTTCCCCCTGGCAGGATGATCATCAATTTAGGGACATTCTCCACTACGGTACCCAAGAGGGTGCAACCCACCAAATCATGTCAAATACAACATACAAATCAATAGCATCCACATATCTACTACCAACTGTAGACCAAGATTTTGAAGGTTAGGGATATATTCAGAAACAAATTTTGTGCATGCTTCAATGAATAATGATATGAGATAACAGCCCTTAAACACGTATCTCACAGGGCAAGATACAAGTATGGACTTGTTCTCTAAATGGAACATCCACCATGGTGGGAGATATTCCAGTAATAGTTGCATCAAGATCAAGACGTCCTGTGAGAACTACGTAGCAACATGAGATCTGAATCATGTCACACTCTTAACCTAGAGTCTCGATAACTCTAAATAATGTGGAAAATATAACCCGATTATCTTGTGATTGAAACTTTACATACCTATAATCAAGTGTTCTGCAATCACAATCTTGACATAAGTAGAATGAATACGGCACAATTCGAAGAAAACGGTCCCGAAAAGTTTATTGCAGGACAATGTGATTGACTACAGAAGGTGAATAACAATTAACCACTCGTATAAAATAGAAACTTACAAGAGAGTAGAGCTCCCCAACACGATTTTGAAGAGGTGTTCCACTTAAAGCCCATCTGTATGAAGACTCCAGTCCGAGAACTGCTTTTGCAGTATTACATCGCCTATCTTTGACAAAGTGAGCCTACATTGAATAAAATTGCATAGGCATAAGTGGGAAATGTACATGCAGATGAATGTTCAAAGATCACGAAGCAAATCATACTAAGAGATCCCGGATAGAAGTTTTTTTGATAAATTGTGGAAAAGAACATGCATATACGGTTCCCTAAAAGTAATCAAACCTTCAATCGAAAGGCCTAATCTTACAGAAATTTGTCTTGCCAAGAGCAAATTAACGCATTCATGCGTGGCTTCACCCAGCCAAACAAAATAACGAATCACGTGTTGCCAGCATGGACATATCGAAATCTTTATATCGGTTACAAAGCATTGAACTATGTTAGCACTCATATCACCGCAAGATACTCCCATTCACTCACCTCATCCAAAATAATGCGCTCCCACTTCACTGAGTGTAAAAGCGACTTCCCCACACGATGGCTTTGATCATCCTCCAAATCACTAATGTTCTCTACTGTAGATTCTATATCTCTTTGTTGCGTTGCCTGTCTGCCTTTCTTCTTTACTTGCGTTGCCTGTCGTGCCCAAATTATCCGCCTGCAATAAAAATCAAGAAACTCATCAAACCAAAACGCAACGTCAAACGAACCAAAAAAACATTCCTACAAGCAACCTCAGACCCAGAAGTGCAAAATCTGCCTCTGGGTTTTCATCTCACGACTGTCGATTTCTTCTCTCAATTTACCCAAAATTCCAACGAAATCGACTCGGAAAACTCACGGTGTTCACGGTGCTCTCGAGATTCTGAGCAACACCGTAGGCCGAGAAGATGAGCAGGAACCCACAACTCAGGATATGGACATCACGGGCATGGCCTCTCGGAGGCGACGCAGCCGGCGGGGCCTCGGCGGCGACCAGCAGAGCCTCCTCGTCGGAAGCCTCGGCCTCCTCCTCCGGAGCGGCGATCTCTCGGTCCTCTTGCGCCGCCTCCTCCGCCTCTAATTTCTCGGGGAGCTCCTCCTTGCCCTCGACGGGGGGAGGAGCCGCCGCCCCTTCGGGCTCTGCGGCCTCTAGGGCTCCGGAGGCCATGGCGAGGAGTCGCCGGAGGAAGCGCAGGGGGGGAAGGGGGTACCGAAAACCCTAGCGAGCGCGAGAGGTTTGGGGGTGTGGGGGGAGGGAAGAAGGAGAAGGAGAAGCGGAAGCACGGGGTGAGGGGATCTGAGGAATCACCAGAGAGAGACTGAGATAGAAAATGGGGGTGAGGGCGGGCAAAGCAAATTTTTGCGACGGAATTTCTTTTCCGTCGCTAATTTGCGACAGATTTAGCGACGATCTTTTAAAAAAAAATTAAAAAATCAAATTTTTACAAAAAAAAGAAAATAAAAAAAAATAAAAATTAATTAAGAAATTTGATTTTTTAAAAATAAAAAATATTTAAATTTTTTTTTATTTTTTTATCTAAAATAAAGTCATGAGATTAAAATCATTTTCTAATGAAATCTAAACATCAGAAAACGATTTTCATCGTATGTCACCAAACAAATAAAAACTAAGCGTATTCATGGAAAATGATTTTCCGAAAAACACTTTGCTTTATCATTAAGTTTTCTGAAAAATAAACGTACCCTTAGAGTGATTACCAACTTCTCCTCTAACAAGTTTACCATATTGCATTACCAACTCCTAATTAAGTTACTTACCAATGTTTATTTTCATTTTTTTTCTACACCAATTCTCTAATCTCTAACCAAACAAAGCTTCTGTCATTGTTTACGAACTTTTATTTACATTTCTTACCAATAATTTAAATTTACCGAGTATTATATGAAACTATCAGCCTAGCTTTCTTTGCGTGATTTGGGTAAATTTTTTCCAATCAAATCAATTAATTTTGGATTACCAAATCTCAATTGAGTTATTAGCATTTATTTGTTATTTTCTCAAATTTACTAGCTTTTTATTAAGTTGCTACTTTTATTTGCATTGGTTTCCAACTTTTTAAATTTGCTAGCTCTTTTAGAAATTACTAACTTTTATTAGAGTGATTACCAACTTTTTTCGATCAAGTTACTAACTAGTTTTATGTTACCTTCTTTTATTTGAGTTACTTACCAATGTTTATTTGGTTTTCTATTTTGAAATGACCGACTTTTCTTATCTCTAACAAAAATACATTTCTAATTTTCTACCAGCTTTGAATTTACCTTCTATTACATGAAATTATCAACTTTTTTGTGTGCCTCATTAACTTTTGCCCAATTAAGTTACCAATTAGTTTTGGATTGTCAACTCTAATTTGAGTTGTTTACCCATTTGGTTTTTTAACTTACCAATTTTTATATTGAGTCATGCTTCTTTTTGCATGACTTACTAATCCAATTTTACGATTTAATACCAATTAATTTTCTATTACTAACTGTTATTTTACTTAATTACTAAAATTTATTTGATTTTTTCGTCGCTAAATCTATCGCTAATTAGCGACGAATTTTTTTTCCGTGGCGAAATCTAAATCCGTGGCTAATTTTCCGTGGCTAAATCCACTTTTTGACTGTTTTTCGTCGCAAATTAGCGACGAATTTTTTTTCCGTCGCTAATTTGCGACGAATTTTTTTCAGTCGCTAAATTCGTCGCAAATTTGCGACGGATTTTTTTTTCCGTCGCAAAGTTGCGTCCAATTTTATTTGCGCCGGATTTATTTTCCGTCGCAAATTTGCGACGGATTTTGTGACGGATTTATTTTTCCGTAGCAAATTTGCGACGGATTTATTTTCCGTCGCAAATTTGCGTCCGATTTTATTTCCGGCGCAAATTTGCGACGGATTTTTTTTTCCGTCCCAAATTTGCGACGGAATTATTTTCCGTCGCAAATTTGCGTCCGATTTTATTTCCGGCGCATATTTGCGACGGATTTATTTTTCGTCGCAAATTTGCGACGGATTTATTTTCCGTCGCTAATTTGCGACGAATTTTTATTTCGTGGCAAATTCCGTCGCAAATTAGCGACGGAAAAAAAAAATCCGTCGCAAATTTTTGTGTCAAAATCCATGTTTTTTTGTAGTGTTCCTCCTATGACCACCATAAACAATTATATGAAAACCAATTTCAGACAAATCCTTATACATAGAGATAACTAATCAATGAAGTGTCTGACACAACCCTAAACCAAGAAAAGCTCAAGAAAAATCTAATCCTCGCGCTTTTTGAGACAGAATCCAAGAAAATACTGCACCGTTGCTAAGAAGTTCATGGCTTCCATTATGACCTCCTCCTTCGACCTCTCATTCCGCGATTGGACCCAAGTAATGGCCACTCCCTTAAACTCATGTCGGTGCTATCTACTGGGAAAATGTCCTCCTCCCTTCTCTGTCCGTGAGATCTCGCCATCGATTCTTCATCTTGAATCATCGTCGTCCTTCGATCAGCATCACGACTCCGAGTGTTCTCTTCCTCTTGCCCCACTTCTTTCCTCGTAGTTTGATCAGTTCCAACTTGATTGCCGGCATCGTTGTTTCGCATGGAGGGGAATACATTTTGACCATCACTCGGTGCGCTTGAAACTTCAGGCAATCCTGACAATCTTTTTGCTTTTGACGGATGGATGGTTATGCTGATTTCGCCTGCAAGAACATCATAGCTTTCCCCTCTTCGTGATCCCTTTGCCGATTTTGGATCTTCGACCCTCGCCATTTGGCCATTAGGAACGACATTCTCTCTCTCTTGTTCGGAGTCGACCCTCACCCTTCGATCATCACCAACATCATCCTCGATTTCCCTTCGACGCGATCCCTCTGTCGATTCTTGATCTTTGGCCGTCATCATCCGATCTGTCGCGGAAGCCAATCGATCGAACAATAAAATAGACAAAATAAGAAAATAAATCAGATACCAGATTTACGTTGTTCGATCGTAATGACCTACGTCCACGGGGAGAGCAGAACGGAATTCCACTATAGATTAAGCGATACAACTCTCACGAAGAAATTACACAAATCTTACACAAGAATTAATTAGCAGAAGCTCCTCTTTGATAATCTTCACAAATAACATCTCATTTTTATTTATAGACAAGAATTGGATCCAAAGTAAGAAACATCATTTTAGAAAACCTTCTCCAACTAGAAAATCATTCAATTAGGAAACCTATTCAAAATAGAAAACCTACTTGAATTAGGAAACTTTTCTATTCGGGCTCAAACTCAAGACATATTTTAACACGATTATTAGCAACATCATCCTCTCCCTCTCGTTCGGCGTAGACCCTTGCAGTTTGATCATTTCCTGCTTGATCAGCAGCAGTGCTGCTTTGCAAGCCAAAAAGTACTCCTTTGGAGTTCGCGTAAACAAGGAAAAATCCGGTACTGAGTAATCAAGTTGCGGACGCGATTGCGACGGTCTTGATGTTTCTCCAAACTATTCGCCATTATCACTCGTATATTGGGAATCTTCTGTTGGTTCCATCGGATGAAGGAGAGAAGAGAGTTCTCTCGGTTATCTTGGAAACAAAAACTTGTGTAGCTTCAGTGGAAAACACAATCTTAAAGTGGTGATTTCTATCCGAAACTCTTCGATATAAAATATATAATGGCTCGTGGAGGTTTGATTTGCAGGTACCAATCTCTTATATGAAGCATGACCTGAGCCCCCGGTTCTTGAAAAACGGTCATTCGTTTTTCTCACTTTTTTTTACTTAGACTTTCAAGAAAGTTGAACAAGTTAGATGTACAAATCAACAAAAACACTTCTTTACTTGTTTCCTTTTATCATGAAAACCGAACACAATATACACAATTTAGTCGATAAAGCTATATATCTTGATGCATTCGGAACCTTCGCGCATAATGCAATCTCAGTTATTTTACAAGAATGACCGAATTATTCAAAATCATTGCTAAGTGACATCACATATTCTTATTGTGGCACCAAATGGGACTCACATATTATAAATTCTCATTTTTGCAGTTTGACATATCATTAGTTTTACTTATTTGTTGAACCAAGCTTATCATTGCTGGCACTATTCTATCTCGCACCTTACCCAAATCAATTTGTTTGCAACTACACTTTTGGTGCCCTCTTTTCATCACACTTCATCGTAATGAGCCCTATGTGCCAAAAGAACTACCATCTATCTATACGTACATTTATCTATTTACGTTACACGACACGTGCAGACAAATCTGTACTCGCAATCTAGGAGTGGCTGGCAATTTGGCAATTATGCAATCTGACATTAATGTGGGAAGCCTTATCATTATTTTTTCTCGTTAGCTCACTTTTTACTTTTACTAAATAGTTCTACAAAGTCTGACATTAATGTGCTTGACTCGGTTCGGCTTTTGTAAAATGGGCATGACTCCTATTTTGTCTGAGCCAATTGGAGTGCCAGGATCGATCTTAACTATTGACATGTGCTCTATCCAAATATCTCATCTCATTAGATAATACAAATGAGTCACTTCAACTAGTTGAGCGATCCGTTGTTCGTGACATGTTTGAGATGATATTCATTAATACTAAGCACTTTCTCCGTGGATGCATAAAATTAAGTGATTACACATGAATGCAAAATAATGGTAGGGGATCGAATTTGGGAGTAGTTGCTCGATTGTTGAATACATGTCAAACTTGCACAGATAAGAATAATGCGGAAGAGATACTTAAGCAATATTTATATATTTCGTTGTAGATATAACGGAGATTTTTTTTTGTCAAAGTATATATAATGGAGATATATTGATACTCTTGAGAGATATAGAGAATCAAGGGAAATATCCTAACTATCTCTAACAAAGGGCTTGTTTGTTAAGTTGAAAGAAAAGCATATCCAAAGTAGTAAACGGCCAAGTGGAAGCTACCTTCTGACCAAAGAAAAAGAGAGGAAAAGCTACCCATTTATTTTAACACTGCTTGAGGACAAAATAGTTTCCTATATTCTCTTAGCTGAGCGAGTTTTGAATTCATCCTCATTATTTACAGACTTCATAGTAATTTGTCCCTGCCACTCTTAAAAAGGGAGAATTTATTTGAGCAGCTTATATGAAATCGATTTGCTTTCTATATTTGAAATATAAGTTGAGCACCCGATTTATGCTATCTCTGGTACTAGAGCTACGGCGTTTTCTTCTTCTTTTAGTAGATTGTGCATAGAGAGGATTTGTGTACTTAGGTACCGTTAATTGCAAGGTAATTTTAGGAAATTAGAAGCGAGACAAAATCATGCCGACTTAATTATATGGACTATAGAATCTAGGCACATGCTACGTCCATGCCTAAAATTAAGTGATTAAAGTATGAATGCAAAATAATAATAATAATAATGATGATGATGATGATGATAATGATAATGATAATAATGTATTTGTATATTCACAGGAATAAAAGCAACAACTGTAAAACCTTGCCTCAGAGTCAGATAGAATTTCATTAGACTTATAAACGAACAACAAAAGAAGAAAAGAAAAAGAAAAAGAAAAAGGATAAGTTGGCTCTTCCTCTCAAATACGTGACGATCCAAATTTTTAAACAAACAATAACAGAAAGGATAAAAAGATAAGTTGCCTAAACCAATCAACGAGTGCCTAATCCTCGCGCTTTGCGAGACAGATTCCAAGAGAATACTGCATGCATTCTCTCGCTCTGACTTCCGTGACGATCACCTCCACTGTTCCTTCTTTCTCCATCTTGGCTTCCTTGAAAAAAGGAAAAAAGACTAATCACGCTGGCTTCCTTTACCAGAGCGCGAGAAACCACAAACTTCTTAAGCTATGATTGCATTTGTTTTCTTGAAATCTCTCTCACGAAGCGACTTTTATGGTTTTGTCTGGCACTTCATCAATGGGTTCTCTCCGTGTATACGGTTCTGTGTGAATTTTGACACTTTCTGTACTTGCATTCGACCTAAGAAAAGATATCCAAGAAATACAAGGGAGACAACTAAAACTAAACTTCAGAGGCAAGAAAAAATAACGATTGTCGAAGGGAATTGGCTAGTCCTCCCCCATGCATATTTCATGCATCGATACTAAATAACGAGAACATGGAAACTCCGATGCTGAGTAAAATCTATAGAATTTGCAGAATTTGAACGAAAACATAAAAAGAAATCAATCATGATCAAAGTCCTAGTCATTCCTGAACAGTTTGCAAATCAATGTGACGAGAGACCGACTTTCCTCCCTTCCCCTCGACTTCATGCTCCTTTCCTTTCAATGGCGCCGCTCCGTCGGTCGATTTTGGTTTTGCGGCCAAGCCAAAATATTCCTCCAGCGTTGGGGTGAAGTAGGAAAAATTATGGCCATCGTCCCGATTGAAAACCTCCTTGATTATCTCAAGAGCAGTCTTTCCACTGAAAAGCTTGTAAGTATTCTCCTTGCAGTCATAGTCTCTCGGTCCATTCGTGAGCGTGGCCAGCGACTTTGTGGAACAATTTGGTTGCTGTTGTGCCACGGTGGAGGAGTCGGATTTAGTTGGGAAGATGCCTCCAGAATGCGAGTTGTTCTGAGACATGATTAACTGAAAGAATCTACCATGGAGTTTATATAGAACTCCCTTTTTTGGGTAAGGAGGATTATATACTCAGACTACGCGATTCCTAAATCCTAATATGTAAAGGTTTCCTAATCTAGTTATGACTCCTAGTGCAGGTCGTTCTTTAAGGGTTTGAACTCCTTATTGGCTTAAAAAACTTACTTGGATAATCACCTATGTGGATTTCTTTGACCGTGCTTATCAAATAATTTGATATATCAAAATCGGACTCTTTCTCAATAAATAAATTGATTGTTGTTGTTTGCAAAATATGCCTGCAGAAATAGATGGGTCCAATGGGGTTGAGGTCTAGTTCAATCCTAATTTTGCCATTAAAAGTTGCTCATAAAGGAATTTTAATTGATTAATTTTCGATTTCAAACGAGCTAAGGTTTATTTCTTCGTATCCCTTGTTTTTGGCTATCCTTTAGACCGAGAATATATGTGTGTGTCCATCTATTAATTAATTAAAGTGAATGTTACTTGCTTGTCGTCGTGTCACGTGACTCAATTTCATGTGAAGTTATCATTAAGATAGTAACTATATATATGGAGATATTACGAATGACTGTACTAAATCGTTTCAAATGTTTATTGAGTACGTTATGTATATCGTGGAGTTAACTGGAGCATGAAAAGTATGGATATATTTTGTGGGGTGAAGATAGGAGCACACTTTGCTTTATACATCAGTATTTTAGTTGATACTTGATTTGATGTATGAGATGAAAAACTAAACCAACATTATTGAATGAATTAAGCTATTGCTTATAATGCAATTGAAAGAACAAATAAATGTTATGAGAGCAACAAACTCATATATACTTGATGTTAAATAAAATAACTCGACGTTATCCAAATAAACATAAGCCGTGTAGGATGAACATTATATTCATGCTTTTAATATCCTAAGGGTATGTTTGTTTCATTGATAATTTCATGATAAAGGAAATTAATTTCCGTCAAAATCATTTTTAAAGAAAACAATCTATATTGCACACAGAGTTTTAGCGAGAGAATTGAAAGAAATAAGTTTTTATAGTTATTTAAGCTATATGAAATCAATTTACTTTATATATTTGAAATATAAGTTAAGCACCAGATTTGTGATATATCTGATACTAGAGCTAGGGCGTTTGTGTGTAGTAGGTTATGCATAGAAAGGATTTGTGTACTTAGGGCATTTATATATAGAGAGAAAGCGGGTGTTAATCAATGTTTAGGTACTTTTAATTGCAAGGTAATTTTAGGAAATTAAAAGTGAGACAAAATTGTGCTGACTTAATTATATGGACTAGAATCTAGGCACATGCTACATCCATGCGTAAAATTAATTGATTAAAGTATGAATGCAAAATAATAATAATAATAATAATAATAATAATAATAATAATAATAATAATAATTGTATATGCATATGAATAATAACAACAACAGTAAAACCTTGCCTCAGAGTCAATAAAATTTCATTAGATTTATAAACAAAACAACAAAAGAAAAATAAGAAAAATAAAAGATAAGTTGGCTCTTCCTCTCAAATATGTGACGATCCAAATTTCCAAACTTTTCTGGAAAATCTAACCCTTCATTTGCCATCGCCAAATCTTATTTTCACAAGAAAAATCGAACCCTCCATGGGACTCACAGAATTAAAAGTGATAATTTCATGAAAGTCAATTTCACATAAGACCTTATGCTAAGAGAGACCAATCAACGAGTGCCTAACGAAACCCTAAAGCTTCATAAGGAACCAATCCTCATGCTCTGTGAGACAGATTCCAAGAAAATACTGCGCCGTTGCTAAGAAGTTTATGGCTTTTCCTACTCTGACTTCCGTGACGATCACCTCCTCTGTTCCTTCTTTTTCATCTTGACTTCCTTTTCCAGAGTGAGAGAAACCATAAACTTCTTGGCTATGATTGCATTTATTTTCTTGGAATCTCTCTCGCGACGCGTGAGGATTAGTTCCTTCTTGGGCTTTTCTTGGTTTAGGGTTTTGGCAGGGACTTCATCAACGGGTTCTTTCCGTGTATATGGTTTTGTGTGAATTTGACTTTTAAAGACACTTACTATACTTGCATTCAACCTAAGAAAAGATATCCATGAAACACAAGGAGACAACTGAAACTAAACTTTAGAGGCACGAAAATATAATGATTGTCGAAGGGAATTGGCTAGTTCTCCCCGCAGGCATGTTTCATGCATCAATACTAAATAACCAAAACATGGAACTGCTCCGGTGATGAGTAAAATCTATATGCTTCCAAAATATGAACAAAAAACATAAAAAGAAATCAATCATGATCAAAGTCCTAGTTATTCCTAAACAGTTTGCAAATCAATGTGGAGGAGAGACCGACTTTCCTCCCTTCTCCTCGACTTCTTGCTCCTTTCCTTTCGATGGTGCCGCTCCGTCGGTCGATTTTGGTTTCACAGGCAAGCCATAATATTCCTCCGGCGTTCTCGTGAAGTAGGAAAAATTAGGGCCATCATCCCGATCATGAACCTCCTTGATTATCTGAATAGCTGTCTTTTTGCCAAAAAGCTTGTAAGTACGCTCTCCGCCGTCATCGTCTCTCGATCCATCCATGAGCGCAGCTGGCAGCTGTGTGGAATGATTTTTTTGTTGTCGTGCCATGGTGGAGTCGGGTTTCGTTGGGAAGATGTCTCCAAAATGCGAGCCGTTCTGAGACATGATCAACTGAAAGAATTTCCTATGGAGTTTATGAAGAACTCCCTTTGTTTGGTCAAGACAATTATATATTCAGACTATGCGATTCTTGAATCCTAATAGGCAAAGGTTTCCTAATCTAACTATGAATCCTAATGCAAGTCGTCCTTTAAGTGTTAGACGTCCTTGTCGGTTTAGAAAGCATAATTGGATAATCACTTATGTGGATTTCTAGTTTTATTACCCCTGCGATGCATTTTTTTAACATTTTAAATCAGAAGATAGAGAGGAGCATATATATATTTATTTATCCAGTAATATAACTACACTGTTTGTATCATAACTATAGGCTTTATTAGCAATGCACTAGCAAAATAATAAATTATTGTAGATTAGAGAAAAGGAAAAGTTATTGTTCGTGATCGTTTTCCAATCAGAATAGATTAATCACTAATTTAATTGGATAATCACCTATGAGGATTTCTAGTTTTATCACCCATTCGATGCATTTTTTTCTTAATTTTAAATCAGAAGACAGAGAGGAGTAAATTATATATCCAGTAATATAACTACAATGTTTGTATCATGACTAAAGGTTCTCTTTATTAGTAATGTATTAGCAAATTAATGGATTATTGTAGATTAGAGAAAAAGAAAAGGTATTGTTCGTGATCGCTTTCCAATTAGAATAGTTAATCACTAACTTAGTTGGATAATCACCAATGTGGATTTCTAGTTTTATTACCCCTGCGATGCATATTTTATTTTAAATCAAAAAATAGAGAGGAGCAAATATATATCCAATAATATTGCTACAATGTTTGTATCATAACTTAAAGGTTCTCTTTATTAGTAATGTACTAGCAGAATAATGGATTATTGTAGATTAGAGAAAAAGAAAAGGTATTGCTCGTGATCGTTTTCCAATCAGAATGGATTAGTCGCCGTAACGATCTCAAAGATAATTTAGCCCACAAATTGGAAATCTCAAAAAGAGGGACGACAATTGATAGACTCTTAAAAATTGAAAAGACTCTAGTAAAATAATGTATGTATCTAATATCTTGTTGTTTGTAAGAGATTGCCCAAAGGCCAAGTCGACAATTTTGACAGTGTAGAGAAAAATTCTTAATTAAAAGTCGACCAGAACAAACTGCAGAAAAGAAAATTAAAGAGAATTGAAAGAAGAAGGTGTCACGCCCCGAACCCCAATGGGCTCGCAACACCCCTACGACGGTCGTATCGAACGCGACGTCCCAGGAAGCGTCGCCAACCCATACGAATCACCCACATGTATACGCAAGCGAAAGCGAAATATAACAACCCAGACAGTAAACGACGACAAAAGGATAGTATTTGCACAAATCAACAATTGCATTTCATATACTTGGCACCGGCTTACAACCTTCATTTACACCACAACCATCCAGGCTACTAACTTCAAACCACGTTCATCAAAAATGGGCGGTGGTTGGTCAACTTATCTCCTCTACAAAACAGGGCGCTCAAAAGACGAGATAACCCGACTTATCCTCGTTCCCCGTGGTACCTGACGGCGTCTCCAACTCGGTCACGATCGCGAATCTGAAATTGTTTATAATTCAACAATGAGAATAAATCTCAATAAGCAGACAACCTAAACCCCACATAGGTCAATGCGTACTCAGACGAGCCTCAGCATGCAATCTAACAATTGACATATTTGAATTCACATAAAAACACTTACCTTGCCTCAAATCACACGCCAACTCTGCACGTTAGTCAAATTACTATTAATATAATAACACCCAATGTACATATCACTATCACCCGAGCGACATACACACGTGCATTCACCAAATTCAATCAAGTACATTGCACATGCGCATCCATCCAACTTTCTCATGACCCGGGTCAACACCCCTGTTGACACCTATTTTTAATTTGCCCAAAATTAATTGCACAAAATTTAGAAGTTAATTTTCTTTGATTCCTAAAACAAAAAATATTTCTATTTAAATGCATTGCATATAGAAATTAGGCACATTTGTATTACTAGAGTCTACTAGAGTGTTTAAAAAAAAAAAGAATTTCTGAGTTGGGCGGGGTCGGGGTCGGGCCCGGCCCTTTTCTTTTTCCTCTTTCTTTCCCCCGGCGGGCTTCGGCCCTTTTCTTTTCTTCCCCCCCACCCCCCCGCGCGGGCCCAGCCCGCTTTTCTTTTTTTCCTTTTTCTCCCCCCGCGCGGCTGGGCCTGGCCCGGCCCAGCCCCTTCTCCTCCTTCCTTCTCCCCCTCCCGGCCATCCCTTTCGCCTCCCCTGTTCTGGCCGCAGGGTGATGCACGGCGGCGCAGCTCCGCACCGTCCCTATCCGGCCAGAGCAGGGCTGGGGGAGCACGCTAACGGGACTGGCATTAATTGCCAGTCCCGTCTTCCCCGATTTCCCGGGCTCTCCTCTCCCCCTTCTTCCTCTCTTCCTCACGGCACTGAACCGGCCCCCCCTGCTCTGCACCGGCCTAAGTGGCCGCGAAAGTCATGGGTCAGAGTAGGCCGGTACAGGCCGTCGTCAGCGTGCTTGGGGAGCAGGTGAGACGCGTTCGCCGGCTATAAAAGCCGAAGAGAGAGAGAGAGGCCGGGGTCGGCCATTTTCAGAGAGAGAAAACAGAGAAGAGAGAGACAGAGAGAAGTCAGAGAGAAAAGAGAGAGAAAGAGGACAGGTTTGTGTGTTTTGCAGGTCTTAACAGCCTCGTCTTCGCCTGCAGAGCAGTCGGAAATCCCTTGGACGCGTCGTCAACTGGTGAGCTCTCTCTCGGCCTCGGTGTTGCTCTGTTCACCCTTGTTTCTGTGCCTGGTTTGGCCGGGACTCGTGCCGGCCGTTTCGCGCGAATCTCGGCCCATACCGTCGTTCCTTATAGCCCGTGTGTCATCACCAAAGGTAAGCTAGGCCGTCGGAGCCGACCAGGTCGCCGGAGAAGGTCGAAATGTCCCTATTTTAGTCATGCCTGCCAACTGTTTGTTAAAATGTCTCAAAGAGACCAGTTTGTGTTTGAGCTTCGCCGGAGAGTAGGGGGCCAAACGGTGACTCAACCGACTCAGGTAGGTGTCGTGAAGATTACCAGAGTCCAGATAAAGCTGAATCGTGGTCTGGGTACGTCGGCCAAGCTCCGATCGACGTCCGGATTAACGAACTCTGATCGGGTCTTGACCGGCGACTGTTCCGACCGGATCTCCGGCGATCAAGCTCCGGGCTCTCTTCAACTTGATGTCCTGAAGAGAGTGGTGCCACTGGCCGGACGAAACAGCCGGCAAATTGCCGGAATTTCGTCCGGTCAGTGGCCCCTCCCGGCATCTGAGACACGAGGGCCGGCTGAACCGGCCGGTTCATTGGATCGGGTCGGTCAGACCCGATCCGGATCCGATTACCCGATCCGAATCAGTCGATTCGGGTAGGTTTCGCGGATTCGGGTCGGTCCCAACCGGATCCGAATCCGATGACCCGACCCGATTCAACCGATTTGACCCGGGTCAACGCCCTGGGTCGGATCTGTTGACCCGGGTCGGATCCGACCCGGATCTGCGACCTGACCCGGTTTTATTTTATTTATATTATATTATATTTATTTTATTATATTATTTTATTTTAAAAAAAATTTAAAAAATTAAATTTTTTTTTTCTTTTCTTTTTCTTCTTTTCCGTATTTATTTTACTTTATTTTTTTATTATTTTTTTAAAAAATTCTTTTTCTCTTTTTCTTTTTCTCTTTCCTAAATTATGTGATATACCTAAGTGTTTTAATTTATTGTTGTATTATTATGCATGTTTTTATAATTGCATAAATTGTCATGTTTAAATTAGATATGCCTATAGAGTTGTGCAGTAGTATTTTGCATGTTGTCTTTACTACTGTTTTATTATTATTATGCATGATTTTCATTAAAATATAATTGCATGAATTGTTGTGTTTTGAATGTCGTCTGACTTAGTTAGGATTAGAACCTAAGGCTGCATATCTATTTTGACTGCTGATCGTCTATGATTATGCACTCGCTTGATCACCTCACATGTTAGGAGAAAGGTCCTAAAATCAATCCAAATTGCCTGACAAATATTTTCAGAAATGAACAGGGTAAAAAGGTACCGAAAGGGCATTAGTTATCCAACTAGTGTAACCAAGTCCCCGAACTCAGTTAATCTCTGGTTCGCAGGAATAGGGTGATTCTCCCATCACCTTATTTGGGTTTCTAATCGACCCATCCCAAATTGATTAGTGACGACTCCTTGGTATAAACCACTTGCATGTTAAACACTTAAATCCTAAGTAGCGATATGGTATGGGCTTGGGAGAGCCCGAGTTAAGTCCCGAACCTAGACTTAGCACGTACCAGGCGAGCCCCCCCTTTTTGCATGTTGCCGATAAAGAAAGCGGGAGGTCGGTCGCGACAGACTGGCGACTCCGCTGGGGAGCTCACCATTTTTTAAAGCGGACTTAAGCCAAAATTTTTTATCCTGTTCAAAATAATCTTTGTTTGGCAGCAAGGATTCTAGGTATGACCCTGACATTTAGGTGTTATTTGTTCTTACGGGTTCAAATTGATTGTTTATGAATTGTTGTGCATGCTTTAATGATTTAGCACTACACTGTTGCACACACGACCACGCTGCCGGACCTGGGCTGCGATAAGGCATTTTAGGATGGTGTTAAGAAAGATACGACCTCGAACGCGAGCCCGCGATGTAGAGGTTGCCTTTCTTTTCCCCGAAATTTATTTCTAAAAAATCGTAAAGAAATATCTTTAGCCGTTATTCGCGTGACTATACAATATTCCTTTCGATTTGGCCGAGGTTAAAAGGACTTGACACCAACGCAAGACTGCGACGGTCAGGCATCCTTCTAATTTCATTTTGCTGAACCAGTCTAGATAGAAATCGAACCTCACTCCTCATGTGCATGTTGTTGTGATTGACATGGTTCCAGGGAAAATAAGTTTTCTATTTCTGCACTTTACGATTTGTCTATTTTCGTATATCTCGGTCGGTCCATGATTAGTGTAGGTTAGTTGTGGTTTTAATACCGTAATCGTTTTGGAAGAAATAGTTACTAAAATTTTTTTAGAATACTTACTTCCAATTCGTACCTTTATTTTTATAAACACATTACAAATCATTGTTTTCCCATACGATTTCTTGTCATTTTCAAAAAAAGGAGAAAATTGTGTATAAATAAAAAAAAACGCACCCCGGTAACACTACCAGCGCTTCGGCCTGGTGGTACCCGGGAGTGAAGGTGGTCCGAGGCGACAGGGGTTCGAACCCTAGGGACGCCGTTTGTAATGAATATATAAATAAAAACCTTTTTTGCTTCAGATATTTTTTGCAAATAACGAAAATACGTGATAGACAGATGCAATACTAGACTAAGTCATGGACTAATCATTTATGAGATTTTATATTCATTCGTTGACATTTTTTAACAGGTAATTACGAATTATACCAACCCACCAAGTAAAAATGGCTGAAAAAGATATGACAACTCGTGTGGCGGATGTCACGCCCCGTACTCTACCGGAATGCAACATCCCGTCAACGGTCGATTATGGTGCAACGCTCCCAGGAAGCATTGCCGACCCAACGCCCAATCAGAGATCAAACACATACGGAAGCAACGTATATAAATTAATATATACACCCATACAATAAATCGCATGAGACTAAGGATAGCCAAGCAATAAACAACGATCAACGCAGAAAATATGTACATACTTATATCACTATTTTAAAACTCTTTTTACAGTGCTCCCAACAACTCAAATAAAACACCAACTCCTAGGAATAACCAAACAGCCACTTCTCCGACCTGCTCCGTCTCCACAGGGGTGCACGCTCAACGACCGCTGGATGAAATGCAGCATCCCAAAAAGTGGTGGTGTCCTCGGCATCCTACGGCTGGTGTGACATCCCGAATTTCGGCCCATTTTTGGGTTTTATAAAACGCGTAATTTGTCAGTGTGCTTATAGTAAAATCTCGCCCGGGAACTGATCACTCCCTGTTATCATTTTAAATTAGAGATTTCGCTAGAATCGCACTCGATCGAATTTGGCCGTTATTTAGAGCCCAAACTTTGGTGTCGAATTTCTCGGAGTTCCGGGACGAATTTAATTGGACGGTGTCGATATTATTGCGGCCAGCGTCGGTATTACCCGGAGTATGTGAAAAGTGGATTTTTGATCGGGTGCGGATTTGGACTGGTAGACCTCCCTCGTGGTGTGTTTTGGCATATTTTATTTTGGCCATTTTCCTATATTATTAATTAGGATTATTGGGGACCGTTAGATCGTTTTTGGGTTTGAACCGTGTCCGTTGGATCACACTCGAGTGAGAGGTTTGACTTTGAGTCTCTCTCTCTCTCCTCTCTCCTCTGCGCGCCGCGTCTGCCCCCCATTGCGTGCACGTCTCCCTCCCCCCTTCCCCATGCAACTCTCTCTCTCCTCTTTCTTTTTCTTTTCTTTTCCTTTCTCTCTCTCTCTCTCTTCTCCTCTTCTTCTTCTTCGTTCGCTTCTTTTCCCCCTGACTGGTTCTGCTCCGCCGTGCCCTGCTCGCCGACCGCCGTTCCGCCTCCGCCCGATGCCGCCCCACCAGCCGCCGATGCCGCCGTCCTCCACGCGCCGCCGTGTCGCCCGGTAGCCCCGCCCGACTCTACCTTCTCCTCCTCCCGAGCGCGTGAGCTCGGCTCGCCGCCGTTCCCGCTGCCGCGAGTCTCCGCTGCGTCGCCTAGCCGCCCCCGTCGTCGCTACTCGCCGGCCAGCTCGCCGCCGCCGCCGCCCCCTTCTCGGCCCCAGCTTCTCTCTCCATCACCCTCGCCCTCACCGCCCAGGCCGACCTCCATCTCTCCTCCAGCTCGTCGCCGTCGCATTTGCCCATTGCCGCCGTCGCCGCGCTATACCGCCATCCCGCCTACCCCCTCGGCCTCCTCTCTCTCTCTCCCTCTCGCCCCCACCTCGACCGACCTCCACCCTCCTGCAGCTCGTCGTCGCCGCTCGCCACCACCGCGCAGCCGTCGCCGCCGCCGCCGGTTGCCGCCCCGACCAGCTAGCCCGGCCAAGGGCTGGCCGGCCAAGGCCGTGGCCAAGCAACTCCGGGCCGGCCAGAGCCGTAGCCAACCCAGGCCAGCCCCGGTCGTAGCCAAGCGAGCCCGAGCCGGCGGGCCGTGGCCGAAGCTCGCCGCCGGCGCCGTGCCCGTCCGATCCGACCAGCCCGTCTCCCGTCCGACTAGTGCGCGTCGCCCGTGCGCCCCGGCACGCCGCACGGCCATCGCGCTCGCTCGCCCAGGCACGCCGATTAGGCCATTGTGCCCGCGTTGGCCGGCCACCGCGCTGTTCGCCGCGCCCGCGCCCGATCCCGATCTTTGTTCACCCGGGCCATTTTGGGCCCGAGTCGACTTTTCTCGGGCCAAACTTAGGTAAGTGACTTCCTAAACCCTACCTAGTACTTTGGGTATTTTTAAACTTGTTTAGGATGTGATTAGTATCGGGTTAGAAATTAATTTAGGCGTGGGCTAATTAGATTGAGTGTGCCCGATTTATGAATTATTGTGGTGATAATTGTGTGGCTAATTTAGTGATTGACTGAGGTAAATAGCATGACTAAATTGTCGTGGCGCTTGTGGGTGAATTGGAATCAATTGAATGTGTTGACTTGAATGTCGGGTTGGTGGGCCGATGTGGGGAGCATGAATTGAGTTGACTGATGTGGCGTGCTAGATTGACATTGGTAAAAGGGTGGTGATTGAAATTGATTTATATGACTAAGAGCATAGTGAATTTTGTATTGTGGTGCATGTGCATGAGAAAAGCCCGGATCGATCGGAGGGCTGAGCCTGAGGCGTGTTTACGCGGGCTGTGAAAGGTGAGTTAGACCTGAGGCGTAGGTTACGCGGGTCATTGGAAAGGAAAAAATGTCCTGAGGCGTGGTTACGCGGGACGAAGCTCGGCTTGATCTAAGGGCTGACCTGAGGCGCAGTAGCGCGGGTCGTGGGAAAGTGTGAAATGTCCAGTGAGGGACGGAGCCCGGCTTGATCTGAGGGCTGACCTGAGGCGCAGTAGCGCGGGTCGTGGGAAAGTGTGAAATGTCCAGTGAGGGACAGAGCCCGGCTTGATCTGAGGGCTGAGCTGAGGCGCAGTAGCACGGGTCGTGGGAAAGTGTGAAATGTCCAGTGAGGGACGGAGCCCGGCTTGATCTGAGGGCTGACCTGAGGCGCAGTAGCGCGGGTCGTGAGAATGGGCCTGAGGCGCAGTGGCGCGGGCAGTGTGAAAAGACCTGGGAGGTCGTGAGAAAGTTGGCTGGACCACGCATGTTGCATAGTGTTTGATTATGAGGTGAATACTGCTAGGCATGGTATGGGACGTGCCCAAGTGGTTTTACCTTATAATCGAGACACGCGCGAGTGTTATTGTATGATGCATAGAAAATTTCCTTGT
The DNA here is from genome assembly GCF_021117445.2 of Syzygium oleosum. Classification (NCBI taxonomy): domain Eukaryota; kingdom Viridiplantae; phylum Streptophyta; class Magnoliopsida; order Myrtales; family Myrtaceae; genus Syzygium; species Syzygium oleosum. Next base: position 1,760,184 of record NW_026607510.1, on the reverse strand, counting down.
GTGATCTGAATATGAGCTCTGCTGGATGCACTAATGTGATTTGACTAATGTACAGTGTGGGCATGTGATTGGATGGCGAGGTAAGTCCATTGATGTGAATTATATATATGTTATCGGTTAGATTGCATGTTACAACTTGTCTGGGTACGCATTGGCCTATGTGGGGTATAGGGGATTGCTTATTGAGACTCGTTCTCACAGTTATTATATAACCATTTTCAGATCTGCGACCGTGATTGATTGGAGACGCCACCAGGATATCTCGGGGATGGAGGACGGGTCAAGTTACCCCATATTTTGTGTGCCCCTCTTTTGTATAGCGAAGTAGGATACCCCACCACTATTTCCTTTTGATGTTGTGTATTTGGAATTATTGTTTTGTGCTATCCCTTTGTCATATTTTATTATTTGCGTTGTTTTAAATTCGCTTCCGCTTGCCTTTATCGTTGGGTGTTTCGTTTGGGTCGGCGACGCGTCCTGGGACGTTGCGTTCAATACGACCGTTGAAGGGGTGTCGCGAGCCCGTTGGGGTCCGGGGCGTGACATCCCTGTTGATTTGGTATCAGAGCAAGGTTAGCTCGAACCAAGATGGTCGAAACTGAAGTGATAAGGAGCGATGACTTTGGGGTAGTCAGTTAAGGAGTCTTGTGTGCCATGCGTACCCCAGATAGTATGATTGTGATTGCTGAGTGATTTTATGCAATATTATATGAGGTGCAGTTGCGTCAGGACTTGAGGTAAGTGCACGAACTTTGTTGGTTGTGATTGGGTGTTGTTTGTGAGTGGCTACCTACTTAGTGAATTATTGTTGTGATTCACTACCTAGAGCTTAGACTGGTATAATTGGCCTAGGTCTTTAATTCTCGAGGGGAATTATAACAGGTAAGTGGATAGTGTGAATCCTGTGAATAAGAGTAGCTGAGGAAGAGGTCGAGGTCGTGTAGGTCCGCAAGTTAGAGTTGTGGGGGATTCCAGATGGGATGAGATTTTGAGGGCACTCGAGGGAGTTGGAATTTTAATGGGAAGGCAAACTGAGGAGTGAAATGCTACTGTTGCTACTAATGCCACTGATGCTGAGGCCATTATTGTCGCCGTTAATGGAAATGTTGGGAATCAAGGTCAAGGGCAAGTTAATGCAGCCAGATAGATGCGTCAGCTGGTTGGAAAATATTTGAAATCGAAACCTCTGAAGTTCGATGGTAAAGGTGACCCTGAGGCTACATTGCTTTGGAGGTATTCGGGTGCACTGGTGAGGAGAAAGTGACCCTGGCTATATATCAACTTTAAGGAAATGTAAATGATTGGTAAGAGGGCCCCCGAAGTGGGATATTTCATAGGGCATATTTCCAAGCTGGGGTATCGTTATCGAGGCCTTCAATGGGAGGTACTTTTAGAGAGCGCGTGAGGACAGAAAATGACAGAGTTTCTTCGGCTTCACTAAAATTGAAAGTCAGTCGATCAGTACGAGGTAGAGTTAGTAAGGTTGTTTAAGTACGCACCAAGGATAGTTAATGATCGTGTGGATAGGACAAGGAGGTTCCGGGATGGACTGAAACCGAACCTCCGCAGTCAGTTGATGTTAATGAACTTAAGGGATTGTAATGAGCTGTATGATAAGGCTTAAACGGTTGAAAGGGATATGAATAAGAGGGTTACCGTATATGGATCGCGGTACGCGCCGGCTAGGGACAATAGGAACTTTGGAATGAAGTCTATGACAGAGAATCGGAGATTTGTCCCTTTAGTAAGAAAGGACTTTGGGAAGCCGAGTTACTACTCCAATACCGCATGTCGATCTTGTGGAAAGAGGCACGGGAATGGCCCCTGCCCAGGTGGACCTGGAGTGTATTTTGGATGTGGCCAACATGGTCACCAAGTGAGAAACTACCCGAACCGATAAGCTAGATCGTTAATACGGCAACAACAACCGCAAGTAGGACATTAAGCGAGAGCTGCCTCGCGTAATAACCAGATTAACCGCAGGCACAAGGAAAGATGTACGCGGTGGTTGGGAAGGAATCAGAGGATTTGTCTTGAAAGTCTGGATGCGTTATGTGATGATAGTGGGTGCAATAAGAGAGGATTTTGAAATTATAACTTGAATGGTCATGTAAGACTTATAATCACTTATGGTGAATAGGTGCAATCATTTTAAGGATTTCTGAATTACTGATGACATTTTTGGACTGGTTTGGAAGGATGAGTGTTGCTTAGAAATTTCAGATTTTGTAAAGAATCGATGTGATTTGTTTTGGGAGACTGTGGATTAAAATTGGATGGGTTGAGTTTTGTCTTTGAGATATAGGAAGATAATTATTTTGTGGTTGACTAGTTGGTTGAGGAACCAAGACTAAAGGATATAGTCGAAGTGTGTAACCTTCCCGATGTCTTTCCTCAGGAATTGCCGGGATTGCTACTTGATAGTGAAGTGGAGTTGTGGTTGAGTTGGCCCTAGGAACGGAACCAATTTCGAAAGCGCCCTATAGGATGTCACTGTCGGAATTGAAAGAATTGAAAGTCCAAATGCAAGAGTTGTCGGATAAAGGCTTCATTCGCCCTAGTGCGTCTTCATGGAGAGCACCAGTGTTATTCGTGAGGAAAAATGATGGATCATTACGGTTGTGCATTAACTACAGACAGCTGAACCAGGTGACCATTAAGAATAAGTACCCGTTGCCAAGGATAGATAACATATTTGATCAGTTACAAGAGGCGTCAGTGTTTTCTAAGATCGATTTGAAGACTGGCTATCACCAATTGAGGATCAAGAAGGAGGACGTGCCGAAGTCGGCATTTAGGACGAGGTATGGACACTATGAGTTTACGGTAATGCCGTTTGGACTGACGAACGCCCCTGCAGCCTTTATGGATTTAATGAACCGGGTATTCAAGGAATTCTTAGACCAGTTCGTCATTGTCTTCATCGATGATATTCTAGAGTATTCAAAGAGTTCCGAGGAATATGAGGTACATTTGGAAAGAGTTCTACGGACGTTAAGGGAGCATGCACTGTATGCTAAGTTTAGCAAGTGCGAGTTTTGGCTGAACCGTGTAGCGTTTCTTGGGCACATAATTTCCGGAGAAGGAATCTCCGTGGATCCGGCAAAGATTGAGGCAGTGATGGATTGGCCAAGACCGACGACAGTTACTGAGGTTCGAAGCTTCTTAGGACTGGCAGGTTACTATAGACGATTTGTAGAAAGATTCTCGGCAATAGCCACTCCATTGACAAGGTTGCTTAAGAAGGAGACTAAGTTTGAATGGACGGAAAAGTGCGAAGAGAGCTTTCGGGAGTTGAAGCAGAGATTGACAACTGCGCCAGTGCTAACGATCCCTTCAGGACCGGGAGGATATGAGATTTATAGCGGTGCTTCGCTCAAGGGATTGGGATGCGTGCTAATGCAACATGGAAGGGTGGTTGTTTATGCATCGCGTCAGTTAAGGCCTCATGAGATGAACTACCCAACTCACGACTTGGAATTGGCAGCAATCGTTTTCGCACTTAAGATTTGGAGGCACTATTTATATGAAGAACGGTTCCACATTTATACGGACCATCAGAGCCTCAAGTATTTGTTTTCGCAGAAAGAATTGAATAAGAGGCAAAGGCGTTGGATGGAGCTTTCGAAGGACTATGACTGTGATATTTTGTATAATCCCGGAAAAGCCAACCAGGTAGCGGATGCCTTAAGCCGAAAATCGAGCATCGCGCAATTATTAGTCAAAGAGTGGATTTTATTGGAAGGAGCGTGAGACTCAGAATTTAAGTTCGAGGTAGAACGCCTCTCCAGTCTGGTGGCAACGTTAAGGATTAAACCGAAAGTGCAAGCCAAGATCAAGACGTTGCAGTCTACGGACCTTGAGATTCAGAAAATCGTGAGTATGGATAACACTAAGAGGAAACCGGACTTCCGAGTGTTTGAAGATGGAATTCTTAAATTTCGAGGACGTTTGTGTGTGCCCGATGATTTGGAGCTTAAGGAAGAGATTTTGTCGGAGGCTCATAGGAGCAATTACAGTATCCACCCGGGCAGCACTAAGATGTACCAGAACCTTCGTCAACACTATTGGTAGAATGGAATGAAAGTAGACGTAGCCAAGCATGTGGCCAAGTGTTTGACGTGCCAACAAGTGAAGGCACAACATTGTAAGCCTGGTGGAATGTTGCAACCGTTGGAAATCCCAGAATGGAAATGGGAACATATCACAATGGATTTTGTAACGGGACTGCCGAGAAGCCAGAGGGGACATGATTCTATTTGGGTGATAGTAGATAGATTGACGAAGTCAGAGCACTTCCTGGCGGTGCGAAAGGACTTCGAGCTAGAAAGGCTGGCAGAGTTATATGTGCGACAAGTTGTTCGTCTTCATGGAGTACTGGTATCAATCACTTAGGACCGTGATCCCCGGTTTACTGCGAATTTTTGAAAAAGTCTCGCAATCGGCCATGGGGACTAAGTTGCAATTCAAGCACGGCCTATCATCCGCAGACGGATGGCCGGTCGAGAGGACTATTCGGACATTAGAGGATATGCTGAGGGCGTGTGTGTTAGACTTTCAGGGCAAGTGGGAAGAACAGTGGCATTTGGTGGAATTTGCCTACAATAATAGCTACTAGCAGAGTATCAGAATGGCACCGTTTGAGACACTATATGGCAGGGCGTACAAAACACCATTGTGTTGGGATGAAGTGGAGGAAAGAAGTATAACGGGTCCAGAGTTAGTTCAGCAATCGGTGAAAACAGTAAAGGCTATCCGGGAAAGGTTGAGAACAGCCCAGAGTGGTCAGAAAAGTTACGCAGACCGAAGGCATAGGCCGTTAGAGTTTCAGATTGGCGACCATGTATTTCTTAAGATCTCGCTAATGAGGGGACTATCTCGGTTTGGCAAGAAAGGGAAACTAAGTCCAAGGTATATAGGCCCGTTCGAGATTTTGGAAAGGATTGGGACGTTGGCCTACCGTCTCGCCTTGCCGCCGAATTTGTCGCAAGTTCATAACGTCTCCCACGTGTTGATGTTGAGAAAGTACGAACCGGATCCGACCCACGTGCTGAATCATGTGGTAATAGACGTGGACGACATGGTGTCGTACGTGGAGAAGCCAGTTCGGATCGAGGACAGGAAGGAACAGGCTTTGAGGAGCAAGACGATTCCGTTGGTTAAAGTTATCTGGGAACATCACGGGACGGAAGGTGCCACATGGGAAAGCGAGGAGGCGATGCGACAACAGTACCCCCAATTGTTTGAGTAGTCGGGTTTGGATTGTAAATTTCGAGGACGAAATTTTTGTAAGGGGGGAAGAGTTGTGACATCCCGAATTTCGGCCCATTTTTGGGTTTTATAAAACGCGTAATTTGTCAGTGTGCTTATAGTAAAATCTCGCCCGGGAACTGATCACTCCCGGTTATCATTTTAAATCAGAGATTTCGCTAGAATCGCACTCGATCGAATGTGGCCGTTATTTAGAGCCCAAACTTTGGTGTCGAATTTTTCGGAGTTCCGGGACGAATTTAATTGGACGGTGTCGATATTATTGCGGCCAGCGTCGGTATTACCCGGAGTATGTGAAAAGTGGATTTTTGACCGGGTGCGAATTTAGACTGATAGACCTCCCTCGTGGTGTGTTTTGGCATATTTTATTTTGACCATTTTCCTATATTATTAATTAGGATTATTAGGGACCGTTAGATCGTTTTCGGGTTTGAACCGTGTCCGTTGGATTGCACTCGAGTGAGAGGTTTGACTTTGAGTCTCTCTCTCTCTCTCTCCTCTCTCCTCTGCGCGCTGCGTCTGCCCTCCCTTGCGTGAACGTCTCCCTCCCCCCTTCCCCATGCAACTCTCTCTCTCCTCTTTCTTTTTCTTTTCTTTTCCTTTCTCTCTCTATCTCTCTTCTCCTCTTCTTCTTCTTCGTTGGCTTCTTTTCCCCCTGACTGGTTCTGCTCCGCCGTGCCCTGCTCGCCGACGGCCGTTCCGCCTCCGCCCGACGCCGCCCCACCAGCCGCCGATGCCGCCGTCCTCCCCGCGCCGTCGTCGTGCCGCCGTGTCGCCCGTAGCCCCGCCCGACTCTGCTTTCTCCTCCTCCCGAGCGCGTGAGCTCGGCTCGCCGCCGTTCCCGCCGCCGCGAGTCGCCGCCGCGTCGCTCTAGCCACCCCCGCGCCGCCGCCGCCGGCCAAATTGCCTCGCCCGGCCGTCCGGCCAGCCCGCCGCCGCCCCGTTCTCGGCCCCAGCCTTCTCTCTCTCCTCACCCTCGCCCTCACCGCCCGGGCCGACTTCCATCTCTCCTCCAAATGCCACCGTCGCAGCTGCCACTGCCGCCGTCGCCGCGAGCCAGATAGCCGCATCGCCGCCGGTCCGCCACCCCCTCAAATTCACCTCCTCTCTCTCTCCCTCTCGCCCCCACCCCGACCGACCTCCACCCTCCCGCAGCTCGTCGTCGCCGCTCGCCACCACCGCGCATTGCCGCTGCCGCGGTCCGTCGCCCTGACTAACCTAGCTAACAAATTTCTGGCCAACAAAGCCGGCCAGTTAGCTGGGCCGCCCCGGCCGTAGCCAAGCGGCCCAGCCGCCGGGCTATGGCCGAGCTCGCTCGGCGCCGTGCCCGTCTCGACCAGGCGCGTCGCCCGTCCGACCAGGGCGCGTCGCCCGTGCGCCTCTGCACGCCGCACGGCCATCGCGCCCGCGCGCCAGGCACGCCGATTGGCCATTGTGCCCGCATTGGTCGGCCACTGCGCCTGTTGGCCCGCGCCCGCGCCCAGTCCGGTACTGTTCACCCGGGCCATTTTGGGCCCGAGCCGACTTTTCCCGGGCCAAACTTAGGAAAGTGACTTCCTAAACCCTACCTAGTACTTTGGGTATTTTTAGACTTGTTTAGGATGTGATTAGTATCGGGTTAGGAATTAATTTAGGCGTGGGCTAATTAGATTGAGTGTGCCCGATTTATGAATTATTGTGGTGATAATTGTGTGGCTAATTTAGTGATTGACTGAGGTAAATAGCATGACTGAATTGTCGTGGCGCTTGTGGGTGAATTGGAATCAATTGAATGTGTTGACTTGAATGTCGGGTTGGTGGGCCGATGTCGGGAGCATGAATTGAGTTGACTGATGTGGCGTGCTAGATTGACATTGGTAAAAGGGTGGTGATTGAAATTGATTTATATGACTAAGAGCATGGTGAATTTTGTATTGTGGTGCATGTGCATGAGAAAAGCCCGGATCGATCGGAGGGCTGAGCCTGAGGCGTGTTTACGCGGGCTATGAAAGGTGAGTTAGACCTGAGGCGTAGGTTACGCGGGTCATTGGAAAGGGAAAAATGTCCTGAGGCGTGGTTACGCGGGACGAAGCCCGGCTTGCTCTGAGGGCTAACCTGAGGTGCAGTAGCGCGGGTCGTGGGAAAATGTGAAATGTCCGGTGAGGGACGGAGCCCGGCTTGATCTGAGGGCTGACCTGAGGCGCAGTAGCACGGGTCGTGGGAAAGTGTGAAATGTCCAGTGAGGGACGAAGCCCGGCTTGATCTGAGGGCTGACCTGAGGCGCAGTAGCGCGGGTCGTGGGAAAGTGTGAAATGTCCAGTGAGGGACGGAGCCCGGCTTGATCTGAGGGCTGACCTGAGGCGCAGTAGCGCGGGTCGTGAGAATGGGCCTGAGGCGCAGTGGCGCGGGCAGTGTGAAAGGACCTGGGAGGTCGTGAGAAAGTTGGCTGGACCACGCATATTGCATAGTGTTTGATTATGAGGTGAATACTGCTAGGCATGGTATGGGACATGCCCAAGTGGTTTTACCTTATAATCGAGACACGCGCGAGTGTTATTGTATGATGCATGGAAAATTTCCTTGTGTGATCTGAATATGAGCTCTGCTGGATGCACTAATGTGATTTGACTAATGTACAGTGTGGGCATGTGATTGGATGGCGAGGTAAGTCCATTGATGTGAATTATAGATAAGTTATCGGTTAGATTGCATGTTACAACTTGTCTGGGTACGCATTGGCCTATGTGGGGTATAGGGGATTGCTTATTGAGACTCGTTCTCACGGTTATTATATAACCATTTTCAGATCTGCGACCGTGATTGATTGGAGACGCCACCAGGGTATCTCGGGGATGGAGGACGGGTCAAGTTACCCCATATTTTGTGTGCCCTTCTTTTGTATAGCGAAGTAGGATACCCCACCACTATTCCCTTTTGATGTTGTGTATTTGGAGTTATTGTTTTGTGCTATCCCTTTGTCATATTTTATTGTTTGGGTTGTTTTAAATTCGCTTCCGCTTGCCTTTATCGTTGGGTGTTTCGTTTGGGTCGGCGACGCGTCCTGGGACGTCGCGTTCAATACGACCGTTGAAGGGGTGTCGCGAGCCCGTCGGGGTCTAGGGCGTGATAGCTGGGGGTCTGAAAATATTTCGGTTTACACAACCGTGAGACGAATCTCATCGAGTATGACCCCCTAAACCTAGGCTAGGCTAACATGCAATCTCCTGACCGACAGCACAAAACAACATAACCAACCAATTTATAAATAAACTCTGACCTAGGCCCTCTGACCCAGATCTCTTACCTGGCTGACCCTGCAGGTTAGACAGTTCAATATGTAATAATCACGGCACGTACGCCAATCCCATGGTCGCACACCGAGTCTCACACACTCGCATGCCAATCAATGCATGTTTATGCATGCAAATGTCATTGACATGTCATACACATTTCTTTGGCCCACTGGCCCACACTGGCACACTTGCCCAAATTAATTATTATTACGACTCGAGTCATCAATTTTTTCACGGCCCGGTGCATCTAGCCTGCTTCAAAGTGCATGACGCGCAGCAACCGATCTGGCCCAGTGTCTCTAGCCTGCTTCAAAGTGCAAGAGGCACAACACTGATCTCCTTGCGAACCAGAGCCTGCTTCAAAGTGCATGAGGATGGTCGCCTTCCGGACGTACCGGGCATCGTCCTGCTTCAAAGTGCATGAGGACGGTATCGACCCGAAGGTCCGTAGGTGATCACACAACTCATTATTATCTGAACCCAGCGTATAACGCTTCAGGGTATTTTAGGTGATCACATGCTCATGGCAGGCACGCATTCTCGCACAATTCATCACACGCCTCATTCCCGGCATTCATTATGCGTGCCATGAAATGCAAAACAATGCAACATGAGCATCAGCACAATTCAAGCATTCAGTTAATTTCATGCCGCAACAATCGTTCACTGGCCAATTAATACCATGCGGCTCAATTCCACAATGTGCAATTCAATAATCCAATCAAGCCATCATATGGCCAATCACACTCCGCACAAGTCGGCCACGCAGTCACGCGACATGGCATTACTCAATTTTCCAACAATTGGGTACAGAAATCAACCAGTCAATCAACCCGGGCATACCCAGCAGTCCAATCACATAATCCCCGATTAATTTGTGCTAGTCCAATAATTATTTCTAATAATCCCACTAAATTCCTTAGACTTAATTTCCAACGATCGATCCTCAATCCAGTCCGAATTACACACTGGTACTACCTAATCCAGTCCAGACTACACCGATAATACCTAAGCCAACATGCCGAACACAATCATTCACCAAATCAACGAATTCAACGCATCCTTGGCACATTCAATATATTTCCACTTTGGTTCAACGAATCCCACATTCATTCGCACGTTCATTCCAAGGTAGTTCAATGCGTTAAAGGCCCGCCCTGGGCAAATCCATCTCAATAGTTGTTCTCACCACTTCGGGGTCATTCAATAGGATTTATACACGTCCTAATCATCCCCTAAAAATGCCTAAATTCTTGTCATTAGTCCATTATTCTTAGAATATTCAACTTGGGCACAAATTAGGCATTTTCGGTACTGAATGAACAGTACCAGGAAAAATTAACATTTAGGCACTAAACCACCTTTAAACCATCTCATTAAGGCCTAATCACCTACTCCAAACATCCAACCACCAAATACATATAATAAAGCCTCAAATGAGCTTAATTAACACTTGAATTGTCTAATTTCAAGCCTTGAATCATTGAATTCAATTAGTGCAAAACTTAGACAAATATGCACAATTTCGGTACTTTGTGAACAGTACCAGAACAGGGGTTGTTTTGAACACTAATCCACACTTAAATAACCTCATTAAGCCCTAATGACCTATCATAATCATCCTACACCCAAATAAACATCATTAGGTCCTAAATGAGCTTAATTAACCCCTAATTACCCCCTAAGGACACAATTAGACTAATTAAGGGTTTGGGGTTTATACTCGCCTATTAGCGACTCGGGACGACGGGAACGGGCGGTCGATCACCGACGCGCGGTAAGGATCGACGGCGGCGTTCCGATGCAAGCCGGCGGTCCGCGGCGACGACGGAAACGGCGATTTGCTGCTGTTTGCTTCGTTCAGCTGCTTGGAAATGGGCCGAGGGTGGGCGATCTTGGGCGGAAAGGGCTGCTGGTGGTGCCGGCTCGCGGGGACAGCTACGGGCCGGAATGCTGTTCCGGCGTGAAACTGCCGGTTTGGGCCAGAACGTGAACCTACAGAACGTAAAATGGGAAAGAAGAAGGAAATTCTCGGGGATTTGGCCGAATGGTCTGCTGGAGAGAGAGTGATCTGGTCAAATAAGGGTCAACAATTGATTTAGTGGGTTCCAAGTGTCAAGATCTAGGCCAATTGGACAATTTTGCCCTTGATCCAAGGGCTATCCTTCCTTCTCATCCAATAATTTAGGGGTAAAATGGTCATTGATCCTTAACCCAAGCTGACCAGACCTGGTTTAGCCCTAACTCACCTTGGTTAGTCCCCTAATTAAATCCAAAATTCGGAATTACCAAAAATGGGTCCAAGGGCATTTTGGTAATTTTTCGGTCCCGGGTCAAAATTTCAATTTTCGCACACACGCGTTCCATATGTGCGTGGCCAACATAATATGGCGTCGGAATCGCGAAATTCACTTTTTAAGTCCTCGAAAACTGACTGCAAAGTTTCGGGAATAAAATAATATTATTTTTTTCAATTTTTGTCGATATTCCACTTTTTGGCCAAAACCACTCTAAATGTGCATGGCCACCTCAAAATGACATTGGCCGTGAAAAATAACCTCAAACGGCCTCCGAATCCGGCCTCGGTGCCCACAGGGGCAAAACCGTAATTTCTCACCCTCGGACCGAAATTCAAATTTTCACTCGTACTAACCCTAAACGTGTGTGGCCTGCGTAATATGACGTCAAATTCCCAAAAATAGTCTCTTAAGCTTTCGAAAATCGACCTCGAAATTCGGGCTCAATTCCCTGAACAAAACTCGCTAAACTTTCAATTTTAGGGTCTCTCACTAACGGGCGGTTGTTTAGGAGTTACGCGTATCGACCTAGGGCTATCCATATCGTAATGGTCTCGATCATTGAGAGAATGAGAAATTATCATTAGTTCCAGAGGTCACGATCGCTCGGTTCAAGTTCAAGACTGGTTGGCCACGTGTACTTTCGGTCTTGCAGAATCACCTGCGATCCGATGGTACATCATTGGCCTTGGCCAAACCAGATCCGTTACCTTTCCTAAGATCGGTCCATACTGGTTCATAATATTCTCTCGTCATTTCTCAAGATCGGTGCCCAATTCACGATCGGGTCCCTGGTCCACGTACCATTTTCCTAGTTAGCCATACCCCATTGGTTAGTATCCCGAGAGTGATCAGCTCTGGGCGAGACTTACTAAAATGAAATGCGAAATATGGTCAATTTATTGATCTCGGAATTCATCGAAATTCAGGCTGTTACAGCGGACATGGAGACCGAAATGAAGCAAGTCTTCGCCTTTCTTCGACAACTCTCAAATCAAGTGGAACATCTGTCAGTCCGCTTAGACCAACTCACCATGACTCCGCTTCACTATCCAAGACCAGGGGTGATGATTCAAATGGAGCCCTCCAGTGTCAATCAAAAAGGTAAAGACGTCATAGCTGACAATGTCCACAAGTCTCCTGATCCTAAGGAATTGAGCACCTTATGCCCAAAGTTCATGCAACGTGAACAATACAAACCCGGTATCCCTCCACCCCAAAAGCGAAATAACAAAAAGCAGTTCACGCTACTCCCTTGGCCTATGTCTCAGATCTTGCCTATTCTCCTGGAAAAGAGGTTGCCTGTTAAAGAGCCAAAGCGTGAAAATCTTGAGCGTTTCCCCAACTACGATCCCTCCAAGGCATGTGACTATCATTTGGGTGAAATGGGATATTCCGTCAATGACTGTGTTGTCTTGAAGAATAAGGTCCAGAAATTGTTGAATGCAAAGATGCTTTCATTCCGCAATGCATCACCCAATCAAGCAGGAGGCGCGGATGTCGTCATTGAGTAAATTGAAGACTTAATTTTCCTCCCTTAGAATAGAGGCATATTTAATAGTTTAAATCCTCCCCTATGTGGGAACTTTTCTTGCTTTTTAAAGTCTCAGTTGTTTTCTAAGATTTCCAGTTTTCTGAATTTTTTAATTATGCTTGAAATTTTAGTATTGCAATTTCTATTCCAACAAATGTAATTCGCCTGAATTATTCAAATGAATTACAAATGTTTTGTTTTGAGGGCTTGAAGAAGTATCCCAAACCGGCCCGTTGATGATATCCAGCCGTGTAAAGGAAAGTGTTCTGAGGCCCGGCCTTCCTCATGCTTCCTTGTCTCTAAGCTTTTGAAAATAAAACAAACGTTTTATCATTTTTCAAAAGGACCGAAAAAAAGAACGGTGGTGAAAAAGCATGCATGCTCATAGCCCTATTTATCTTTCTAACTCACCTACTTCGTGTCTCAGAGCATACTCCTTTTTGATTTGTTATTACAAAGGGGACATTTGGAAATGGCACAAACTGAAGAGCACATCAGCCCTTGGTAATGATCGCAGACCGACTAATCCAATAGGGACAGTCCGAGCAAAGATCAGCCAACCTTCAAATGAAACATGGGGCAAATCTCATTACTACCAGTGGGTGATATCAGCCCCAGAGAGTCAAAGAGAATGCTGAGCATTCCTTGACTCCATGATGAGCGAAACATCATTTCGTACAAAAGTCGGGGGCAGATCAAGAAAAGATTACCCATTTTGAAAGAAAAAGGTATGTCTTATTCCTTAACAAATTTTGGAAATGAAATTCCATCCATTTTCTTTTGCAGATAATGATCTGGGGAACATGCTAGACTCTGACGTGCTAACAAGCCGGATAGAACACCAATGTTGGGACCTCTCGAATAAAACATAACGAAGAAGTGCTCAATTGGAAGAGTAGACTAGGGAGCATGCGATCTCCCAGTCCATAAAAAAGGGTGTATTTCGTTGCTAAAGTTCATCCACTTTAGCATAGAAATGCATATCTTTTCCTTTTACATAGGACAAAAATGAGTAAAGAACACTCATGGTAGCAAGTCTAACTGGAAAGGGTTTCGCACATGACAAAATTGCGTCAAGGCCAATCCTGGCAACCACGGAAGTCTCGATGGTAGTCACGCCCATGTCCGTCAAAGACCTTTAAAGCAGAGATTAGCCTTGCTACGAAGATCCCCATGCAAGCAATTGCACATGCCCTGTGCAGTCAGGAATCAGAACACTTATGAGAAACTCCTCAACATGCCGGGACCGCATTGACACAGCATGCGCTGACAATAGAACTGTCTAATTAGGAGCACCCTTAGCTATAGAGGATTTCATTCGAGCTTCGAGACCAAGACTATGGAGGAGCAGACTGAGAGAGAGAAGGCTGAACAAAGTAAAGAGGAGAAAAGACTCTGCTAGCTTTGAAGACAAAATGGAAGAAGGGTAATTTGTATCGTTCTCAATTTACCCTCAATCCTCTCATTTCTAACATAAGCTCATGTTTTTGTCAGAAGGGAATTATCAACATCCGAGAAAACTCAAGGAGTTGTCAGTTTAATCTCAAATAAAGGGAATCACGAAGGGTAATGTTGTATCGTTCCTAATTCCTGTCCCTCAAAGAACCGTTCATTAATACTGTCTTCCTTATTACCTTGCAGGTATATCATATTATTGCAGCATAGGTAAGTATCTCTTTCCCTAAAAACTTTTCTCATAAGAGTACAAAGAAACAAAGAATGAGGAAACATGTTAAAGCAAATGAATGCTTAACCTTCCTCCAAGTGCATCGCATATCTTTCGAAAAGAATTTTGCATGGTAATTGTACCTGTTTAATTCACCAATTCCCTGTGAAAATCTGGACAATTCGACGAATGGTGTCGAACTACTCCGATGTATTGAACGAGGTGTGTCAGGATGATGAGAGGCAATCCTTAGTCTAGACACATTCTCACGTACCAAACCCTTTCAAGATGAGCGAAAAGGTTTCATTTCTACAAGGTAAAGGGATTTCTCGCATAAGGTACGGTAGCCAAAATGACGAGAGGCCGTTCATTTCTCTACCCCATACACTACCGTTTATCCTTTGCTTGACCATTTAAGCCCATACACTCGGAAGTTCCTTTTAAATTACCACTGTCAAGAACCACCCCACATTGGGGCAGCTTGAGGTAAATCGGCATCACAGGGAGGATTCAAATTCAGAGGGAGCAAGAAGAGCGTCCCTCCCTTTCGGTCACCACCCCCGTGGCTTCGGCCTCGTCGTCTTCACGGGTCCGGCGGTCCTCGACAGAGTCCTCCAAGACAAGCACATCATCGACGGCAAGACGGTCGAGGTTAAGAGGGCTTTGTCAAGAGAGGAGCAGCAAACTAAAGCCTGTCCAAAATGCCAACATGTCATTGATTACAGTGATATTTTCGCCTAGCAACTGAGCAAGACAAGAAGGATGAGGAGTTTGTAATATCTAAAATTTTCTATGATCATCAGCCGCAGCAGCTCGCACAAGGTGAAAAGATGAATAGAAATTTTCCTGCCCTCACTCGCATTAATCTTTGAGTGTTATTATTGCAGATGAACTCTCATGATAATTTAAGTGCCCTAGGATGATGAAGAGCAATTCTTCTTCTATCTCATACACTTATATCCCTTGCTAGCCCAATTGAGCCGGCGATTTCATTCCGTATGAACCCAGTTGGTGATCATCCCCCTACACCGGGGCAAGGTAAAAGTCACCACAGTTTGAGCATCATGGTCCTAAGTACCGAATGAAGATGAAAACTTCAAGAGCCAAATAATATTGTTCTGTTCAAACTTGTTCAGGCTAGTCCTGACAACACCAAAAGAACACCAAAAAATGCTAAAAACTAGGGGCATGAAAAAGCAGTATGCCCGGTAAAAGCAAGGCCAATGCCCATAGACAAAAAGCGATAAAAAAGGGCGAAAGAATTTGTATTCCCAAGCAAATTTGCAAATATTAGACAAAAGTCCAAGAAGCCAAGGCGCCAAATTACTCCGGGAAGTTGTCCAAGAGGATCCTGACGGTGAAGAAAAAGACAGGTGACAACGCCAAGATGATCACCAACTTTCACCCTTACACACATTTTTTAGCCTAACGATCCTTTCGTTTCTCAACCGTGAACCGAGCTTACGTTACATCCCTCATGAAGTCTCTTCTGACTAAGGCACTTGAATTAACGTGGAATTTCAAATGTTTATAAACAATGCTCGAGGAAGTGTGAGTAAGACTATTTCTATCTCGTTTTGTAGGGTTCTTGACTTGTAAACCTGGATATGATTGCAGAATATTTTCTTTCATGGCATTGACTCGGACAGTCTCCTTTGTTAAGCCATTGACCAAACCTACATTACGACCCTGAAGAAGACCTCTTAGATTGGTAGTATCGTACCGCTTGCGAGAAAACTCATACCCTTGTTGATGTGATAACGGTCAGATTGAGTGTTTTCGATGTTCCCGCCTTAATGGTCTGGACAAATAATCCTTTTCAAATGAGAGTGAGTGGAAAGTCCTTTCTAACTGAAGGTCCCTCGTTCAGCATCTCGAGAAGTCCACCTTGCGAGCAAAAATTATCTTGATTGCCCTCAGTGGATGTTTAGTGATGCAAACATGGCAAAATCATCATGCATGAACTTTCAAATGCGCATTCTGGAATAGCCTAGTTTGTCTACCATTGATGAATGCATGCATATTTGCGCTAACCCTCTTTGATAAGTAAAATATCCTCAAAGACTCAAAGAACATATGACCTTTGGAGCGTCTCCAAAGATGTCACAAAAAATTTCTTCTATTCCCCAAGTGGAATTGACACAGCATGCTTTTGCAGCTCAGAGTTTTAATCCCCAGTGATAGAACACGAAAATTCGGGCGCCAAAGAAGCCCTCATTATCATCCCGAGAGAGATGTCCCGAAAAAGGTCGGGTATTCAGCAGATGATACATCAAACCTCCGGGTAAAAAACCCTAGGTATTTTATCAGAATTCTTTTCAAACTACCCAAAAGGTAAACAGGGTGTTCCTTTGAAAAAGAAAAGCATCTTGACTTGCTGGTCAAGATATTTCATTCGATATTTTAGAATAGCCTCAGTTGTCTATTTCTATAATGAATGCGTATGTCTTCGCCAAAAGAAAAACTTGTCTGATAGGAGACACGCCCTTAAGAGACAGGAACGTGCCCAGGTAAGTATATTCTACCCATGCTCGGTTCCAAAAATCCATGTACCTACGATTGTTATGGTACCCCTCCTGATCATTGGATTGACCCATTTTGTTCACCAACTGAACATTGGATTGACCCCTTTGTTCACCAACTAAACATTGGATTGACCTCTCTATTCACCAGGTACCTACGATTGTTATGGTACCCCTCCTGAACATTGGATTGACCCCTTTGTTAACCAACTGAACATTGGATTGATCCCTTTTGTTCACCAACTGAACATTGGATTGACCCCTCTGTTCACCAGGTACCTACGATTGTTATGGTACCCTTTGAACATTGGATTGACCCCTTTGTTCACCAACTGAATATTGGATTGACCCCTCTTTTCACCAGGTATCTACGATTGTTATGGTACCCTTTGAACATTGGATTGACCCCTTTATTCACCCTCATGAGCACAGGATTAAACCCCTCTGTTCACATCAAGTCATTTCAGGTACCCTTTATGATGCAGGTGCTTTGGCAAAGCAAAATCAGTCAAGGCGACCGAAGAAAGGTTCGGGTCCTAAACAAACGAAATCAAGTCAAGGCGACCGAAGATAGGTTCGGGTCCTAGGCAAGCGATTTCCCCAGTCAAGGCGACCGAAGAAAGGTTCGGGTTCGAGACAAATGAAATCCAGTCAAGGGGACAGAAGATAGGTTCGGGTCCTAGGCAAGCAATTTC
This sequence comes from Syzygium oleosum, assembly GCF_021117445.2. NCBI lineage: Eukaryota > Viridiplantae > Streptophyta > Magnoliopsida > Myrtales > Myrtaceae > Syzygium > Syzygium oleosum. The sequence goes on along the minus strand of NW_026607510.1, from coordinate 1,742,927 downwards.
CCCAGTCAAGGCGACCGAAGAAAGATTCGGGTCCTAGACAAACGAAATCCAGTCAAGGCGACCGAAGATAGATTCGGGTCCTAGGCAACCGATTTCCCCAGTCAAGGAGACCGAAGAAAGGTTCGGGTCCTAGACAAACCATTTCTCCGTCACGGCGACCGAAGACAGGTTCGGGTCCTCGACACACAATATCAACTATCTGGAATTACTCTACCCTTCGGCAAGGTAAGTAGCCCCAGGTATGTTTTTATTTGCTTTAAAACGCATCATCTTATTGCATCATAAAAAATTGGGACTCACGGTCTCGCCAAAAAATAATATTCATTGAGCATGCATAGGCCAAATTTAGGTGTAATTTTATCTTTGAACGTAACCTCTGCGAGCTCAATCTCTGCGAGCTCACTTTCAAAGAGGGGCAGGTGTTGACACCTATTTTTAATTTGCCCAAAATTAATTACACAAAATTTAGGAGTTAATTTTCTTTAATTCCTAAAACAAAAAATATTTCTATTTAAATGCATTGCATATAGAAATTAGGCACATTTGTATTAATAGAGTCTATCAGAGTGTTTAAAAAAAAACATTCCGAGTTGGGTCGGGTCGGGGCCGGGCCGACCCGGCCTTTTTCTTTTTCCTCTTTCTTTCCCCCCGCGGGCCTCCGTCCTTTTCTTTTCTTCCCCCTCTCCCCCCTGCGCGGTTGGGCCTGGCTCGGCCCAGCACCTTCTCCTCCTTCCTTCTCCCCCTCTCGGCCGTCCCTTTCGCCTCCCCTGTTTGCCCCTGTTCTGGCCGCAGGGTGACGCACGGCGGCGCAGCTCCGCGCCGTCCCTATCTGGCCAGAGCAAGGCCGGGGGAGCACGCTAATGGGACTGGCATTAATTTCCAGTCCCGTCTTCCCCGATTTCCCGGGTTCTCCTCTCTCCCTTCTTCCTCTCTTCCTCACGGTACTGAACCGGCCCTCCTGCTCTGCACCGGCCTAAGTGGCCGCGAAAGTCACGGGCCAGAGTAGGCCGGTGCAGGCCGTCGTCAGCGTGCGTGGGGAGCAGGTGAGACGCGTTCGCCGGGTGTAAAAGCCGAAGAGAGAGAGAGAAGCCGGGGTCGACCATTTTCAGAGAGAGAAAACAGAGAAGAGAGAGAGACAGAGAGAAGTCAGAGAGAAAAGAGAGAGAAAGAGGACAGGTTTGTGTGTTTTGCAGGTCTCAACAGCCTCGTCTTCGCCTGCAGAGCAACCGGAAATCCCCTGGACACGTCGTCAACTGGTGAGCTCTCTCCGACCTCGGTGTTGCTCTGTTCACCCCTGTTTCTGTGCCTGGTTTGGCCGGGACTCGCGCCGGCCGTTTCGCGCGAATCCCGGCCCATACTGTCGTTCCTTATAGCCCGTGTGTCATCACCAAAGGTAAGCTAGGCCGTAGGAGCCGACCAGGTCGCTGGAGAAGGTCGAAATGTCCCTATTTTAGTCATGCCTGCCAACTGTTTGTTAAAATGTCTCAAAGAGACCGGTTTGTGTTTGAGTTTCGCCGGAGAGTAGGGGGCCGAACGGTAACTCAACCGACTCAGGTAGGTGTCGTGAAGATTACTAGAGTCCAGATAAGGCAGAATCGTGGTCTGGGTACGTCGGCCAAGCTCCGATCGGCGTCCGGATTAACGAACTCTGATCGGGTCTTGACCGGTGATTGTTCCGACCGGATCTCCGGCGACCAAGCACCGGGCTCTCTTCAGCTTGATGTCCTGAAGAGAGTGGTGCCACTGGCCGGACGAAACAGCCGGCAAATCGCCGGAATTTTATCCGGTCAGTGGCCCCTCCAGGCGTCTAAGACACGAGGGCCGGCTGAACTGGCCGGTTCATTGGATCGGGTCGGTCAGACTCGATCCGGATCCAATTACCCGATCCGAATCAGTCGATTCGGGTCGATTTCGCGGATCCGAGTCGATCCCGACCAGATCCGAATCCGATGACCCGACCTAATTCAACCGATCCGACCCGGGTCAACGCCCTGGGTCGGATCCGTTGACCCGGGTCGGATCCGACCCGGATCCGTGACCCGACCCTATTTTATTATATTATATGATATTATTTTATTTTATTTTATTTTAAAAAAATTAAATTTTCTTTTCTTTTCTTTTTCTTCTTTTCAGTATTTATTTTACTTTTTTTTATTTTATTTTTTTTAAAAAAATTCTTTTTCTTTTTTTCTTTTTCTCTTTCCTAAATTATGTGATATACCTAAGTGTTTTAATTTATTGTTGTATTATTATGCATGTTGTTATAATTGCATAAATTGTCATGTTTAAATTAGATATACCTATAGGGTTGTGCAGTAGTATTTTGCATGTTGTCTTTACTACTGTTTTATTATTATTATGCATGATTTTCATTAAAATACAATTGCATGAATTGTTGTGTTTCGAATGTCATCTGACTTAGTTAGGATTAGAACCTAAGGCTGTATATCTATTTTGACTTCTGATCGTCTATGATTATGCACTCGCTTGATCACCTCACATGTTAGGAGAAAGGTCCTAAAATCAATTCAAATTGCCTGACAAATGTTTTCAGAAATGAACAGGGTAAAAAGGTACCGAAAGGGCATTAGTTATCCAACTAGTGTAACCAAGTCCCCGAGCTCAGTTTATCTCTGGTTCGCAGGAATAGGGTGATTTTCCCATCACCTTATTTGGGTTTCTAATCGACCCACCCGAAATCGATTAGTGGCGACTCCTTGGTATAAACCACTTGCATGTTAAACACTTAAGCCCTAAGTCGCGATATGGTATGGGCTTGGGAGAGCCCGAGTTAAGTCCCGAACCTAGACTTAGCACGTACCAGGCGAGCCCTCCCTTTTTGCATGTTGCCGATAAAGAAAGCGGGAGGTCGGTCGCGACAACCCCACAGGTCCTTTCTCGCCACCCGTGTCAACACGCTCCAGGCTGGCAACCCTCCGATCAATCTGGGCTTTGTCCCGTATCAACACGCTCCAGGACCTTTCTTACGACCCGAGTCAACACCCCACAGGTCCTTTCTCACTTTCTCACAACCCGCGTAAACACGCCTCAGGTCAGCCCTCCGATCAATCCGGGCTTTGTCCCGCGTCAACATGCCTCAGGACCCTTCTCACGATCCGGATCAACACCCCACAGGTCCTTTCTCACAACCCGGGTCAACACCCTACAGGTTGGCAGCCCTCCGATCGATCCGAATTTGGTCAAGCAAACACACATGCCACTTAATTCAATCAATTTCACGTCAATCACATAGTCAAATAGCTCCATAATATGCTCAATCGCCACTCGTTCCAATCTATTCATGCAAGTATCAAACTCATTCCTCAAAGCATCACATGTCAAACACATAACACGACCATCGTTCTAGCACAATGCACGTACCCAATTTCAAGTCAAGAGCTCGCCACTTTGGCCCACAATTCCAACATTCGAGCCGATCATCCTCAACCCATAGTCCATCACGAACCTGCCACCATCAAGCATCAAATTGCATTCACAAGTACCACGACTAACCCGCCATACACGCGCCCACCAATTCATCACATTTCAATTCACAAATCAAGTTATAAGCTCACTAAGATAGCCCACAATTCTTAGCATTCAATTCAATCCAGACCAGCCCCCAAAAGGGGGGTCTCTAGATCCCTACAATTCATCCACACAACCAGCCACACTAGCTTACCAAACTAGCCATTAGGCCAATCTTAAACCACCCCCAATCCATCACAAAGCAAGCCTAAACAAGTTTGATAATACCCATTATACTAGATAAGGTTTAGGAAGTCACTTACCTAAGTTTGGCCAGGGAAAAACCGACAAGGGGCCAAAATGGCCCGGTAGAACAGTGGTGGGCTCGGCGCGGCACGAACGCAACAGGCACGGTGGCCGGCCACGGCTCGGCACAGCCCCCGGCCACTGCCCGGGACCCTCGGCCACGGCCCGGGTTTCTCGGTCATGGCCGGGCAAGCGGCCAGGCGCGCGGGTGAGCGGCTGGGCACGACACGGGCACAGCTGGGACGACTCGGCCACGGCTAGGCGATCGATATAGGCACGCGGGCGAGCAGCTGGGCACGGCTGGGACGGCTCGGCCACGACCGGGACAACGACCAGCGAGCTCGGTCACGGCCTGGGCAGGCGATCAGCGAGCTGGGCAACTCGGCCACGACCGGGGTAGTCCGGCCACGGGCAAGGGCAGCGACGGGCGAGCTGGAATAGGGGGTGGCGACGACGGCCAAGGGGGAGCTGGGTGGTGGCGGAACAGGCAGCGAGTTGGACGGAGCAGAAGCAGCAACGTCGCCAGGACAGCAGCAGCTCTGGCGTTCGATTGGTGGCTCACAGCGGCGATGAACTGCGGCTGAGCGCGAGTAGGGGTGCGCGCGAGAGGGAGGAGGGGAGCTCGGCCACGCGGACGATAGCAAGCAGTAGCTCGTCGGCAAGAAGGCGGCGTGCAGCGGCCCAAGGCGGACGGCCGGCAAGCTGCGGCTGGGTGAGCGGCGGTCAAGCGAGGGCACATGAGCAGCAGCGAGGGGAAGAAAAAGGAGGAAGAAGAAGAAGAAAAGAAGAAGAAAGAGGAAGGAAAAAGGAAGAAGAAAAAAGAAGGAGGAGAGAGAGAGAGGACGTCTGCATGGCAGCGAAGGGGAGGGGACATGTGCGCAGTGGGCGCAGCAGAGGGGAGATGAGAGAGTGAGAGAAAGTCAAACGCAATGAGTGCGATCCAACGGCCCACGTTTGAACTCGAAATCGATTTAACGGTCCACGAAAAATCGTAATTCTAATTTAGGATTTGGCCAAAAGACACTAAATAAAATATATTACGAGGGAGGTCTACTAGTCCAAATCCGCACCCGGTGCAAATTTCACTTTTCACCAATTCTGGGCAATATCGACACCGTCCAATTAAATTCGTCACGAAACTCCGAGAAATTCAACACCAAAGTTTGAGCTCTAATTAACGGTCAAATTCGATTGAGTGCGATTCTAACGAAATCTCTAATTTAAAAATAACCCGAGAGTGATCAGTTCTAGGCGAGATTTAACTATAAGCACACCGACGAAATAGACGTTTTATAAATCCCAAAAATGGGTCGAAATTCGGAATGTCACAGAAGGGTTGCAAGAATCAAAGGAAATACCAAATAAAGAGATGTATAACATATAATTATTTTTTTTTTGGTCGGAACAAATAATTGATTGAGCAAAAGTATTTTTCCTTATTGAGCATGCCTATTCATAAACTGAAATATGAAAAGTTAACTCAAAAGTAAAAGTATCTAAAAATCTTGGAGCATCTGCAATGGAGATGAAGCTGATGAAATATATTTATGGGGATTAGAGATTTCCTTACTAAAAACTATTGTTAGAAATATTATTAAATATTATGGATATTATTTGATATTGAATATTGTGATATTCCAAATTTCGACCCATTTTTTTTTAGATTTATAAACTGTGTATTTCGTCAGTGTGCTTATAATAAAATCTCGTCCGGAACTGATCACTCTTGGGTTATTTTTTTAAAATTAGAGATTTCGCTAGAATAGCACTCGATCGAATTTGGCCGTTATTTAGAGCCCGAACTTTGGTGTCGAATTTGCAGGAGTTTCGTGACGAATTTAATTGGACGGTGTCGATATTATTATGGCCAGCCTCGATATTTCCCAGGATAAGTGAAAAGTGAAATTTGGACCGGGTGCGGATTTGGACTAGTAGACCTCCCTCGTGGTGTGTTTTATTTGATTATCTTTGGCCTTTTTTCCTAATTTATAATTAGGATTTTCGTGGACCGTTAGATCGTTTTCGGATTTGAATTGTGGCCGTCGAATCGCACTCGAGTGCGATATTTGACTTTCTCTCTCTCTCTGTGCCGCGCCCAGCTATGTGCGCGTCTTCTCCCCCCAGCTAGTTAGTCCCTTCCCCCACTGCCCCATGCAAAATCTCTCTCTCTCTCCTCCCTTTTTCTTCTTCTTCTTCCTCTCTCCTTCTTCTTCTCTGGTTTCTTCTTCTTCTGCCCCGACTACTTCTGCTTCTGCTCCTGCTCACCCGACCAGTCACTGCTGTCCGCCCCTCGCCGTCCGCCTCGCGCCGCCATCGCCCCAACCGAGCCGTGCCGCCGCTCGTCGCCCGCGACCGCCTGTCGTCGGCCTGCCCGCGCTACACGCGAGCAACAACTCGCCACTGCGTCCGCCGCGGTCCGGCGCTACCCAGCCGCCCGCCGGCCCGTCCTCGGTCGCCCGGCCACCCCCGACACCGCCGTGCCTCCCCGTCGCCGCCGGCTCGCCCCTTCAACCCCAGCTCCCCCTCTCTCTCGCCACCACCGCCCCAGCTTCCCCAGCCTCTCCCTGTTCTGGCCGAGCTCGTCGCCGCCGCTGCTGCTCCGTCCGCCACCACCGCCCTAGTTTCCCCCCCCAAGCTGCCGTCGCCACCGCCTTGGCCGGACTGCTCGTGCTTTGGCCGAGACAGTCACCGCCAGCTCGCCAGCCCACCAGCTTGCCACCGTGTCGTCGTCGCCGCTGCTCGTCTCCGTCACCGCCACTACTCGCCGCCGCCATGCCGCCCAGCCAACTCGCCGGCCAGCCCAGGCCGCTCCCCAGTCGTGGCCAGACAGCAGGGCCAACTTGCCCAGGTTGTGGCCAAGTAGCCCGGCCGCCTAGCCCAGCTTGCCGGCCGCTGCCCCTGCCCAAGGCCGAGCGCCGGGCCGTGTGCCGGGCTGTGGCCGAGCACTGTGCCGAGACTGCCAACTAGCACGCCCTCACCCGCGCCGAGCCCGTTACTGTTCATCCGAGCCATTTCGAGCCCGTGCGGGTTTTTCCCGGGCCAAATTTAGGTAAGTGACTTCCTGAACCCTACCTAGTATAATGGGTATTATTTAGACTTGTTTAGGATGTGATTAGTGCCGGTTTAGTGGCTAAGCTTGGATTAAGATCAATATGTGAATGTGGTTAATTGTTAGATTAAATTGTGATGATTGTGGGGCTTAAATTGTGGCTGATTTATGTGGGTGTGATGATCGGATTGTCGTGGCGTTTGTGGATGAAATTGATGTTTGATTGGGCCGGCTTGAGTGTCGGATTGGTGGGCTAGTATGATGAGCTTGTGATTTGAATTGGATTTGTACGACGTGTGAAAATGGCGAAATGTAACATGGTGTATGTGCATGAGGGCTGACCTGAGGCGTGTTTACGCGGGTCGTAAGAAAGTGTGAAATGTCCAATGACGGACGGAGCCTGGATTGATCGGAGGGCTGACCTGAGACGTGTTTACGCGGGTCGTGAGAAAGTGTGAAATGTCCAGTGAGGGACGGAGCTCGGATTGATCGGAGGGCTGACCTGAGGCATGTTTACGCGGGTCGTGAGAAAGTGTGAAATGTCCAGTGAGGGACAGAGCCCGGATTAATCGGAGGGCTAGCCTGTGGGGTGTTGACCCGGGTCGTGGAAAGTGGCTGGACACGCATGCGATATGCGCTTGATTGAATTGGGTGAATGTACTTGTGTATGGCGCTCGAATGATAGTGATATGTACATTGGGTGTTATTGCATTAATGTGAATTGACTAATATGCAGAGTTGGCGCATGATTTGATGAGAGGTAAGTATGTTCATGTGGATTTTAATTGTCGGTTGTTATATTGCATGAGGAGACTCGTCTGGGTACGCATTGGCCTATGTGGGGTTTAGGTTGTCTACTTATTGAGATTTATCTCATCCCCCGTTGTTAAACATTTTCAGGTTTGGAGTGACGGCTAGTCGTCACGTGTAGTCCAGAAACCAGGAGTGACTTTGGGCATTTGATGTTTCATTTCATCCATTGGATGCCCCCTTTTTGTATAGTGAAGTAGGCTACCCAACCACTGCCCCCTTTTTATAAATATGGTTTGAAGTTAGTAGCCTAGATTGAATGTTGTAAGTGACTATCAGTTTTATGAAGTACGTTTGTTGATTTGTGCTATGCTATCCTGTTGTCTTTGGTTATTGTCTGGATTGTTTCTATTTCGCTTCCGCTTGCCTTTATCGTTAGGTGTTTCGTTTGGGTCGGCGATGCCTCCTGGGATGTCGCGTTCAATACGGCCATTGAAGGAGTGTCGCGAGCCTGTTGGAGTTCGTGGCGTGACAAATATTTTCTAAAATAGCTTATTTCCTCTCCTATACATCATGTTCGGGTATCTACCACTTGTGTAGTGGCAGTAGTAGGTTTAATATTGACGACAATAGAATAATTGCCAAATCGGAGGGAAGACTTACTTTATTATATTTATTTTTACTGGTAAACCAACAATGATTTGTCACCACTTTAGTTTATTGAACTTTGTTATGTTCCTAAAAGTTTGCTTTATAGTGTAGTATAAATCGTATCGATGATCTTCGTTTCGCACAATTATTTCTTTGGATTACTATATTCTTGCACATATATTTGAGATATAATATATTTCATAATGAATCGCGATGTCTAGTTCCATAATTAGTACGACTAACTAGGATATAGGAGGAGTCAATTTATATTTTATAAAATGTATTAAGCGAATGTATTGTATTTATACCAGGTCTACTTAAAATGGAAAAAATTATTGATAGCACGCTATGCATAAAATAAGTTGGTTACATATGTAAGTATATAAGGACTAAGTTCATAACTTATGCCAGTACCAACTACAATTTCAGTTGGCAAAACTTATCCTTAAGTTGGTAAGAAAAGGGGCTCGTACATCAATTATTTATTATTTCGCTTTTAAGAGATAATAAAGCAAAATAAATTATATAAAAGGAAATACTCATTATTGGAGACGCAAAGGGGGGAGAATTGTGTCACGCCCCGCACCCTACGAGCGCGGGATCATCCCGCGATGGTCGATCATTGAACGCGACGTCCCAGGACGCGTCGCCGACCCAAATGAAACACCCAACAATAAAAGCAAGCGGAAGCGAAACTAATTAACCCAGACAATAAACAACGACAAAGGGATAGTGCGAAACAATAATTGCATACCATCATAAAATAGTCACTATACAAAACGATAACTCGGGCTATCAATTTAGAACCACAGTTTTCAAAAGGGGGCGGTGGTTGACAAACTTATCTCCTCTACAAAAGGGTACTCAAAAGACAGGGTAAATGATCTATTCTTCAATCCCTGTGGTGCTCTGGCGGCGTCTCTGAATCGATTACGGTCGCGGATCTGAAATGGTTATATAATAACCGTGAGAACGAGTCTCAATAAGCAACCCCCTAAACCCCACGTAGGCCAATGCGTACCCAGACAAGTCATACATGCAATCTACCCCATAACATATAAAATTCGCATTATTGTACTTACCTCGTCATCAAGTCCATGGCAACTCTACACATTAGTCGTCACGTGATAAGGCAATAATATTAATTAAATAGCACATCACAAATCGCTCAAACACCAACCACACTTTCACTCAATCACTCCAACTAATTCAACCAGTCAATTCAATCACACCCAATTCGCATGCGTGGCCGAGCAACTTTCTCACGACCTCCCAGGTCCTTTCACACGGCCCGCGTCAACACGCCTCGAGCCAGCCCTCGAGATCAAGCCGGGCTCGGTCCGCGTAACCACGCCTCGGGACATTTCTCTCGACCCGCGTAACCACGCCTCGGTCCTTACTTGCCTTTCTAGCCACACCCGCGTAACCACGCCTCGGGTTGGCGGCCCCCGAGATCAAGCCGGGCTCGGTCCCCGTAACCACGCCTCGGGACATTTCTCTCGACCCGCGTAACCACGCCTCGGGTCCTTACTTGCCTTTCTAGCCACACCCGCGTAACCACGCCTCGGGTTGGCAGCCACCGAGATCAAGCGGGCTTGTCCCTCACTGGACATTTCACACTTTCCCACGACCCGCGCTACTGCGCCTCAGGTCAGCCCTCAGATCAAGCCGGGCTTTTCTCATGCACATGCACCACAATACAAAATTCACCATGCTCTTAGTCATATAAATCAATTTCAATCACCACCCTTTCACCAATGTCAATCTAGCACGCCACATCAGTCAACTCAATTCATGCTCCCCACATCCAGTCCACCGACCCGACATTCATGTCGGCACATTCAATTAATTCAATTCACCCACAAGCGCCACAACCATTCAGTCAGGCATATCTATCTCAGTCAATTACTAAATTAGCCGCACAATTATCACCACAATAATTCATCAATTAGGCACACTCAATCTAATTAGCCCATGCCTAAATTAATTCCTAACCCGGTACTAATCACATCCTAAACAAGTCTAAAAATACCCAAAGTACTAGGTAGGATTTAGGAAGTCACTTACTTGGTTTTGGCCCGGAGAAAATCGGCTCGGGCCTAAAATGGCCCGGGTGAACAGTGCCGAACTAGGCGCGGGCACGGGCCAACGGGCGCGGTGGCCGGCCAACGCGGGCACAATGGCCGGACGGCGCGCTTTGGCCGCGGGCGCGGTGGCCGTGCGGCGTGCCGGGGCGCACGGGCGAACGGACGGGCGACGCGCCTAGTCGGACGGGCGCGCGCTGGTCGGACGGGCACGGCGCCGGCGAGCTCGGCCACGGCGCTCGGCCATGGGCACGGCCCTCGGCCACGGGCACAAGGCTCGGCCACGGGCTCGGGAACGGGCACGGCGACGGGCGCGCGGCTTGGTCGCGTGGGCGACGAGCCGGCTACGGCTGGGCTGGCTGGTCGGGGCTGGCGGCTAGGCTGGTCGGGGCGGTGACCGGCGGCGGCGCGCGACTACGGCGACGGCGACGGCGGCGCGGTGGTGGCGAGCGGCGACGACGAGCTGCGGGAGGGTGGAGGTCGGCCGGGGTGGAGCGAGAGAGAGAGAGAGAGAGGAGGCTGGGGCGAGGGGGTGGCGGGCCGGCGGCGACAGCGGCATGGGCCACAAGCGACGGCGGCGGGCGGCTGCGGCAGCGGCGCGCGGCGGCACGAGCCGGAGGAGAGATGGAGGTCGGCTCAGGCGGTGAGGGCGAGGGTGAGGAGAGAAAGGCTGGGGCCGAGAAGGGGGCGCGGCGGCGATCTGGCCGGACAAGGCGGCGACGGCGAGCAGCGACGAGCGGGGCGGCTAGAGCGACAGCGGCGGCGGCTCGCGGCAGCTGGAACGACGGCGAGCCGAGCTCACGCGCTCGGGAGGAGGAGAAGGCGAGTCGGTTGGGGCTACCGGGCGACACGGCGGCTCAACGACGGCGCGGGGAGGACGGCGGCATCGGCGGCTGGTGGGGCAGCGTAGGCGGAGGCGGAACGGCGGTCGAACGGCGGTCGGCGAGCGGGGCACGGCGGAGCGGGAACCGGTCGGGGAAAAGAAGCCAACGAGGAAGAAGAAGAGCGGAGAAGAGAGAAAGAAAGGGAAAGAAAAGAAAAAGAAAGAGGAGAGAGAGAGTTGCATGGGGAAGGGGGGGGAAACGTGCGCATGGCAGGGGGTGGGACGTGCGCGGAGGGGACGTGCTCAGCGCGGCAGAGGGAGGAGAGAGAGAGAGAGAGAGAGAGAGAGAGAGAGAGAGAGAGAGAGAGAGAGAGAGAGAGTGAGTGAGACTCAAAGTCAAAGCTCTCACTCGAGTGCGATCCAACGGACACGGTTCAAACCCGAAAACGATCTAACGGTCCCCTATAATCCTAATTAATAATATAGGAAAATGGCCAAAATAAAATATGCCAAAACACACCACGAGGGAGGTCTACCAGTCCAAATCCGCACCCGGTCAAAAATCCACTTTTCACATACTCCGGGTAATACCGACGCTGGCCACAATAATATCGACACCGTCCAATTAAATTCGTCCCGGAACTCCGAGAAATTCGACACCAAAGTTTGGGCTCTAAATAACGGCCAAATTCGATCGAGTGCGATTCTAGCGAAATCTCAAATTTAAAAAATAATAAAAACCCAGGAGTGATCAGTTCCGGGTGAGATTTTATTATAAGCGCACTGACGAATTATACGTTTTATAAATCCCAAAAATGGGCCAAAATTCGGAATGTCACAACTCTTCCCCCCTTACAAAAATTTCGTCCTCGAAATTTACAATCCAACCCAACTATTCAAACAAATGGGGGTATTGGTGTCGCATCAACTCTTCACTTTCCCACGTCGCACCTTCAGTCCCATGGTGCTCCCAAATCACCTTGACCATCGGAATTTTCTTGTTTCGCAGCACTCTTTCTATTCTGTCCTCGATCCGTACTGGCTTTTCCACATATGACACTCTGTCGTCCATTTCTATCTCTTCGTAGTTCAGCACGTGGGTCGGGTCCGGTTCATACTTTCTTAACATTGACACGTGGAATACGTTGTGCACTTGAGACAAATTTGGTGGTAGCGCGAGACGGTAGGCCAGGGTACCAATTTTCTCTAAGACCTCGAATGGGCCCACGTACCTCGGGCTCAACTTCCCTTTCTTACCAAACCGAGATAATCCTCTCATAGGCGATACCTTGAGGAAAACGTGGTCCCCCACTTGAAATTCCAAAGGCCTACGTCTCCGGTCCGCATAATTCTTTTGGCGGCTCTGAGCGGTCTTAAGCCTATCCCGAATTATCTTGACTGTTTCGACTGATTGCTGAACCAACTCGGGACCTGTGATGCTCCTCTCACCAACTTCATCCCAACAAACCGGTGTTCTGCAAGCCCTGCCATAAAGTGCCTCGAATGGTGCCATTCTGATACTTTGCTGGTAGCTATTGTTGTAGGCGAATTCCACCAAATGTAGCTGTTCCTCCCAACCACCCTTAAAATCCAAAACACATGCTCGCAGCATGTCTTCCAAGGTCTGAATCGTCCTTTCAGACTGGCCATCCGTCTGGGGATGATAGGCCGTGCTAAACTGTAACTTCGTTCCTAATGCCGCATGAAGACTTTTCCAAAAGGCGGCAGTAAATTTAGGATCCCGGTCTGAAGTGATTGTCACTGGCACTCCGTGCAGACGGACTATTTGTCGCACGTAAATCTCGGCATACCTTTCCAAGGCGAAGTCCTTTCGTACAGGTAGAAAATGTGCTGACTTTGTCAATCGGTCGACTATCACCCAAATCGAATCATGACCCCTTTGACTTCTCGGTAATCCCATTACAAAGTCCATCGTGATGTGTTCCCATTTCCACTCGGGAATTTCCAATGGCTGCAACATACCACCCGGCTTACAATGTTGTGCCTTCACTTGCTGACATGTTAAACACTTGGCCACGTGCTTGGCTACGTCCACTTTCATGCCGTTCCACCAATAATGCTGTCGCAAGTTCTGATACATTTTCGTACTACCCGGGTGAATACTGTAATTGCTACGGTGTGCTTCAGACAAAATCTCTTCCTTCAGTACTGTATCACTGGGTACACATAACCGTCCACGGAACTTTAGAATTCCATCCTCGGATACCTGAAAATCCGATTTCCTTTTTGTGGCATCCATACTCAAAATCTTCTGAGTCTCCGGGTCCGTCGATTGTAAAGTCTTAATCTTAGTCTGTATTTCTGGTTCAATCCTCAGCGCTGCAAGTAGACTCGAGACATGACTCACTTCAAACTTAAATTCTGAATCCCGAACTCCCTCCAACAGAGTCCACTCCTTGACCATCATATGCGCGATGCTCGATTTCCGACTCAGTGCATCCGCTACCTTATTAGCTTTTCCAGGGTGATACATAATCTCGCAGTCGTAATCCTTAAGGAGTTCCATCCAACGGCGCTGTCTCATATTTAATTCCTTTTGGGAGAACAAGTACCTTAAACTTTGATGGTCCGTATAAATCTGAAATTTCTCCCCACACAGGTAGTGTCTCCAAATCTTAAGAGCGAAAATAATCGCGGCCAATTCCAAGTCATGCGTCGGATAGTTCTGCTCGTGTGGCCTCAACTGTCGCGATGCGTATGCCACTACTTTCCCGTGTTGCATTAGCACGCATCCTAATCCTCTCAACGACGCGTCACTGTAAATCTCATATCCTCCCGGGCCTGACGGGATCGTTAACACTGGCGCGGTCGTCAATCTCTGTTTTAATTCTTGGAAGCTCCTTTCGCACTTATCCGTCCATTCAAACCTCATCTCCTTCTTTAGTAACCGCGTCAACGGCGTCGCTAATGCCGAAAACTTCTCCACGAAGCGTCTATAATAACCTGCTAGTCCGAGGAAGCTCCGAACCTCGGTTACTGTTGTCGGTCTCGGCCAATTCGTGACGGCTTCAATCTTTGTCGGGTCCACTGCAATTCCTTCTCCGGATATCACATGTCCTAAGAACGCCACTTGGTGAAGCCAGAATTCGCACTTACTGAACTTAGCGTAGAGTGCGTGTTCCCTTAAGGTCCGTAGAACCTTTTCCAAATGTACCTCGTGCTCGGCGGAACTCTTTGAATACACCAGAATATCATCTATGAACACGATCACAAACTGATCTAAAAATTCCTTGAATACCCGATTCATTAAATCCATAAAGGCTGCAGGGGCGTTCGTCAGTCCAAACGGCATTACCGTAAACTCATAGTGTCCATACCTCGTCCTAAATGCCGACTTCGGCACGTCCTCCTTCTTGATCCTCAATTGGTGATAGCCAGTCCTCAGATCGATTTTTGAAAACACCGACGCCCCTTGCAACTGATCAAATAGGTCATCAATCCTTGGCAGCGGATACTTATTCTTAATGGTCACCTGGTTCAATTGTCTGTAGTCAATGCACAACCTCAAGGATCCATCCTTTTTCCTCACGAATAACACTGGCGCTCCCCATGGAGACGCACTAGGGCGAATGAAGCCTTTGTCCAACAACTCTTGCATTTGGACTTTTAATTCCTTCAATTCCGACAGTGACATCCTATAGGGTGCTTTCGAGATCGGTTCCGTCCCTGGGGCTAACTCAATCGCGAACTCCACTTCTCGATCAGGTGGCAGTCCCGGCAATTCCTGAGGAAAAACATCGAGAAAGTTGCACACCACGGCTATGTCTTCTAGTCTCGGCTCTCCAGCCGTCGAATCGATTACATTTGCCAGAAATCCTTGGCACCCTTCATCCAACAGCTTTGTTACCTCGAGCGATGAAATCCAGGGGATCGAGGTTCCTCCTCGGTTTCCCACAAACTCAAATCTAGGATGTCCAGTCGGATTAAACTGGATCACCCTGCTACTACAGTCCATAACAGCTCTCTGCTTGACTAGCCAGTCCATACCAATAATCACATCGAAGTCATGCATACATAATACCGCCAAATCTATCCTTCCTTCTCTATCACCAATCACTATTTTACAATCGGGACACCCAAACGTAATCAGCACTTTATCATTCAGCGGAGTAGTCACACACAGCATAACATCAAGCAATTTTGGCTCAATCCCAGATAATTCAACGAACTGCTCAGATATAAATGAATGCGACGCCCCCGGATCAAACAAGGCATAAGCAGCATGATCACAGAGAGAGACCGTACCTGTGACCACGCCAGGCGCGTCCTGAGCCTCCCTCCTTGCCATTGCATATACCCGTCCTTGGGCCGGCGGCCGATTCTGATTGGCCGGCTGGATAGCTCTAATTTGATTTCCATTCCGGGGCGGCGGCGGCGGCAGAAGTGCAGGTGACCCGGCCTGCTTGTTGTTTGGACATTCTCTCATCTTATGGCCCCTTCCACCACATGTAAAACATGCTCCGCCCCTATTTGGGCAAGGTCCATTCCCGTGTTTTCCACCACACAGCCTACACGGGGCGTTCTGGTAACGGTTTGGCTTCCCGATATTCCTCCGAGCGGGTGGAACGAAGCGACTATTTCCCGTCATGGGTCCTTTCCCCAGTTGACGGTTGTCCCTAGCCGGGGCATACCGCGATCCAGAAGCGGCAGCTCGATCCGTCTGATCTCGCTCAATTGCCTGAGCCCTTTCATATATCTCATTGTAGCCTCTCAAGTTCAACGAGATCATCTGGCTGCGAAGGTCCGGCTTCAGCCCATCCCGGAACCTCCTAGCTTTGTCCATCGGGTCCTCCACCATCCTGGGGGCAAATTTGGACAGTCTTGCGAACTCGGCCTCATACTGATCTACCGATCTCTGACCTTGGCGGAGCCCCATAAATTCAGCCAATTTCTGTTCTCGGGCACTTTCCGAGAAATACTTGCCATTGAAGGTCTCGGTAAAAACAATCCAATTCGGGGCAGTACCAGCGGGGAATACTTGACCTCTGGTGGCCCTCCACCAATCACTTGCATTATTCTGAAGCTGATAGACTGCTAGCGTCACTTTCTCTTCCTCAGTACACCCCAGCACCCTCAAAAGCTTTCTCTAGCTCTTCTACCCATCTTGGTGCAGCCTCGGGGTCGCCTCTCCCATCAAACTTCGGGGGTTTCAACCTCAGAAATTGCTCAACTAGCTTGGACATCGGCCTGTTCGCATTTACTCGCACTATACCCGGATTTCCACTAATCACATTATTCCCCTGGTTTCCATTATTCCCTATGATCTCACCGGCAATGCAGCGACGATGCCGCGCTCCTTTCTCCCGTCCGTCTACCCGATAATAATCCCGCTTCCTCAAGTACCCTCCACACTTCATCCAACTGGGATCCCCCACAACTCCGCTTGCGGGGCTATACGACCTCGACCTCGACCTCACCTCGACCTCTACCTCGACCTCGACCGCTCATCTTACCGGTCCTCACAAGGCTCACCTGCTAAATTCCACGCAGGAATTAGAAACCTAGGCCAACTACACCGCCTAAGCCCTAGGCGCGCATCACAACACATTCCATTAGCGGGCAACAACCACAACAACACCCAATCACAACCAACAGAGTTCATGCACTTACCTCAAGTCCTGACGCACCTGCACCTCACATAATATTGCATAAAAACCACTCAGCAATCACAATCATACAGTCTGGGGTACGCATGGCACACAAATCTCCTTAACTGTCTACCCCAAAGTCATCGCTCCTTATCACTCCAGGCTTCGACCATCTTGGTTCGAGCTGACCTTGCTCTGATACCAAATCAACGGGGATGTCACGCCCCGCACCCTACGAGCGCGGGATCATCCCGCGATGGTCGATCATTGAACGCGACGTCCCAGGACGCGTCGCCGACCCAAATGAAACACCCAACAATAAAAGCAAGCGGAAGCGAAACTAATTAACCCAGACAATAAACAACGACAAAGGGATAGTGCGAAACAATAATTGCATACCATCATAAAATAGTCACTATACAAAACGATAACTCGGGCTATCAATTTAGAACCACAGTTTTCAAAAGGGGGCGGTGGTTGACAAACTTATCTCCTCTACAAAAGGGTACTCAAAAGACAGGGTAAATGATCTATTCTTCAATCCCTGTGGTGCTCTGGCGGCGTCTCTGAATCGATTACGGTCGCGGATCTGAAATGGTTATATAATAACCGTGAGAACGAGTCTCAATAAGCAACCCCCTAAACCCCACGTAGGCCAATGCGTACCCAGACAAGTCATACATGCAATCTACCCCATAACATATAAAATTCGCATTATTGTACTTACCTCGTCATCAAGTCCATGGCAACTCTACACATTAGTCGTCACGTGATAAGGCAATAATATTAATTAAATAGCACATCACAAATCGCTCAAACACCAACCACACTTTCACTCAATCACTCCAACTAATTCAACCAGTCAATTCAATCACACTCAATTCGCATGCGTGGCCGAACAACTTTCTCACGACCTCCCGGGTCCTTTCACACGGCCCGCGTCAACACGCCTCGAGCCAGCCCTCGAGATCAAGCCGGGCTCGGTCCCGCGTAACCACGCCTCAGGGACATTTCTCTCGACCCGCGTAACCACGCCTCGAGGTCCTTACTTGCCTTTCTAGCCACACCCGCGTAACCACGCCTCAGGTTGGCAGCCCTCAGATCAAGCCGGGCTCAGTCCCGCGTAACCACGCCTCAGGACATTTCTCTCGACCCGCGTAACCACGCCTCAGGTCCTTACTTGCCTTTCTAGCCACACCCGCGTAACCACGCCTCAGGTTGGCAGCCCTCAGATCAAGCCGGGCTTCGTCCCTCACTGGACATTTCACACTTTCCCACGACCCGCGCTACTGCGCCTCAGGTCAGCCCTCAGATCAAGCCGGGCTTTTCTCATGCACATGCACCACAATACAAAATTCACCATGCTCTTAGTCATATAAATCAATTTCAATCACCACCCTTTCACCAATGTCAATCTAGCACGCCACATCGATCAACTCAATTCATGCTCCCCACATCAGTCCACCGATCCGACATTCATGTCGGCACATTCAATTAATTCAATTCACCCACAAGCGCCACAACCATTCAGTCAGGCATATCTATCTCAGTCAATTACTAAATTAGCCGCACAATTATCACCACAATAATTCATCAATTAGGCACACTCAATCTAATTAGCCCATGCCTAAATTAATTCCTAACCCGGTACTAATCACATCCTAAACAAGTCTAAAAATACCCAAAGTACTAGGTAGGATTTAGGAAGTCACTTACTTGGTTTTGGCCCGGAGAAAATCGGCTCGGGCCTAAAATGGCCCGGTGAACAAGGCCGAACTAGGCGCGGGCACGGGCCAACGGGCGCGGTGGCCGGCCAACGCGGCACAATGGCCGGACGGCGCGCTGGCGCGCGGGCGCGGTGGCCGTGCGGCGTGCCAAGGGGGCGCACGGGCGAACGGACGGGCGACGCAGCGCCTAGTCGGACGGGCGACGCGCTCGGTCGGACGGGCACGGCGCCGGCGAGCTCGGCCACGGCGCTCGGCCATGGGCACGCCCTCGGCCACGGGCACAAGGCTCGGCCACGGGCTCGGGAACGGGCACGGCGACGGGCGCGCGGCTTGGTCGCGTGGGCGACGAGCCGGCTACGGCTGGGGCGGCGGTCGGGGCTGGGCCGCTAGGCGGGTCGGGCGGTGGCCGGCGGTGGCGGCGACTACGGCGACGGCGACGGCGGCGCGGTGGTGGCGGCGGCGACGACGAGCTGCGGGAGGGTGGAGGTCGGCCGGGGTGGAGCGAGAGAGAGAGAGAGAGAGAGGAGGCTGGGGCGAGGGGGTGGCGGGCCGGCGCGGCGCTGGCGCACAGCGAGCGGCAGCAGGGCTGCGGCAAACAGCGGCGGCGGCGAGCTGGAGGAGAGATGGAGGTCGGCCTAGGCGGTGAGGGCGAGGTGAGGAGAGAGAGAAGCGGGGCCGAGAAGGGGGCGGCGGCGGGCGATCTGGCCGGACAAGTGGCGCGACGGGCGAGTAGCGGCGACGGGGCGGCTAGGCGACGCGGCGGCGGCTCGCGGCACTGGAACGACGGCGAGCCGAACTCACGCGCTCGGGAGGAGGAGAAGGCGAGAGTCGGTTAGGGCTACGGCGACACGGCGGCTCAACGACGGCGCGGGGAGGACGGCGGCATCGGCGGGCGGTGGGGCGGCGTTGGGCGGAGGCGGAACGGCGGTCGAACGGCGGTCGGCGAGCGGGGCACGGCGGAGCGGGAGACCGGTCGGGGGAAAAGAAGCCAACGAGGAAGAAGAAGCGGAGAAGAGAGAAAGAAAGGGAAAGAAAAGAAAAAGAAAGAGGAGAGAGAGAGTTGCATGGGGAAGGGGGGGGGGGAAACGTGCGCATGGCAGGGGGTGGGACGTGCGCGGAGGGGACGTGCTCGGCGCAGGAGGAGAGAGAGAGAGAGAGAGAGAGAGAGAGAGAGAGAGAGAGAGAGAGGACTCAAAGTCAAAGCTCTCACTCGAGTGCGATCCAACGGACACGGTTCAAACCCGAAAACGATCTAACGGTCCCCTATAATCCTAATTAATAATATAGGAAAATGGCCAAAATAAAATATGCCAAAACACACCACGAGGGAGGTCTACCAGTCCAAATCCGCACCCGGTCAAAAATCCACTTTTCACATACTCCGGGTAATACCGACGCTGGCCACAATAATATCGACACCGTCCAATTAAATTCGTCCCGGAACTCCGAGAAATTCGACACCAAAGTTTGGGCTCTAAATAACGGCCAAATTCGATCGAGTGCGATTCTAGCGAAATCTCAAATTTAAAAAATAATAAAAACCCAGGAGTGATCAGTTCCGGGTGAGATTTTATTATAAGCGCACTGACGAATTATACGTTTTATAAATCCCAAAAATGGGCCAAAATTCGGAATGTCACAAATTGGGTCAAGATTGGTAGATGAACAAGTTAATTGAAGTCCTTATTGGTTTAAAAAACTTAAATCGGATTATCACCTATGCGGATTTCTTTGGCCATGCTTATCAAAAGTTCTCATATATCAAAATGGAATTCTTTCCCACTTAATAAATTGATTGTTGTTGTTTGCAAAATAGGCCTACTGAAATAGATGGGGCCAATGGAGTTAGCGAGCATGTCAATATAATAATGTAGACGCATCTGGTGTATGGGGTTTGAAATTAGGATCCGCTTATTTCGTGGAAAAACTGTTTCTAAGAAATTTTTTTTTTTGACTTTCCGGTGTTTGAATGATGGAAAACTAATCGATTTAAAGAAAATATTTTTCTATGAACCAAAAAAAAAACTTAAATTAGGGAAAAACGACTCTCCCTTCTAACGAGAAGGACATCACTTTCCATAAGTCACCAAACAAATGAAAACTAACAATTTTTCTTAAAAAATGATTTTGATGAAAAATATTTTTCTTTATCATGAAGTTTTAAGGGAAACAAACGCACCCTTAGGATAATAAAAGTATGAATATTATTTTTATCCTACACGGGTTCCGTTTATTTGAATAACGTCAAGTTATTTTATTTAACGTCAAGTATGTAAGAGTTTGCTGCTCCCCTAACATCTATTTGTTCTTTTCATTTCCATTATAAGCAATAGCATTATTCATTCAATAATGTTGGTTTAGTCTTTCATCTTCTGCATCAAATCGATATCAAATAAGATACTATTGTATAAAGCAAAGTAAGCTCCTATCTTCCCCCACAAAATATATCCATATTTTTTGTGCTCCGGTTAACTCCATGATCTATATAACATACCCAATAAAAATTATAAACTTCTTTGTATAGTCATTCATAATATCTCCATATAGTTACTATCTTTTGAAATCTAAATCCATAAACTATTTAGTAAAATTATAGTTCATTAACATAGGTCTGTTCTAGAACACACCGTAGAATAACAATGAAAGGATCTTAATGATAACTTCACATGAAATTGAGTCACGTGAAACAACTACAAGCAAGTAATATTCACTTTCGTTAATTAATAGATGGATATATATATTTTGTCGGTTCAAAGGATAGTAAAAAACAAGGGATACAAAGAAATAAACCTTATCTCGTTTGGGATTGAAAATTTTAATCAATTAATATTCTTTTATGAGCGACTTTTAATAGCAAAAATAGGCTCGAACTGGGCCCGAACTCCATTGGCCCCATCTATTTCAGTAGGCCTATTTTGCAAACAATAACAATCAATTTATTAAGTGAGAAAGAATCCCATTTTGATATATGAGAACTTTTGATAAGCATGGCCAAAGAAATCCGCGTAGGTGATAATCCGATTAAGTTTTTTAAACCAATAAGGACTTCAATTAAGTTGTTCATCTACCAATCTTGACCCAATTCTCCCCCCTTTGCGTCTCCAATAATGAGTATTTCCTTTTATATAATTTATTTTGCGTTATTATCTCTTAAAAGCTAAATAATAAATAATTGATGTACGAACCCCTTTTCTTACCAACTTAAGGATAAGTTTTGCCAACTCAAATTGTAGTTGGTACTGGCTCAAGTTATGAACTTAGTCCTTATATACTTACATATGTAACTAACTTATTTTATGCATAGCGTGCTATCAATAATTTTTTCCATTTTAATTAGACCTGGTATAAATACAATACATTCGCTTAATACATTTTATAAAAAATAAATTGACTCCTCCTATATCCCAGTTAATTGTACTAATTATGGAACTAGACATCGCGATTCATTATGAAATATATTATATCTCAAATATATGTGCAAGAATATAGTAATCCAAAGAAATAATTGTGCGAAACGAAGATCATCGATACGATTTATACTACACTATAAAGCAAACTTTTAGGAACATAACAAAGTTCAATAAACTAAAGTGGTGACAAATCATTGTTGGTTTACCAGTAAAAATAAATATAATAAAGTAAGTCTTCCCTCCGATTTGGCAATTATTCTATTGTCGTCAATATTAAACCCACTACTGCCACTACACAAGCGGTGTATACCCGAACATGATGTATAGGAGAGGAAATAAGCTATTTTAGAAAATATTCAATATCAAATAATATCCGTAATATTTAATAATATGTCTAACAATATTTTTTAGTAAGGAAATCTCTAATCCCCATAAATATATTTCATCAGCTTCATCGCCATTGCAGATGCTCCAAGATTTTCAGATACTTTTACTTTTGAGTTAACTTTTCATATTTCAGTTTATGAATAGGCATACTCAATAAGGAAAAATACTTATGCTCAATCAATTATACGTTCCGACCAAAAAACAATAATTATATGTTATACATCTCTTTATTTGGTATTTCCTTTGATTCTTGCAACCATTCTTCTTTCAATTCTCTTTAATTTTCTTTTCTGCAGTTTCTTCTGGTCGACTTTTGATTAAGAATTTTTCTCTACACCGTCAAAATTGTCAACTTGGCCTTTGGGCAATCTCTTACAAAGAACAAGATATTCGATACATACATTCTTTTACTGGAGTCTTTTCAATTTTTAAGAGTCTATCAATTGTCGTCCCTCTTTTCGAGATTTCCACTTGGTGGGCTAAAATTATCTTTGAGATCGTTTCGGCGACTAATCCATTCTGATTGGAAAACGATCACGAGCAATACCTTTTCTTTTTCTCTAATCTACAATAATCCAATATTCTGCTAGTACTTTACTAATAAAGAGAACCTTTAAGTTATGATACAAACATTGTAGTAATATTATTGGATATATATTTGCTCCTCTCTGTTTTCTGATTTAAAATAAAATATGCATCGCAGGGGTAATAAAACTAGAAATCCACATTGGTGATTATCCAACTAAGTTAGTGATTAACTATTCTGATTGGAAAACGATCATGAACAATACCTTTTCTTTTTCTCTAATCTACAATTATGACATTCCGAATTTCGACCCATTTTTGGGATTTATAAAATGTGTATTTCGTCAATGCGCTTATAATAAAATCTCGCCCAGAACTGATCACTCTTGGGTTATTTTTTTTTAATTAGAGATTTCGCTAGAATCGCACTTGATCGAATTTGACCGTTATTTAGAGCTCGAACTTTGGTGTCGAATTTCTCGGAGTTTCGTGAAGAATTTAATTGGACGGTATTGATATTATTGTGGCCAGCGTCGATATTGCCCAGGATAAGTGAAAAGTGAAATTTTGACCGGGTGCGGATTTGGACTAGTAGACCTCCCTCGTAGTGTGTTTTTATTAATATCTTTTGGCCTTTTTCCTAAATTATTAATTAGGATTTTCGTGGACCGTTAGATCGATTTTGGATTCGAATCGTGACCGTTGGATCGCACTCGAGGACAAATTTTGACTTTTGTCCACCCCCTCTCTCTCTCTCTCTGCCGCTCCTGCGCACGTACCCTCGCACACGTCCCCTCTGCCCCATGCAGACCTGTCCCTGCTCCCTCTCTCTCCTCCTTTCTCTCTTTTCTTCCTTCTTCTTCTTCTTTCTTCTTGTCATGCCCCGAACCCCGACGGGCTCGCGACACCCCTTCGACGGTCGTATTGAATGCGACATCCCGGGACGCGTCGCCGACCCAAATGAAACACGCGAAGACAAACGCAAGCGGAAGCGGAAAATTAAATAACCCAGACAATAAATAATGACAAAGGGATAGCACAAAACAATAATTTCAAATATAAAACATCAAAAGGGAACAGTGGTTGGGTATCCTACTTCGCTATATAAAAGAAGGGCATCCAAAGATGAACCGAAGCATCAAATGCCCAAGGTCACTCCCGGTCTCTGAACCGCACGTGACGACTATCCATCACTCCAATCCTGAAAATATTTAACAATGGGGGACAAGATAAATCTCAATAAGTAGACAAACTATACCCCACCTAGGCCAATGCGTACCCAGACGAGTCTAACATGCAATCCACCAGCCAACACAATCAATTTCACACAACATACTTACCTCGTTTCGAACTACGTGCCAACCCTGCATATTAGTCCAAACATGATAATGCAATAATAGCTCATAACCATATCACAATCACTCGAGCGCCATACACACTCGCATTCAACCAATCTAACTAGTCACATTACGCACACGTGTCCAACCAACTTTCTCATGACCCGCGTCAACGCGCCTCAGGTCCTTTCTCACAGCCCGCGTAAACACGCCTCAGGCTCATTCTCACGACCCGCATAAACACGCCTCAGGTCCTTTCTCATAACCCGTGTAAACACGTCTCAGGCTCATTCTCACGACCCGCGTAAACACGCCTCAGGTCCTTTCTCACAACCCGCGTAAACACGCCTCAGGCTCAACCCTCCGATCAATCCGGGCTCAGTCCCGCGTAACCACGTCTCAAGACATTTCTTTCTTTCCCATGACCCCCGTAAACACGCCTAGGTCTAACTTTCCTTTCACGGACCACCGTCAACACATCTCAAGTTCGTTCTCACAAGCACATAAGCCACACAATTCAATCAATTTTCAATGACCGCTGTCAACACGTCCCAGGTCAAACTTTCCTTTCACGGACCATAGTCAACACGTCTCAAGTCCGTTCTCATAGGCACACAAGCCACACAATTCAATCAATTCCAACGACCGCCGTCAACACGTCCCAGGTCAAACTTTCCTTTCACGGACCACTGTCAACACGTCTCAAGTCCGTTCTCACAGGCACACAAGCCACACAATTCAATCAATTCCAATGACCGCCGTCAACACGTCCCAGGTCAAACTTTCCTTTCATGGACCACCGTCAACACACGTCCCAGGTCAAACTTTCCTTTCATGGACCACCGTCAACACGTCTCAAGTTCGTTCTCACAGGCACACAAGGTACACAAGCCACACAATTCAATCAATTCCAATGACCGCCGTCAACACGTCCCAGGTCAAACTTTCCTTTCATGGACCACCGTCAACACGTCTCAAGTCCGTTCTCACAGGCACACAAGCCACACAATTCAATCACGAGCTCATCACACTAGCCCACCAATCCGACACTCAAGTCGGCCACATTCAAACATCAATTTCATCCACAAACGCCACGACAATTCGATTATCGCACCCTCATAATTTAGCCACTAAACATGCCACATAATCACCACAATTCAATCCACCAATTAACCACATTTATAAATTGGCCCTAACCCAAGTTTAACTACTAAACCGGTACTAATCACACCCTAAACAAGTCTAAAAATACCCATTACACTAAGTAGGGTTTAGGAAGTCACTTACCTAAGTCCAAGCCCAAGAAATCCCACAAGGGCAGCCAAGAAGCCGGTTGGGGCAGCGGCTAACTCGGCACGGGCGCGCTGACCGGCCAACATGGGCACGGTGGCCGGACGGTGTGCTTGGCGCACCGGCGTGGTGGCCGAGCGGCGTGCCTGGCGCACGGGCGCGGTGGCCGAGCGGCGCGCCTGGGGTGCACGGGCGAGCTGGAAGGGCGACGTGACTGGGCGACGGGCCGGCTTGACGGGCGACAGGCGGCGGCTGGGCAACGGACTAGGCTGTCCGGCCACGGCTAGGCAGCGGCTTGGTTGTCCGGCCACAGCTGGGCTGGCTGGCCAGCCCGCGAGCTGGCTGGCCGGCTGGCTGGGACAGGTGAGCGGGCGGAGGCGACGGCGGCAGCGGCGAGCAAGAAGTCAGTCCGGGTGGTGGTGGCGAGAGAGATAGAGGGAGCTGGGGGCGGCGGGGGCTCGACCGGAGCAGGGACAGCTGCGTCGTCGCCGGAGTAGCAGAGCGACGGCGATGAGACGAGCGGCTGTTGGCGAGACCCGCGGCGGCGAGCTACTGGGCGAGCTGGCAAGCGGACGGGGCAGCACGGCGGCGGCGACGAGCTCAGCCAGAACAGGAAGAGGCCGGGGAAGAGAAAAACAGGGGGAGAGGGGAGGTTGCACGGTGGTCGGGGCGGCACGGCGAGCGGGCCGGGACGGACAGGCGCGGCGAGGCTGGCGGGGCGCGGTGCCGGGCGACGGCCGGCGATGGGGCTGCGGCGGCAACCGGGTCGGGTGAGCGAAGCGAAGCGGGAGGAGCGGTCGGGCGGAAGAGAGGGAGAAGAAGAAGAAGAGAAAAGAAGAAAGAAGAAAAGTAAAGAAAAGAAAGAAAAGGAAGAGAGAGAGAGGGGGACAGTCTGCATGGGCAGAGGGGGAGTGGACGTGAGTGTGAGAAGGGGGAGGGGACGTGAGAGAGAGAGAGAGAGAGAGAGAGAGAGAGAGAGAGAGAGAGAGAGAGAAGACAAAAGTCCAAATAATCATTGCGATCCAACGGCCGACATTTAAATCCGAAAACGATCCAACGGTCCAAGGAAGAGAGAGAGAGGGGGACAGTCTGCATGGGCAGAGGCGGAGTGGACGTGTGCGTGAGAGGGGGGAGGGGACGTGGCTGAGAGAGGAGAGAGAGAGAGAGAGAGAGAGAGAGAAGACAAAAGTCCAAATAATCATTGCGATCCAACGGCCGACATTTAAATCCAAAAACGATCCAACGATCCACAAAAATCCTAATTAATAACTTAGGAAAAAGGACCAAAAGAAAATAACCCAAAACACACTACGAGGGAGGTCTACTAGTCCAAATCCGCACTCGAACAAAAATCCACTTTTCATATATCCCGGGCAATATCGAGGCTGGCCACAATAATATCGACAACGTCCAATTAAATTCGTCACGAAACCCCCAGAAATTCGACACCAAAGTCCGGGCTCTAAATAACGGCCAAATTCGATTGAGTGCGATTCTAGCGAAATCTCTAATTTAAAAATAACCCAAGAGTGATCAGTTCCGGGCTAGATTTTATTATAAGTGCACTGACGAATTACACATTTTATAAATCCCAAAAATGGGCCGACATTCGAAATGTCACACTTCTTCTTCTCTGGTTTTCTCTTCCTTCGCCCACAACTGCTCCTGCTTCCTGCTTGCTGCTCGCCCGACCAGTCACCGCCAACCACCCCTCGCCGTCCGCCTCGCACCACCGTCGCCCGCGATAGCCTATCGCCGGCCGGCCCATGCTGCATGCGAGCAGCAGCTCGCCGCTGCGTTCGTTGCGGCCAGGCTCCACCGAGCCGCCGGCCAGCTTGTCTGGCCTCGCCCCGCTGCCCGCGACGCCGCCGTGTCGCTTCCGGCTGCCGCGCGACCTCCCCGCAGCCCCAGCTCTCCCTCTCTCGCCACCACCACCCCAGCTTCCCCGGCCTCTCCTTGTTCTGGCCGAGCCAGCTCGCCGCCGAGTCGCCGTCTTGCCGCGGCCCTCGTCGCCATCGCCGCATGCTTCGTTGCCGCCGCCAGAGCTGGCCGGCTTCGCACGGCCCGGCTAGCCCGGCTCGCCGGCCGAAGCGGCCCGGCCCGTTTGCCCGGCCCGCGGCCGAGTCGCTCTAGGCCGTGGCCGAGCAGGCCAGGCCCGGCTATCAGCCAGGCCCGGCAGCCCGGCCGTGTGACCCAGCCCACGGCCGAGTCACCACAGCCGTGGCTGGACTGCCCTTGCCCATGGCTGAGCGCCGGGCCGTGTGCCCAGCCTTGGCCGAGCGCCCCGGCCGTGGCTGAGCGCCTTGCCGGTCATTTTGCCCGTCGCGTCCTCGCCCGCGCCGAGTCGCCACTATTCACCCAAGCCATTTTGAGCCCGAGTGAATTTTTACCGGGCCAAACTTAGGTAAGTGACTTCCTAAACCCTACTTAGTATAATGGGTATTTATAGACATGTTTAGGGTGTGATTAGAATCGGTTTAGTGGTTAAACTTGGGTTAGGGCCAATTTGTGAATGTGGGTAATTGGTAGATTAAATTGTGGTGATTATGTGGCATGTTTAGTGGCTAATTTATGTGGGTGCGGTGATCGGATTGTCGTGGCATTTGGAGTTGAAATTGACGTTTGATTGGGCCGACTCGAGTGTCGAATTAGTGGACTAGTGTGATGAGTTTGTGATTGGAATTGGATTGGTATGACGTGTAGGAATGGCGAATTGTGATGTGGTGTATGTGCATGCGAAATGTCCAGTGAGGGACGGAGCCCGGATTGATCGGAGGGCTGACCTGATGCGTGTTAACGCGGGTCGTGTGAAAGTGTGAAATGTCCAGTGAGGGACGGAGCCCGGATTGATCGGAGGGTTGACCTGAGGTGTGTTGACGCGGGTCGTGTGAAAGTGTGAAATGTTTAGTGAGGAATGGAGCCCGGATTGATCAGAGGGCTGACCTGAGGCGTGTTTACGCGGGTCGTTAGAAAGTATGAAAGGTCCAGTGAGGGACGGAGCCCGGCTTGATCGGAGGGCTGACCTGTGGGGTGTTGACCCGGGTCGTGGAAAGTTGCTCGGCCACGAATGCGAATTGAGTGTGATTGAATTAATTGAATATATGTGGTTATGGCGTTTGAGTGGTGATGTTATGTTCTGGAATTATTATTGCTTTATGGTGAATTGACTAATATGCAGAGCTGGAGTGTGAATAAGGGTGAGGTAAGTGTGTATTGGCAAGTTTGTTATATCGGTGGTTAGGTTGCATGTTAGACTCGTCTGGGTACGCATTGACCTAGGTGGGGTATAGGTTGTCTGCTTATTGAGATTTATTCTCATTGCTGTAGTGCAAACAATTTCAGATCCGCAACCGTGATTGATTTGGAGACGCCGCCAGAGTACCTTGGGGATCGATGATGGGTCAAGTTACCCCGTCTTTTAAGCGCCCCGTTTTGTAGAGGAGATAAGTTTGACAACCACCGCCCCTTTTGATGAACGTGATTTGAAGTTAGCGGCCTGGATGGTTGTGATGTAAATGAAGGTTGTAAGCATGTGCCTAGTATATGATATGTGTTTATTGTTTTGTGCTATCCCTGTTGTCATTAATTATTGTCTAGGTTATTTAATTTCCGCTTGCGTTTGTCTTCACGTGTTTCGTTTTGGTCGGCGACGCGTCCTGGGACGTCGCGTTCAATACGGCCATCGAAGGGGTGTCGCGAACCCGTTGGGGTTCGGGGCGTGACAACAATAATCCATTAATTTGCTAATACATTACTAATAAAGAGAACCTTTAGTCGTGATACAAACATTGTAGTTATATTACTGGACATATAATTTACTCCTCTCTGTCTTCTGATTTAAAATTAAGAAAAAAATGCATCGCATGGGTAATAAAACTAGAAATCCACATAGGTGATTATACAATTAAATTAGTGATTAATCTATTCTGATTGGAAAACGATCACGAACAATACCTTTTCTTTTTCTCTAATCTACAATAATTTATTATTTTGCTAGTACATTACTAATAAAGCCTATAGTTATGATACAAACAGTGTAGTTATATTACTGGATACATATATATGCTCCTCTCTATCTTCTGATTTAAAATGTTAAAAAAATGCATCGCAGGGGTAATAAAACTAGAAATCCACATAAGTGATTATCCAATTAAGTTTTTTAAACCAATAAGGACGTCAAACACTTAAAGGACGACTTGCACTAGGATTCATAGTTAGATTAGAAAACCTTTGCCTATTAGGATTCAAGAATCGCATAGTCTGAATATATAATTGTCTTGACCAAACAAAGGGAGTTCTTCATAAACTCCATAGGAAATTCTTTCAGTTGATCATGTCTCAGAACGGCTCGCATTTTGGAGACATCTTCCCAACGAAACCCGACTCCACCATGGCACGACAACAAAAAAATCATTCCACACAGCTGCCAGCTGCGCTCATGGATGGATCGAGAGACGATGACGGCGGAGAGCGTACTTACAAGCTTTTTGGCAAAAAGACAGCTATTCAGATAATCAAGGAGGTTCATGATCGGGATGATGGCCCTAATTTTTCCTACTTCACGAGAACGCCGGAGGAATATTATGGCTTGCCTGTGAAACCAAAATCGACCGACGGAGCGGCACCATCGAAAGGAAAGGAGCAAGAAGTCGAGGAGAAGGGAGGAAAGTCGGTCTCTCTTCCACATTGATTTGCAAACTGTTTAGGAATAACTAGGACTTTGATCATGATTGATTTCTTTTTATGTTTTTTGTTCATATTTTGGAAGCATATAGATTTTACTCATCACCGGAGCAGTTTCCATGTTTTGGTTATTTAGTATTGATGCATGAAACATGCCTGCGGGGAGAACTAGCCAATTCCCTTCGACAATCATTATATTTTCGTGCCTCTAAAGTTTAGTTTCAGTTGTCTCCTTGTGTTTCATGGATATCTTTTCTTAGGTTGAATGCCAGTATAGTAAGTGTCTTTAAAAGTCAAATTCACACAAAACCATATACACGGAGAGAACCCATTGATGAAGTCCCTGACAAAACCCTAAACCAAGAAAAGCCCAAGAAGGAACTAATCCTCACGCGTCGCGAGAGAGATTCTAAGAAAATAAATGCAATCATAGCCAAGAAGTTTATGGTTTCTCTCACTCTGGAAAAGGAAGTCAAGATGAAAAAGAAGGAACAGAGGAGGTGATCGTCACGGAAGTCAGAGTGGGAAAAGCCATTCTTAGCAATGGTGCAGTATTTTCTTGGAATCTGTTTCACAGAGCATGAGGATTGGTTCCTTCTGAAGCTTTAGGGTTTCGTTAGGCACTCGTTGATTGGTCTCTGTTAGCATAAGGTCTTATGTGAAATTGACTTTAATGAAATTATCACTTTTAATTCTGTGAGTCCCATGGAGGGTTCGATTTTTCTTGTGAAAATAAGATTTGGCGATGGCAAATGAAGGGTTAGATTTTCCAGAAAAGTTTGGAAATTTGGATCGTCACATATTTGAGAGGAAGAGCCAACTTATCTTTTATTTTTCTTATTTTTCTTTTGTTGTTTTGTTTATAAATCTAATTAAATTTTATTGACTCTGAGACAAGGTTTTACTGTTGTTATTATTCATATGCATATACAATTATTATTATTATTATTTTGCATTCATACTTTAATCAATTAATTTTACGCATGGATGTAGCATGTGCCTAGATTCTAGTCCATATAATTAAGTCAGCACAATTTTGTCTCACTTTTAATTTCCTAAAATTACCTTGCAATTAAAAGTACCTAAACATTGATTAACACCCGCTTTCTCTCTATATATAAATGCCCTAAGTACACAAATCCTTTCTATGCATAACCTACTACACACAAACCCTAGCTCTAGTATCAGATATATCACAAATCTGGTGATTAACTTATATTTCAAATATATAAAGTAAATTGATTTCATATAGCTTAAATAACTATAAAAACTTATTTCTTTCGATTCTCTCGCTAAAACTCTCTGTGCAATATAGATTGTTTTCTTTAAAAATGATTTTGATGGAAATTATTTTCCTTTATCATGAAATTATCAATGAAACAAACATACCCTTAGGATATTAAAAGCATGAATATAATGTTCGTCCTACATGGTTTCTGTTTATTTGGATAACGTCAAGTTATTTTTTTTAACATCAAGTATATATGAGTTTGTTGCTCTCATAACATTTATTTGTTCTTTTAATTGCATTATAAGCAATAGCTTAATTCATTCAAGAATGTTGGTTTAGTTTTTCATCTCATACATCAAATCAAGTATCAAATAAAATACTGATGTATAAAGCAAAGTGCGCTCCTATCTTCACCCCACAAAATATATCCATACTTTTTGTGCTCCAGTTAACTCCACGATATACATAACATACTCAATAAACATTTGAAACGACTTAGTATAGTCATTCGTAATATCTCCATATAGTTACTATCTTAATGATAACTTCACATGAAATTGAGTCATGTGACACGACGACAAGCAAGTAACATTCACTTTAATTAATTAATAGATGGACACACACATATATTCTTGGTTTAAAGGATAGCCAAAAACAAGGGATACGAAGAAATAAACATTAGCTCGTTTGAAATCGAAAATTAATCAATTAAAATTCCTTTATGAGCAACATTTAATGGAAAAATTCGGATTGAACTAGGCCTCAACCCCATTGGACCCATCTATTTCAGCAGGCCTATTTTGCAAACAATAACAATCAATTTATTTATCGAGAAAGAGTCCGATTTTGATATATCAAATTATTTGATAAGCACGGCCAAAGAAATCCACATAGGTGATTATCCAATTAAGTTTTTTAAGCCAATAAGGAGTTCAAACCCTTAAAGAACGACCTGCACTAGGAGTCATAACTAGATTAGGAAACCTTTACATATTAGGATTTAGGAATCGCGTAGTCTGAGTATATAATCCTCCTTACCCAAAAAAGGGAGTTCTATATAAACTCCATGGTAGATTCTTTCAGTTAATCATGTCTCAGAACAACTCGGATTCTGGAGGCATCTTCCCAACTAAATCCGACTCCTCCACCGTGGCACAACAGCAACCGAAGTGTTCCACAAAGTCGCCGGCCACGCTCACGAATGGACCGAGAGACTATGACTGCAAGGAGAATACTTACAAGCTTTTCAGTGGAAAAATTGCTCTCGAGATTATAAAGGAGGTTTTCAATCGGGACGATGGCCATAATTTTTCCTACTTCACCACAACACCGGAGGAATATTTTGGCTTGGCCGCGAAACCAAAATCGACCAACAGAGTGGCGCCGTTGAAAGGAAAGGAGCATGAAGTCGAGGGGAAGGGAGGAAAGTCGGTCTCTCGTCACATTGATTTGCAAACTGTTCAGGAATGACTGGGACTTTGATCACGATTGATTTCTTTTTATGTTTTCGTTCAAATTCTGCAAATTCTATAGATTTTACTCAGCATCGGAGTTTCCATGTTCTCGTTATTTAGTATCGATGCATGAAATATGCATGGGGGAGGACTAGCCAATTCCCTTCGACAATCGTTATTTTTTCTTGCCTCTGAAGTTTAGTTTTAGTTGTCTCCCTTGTATTTCTTGGATAACTTTTCTTAGGTCGAATGCAAGTACAGAACGTGTCAAAATTCACACAGAACCGTATACACGGAGAGAACCCATTGATGAAGTGCCAGACAAAACCCTAAAAGTCGCTTCGTGAGAGAGATTCCAAGAAAACAAATGCAATCATAGCTTCAGAAGTTTGTGGTTTCTCGCGCTCTGGTAAAGGAAGCCAGCGTGATTAGTCTTTTTTCCTTTTTTCAAGGAAGCCAAGATGGAGAAAGAAGGAACAGTGGAGGTGATCGTCACGGAAGTCAGAGCGAGAGAATGCATGCAGTATTCTCTTGGAATCTGTCTCGCAAAGCGCGAGCATTAGGCACTCGTTGATTGGTTTAGGCAACTTATCTTTTTATCCTTTCTGTTATTGTTTGTTTAAAAATTTGGATCGTCACGTATTTGAGAGGAAGAGCCAACTTATCCTTTTTCTTTTTCTTTTTCTTTTCTTCTTTTGTTGTTCGTTTATAAGTCTAATGAAATTCTATCTGACTCTGAGGCAAGGTTTTACAGTTGTTGCTTTTATTCCTGTGAATATACAAATACATTATTATCATTATCATTATCATCATCATCATCATCATTATTATTATTATTATTATTTTGCATTCATACTTTAATCACTTAATTTTAGGCATGGACGTAGCATGTGCCTAGATTCTATAGTCCATATAATTAAGTCGGCATGATTTTGTCTCGCTTCTAATTTCCTAAAATTACCTTGCAATTAACGGTACCTAAGTACACAAATCCTTTCTATGCACAATCTACTAAAAGAAGAAGAAAACGCCGTAGCTCTAGTACCAGAGATAGCATAAATCGGGTGCTCAACTTATATTTCAAATATAGAAAGCAAATCGATTTCATATAAGCTGCTCAAATAAATTCTCCCTTTTTAAGAGTGGCAGGGACAAATTACTATGAAGTCTGTAAATAATGAGGATGAATTCAAAACTCGCTCAGCTAAGAGAATATAGGAAACTATTTTGTCCTCAAGCAGTGTTAAAATAAATGGGTAGCTTTTCCTCTCTTTTTCTTTGGTCAGAAGGTAGCTTCCACTTGGCCGTTTACTACTTTGGATATGCTTTTCTTTCAACTTAACAAACAAGCCCTTTGTTAGAGATAGTTAGGATATTTCCCTTGATTCTCTATATCTCTCAAGAGTATCCATATATCTCCATTATATATACTTTGACAAAAAAAAATCTCTGTTATATCTACAACGAAATATATAAATATTACTTAAGTATCTCTTCCGCATTATTCTTATCTTTGCAAGTTTGACATGTATTCAACAATCGAGCAACTACTCCCAAATTCTATCCCCTACCATTATTTTGCATTCATGCGTAATCACTTAATTTTATGCATCCACGGAGCAAGTGCTTTGTATTAATGAATATCATCTCAAACATGTCACGAACAACGGATCGCTCACTAGTTGAAGTGACTCATTTGTATTATCTAACGAGATAAGATATTTGGATAGAGCACATGTCAATAGTTAAGATCGATCCTGGCACTCCAATTGGCTCAGACAAAATAGGAGTCATGCCCATTTTACAAAAGCCGAACCGAGTCAAGCACATTAATGTCAGACTTTGTAGAACTATTTAGTAAAACTAAAAAGTGAGCTAACGAGAAAAAATAATGATAAGGCTTCCCACATTAATGTCAGATTCCATAATTGCCAAATTGCCAGCCACTCCTAGATTGCGAGTACAGATTTGTCTGCACGTGTCGTGTAACGTAAATAGATAAATGTACGTATAGATAGATGGTAGTTCTTTTGGCACATAGGGCTCATTACGATGAAGTGTGATGAAAAGAGGGCACCAAAAGTGTAGTTGCAAACAAATTGATTTGGGTAAGGTGCGAGATAGAATAGTGCCAGCAATGATAAGCTTGGTTCAACATATAAGTAAAACTAATGATATGTCAAACTGCAAAAATGAGAATTTATAATATGTGAGTCCCATTTGGTGCCACAATAAGAATATGTGATGTCACTTAGCAATGACATTTGAATAATTCGGTCTTTCTTGTAAAATAACTGAGATTGCATTATGCGCAAAGGTTCCGAATGCATCAAGATATATAGCTTTATCGACTAAATTGTGTATGATGTGTTCGGTTTTCATGATAAAAGGAAAGAAGTAAAGAAGTGTTTTTGTTGATTTGTACATCTAACTTGTTCAACTTTCTTGAAAGTCTACGTAAAAAAAAGTGAGAAAAACGAATGACCGTTTTTCAAGAACCTGGGGCTCAGGTCATGCTTCATATAAGAGATTGGTACCTGCAAATCAAACCTCCACTAGCCATTATATATTTTATATCGAAGAGTTTCGGATAGAAATCACCACTTTAAGATTGTGTTTTCCACTGAAGCTACACAAGTTTTTGTTTCCAAGATAACCGAGAGAACTCTCTTCTCTCCTTCATCCGATGGAACCAACAGAAGATTCCCAATAAACGAGTGGTAATGGCGACTAGTTTGGAGAAGCATCAAGACCGTCACAATCGCGTCCGCAACTTGATTACTCAGTACCGGGTTTTTCCTTGTTTATGCGAACTCCAAAGGAGTACTTTTTTGGCTCGCAAAGCAGCACTGCTGCTGATCAAGAAGGAAATGATCAAACTGCAAGGGTCTACGCCGAACGAGAGGGAGAGGATGATGTTGCTAATAATCGTGTTAAAATATGTCTCGAGTTTGAGTCCGAATAGGAAAGTTTCCTAATTCAAGTAGGTTTTCTATTTTAAATAGGTTTCCTAATCGAATGGTTTTTTAGTTGAAAAATGTTTCCTAATTGGAGAAGGTTTTCTAAAATGAGGTTTCTTACTTTGGATCCAATTCTTGTCTATAAATAAGAATGGGATGTTATTTGTGAATATTATCAAAGAGGAGCTTCTACTAATTAATTCTTGTGTAAGATTTGTGTAATTTCTTCGTGAGAGTTGTATCGCGTGAAGGGAAAATTGTCAAATCAGTCATAAACCTATTGTACGGCGGCCAATTCAGTCCTAAACCTTTTAATTTTGCCAATTCAGTCCTAAACCTTTCTAATTGTTGCCAATTCAGTCCTTCCGGCCAATTTTGACCGGCCGACGCTGACGTGGCCGCCGGCCGGCGTCGGCCGTCCGGCCAACGCTGATGTGGCAAAATTTTTTTATTTTTTTTTCAATTTTTTAATCTTTTTTAATCTTTTTTTTTTCTTTTTTTTTTCTGATTTCTTCCTCTGGCCTGTCCGGCGACCGGCCAGAGAGGAGGGCCAGCGAGGTCGACCTCGCCGGCCTCGCCGCTGCTGGGCGAGTCGAGGCCCAGCAGCGGCGAGGCCGACCTCGCCGTCGCCTGGGGCGCGACGGCGAGGTCGGCCTCGCCCAGATCCGGCGAGGCCGGACCTTGCCGTAGCTTGGGGCGCGACGGCGAGGTCGAGCCTCGCCGATCTGGGCGAGGCTGACCTCCGCCGTCGCGACCCAGGCGACGGCGAGGTCGGCCTCACCGCTGCTAGGCGAGGCCGACCTCGCCGTCGCGACCCAGGCGACGGCGAGGTTGGCCTCGCCTCAGCAGCGGCGAGGCCGGCGAGGTCGACCTCGCCGGCCCTCCCCTCTGGCCGGCAGCCGATTGCCGGACCGGCCAGAGGAAGAAATAAAAAAAAAGATTAAAAAATTGAAAAAAAATAATAAAAAATTGCCACGTCAGCGTTGGCTGGACGGCCGGCGCCGGCCGGCCAAAATTGGCCGGAAGGACTGAATTGGCAAGAATTAGAAAGGTTTAGGACTGAATTGGCAAAATTAAAAGGTTTAGGACTGAATTGGCCGCCGTACAATAGGTTTAGGACTGATTTGACAATTTTCCCCTTGATCTATAGTGGAATTCCGTTCTGCTCTCGTCGTGGACGTAGGTCACTATGATCGAACAACGTAAATCTGGTATCTGATTTATTTTCTTATTTTGTCTATTTTATTGTTCGATTGATTGGCTTTCGCAACAGATCGGATGATGACGGCCAAAGATCAAGAATCGATAGAGGGATCGCGTCGAAGGGAAATCGAGGATGATGTTGGTGATGATCGAAGGGCGAGGGTCGACTCCGAACAAGAGAGAGAGAATGTCGTTCCTAATGGCCAAATGGCGAGGGTCGAAGATCCAAAATCGGCAAAGGGATCACAAGGAGGGGAAAGCTATGATGTTCTTGTAGGCGAAATCAGCATAACCATCCATCCGTCAAAAGCAAAAAGAGTGTCAAGATTGCCTGAAGTTTCAAGCGCATCGAGTGATGGTCAAGATGTATTCCCCTCCATGCGAAACAACGATGCCGGCAATCAAGTTGGAACTGATCAAACTACGAGGAAAGAAGTGGGGCAAGAGGAAGAGAACACTCGGAGTCGTGATGCTGATCGAAGGACGACGATGATTCAAGATGAAGAATCGATGGCGAGATCTCACGGACAGAGAAGGGAGGAGGACATTTTCCCAGTAGATAGCACCGACATGAGTTTAAGGGAGTGGCCATTACTTGGGTCCAATCGCGGAATGAGAGGTCGAAGGAGGAGGTCATAAAGGAAGCCATGAACTTCTTAGCAACGGTGCAGTATTTTCTTGGATTCTGTCTCAAAAAGCGCGAGGATTAGATTTTTCTTGAGCTTTTCTTGGTTTAGGGTTGTGTCAGGCACTTCATTGATTAGTTATCTCTGTGTATAAGGATTTGTCTGAAATTGGTTTTCATATAATTGTTTATGGTGGTTATTGGAGGAAATTGTCCAATCAGTTCTTTCTAGCGATCTTCGACGAAAATTTGTCAGAATGACTAATTAAAATTTCGGGCAAAGTTCAAGGATTAACTTGGGAAATTTAGGGCTAAATTGACATCCGTATAATAAATTTATGTTTGATTAGGTAATTTTCCCGTGACAATTGGATCGGCATATACCTAAAAAAAAAAAAAAGGAGAAGAAGCACACAACCTTAGTTAGATAACTCCAAAGCATGTTGAATGATGATGGTGCATTTGTGTGCTTCTTTCATGGGGGACCACAATTCCCAAAGAGGTTGATGTGAGTAAAGTGATCAGCAAAGTCAAGTGATGCTTTACATTAAATTGCCCAAGGTATACAGAATATGTCTTTAATTCGATAAGTACAAAATATTATATTAAGTGTAATACAAATCGAAATAGTGTATTCTTCTCAAAACCACAATATCTAGTTAGTTATTTTAAAGAATAAAAAAAAAAATTAAACCAATAAGAGGATAACTCCATAGTTTTAATATGCCTTTTATCTTCACTTTTTGACTGAATACAAACAAAGAGTGCTGTGCGTGTTGTTGTGCCATGATTTTTCTTTCCAATTATTTGTTTGGAAACTTCTATAAATTCAGAAAACTAAGCAATTATGCTCTTTTTTTTTTTTGTATATGTTCTTCTTCAACTCTCAAATCACTCTCAAACTTCTTTCAACTTCACCAACAAGACTATCTTGCAGTTTGACATATATTCATAACATTTATTTGTTCTTTCAATTGCATTATAAGCAATAGCTTAATTCATTCAATAATGTTGATTTAGTTTTTCATCTCGTACATCCAACCAAGTATCAAATAAAATACTGATGTATAAAGCAAAGTGCGCTCCTATCTTCACCCCACAAAATAGGGTTAATTCCAAAAAAAAGCACCAGCTTTAGGTCGATGGACAATTTTGGCCCGAACTTTTTTTTTTTTCATAAAAAAGCATCAACTTTAGGTCAATGGATAAC
The DNA here is from genome assembly GCF_021117445.2 of Syzygium oleosum. Classification (NCBI taxonomy): domain Eukaryota; kingdom Viridiplantae; phylum Streptophyta; class Magnoliopsida; order Myrtales; family Myrtaceae; genus Syzygium; species Syzygium oleosum. The sequence goes on along the minus strand of NW_026607510.1, from coordinate 1,704,145 downwards.
TATGGCCCGAACTTTTTTTTGTCCCGTAAAAAAGCACCAACTTTAGGTCGAGGGACAATTCTGGCCCGAACTTTTTTTTGTCTCGTAAATAAGCACCAACTTTCACTTAAATCCCAAATCTGGCCCTTATTGACTTAAAACTAGTGATTTTCCAATTTGACTATTCCACCTTAACAATAAATCCACGTGACTTGCTGACTGGATTTAAAGCATTATTTATTGTCTTATTCTCTGAACCACAGCTTGAAGAATAACGGTGAAACTGTTTGTCTCCTTCACTTCACTGGCAAGTAAAAAATATCTCCAGATTGAATCTTTCTGGCCAAACTTCGTCGTTTTGTTGTAATCTGAAGCTGTAGACCACCGTCCGTCGACAGACGCCATGGAAGAGATTCGCCAGGCTCACCACCATAACTTTTTTTCTCAAATAAGGGTAACTTCAGACAGAAAGTCAATGGGGGGCCAAATTTGAGATTTAAATGAAAGTTGATGCTTTTTTACTAGACAAAAAAAAGTTCGGGCCAGAATTGTCCCTCGACCTAAAGTTGGTACTTTTTTATGGAACAAAAAAAAGTTTGGACCAGAATTGTCCATCGACCTAAAGTTGGTGATTTTTTTTGGAATTAACTCCCACAAAATATATCTAAATTTTTCATGCTCCAATTAACTCCACGATATACATAACATATTCAATAAACATTTTAAATGACTTTTCATTAAACATTTTAAACAACTTAGTATAGTCATTCGTGATATCTCCATATAGTCACCATCTTAATGATAACTTCACATGAAATTGAGTCACGTGACTCGACGACAAGCAAGTAACATTCACTTTAATTAATTAATAGATGGACACACACATATGTTCTTGGTCTAAAGGATAGCCAAAAACAAGGGATACGAAGAAATAAACCTTAGCCCATTTGAAATAAAAAATTAATCAATTATAATTCCTTTATGAATGACTTTTAATGGCAAAATTCGGATTGAACTAGGCCTCAACCCCATTGGACCCATCTATTTAAGTAGGCCTATTTTGCAAACAATCACAATCAATTTATTTAGTGAGAAAGAGTCCGATTTGGATATATCAAATTATCTGATATGTACGGCCAAAGAAATCCACGTAGGTGATTATCCAATTAAGATTTTTAACCCAAGAAGGAGTTCAAACCCTTAAAAAACGACTTGTACTAGGAGCCGTAACTAGATTAGGAAACCTTTGCATATTAGGATTTAGGAATCGCGTAGTCTTTTTTCTTTTTCTTTTCTTCTTTTGTTTGTTTCGTTTATAAGTCTAATAAAATTCTATTTGAATCTGAGGCAAGGTTATACTGTTGATGTTTATATTCATATGCATATACAAATACATTATTATTATTATTATTATTATTTTGCATTCATACTTTAATCATTTAATTTTACGCCTGGATGTAGCATGTGCCTAGATTCTATAGTCCATATAATTAAGTCGGCACGATTTTGTCTCACTTTTACTTTCCTAAAATTACCTTGCAATTAACGGTATCTACTCATTGAGTAACACGTGCTTTCTAAGTACACAAATCCTTTATATGCACAAAATCGATTTCATATAGCTCAAATAAATTCTCCTTTTTTAAGAGTGGCGGGGACAAATTACTATGAAGTTGGCAAATAATGAGGATGAAATGCATTCAAAACTCGCTCAGCTAAGAGAATACACTACTTTGTCCCCAAAGAGTGGTTAAATATATGGGTAGCTTCTCCTCTCTTATTTTTGGGTCAGAAGGTAGCTTCCACTTAGCCGTTTACTACTTTGGATATGCTTTACTTTCAACTTAACAAACAAGATTTTGTTAGAGATAATTAGGATATTTCCCTTGATTCTCTATATCTCTCAAGATTATCCATATAACTCCATTATATATACTTTGATCAAAAAAATCTCCGTTATATCTACAACGAAATATATAAAAATTACTTAAGTATCTCTTCCGCATTATTCTTGTCTGTCCAAGTTTGACATGTATTCAACACTACTCTATCGAGCAACTACTCCCAAATTCTATCCCCTACCATTATTTTGCATTCATGCGTAATCACTTAATTTTATGCATCCACAGAGCAAGTGCTTAGTATTAATGAATATCATCTCAAACATGTCACGAACAACGGATCACTCACTAGTTGAGGTGACTCATTTGTATTATCTAATGAGATAAGATATTTGGATAGAGCACATGTCAATAGTTAAGATCGATCCTGGCACTCCAATTGGCTTAGACAAAATAGGAGTCGTTCCCATTTTACAAAAGCCAAACCGAGTCAAGCACATTAATGTCAGACTTTGTAGAACTATTTAGTGAAACTAAAAAGTGAGCTAACGAGAAAAAATAACTGCAAGGCTTCCACATTAATGTCAGATTGCATAATTGCCAAATTGCCAAATTGTCAGCCACTCATAGATTGCGAGTACAGATTCGTCTGCACGAGTAGTGTAACGTAAATAGATAAATGTACGTATAGATAGATGGTAGCTCTTTTGGCACAAAGGGCTCATTGCGATGAAGTGTGATTAAAAGAGGGCACCAAAAAGTGTAGTTGCAAACAAATTGATTTGGGTAAGGTGCGAGATAGAATAGTGCCAGCAATGATAAGCTTGGTTCAACATATAAGTAAAACTAATGATATGTCAAAATGCAAAAATGAGTATTTATAATATGTGAGTCCCATTTGGTGCCACATTATGAATATGTGATGTCACTTAGCAATGACATTTGAATAATTCGGTCTTTCTTGTAAAATAACTGAGATTGCATTCTACGCGAAGGTTCTGAGAGCATCAAGACATATAGTTTTATCGACTAATTTGTGTATGATGTGCTCGATTTTCACAATAAAAGGAAACAAGTGAAGAAGTGTCTTTATCGACTAATTTGTGTATGATGTGTTCCATTTAACTTGCTCCAGCTTTCTTGAAAGTCTAAGGAACAAAAGTGAGCAAAACGAATAACCGTTTTTCAAGAACGTGGGGCAAAGTTCGTGCTTCAAAAGAGATTGGTACATGCAAATTAAACCTCCACGACCCATTCTATATTTTATATCAAAGAGTTTCGGGGAGAAATCACCGCTTTGAGATTGTATTTTCCACAGAAGCTACACAACTTTTTGTTTCCAAGATAACCGAGAGAACTCTCTTCTCTCCTTCATCGATGGAACCAACAGAAGATTCCCAAGATAAGAGTGGTAATGGCGACGAGTTTGGAGAAACATCAAGACCGTCGCACTGGCGTCCCCAACTTGATTACTCAGTACCGGGTTTTTCCTTGTTTACGCGAACTCCAAAGGAGTACTTTTTTGGTTTGCAAAGCAGCACTACTACTAATCAAGCAGGAAATGATCAAACTGCGAGGGTCTACGCCGAACGAGAGGGAGAGGATGATGTTGCTAATGATTGTGTTAAAATATGTCTCGAGTTTGAGCCCGAATAGGAAAGTTTCCTAATTCAAGCAGGTTTCCTATTTTGAATAGGTTTCCTAGTTGGAAAATGTTTCCTAATTGGAGAAGGTTTCCTAAAAAGAGGTTTCCTACTTTGGATCCAATTCTTGTCTATAAATAAGAATGTAATGTTATTTGTGAAGATTATCAAAGATGAGTTTCTGCTAATGAATTACACCCTAAAAATATCTGAGTGTTTGAAGCCAATTAATTCTTGTGTAAGATTTGTGTCATTCCTTCGTGAGAGTTGTACCGCTTGATCTATAGTGGAATTTCGTTCTGCTCTCATCGTGGACGTAGGTCACTACGACCGAACCACACAAATCTAGTGTCCAATTAATTTTCTTGATTTGTCCATTTTATTGTTTGATCACTTGGCTTCTATAACAGATCAGATGACGACGGCCAAAGATCAAGAATCGACAGAGGGATTACATCAAAGCGAAAGCGAGGATGATGTTGGTGATGATCGAAGGGCGAGGGTGGACTCCGAACAAGAGGGAGAGAATGCCGTTCCTAATGGTCAAATGGCGAGGGTCGAAGATCCAAAATCGGCAGAGGGATCACAGGGAGGGGAAAGCTATGATGTTCTTGGGCAAAAGAACACTGCAAGTGCCATAAGTTGTGTACGGCGCTCACTTTGATGCCATAAGTTTTTTTTGGATCACTTAAGTGCTAAAATTTTTGAAAAACGATCACTTAAGTGCCAACTCCGATGCCGTACACAACTTTTCGCCGGAAATCCGACGTGGCATTTTTTTTATTAATTTCTGAAGCTGACGTGGCTCGCCGGAGATTGGCACTTAAGTGGTCGTTTTTAAAAAATTTTAGCACTTAAATGATCGTTTTTCAAAAAATTTAGCACTTAAGTGATCGTTTTTCAAAAATTTTAGCACTAAAGTGATCCAAAAAAAACTTTTGGCACTTAAGTGATCGTTTTTCCTCCAATTTGGCACTTAAGTGAGTCGGCGAAAATTTTTGGCACTAAAGTGAGCGCCGTGCACAACTTATGGCACTTATAGTGTCCTTTTACCGATGTTCTTGTAGGCGAAATTAGAATAACCATCCATCTGTCTAAAGCAAACGGATTGTCAGAATTGCCTGAAGTTTCAAGTGCATCAAGTGATGGTAGAAATGTATTCCCCTCCATGCGAAACATCGATGCCGGCAATCAAGTTGGAAATGATCAAACTACGAGGAAAGAAGTGGGGCAAGAGGAAGAGAACACTCAGGGTCGTGATGCCGATCGAAGGACGACGATGATTCAAGATGAAGAATCGATGGCGAGATCTCACGGACAGAGAAGGGAAGAGGTCATTTTCCCAGTAGATAGCACCGATGTGAGTTTAAGGGAGTGGCCATTACTTGGGTCCAATCGCGGAATGAGAGGTAGAAGGAGGAGGTCATAACGGAAGCCATGAACTTCTTAGCAATGGTGCAGTATTTTCTTGGATTCTGTCTCAAAAAGCACGAGGATTAGATTTTTCTTGAGCTTTTCTTGGTTTAGGGTTGTGTCGGGTACTTCATTGATTAGTTATCTCTGTGTATAAGGAATTGTGTGAAATTGGTTTTCATGGAATTATCACTTTTAGTTCGCGAGTCACTTCTTGGCAAGAACCAAACGAGTGAGGATGAGTTTTCTTGTTTCCTGATTTTTTTCCTCTCGAAATGAAATGTCGGTATGATAAAATCAGAGTCAATTTCAGTCTACCAAGTAGATTACTCGAAGATAGGGGCAACAGATGAACACACTCTTTAAAAAAATTATTAGATTATTATGTCTTTAATTAACACGATAAAGAGAGTCAAAGCTGAATGCGTCAAGGATTCTACATTTATGAGGCTCATATCTTTATGAGTTCGATTTATAACGTTTTGTGATCTAATTGACGCTATCCAATCACTCTTAACGATTGAACTTCCGACCTCAAGAATTGGTATAGCTTGTCGGGTGCGGTATGGCATTTCCAACCCCGCTTTTGTTCTTTCTTTCAATCTTTAGAAACTATCATGGTCGAAGCGCGAGAAGCAAAAAGTACACTCCATATATCAAGAGACGTATCGGGTGAGAAACCACAAACATCCCCATTATGTATGCATTCGTTAAGTCTCTCCTTTTTCTCCGTTGTGGCCAGATCGTAGCTACCGATCAGCTTTTGCGCATTGAAACAAGTCCGACTATTTAATTTTGTCAAAGGCAAAGACATGATAAACAACTTTTCCCCCATCTCTTGGGCATGAATGAAGGAGAGAGGAAGGATGTGTTTTGGAGCTATCTAAATCGTTAAAATTTTGCTGGGGTCGACTATATCGAATGAGAGAGAGAGAAACGCGAAAGGAAACTGGAAACAGCCCTTTGGTTTTGTCCAAAGCCAAAGGGAGTTTTCCAAGTCTGCGACGTTTGGGTGCATGAGTGAGTGATGATAGAATCAAGGGGAAAGACCAAAAAGGTTGAGATCTTGAGTAGATCACTCTCTCCCTTTCTCTCTCTCTCTAGAATTCCCAACACAAAAAGCCTTCTACTTCAAAGCTATGGTGGTCATAAGAGGAAATTGTCCAATCAATTCTTCCAAGTGATCTCCAACGAAAATTAGCCGGAAGGACTAAATTGAAATTTCGCGCATAGTTCAAGGATTAAATTGAAAAATTTAAAGTTGAATTGACATCTATACAATAAATTTATGACTGATTAGGTAATTTTCCCGTGACCATTGGATAGGCAGAGACCAAAAACAAAAAAAAGGGAGAAGAAGCACACAACCTTAATTAGATAACTCCAAAGAATGTTGGATGATGATAGTGCCTTTGTGAGCTTCTTTCATGGGGGACCACAAAGCCCAAAGAGGTTGATGTGAGTAAAGTGGCCACCAAAGTGAAGTGATGCTTTACATTAAATTGCCCAAGGTAAACAGAAGATATATGTCTTTAATTCGACAAGTACAAAATATTATATTAAGTATAATATAAATCGAAATGGTGTATTCTTCTCAAAACAACAATATCTAGTTAGTTTATTTTAAAGAATAAAAATAATAATTAAACTAAAAAAAGGATAACTCCATATTATTAATATGCATTTTCTCTTCACTTTTTGACTGTATACAGACACAGAGTGGTGCGCGGGTTGTTGTGCCGTGATTTTTCATTCCAATTATTGGCAAAGGAACACTACAAGTGCCATAACTTGTGTACGGCGCTCACTTTGGTGCCATAAGTTTTTTTTGGATCACTTTAGTGCTAAAATTTTTGAAAAACGATCACTTAAGTGCTAAAATTTTTGAAAAACGATCACTTAAGTGCCAACTCCAGTGCCGTATACAATTTTTCGCCGGAAATCCGACGTGGCATTTTTTTTATTAATTTTTGAAGCTGACGTGGCTCGCCGGAGATTGGCACTTAAGTGATCGTTTTTCAAAAATTTTAGCACTTAAATGATCGTTTTTAAAAAAATTTAGCACTTAAGTGATCGGTTTTCAAAAATTTTAGCACTGAAGTGATCTAAAAAAAACTTATGACACTTAAGTGATCGTTTTTCCTCCGACTTGGCACCAAAGTGATCCGAAAAAAAGTTATGGCACCAAAATTGTCACGCCCCGAACCCTACGAGCGCGCGATCATCCCTTTGTGGTCGCAATGTACGCGACAGCCCAGGACTTGTCGCCGACCCAATCGAAACACTAACGAGTAACGCATGCGGAAGCAACCTCGAACTCTCCGTACAACATATAAACAACGGGATAGTAGAGAGACAAAGAATACACATCAACAAGACACTTTTATAAACATAACATCGATTACAACACATACATTTGCAAGCCTTCTACGAGGCCACTATCTACGAACCACGCACAATAACATGGATCGGGTGGTTGGTAAGCTTAACTCCTATACAAAAATGTGCACTCAAAAGACGGGGTAACTCGACCTATCCTCAATCCCCGTAGTATCCTAGTAGCGTCTCCGGATCAATCACGGTCGCGGGTCTGAAATGGTTTGGTTATACAACCATGAGAACACTTCTCAATAAGCAACTACCTAAGCCTCGCTTAGGCCAAAGCGTACTTCCGAACAATTCTAAACATGCGATTCAAACAATCGACGTGCCATAAACAATCACAGGCATCCTTACCTCGCCTTGGCGCATACACAAGCCCTGCACGTTAGAATATCGCCATAACATGGCCAATTGCCCATCAAGCACACGCAAAGTAATTCATGGCATGATCAAGCATAACATGGTTAATAATCCAGACGTGCTCATCAATTAACTCAGGCAAAACATTCCCCAATGCAAATCGCACTCATTAAGTCCAGATTATTAACGACCCCTCGGGCCACCGAACTCCCGCCGGTCTTCTGGCGTAACCAGGCATCGTCCCGCTACTTCAGCGACGGCAACGTCCGGAACCCCCGCCCAGACGGCATTCCACAAAGGAGCATCGATCCGGCCTCTACCGCGATCGGCAACGTCTAGAACCACCGCCTAGACGGCATCCGAACTCCCACCGGGCATCGTCTAGAACTCCCGCCTAGACGGAACGTGTCGTGACCATGCACACACCTCAACAATCATTACCAATTCTTATCTTTGTAAATTAGCCCAATGTCAACTAAATCCTCCAAAATGTCATGGTAACACCGATCAGTTCCCGAGAGAGAAAAACCGAGTATGCACAGAATCGGGGCCAAACTGGGCAGTAACATAGTCACCGAATTTCCTTTAAAATAAATAGTAAATCAATTCCACAAATTCTGAAATTTGGATATGTCGTATAAAACATCTTGGTAAACATTTTCCGTGAAGAACTCGAAATCCAGTTCCTACTGTAAACACCTCTTTTTGTCACTTGAAGTCAGACAAAATTCAACCCGTCCGGTCAGGCCGCCTGACCATCAAAATGCATCTCATCCAGTACCCAAATCATTTTGGAAAGCCTTAAAATTTTTATATGTCATAGAAAAAAATGTTATTAACAATTTTTGTGAAGGAAGTTTGTTGAAAAGAGGTCTGGAAAAATTTGTAGAAAATCGGAGAGACCAGATGGTCGGATGAACAGTAAATCCGGCAGACTGAATTCGGTCCAAAAATGGACTTACGAATGGAACTAAATGATCTCCAAAAATTCCAAATTTAATATATGTCAAACTTTAAGATGTTATAAACAACTTTCATGAAGAACACTTCCTCAAATTCGGCCCACACAAGTCACAGTAAAAATAGAAAAATCCAGCGACGTAGTAGCAACCTTACCGGAAATTAACCAACAAGCACCACCAAGCAAACCAAGCACAACCATCCCTAACATGTCCATTAGTCACCCCTTAGCCTAGTCAAGGGTTAGGAAACCACTTACACTTAGCCTAAGCAAGAAAACCGAGCGAAAGGAGCAGCTCAGTCACGGCAAAGCAGCAGCAGCAGCCTCAGCGGCCAGGCGGCAGCTCACGGCAGAGTCGGGTGGAGATGGGGGCTGAACGGTGGTGCTGGTTGGGCTGGAATGGAGGGCGAGAAGCAGCAGAAACCAGAGGAAGCAGAATGAAGAAGCAAGTAGCAGCGAAGCAGCAGCAGAAAATGAAGTAGAAGCAGCAGGCGTGGGGGTGGTCAGCAAAGAAACAATGTAGGGGGAAGTTAGCAGCAGCATAGTAGTGACGGAAACAACGTGGGGCAGCATGGGCAGCTTGAGGAGTCAGTGGATGCAGCGGTAAGAAGCAGAAGCAAGCCAGAAATGGCATGGGCGGAGCAGAAGCAACACAGCAGCAGAAGCAGCAGGGAAGTCCATCATGGCAACTGCATGGGGAGGTCAGCAACGTGGGGAGTCGCTGAAGTATGGGGGAGTGATGATGACCGGTGGAGTTGGTGGAAGAAGTCAGCAGCAGCAGCAAAGGCGAAGCAGAAACGAAGCAAAGCGAAGCATGGGTGGAGCAGATGAGATGAGGAGTCAACAGCGTGGAGGAGGGCAGCGGGGAAAGAGGAGGAAGTCAGCGGCGTGGGGCAGCGGCGGCGTGAGGGAGGAGAGAGAGAAGAGAAGAGAGAGAAAGTCAAACGCACTTGAGTGCGATCCGACGACCATCGTTCAAATCCGAAAATGATCCAACGGCCCACGAAAAACCCTAATTATAAATTAGGAAAAAGGCCAAAAGATAATAACTAAACACACTACGAGGGAGGTCTACTAGTCCAAATTCGCACCCGGTCAAAATTTCACTTTTCGCATATCCCTGGCAATATCGAGGCTGGCCACAATAATATCGATACCGTCCAATTAAATTCGTCACGAAACTCCGAGAAATTCGACACCAAAGTTCGGACTCTAAATAACGGCCAAATTCGATCGAGTGCGATTCTAGCGAAATCTCAATTTTAAAAACAATAACCGAGAGTGATCAGTTCCCGGGCGAGATTTTACTATAAGCACATTGACGAATTACACGTTTTATAAATCTCAAAAATGGGCCGAAATTCGGAATGTCACAACTCTTCCCTCCTTACAAAAATTTTGTCCTCGAAATTTACAATCCAACTCAATCCTTCGAACAAATGGGGGTATTGGTATCGCATCAGCTCTTCGCTTTCCCACATCGCACCTTCGATTCCACAGTGCTCCCAAATTACTTTGACCATCGGAATTGTCTTGTTCTGCAGCACTCGTTCCATTCTGTCCTCGATCCTTACTGGCCTTTCCATGTACGACACTCTGTCGTCCACGTCTACTTCTTCAAAATTCAACACGTGGGTCGGATCCGACTCGTACTTCCTTAACGTAGACACGTGAAATATATTATGCACTAGAGACAAATTTGGCGGTAGCGTGAGACGATAGGCCAGACTTTCGATTATTTCCAATATTTCAAATGGACCTACGTACCTCGGGCTCAACTTCCCTTTCTTGCCGAACCGTGACAATCCTCTCATCGGCGACACTTTGAGAAAAACGTGGTCCCTTACTTGAAATTCCAAAGGCCTACATCTCCGATCCGCATAACTTTTCTGATGACTCTGAGCGGTCTTAAGTCTGTCCCGAATAACCTTATCTGCTTCGACTGATTGTTGGACCAATTCCGGACCCGTTATACTCCGTTCCCCAACTTCGTCCCAACAAACTGGAGTTTTGCACGCTCTGCCATACAACGCCTCAAAAGGTGCCATTCTGATACTCTGCTGATAACTATTGTTGTAGGCAAACTCGACGAGGTGCAACTGCTCTTCCCAACCTCCTTTAAAGTTTATAACGCACGCTCGTAACATGTCCTCGAGCGTCTGAATTGTCCTTTCAAACTAACCATCCGTCTGTGGACGATAGGCCGTGCTATATTGCAGCTTCGTCTCCATAGCCGTCTAAAGACTTTTCCAAAAGGTTGCGGTAAACTTAGGGTCTCTATCTGACATTATCGTCACTGGCACTTCATGGAGACGGACTATCTGTCGCATATATAGCTTGGCATACTTATCCATTGCGAAATCCTTTCGCACTGCCAGAAAATGTGCCGACTTAGTCAATCTGTCGACGATAACCCAAATGGAATCATGACCTCTCTGGCTCATCGGTAATCCCATAACAAAGTCCATCGTGATATGCTCCCATTTCCATTCGGGAATTTCCAAGGGTTGCAACTGTCCACCGGGCTTACAATGCTGTGCCTTCACTTGTTGGCACTCAAACACTTGGTCACATACTTGGCTACACCCACTTTCATTCCGTTCCACCAGTAGTGCTGACGCAAATTTTGATACATCTTTGTGCTGCCCGGATGAATGCTGTAGTTGCTATGGTGAGCTTCTACCAAGATTTCCTCCTTAAGCTCTACATCATCGGGCACACACAAACGTCCACGAAACTTCAAGATTCCGTCCTCGGATACTTGAAAGTCAGTTTTTCTCTTAGTTTCGTCCATTTGCAGAATCTTTTGAATCTCAGGATCCGTAAATTGTAATGCCTTAATCCTCGCCTGAATCTCTGGTTCAATCCTCAAGGTAGCTAACAGACTTGAGAGGTGACTTACCTCAAACTTGAATTCCGAATCTCGCATCCCTTCAAGTAATGTCCATTCTTTAACCATCATCTGCGCAATACTTGATTTCCGACTAAATGCATCCGCTACCTTATTAGTCTTTCCGGGGTGGTACAAAATGTCGCAATCATAATCCTTCAGGAGTTCCATCCAGCGACGTTGTCTCATGTTCAATTCCTTCTGAGAAAATAAGTACTTTAGGCTCTCATGATTCGTGTAGATTTGAAACCTTTCCTCACATAAATAATGCCTCAAAATCTTAAGTGCAAAGATGATAGCAGCAAGTTCCAAATCATGCGTCGGGTAGTTAAGTTCATGAGATCTCAATTGTCGCGATGCATATGCAACCATTCTTCCATGTTGCATTAACACACATCCTAATCCCTTTAGCGACGCATCACTATAAATCTCATATCCTCCGGGACCTGACGGTATCATCAACACATGGGCGGTAGTCAACTTGTGCTTAAGCTCTTGAAAACTCCTCTCGCACTTGTCTGTCCATTCAAACCTTAATTCCTTCTTAAGTAAACGAGTCAGAGGAGTAGCTATCGCGGAGAACCTTTCCACGAAACGTCTATAATAGCCCGCAAGTCCTAGGAAACTCCGAACCTCTGTCACTGTTGTCGGTCTTGGCCAATTCGTAACTACCTCAATCTTTGTCGGGTCAACTAAAATTCCATCCCCGGAGATGACATGACCAAGAATGCCACTTGAGTGAGCCAGAACTCGCACTTACTAAACTTGGCATAGAGTGCGTGTTCTCTTAAGGTCCGTAGAACTTTTTCCAAATGTAACTCGTGCTCGGCGGAACTCTTCGAATACACTAGGATATCGTCTATGAACACAATTACAAATTGATCCAGAAATTCCTTGAATACCCGCTTCATTAAATCCATAAAGGCTGCAGGGGCGTTCGTCAGTCCAAACGGCATCACCGTAAATTCATAGTACACATATCTCGTCCTAAATGCCATCTTCAACACATCCTCCTTCTTAATCCTCAATTGATGATAGCCAGTCCTTAAGTCGATTTTTGAAAATATCAACGTCCCTTGTGACTGATCCAATAGGTCATCTATCCTTGGCAATGGGTACTTATTCTTAATTGTCACATGATTCAGCTGTCTGTAGTTAATGCACAACCTTAACGATCTGTCTTTCTTCCTCACGAATAAAACTGGCGCTCCCCATGGAGATGTACTCGGACGAATCAAGCCTTTATCCAATAACTCCTGCATTTGGACCTTCAATTCCTTCAATTCCAACAGTGACATCCTATAGAGCACTTTCGAGATCAGTTCTGTCCCTAGGGCTAATTCAACCACAAACTCCACTTCCCTCTCAGGTGGCAATCCCGGCAATTCCTGAGGAAAGACATCGGGAAGATTACACACCTCGGCTATGTCCTTTAGCCTTGGTTCCTCAACCAACTAGTCCGCCACAAAATAATTATCTTTCTATACCTCAAAGACAAAGCTCAATCTATCCAATTTCAATCCAACAGTCTTCCAAAAACAAATCACATCGATTCTTTACAAAATCTGAAATTTCTAAGCAACACTCATCCTTCCAAACCCGTCCAAGAATATTATCAGTAATCCATAAATCCTTAAACCGATTGTGCCTATTCACCATAAAATTGATTATAGGTCTTACATGACCACTCAAGCGATAACCTCAAAATTATCTCCTATTGCACCCAATATCATTACACGACGCATCTAAACTTTCTAGGCACATCTTCATCTTCCTTCCCAACCATAGTATATACTTTTCCTTACATCCGTAGCCGATTCTGATTAATCTGCAGGGCAGCTCTTGCTTAATGTCCTACCTGCGGTCTTTACGATTACATCAGTGGTCTAACCTGTCGATTCGGCAATTTCTCCCTTGATGACCTTACTGGCCACCTCCAAAGCACGCTCCAAGTCCACCTGGGCAAGGGCCATTCCCATGCCTCCTTCCACGAGACCGACATGCGGCATTGGAGTAGTGGTTTGACTTTCCGAAGTTCTTACTTACTGGAGGGACAGGTCTCATATTCTCTGCCATAGACTTCTTGCCAAGTTCCTATTGTCCCCAACCGGTGCGTACCGCGATCCAGAAGCGGCAGCCCTTTCTCTCATATCCATTTCAACCATCGAGCCCTCTCATACAACTCATTGTAATCCCTTAAGACTCAAGAGTACTAACTGACTGCGGAGTTCCGATTTCAATTCATCCCGGAACCTCCTTGTCCTATCCACATGATCCTTGACCATCCTTGATGCATACTTAGATAGCTTTACAAACTCAACCTCATGCTGATCGACTGATATCCGATTTTAGCGAAGCCGAAGAAACTTTATCTTTTTCTGCTCTCGCGCACTCTCCGAAAAGTACTTCCCATTGAAAGTCTCGACCAAAGCACCTCAATACTTCAAAGCCTTTTTCCAACTCTTATATCCAAAGTGATGTAGCCTCGGGGTCACTTTTCCCATCAAACTTCGGGGGTCTCTATTTCAAAAAAATACTCAACCAGTTATTGCATCTGTCTGACTGTATTAACTTACCCTTAACCTTGGTTCCCATCATTCCCATTAAAATTCCAACTTCTTCGAGTGCCCCCAGAATTTCATCCACCCTGAGATCGTCTGCAACTCCAGCTTGCAGACCTATACGACCTCGACCTCGACCTCGACCTCGACTACTCAAACTCACAGGTCACACCACTCACTTACCTGTTATAATTCCCCTCGAGAATTAAAGACCTAGGCCAACTATACTAGTCTAAAGTCCTAGGCAGTGAATCGCAACAACAATTCACTAAGCAGGCAACCAATCACAAACAACGGCCAATCACCACCAACAAAGTTCGTGCACTTACCTCAAGTCCTGACGCACCTGCACCTCACACATTAATGCATAAAATCCCTCAGTAACCACAGTCACACAGTCTGGGGCACGCATGGCACACAAGTCTCCCCAACTGACTACCCCAAGTCATCGCTCCTTATCACTCCAGGCTTCGACCAACTTAGATCGAGCTAACCTTGCTCTGATACCAAATCAACGGGGATGTCACGCCCCGAACCCTACGAGTGCGCGATCATCCCTTTGTGGTCGCAATGTACGCGACAGCCCAGGACTTGTCGCCGACCCAATCAAAACACTAACGAGTAACGCATGCGGAAACAACCTCGAACTCTCCGTACAACATATAAACAATGGGATAGTAAAGAGACAAAGAATACACATCAACAAGACACTTTTATAAACATAACATCGATTACAACACATACATTTGCAAGCCTTCTACGAGGCCACTATCTACAAACCACGCACAATAACATGGATTGGGTGGTTGGTAAGCTTAACTCCTCTACAAAAATGTGCACTCAAAAGACGGGGTAACTCGACCTATCCTCAATCCCCGTAGTATCCTAGCAGCGTCTCCGGATCAATCACGGTCGCGGGTCTGAAATGGTTTGGTTATACAACCATGAGAACACTTCTCAATAAGCAACTACCTAAGCCTCGCTTAGGCCAAAGCGTACTTCCAAACAATTCTAAACATGCGATTCAAACAATCGACGTGCCATAAACAATCACAGGCATCCTTACCTCGCCTTGGCGCATACACAAGCCCTGCACGTTAGAATATCGCCATAACATGGCCGATTGCCCATCAAGCACGCGCAAAGCAATTCATGGTATGATCAAGCATAACATGGTTAATAATCCAGACGTGCTCATCAATTAACTCAGGCAAAACATTCCCCAATGCAAATCGCACTCATTAAGTCCAGATTATTAACGACCCCTCGGGCCACCGAACTCCCGCCGGTCTTCTGGCGTAACCAGGCATCGTCCCGCTACTTCGACGACGGCAACGTCCGGAACCCCCGCCCAGACGGCATTCCACAAAGGAGCATCGATCCGGCCTCTACCGCGATCGGCAACGTCTAGAACCACCGCTTAGACGGCATCCGAACTCCCACCGGGCATCGTCTAGAACTCCCGCCTAGACGGAACGTGTCGTGACCATGCACACACCTCAACAATCATTACCAATTCTTATCTTTGTAAATTAGCCCAATGTCAACTAAATCCTCCAAAATGTCATGGTAACACCGATCAGTTCCCGAGAGAGAGAAAAACCGAGTATGCACAGAATCGGGGCCAAACTGGGCAGTAACATAGTCACCGAATTTCCTTTAAAATAAATAGTAAATCAATTCCACAAATTCTGAAATTTGGATATGTCGTATAAAACATCTTGGTAAACATTTTCCGTGAAGAACTCGAAATCCAGTTCCTACTGTAAACACCTCTTTTTGTCACTTGAAGTCAGACAAAATTCAACCCGTCCGGTCAGGCCGCCTGACCATCAAAATGCATCTCATCCAGTACCCAAATCATTTTGGAAAGCCTTCAAATTTTTATATGTCATAGAAAAAAATGTTATTAACAATTTTTGTGAAGGAAGTTTGTTGAAAAGAGGTCTGGAAAAATTTGTAGAAAATCGGAGAGACCAGATGGTCGGATGAACAGTAAATCCGGCAGACTGAATTCGGTCCAAAAATGGACTTACGAATGGAAATAAATGATCTCCAAAAATTCCAGATTTAATATATGTCAAACTTCAAGATGTTATGAACAAATTTCATGAAGAATACTTCCTCAAATTCGGCCCACACAAGTCACAGTAAAAATAGAAAAATCCAGCGACGCAGTAGCAACCTTACCGGAAATTAACCAACAAGCACCACCAAGCAAACCAAGCACAACCAGCCACTAAACCAACTATCTACAGCCCTTAAACCATCCCTAACATGTCCATTAGTCACCCCTTAGCCTAGTCAAGGGTTAGGACGCCACTTACACTTAGCCTAAGCAAGAAAACCGAGCGAAAGGAGCAGCTCAGTCACGGCAAAGCAGCAGCAGCAGCCTCAGCGGACAGGCGGCAGCTCACGGCAGAGTTGGGTGGAGATGGGGGCTGAACGGTGGTGCTGGTCGGGCTGGAATGGAGGGCGAGAAGCAGCAGAAACCAGAAGAAGCAGAATGAAGAAGCAAGTAGCAGCGAAGCAGCAGCAGAAAATGAAGTAGAAGCAGCAGGCGTGGGGGTGGTCAGCAAAGAAACAATGTAGGGGGAAGTTAGCAGCAGCATAGTAGTGACAGAAACAACGTGGGGCAGCATGGGCAGCTTGAGGAGTCAGTGGATGCAGCGGTAAGAAGCAGAAGCAAGCCAGAAATGGCATGGGCGGAGCGAAGCAACACGGCAGCGAGGCGACAGGAAGTCCATCATGGCAGTGCATGGGGAGGTCGACAACGTGGGGAGTCACTGAAGTATGGGGGAGTGATGATGGCTGGTGGAGTTGGTGGAAGAAGTCAGCAGCAGCAGCAAAGGCGGAAGCAAAAACAGAAGCAAACCAGAAGCATGGGTGGAGCAGCGTGAGATGAGGAGTCAACAGCGTGGAGGAGGGCAGCGGGGAAAGAGGAGGAAGTCAGCGGCGTGGGGCAGCGGCGACGTGAGGGAGGAGAGAGAGAAGAGAAGAGAGAGAAAGTCAAACGCACTTGAGTGCGATCCGACGACCATCGTTCAAATCCGAAAACGATCCAACGGCCCACGAAAAATCCTAATTATAAATTAGGAAAAAGGCCAAAAGATAATAACTAAACACACTACGAGGGATGTCTACTAGTCCAAATTCGCACCAGGTCAAAATTTCACTTTTCGCATATCCCTGGCAATATCGAGGCTGGCCACAATAATATCGACACCGTCCAATTAAATTCGTCACGAAACTGCGAGAAATTCGACACCAAAGTTCGGGCTCTAAATAACGGCCAAATTCGATCGAGTGCGATTCTAGCGAAATCTCAATTTTAAAAACAATAACCGAGAGTGATCAGTTCCCGGGCGAGATTTTACTGTAAGCACATTGACGAATTACACGTTTTATAAATTCCAAAAATGGGCCGAAATTCGGAATGTCACAAAAGTGATCTCCGTACACAAGTTATGGCGCTTATAGTGTCCTTTTGCCTCCAATTATTTGTTTGGAAACTTTATAAATTAAGAAAACTAAGCAATTATGCTTTCTGACATATTGAAACTTTTTATGGTATGTTATGTAGCTTGATTAGCAAAATCTCTCTTAAGTCATATCGAAAAAAGAAATATTATGCAGGTGATATGTGGAAAAGGCAAGAAAATCCCGTGACATATGGTCACCCCTTTTTAGCATTAAAGCAAACCTGTCGAAGAGTGACATTGAAAAGAAGTTGAAGGACATTCCTATCATGCTCGAAGCGGAGATGAATTTATGGGTCCATTTGTTTCGCGAAAAATATTTTTCGGGAAAACACTTTTCTTATTTTCCGGCATTTGGTTTGCTTAGAAAAATGAGTCAACAAAAATTGTTTTCCTAGTCAAAGGAAAATGTTTCCTTACTAAAGCTTAAATTCAGGAAAATGATTTCCTCTTTGAAAGAACCGGAAAATGTTTTCCGAAGTATGACTAGTTGTTGGTGCTTGGACCCGAAACTCTACGCTTTAGCACGAAAACCCCAACATTAGTTCTTGAGTCCTGACATTCAGGACCAAGTCTTGGCGGCGGAGCTCGAGACCTTGGTGCCTAGGGTCCAAGCCCCGCTCCGGTCCATTGAGGCTGAGTCCGAACCCTTGATGCTTGTACCCGATGCTCCAGCACCCAAACTCGGGTCCATAAAGGCCGTGCTTAGGTCCTTGATGCTCGAGCTCTAGTCTCGACCCCCCGGCCCGAGTCCACAAAGGTTGTGCGCAATTCCTTGGCGCTCGAGCTCGGATACTTAGTTAATAAAACGTTAGTTCTTATAAAAATATTTATTTTAAAAATTTGAGGTTTTATTTATTTATTAAAAAAAAACATTTATTATTATTTTTTTAAATCGAATTATTTATTCTTTTCTTTTCTTTTTTTATTCTTTTCTTCCTTTTTCTTTTTCTTCTTCCTCGGTTGGCTGCTGGCCATGGCGACAACCCGCGAGCTCGTGGCCTTTGGCGGCAGTCCTCGAACTCGCCTGAGGCTAGCGAGCTTGCGTCCTCTGGAAGCGAGCCTCAAGCTTGCCCTAGGCTGGTAGCTCGGAGACCGTGAAGACGCAGGCCGGCGAGCTCGAGGCTCGGCTGATCCATGCAAGCCCAAGCTCGGTTGAGGCTTACAAGTTGCGAGCTCGCCAGCCCGAGCTCCGTCGAGGCTGGTGAGCTCGCAGCTTGCCAGATCCAAGTGAGCTCAGGCTTGGCCAAGGCCAGCAATCTCGCGACTCGCTTGATCTAGGCGAGCTCGAGCTCGCCTGTGGCCATTGCCGGGCGAGCCTCGAGCTCACCGGTGGCCGTTGCCGGCCGATCACTGTAGACGAAGGAGGAAAAGGAAAAGGAAAGGAAAGAAAAAAGAAAACGACAAGAGAAAAGAGAAAATAAAAAAATAAAAAATTCTAATTAAAAAAAAAGAAAATAAAAAGAGAAATAAAAAATATTTAAAAATTCGATATTTTTAAAATAAAAAACTAAAAAAGTCGAATTTTTTTTGCCTGAAATAAAGTCATGAGATTGAAATCATTTTCCAATGAAATCCAAACATTAGAAAATGATTTTCATCGTGTATTACCGGAAAATGAATTTTCGGAAAATATTTTCCTTTATCATTAAGTCACGAAATGTAAATCACTGCATTGGCTTTTCATAAGGGGATGTGATGAATCAGAGAAATAATATCAAATCATTACTCAATCTTAAACAAATCAATTAATAGAAATCATTGACATGGAGATGAACTTATAAAAAAAATCATTTATTTTGTGATACATTCAACTGGTACACAACAAAGTATGATAAATACTATCGTCTATAACATAATTAAATTTACTATGTATATATAAACAACCACTATAAATTTACATAATCAAAATATTTCTCTACCTTTTAATTATTAGACATTACCATTATACAACAGAACTAAATATTTATCTAATAGATTGAGATATCAAAAGTTACTGTCTTAGGTTTTTTTATTTTTGTTACACAACTCTTTCGAGTTTTATTTGGAAAGGAGAATACCCATGCTTTGCACTGGTCTTTATCTTTGAAAAACTATAAAAACAAAGTGAAATTAGGAAAAAAATTCTCCCTCAATGCCTGTGTGTGTATATACATTTACATATTCATATATAGAGTTAGATATTTATATTTAAATTAAGGTTTCAAATATTCTTTACTAAACTTCAGTAGGAAGAAAAGATTGTTTATCAATGAACTTCCACATTGAATTCACTCAAGGGCAGTTTTAGGACCTGTTTGGCAACCATCATATTTTTTTTTTAATTTTTTTGTTCTTTTGTTTGCTGGAACAAAAAAAGAATAGAAATATGTTTGGTAAGATCAATTAATTTTTCTATTCCCTGGAATAGAAAAATGGCTAGAGAATAAATTTGGAACAGAAACAAGAAGTAAAAAAAATCTATTTGTTTGTTCTTGGGAACAATTTCTGAAAGAAGGTCAATTTTTTTCTTTTTTTCCTTCCTTCTTTTTCCTCCTTTAGCTGGTCACCGAGCTTCGATGATGGTCGACCTCGCTGGCCTCGGGCGAGTCTCGCCATGTCTGGGCAAGGTCGACCTTGCCATGGCTGGGCGAGGCTCAAGCTTGCCCAGATCTGGCGCCCGAGGCTGGCCCTTGTCTCTATAATTTTTATGGCATGTTTGGTATGACCCTATGATTCTTTGTGACATGGAATTTTTTTAATTTTTTAATAGCATGAATTCACATTATTTCTTTTCATAAGTTGAATGTCGACACCGTGATATTAAATGTAGTAATTTTTCGAGGAATCTACATCCAAGTTAGCATAGTAAATGTCTGAGATTTGTTTACACTATCAAATATAATGAGTATTTCTCCTTATATCATTTTTTGCTTGCTATTATCTTTTAAAAGCTAAAAAATTGATGCACCACCCCTCTTTCTTACCAAGTTAAGCATTTAGTTTTTGTCGACCCAATTCAGAGTTGTCAAAAGTGGTCTTCGCGTTGAAAATAATGTGAATTCATGTTATGTTTATACATGGGAACTTTTTAAAAAGTGCTGTGGTGCACTTCTTAAACAATCGAATAAGGTAATGCTTAATTTGACAATGAGAAAAAGTTCAGAAACTTGCGGTATCATAATCGCTTGATCATATTGATTAGGAGATAATGCCATATTTAAAGTAGATTCTTGGATACATATGCTGTTGTATCTAACACTCGATCGTTCCAATGCCTATGCTAATAAAGTGTGCGAGCATTTAGTTAATGGTAAGGCTTCCCACATTAATTTCAGATTGCTTAATTGCCAAATTGCCAGCCCACTACAAAAAAACAAGGGTTTTGTCACGAATTTTGCCACGAAAAATTTGGCAAAATTCGTGGCAAAACGAATTTCCAACGAAATTAGCGACGAACAAAAATTCGTCGGTAATTTGTCGTTGCAAATTTTTGCGATAAAAAATTTCAATTTTCGTTGGCAATTTGCGATGAAAAAATTTCGTGGCTAAATTCGTTGCAAAATTCATCGCTAATTATTCGTGGCAAAATTCGTCGGTAATTATTCGTGGTAAAATTCGTGGAAAAACGAATTTCCGACGAATTAGCGACGAAAAAAAATTTGTCGCTAATTCGGCGTCGGAAATTTTTGCGACAAAAAATTTTAATTTTTCGTTGGTAAATTGCGACGAAAACAAATTCGTGGCAAAATTCGTAGATAAATTCGTGGCTAAATTCGTTGCAAAATTCGTCGCTAATTATTCGTTGCAAAAATCGTGGCAACATTCGTCGCTAATTATTCGTGGCAAAATGAATTTCCCACGAAATTAGCGATGAACAAAAAAATTCGTCGCAAATTTTGGCGACAAAAAATTTGAATTTTCGTTTGTAATTTGCGACGAAAATCAATTCGTGGCTAAATTTGTGGCAAAGTTTGTTGCAAAATTCGTGGCAAAATTCATCGCTAATTATTCGTTGTAAAAATCGTAGCTAAATTCGTCGCTAATTATTCGTGGCAAAATTCGTGGCACAACGAATTTCCCACAAAATTAGGGACGAAAAAAAATTCGTCGCGTTGCGAATTTTTGCGACAAAAAATTTCAATTTTCGTTGGTAATTTGCGACGAAAACAAAATTCATGGGAAAATTCATTGCAAAATTCGTTGCAAAATTTGTCGCTAATTATTCGTTGCAAAAATCGTGGGGAATCGCGAATTTTTCCGACAAAAAATTTCAATTTTCGTTGGTAATTTGCGACGAAAACAAATTCGTGGGAAAATTCATTGCAAAATTTGTCGCTAATTATTCGTTGCAAAAATCGTGGGAAATCGCGAATTTTTCCAACAAAAAATTTCAATTTTCGTTGGTAATTTGCGACGAAAATAAATTCGTGGCAAAATTCGTCGCTAATTGTTCGTTGTAAAAATCGTGGTAAAATTTGTAACAGTCTGAATTTTCGATCCTTTTCCCGGGATCTATGAAATGAATATTTTGGCCAATGCACTTGTAGTGAAATCTCACCCGGAAATGCGCATTCACGGGATGCTAACCTTAGGGGTAAGGCCGTTACGGGATCGAGTTCGCACGACCAAAGAACTCGACCTGGGTTCGACTTCGACCATATCGATTGACGAGGAAATGTTTTGAGCCAACCGAGACCGATCTATTTGATTGATCGTGTCCAAAGGGCACTAGTGACAGACCCTCGCAATTATATGACAATCGAGGTCGTCTTGGTTCGAGCAAACTTAAACGTGATTTGACTTAGTGTCGGTCATGGGTCGAGAGCGCGTAATCCCAATGAGCCACCCGTTAGCCAGAGATAAGCTAAAGTTGCTATTGCTCGATTTTAGTCATTTCTTGGAATTCGGGCCCGGGAATCGAGAATTTTGAAAGTGACAATTTTGGATGGCCGATGACGTTTTTGGCTTGGCCAACCTTGGGGCCACCCATTTCTGCAAAAAAATGGATTTCGGTCCGGGGCCGGAAAAATTACGGTTTTGCCCCTGTGGGCACCGAGGCTGGATTCGGAGGCCGTTTGAGGTTATTTTTCGCGGCCAAGGTCATTTTGGGGTGGCCACGCACATTTAGAGTGGTTTTGGCCAAAAATTGGAATTTCGACAAAAATTGGAAAAATAATATTATTTTATTCCCGAGACTTTGACGTGGATTTTCAAGGGCTTGCGCGATGAATTTCGCGATTCCGACGCCATATTATGTTGGCCACGCATATATGGAACGCGTATGTGCAAAAATTGGAATTTCGGTTCGGGATCGGAAAATTACGAAAATGCCCCTAGGCCATTTTTGATTAATTCCGAAAATTGGATTTAATTTTGGGATTAACCAAGGTGAGTTAGGCTTAACTCAGGTCTGGTCAACCATGGTTAAGAGCAAATGACCATTCTACCCCTAAATTATTGGATTGGATCAAATTTGGGCCCTTGGATTAGGGGCAAAATTGTCCAATGGGCCTAGATTGTGACACTTGGACTCCACTAAGCTATCTTTGACCCATTTGACCGATAGTCTTCTCTCTCTCTCTCTCTCGTGCGACCCATTCAGCCATATTTTCCCCAAATTTTCCTCTTCTTCTTCACGTTTACGGTTCTCAAGATCCGTTCGCCATTTTCGATCGTTCACGCCGAACAAGACTAGATACGGCCGCCCCCACCAAGCCAACATCACCAAGCAACCATTTCCACCTCGTGCAGCCACCACACCCAGTTTTTGTCCAAAACAGCCTTGTTTCTCTGTTTTTCTCTTTCCTGTCGCAAACAAGATCACGGAGCTTCAGCGGAGCCCCGATCGCTGCCTCGTCGACACCCACCTGTCCGGCCTCGCCGTACGTCGCCGTCCATAGTCCGTACAGTGTCCATACGGGTACTGTTCACCCGTCCGTACGGATCGCTGTTCACGCCGGACCGTCGGACGCCGCGGCTGTCACCGGCACCTCTCCGGCCACCGTCCCAGCCTTGTCCGTACAGTGTCCGTACGGGGAGTGGCACTGTTCATCGCGTCCCGTACGGGACACTGTTCACGCCGTCCGTACATCGCCGGCGACGCTGCTGCCGCTGTCCCGGCCCGTTCCAGCCCCGTTCTGTCTCGCCTTTTGAGTAAGTGTTTTCCCCAAATGTCATTTAGGACCTCGGGTATTTCTAGACTCGTTTGAAGTTCGGTTTTAGTGATTTTAGGGACTGTTTGCTGGCTGTGATATGCCGTGTGATGTGCTGTGAGTGGCTGTTCTATACGCAGTTAGTACCATTAGGACCGGCTCGTAATTTTATGAAAGTGCCGTGAAGAGCCGGGAATGAGATATGGTGATTTTGAGGGCGAAAAAGACTGATTGATGGCTGTAATGTGTGGTTTTAGGTGCTTGTGGGGGTCTTGTTTGTCGTGTGGTTGGTATTGTTAGGTCCGGCCCGAGATTTTGTGAAATTGTCGTGAAGGGCCTGAACCGATTTGATAACGTTTGGGTGTGGAGAAATGCCAGTTTGTGTGTTGATCGTGTGTGTTGTGATATGACTGTGTGGTTGTGGCTGATTTGGGATTGTGCTTGGGCTGATTGTGGACTGGCCATGTGTCATGTGTGTGTGGCCGTGAAGTGTGGTGGTGTGGTAGTGCATTCGCGTATTGTATTCGCGTGCCAACAATGTGTGATTGGGTGTTCGTGCGGTGTTTGTGTGACGAGGTTGTGTAAATGTGAAACGTGTGTGAAGTGTGTATGTTTGGCAGTGTGTTTGTGTGGTGGCGTGGCAAGTGTGGTTTGAGTGGAACGAGGATATGGAAATGTGGTTTGGTTGGAAAGGTCCGTCCTGAGGCGTGTACGTTTACGCGGGACGATGCCGTCCCTGACGAGGTGACGATGCCCGGCCCGACGGGGTGTCGATGCCTGACGTGGTCAGAAGACCGTTGGCCTGATGCGTTTTTACGCGGGCGCGGTAGAAGGAAAGTGTGTGTAGGATTCCGTCCTGAGGCGTGTACGTTTACGCGGGACGATGCCGTCCCTGACGAGGTGACGATGCCCGGCCCGACGGGGTGACGATGCCTGACGAGGTCAGAAGACCGTTGGCCTGATGCGTTTTACGCGGGCGCGGTAGTGGTGGAAAGGTTGAGAATGAGTGGGATTTGGCAAGACAAGCGAGAGGATTGTGGAAAGTGACGCATGGTGTGAGTAGCGTGCGAGTGTGCTTGTATCGCGTGATGTGATGCTTAATTATGGGGTAGAAACTGCTAGGCACGGTATGGGACGTGCCCAAGTGGTTTCTGTCTTATAATTGAGGCACGCGCGCGTCTGTGATTCCTTGCTTTGTGATGTGTTGGGCCGTGTTATTGTCTAACGTGCGGGAACGTGCGTGATGGATTCCGGTAGGGTCGCATGTGATTGTTAGTTTGGCCGATCGTTGTGTGTTATGTGTGTTTTCGTCTGGCGGTACGTGAGTGCCTACGTGGGGTTTGGGGTTGTACACTTATTGAGATTCGTCTCACGGTTGTATAACCGCCACTTTCGCACCCCGGCCCTAAACCCGGAAGTGCGCCTTTTCTTTTTGGAAGTCCGGGAGCTGCTTGTTGGTGCCCAGGAGCCGCAGTGAGTTCCGAGTTTCAAGCCGTAAATTCGAACGGGCCGGACGAGGCGATCCTTAGGTTTTTCCCTAGGGTTTTAGGGGTTGTGTAAATCGGGTTGACCCATAGGGAAGTTAAGTTAACCAGACCTCGATCTTTTGTTTAAACGGTGACTGAGGATGTTAGTCTGTATTTATGTCTGGAATATGATGTTTGTATATTTGGTGTTGTATGAATATGTGGTTGTTGGATTGTTCTGTTGTTCTACCCCGTTGTCGTCATTATTTGTCCGGGGTTTTGTTATTCGCTTCCGCATGTGGCTCTGATGTTTGGGTTGGGTCGGCGACGTTCCTGGGAAGTCGCATCATTTCGACCGGAGCGGGATGTCGCGAGCTCGTTGGGGTTCGGGGCGTGACATCCCCGTTTGAATTGGTATCAGAGCAAGGTTAGCTCGATATCAGTAAGGTCGAGACCTGGAGTGATAAGGAGCGACGACTTCAGGGTAGTCAGTTAGGGAGCCCTTTGTAGATGCGTGTTTATGTTGTTTGTATGTGTTTTGTGAGTACGCGCCTGTTATCGCTGAGTGATTTATTGTAGTTATATTGATGGTTGAGATGAAGGTGCGGCAGGACTTGAGGTGAGTACGAGAACCCTGTTGAGTGTTTAATGGTGTTGGTTTGATGTTAGGTTATCGATTTGATGGTGGGTTGCTGGTTGTTAAGTGCTGGTTGTCGAGTTCTGTGCTTAGGGTTTGGACTAGTGTAGTTGGCCTAGACCTCTGATACCCGTGTGGACTTATAGCAGGTAAGAGAGTAGTAGGAAGCTGATACAATGAGCAGCCAAGGAAGGGGTGCAGGAAGAGGAGTAAGGGGTCGAGGTCGAGGTCGTGCTAGAGCTAGAGCCGTAGAGGATCTGGGTATGGATGCTGGTATAGTAGGAAATCCTGGAGCGGGTGTTAGAGCTGCAAGGGACCCCAGAGTTGATGCTAGGCCTGCGGAAGATCCGCGAATGGAAGGAGTTCTCAGGGTATTAGAAAGGATTGGGAATATGCTGGATCGGCAAGCCCAAGAGCGAGATAATGCGACCGCCCAAGTCTGCCGAGGCTGCATCTTGCAGCTTAATGAAAATGCTTGGTATTGGAGGGAATCAAGCCCAAAAAGGGCGGGTTCAACCAGGCAGGGGTTAGGCAAATGCCCCGGTTAGTAGAGCAATTTATGAAATTGAAGCCGCCTAAATTTCATGGTCGTGGTGACCCCGAGGCTACGCCAAGGTGGGTAGAAGAACTGGAGAAAACTTTTAAGGTTTTGGGGTGCACCGAGGAGGAGAAAGTGACATTGGCGGTTTATCAGTTACAAGAGGGTGCAAATGATTGGTGGAATGCTGTGGAAGGTAGAGTGTTTCCTGTAGGAACGGCCCCGACTTGGGCTGTGTTTGTGGAGAATTTTTATGAAAAATATTTCTCGGAAAATGCGCAAGAGAAGAAGTTGATGGAATTTATGCGCTTGCGCCAGGGACAAATGACTATGGATCAGTATGAGGCCGAGTTCGCGAGATTGGCTAAGTTTGCACCGACCATGGTGGAGAACCCGAGAGATAGAGCGCGAAGATTCCGGGATGGACTGAAGCCGGATCTTCGGAGTCTGATATTATCGCATGACATTAAGGATTATGGAGAAATGTATAGGCGGGCTCAAATTATTGAGCAGGATATGATGGAAAGAACCGTCGCGTCTGGATCACCACATATCTCAGCCGGGGACGATCGTCAGCTGGGGAAAAGGCCGATGATGGAAAATCGACGTTTTGTCCCTCCGGCAAGAAGGAATATTGGAAAGTCGGCATATTCGTCTAATTCCGCCTGTAAACGATGTGGGAGATACCATGGGAATGGTCCCTGCCCAAGTGTGATTGGGGCATGTTTTGGGTGTGGTGGAATGGGACATCACATAAGGAATTGCTCGAATCTTCAAGTTCGACCACCCCCGTCAGTGCAGGCACCTCGGATTGGGAATCCGACTAGTGCAGCCCCGCCGGCTAATTCGAGCAGACCGCCGGCACAAGGACGTGTGTACGCCTTGACGCAAGAGGGAGTTGAGGATGCGCCAGGCGTAACCCCAGGTATGGTTCTTGGTATAATTAGGTGGCATTTGTTTTATAGATTCGGGCGTTGCACTCGTTTGCGTCTCATTTGATTTGTTTATATGGCTGGATTGAAATTGTTTCTAGAAGTACAAGCGTGTGTGATTATGCCATTGATGAATAAGATGTGCATGCTGTTGGGATGTTCAGGCTGTGAAATGGTGTTTGGTGGTGTAGAAAGCGGAATAGATTTGGCTTTGTTAGTTATGTGTGATTTCGGTTTGATCGTGGGTTTGGATTGGTTAGTTAAACAGAATGCTGTAATGGATTGCAGCAATAGGGTGATTCAGTTTGGTCTGGCTGGACACCTTAGATTTGAGATTGTAAGGAGTCGAGAAGGAACCTCGATAGTTGCGCTGTTGACAGGACTTAAGTAAGAGATCTTATTGGATGACCAGTTTGGAAGGACTATACGGACTGTAGAGGATATGTTGGGAATATGTATATTGGATTTTAGGGGCAAATGTGAAGGAACAGGTTTTAAGGATTAAGACGGTCCCGTTGGTCTAAGTTGTGTGGGAATATTACGGAAGTAAGGATAATAAGACGTCATCTCCCCCACCTGTTTGGATAGCAGGTATAGTTGTAAATTTCGAGGACGAAATTTTTATTAGGGGGGAAGAATTGTAACAGTCTGAATTTTCGATCCTTTTCCCGGGATCTATGAAATGAATATTTTGGCCAATGCACTTGTAGTGAAATCTCACCCGGAAATGCGCATTCACGGGATGCTAACCTTAGGGGTAAGGCCGTTACGGGATCGAGTTCGCACGACCAAAGAACTCGACCTGGGTTCGACTTCGACCATATCGATTGACGAGGAAATGTTTTGAGCCAACCGAGACCGATCTATTTGATTGATCGTGTCCAAAGGGCACTAGTGACAGACCCTCGCAATTATATGACAATCGAGGTCGTCTTGGTTCGAGCAAACTTAAACGTGATTTGACTTAGTGTCGGTCATGGGTCGAGAGCGCGTAATCCCAATGAGCCACCCGTTAGCCAGAGATAAGCTAAAGTTGCTATTGCTCGATTTTAGTCATTTCTTGGAATTCGGGCCCGGGAATCGAGAATTTTGAAAGTGACAATTTTGGATGGCCGATGACGTTTTTGGCTTGGCCAACCTTGGGGCCACCCATTTCTGCAAAAAATGGATTTCGGTCCGGGGCCGGAAAAATTACGGTTTTGCCCCTGTGGGCACCGAGGCTGGATTCGGAGGCCGTTTGAGGTTATTTTTCGCGGCCAAGGTCATTTTGGGGTGGCCACGCACATTTAGAGTGGTTTTGGCCAAAAATTGGAATTTCGACAAAAATTGGAAAAATAATATTATTTTATTCCCGAGACTTTGACGTGGATTTTCAAGGGCTTGCGCGATGAATTTCGCGATTCCGACGCCATATTATGTTGGCCACGCATATATGGAACGCGTATGTGCAAAAATTGGAATTTCGGTTCGGGATCGGAAAATTACGAAAATGCCCCTAGGCCATTTTTGATTAATTCCGAAAATTGGATTTAATTTTGGGATTAACCAAGGTGAGTTAGGCTTAACTCAGGTCTGGTCAACCATGGTTAAGAGCAAATGACCATTCTACCCCTAAATTATTGGATTGGATCAAATTTGGGCCCTTGGATTAGGGGCAAAATTGTCCAATGGGCCTAGATTGTGACACTTGGACTCCACTAAGCTATCTTTGACCCATTTGACCAGATAGTCTTCTCTCTCTCTCTCTCTCGTGCAGACCCATTCAGCCATATTTTCCCCGAATTTTCCTCTTCTTCTTCACGTTTACGGTTCTGCGATCCGTTTACGCCATTTTCGATCGCATTCACGCCGGACAGAGTACCGGCGTCTTTGCCCCCACCAAGCCAACATCACCGGCAACCATTTCCACCTCATGCAGCCACCACAGGCCCAGTTTTGTCCAAAACAGCCTTGTTTCTCTGTTTTTCTCTTTCCGGTCTCGCAAACAGATCTGCGGAGCTTCGCCGGAGCCCCGTCGCTGTTAAAGTCGACACCCGGCCCGTCCGCCTCGCCGTACGTCGCCGTCCGGGCGTAGTCCGTACAGTGTCCGTACGGGTCTTGTTCACCCGTCCGTACGGATCGGCCCATTCACGCCGCCGGACCGTCGGGCCGCCATGTATCCATCAGCACCTCTCAGCCACCGTCCCAGCCTTGTCCGTACAGTGTCCGTACGGGGAGTGGCACTGTTCATCGCGTCCCGTACGGGACACTGTTCACGCCGTCCGTACATCGCCGGCGACGCTGCTGCCGCTGTCCCGGCCCGTTCCAGCCCCGTTCTGTCTCGCCTTTTGAGTAAGTGTTTTCCCCAAATGTCATTTAGGACCTCGGGTATTTCTAGACTCGTTTGAAGTTCGGTTTTAGTGATTTTAGGGACTGTTTGCTGGCTGTGATATGCCGTGTGATGTGCTGTGAGTGGCTGTTCTATACGCAGTTAGTACCATTAGGACCGGCTCGTAATTTTATGAAAGTGCCGTGAAGAGCCGGGAATGAGATATGGTGATTTTGAGGGCGAAAAAGACTGATTGATGGCTGTAATGTGTGGTTTTAGGTCTTGTGGGGTCTTTTTTGTCGTGTGGTTGGTACTTGTTAGGTCCGGCCCGAGATTTTGTGAAATTGTCGTGAAGGGCCTGAACTGATTTGATAACGTTTGGGTGTGGAGAAATGCCAGTTTGTGTGTTGATCGTGTGTGTTGTGATATGACTGTGTGGTTGTGGCTGATTTGGGATTGTGCTTGGGGTGATTGTGGGTGGCCATGTGTCATGTGTGTGTGGCCGTGAAGTGTGGTGGTGTGGTAGTGCATTCGCGTATTGTATTCGCGTGCCAACAATGTGTGATTGGGTGTTCGTGCGGTGTTTGTGTGACGAGGTTGTGTAAATGTGAAACGTGTGTGAAGTGTGTATGTTTGGCAGTGTGTTTGTGTGGTGGCGTGGCAAGTGTGGTTTGAGTGGAACGAGGATATGGAAATGTGGTTTGGTTGGAAAGGTCCGTCCTGAGGCGTGTACGTTTACGCGGGACGATGCCGTCCCTGACGAGGTGACGATGCCCGGCCCGACGGGTGTCGATGCCGACGTGGTCGAGAAGACCGTTGGCACGATGCGTTTTACGCGGCGCGGTAGAAGGAAAGTGTGTGTAGGATTCCGTCCTGAGGCGTGTACGTTTACGCGGGACGATGCCGTCCCTGACGAGGTGACGATGCCCGGCCCGACGGGGTGACGATGCCTGACGAGGTCAGAAGACCGTTGGCCTGATGCGTTTTACGCGGGCGCGGTAGTGGTGGAAAGGTTGAGAATGAGTGGGATTTGGCAAGACAAGCGAGAGGATTGTGGAAAGTGACGCATGGTGTGAGTAGCGTGCGAGTGTGCTTGTATCGCGTGATGTGATGCTTAATTATGGGGTAGAAACTGCTAGGCACGGTATGGGACGTGCCCAAGTAGTTTCTGTCTTATAATTGAGGCACGCGCGCGTCTGTGATTCCTTGCTGTGATGTGTTGGCTGTGTTATTGTCTAACGTGCAGGAACGTGCGTGATGGATTCTAGGTAGGGTCGCATGTGATTGTTAGTTTGGCCGATCGTTGTGTGTTATGTGTGTTTTCGTCTGGCGGTACGTGAGTGCCTACGTGGGGTTTGGGGTTGTACACTTATTGAGATTCGTCTCACGGTTGTATAACCGCCACTTTCAGACCCCCGGCCCTAAACCTGGGAAGTGCGCCTTTTCTTTTTGGAAGTCCGGGGAGCTGCTGTTGGTGCCCGGTGGAGGCTGCGGTGAGTTCCCGAGTTTCAAGCCGAAATTCGAAGCGGGGGACGAGGGCGATCCTTAGGTTTTTCCCTAGGGTTTTAGGGGTTGTGTAAATCGGGTTGACCCATAGGGAAGTTAAGTTAACCGGACCTCGATCTTTTGTTTAAACGGTGACTGAGGATGTTAGTCTGTATTTATGTCTGGAATATGATGTTTGTATATTTGGTGTTGTATGAATATGTGGTTGTTGGATTGTTCTGTTGTTCTACCCCGTTGTCGTCATTATTTGTCCGGGGTTTTGTTATTCGCTTCCGCATGTGGCTCTGATGTTTGGGTTGGGTCGGCGACGTTCCTGGGAAGTCGCATCATTTCGACCGGAGCGGGATGTCGCGAGCTCGTTGGGGTTCGGGGCGTGACAAAATTCGTGGCAAAACGAATTTCCCACGAAATTAGCGACGAAAAAAAATTAGCGACGTCGTAAATTTTTTCGACGAAAAAGAATTTGTGGCAAAATTCGTCGCTAATGATTCGTTGCAAAATTTGTCGCTAATTATTCGTGGCAAAATTCGTCACCAATAATTTGTGACAAAATTCGTCGGTAATTATTCGTGACAAAATTGGTCGCTAATTTTCCACGAACTGTATTCGTGGCTAAATTCGTCGCATTCCCCTGAAGCTGATACACCGCCAACGTTACTTTCTCCTCATCCGTACATCCTAGTACATCAAAAGCCTTTTCCAACTCCTCTACCCAAAGTGACGCAGCCACCAAATCACCTCCACCATCAAACTTAGGGGGCTTTAACTTCAGAAACTGTTCAATCAGCTGATGCATTAATCGAATCGCATTTACATGCCCCCGATTTCCATTGTTGCCATTGAGGGCAACAGCCACAGCGGCCTCAACTGCTTGGGCGATAATGGCATCTCGTTCCTGAGTCTGCCTGTCCATCAAAACCCCAACCTCCTCGAGGACCCTTATAACTCCATCCATTCGAGGATCCGCTGCAGCCCTAACATCAACTCTGGGATCTACTACAGCTCCAGCGTCAACTCTAGGGTTTTCTACAGGTCTAGCCTCAACTCCGGGGTTCTCTACAGGCCTAGCATCAATTCCAAGATCCTTTATCGCTCTGACTCGAGCACCACCTCGACCTCTAGCTCTTCTGCTTGTACCCCTTTCAAGCACCTCTTCCATGGCTGTTCATCGTCCCAGCTTTCTATCACTCTCTTATCTGCTATAATTCCATCCAGGAATTAAAGACTTAGGTCAACTAACCCAATCTAGTCCTAGGTAGTGAGTTGACACAGTAATCCACTTAGCAGGCAATCAATCACACAGCACCAAACCACATCAAAAGGGTTCGTGCACTTACCTCAGGTCCAGACGCACCTGCATTCCAATAAAACACCCAATTCACTCAACAATCACAACAAGAGTCTGGAAATACATGTAGCCCTAGACACACTATGGTTCACTAAGGTCTCCCTAACTAACTACAGCTATCCTGGGTCTCCACTCCTTATCACTCCAAGCTTCGATCGACTTAAATCAAGCTGTCCTTACTCTGATACCAATTCAACAGAGGATGTCACGCCTCGAACCCCATCGAGCCCGCGACATCCCTATCCTCGGTCGGAAGAGTGCGACGTCCCAGGAATAACGTCGCCGACCCAACGATCCATCAGAGATAAATCGCAGCGGAAGCAATCAAAAATCCCAGACATTAAAATTGGAGAACACCAGGAAGGAACAAATCGTCAAACCACCAAGCATATATTACACTTCCAAATATTTACATCATCCGCCAATACAAACCACAAAATAATTTATAAGCACACCGAACTATAAACTCCAAACCAACAAAATATCAAGATCAGCTCTCTAGGTCAGCACTATCCAAAAATGGGGCGCATCCTCCTCCCAGAACTATCCCCTACGCCCTCTCGAAGGCGTCCACTCTGACTCACTGTCCTCGGCATCACTACCTGAATCCTCTGCAGCTGTCTGCTCACCCGACGACTCCGAGTCGACCTCAATCTCGATATTCAGGCGGGGGCTCTGAAATGGTTTGGTTGAAACAACCATGAGATCACATCTCAATAAGTCACAACGTAAGCCCCACCTAGGCTATCACGTAATTCCAGACACATCCACACGCGCAACCAAACAACCACACAACCAGCAATCGAACATTCACACATACCTGGACTCTCTGCATACGCACCATGCACATTAGCCCACAATCCCAACATACAATTCTTGTACACATGTGTCACGACCTAAAATTTCTCTCAGGCTAATGGATTGTTAAGACTAAGCCTAACTCGGGCCCTCCTAAGCCCCACCAATTCGCAACTTAGGGTTTAAGTTTTTAACATGCAAAAGTTTTCATGCTTGGAGTCGCCACTAATCTATTTGTGGCAGGTCGATTAGAAACCTAAATAAAATATATGGAGATATGTTTTATTCCTACGAACTAGAGATTCTAAGCTCGGGGACTTGGTTACGCTAGGTCTAGTCTAACGCCCTTTCGGTACCTTTTCTTTTAAAAAAAAAATGTTTTGGCAGACAGTTTGGATTTATTTTAACTTAGTCACTAGCATGTGAGGCGATCATGCGGGTGCGCAAACCACCAATTTAACACCCAGAAAGCATCAAATAAATTGCAAGTTTGGAAGAATTACTTACCTGGAAGCAACGTAAGCATCTGCATTGTTAGCTAGAAAATCACATTGACACCCTAATATGATTTCTAATTAACAAGCAATTCACTCAATTTCTTTTTTGGATTTTCACTTATTTAAATGAAATCTAGCCTATATGCAATGACATGCGAAAATGACATGCGATTAATGCAACCTAGCATGCAAACTATATGTCGTGCGACGACGTGACCTATTTCTAATGACAAGAGGAATGATTATTTTTGGTATTTTCTCAATTTAAATTCGGAATAATAAAAATGCCTAAATTAACATGCAAACTATGATGACTTAATCTACCCTAGCATGATTTCTTTTTAGGATTTTTGTTAAAATTCGAAATAATGAATTACTTAAATTAAGAATACAATCTATCCTAATCTATCCTAAAACAATTCATTCTTCTTTTCTTGGGACTTTCATGGAAATTCGAAATAATAAAATAACCTGAATAATCTATTAAGATCAGAACATTACTTAATTTAAACTAGGAAATAAATCATCTCAAGTCCTAATTTAAATTAAATAACTACTCTATCTTCTAGATATATTTAGGATTCCTAGACATGCAAAAACTCTAATTCAAATCTAATTAATATTTTTTGAATTTTCTGTTTATTTGAAAAAGAAAAGCAATTAAATAAACAAGGATAGCAACCACATTCAAAACGTCCACGCGATCCGCCATATTTGTTTCAAACTCAGATTAGGCATACAAATCAAACTATCGATCATATCTATAGGGTTATAGATATCGACGGAAAGCCGATTATTCAAATTTGGAAAGCGGATAAAAATCATTATCGTACCCAAGTGGTTATGGATAAGATAATAATTTTCCATATCGCCGCGTATCGAACCTTAGGGATAAGGTTGGATAGTCGTCCAGATACGTTGCTAAATTAGGAAGTTTTCCTAATTTTGAATATTTAAAAATATTGCGGATATATCGAACATTATCCTAAGATATCTAAATATCCACAAAATATTCACGAAATATTCAAACACCCATATTAGGAAATTAAATATTCTGAAAATATCGGATAATGTTGAATTACCTAATTTGCAGATAACTTCCAAATTCGAATTGTGGATCGGGATCGGGCTTTGCGGATCGAGATGGCGGTGGTGGCGACGACACGGTGGCTCACGGGCGTCGAAGACGGCGGGGGCAATGACCGGCTGAACAGCAACTTGGCGGGGGCTCACAGCGATGCACGAACGGTTCCGGGTGATGTGGTACTGATCTTGTGCTGGACGAAGTGCTTGCTGTGGGCCTCACTGACGTGCACCGCCTGCAGCTTCTGTTGATTGGCCGCTGGACAGGGAAGAGTCTTCAGCTTGGCGAGGGAAAGCGGCTGAACGAAGACGTCTTTATACACGCTGCATGGGGAATCTTCAAAGCTGTAGGCTGCTCGCCGTGGACCAACGGGATGGAGAGGAGGCGTTGACAAGCTCCTCGGTTATGAGAAGACGTGGCTGGTGCATGGAGAAGCAAGCAACGGCGGCGAGCAGCCTCTCGGGACAGTGTTCGGCGAGGCAAAGCAGCGACGATGGTCCTTCAACGGCTATAACTTGCGGACAGGGAAGGAGTGATGGTAGCTGACCGGGACGGTGTCGGCGGTCCTTCGACGCGGCGGTGGCACGACCACGGGTGGTGGTGTTGCCGGCCTCCCTTCTCTCCCTTTCTTTCACTCTTGCACTTGAGCTCTCACTCTCGCACTTGAGCTCCCAAAATCAGATCTGAAAATTTTTCTCCCCCCCCCCCTCTCTTTGAAATCTGACCTAAACATGTTGATATAATGCTAACCTAGGTCACTTAGATGGGCTCTATAGTCCTAATGGGCTTAGGCTTGGGCTTAGGTTTAATTTAATTTAAATGGGCTGATTTAACTTGGGCTTTTATTTAATTAAGCATAATGGGCTGAATTAAACTCAAATTAAAACAACCGAGCCCGTTTGACTTGTAATTCCCGGCCCTTGCCTTCCGAGCGAGCCGAGTCTCGTTCGATGAAATTTTAAGCTCATTCGCCACTGCCAATCTGATGCAAAAAATGCAATTAAATTAAATGGACCTAAACTATATGTTTATGCAATTTAAATATTTTTATTTAGGGGTTAAAAATTTAATCCCTAATTTTCTATGCAAATTACACTAAATGATACGCCAAAATTTAGGTGTCAACAGCTGCCCCTCTTTGAAGGTGAGCTCGTAGAGGTTGCATTCAAAGACTAAATGATATCTAAATTTCAACCATGCAAATGCAATGAATGTTGTTTTTGTCGGGATTATGAGTCCCATTTTAAAATGCATTAAGAAATGATGCATGCTAACATGAGTGGAAAACATACCTGGAATTACTTACCTGACAGGAGTGAGATAGCGCAATTCGAGGCACGACTCGGACTTTGTATGTTGTTTGGCAAATGTCTGGGCTCATTTCCATAGGTATTGCCTGATATACGTTGATGAACTTCGGTGATCTGCAGTTAAGTCAAAACACACGAAGAAAGCTCGACGTATCCAATCATCATTTGGATTCGTGAGAACAGTTCCGATCTTTACCAACTACCTATACATCTCCATAGGTGTTTGCAAAGATTTGGCCGCTTCACTTATACCTGCTCATAAGTGAATTGCGGGGAGAACTTTTGAAGTCAAGAGGATATTCCGACCTTTACATATACCTGCTCATATGCAAAGATTTGGCCGTCTCACTTATACCTGCTCATAAGCGAGTAGCGGGGGAACACCTGGGGTTGAAAGAATATTCCGACCTTTACATATACCTGCTCATATGCAAGGATTTGGCCACTTCACCTATACCTGCTCATAGGCGAGTAGCGGGGGAATACCTGAGATTTGGGGAGAATTCCGACCTTTACATATACCTGCTCATATGCAAGGATTTGGCCGCCTCACCTATACCTGCTCATAGGTGAGTAACGGGGGAATCTTCTCGAGATTGTATGAAAATCTGTGATTTTGTGAACAAAGGGGCTAGTCCAAGTGTTCAAGGGTTCCTTGACAAAGTACCTGGATATCATCAGAGGTACCTGAAAAAACTTGATCAATAGACACCTAAACATCATCAAAGGCATCTAGAGATCGCAAAAATGATCAAATGTGGGTCCTGACGATTGCTCGAACAGGTTAGGGACACCTAGATAGTCATAGACATTCTAGGGATAGAGATATACGTACCTGGCGATATCTCCAACTCTGAAGGTGTGTCTCTTGTTAGACACGGATTTAAGTAACATGTAATATGCATTCGCACACTGTCAAGAACACATATACACATGCACTATGATTTTCAACTGATTTTCATGCACGATGGTTTTGTCAAATCGGTATTACAAACTCTGCTGGGGAACAATCATGACAAGACAATCCGAACTTACAAGTGGGTGTCTTGAAAATGCCGAATGAGGGACTTCCGATCTAAAAGGACTTTCTCTTATTCTCATTGAAAAAGGCTGATTTATGAGAATCACTCCATCTCACCTTCATCATATGGACAAGGGTCCGAGTATTCTCGCAAGCGGTACGACCTTACCAATCTGAGAGGTCTTTGTCAGGACCGTAACATGGGCTTGGTCAATGGCTTAGCAAAAGGGGACTCTTTTGAGTCAAGGCTATTGAAAGAACAATACTCTGCAATCGTCTCCGGGTTTACAAGTCAAGAACCCTGCAAAATAAGATAGAAATGGACTTGCTCGCACTTCTTCGAGCTAAGCTTATAAACATCAGAATCCTTCGTTAGTTCAAGTGCCCTAATATGAAGAGACTTTACAAGGGACGTAATGTAGGCTAGGCTCATGGGTTGAGAAATGAATAGATCATTAGGCTCAAAATGTGTATAATTGGGGTGAATAAGTTGGTGATCATCTTGGCATTGTCACCGGTCTTCTTGTTCATTCTTGGGAGTTGTCTTTTCAACGAATGCTTCATTGGGCTTGAATTCACCACTTCTTTAAATTTGTAGGACTATGACTATCCCACTGGGGATGATTTTGATACACTTATCTTTCATCCTTGGGCATTGGCCTTGCTTTTACCAGGCACACTGCTCTTTCTTGCCCACTGAACTCTTTTTTTTTTTTACTTGACATACACTGTTTACAATGCATATGTTGGCCAACTATACTCTGACTGAATGATTCAACATTAGACTTCCAGGGGTAATTGCCTTCGATTGACATTCTGAATATGCTGCTCGGCGGTGACAACTTTTACCTTGCCCCAATGTGGGGGATGATCACCAACTGGTTTTAAGAAATGAATTTGCAGGCTTAATTGGGCTTAGCAAAGGATAAAGTGTGTATAGGATAGAGAAAGAAATGCTCTTCGTCATCCTAAGGCACTTGAATTTCGTGTGAATTCATCTGAAAAAAGCAACACTCGAAGATTGATGCAAGTGAGAGCAAGAAAATTTTTACTCATTTTTCACCTTATAATGCTGACTTACCTCCAGTTTGCCCCAATGTGGGGTAATTCTTGACAGGGGTAATTTGAAAGAATTTCTCCAAGTGTTTAGGCTCAAAGTGGCAAAACAATGGATAACCTGTAGTGTTTGGGATAGAGAAATGAACCGCCTCTCGTCATTTTGGTTGCCGTACCTTTTGCAAGATAACCCTTTACCTTACAGACATGAAATTTTTCCGCTCAACTCACTGGGGATTAGTGCATGGGACTATGTATAGGATAGGGCTTGCCTTTCATCATCCCGATGTACCTCATTCGACACATTCAAGTCATTCCACATGAGTTATCAGATTGTCTAAATAGACTTCTCCTTTGAAGTCAATGATACTGATCGACAAAATAACCATGCAGAAATTAAAGCCAATGCAAATATCTTAACTTGAAATTGGTTGAAACCATTTATTCATCAGTGAAATATTTGCAATTCAAAGGTATAAAGCCAAACACTGGAAACTTTTGCTGCAGAATGTCAGGTTTTATCAAGGATAATACATCTTTACAGCATCAGAATTAACAGGATTAGAGAACTCACGACCATCCATTTCTGCGAGAATCAGGGCACCTCCCGGGAAGCACCTTTTTAACCACATATGGACCAATGTAGTTTGGGGCAAATTTACCTCCAGGAACAGGAAAGACTGGCAGTACCTTCCTTAGGACTAGGTCATTTACCTCGAAGTGTCTTGGACGCACCTTTTGGTTGAAGGATCTAGCTATCCTCTGCTGATAGGTTTGACCGTGGCAAATGGCTTTCAATCGCTTCTCATCTATTAGGTTCAACTGCTCATGCCTTTGTTGCATCCATTCCGCCTCGGATAACTCCACCTGAGACAAGACTCGCAGGGAAGGGATCTCTACTTCGACGGGCAGGACTGCTTCCATGCCATACACTAAGGAAAAAGGTGTCGCCCCAACAGAGGTTCGGATGGAAGTCTGATACGCCATTAGTGCAAATGGCAACCTTTCATGCCAATCACGATAGTTTTCAGCCGTTTTGGCCAGGATCTTCTTGACGTTCTTGTTAGCAGCTTCAACTGCTCCATTCATCTGTGGACGATAGGGAGATGAATTCAAGTGCTGGATCTTGAACTCATTGAACAACTGATCTATGAACTTGTTGTTTAAATTTGTCCCATTATCGGTGACAATAGCTTCAGGGGCACCATAACGAGCGATTATGTCTCGCCTAATGAATCTTACAACATTCTTTGCAGTGACGTTCGCATAAGATGCCGCCTCAATCCACTTGGAGAAATAATCAATCGCGACCAAGATAAACCGGTGTCCGTTCGATGCCTTGGGATTAATTGGGCCAATTACATCAATACCCCACATTGAAAAAGGCCATGGCTCAGACAACTGATGTAATTCCGTCGGAGGAACATTTATTTTATCCCCGTGAACCTGACAGCGATGACATCTTCGAACATGCTGGATGCAATCACTTTCAAGGCTAAGCCAATAATAACCCAACCTCGTGATCTTCTTTGCTAACATGTGACCATTCATGTGTGGACCACATGTGACATTCCGAATTTCGGCCCATAGTTGGGATTTATAAAACGTGTAATTCGTCAGTGTGCTTATAGTAAAATCTCGCCCGGGAACTGATCACTCTCGGTTATTGTTTTAAAATTGAGATTTCGCTAGAATCGCGCTTGATCGAATTTGGCCGTTATTTAGACCCCGAACTTGACAGTCGATTTTCGGGAGTTTCAGGACGAAATAAATTGGACGGTGTCAATATTATCGTAGCCAGCATTGAGATTTTCAGGAATGATGGAAAAAGGGGAGTTTTTGACCACGTGCGAATTTGGACTAGTAGACCTCCCTCGTTATATTTTGGTCTAAGTAATTTGGCCTTTGTCCATTTTTATATGCGAGGCTTATTTTGGACCGGTAGATCGTTTTCGATTTTGAATTTGGACCATCGGTTTGCAAATAATATTTGAATGTTCAAATTATTTCTTATTCTATTTCTCTCTCTCTCTCTCTCCTCCCCCTCTGCTGCGCACGATGGCCCCCTCCACGTGTCTCCTCACGCTCATTTGTTTCCTCAGACCTTCTCTCTCTCCTCTCTCTTCTTCTCTCTCCTTTCCTTCTCCCTTCTTTCTTCTTCTTCCTCCTTCCTCCCGCATCACGTTCTGCTCCTGCTTCTACTCCTTCTCCCTGCTGCCTACGCCGACCGCCTGAGCTCGCCTGGCCGCCGCGCGTCGCCGCCGTCGACAACTAGCTAGACCGCCGCGCCGTCGTCCGCCAGTCGCCACCCCAACCGGCTGGTCTCCCCCTCTGTTCCAGATCTCGTTTCCCGACCCTTCCGCGCGCGTGTCTTCCACCGCGCCGCCGTTCGCCGCCGCGCGCCTCACCGCCCGTCTAGCCGGTGTTCCTGTCGACCCGGAGCCGCTGTTCGTGCCGCCGATCGTCCGAGCCGACCGTCCCCGTCACTCCTTTCTCTTCTCTCTCTCCCTCTGGCTTGGGCCAGATCTGGCCGTGTCGGCGTTGCTCGCCGCCGCGAGCCGCCCGGCCAACCGTCGCGCCTCGGCCCGCCGACCGCCACCCCACCGCTCGGCCGACAACCCGACACCATCCCCTCCCCTTCGGTCACCGCTCTCCTCCCCTGTTCGCCTTCACCGCCCCTGTTCCCGTCGCCGCCGTGGGTCGCCGCTCGAACGCCGGAGCTCGCTGCTTGTTCCGGCGAGGCCCCGGTTCTCCCTTGTTGCCGCCGAGCTGTTGCTG
The DNA here is from genome assembly GCF_021117445.2 of Syzygium oleosum. Lineage (NCBI taxonomy): Eukaryota > Viridiplantae > Streptophyta > Magnoliopsida > Myrtales > Myrtaceae > Syzygium > Syzygium oleosum. Next base: position 1,663,223 of record NW_026607510.1, on the reverse strand, counting down.
CCTCAGCCGGACCTCCTTGTCGCCCGGCTGTGGCCGAGAGCCTCGCCAATCGCCGCCGCCGCCGCTGTTCCAACGACTTCCCCGCTGTCCAGCTTCATTTTATTGCTCAAATCAAGGTAAGCAACTCCCTAAACTTTGTCTAGGACATTGGGTACTAGTAGACTTGTTTAGGGAGCAATTAGTGTGGATTTAGGGCTGTTTAAGGACTGATTGGGTTGCTAGATTTGTGGTCTGATGATGGCTGGATTTTGAATTGTTTATGGCTGATTCGGTGATTGAGTATGGCGGGCCTTAATGGTTGGTTTGATGGAGTGACATCGGTTGGGTTATCGAGTTAAATGCGTTAAATCGTGTTGGAATGGCGAGCTATGTTTCGGTTGAGCGTTGCTGGATGTGTGGGCTGATTTGGTGCCCGAATCGCATATGTCGATGGTTATTTTGATGGCTGGATTTTAGCGGGATGAGGAAGTGACGTTGGTTGGGTTATTGAATGAAATGCGGATTAATATGTGTCGGAGTGGCGAGTCGTGTCGCGATGAATTAATGCCGGGTTAGTAGGTTGATTTGACACTCCATTGGCGTATAATATTCGTTGTTTCTATGGCTAGTTGTTGTTGCCTTGAGATAACCGATTGCGAGTGTGCATTTGTGATTTTAATTGTTAGAATCTCGGTTGTTTGATTTGCTAAGCGTGGCTGATTTTGTGGCGGGTTACGGCTGAAATTGTGGCTGAACTTATGGCTTGTTTGATGGTGGAATCTATGTCAAGAGCATTGGTTGTTTGTGTGTGATTCAATGCTCGATTGGCTGTCATTCATGTTGGTCACTTGTGATTGGGTTGACACAGTCTATGTGAGCTTGAATTACAGTGATAGATGTGCTTGTGTTAGCTTGACGTGTGACCGACACTTGGTTCGAGTGAATTGTATGGCGTGTGTGGTTGATTGAATAAGCCCGGATTGATCGGAGGGCTGCCAACCTGTAGGGTGTTGACCCGGGTTGTAAGAAAGGACCTGTAGGGTGTTGACCCGGGTCGTGAGAATGGTCCTGGAGCGTGTTGACGCGGGACAAAGCCCGGATTGATCGGAGGGCTGCCAGCCTGGAGCGTGTTGACGCGGGTGGCGAGAAAGGACCTGTGGGGTGTTGACCCGGGTCATGAAAAAGTTAGATGAATGCGCATGTGTATTGTACCTAATGGAATTGGTGAATGTACGTGTGAATGACGTTCGAGTGATTGTGATATGTACGTGAAGTGTTATTGTATTACAGTGATTTGACTAATGTGTAGAGCTAGCGTGTGATTTGAGACAAGGTAAGTACATTATATGAAATTTGTTATGTGAATAATTAGATTGCCTTTTTAGACTCGTCTGGGTACGCATTGGCCTATGTGGGGTTTAGGGGTCTGCTTATTGAGAAATATTCTCACGGTTATTATATAACCACTTTCAGATCCGCGACCGTGATCGACTTGAAGATGTCGCCAGAGTACTACAGGGATTGAAGGATAGATCTATTTACCCTGTCTTTTGAGTATATTTTTGTAGAGGAGATAGGCTTGTAAACCACCGCCCCCTTTTGAAAATTGTGGTTTTTAAATTGGTAGCCTGGATTACTGTTTTGTATTAATGACTGCTTTATGAAATTATTGTTTCGTGCTATCCTTTTGTCATCTTGTTAGTTGTCTGGGTTGTTTTATTTTGCTTCTGCTTGCGTAGTTCGTTTGGGTCGGCGACGCGTCCTGGGACGTCGCGTTCAATACGACAGTTGAAGGGGTGTCGCGAGCCCGTTGGGGTTCGGGGCGTGACACCACATATTCCCTCGTGTACTTCTTGCATGATTCTGGTAGCTTCAGCCGCATCTACACACCTCAGTAGGATCGAATCATAGGATCTTTTGTACAGCTTTTCACCACTGACAAAGAATTTTGAAGCCATTTTCATTATGTACTTCTTGTCAGCCGGGGTGCTTCCCTCAGGAAATTCTTATTTCTGGATGTAACTCATGATATCATAATACCATGGCTTCTCGTCAGGTTCTCCAGTTACAACCATACAGTAGGCCGGTTTTGTCAGGACTTCAATTTTTAGGGATTCTACCTCTATTCCACCAGTCACTTGCAGCATGGATGATAATGTAGCTAGCGCGTCGGCGAACTGATTATGGGACCTCGACAAGTACTCAAAAGAGATATCCTCGAATTCCTCTATGATTTCTTCGAGGTATTCATGGTACGGCACCAGTTTGGTGTCTCTCGTCTTCCACTCCCCTACAGTTTGGAGAATAATCAAAGCGGAATCACCAAACACTTTCAACTTGGCATCCCCATTTCCACTGCAGCTTGGAGTCCAAGGATGCAAGCTTCGTACTCGGCTATGTTGTTGGTACATGGGAACACCAACTTTGCTGCTATTGGATAATGTTGCCCATCTGGGGATATTAAAACTGCCCCAGTGCCAGAACCAGCCAAGTTTACAGCTCCATCAAAAAACATGGTCCATGTATCTTCCTTTATTACCAAAATGCGATCTTCTGGGGAATATCTATCATCATCAGGGATTCCAGGATTTTCGGCTAACACATCAGCAATTACTCGGCCTTTAACTGACTTCTGCGACATCGTCTGGACATCAAATTCTGAAATTAAAATCTGCCACTTGGCTAACTTCCCTACCAAAGCCGGTTGATCAATTAAATACTTGATGGGATCATTCTCAGTCACAAGCAAAGTCTGGTGATGCAATGTATATTGTCGCAGCCTATAGAGCACCCATACTAGTGCAGCGCAAGTCTTCTCGGCTTCAGGATAATTCAACTCCGAGACGGTGAACTTCTTACTCAGGTAATAAATGGCTCGCTCTTTTCCATCTTCAGGACTTTTCTGGGCTAGTATCGCACCCAGAGACTCGCTATGAATCGTGAGGTAAAGGATCAAAGGCTGGCCCGGCATTGGTGGGACTAGCACTGGTGGTTTCATTAGGTACCGTTTTAATTCATTAAACGCTTCCCGACAATCATCGTCCCATTCTACTTGAGCATTCTTCTTTAGAAGTTTGAAAAATAGCTTAGCAGTTTCAGAGAGCTGGGAAATAAAGCGGGCTATGTAGTTCAACCTACCCAGGAGGCTTCGCACTTCTTTCACGGTCGATGGGGGTTGTAACTCACATATAGCTTTCACTTTGGAAGGGTCAACTTCAATGCCCTTGCTGCTTACTATGAACCCGAGTAATTTGCCCGAGGTTGCTCCGAATATGCATTTCGCTGGGTTGAGACGGAGTTTAAACTCACGGAGTCTGTCGAACAACTTTTTCAGGGAATTAACATGACTCTCTCCGGGTTGAGACTTGGCAATCATGTCATCGACATAGATCTCGATCTCCTTATGCATCATGTCATGGAAAAGCGTCACCATTGCCCATTGATATGTTGCCCCGGCATTTTTAAGGCCGAAGGGCATGACCTTGTAATGGAATGTCCCCCAAGGGGTAATGAACGCCGTTTTTTCTTTATCGCCGTCTTTCACTTTTATCTGGTTATAACCCAAGAAACCATCCATGAAGGAAAACAGCTCGAACCCAGCGGTGCTGTCCACCAAAACATCTATGTGTGGCAAAGGGAAATCGTCTTTAGGGCTGGCCTTGTTTAGGTCGCGGTAATCGATGCAAACCCGAACTCGACCATCTTTCTTCATGACTGGCACGATGTTGGCCACCCAGCTGGGGTATTGGGTGACTTCGATGAATCCCACTTTCAAGAGCTTCATGACCTCCTTCTCTATTTTCTTCGAAAGTTCAGGCTTGGTTCTCCGTAGCCTCTGTTTCTTGGGCGGCATGCCTAGATTAGTAGGTAGACTATGCTCCACGATAGAAGGGTCTAAACCCGGCATATCGGCATACGACCATGCAAAGATATCCTGGTAATCCTTCAGCAGTTGGACCAGGCATTTTGCTTCACCTTCGGGAAGGGTTGCCCCTATCTTCACCTCTTTGGGTTCTCCGAAATCACTCAGGTTGACGGTGATAGTTTGGTCTACCGTCAGGACTTTAGGTCTTTCATGATGCTCTAGATCGCGCTGAAGATCCGAGGAATCTTCGAGTTCGTTGGTGTCATCAAGATCAGGCTCGGCGGCACATAATTCATCAGATTGGTCCGTTCCCATACCTTCACGCGTCATAAGATTGCCCCTGAAACATAAAGTAAGGGACTCAGAAGGACAAACAGGGGTAAACCTTGCATTTTTATTTTTTTTTTGAAATTCTTTTCAAAAATATTGTAACACGAAGGAACATGAAGAATCCCAGGCCTCAGAATTCTCCTTGGACTATATTTTCTTTTATCGGTTGGATATCATCACCGGGCAGGTTTGATGTACCTCAACATGTCCTCAAAACGAAAATAACTTGTAATTTCATTGATTTTTTCAAAATGAATTACATTTATTGAATGGAAATTGCAACAATCAAATCCTAGAAATGAAAATGGAAAGCAGCGCCCGAAACGGGGCAAGTCCTAAAAAGCAGTAAAAATTCCCACGCAGGGGAGTGTGCGAAAAAGTAAAAGTTTTACTCTTGTGGGCCTGTGCCCATTCCCTCTAATGGTTCTTCCTCGATAGCTCGAACGAAGAAATCATCAAACAGGGCAGTGATTCCATCCATTGCATCATCAGAATCTTCTGTCATTAGAGGTGTTGGATCATCCATACCTCCCCATCCATCCGGGACAATGTCACAGGGGTTAACATAGAAGCTCGGAGGCATCGAGTATTTCACATAAAAATCGAACTTGCCGCTCGATTGCCCCAAAGTGTCGATCACCTCTTTCTCTTCATGCATCATTCTTGCAGGGCCCGGAAATGTGGTGCGGATATGTGGAAGCAACCTACCATGCCCAAGCTCTCCATTGTTGTGGGTAATTCCATTCGGCTCTTCTTCGGATCGCTGTCTATTATATCCATCTCCTCGACCTCGACCTCGACCGCGTCCACGTTCGTGTCCACGTCCCCTATTATTTGGCCCGCTTGACCCCTGATATCCCAACCCAGTAGTGTGGGGCCTTTAAGAGACTTCCACCGGTTGGCGGATACCTTGACCATTCCTACCAAGACCTTCACCCGGAATAAAGCCATGGGACACCATTACTCTTCCAACCATGACTGCAGCATTTGACACCTCAGGAATGGGCGGTGATGATCCTCTCGATGCATGTATGGTTGATACGAGCTCGAGCGATTGATAGCTTGATTTTATTTTGCAATCCGGCTCAACATAGGGGATAGCCGTTGCGTGGTAGATTGGGTGCTCCTCTTCACCGTGGACTATGACTAATTTTCTCTCCACAACGAACTTCACCCTCTGATGTAGACTGGATGGCACAGCTCCCGCAGTATGAATCCATGGACGACCCAACAGAAAATTAAATGCAGTGGGAATGTCCATAACTTGAAATAGGATGTTGAACATCGTTGGTCCTATCTGTATGTCAAGGTGGATTTCTCCCATTACTTCTTTCTTCGTTCCATCAAAGGCTCGCACAGAGGTCTTTGCAGAATTTATCCTAGAAGGGTCTATCTTGAGGCGGTGTAAAGTCGCCAAAGGACAGATATTCAAGGCTGATCCGTTATCAATGAGTACCCGGGCTACATGCGAGGCCTTATATTTGATAGAAATGTAAAGTGCCTTGGTATGCCCCCTCCCTTCCAGAGGAAACTCTTCATCTGAAAAGGCTATGAGGTCCTTGAGGAGTATAGAACCGACAAATTCCTTCAATTTATCATGATCGATCGTTTCTGGCACGTGGACTTCACTTAACACCTTCATTAGGGCCTTCTGATGCTTGACAGATGTCTGGAGTAGTTCAAGGAGAGAGATTTGCGCAGGCATCTTGCGCAATTGTTCAACTATGTTGTATTCGCTAGCCTTAATCACAGCTAGAAATTCTTTGGCTTCTTCATCAGTAACAGGTTTTGCAGGTTGGGCATTAGCTTGGCTATAGGTACGCCCAGATCTGGTAACCAAGTCGACATCGAGGCTGTAAGACCAAGGGACCGCCTTATTATCACTATACTCATGTGGTTGAGGTATCTCGATCACTATCCCTTCATCAGCTGTAGGCGTGCTTACTATGATCTCTTCATCATCGGACGCGTCTTCGAGCGGAGGCATGTCTTCAAGCAAAGGGTCGAACTTGTCCTTCCCGGTGTTCAATGTAGCAAACTCTTCTTCCCAATTAATAACCACTTCAGAAATAGTGGAAACAATGCCAGTGTGGTCAGCATAAACAATCATCCCAGCTTCTACCATCCTTGAGATTCTTTCTCTCATGACAGCCAGGGGAAGGGTCTCGTTACTCGGGTAATAACCGGCTTTCACCAACTCGCCATAGACGTCCGTAGTATATACCTTGATGTTCTTAATTCGACCAGCATCGAAGCTAAAAATGGCATTCACATTGCCCGCGTGATCGGGGAGTGGGTTATTCTGAACATTCGGCTTAGCGGGTTGGAATGAGAAAGCCCTCGTGTGCAGGAGGTTCTGGATTCGGTGCTTGAGGACATAGCAATCATCGGTTGAGTGTCCCAGCTCACCCATGTGATAATCACATTTCTTTGACGGGTCGAAGTTATAGAACCGCTCAGGATTGGGCCGCTTTGGCTCAGTAGTAAGCAAGCCTTTCTTCTAAAGTACTGCCAATACTTGAGACAACGACCCGGGGAGGGAGGTGAATTGCCTCTTGTTGTTCCTCCTTTGAAAAGGTTGACGACCCGAGGTTTGTTGCTGAGCTTCCGTTACTTGGATTGCTGGGGCGGAGTTAGTATTCCGCCGGCTCGGTTGGTTATAAGCCACATTCACTTCAGCTGCCGGTTCTTTCTCTTTTCTCGCACCAAATCTTCTGGTCGAGGAGGACGGCTCGACAAACCATCCATCTTTCAGCCCTATCTCAATCTGTTCGCCTATGGGGATGAGTTGGTTGAAGTTGTCAGCCGGAATGGCAACCATCCGATTACGGTATTCGAACGGGAGAGTTTTTACGAACATCCTCTTCAACTCACTGTCTATGGGTTCTGGGACAACCTGAGCAGCTAAATTCCTCCATCTGATAGCATAGTCTTTGAAGGACTCAGTCTTTTTTATCTGAGCACGTTCGAGATCATCACGGGTAGGAATGATGTCCGTTATGAATCTGTACTGCTTTAAGAATGCTTCACTGGCTTCTTTCCAAGTTTTAAGGCCATTTATCTTCTTCATGAGATACCAGTTCAAAGCAGGACCCGTCAAACTTGCTTGAAAGGCATGGATCATCAGGAGTTCATTGTCAACATACGAAGTCATCTGTACGTGATAGAGCTGCAGGTGGGCTTTTGGACATGTGGTGCCATTGTACTTGTCAAAATCTGGCATTTTGAACTTCTTTGGGATTTTGATCTGTGAGTACAGGGACAGATCGATCGAAGGTGAATCCTGCGAACCTTCCAGCTGCTTCACTCTTTCTTCAAGCTTGTTGACTCGTTCGTCAGGTTTGTCTTCGTTGTCGATAATCTGGATGGGGTCATCTTCTAAATCAGGAATATCGTCATCTCCGACAACATCGACACTTTTTCTAACTTTCTGCTTTGGGACTGATGTTTCGAGGGATGCCGGAACAGGGATCGACCGAAGAGCTTTGATCTCAGCGGACATTTGTTGCATCGCGATGACAAGTTGCTTCATCTGGTCTTCCATACCAACAACACGCTCTTGCAAGTCGGTTTGATCGGCCATTCTGGCTCTCGACCGTGTACGAATGGGCGATCGTGATCGGTCCGTAGTTACCTAATTTCGGAACGAAACAGGCATACATAAGTGCCAAGCAAAATCATACGCCGATCCATGACATTGGTCTAAACGCTTTGAATTGAAAGACCCCTTTATTGAAATGGTGAAAATTTTTACACCAATTAATGACTTGAAATTGAACCGAATATAAAGACAAATGACTCAATTCCTAAACAAATTTAAAAACTGAAACTGAAATGAGAAAAGAACTTCGAGCATATTATTTAGCTTGATCTATAGACATATGGGAGGCGACTTCCTTCTTCAATTGTTCATAAGCTCGAGCTATCTTGGCTGCCTTTTCTTCAGCTTCTTCGGCCTTCCTTTTGAGGCGATTGTTCTCTGAGCGATTGGCAGACTTGAGAGGCACCTTGGGTATCTTCGGGAGCAAATGCTGCGGGATTCTATGCCGTCGAATGTACTGGGTCGTCGCGAAATAGGACTTCTACTCTCCCTTTAGTTCTCCTTCGGGCCGAGCTATCTTTAACACACGGCACTTCTTCCACATCTTATTGAGCTGAGCTACGGTCCCTTCGTGGTCTTTATCATCATCGGCGAAGTCGACCCGGAGGAGTTCCGGTTGTAATGCCGGAGGGAGTCCCTGGAGAATTTGGTACTGTCGGGACACTCTGGCAGGGTAGTACTCGATTGCGCCAGTGAAGCCCAAAAGTGGCACCGGTCCAACACCATTACACGTAAGCCGAGCTTCCTCGACCTTGAACCAATTAGCATGCCAATGGAAACCTTGGGGTCTAGCGTTTTTCATGAAAATGATCCATTCGGAATAATGATAATCAGGTGCATTTCCTTGTTTTCCTTTATAGCTTAAAATGGGATCGCTAGAATCACTAAGCTCGGATATTGTGAGTAAATCGCCACATCCTTTTATGTGAGACAAAAACCAAATTTGCAAAAGTTCGAGGGGGGCATGAAACGTTTTGTCAACATGTTGCTTAAATTTAGTGAGTGAAATGAAAGTCTCGGCTAAAATGGTGTTGCCAAAATTATTTTCAAGACAGACTTGTTGGACCAACCATGCGATTGACGGACTACATGCATTCTTACAATGAGGAAAAATCACGAACCCGAAAAATGCTAACAAAAAGATTTTGCCCTTTTGAAAAGATGTGGCTTTTTCAAAACACTGACTCAGGAATGAAAAAGGACATGTGCCGCGATTTGCTTTTAAAACTTTTCCCAATTCATCTTTTCCAACATTCAAAAATTCAGCCAACATTAAAGTAGAATCAATTCCCAAAGGTGGTGTGACTAACTCCGACTCCAATGGTTTTCCAATGAGCACGCTATATTCTTCCAATGTCTGGGTGAGCTCGTGCTTACCGAATATAAAGGTAGAGGTCTCGGGACACCAGAAGTGCGCTAATGCTCGAACGAGGCCGGTACGGACTTTGACTTTCAATAAGGGGAGTAGCCTTCCGATGTGGCCTTCAATCAGCTTACGGTTTGTTGGACTGAGTAGATTCCACCAGGCACGGAGCTCGTTCTTAGGAGCATCAAGAATCCGGATGTCTGCCCCTCCCATAGTATATAGACCAAGACTCACGACCGACCTAATGTCATGGACCGACCAAAGAAAATACGGAACATAAATAAATTGCGAAATAAAGGTTCAGAAAACTTACTTTACCCGATAGGACCATGGCAATCACATAGACATGAGCATGAAATGTGAGGTTCGATTTCTATCTAGACTCTGGCTTGCAAAATGGAGACGCGAGGATTACCGGGCTAAACCAGTCATGGTTGTGGTTAGGCCGGGGTTCCCCTTACTCCGGCTTAGTCAAGGAGCCGACCCGGGTTGCAAAGGGTGCAACCGTGGTGGGAACTCAATGACACCGTGAAAGAACTTTCGGGACCAAGGAGGGCGACCCGTACCACGCGGGTGTGGTCGGGGTGTCCGCTGTCTCAGTACCATCCTAAACCTGTGCCGCCCAGGTCCCGCAGCAATGGGTAGTGTGTGCGGTGTAGTGTAAATGCAAGGCATGCACAACATGTTATATCAAACAGCGCTCCGTGCATAAAATAAACCATACATCCAAACACCTCCCTGCAAAACAAGGGTTAACAATCACGCCTCCCCTTATACCTCCCATTCTGCAAAAACATTTAACACCTAAAATGTTAGGGACGTACCTGGGATCCTCGCTGCCAAACAAAAATATTTTTTGAAAAGAAAAACTGGCCTAAGTCCACTAAGAGTTTTAACTCAAGTCCCCAGCGGAGTCGCCAAGCTGTCACGACCTAAAATTTCTCTCAGGCTAATGGATTGTTAAGACTAAGCCTAACTCGGGCCCTCCCAAGCCCCACCAATTCGTAACTTAGGGTTTAAGTTTTTAACATGCAAAAGTTTTCATGCTTGGAGTCGCCACTAATCTATTTGTGGTAGGTCGATTAGAAACCTAAATAAAACATATGGAGATATGTTTTATTCCTACGAACCAGAGATTCTAAGCTCGGGGACTTGGTTACGCTAGGTCTAGTCTAACGCCCTTTCGGTACCTTTTCTTTTCAAAAAAAAAATGTTTTGGCAAACAGTTTGGATTCATTTTAACTTAGTCACTAGCATGTGAGGTGATCATGCGGGTGCGCAAACCACCAATTTAACACCCAGAAAGCATCAAATAAATTGCAAGTTTGGAAGAATTACTTACCTGGAAGCAACGTAAGCATCTGCATTGTTAGCTAGAAAATCACATTGACACCCTAATATGATTTCTAATTAACAAGCAATTCACTCAATTTCTTTTTTGGATTTTCACTTATTTAAATGAAATCTAGCCTATATGCAATGACATGCGAAAATGACATGCGATTAATGCAACCTAGCATGCAAACTATATGTCGTGTGACGACGTGACCTATTTCTACTGACAAGACGAATGATTATTTTTGGTATTTTCTCAATTTAAATTCGGAATAATAAAAATGCCTAAATTAACATGCAAACTATGATGACTTAATCTACCCTAGCATGATTTCTTTTTAGGATTTTTGTTAAAATTCGAAATAATGAATTACTTAAATTAAGAATACAATCTATCCTAATCTATCCTAAAACAATTCATTCTTCTTTTCTTGGGATTTTCATGGAAATTCGAAATAATAAAATAACCTGAATAATCTATTAAGATCAGAACATTACTTAATTTAAACTAGGAAATAAATCATCTCAAGTCCTAATTTAAATTAAATAACTACTCTATCTTCTAGATATATTTAGGATTCCTAGACATGCAAAAACTCTAATTCAAATCTAATTAATATTTTTTGAATTTTCTGTTTATTTGAAAAAGGAAAGCAATTAAATAAACAAGGATAGCAACCACATTCAAAACGTCCACGCGATCCGCCATATTTGTTTCAAACTCGGATTAGGCATACAAATCAAACTATCGGTCATATCTATAGGGTTATAGATATCGACGGAAAGCCGATTATTCAAATTTGGAAAGCGGATAAAAATCATTATCGTACCCAAGTGGTTATGGATAAGATAATAATTTTCCGTATCGACGCGTATCGAACCTTAGGGATAAGGTCGGATAGTCGTCCAGATACGTTGCTAAATTAGGAAGTTTTCCTAATTTTGAATATTTAAAAATATTGCGGATATATCGAACATTATCCTAAGATATCTAAATATCCACATGATATTCACGAAATATTCAAACACCCATATTAGGAAATTAAATATTCTGAAAATATCGGATAATGTTGAATTACCTAATTTGCAGATAACTTCCAAATTCGAATTGTGGATCGGGATCGGGCTTTGCGGATCGAGACGGCGGTGGTGGCGACGACACGGTGGCTCACGGGCGTCGAAGACGGCGGGGGCAATGACCGGCTGAACAGCAACTTGGCGGGGGCTCACAGCGATGCACGAACGGTTCCGGGTGATGTGGTACTGATCTTGCGCTGGATGAAGTGCTTGCTGTGGGCCTCACTGACGTGCACCGCCTGCAGCTTCTGTTGATTGGCCGCTGGACAGGGAAGAGTCTTCAGCTTGGCGAGGGAAAGCGGCTGAACGAAGACGTCTTTATGCACACTGCATGGGGAATCTTCAAAACTGTAGCTGCTGCTTCGTGGACCAACAGGATGGAGAGGAGGCGTTGACAAGCTCCTCGGTTGACTGGAGAAGACGTGGCTGGTGCATAGAGAAGCAGCAACAGCAGCGACAGCCTCTCGGGACAGGCTGTTCGGCGAAGCAAAGCAGCGACGATGGTCCTTCAACGGCTATAACTTGCGGACAGGGAAGGAGTGATGGTGGCTGATCGGGACGGTGTCGGCGGTCCTCCGACGCGGCGGTGACGCGCGATGGGAGGCACGACCACGGGTGGTGGTGTTGCCGGCCTCCCTTCTCTCCCTTTCTTTCACTCTTGCACTTGAGCTCTCACTCTCACACTTGAGCTCTCAAAATCAGATCTGAAAATTTTTCTCCCCCCCCTCTCTTTGAAATCTGACCTAAACATGTTGATATAATGCTAACCTAGGTCACTTAGATGGGCTCTATAGTCCTAATGGGCTTAGGCTTGGGCTTAGGTTTAATTTAATTTAAATGGGCTGATTTAACTTGGGCTTTTATTTAATTAAGCATAATGGGCTGAATTAAACTCAAATTAAAACAACCGAGCCCGTTTGACTTGTAATTCCCGGCTCTTGCCTTCCGAGCGAGCCGAGTCTCGTTCGATGAAATTTTAAGCTCATTCGCCACTGCCAATCTGATGCAAAAAATGCAATTAAATTAAATGGACCTAAACTATATGTTTATGCAATTTAAATATTTTTATTTAGGGGTTAAAAATTTAATCCCTAATTTTCTATGCAAATTACACTAAATGTTACACCAAAATTTAGGTGTCAACAACATGCCATCACACACTTTCCACATATCAATACACACGCCAATCATACCAAAGCAATACATCACAGCCGCGTGCGTGTCTCGATTATAAAGCAAAACCTACTTGGGCACGTCCCATACCATGCCTAGCAGATTTTACCCCATAATCGCGCACTGCATCACGCGATACAAACACACTCGCACACTAACTCACACCATGCATCACTTTCACAATCCTCACATGTCAAGCCAAATCCCGCTCATTCTCAACCTTTCCACCACTACCGCACTCGCGTAAAACGCATCAGGCCAACGGTCTTCTGACCTCGTCAGGCATCGTCACCCCGTCGGGCCGGGCATCGTCACCTCGTCAGGGACGGCATCGTCCCGCGTAAACGAACACGCCTCAGGACGGAATCCTACACACACTTTCCTTCTACCGCGCCCGCGTAAAACGCATCAGGCCAACGGTCTTCTGACCACGTCAGGCATCGTCACCCCGTCGGGCCGGGCATCGTCAGCTCGTCAGGGACGACATCGTCCCGCGTAAACGAACACGCCTCAGGACGGACCTTACCCCACGCAAACGAACACGCCTCAAGGTATCACTTTTCCCATCAATCCTACATTCCCGTACCGTCGTTCCACACTCTCCACACGTACCACACGACCACACATACACACGGTCACACACTAATTCACATCTCGCACACATTTTTCACAATTACCCATCCTCATCACGCGAACACCACACAAACACCCAAGCTTAGCACGCAAACTCAATGCGCAATCATGCCACCACACCTCACAGCCACACAATCACACATACGAGCTCATTCAAGCATCAAACTACCCATCAAAATGTCACGATAACACTGAATAATTCTCGAGAGAGAGAAAAACCGAGAATATGTAAAAATCGGGTCCAAACTGGGCAGTTGTGCAGTGACAGAAATCCATTTGAAATAAATAGTAAACCAACTCCAAAAATTCTAAATTTTGGATATGTCATAAAAAACATCTTGATCAACATTTCTCATGATAACACGAAATCCGGTTCAATCTGCAACCATGCCTTTTTGTCCCTCGAAGTCAGACCAAAATCAGTTCGCTCAAACAGACCGTTTTGTCCTCAAAATACATTTATTTCAACACCCAAATCACCTTGAAAAGCTTTGAAAATTTTTATATGTTATAGCCACGAATGTCCCCAACAACTTTTGTGAAGGAAGTATTTTGAAAATAGGCCTGGAAAAATTTATAAAAATTCGAACAGACCCGAAGGTCGGATGAACAGTAAATCGGGCAGTTTTATTTCGGTCCAAAGATGGACTTCCGAATGGCATCAAATGATTTCCAAAAATTCCCAAATTAAAATAGGTTATATTTCAAGATGTTGGGAACAATTTTCATGAAGAAAAATTCCTCAAATTCGGCCCACAAAAATCTCTAAAAAAATAGCAAACTGAGTGGGTACAGTAACCGCGAATCCGCAAGTCACCCCGAACCTCACGGATTCAAACCCGAACAGATTTCTACCGAATTCCAACCGCCTAAACTCATTTCCCGACGTCTAATCCAACCCGCAACAACCGCTAATAGTCATGATCAGCCACCAATAACCACGATCAACCACCAAAAACCATTATCGACACCTTAATCAACCTCTAAATCCTCTAAACCATACCCGAACGAGTTCGAAAATACCCAACGTCCTAAATAGGGATTAGATCGCGACTTACCCGAACTCTAGACTAACTCGGCTAGAGCGGGAAGGTGGAACAGCTGGCCGGTGGCTCACGGCAGCACACGGCAGCGGCAACGGTCTCCCGGTGGTGATCGGCGTCCACGCGGCCGAGAGAGGGGGAAGGAGAAATCGGTATGGGGGAGAGGATGGGGAAGGAAGCTGGTTCAGTGAGGGGGATGGGCTGCCGTGGAGGGAGAGTGAGAGGAATGAGGAGAGAGAGAAGGTTTCTTGACTTAAATAATCAAATTTGACCAAACTTTCTAAATTTCAATTTTGCCCCTCCTTACTTGGCCAATATTCTCCTAAGCCAAAATATCCAAGGGCATTTTGGTCCAATATTTTGGGACTGATATTTATCCATAATTAATCACCAAATTTAATTTTCAAAATCCCCAAAATTCGGAATACCCAAAAATAGGCTTAGAGGCAAAATCGTAATTTTTCAGTCCCGGGCCGAATTTCCATTTTTCGACCATACCAACCCCAAATATCATTGGCCACACTAAAATGACGTCATCCTCGTAAAAATAGTCGCGCACAACCCCGAAAATCGACATCCAAGTCCGAATCCAATTTCACGATCAAAATCGCCCAATCTCAATTTTAGGGTCTCTCACTAACGGGCGGCTGTTTAGGGATTACGCGTATCGACCTAGGGTTATTCGAGTCATGGCGACCTCGATCGTCACCGAAGGTCGACTCATGATCGAGTTCTTAGGTCCACGTACATTTCCCTAGGTAGCCATTCCCTAAAGGTTAGTATCCCGAGAATGATCAGTTCCGGGCGAGACTTACTAAAATGAAATGAGAAATAACATCTATTTCATTGATTCCGGAAATAGGTCGAAATTCAGGATGTTACAATAGATGAAAATAAAATAAATTCATATATATTACCATAAATATTAAAAACATTCATGATTTTCATTCTAGTTTCCATAAAGTCCAAACTATAACCGTACATACCTTAATAGTTTTTGCTCGAGCGCCAGTCCATGTCTTATCCTTTTTCTGAAATGTACATTCAAATGTAGCTGTAAATGTGGGTTCCGTCCCCAATTCATCTGCCTACAAAATATAAACATAAATGAGTAATCATTGAATTAAATGAACTGACATGTTTAAACAGACTTACCATTCTTCTTTTATGCTCCCCGATGCTGATAGAGCCCCCAGCATATGTGGCAGACGCAGACCCGTCACTAGAACTAGAAGCTCGATTCTTCTTGTTCTGTTCACACCTTTGCTTATGCTTCTCAGTTTCCCAAGTTCTCGTAATTTCCGTCCAATTGTCAGCCGTAATGAAATCCGGCTTTGCTTTTGTTCTCTTCGCTCTATTTATCACATATCGCATGTGATCACCGACTTTCTTCTTAAAAATTCTTCTAACCTCATCCTCTTCCATTTCATCCCACATGAACTTACGCTACAATCAATAGAAAAGCAACTGAAAGTTATTATGAGGGTCACAGGTCACATATCCATTACAATGCACCAGACAATTTGCGACAAAATTCATTATTGACCATCAGTATGCTACACCGAACTTAGTTTGTGAGAAAATAGAAGGACAACACTAACCTTGAACTCATTCCACCACAAAGTCTTTACTTCTTTAGGAGCGCTGCTGAAAGTAGTAAACTGTCCCATCCAATAATTATTGACTATTCTATTAAGTTCCCTCACAACATACGTAGAATCCGTGAATCTGAAAACATGTTATAACAATATGGACAATGAGACAATGAAGCATACGGATAATTCGCAACATGGACAATTTTGTTTACATCCATAATTTACATATACGTAAAATAATGAAGTACTTACGAATCTCCACATGGGCATATAATGAATCGGCTATCTTCATCATCATTCGAGTGTTGCACTGAAGAAGAAGGTAGAACCGAAGTAGATGGAACTGAAGTAAATTCAGTTCGCATGTCCCCAAGTTCTCCCCTAATATGTTGTTGAGGGTCGGACCCCTAATATGTTGTTGAGGGTCGGAGGATGGGCCAATGTGTCCGTGTTGTCCATGAACATGTAGTGGTTGAGGGTTAGATGAAAGGGCAGGGGAAGAGGAGAGGGACGGGGATGAGGACGAGAAAGCGGAAGGGGCTGGTCTTCTTTGTGAAACCGCACCACGCATGTGACCTCCACGTTTATACTGACAAGTAAGAAGGTTAGACAAATATATTAAAAAATATGAACATGTATTAGGGATAGAAAATGACGTAAGTCATTTTGCTTACCATTTTGTTTTAGAGAGCAAGAAATAAACTTGAGAAAATGAAACAAACAGACTATCGCCTCTGATAAATAGCAATCTCTAGCCCTCGTCGGAGGAACCTATTGAAATTTTGACCACATCAGATTCCACGAAAAATAAAAGGAAGCATATTAAATGTGCAAAACGAATCACAACAAGTATCAAGTCTGATGCCACATTTGTGCAAATATATGCCCCGAATATCCCATTTCGCAAAGTTCTAGTACAGACCTAGAAAAAAGATCACAAATTACGTTCAACAAGCAAATTTGCCACGAATGCAACCCATTAATTTGTTCCCTGTTTAAGCTTCCTTTTACCTAAGTTTAGATCTTAGCAGAAAAATCATTAAAAAAAATCGACAACAGTGCAGGTCGTGCAAAATTAGCAGGTGTAGAAGCCAGATTTCATGAGAAATCTTGTCTGAATTAGCTATTCTGCAGGCGAAATGTAGAACTAGACCTCCTCCTCCTCTCTAAGCCTACCTTCTTTCCACTGACCCACAAAAACAAAACAAAAAAACAGCAACTAATTGCGCCCAACAATGCAAAGCACAATCCCTCCTCTGCAGAAGCAAATTCCAGCCAAAGACACAGCCGAGAACGCAATCCCACCCTCCGGAATCACGGCCGCGACCCCCCCTCCGGAATCACGGCCGCAACCCCACCCTCCGGAATCACGGCCGCGACCCCCCCTCCCCCCCGAAATCACGGCCGCGAGCCCCCCCTTGGAATCACGGCCGCGACACCATTTTATTCAAGGAATCGAGCTCGCTTACCTACCCCGCCGGGCTAGTTTCACTTGGACCGAGCTTCCCCTTCCTTCGTCCGAGTACACACGGAGAAGGTGTGGGAAGGAGGAGGAGGGAGGATTTAGTCCACCGGCGAGGTGTACGGCGAGGAGGCTGGCGTCGACGGCGAGGAGGACGGCGTCGACTCTGGGCGAACTCAACGGCGAGGTGGATGGCGAGGAGGACGGCGTCGACTCTGGGCGAACTCAACGGCGAGGTGGATGGCGAGGAGGACGGTGAGGGCGGCAACGGCGAGGAGGATGGCGTCGACTCTGGGTGAACTCGACGACGACGAGGACAGCGAGGTGGACGGCGATGAGGAGATTTGGTTGGGCTAAAATTACTCGGTAGAGGCGAGGTGGACGGCTGAAGAATATAAACATGTGTTTCTATTTTCGTCGCAAATTTGCCACGAATTTTGCCACAAAAGTCAAGTCTCGGCGCAAATATTGTACAATGTACAATTTTCGTGGCAAAATTCGTGGGAAACTTGCCACGAATTTCAAAAAAAGCCCGCGAAGCCGAACATCTTTATTTGCCACGAATTTTGCCACGAAATTCAAGTTTCGGGGCAAATATTACTATGTACTATTTTTGTGGCAAAATTCGTGGGAAATTTGCCACGAATTTTGCCACGAAATTCAAGTTTCCGGGCAATTATTGCACTATATACTATTTTCGTGGCAAAATTCGTAGGAAATTTCCCACGAATTTTGCCACGAAATTCAAATTTCCGGCGTTGGCGGGCTTTTTTTGAAATTCGTGGCAAAATTCGTGGGAAATTTCCCACGAATTTTGCCACGAATTTCAAAACCTCGGGGCAATAATTCTCCTATAAACTTGAAATTCGTGGCAAAATTCGTCGCAAATTTGCTACAAATTTTGCCACGAATATCAAGTTTCCGGGCAAATGTGACAAAGTACTATTTTCGTGGCATATATTACTATGTACTATTTTCGTGGCAAAATTCGTGGGAAATTTGCCACGAATTTTGCCACGAAATTCAAGTTTCCGGGCAATTATTGCACTATATACTATTTTCGTGGCAAAATTCGTGGGAAATATCCCACGAATTTTGCCACGAAATTCAAATTTCCGGCGTTGGCGGGCTTTTTTTGAAATTCGTGGCAAAATTCGTGGGAAATTTCCCACGAATTTTGCCACGAATTTCAAAACCTCGGGGCAATAATTCTCCTATATACTTGAAATTCGTGGCAAATTTGCCACGAATTTCAAGTTTCCTGGCAAATGTGACTATAAGTACTATTTTCGTGGCAAAATTCGTGGCAAATTTGCCACGAATTTTGCCACGAAATTCAAGTTTCGGGGCAAATATTACTATGTACTATTTTCGTGGCAAAATTCGTGGCAAATTTGCCACAAATTTTTCCACAAAATACAAGTTTCCGGGCAATTATTGCACTATATACTATTTTCATGCGACAAAATTGAAGTTTTTCGGCAAAACCGGCTTTTTTTGGATTTCGTGGCAATTATTGTACTATGTACTATTTTCGTGGCAAATTTGCCACGAATTTTGCCACAAAAATAAGGCCTCCGGCAGAGACAACCTTTTGTTGAAATTCATGGCTAAATTCGTGGGAAATTTGCCACGGAAATATAGTCGCGTGGCTTTTTCCCAACTATTTCAATTCCGTGGCTAAATCTGAGGCTAATTAGCCACGGATTCTAATAATAACAACAACAACAATAATAATTACGACAACAACAATAATGAAAATTATGACAACAACAAAAAACACATGTCGCAATAATAATAATAATTACACATAATTAGTAAAAAGTCTCAAAAATCATATTCGTCATCTTCATCTTCACCTTCATCTTCACCTTCATCTTCGTCTTCATCTCCGTCTTGATCTTTATCTTCTTCATGAGCATCATCTTCATCCTCATGTGAAATGTCCAGTGAGGGACGGAGCCCGACTTGATTTGAGGGCTGACCTGAGGCGTGTTGACGCGGGTCGTGTGAAAGAGTGAAATGTCCAGTGAGGAACGGAGCCCGGCTTGATTTGGGGGCTGACCTGAGGCATGTTGACGCGAGTCGTGTGAAAGTGTGAAAGGTCCAGTGAGGGACGGAGCCCGGCTTGATCGGAGGGCTGACCTGTGGGGTGTTGACCCAGGTCGTGGAAAGTTGATCGGCCACGCATGCGAATTGAGTGTGATTGAATTGAGTGAATGTACGTATGTATATGGCGCCCAAATGATAGCGATGTGTTGATAAGTTATTATGATATTCATGTGATTTGACTAATGTGCAGAGCTAGTATGGGAATCGTGGCGAGGTAAGTTTGTTGTGTGAAAATTGATTGTGTTGGCTGGTGAATTACACGTTAAACTCGTATGGGTACGTATTGGCATAGGTGGGGTATAGGTTGTCTACTTAATGAGATTTATCTCATCCCCCGTTGTTAAAATATTTTCAGGTTTGGAGTGACGGATAGTCGTCATGTGCGGTTCAGAGACCGGGAGTGACCTTGGGCATTTGATGCTTCGTCTCATCTTTGGGTGCCCCTCTCTTGTATAGTGTAGTAGGCTACCCAACTGCTGGTCCCTTTTGATGTTGTGTATTTGTGAATGTTGTAGTGCTACCCTTTGGTCATTATTTTATTGTTTGGGTTGTTTAAATTTCGCTTCTGCTTGCGTACGACTTTGGGTATTTCGTTTGGGTCGGCGACGCGTCCTGGGACGTCGCGTTCAATACGACCGTCGAAGGGGTGTCGCGAGCCCGTCGGGGTTCGGGGCGTGACACTTTATGCATGCATAAAATTAAGTGATTAAGTATAAATGCAAAATTATGGTTGAGGATAGAATTTGGGAGTGGTTGCTCGATAGAGTAGTGTTGAATATATGTCAAACTTGCATAGAGTAGAATAATGAAGAAGAGAAAGTTAAGTAGTTGTATATATAATGGAGTGTATATGAACTTATTCATAGGCTTTAAATTATGACAATTTAAGGTAACGAGATAATCATGATATCGATCACAATCAATCAGAGACATGTACTATCAAGGTATATATAGTCTCAAGAGATATGGAGAATCAAAATAAATATCCTAATTATCTCTAATAATAGTCTTGTTTGCTAAAATAATATAAAGTAGTACCCGGTTAAGTAGAAGCTACCAATATATTTAACCATTGTTTGGGGACAAAATAGATTACTATATTCTCTTACTTAAGGAGTTTTGAATGAATTTCATCCGCATGATTTGCAAACTTAATAGTATTTTAATCCTGCTACACTTAACAAGGGAGAATTTATGAATGAATTGTGACATTCCGAATTTCGGCCCATTTTTGGGATTTATAAAATGTGTAATTCGTCAGTGTGCTTATAGTAGAATCTCGTCCGGGAACTGATCACTCTCGTTTATTGTTTTAAAATTGAGATTTCGCTAGAATCACAATCGATCGAATTTGATCGTTATTTAGAGCCCAAATTTTGGTGTCGAATTTCTCGGAGTTCCGGGATGAATTTAATTGGACGGTGTCGATATTATTGTGGCCAGCGTCGATATTGCCAGGAATAGTGGAAAAGTGAATTTTTGACCGGGTGCGGATTTGGACTAGTAGACCTCCCTCGGGTAGTTTGATTTAATTAAATTTTAGGATTAATTTGGACCGTAGGATCGTTTTCAGATTTGAATTCTGGCCGTTGGATCGCACTCGATGGCATTGACTTTTGCGTTTTCTCTCTCTCTCTCCTCTGCGCCCGCGCCTCCCCCGCCCCCCCTGCCCGCACGTCCCTTCCGCCCACGTCTGCCATGTCGCGACCTAAAAATCAGGTTTTCCAATCTTAGGCTAATGGATTACTAGATCAATTAAATTAACTAACCTAGCTCGAGTTCTCCCAAACTCTACCAATTCGCAACTTAGGTCCAATTATGAGCATGCAAATATTTTCAATGGGAGCCGCCACTAATCATTTAAGGTAGGTTGATTAGAAACCTAAATAAAATAGCGGGAGTACTATTTTATTTCTACGAACCAGAGATTATAAATCCGGGGACTTGGTTACGCTAGATTACCCTAACGTCCTTTCGGTACCAATCTCAAGAAAAATGCTCAATTCGGCAATTTTGATGAATTCTGATTTAGAGTTCAAAGGTGCAAAATTTTTTTTGGTTTTTCTTTTTATGAATTTTTTTTTTGTATTTTTGATGCATTTTTAAATTTAAATTCAAGTCACAAATCTTTTAGTAGAAAGATTATAACCGCTAAATCTTTCGAATTAAGTTTCGATCTGAAGCTTGACAAATCGACCCTAAAAATTCGAAATACCCGCTATGGAAATAACTCTATCTAAAGCCTGATAGATAGACTTATTCCCATGTGTGCAGTTGCGGATTAGGAGATTTTCCTAACCGATCACATCTTGAAAAGATTTTGCTATCTTGAATATCTTGGATATATTCAAAAGATTTTGAAATTTTCAAAATCTATCCAAATTTGACAAGTAATACACATCCAAGATTTCCAAAGAATATTCAGTTAAATTGTAGTTTTTAAATTAAGCGAGGCACCCTTTTTTTTTAGATTTGATTTCATACGCAATAAAATCCTAGTTAGATAATGCTCTGATCACTCAAAATCACATTAGCATCAAATAACCCAATTTAGATAAATGAAATATGGAGACCAAATTTGGCTCGAGAAAATGACCTAGTTAGGATGATTCGCTTCCGAAACAGGACCGGCGGATGATGGCGGACTTGATGGTGGCTTCACTCCGCGGACACTCGCGAATTTGCTGGACGTTGCTGGAGTTCACACAAAATTGCTGACTTCACTGGTCAACCTGCAAATAATTTACCAAGGAATTCAAAGAACTTGTCCCAGGTTTGGTGGAGTATCACCCGGAGCCGTACACGATGAAACACAACGCTACAAACGCTGCAAAGGTGTAGAACAACAGCTTGGGTGGCAGTGGGTGATGCTCAATGGCTTCGCGGCACAGCAAGTTCGTCACCATTGGCTCAAACTGTTGCGGAACGGAGCAGCGCGTTCCCGACTGATTACTGGAGCAGAGACGTCATCGAGCGGCTAGGACTGGGCGTAGTCATTGGCTGGTCACGGTAGTGCAGAGGCGTCGGCGAACTGGATCAACGACGACACCACAAGAAAGGCAGCTCGCGATGGAACGAAGCAGCAAGCAGCGTTGTCGGTGCAGATGTTCGAGCCTGAGGTGGCTGGCTGTTCGTCAGTAAGGCTCGGCAAGGCTGCTTCGTCGTCGGACGGTGAACAGAAATGTCGTCAAGGTCAGTGTCAAGCGCGTAGGGGTAGATCAGAACAACTTGCCGTCGTGGAAAGAGCGGCGGTCAGCTGGTAAGGGGTGGCGCCGAAGAAGGAGTCTCGGCCAGAAGGTGTTTGGCCGAGAGACCTCTTCTCTCTCTAACCTCACGTACGTGTATCTCTCGTGTTTCTTGTGTGTGATCAGATCCCAAAAGAAAAGCCCCCCCTTGTTGACCGAGACCTCCCCCTTTTATATGCAAGACAACCTAGATTTTTTTCGGGAAAGGACGTGGTCAACTTTCCTTATGCAGAACGTATATTTTATTCCTTTCCTCCCTTAGAGTTATATCTTCCTTCTGATTATGGGCGCGGGGAGGTCTTCTTGGCAGCATACTCTTTCTTGTTTTGAGAAAGATATATTGCTGAAATATACGTCCTCACATGAATATTCCTTTCCCAGTTGCTCTTACTATTTTCCATTGACCGACAAAATCTTGCATATTTCCACAAATATCCGAAAAACAAAGTCTATGAAATCGTGGACATCTTCAGGAAATCATGAACGATATTTCTGCACAAGTGCCCAACCAAAAATATATTGACCGAAAATCATGCATCTATTCCGAAAATTCTTCATATCCCACGTGCGAAAGTTCCACCCATGATAATGAACGAGTTTGGAGAAACTTTTTATTCGTGGGCTTTTAACTAAGTCCATTCGCCATTGATTTAATGCAAATGCAACTATGTGAGCCTATTACTATAAATGCTCCTAAAATCTATATGCAGTTTAACTAATTAATTGTTTTTCTAGGGGCTGAGATCGATCCCTAATTTTTATGCAATGAATGACTAATTGGGTCTCCAAAATTTAGTTGTCAACAGCTGCCCCTCTTTGAGTGGAGGCTCGCAAAGGTTTCGCTCAAAGACTGAAACCTAAATTTAAACCATGCAAAATGATGAATGATCTTCTTCTAATTTTTTTTTGGGGGTTTTAATTCCAATTTTTCAAATGCAATGATGCGTGATATGCAAACAATAAGGAACGTATGCTAAGGCTTCTCACTTCATGAAGAGCGGTGAAAGAGCCTTACATACGGATCGCACAGAAAGCGCCCAAGTGAGGGAAAGCTTTATAATGCTGTGAACTCCTTCGATCTCCAAACTTCTAGTCCACTCAAAGTAAGGTTCTCAAGGTACAGGATTGCCTATCTGTTACCTGTAGTTTCCTACAGATGCGAAATAACGCATGATATGAAGAAAGAACTAAAAGGGACGTGTTGCCTATACCGCTGGGCAATCACGAAAAGGATCATGTCACATGTTCCATTGGGTGAGCATGAGGTTAGTTGTGCCACCTTTTCCACTGGGTGAACACGGAATGAGAAACTATGCCGCCTGTTCCACTGGGCAAACATGAAATGGGGTATGCTGTCTATTCCACTGGGCAACACAAAGAGATATGTCACCTATTCCACTTGGTGAACATATGAGAGAGATCATGTCTCCTATTCCACTGAGTGAACACGAAAAGAGAAACAATGAAGAATAATTAGCAGACGTACCTGAATTCTTCTTATGTTATAAAAAGGCAAAAGGACACTATAAGTGCCATAACTTGCGTACGGAGATCACTTTGGTGCCATAACTTTTTTTCGGATCACTTTGGTGCCAAGTCGGAGGAAAAACGATCACTTAAGTGTCATAAGTTTTTTTTGGATCACTTCAGTGCTAAAATTTTGAAAAATGATCACTTAAGTGCTAAAATTTTTTTAAAACGATCATTTAAGTGCTAAATTTTTTGAAAAACGATCACTTAAGTGCCAATCTCCGGCGAGCTACGTCAGCTCCAGAAATTAATAAAAAAAATGCCACGTCGGATTTCCGACGAAAAATTGTGTACGGCACCGGAGTTGGCACTTAAGTGATCGTTTTTCAAAAATTTTAGCACTTAAGTGATCGTTTTTCAAAAATTTTAGCACTAAAGTGATCCAAAAAAAACTTATGGCACCAAAGTGAGCGCCGTACACAAGTTATGGCACTTGTAGTGTTCTTTTGCCGTTATAAAAATGACAGAGCCAATTGCATTGCACCTGTTTTTACCTGAGAAAAGGTTAAAATAACACATGTGCATAGGCAAAGAAAACATAATTCATGAATATGCCTGCATTACCAAGCTTCACTGGGGAATTTATCAATAAGAACAACAATTTCTTCCTTTTTGACAATTTGATCACATTAAATGAGAGACCTTTAATCAAAAAGGACTTTCCATTCACTTTCAATGAAAGGCTTTTGACCCGATCTTTGATGCGGGTATAAGAATCACTCAAACTCTCTTTATCGTGCTTGACAAGGGTTCGAATATTCTCAAAATCAGTATGACTTGGCCAATCTAAGAGGTCTTTATAAGGACTGAAACACAAGCTTGGTCAAAGGTTTCACAATGGGGACTCATGAGAGTCATAGCTTTGAAAGAATTGATATTACCAGCTGCTCTGGATTTATAAGTCAGGAACGCTGCAAAAAATGAGATAGAAAAATCTTGCTCGCACTTCTTCGAGCAACATTTATAAGCATTTGAAACTCTACGTTAACTCAAGTGTCCTATTCTGAAGCGACTTCGGTAAGGGTTGTAACGTAGATTCGGGTAGACTTGAAATGAATGGCCTATTTCCATCAAAGGGGGTATTATGAACATGGAAATTGGTGATCATCCAATCATGCTACTGGTACCATTGATCTATCTCTAGCGATTGCTCTACAAATGAACCTTCAAATGGTCTTTTCCTTGAAGGATGATCTTGCATATCAACTCAGTTCTCGCCGAAGCCTTTCTTTCTCTCATCATTTTTTTTAGAGAGAGAGAATTTCTTTTCGAAAGATTTTTCTCCCTTTTTTTAAAGAGAGCTTTTTCCGAGAGAGAGAACTTTGATTTAATGGAGTCCTTTTGCGTCCTTCCTGATGAATTTTCTTTTGAGCTCCCATTTGCCTCAAGTCACCTTGAACTTGCTTCGAGATGATTTCATTTGTTTATCATGAGAATGATCATCAATCGGGTTGAAATGAATTCACCGCTCAAATTGGGTATGCAAAGGGTATAATGTGTAAGGATATAGAAAGAAATGCTCTTCGTCATATCTAAGGCACTCGAGCTAACACAGAATTTGCATGCAGTAAATATACTTGAAGATTGATGCAAGTGAAAGCAAGAAATTTCTATCCATTTTGAACTTTCTAAGAAATTGCCCCGGTATGGGGTTGTTCCTTATAGGGGTAACAAATGAAACTCTGTTCAAAGGGTTAAGCAAATGATAACCTGTAGTGTTTAGATATAGGGAATGAATGCCTCTCATCATTTTGGTCGTCATACTTTTCGTGAGATAATCCTTTACCTTGTCAGCACGAAATTTTCACTCAACTCGTACTGGGGATTATTATTCAGGACGTGTATGGAAATGGCTTGCCTTTCGTCATCTTGAAGTCTCTCATGCAATATGATCGCTTCATTAGGACAGAAACAGATTGCCAGATCAAAAGCTTTCCTTAAACAAAGCTTAGTAACATAACAAGAAAGTCAATTGATTCATGAAATTCAATTTGAGACTTGATAGAAACAAAGTCAGAATGAGTACAAATCAAATGTAATACTTCTTCACAGAATCAGAATTAACTGGACTGGAAAAAATACGACCATCCATCTCGGCCAAAATCAAAGCACCTCCTGGAAGGACTTTCTTCACAATGTACGGGCCGCCATAATTTGGGGCGAATTTTCCTTCTGCAAGAGGAACTATCGGCAATAACTTCCGCAGGACAAGGTCACCTACCTGAAAATGTCGAGGCTTGACTTTCTTGTTGAAAGATTTAGCAACTTGTTGTTGGTAGCACTGGCCATGACATAGAGCTCTAAGCCTTATCTCATCAATCATGTTCAATTGATCCAATCTCTGCTGGATCCAATATGCTTCTGACAATTGTACCTGTGAAAGAATACGTAACGAAGAAATTTCAACCTCAACAGGTAGAACTGTTTCCATACCGTATACAAGAGAATATGGAGTTGCCCCTGTAGATGTCCGGATAGAAGTCCGATATGCCATAAGTGCAAAAGGTAATCTCTCATGCCAATCACGATAGTTCTCAGCTATTTTAGCCAAAATTTTCTTGATATTCTTGTTGGCTGCTTCGACCGCTCCGTTCATCTGCGGACGATATGGAGAGGAATTCAGATGCTTGATCTTGAACTCCTTGAACAGATCATCCACCAATTTATTATTTAGATTTGACCCATTGTCAGTAATTATGGTCTCAGGTGCACCATATCGAGCAATGATGTCTCGACGAATGAACTTCACCACATTCCGGGCCATCACTGTCGTATAGGACATAGCCTCGATCCACTTCGAAAAATAATCGATAGCGACCAGGATAAACCGATGTCCATTTGACGCTTTAGGATTGATTGGGCCAATCACATCAATGCCCCACATAGAAAATGGCCATGGTTCAGACATCTGATGCAATTCATTCCGAGGAGTATTAATCTTGTTACCATGGATCTGGCATTTGTGACAACTCCGGACATGCTGAATGCAATCACTCTCTAAAGTGAGCCAATAATAACCCATCCTCATTATCTTCCTTGCTAGCATATGACTATTCATGTGCAGACCACATACTCCCTCATGTACTTCTAGCATCAAACGAACAGCTTCGGTTGAATCAACACACCTTAATAAAACCGAATCATAGGACCGCTTGTATAGGCATTCTCCGCTCAAGAAGAACTTCGACGCCATTTTCTTGATATACTTTTGGTCAGATGCGGTACTTTTCTCAGTAAACTCCTGTGTTTGAAGATATGCCTTGATATCATGATACCACGGTTTGCCGTCGGGCTCTTCTGTCGTGGCCATGCAATAAGTCGGTTTCTGTAAGACCTCTATCTTTAAAGGTTCAACTTCTAACCCATTTGTCACTTGTAGAATTGCCGATAATGTAGCCAGAGCATCGGCAAAATGGTTTTGAGTCATTGATAAGTATTCAAACGAATTGTCTTCAAACTCTTCCACCAACTCCTCTAAATAGGCGTGATAGAGCTGCAACTTAGCATCTCTAGTTTGCCACGTACCAACGGTCTGAAGAATAATGAAGGCTGAATCTCCGAACACCTTAAGTCGAGCTACTCCTATTTCGATTGCAGCTTGTAACCCGAGGACGCATGCTTCATATTCAGCGATATTGTTCGTGCAAGGAAATATCAGTTTTGCCGCCACTGGATAATGTTGTCCGCCTGGGGATATTAAAACTGCCCCGATACCTGATCCTAACAAATTTACGGCCCCATCAAAATACATGATCCATACATACTCATCAATTGGCATGACTCTATCCTCTAGCAAACCCAAATCCTCATTTTTCCCAGGATTTTCGGCCAGGACATGAGCAATTACTCGTCCTTTGACTGATTTTTGAGACAAGAATTGAACATTGAATTCTGAGATGAGAATCTGCCATTTTGCCAGTTTTCCAACCAAAGCGGGTTGATTGAGCAAGTATTTGACAGGATCACACTCTGTTACAAGCAATATCTGATAGTGCAAAGTGTATTGCCTCAACCTGTGTAGCACCCAGACCAGTGCTGCGCACGTTCTTTCTGCTTCAGAATAGTTCATCTCAGAGGCGGTGAACTTCTTACTCAAATAATAAATCGCACGCTCTTTTCCATCCTCTTCACTTTTTTGAGCAAGCATGGCTCCTAAGGACTCGCAGTGGATTGTAAGGTACAGGGTTAGAGGTTGCCCCGGCGTCGGCGGAACAAGCACCGGCGGATTCATCAAGTAGTGCTTAAGCTTGTCGAATGCCAGTTCACACTCTTCATCACATCTAACCAGCGCATTCTTCTTGAGAAGTTTAAAGAAAGGCTTCGCTGTTTCAGATAGCTGAGAAATAAATCTAGCTATATAGTTTAGTCTACCCATTAAGCTACAAACTTCCTTCACCGAAGAGGGAGATTTTATTTCACAAATGGCCTTCACTTTTGACGGGTCAATCTCAATCCCTTTGTTACTGACAATGAAGCCGAGTAGTTTGCTAGAGGCTGCCCCGAACACGCATTTTGCCGGATTGAGGCGCAATTTGAACTTGCGAAGCCTATTGAATAATTTCGTCAAGGTTTCTATGTGATCTTCTCCACGCTGAGTTTTTGCAATCATTTCGTCAACATAGACCTCAATCTCATTATGCATCATGTCATGGAACAACATGACCATTGCCCGCTAGTAAGTTGCCCCAGCATTTTTTAGACCGAAGGGCATCACCTTGTAATGAAATGTCCCCCATGGAGTGGTAAATGCTGTTTTCAACTTATCATCCTCATTCATCAAGATCTGATTATAACCTGAGAAACCATCCATGAAGGAAAATAGTTCGAACCCGGCTGTGCTGTCCACAAGTACATCAATATGTGGGAGTGGAAAATCATCCTTAGGACTAGCTTTGTTCAGATCTCGGTAGTCAACACACACTCGAACCCGACCGTCTTTCTTCAACACTGGGACTATATTAGCAACCCATTCTGAGTATTGGGTAGTCTCAATAAATCCCACGTCAAGAAGCTTCATGACCTCTTCCTTGATCTTCTTTGCCAGTTCTGGCTTAGCTCTTCGCGGCCTTTGCTTCACGGGCTCAACCGAAGGATCAGTCGGTAGACAATGTTCGACGATCGATCGATCGAGACCCGGCATGTCAGTATAAGACCAGACAAAGATGTCTTGATAATCCTTCAACAATTGGGTCAAGCGTTTGGCCACATCTTTAGGGAGACATGCCCCAATCTTCACCTCTCTAGGATTCTCCATGTCGCCAAGATTGATCACTACGGTTTCTTCAACAATCAAAGGCTTAGATTTCTCATGGATTTCCAAGTTCCATCGTATCTCTTCATCATTCGGATTAGAATCGTCTGAGTCATCGGATTGACTTGCATCACATATATGAGGATCCATGATTCCCGTCCCTTCGCATGCCTTGAGATTAGTCCTGAAACATGAAAGAAAGGGATCAAAAAGACAAGACACGGCCTAACTACAAGCAATTTTCGAAAATTGATCATTGCTTTTTGAAATTCATTTTGCTTTCGAAGACCTCGAGACGAGAATTCTTGAGAAGCCCAACCCTCAGTTCTTACCGTAGATGACAAATTTTTCCAATCGTTGGTTATCGTCATCGTGTTGGTTTGGGGCATTTCAACAAGATTCAAAATGATAAAAACCTCTGTAATTTTACTGATATCGAATCAATGAATTACATCTTATTGGATTGAAAAACCTAAGTGCAACATGAATTGGAATGAAAATCGAAAAAAAAAGCAATAAAGATTCCCACGCAGGGGAGATACGAAAACTGGAAATAATTACTCTTGAGGGCCAACGCCCATCCCTTCAAGTGGTCCTTCAGTGATTGCACCAATGGAGGTCTCAGCAAACCAACCGGTGAGGTAGGGTATACCATCATTAAAGTCAATGTCCACCACCCTCGATTCCGGCTTCTTGAAAATACAGGGTGGCTAGTCATCCTCAGAATCATCAGACAAACTGACCAAAATCGCTTTACCGTGCTTCTTAGGCGAGTCAGTTAGGGCTTGTGGCGACTTAGGAAAGATAAGCCCGAGATCATCCTCAGTCGGGCTCGGCTTTAAATGCTCATATCCCCCCACTACTCCAGCTGAGCGAAAGGTGTGGTCAATGGAAGGTGGTAAAGGACTTTGACTTGCTCCTCTTCGGTCTCTACAACGAACGTGGCCTCGTTCGCGGCTTCCCGGCCGATGATATCCCAAACTAGCCTTGTGGGATTGTCCATTTGTCTCAATCGGGGCATGAATGCCTTGGCCTTCCTTCCCAAGACCCTTACCTGGCTCAAAACCATTACCGACCATGACCTTGGCTACCATGATAGCTGCATTAGAAACCTCAGGAACGGGCAACGGCATATCAGAGGAAGCCTGAACAACTTGAACTATCTCAAATGAATAATAGCTATCCTCCTCAACATGATCGGGCTCTATGTATGGGACCGATGTCGCATTGAAGATTCGGTGATCTTCCTCTCCATAAACTGTAACCAATTGCTTCAGCCACAAACTTGATATTCTGATGCAAACTGGAGGACACTGCGACTGCATTGTGGATCCATGGCCGCCCTAACAAGAAATTGAAAGCAGAAGCGATATCCAGCACTTGAAAAAGAATATCGAACACCGAAGGTCCGATTTGCAGCTCTAAGTTAATCTGGCCTATCACATCCTTCTTTACTCCATCAAAGGCTCGAACAGAAGTCTTAGCTGCTTGCATGGTAGATGGATCAATGCCTAGCCTTTTCAAAGTAGCCAACGGGCATAAATTCAAAGCTGACCCGTTATCAACAAGCACCCTAGCCATGTGAGTCTCCTTGTACTTCACTGATATATGAAGCGCCTTATTATGACCACATCCTTCAACTGGGATTTCCTCATCAGAAAATGCTACTTGATCCTTGAGGAGGATCGCCCCGACAAACCCTTCTAGCTTATCTTCTTCAATAGTCTCGGGCACATGAATCTCACTCAAAACCTTCATCAGAACACCCTGATGCTTATATGATGTCTGGAGAAGTTCCAACAACGAGACTTGTGCAGGTAACTTTCTCAGCTGATCAACCACGCTATATTCACTAGCCTTAATCACAGCTAGGAATTCCTTCGCTTCTTTCTCGGCCACTGGCTTGGCCGGTTGATTATCAGCATAAGTTCGCCCTGACCTTGTTATCAGATCAACATTGTATGACCATGGAACCATCTTATCACTTTCATAAGTGTAGGGCTGAGGTGATGTCAGCACCAATACTTCATAAGCATCGGGTATAACGATCCTGAGGTCATCGTCAGAGGCGTCCTCGAGAGGGGGCATGTTAGTTAGCTCAGGATCCAACTTAACTTGTTCATCAGTCAACATTGCGAGTTCTTCATTCCAGTCAATGATGACCTGAGATATAGTGGCCACTACCCCGAATTCATCCGCCGTCTCAATCATTCCCTCTCTTACTAACTCATCCACCTTCTTCTCTAATTCACCGAACGACACCACTTCACCAGTCGAAACATAACTAGCTCGGACTAAAGCATCGAACATATCCTCGAAAGGGACCCTGAAGTCTTGAACCTGCTTGACCCCCGGGCCAAGAACAACATTTGCACTGCTCAAATGATCAGGGAGTGGATTGTTCTGCATATTGGGCTTACCAGCTGGCTGTAGTGCAAACGCTCCAGTCTCGAGTAGATCTTGTACTCGATGTTTAAGCACTTAGCAATCATCTGTCGAATGTCCTACCTCACCTCTATGGTAATCGCATTTCTTCGACGGATCATACCTTGCAAAGCCGGCAGCGTTAGATCTTTGTGGCTCTGAATTCAGCAAGTTCTTCTTCCTTAGCACCGCCAGTACCTGAGATAACGTCCCAGGAAGTGGAGTAAACTGGCGAGGTTTGCGCTGCTGGCGTGGGTCCTGCTGGCCTTGCTGCCCATAAGAGGTTGGCTGTTGGGTGGTGAATTATAGCTTCGGGGCTTGAGCCGGCGTCTTCGTACATAAGTCGTGTTGACTTCGGGGACATGCTCTTTGTCCTTCTTACTAGCAAATCTCTTGCCTGATGAACCCGACTCACTGTACCATCCTTTCTTGAGCCCGGACTCAATCTCCTCACCCATGGCTATCAGCTGGCTAAAAGATTGGACGGCTGTTACTAACATTCGTGAACGAACAGGCTGCGGTAGAGTGGACACGAACAATTTCATTAAGTCACGCTCTGAGGGTTCAGGCATGATATGTCCCGCCATGTTCCTCCAGCGAGTGGCATACTCCTTTAGAGTCTCACCATTTTTCTGCTCAGCTCTCTCCAGGTCTTCCCTTGTAATAGTGACATCGAGATTGAACTTAAAGTGCTTGACGAAAAGGTTTGCCACCTCTTCCCACGAGTCCTTCCGGTTGATCTGGTGGTTGGTATACCACCTCATTGCAGCATCCTTCAAGCTTGCTTGAAAGGTTTGGATCATTAGAGGTCTGTTAGAAACATATCTGTTCATGAGCCCCTGGTACATCTCGATGTGTTGAATTGGGTTTGAGGTGCCGTCATACTTCTCGAAAGCTGGCATCTTGAATTTATCGGGCACTTGGACTCGGGTAAAAATAGACAAATCAACAGGCGGAACACTTTGAGTTCCCTCCACTTCACGTAACCTCTGGTCGAGCTTAACCAGCAACTTGGCATTCTCATCATTGGGGGGTGGATGAAGAACATGGGCAGCCGGAGATACACTAGTGTCAGTCAAAATGACATCATCCAGTTGAAAGGTTGGATCAGTGTTTACTGCGGGAGTTTTGTCAAGGCGGAGGCCTTGACGGGTTGGAGGTGGAATATGCGATTGAGAGGCAGCATTGATATGTTGCTGCTTGGCCATGAGATCACTCATCATTTTGGACATGGTAGCCGCGATCTGCTCATTCATTGTATTTATGTGTTCTTTCAGCTTTTCGTCAATCATGGCTATAATCTCGGCTTGATTGGCCATCCTTCTTTTGGTCACTAATCGAGTATTATAAGGATGAGGGGGATCCGTGGCAAATTACCTACAAAAAATAACGATCGAATAAATACAACAAGTAAGAATAGCGAGTCGGTCCATGACATCCTCTAGACCCCCAAGACGAAATTTCTTTCGAAAGACCGATTCATCTAGTAAATTTCAAAATTCCAGATTGCTTTATTCAGTAATAAATAAAATAAAATAAAATAAAAACCTAGACTAATTCCAAAATTTACAAATTATAGCTTAATGTTTCTCATTGAATTGCCCAAAATGGAAAATGTCTCAAAGGAATTCCTAGAAAGATCGCCCAGAAACAGCAACATCTATTACCAGAAAATGTCAATAGTAAGCTAACATTTCCTCCTAAAAAAAAAAGAAAAACTCCCTAAACCAAACATGAAATCAAATGGTCTTCCTTTTTTTAGAGGCCACGTGATCTATAGACGATGGGCCTTCAAGGCACGTCGTAATCGTGCATTCTCTTCAGCCAGAACATCTGCCTTTTCCTGGGCCTTCATCGCCTTTTCTTCGCTGATTTTGATTTGGGTCTGACGGGTATGCCGCGCTGTCACAACCGGGATCTTCGGGAGTATCTCAGCAGGGATGGTATGATACTGAATATACCGGGTCGTGGCAAAGTGACTCTTCATCCTTCCGGCGGGCTCATCTGCGGGCCAAATCAGCTTCTGAGTGGAACATTTCTGCCAAGCCTCACAATGACGCCTAAGCTCGGCTCTGTAGCACTCGCCCTTCTTGAACTGGACTTGAAATTCATTGGGCCTGAGTGGAGGTGGGACATCCTGCAAAACTCGGAATTGTCGTGTAACTCGAAGGGGCTGATAGCTGGTTGCCCCATAAATGCCCATCAAAGGTATAGGCTTCTGATCGCCATGGCACAGTCGAGCCTCAACCTCCCGAAACCACACAGCTTGCCAAAGGAAAATTTTAGAGTTTGGATCCTTGAACAGATGGACCCATTGTGTATAGTGCAAACTCTTAGTTTGATCTTGGATTTGTTTGAACCTTAAAATAGGGTTATCAGTCATGTCCACTTCAAATACAGTCATATTTTCCCCAAATTAAGAAAGGTGTGAGAAAAGCCAGATTTGTAAAAGCTCAATCGGGGCTCGAAAAGTTCTATCTTTTTCTTTCTTGAATCGTGTCAGAGATATGAAAATCTTTGCCAGAATTGTGTTTATGAAACTAACTCCACCACATATTAGTTTTACCGTCCAAGCTATCACAGGATCAATAGCATTTTGACGGAATGGAAAAATGATGAGTCCAAAAAAAGCTAAGATAAAAATCTTAGATCTCATGAGGACGGAGCTATTTTCGAAACATTCAATAAGAAAAGATATTGGGCATGCTTGACAATTACCCTTTAGCACTTTTTCAATTTCTTTTTTAGTCAAACTCAAAAATTCAGCAAGCGCTACCACAGGATCTACCCGATTGGGTGGTTCAACTATATCCAACTCAATCGATTACCCAATGGCGATACTTTATTCTTCCAGAGTTGGTGTGAGCTCAAACTTACCTCCCAACACAAATGTGGTCGTCTCGGGGCACCAAAAATGAGCAAGTGCCTGCATGATCCTGCTCTGAACATTTATGTCTAGGATTGGCAGCATGAATCCAATGCGCTTTGAGAACGTACTGCTGACCATCTGGCTTCAACTAGCCCCATAACTTCTTGAGCTCTAGCTTCGGAGTAGGCACGAAACAGATATCGAGGCGAACCATTCGTATATAGACCTCGTGCCAAATGACTCAACCTAGATCAAGGACCGACCCAAAATAAGATGAAGAAAACCAAAGATAAAGCTCAAGAAATTACCGCCTTTGGGGAGAAAGTGTCAATCACAGAGACATGCACATGAATCGTGAGTTTAAATCTTAATCAATCTACCCTAAAGGCTTTTGCAAAATGAAATGATGAACGGAACGACATGTCGCAGCCTCGCGCACAATCATCATGACTAGTCGCAGCCTCGCATATAAAAGTCATGACTAGTCGGGTCCAATCACTTCGGCTTGGTTCGGTCGACAAGGGCAACCCCCATGCATCGTAGCCTCACGTGCATGAGGACGGCCCTTAAGCCATTTTTTGGAAAAATTTTCGGGATCCAAATGGGATAACCTTTAGCGAAGCTTTACCGCCAAGGTTAAAGAACCATCTAAATACCATCTTAAAACTATGGGTGTGACCCAGGTCCGGTCACAGGTTGTGTGTGGTGTAGTGCAAATACGGTAAATCATGCACAACAATTACATGCAAACACCGCTTCAATAATACAAAAATTAAATCACAATTCCAATCCACCAAGCCTGCAAAACAAAGGGTTAGCCAATCACTACTCCCCTTATAACTCCCATTCTACAAAACCATTTAACACCTAAGAATGAGAATTCAATCAAATTTTGCCAAATCGAGTGATTTTTCCAAGAAAATTTTCTGGCCTAAGTCCTCCTTAAATTTTCAAAAAATTCAAGTCTATCCCCAGCGAAGTCGCCAAGCTGTCGCGACCTAAAAATCAGGTTTTCCAATCTTAGGCTAATGGATTACTAGATCAATTAAATTAACTAACCTAGCTCGAGTTCTCCCAAACTCTACCAATTCGCAACTTAGGTCCAATTATGAGCATGCAAATATTTTCAATGGGAGCCGCCACTAATCATTTAAGGTAATTTGACTAGAAATTTAGAAACCTAAATAAAATAGCGGGAGTACTATTTTATTTCTACGAACCAGAGATTATAAATCCGGGGACTTGGTTACGCTAGATTACCCTAACGTCCTTTCGGTACCAATCTCAAGAAAAATGCTCAATTCGGCAATTTTGATGAATTCTGATTTAGAGTTCAAAGGTGCAAAATTTTTTTTGGATTTTCTTTTTATGAATTTTTTTTTGTATTTTTTATGCATTTTCAAATTTAAATTCAAGTCGCAAATCTTTTAGTAGAAAGATTATAACCGCTAAATCTTTCTAATTAAGTTTCGATCTGAAGCCTGACAGATCGACCCTAAAAATTCGAAATACCCGCTATGGAAATAACTCTATCTAAAGCCTGATAGACAGACTTATTCCCATGTGTGCGGTTGCGGATTAGGAGATTTTCCTAACCGATCACATCTTGAAAAGATTTTGCTATCTTGAATATCTTGGATATATTCAAAAGATTTTGAAATTTTCAAAATCTATCCAAATTTGACAAGTAATACACATCCAAGATTTCCAAAGAATATTCAGTTAAATAGCAGTTTTTAAATTAAGCAAGGCACCCTTTTTTTTTAGATTTGATTTCATACGCAATAAAATCCTAGTTAGATAATGCTCTGATCACTCAAAATCACATTAGCATCAAATAACCCAATTTAGATAAATGAAATATGGAGACCAAATTTGGCTCGAGAAAATGACCTAGTTAGGATGATTCGCTTCCGAAACAGGACCGGCGGATGATGGCAGACTTGATGGTGGCTTCACTCCGCGGACACTCGCGAATTTGCTGGATGTTGCTGGAGTTCACACAAAATTGCTGACTTCACTGGTCAACCTGCAAATAATTTACCAAGGAATTCAAACAATTTGTCCCGGGTTTGGTGGAGTATCACCCGGAGCCGTACACGATGAAACACAGCGCTACAAACGCTGCAAAGGTGTAGAACAGCAGCTTGGGTGGCAGTAGGTGATGCTCAATGGCTTCGCGGCACAGCAAGTTCGTCACCGTTGGCTCAAACTGTTGCGGAACGGAGCAGCGCGTTCCCGACTGATTACTGGAGCAGAGACGTCATCGAGCGGCTAGGACTGGGCGTAGTCATTGGCTGGTCACGGTAGTGCAGAGGCGTCGGCGAACTGGATCAACGACGACACTACAAGAAAGGCAGCTCACGATGGAACGAAGCAGCGTTGTCGGTGCAGATGTTCGAGCCTGAGGTGGCTGGCTGTTCGTCAGTAAGGCTCGGCAAGGTTACTTCGTCGTCGGACGGTGAACAAAAACGTCGTCAAGGTCAGTGTCAAGCGCGCAAGGGTAGATCAGAACAACCTGCCGTCGTGGAAGGAGCGGCGGTCAGCTGGTAAGGGGTGGCGCCGAAGAAGGAGTCTCGGCCAGAAGGTGTTTGGCCGAGAGACCTCTTCTCTCTCTAACCTCACGTACGTGTATCTCTCGTGTTTCTTGTGTGTGATCAGATCCCAAAAGAAAAGCCCCCCCTTGTTGACCGAGACCTCCCCCTTTTATATGCAAGACAACCTAGATTTTTTTCGGGAAAGGACGTGGTCAACTTTCCTTATGCAGAACGTATATTTTGAGAAAGATATATTGCTCAAATATACGTCCTCACATGAATATTCCTTTCCCAGTTGCTCTTACTATTTTCCATTGACCGACAAAATCTTGCATATTTCCACAAATATCCGAAAAACAAAGTCTATGAAATCGTGGACATCTTCAGGAAATCATGAAAGATATTTCTGCACAAGTGCCCAACCAAAAATATATTGACCGAGAATCATGCATATATTCCGAAAATTCTTCATATCCCACGTGCGAAAATTCCACCCATGATAATGAACGAGTTTGGCGAAAAGTTTCAATATGTCATAACTATCATTGCTTGGTTTTCTTTATTTATAGAAGTTTCCAAAAGTAAAAAAGAAGAAGAAGAAAAAACATAATCTCACTTTAGTCTTAGTCAGATCTGTAACATTCTGAATTTTCGATCCTTTTCCCGGGATTTGTAAAATGAATATTTTGGTCAATGCACTTATAGTGAGATCTCACCCGGAACTGCGCATTCTCGAGATGCTAACCTTAGGGGTAAGGCTATCACGGGATTGAGTTCGCACGACCAAAGAACTCGACCTTGGACCATAAGGATTGACGAGGGAATGTTTTGGGCCAACAGAGACCGATCTATTTGATCGATCGTGTCCGAAGGGAACTAGCGACAGACCCTCGCAATTACATGACAATCGAGGTCGCCTTGGCTCGAGCAAACTTAAACGTGACTCGACTTAGTGTCGGTCACGGGTCGAAAGCGCGTAATCCCAATGAGCCACCCGTTAGTAAGAGATAGGCTAAAGTCGCGATTGTTCAATTTTAGTCATTTCTTGGAATCCGGGCCCGGGAATCGAGAATTTTGAAAGTGACAATTTTTAGCGGCCGATAACGTTTTTGGTATGGCCAACCTTGGGGCCACCCATTTTTGTAAAAAAATGGATTTTGGTTCGGGATTGGAAAAATGACCGTTTTGCCCTTATGCACCACGAACGAATTTTGAGGACTGGATTAAGTCAGGGGACTGATAATCATCCTATATGGCCGAAAATGGAAGGACAAGAATGCCCCTCTCCTCCCATGGTCAATTACCTTTTTGCCCTTGAATTATTGGATAAGATTGAATGTGGGCCGTTGGATTTGGATAAGATCGAATCTTGGCCTTTGGATTGGTGTGGTAGTTAGAGGGGTAGTTTGGTAATTTTAGGTGGGGTTTTAGAGACCAATTATTGGGGTACCCTATATATATATATATATTTATTTCTCTCTCTTTCTCTCTCATAATCCACTTTCTCTCTCTCTCCTCACCCCCACCCACCGAAACTCTCTCTCTCTCTCCTTCCCCATGAGTGAGCCCAGCTTGGCCGGCCACCAGCTCCCCAGCCGCCTGGTCGCCACCCATCCCGCCGTCCGCCGCCGATGCTTCTCCGTCCCGGCCGCGCCACCACCGTCCGCCGTTTCCCCTCTCTCTCTATCTCGTCCTGTGCTGATCGGACCAGCCGCCACCGAGCCACCCCAGACCGTCCTCTCCTGTCCCATACGACCTGATCGCCGCCCCCAGCTGCCAGTTCGCCGCCCACCAGCTGCCCGTCCACGGCGTTGCAGCCGCTCGCCCGTCCGGCCGCCGGCGACGCTGCTTGGCTGCTGCTGCTGGGCCGGCTATTCCGGCCACCTTTCCAGCCCACTTTCACCCCTTTTTAAGGTAAGTGACTCTCCCAAACCCTCTCTAGGATCTCGGGTATTGCTAAACATGTTTAGGACTCGGTTTAGGTAATTTAGGGGCTGTTTGAGGCATGTGAAGGGGGATGGACATTAGGTTGTTATGGACTGATTTGGTGAATGAATATGTGCGGTTTAGAAGGTTCGGATAGGGCTGTTGTGATGCGGAATGACCTGGACTGAATTGTAAGTTTGATTGGTAATTCTATGTCTTGAATGGGCTCGTATGAACGATTGTGTGACGGATGATTGTTGGTTGGTTCTGGAATGTGTTTTGGGCTGAATGTAGTGAGACTGTGTACCATGTGTGTGGCTGTGAAAGTGTGGCGATGTGACAGTGCAATGAGGTCGCGTGCCAAGTATGTGTGGACGTGTGATGTACTCGCGTGGTGTGGATGTACATTTGCAAAATGCATGTGTGGCGTGAGATTGTGTGGTCGTATGATTATGTTTGGCCGCGTGGCACGTGTGGTACGATGGTACGAGAGGGTTGGAATGACTGGAAAAGTGGTACCCTGAGGCGTGTTCGTTTACGCGGGGTAGGTTCCGTCCTGAGGCGTGTTACGAGGGACGATGCCGTCCCTGACGAGGTGATGATGCCCGGCCCGATGGGGTGATGATGCCTGACGAGGTCAGAAGACCATTAGCCTGATGCGTTTTACGCGGGCGCGGTAGTGATGGAA
This sequence comes from Syzygium oleosum, assembly GCF_021117445.2. Lineage (NCBI taxonomy): Eukaryota > Viridiplantae > Streptophyta > Magnoliopsida > Myrtales > Myrtaceae > Syzygium > Syzygium oleosum. Next base: position 1,623,182 of record NW_026607510.1, on the reverse strand, counting down.
AGTCGAGAATGAGCTGGACTTGGTTTGATGCACGAGATTTGTGAAAGTTGACGCATGGTGTGAGTTAGTGTGCGAGTGTGGCTTGTCTCGCGTGATATGGTGCTGGATGAATATGGACATAAATGAGTTGGCTATATTATTATCTGACATGCAGGGATGTGCATGATGGATCCCAGGTTAGATCGCATGTGATTGTTAGTATGACTGGTTGTGTGTGTTATGCATGTTTTGTTTGGCGATACGTGAGAGCCTATGTGGGGTTTGGGGTTGTGCACTTGTTGAGATTCGTCTCATAGTTGTATAACCACCATTTCAGACCCCCAGCCATGAACCCAGGAGGCCCGCCTCCTCGTTTTGGGATCCCTAGTCATGTGGATCATCAGGAGGTGGAGTACCCTTTAGGAGACGACCGAGCTTTCGTAAGGAACTCGAGCGTTATTTGGGTTGACGAGGGCGGATTATACCTGAAGCCGTATTCGTACGTGGTGTGGACTTATCGAGATGGTGTGGAGGAAACAGGTCCGCTGAGAAGTTTCGACATCCCTTTCTATGGCATTGGCGAATGGGACCCTTTGGCGATCATTCCTCGTGATGGCGAGATCGTTGATCCCGAGGAGCCGGATGAGGAGCCGCCCATGGGGGCCCCAGTGGAGCCGCAAGCTGTGCAACCATTGCAGGCAGTCCCTCCATACCGCGATCCGCGTATTCCTCAGGGGTTCGAGCCAGAGGACTCAAGAGAAGAATGGGAGGAGGGTGATCCTTAGGAGCAACCGGGGTATTTTAGGGGTTGCGTAGAGTAGGTCTGACCAGTCACTTTTTGGAAAATAGGCCGACCTATAGTGAAGCTAAGTTAACCCAACCACCTGTCCCTTTTTTGTTGTGTCGGTGGTTTTTGAATGCTCGGCTTGCTAAGCTTGTATGTATCGTTGTTTGTATGCTCGGTACGTTGAAAATGTATATAAGTTAATGCTGTTAGTTCATTGCTTCCTTTGATGCTCTACCCCATTATCATCTTTATAGTACGGGTGTTTTTATATTCGTTTCCGCATGTGCTTCTGATCGTGGGGTCGGCGTCATTTCCTGAGACGTCGCATTAATTCGGCCAAAGAGGGATGTCGCGAGCTCGATAGGGTTCGGGGCGTGACATCCCCGTTTGATTTGGTATCAAAGCAAGGTTAGCTCGATACAAGTAAGGTCGAGACCTGGGTGATAAGGAGCGACGACTTCGGGGTAGTCAATTAGGGAGCCCTTCGTAGAATGCGTGTGTATGTGGATTGTGCATGTCCTGTGAGTACGCGCCTGTGGTTGCTGAGTGGTTTATTGCGGTTATAATGTTGATTGAGACGAAGGTGCGGCAGTACTTGAGGTGAGTATGAGAACCCTGATGGTTGCTTGGTGATGTTGGTTGATGTTACTTGATTGATTGGACGGTTGGTTATCGGTTGTTGAATGTTGGTTGTTGAGTTATGTGCCTAGGGCTTGGACTAGTATAGTTGGCCTAGGTCTCTAATTCATGTATGGAATTATAGCAGGTAGGTGGGTAGCATGAGCCCGTGAGAATGAGTAGGAGAGGTGCAGGAGCGGGAGGCTCGTCAAGCTCTCAGATTCCGATCGCAGAAGATCCGCGTATGGAAGGAGTTCTCAGGGTATTAGAGGGGATTGCGAATTTGATGGATAGACAAGCTCAAGAGCGAGCTAATGCGATCGCCCAAGCTGCTGAGGCTGCAGCTGCTTTAGTTAATGAGAATGCTGGTAACGGAAATGGGAATCGACAGATGCATCAGTTAGTAGAACAATTTCTGAAGCTGAAACCATCAAAGTTTGAAGGAGTAGGGGATCCAGAGGCTGCTTCTAAATGGGTTGAGGAGTTAGAAAAAGCTTTAGCTTTATTAGGGTGTACTGAAGCAGAGAAAGTGACGCTGGCAGTGTACCAGCTACAGGGTAATGCAAATGATTGGTGGAAAGCCAGCAGGGCCGAGTGTTCCCTACGGGCGTGGATCAGAATTGGACGGCCTTCGTTCAGGCTTTTAATGAGAAGTATTTCTTGGTAAGTGCCCGAGAAAGGAAGATGACGGCTTTCCTTAGACTACAACAGAACCAAATGATTGTGGATCAATATGAGGCAGAATTTGCCAGACTATCTAAGTTTGCGCCGAGAATGGTAGACCATCCTGAGGACAAGGCGTGAAGGTTTCGGGATGGATTGAGGGCTGACATTCGCAGTCAATTGATACCGGTGAATTTGAGAACTTATGAACAATTATATGAGAGGGCTTAGGCTATCGAGCAGGATATGACAGATAGAGCCGCCGCGTCTGGATCACAGTATACCTCAGCCAAGGACAATCGTCAGCAGGGAAAAAGGCCGATGATGGAAAATCGACGTTTTGTTCCTTCGGCAAGGAGGAATATTGGGAAATCGTCACATCAATCTAATTCGGTCTGTAGACGTTGTGGGAGACATCATGGGAGTGGTCCCTGCCCAAGTGTAACTGGGGTATGCTTTGGGTGTGGTGAAATGGGACATCACATAAGGAATTGCCCGAATCAGAAAGGTCGACCATCCCCACAATCGCAGTCACCTCGGATTGGGAATCCGACTAGTGTAGACCCGCCGGTTAATCCGAACAGGCCACCGGCACAAGGACGTGTGTACGCTATGGCGCGAAAGGAAGTCGAGAATGTGCCAGGCGTAATCACAGGTATGGTTTCTCTGTATAATTATGTTGCATATGCTCTATTTGATCCGGGGGCGTCGCACTCGTTTGTGTCTGCTCAGTTTGTTGAATTGGCTAGATTGAAACCCGTGTTATTAGAAGTGCAATTATGTGTGACTACACCGTTGATGGATAAGATATGCATATCGTTAGGATGCCCAGACTGTAAAATAGTAATTGGTGGTGTAGAAAGCATGATAGATGTGGCTGTGTTAACCATGTATGATTTTGATGTGATTGTGGGCATGGATTGGTTAGTCAAACATAATGCTATAATGGATTGCAGTAACAGGGTTATTCAGTTTAGTCCGGCTGGACACCTTGGATTTGAGTTTGTAGGGAGTCGAGGAGGAACCTCGATCCCTTGGGTTTCATCAGTAGAAGTAACCAAATTGTTGGATGAGGGGTGTCAAGGTTACCTAGCAAGTGTGGTGGATTTGACGGCAAAAGAAATGCGGCTAGAGAATATAGCAGTGGTGTGCAACTTTCCCGATGTTTTTCCTCAGGAATTGCCGGGATTGCCACCAAAAAGAGAAGTAGAGTTTGTTATCGAGTTGGCCCCTGGGACCGAGCCAATCTCGAAGCCGCCTTATAGGATGTCGTTGTTGTAGTTGAAAGAATTAAAGGTTCAGATGCAGGAACTGTTGGATAAGGGTTTTATTCGACCGAGTGCGTCTCCATGGGGAGCGCCAGTTTTATTTGTAAGGAAGAAGGATGGCTCGTTGAGACTGTGTATTGATTACCGTCAGCTGAATCAGGTGACAATTAAGAATAATAATCTTCTTCCAAGGATTGATGATCTATTCGATCAATTTCAAGGAGCCTCGGTATTTTCTAAGATTGACCTAAGGACGGGGTATCACCAGTTGAGAATCCAAAAGGAGGATATCCCAAAGACGGCATTCAGGACGAGATATGGACACTACGAGTTCACGGTAATGCCGTTTGGGCTGACTAATGCCCCTGTCGCTTTCATGGACTTAATGAATAGGGTATTCAAAGAATTTTTGGATCAGTTCGTCATTGTCTTCATAGATGATATTTTGGTGTATTCAAAGAGTCCCGAGGAACATGAAGTACATTTGGAAAAGGTCCTACGAATGTTAAGAGAGCATGCACTGTATGCTAAGTTTAGCAAGTGCGAGTTTTGGCTTAATCGAGTGGCGTTTCTTGGACACGTGATCTCCGGAGAAGGAATCTCCGTAGATCCGACGAAGATTGAGGCAGTAATAGATTGGCCAAGACCGACGACAGTTACTGAGGTTCGAAGCTTTTTAGGTCTGGCAGGTTACTATCGCCGATTCGTGGAAGGATTCTCAGCGATAGCTACTCCACTGACCAGGTTACTTAAGAAGGAGACGAAATTTGAATGGACGGAAAAGTGCGAAGAGAGTTTTCAGGAATTGAAACAGAGATTGACAACTGCGCCAGTACTAACAATCCCTTCAGGACCGGGAGGATATGAGATTTATAGCAATGCTTCGCCTAAGGGATTGGGATGCGTGCTAATGCAAATGGAAGGGTGGTTGCTTATGCATCGCGTCAGTTAAGGCCTCATGAGATGAACTATCCAACTCATGACTTGGAACTGGCAGCAATCATTTTCGCACTTAAGATTTGGAGGTACTATTTATGTGGAGAAAGGTTCCAAATTTATACGGACCACCAGAGTCTCAAGTACTTGTTTTCTCAGAAAGAGCTAAATATGAGACAACGTCGTTAGACGGAGTTGTTGAAGGACTATGACTGTGACATTTTATATCATCCCGGAAAGGCCAACCGAGTAGCGGATGCCTTAAGTCGAAAGTCAAGCATCGCTCAGTTAATAGTCAAAGAATGGATCTTATTGGAAGGAGCGTGAGACTCAGAGTTTAAGTTTGAGGTAGGACATCTCTCCAGTTTGGTGGCAACGTTAAGGATTGAACCGGAAGTGCAAACCAAGATTAAGGCATTATAGTCTACGGACCCCGAGATTCAGAAGATTCTGGAGATGGATGACACTAAGAGGAAACCGGACTTCCAAGTGTCCGATGATAGAATTTTGAAATTTCGAGGACGTTTGTGCGTGCCCGACGATTTAGAACTTAAGGAAGAGATTTTATCGGAGGCCCATAGGAGCAATTATAGCATTCACCGGGGCAGCACGAAAATGTACCAAAACCTTCGACAACTTTATTGGTGGTATGGAATGAAGGTGGATGTGGCCAAGCATGTGGCCGAGTGTTTGACGTGCCAACAGGTGAAAGCACAACATTGTAAACCTGGTGGAATGTTGCAGCCGTTAGAAATCCCAGAATGGAAATGGGAACACATTACGATGGATTTCGTAACGGGATTGCCCAGAAGCCAGAGGGGGCACGACTCTATTTGGGTGATAGTGGACAGGCTAACTAAGTCGACGCACTTCTTGGCAGTATGAAAGGACTTCGAGCTGGAAAAGTAAGCGGAATTGTATGTGCGGCAGATAATCCGTCTTCATGGAGTACCGGTATCGATCACTTCGGATCGTGATCCCCGATTTACTGCTGCTTTTTGGAGAAGTCTTCAGACTACCATGGGAACCAAGTTGCAGTTCAGTACGGCCTATCATTCGCAAACGGATGGTCAGTCTGAAAGGACCATTTAGACTTTAGAGGATATGCTGAGAGCATGTGTATTAGATTTTCAGGGCAAGTGGGAAGAACAATTGCATTTGGTTGAGTTTGCCTATAATAACAACTTTCAGCAGAGCATTGGGATGGCACCGTTTGAAGCGCCTTATGGCAGAGCGTGTAGAACACCGTTGTGTTGGGATGAAGTGGGAGAAAGAAGTGTAACAGGTCCTGAGTTAGTTCAACAGTCAGTGGAAACGGTAAGGATTATTCGGGAAAGGCTAAAGACGGCATAGAGCCGCCAGAAGAGTTATGCGGATAGAAGGCGTAGACCGTTGGAGTTTCAGGTTGGTGATCACGTTTTCCTTAAGATTTAACCAATGAGAGGACTATCTCGGTTTGGTAAGAAAGGAAAACTGAGTTCAAGGTATATAGGCCCATTCGAGATTTTAGAAAGGATTGGGAAGTTGGCCTATCGTCTCGCCTTACCGCCGAATTTGTCACAAGTTCATAATGTCTTCCACGTGTCAATGTTAAGGAAGTACAAACCGAATCCGACCCACGTGCTGAATCATGAAGTAATAGACGTGGACGACAGTGTGTCGTACGTGGAGAGACCGGTACTAATTGAGGACAGGAAGGAGCAAGTTTTGAGGAATAAGACGGTCCCGTTGGTCAAAGTTGTTTGGGAGCATCACGCGACAGAAGGTGCCACTTGGGAAAACGAAGAAGTAATGAAACGTCAATACCCCATTTGTTTGGATAGCTGGGTATAGTTGTAAATTTCGAGGACGAAATTTTTATTAGGGGGGAAGAGTTGTAACATTCTGAATTTTCGATCCTTTTCCCGGAATTTATTAAAGGAATATTTTGGTCAATGCACTTATAGTGAGATCTCACCCGGAACTGCGCATTCTCGGGATGCTAACCTAGGGGTAAGGCTATCACGGAATTGAGTTCGCACGACCAAAGAACTCAACCTTGGTTCGACCTTCAACCACAAGGTTTGACGAGGGAATGTTTTGGGCCAACAGAGACCGATCTATTTGATCGATCGTGTCCGAAGGGAACTAGCGACAGACCCTTGCAATTACATGACAATCGAGGTCGCCTTGGCTCGTGCAAACTTAAACGTGACTCGACTTAGTGTCGGTCACTGGTCGAAAGCGCGTAATCCCAATGAGCCACCCGTTAGTAAGAGATAGGCTAAAGTCGCGATTGTTCAATTTTAGTCATTTCTTGGAATCCGAGCCCGGGAATCGAGAATTTTGAAAGTGACAATTTTTAGCGGCCGATGACGTTTTTGGTGTGGCTAACCTTGGGGTCACCCATTTTTGTAAAAAAATGGATTTTGGTTCGGGATCGGAAAAATTACCGTGTAACATCATGAATTTCGACTCATTTCTGGGATCAATAATATTGATATTATTTCTCATGTAATTTTAGTAAGTCTCGCCCGAAATTGTGCTCTCTCGGGATACTAACCGGAAGGGAATGGATAATTAGGAAACGGTACGTGGACCAGGGACCCGATCGCGAATCGGACACAGATTCCGAGAAACGATGAGGAAATATTTTGGGCCAATGTGGGCCGATCTTAGAAGGGTGACGGATTTGGTTTGGCCAATGACGTACGATCGGATCGCGGGTGATTCCGCACGACCGAGAGTACACGTGGCAAACAAATCCCGAACTTAAACCGAACGATCGCGACCCTCGGAACTACCGATAATTCCTCGCGTTCTTCCAGTAATCGAGACCGTCACGACTCGAGTAACCCTAGGTTGATACGCGTGAACCCTAAACAGCCGCCCATTAGTGAGAGACCCTAAAATTTTAAATTGAGCGATTTTGATTAATGAATTGGATCCAGACTTGGACGTCGGATTTCAGGGTCGTGAGCGACTATTTTGCGAGGACGACGTCATTTTAGTGTGGCCACATATATTTGGGGTTAGTACGGTCGAAAAATGGAAATTCGGCCCGAAATCGGAAAATGACCATTTTGCCCCTAGGCCAAATTTGGGCATTCCGAATTTTTGGAGATATTTTGGGGATTAATTTAAAGATTTGTATAAGCCCAATAATGCATGTCTCATTGGACCAAATTACCCCTAATGTAGTGGATGAGGATTAATGTGGGCCAAGTGAACAAGGGTGATTTTGGAATATAGAAAAATTGGTCAAACACATTTATTTCCTTTGTGTCTCTCTCTTCATTTCTTGACCATCAAGCCAAGACCTTCTCTCTCCTCTCCCTCTCCAATCCCGCCGGTTTCTCCCTCTCCCTCGCCCTCTCGTCGTGAGCGACGCCGGCCGCCGGTGGAGTACCGCCGCGCCGCCGCACGCAGTTCGGTCGCCGTCGGTCATCACCACCCGACCACCGTCTCTCTCTCTCTCTCTCTCTCTCTCTCTCTCTCTCTCTCTCTCTCTCTCTCTCTCTCTCTCTCTCTCTCTCTCTCTCGGTGAGGACCGCCGAACCAGCTTGGTCGTGGACACCGGCGTGAGGAGCCGTCCGCCGAGCCACCGCTCGTCTAGGCCGCCGCCCGTCTTGCCGCCGAGCCACCGCCCTCATCTCTCTCCTCTCTTGCGACCACCACCACTAGCCTCACCTCCCCATTTTGTCGCCGTTCGGTCCAGCCAAAGTTCGCCGGACCGCCGCCCAAGCGCCACCAGGACGCCGCCGTCGATTCTGTCGCACGTCGGCGATTGGCCGCTCGTTCCCCGTCGGTTTAGTTCTGTTTAGAGCTTGGAAGGTGAGTAATTAACTCCTAAACTTTAATTAGGACTAATGTTGCATTTCTAGATAGAATTATGTGGTTTTACGGGTTAATTAGGTTATAATTAGGCTTGATTAAGGGCCATTGGTTAGTGGATGATTTGTGGTATATTTGGAAGTTAAATAAGCTGATTAGGAGGTGAATTAACGCCCTAATATGGGCTGTTTTGTGGCTGCCCTCCCTAGAACCGAATTTGACTAAGTTGAGATTTAATTGGATTATTACCATGATTGTCCAAATTGAATGATTCAATGGCTAATTGGTACTTGATTGGGTTCAATTGTGTGATGGCACGTGTGTATATTTATTGGCCGAGAATGACTAAGTATGGCGGGCCTTGATTTGGCAAGTTTGTGGTGCACTATTGGTGTGAATTGTGTGCCGTGCCAATTTATGTTTGATCGGAAAAATTCGTCATGCCGATAAAATGTTGATTGGCCATATTGTGGCACAATTAGAGCATGTTGTGACCTATTTGATTTGTATACTCGTGATTGAAATTGAGTACCCATTATGCATAGTTTTGCATATCGCATATTGAATTTGGGCTTGAATCACGAGTGTTGAAAATACACGTGCCTGATATGAATATTTGGTTGCCCAATTGCCCTGATGCATTTTAAGCGGGGTTCAAATAAAATTTGCTATGTGCCGTGTGATCACTTAAGGCCTGATGCATTTCGACGCGGGGTCGATGCCGTCTTGATGCGTTTACGCGGGACGATGCCCAGTTCGTCCGAAAGATTAAGGAGATTGGTGTTGCGCCTGATGCGTTTTACGCAGGCTAGAGACACCGGGCCGGATGCGCTTTGGCGCGGGCCGTGAAGTGTTGTTGGCCTTCGGGTCGTGGCCTTCGGATCGGTTTATAATGTGGCCTTCGGGTCGGTTTATAATGTGGCCTTCGGGTCGTGGCCTTCGGGTCGGTTTATAATGTGGCCTTTAGGTCACGGCCTTAGGGTCGGTTTATAATGTGGCCTTCGGGTCGTGGCCTTCGGGTCGATTTATAACTGCAAAATGAGCCGTGTGCCAGAGTGCATCATTTGAGACGAATCATGAGCATGGCAAATGTGTGTCGGAGTATGTTGGCCATTTTGCATATTCGGTGATTCGTATGTGAGGCAGCACTATTAAGCATGAGCATGCGTATGGCGTACGTATGACCAGTGTGTCGCGTATGTGCCGTGAATATTATTGTAAAATGTCTAACCTGCAGGGTCATTTATATGCTTGATCTGGGCCCAAGGGCCTAGGTCATTTGGTTGGCAAATATCGTTGTTGTGTGTAATTGTTTGCCTGTCAGGAGGTGCATGTTAGCCTAGTTTCGATTTAGGGGTTTTTACTCGCTAAGATTCGTCTCATTGTTGTATAAAACCACTCTTTTCAGACCCCCGGCCCTGAGATGGCAGAGGTGCCAGTGCGTTTCGGGATTCCCCATTTTATCGAGAAGACGATGTCCATACATCCCGTAGGGAACGGGAACATGTACATTAGATAGTATACCTTAGTATGGGTAGATGTCGGCAAGACACATTCTGAGACCCATGAATATATTGCATGGTGTTATACAACTTTTGCTGGGGAGGAGACCGGGCCCCTTCGGACTTTTGATATCCCGTTTAACGGGAAGGGCGAGATTGACCCACGGTGTCCTGATGGAGGTGTAGTGGACCCCGTTGCTTTTGCTGAGGAGAGTGCGAGTTCGGATGGTGTACCAGTAGAGTATGAGATGGATGAGCTCGATCTGATGGACATTGAGCAAGATGAGTGGGATGATGATCCAGAACTGATGGACCCTGATGACTAGCCGGAGCACTTTGAGGAGGACCCTGCGCCAGAGGGCGTGCCCGAGGCTATGGATGCAGAGGAGGAGCCTGAGGAGGCTGAGTCCGAGCTGGACTCATTAGATTTAGAGGAGGAGCTGCCTGATAACTCTTCATCCTCCAAGTCTTTTGGTTCCGACCCGGACTGGGTCCCCTAGGGTAGCTTGAGCTTTGGATAGGACGGGCTGTACCTTTTTTATTAGAGCCCAGTCTTAGTTAGTTATCTAACCCCTGGCCACTGTCCCTTTTTGACTGTAGTGGCTGTTGATCGTTTCTGGGTATGTTGTTGTACCCCCTGTAAATGAATATTGTATATATTTTATGGTAATGCAAAAGTATGTTTTTACTCATATTGGTTTTGGTTGTTGTGCTATCCATGGTTGTCTTATTTATCGTACGGGTGTATATATCTATTTGTGTATATACGTCGCTTCCGCATGTGTGTTGATATCTTTGTTGGGTGTTGGGTCGGCGACGCGTCCTGGGACGTCGCAGCAAATTCGACCTTTGCGTGGGATGTTCGCGCTTCGTGGGGTACGGGGCGTGATATCCCCGTTTGATTTGGTATCAGAGCAAGGTCAGCTCGGTCCAATCAAGTCGAAGGCCGGAGTGATAAGGAGCGATGACCTTGGGTAGCCAGTAGGGTGGCCTCGTGTGCTAAGTGTACCTCCTCACTGTCTGTGTCTTGATTGATTGATTGAGTAAATTGACCCATAGAGTGCAGGTGCGGCAGGACCTGAGGTGAGTATGTGTACCTCCTTGTTTGAGGTCCTGTGTTGTTTGTGCTTAGCCGCATGCTGAGTGATTGATTGTTGTTATGCTAGTTGCCTGCCTAGGACCTTAGACCGGTTTAGTTGGTTTAGGTCTCTAATTCCTGATGGAATTATAGCAGGTAGGCGGGTAGTGAGATCGGTACCATGAGGAGACGAGTAAAGGAACCCCAGGGGAAACCCAGTGCAGGAGGCCAAGAGGCCAGAGATCCTAGATTGGAGGATGTGATTCAGACCTTACAGGAAATAGGGAATGTTATGGGTAGGTAGGCTCAGGAAAGGGCTGCCACCTTTGCCCAGGCTGCTGAGGCTGTAGCCGCCGCCGCTGTGAATGAGAATAACACCAATCAGGGGTAGGCCCAAATGGCGGTAAATAGATAGATGCACCAGTTAGTCGAACAGTTCTTAAAGCTAAAGCCGCCTAGGTTTTCTGGAAAAGGTGACCCCGAGGCTGCACCGAGGTGGGTAGAGGAACTAGAAAAGGCGTTTGAGGTATTGGGGTGCACTGAGACCGAAAAAGTGACCCTAGCGGTATACCAGTTACAAGATAATGCCAATGATTGGTGGAAGGCCACCAGGGCTAGGGTATTTCCTGAAGGTGTCGCCCAGACTTAGGCTGCGTTCACAGAGAGTTTCTATGGGAAGTACTTCTCGGCAAGTGGCAAGGAAAGAAAGTTAGCGGAATTTATGAGACTCCGCCAGGGCCAAATGACTGTAGACCAGTATGAGGCGGAATTTGCGAGATTGTCTAAGTTCGCGCCGAGAATGGTAGAGCATCCTGAAGACAAAGCGCGAAGATTTGGGGACGGATTGAAAGCCGACCTTCGTAGCCAGTTGATACTGGTGAATCTGGGGACTTACAAAGAAATATATGATAGAGCTCAAGCTCTTGAGCGGGACCAGGTAGACAGGGCAGCCGCATCTGGATCGCGGTTTGCTCAGAACAGGGACAACCGCCGCTTCGGAAAGAAACCGATGGCGGGAAATAGGCGCTTCGTCCCACCCGCTAGGAGGAATATTGGAAAGCCAAACCCTCCATCGAACCGATTTGGGGCATGTTTTAGATGTGGGAGTTTGGAGCATCATATTCGAAACTATCCCCAGCAGCGCCCCTCAGGACCCCCAGGGCAACCACAGCAAAACCGAATAGGGAATCAAGCCGGGAATCCCCCACCGGCTAACCAGGGTAGACCGCCAGCACAAGGACGAGTTTATGCAATGGCGCGAAGAGAGGCGGAGGATACGCCAGGCATGGTCACAGGTACGATTTCTCTATGTGATCATGCTGCCTATGCATTGTTTGACCCGGGGGCGACCCATTCATTTATTTCAGAGCAGTTTATTAGACTGGTTGGAATTGAACCTGTTTTGCTTGAAACCATGCTTTGTGTGACAACCCCATTAAATGATAAAGTGTTAGTGTCATTGGGGTGTCCTAGTTGTAAAATAGTGATGGGGGTAGAGAGAAAAGCATCGACTTGGCAATGTTGGCCATGTTCGATTTTGATGTGATAGTTGGAATGGATTGGCTGGTTAAGCAGAAAGCTGTAGTGGATTGCAGCAATAGGGTGATCCAGTTTAATCCGATTGGACATCCTAAGTTCGAATTTCAGGGAAACCGAGGAGGAACCTCGATCCCTTGGATTTCTTCGCTTGAAGTAACTAAGTTGCTGGATGAAGGATGCAAGGGATATTTAGTAAATGTGGTTGATCCGACCGTGGCAGAACCTAAGTTGGAAGAGATACCGGTAGTGTGCAATTTTCGCGAGGTCTTTCCTCAGGAATTGCCAGGTTTGCCACCAAAGCGGGAAGTGGAATTTGTGATAGAATTGGCCCCCGGCACAAAACCGATTTCAAAGGCACCGTATCGGATGTCCTTGTCAAAATTGAAAGAGTTGAAAGTCCAGATGCAGAAATTACTGGACAAGGATTTCATTCGTCCTAGTGTGTCTCCATGGGGGGCACCGGTCCTGTTCGTAAGGAAGAAGGACGGGACGTTGAGGTTATGTATCGACTATCGGCAGTTGAATCAGGTGACGATTAAGAATAAGTATCCACTGCCGAGAATCAATGACCTGTTCGACCAGTTGCAGGGAGCCTCAGTGTTTTCTAAGATTGATCTTCGGACTAGATACCATAAGTTAAGAATCCGGAAAGAGGACATTCCTAAGACCGCTTTTAGGACGCGATATGGGCACTATGAGTTTACAGTGATGCCCTTCGGATTGACCAATGCCCATGCTGCCTTCATGGACCTAATGAACAGGGTGTTCAAGGAATTCTTAGACCGATTCATCATAGTGTTTATTGACGACATATTGGTATATTCGAAAAGCCCGGAAGAACATGAGGTACATTTGACTGAGGTTCTACGGACCCTAAGAGAACACGCACTCTTCGCCAAGTTCAATAAGTGTGAGTTTTGGCTAAGTAGAGTGGCGTTTCTTGGACACATAGTTTCGGGAGATGGAATTTCTGTAGACCCAACTAAAATCGAGGCAGTATCTAAGTGGCCTAGACCGACCTCAGTAACAGAGATCCGAAGTTTGTTAGGATTGGCTGGCTATTATCGACGTTTTGTAGAAGGGTTCTCGTCGATAGCCATGCCATTGACGCGACTGCTAAAGAAGGAATCTAAGTTTGAATGGAATGATAAGTGCGAGAAAAGTTTTCAGGAGTTGAAGCATAGGCTTACAACTGCCCCAGTGCTAACTATTCCGTCTGGACCAAGAGGATTTGAGGTCTACAGCGATGCGTCGCTAAGGGGACTTGGTTGTGTGCTAATGCAGCATGGAAAGGTAGTCGCGTATGCGTCGCGCCAGTTGAGGCCACATGAGATGAATTATCCGACGCATGATTTAGAATTGGCAGCAATCATTTTTGCCCTTAAGATCTGGAGGCATTATATATGCAGAGAAAAGTTCCAGATTTATACTGATCATCAAAGCCTCAAGTACTTATTTTCGCAGAAGGAATTAAATATGAGGCAGCACCGATGGATGGAACTTCTGAAGGACTACGACTGCGACATTATGTATCATCCCGGGAAAGCAAACCGAGTAACAGATGCGCTAAGTCGCAAATCGAGTATGGCGCATATGATGGTCAAAGAGTGGACCTTGCTGGAAAGGCTCAGAGATTCGGAATTTAAATTTGAGGTGAGCCAGATGTCTAGCCTGATGGCCGCATTGAGAATTGAACCGGAGATCCAGGCAAGGATTAAGGCACTCCAGTCTACGGACCAAGAAATACAAAAATTGTTGGATTGGATGCCGTTGCAAGGAAACCAGAATTCCAAGTGAATGAGGACGGAATTTTGAAGTTTCGAAGGCGATTGTGTGTGCCTGATGATTTGAAGCTCAAGGAGGAAATTTTAAGTGAGACACATCGCAGTAATTACAGTATCCACCCTGGTTGTACAAAGATGTACCAGAATTTGCGGCAACATTATTGGTGGAATGGACTGAAGAAAGATGTGGCCAAGCATGTGGCCAAGTATTTGACGTGCCAACAAGTGAAGGCACAACACTGTAAGCCGGGAGGACTACTGCGACCATTGGAAATCCCCGAATGGAAATGGGAGCACATCACGATGGATTTCGTCTCAAGACTACCGAGAAGCCAGAGAGGGCATGATTCCATTTGGGTGATAGTGGATCGACTGACAAAGTCAGCGCACTTCCTGGCAGTGCGAAAGGATTTTGAATTGGAAAGGTACGCGGAGTTGTATGTTCGACAGATCGTCAGATTGCATGGAGTACCAGTAACAATCACGTCGGACCGAGATCCGAGGTTTACAGCCAACTTTTGGAAAAGTTTACAATCGGCCTTAGGAACGAAGTTGCGGTTCAGTACTACCTATCATCCTCAAACGGATGGCCAGTCTAAGAGGACGATTCAGACTTTAGAAGATATGTTGCGTGTCTGCGTTTTAGACTTTCAGGGCAAATGGGAAGAACAGCTGCACCTGGTAGAATTTTACTATAATAATAGCTACCAGCAAAGTATTCAGATGGCATCGTTTGAAGCCTTGTATGGCAGGGCGTGCAGGACGCCAGTATGCTGGGATGAAGTCAGTGAAAGGAGTATCACAGGCCCAGAATTGGTTCAGCAGTCAGTTGAAGCAGTTGAGATTATCAGAGAAAGGGTGAGGACCGCGCAAAGTCGCCAAAAAAGTTATGCCGATCGAAGACGATGACCCTTGGAGTTTCAAGAGGGAGATCATGTATTTCTCAAGGTATCGCCTACGAAAGGATTATCCAGATTCGGCAAGAAAGGAAAGTTGAGTCCGAGATTTGTCGGTCCATTTGAAATTCTGGAAAAGATTGGCGATATGGCTTACCGACTTGCTTTGCCACCCAATTTATCCCAAGTTCACAATGTTTTTCACGTGTCAATGTTGAGAAAGTATGAACCAAATCCGACCCACGTTCTAAGGTACGAGGAGATAGACGTGGACGATAGGGTGTCGTACGTAGAGAGACCAGTAAGGATCGAGTACAGAAAAGATCGTGTACTTCGGAATAAGACGATCCCGATGGTCAAGGTTGTATGGGAGCTCCACGAAACCGAAGGTGCCACTTGCGAAAGCGAAGAGGCCATGAGACGTCAGCACCCCCATATGTTTGAGTAGATAGGTTTGGATTGTAAATTTCGAGGACAAAATTTTTATAAAGGGGGAAGAGTTGTAACATCCTGAATTTTGACTCATTTCCGGGATCAATAATATTGATATTATTTCTCATGTAATTTTAGTAAGTCTCGCCCGAAATTGAGCTCTCTCGGGATACTAATCGGAAGGGAATGGCTAATTAGGAAACGGTACGTGGACCAGGGACCCGATCGCGAATTGGGCACAGATTCCGAAAAACGATGAGGAAATATTTTGGGCCAATGTGGGCCGATCTCAGGAAGGTGACGGATTTGGTTTGGCCAATGACGTACGATCGGATCGCGGGTGATTCCGCACGATCGAGAGTACGTGTGGCGAACAAATCCCGAACTTAAACCGAACGATCGCGACCGACCCTCGGAACTAGCGATAATTCCTCGCGTTCTCCCGGAAATCGAGACCGTCACGACTCGAGTAACCCTAGGTCGATACGCGTGACCCCTAAACAGTCGCCCGTTAGTGAGAGACCTTAAAATTTTAAATTGAGCAATTTTGATCACGGAATTGGATCCGGACTTGGACGTCGGATTTCGGGGTCGTGAGCGACTATTTTGCGAAGACGACGTCATTTTAGTGTGGCCACATATATTTGGAGTTAGTACGGTCGAAAAATGAAAATTCGGCCCGAAATCGGAAAATGACCATTTTGCCCCTAGGCCAAATTTGGGCATTCCGAATTTTTGGAGATATTTTGGGGATTAATTTAAAAATTTGTATCAGCCCAATAATGCATGTCTCATTGGACCAAATTACCCCTAATGTAGTGGATGAGGATTAATGTGGGCCAAGTGAACAAGGGTGATTTTGGAATATAGAAAAATTGGTCAAACACATTTATTTCCTTTGTCTCTCTCTCTTCATTTCTTGACCATCAAGCCAAGACCTTCTCTCTCCTCTCCCTCTCCAATCCCGTCGGTTTCTCCCTCTCCCTCGCCCTCTCGCCGTGAGCGACACCGCCCGCCGGTGGAGTACCGCCGCGCCGCCGCACGCCGTTCGGTCGCCGCCGCTCATCACCACCCGACCACCGTCTCTCTCTCTCTCTCTCTCTCTCTCTCTCTCTCTCTCTCTCTCTCTCTCTCTCTCTCTCTCTCTCTCTCGTTCTCTCGTTCGGTGAGGACCGCCGGACCAGCTTGGCCGTGGACACCGGCGTGAGGAGCCGTCCGCCGGGCCGCCGCTCGTCTAGGCCGCCGAGCCACCGCCCTCATCTCTCTCCTCTCTTGCGACCACCACCACCAGCCTCACCTCCCCTTTTCGTCGCCGTTCGGTCCATCCAAAGTTCGCCGGACCGCCGCCCAAGCGCCACCGCCGTAGACGCCACCGGGATGCCGCCGCTGATTCTGCCGCACGTCGGCGATTGGCCGCTCGTTCCCCGTCGGTTTAGTTCTGTTTAGAACTTGGATTAGGTGAGTAATTAACTCATAAACCTTAATTAGGACTAATGTTGCATTTCTAGATAGAATTATGTGGTTTTACGGGTTAATTAGGTTATAATTAGGCTTGATTAAGGGCCATTGGTTAGTGGATGATTTGTGGTATATTTGGAAGTTAAATAAGCTGATTAGGAGGTGAATTAACGCCTTAATATGGGCTGTTTTGTGGCTGCCCTCCCTAGAACCGAATTTGACTAAGTTAAGATTTAATTGGATTATTACCACGATTGTCCAAATTGAATGATTCAATGGCTAATTGGTACTTGATTGGGTTCAATTGTGTGATGGCACGTGTGTATATTTATTGGCCGAGAATGACTAAGTATGGCGGGACTTGATTTGGCAAGTTTGTGGTGCACTATTGGTGTGAATTGTGTGCCGTGCCAATTTATGTTTGATCGGAAAAATTCGTCATGCCGATAAAATGTTGATTGGCCATATTGTGGCACAATTAGAGCATGTTGTGACCTATTTGATTTGTATACTCGTGATTGAAATTGAGTGCCCATTATGCATAGTTTTGCATATCGCATATTGAATTTGGGCTTGAATCACGAGTGTTGAAAATACACATGCCTGATATGAACATTTGATCACCCAATTGCCCAGATGCGTTTTACGTAGGGTTCAGATAAAATTTGCTGTGTGCCGTGTGATCACTTAACGCCTGATGCGTTTCGACGCGGGGTCGATGCCGTCTTGATGCGATTACGCGGGACGATGCCCGGTTCGTCCGGAAGATTAAAGAGATCGGTGTTGCGCCTGATGCATTTTACGCGGGCTAGAGACACCAGGCCGGATGCGCTTTGGCGCGGGCCGTGAAGTGTTATTGGCCTTCGAGTCGATTTATAATGTGGCCTTCGGGTCGATTTATAACTGCAAAATGAGCCGTGTGCCAAAGTGCATCATTTGAGACGAATCATGAGCATGGCAAATGTGTGCCGGAGTATGTTGGCCATTTTGCGTATTCGGTGATTCGTATGTGAGGTAGGCACTATTAAGCATGAGCATGGGTATGGCGTACGTATGACCAGTGTGTCGCGTATGTGCCGTGAATATTATTGTAAAATGTCTAACCTGCAGGGTCATTTATATGCTTGATCTGGGCCCGAGGGCCTAGGTCATTTGGTTGGCAAATATCGTTGTTATGTGTAATTGTTTGCCTGTCAGGAGGTCCATGTTAGCCTAGTTTCGGTTTAGGGGTTTTTACTCGCTGAGATTCATCTCATTGTTGTATAAAACCACTCTTTTCAGACCCCGGCCCTGAGATGGCAGAGGCGCCAGTGCGTTTCAGGATTCCCCATTTTATCGAGAAAACGATGTCCATACATCCCGTAGGGAACGGGAACATGTACATTAGATACTATACCTTAGTATGGGTAGATGTCGGGGAGACACATTATGAGACCCATGAATATGTTGCATGGTGTTATAGAACTTTTGCTGGGGAGGAGACCGGGCCCCTTCGGACTTTTGATATCCCGTTTAACGGGAAGGGCGAGATTGACCCACAGTGTCCCGATGGAGGTGTAGTGGACCCCGTTGCTTCTGCTGAGGAGAGTGCGAGTTCGGATGGTGTACCAGTAGAGTATGAGATGGATGACCTCGATTCGATGGACATGGAGCAAGCTGAATGGGATGATGATCCAGAATCGATGGACCCTGATGACGAGCCGGAGCATTTTGAGAAGGACCCTACGCCAGAGGGCGAGCCCGAGGCTATGGATGCAGAGGAGGAGCCTGAGGAGGCTGAGTCCGAGCTGGACTCATTAGATTTAGAGGAGGAGCTGCCTGATAACTCTTCATCCTCCAAGTCTTCTGGTTCCGACCCGGACTGGGTCCCCTAGGGTAGCTTGAGCTTTGGATAGGACGGGCTGTACCTTTTTTATTAGAGCCCAGTCTTAATTAGTTATCTAACCCCTGGCCACTGTCCCTTTTTGACTGTAGTGGCTGTTGATCGTTTCTGGGTATGTTGTTGTACCCCCTGTAAATGAATATTGTATATATTTTATGGTAATGCAAAAGTATGTTTTTACTCATATTGGTTTTGGTTGTTGTGCTATCCATGGTTGTCTTATTTATCGTACGGGTGTATATATCTATTTGTGTATATACGTCGCTTCCGCATGTGTGTTGATATCTTTGTTGGGTATTGGGTCGGCGACGCATCCTGGGACGTCGCAGCAAATTCGACCTTTGCGTGGGATGTTCGCGCTTCATGGGGTACGGGGCGTGACAGACCGTTTTACCCTTATGCACCGCGAACGAATTTTGAGGACTTGATTAAGTCGGGGGAATGATAATCATCTGTATGGCCGAAAATGGAAGGACAAGAATGCCCTTCTCCTCCCATGGTCAATTACCTTTTTGCCCTTGAATTATTGGATAAGATTGAATGTGACCGTTGGATTTGGATAAGATCGAATCTTGGCCTTTGGATTGGTGTGGTGGTTAGAGGGGTAGTTTGGTAATTTTAGGTGGGGTTTTAGAGACCAATTGTTGGGGTACCCTATATATATTTATTTCTCTCTCTTTCTCTCTCATAATCCACTCTCTCTCTCTCTCTCCTCACCCCCATCCACCGAAACTCTCTCTCTCTCTCTCCTTCCCCGTGAGTGAGCCCAGCTTGGCCGGCCACCAGCTCACTAGTCGCCTGGTCGCCGCCCATCCCGCCATCCGCCGCCGGTCGTTCTCCTTCCCGGCCGCGCCACCACCGTCCGCCGTTCCCCCTCTCTCTCTGTCTCATCCTGTGCTGATCGGACCAGCTGCCACCGAGCCACCCCAGACCGTCCTCCCCTTTCCCATATGACCTTATCGCCACCCCCAGACCGTCCACGGCGTTGCAGCCGCTCGCCCGCCCGGCCGCCGGCGACGCTGCTTGGCTGCTGGGCTGGCTATTCCGACCACCTTTCCAGCCCACGTTCACCCCTTTTTAGGGTAAATGACTCTCCCAAACCCTCCCTAGGATCTCGAGTATTGCTGAACATGTTTAGGACTCGGTTTGGGTAATTTAGGGGCTGTTTGAGGCATGTGAAGGGGGCTAGACATTAGGTTGTTATGGACTGATTTGGTGAATGAATATGTGCGGTTTAGAAGGTTCGGATAGGGCTGTTGTGATGCGGAATGACCTGGACTGAATTGTAAGTTTGATTGGTAATTCTATGTCTTGAATGGGTTCGTATGAACGATTGTGTGACGGATGATTGTTAGTTGGTTCTGGAATGTGTTTTGGGCTGAATGTAGTGAGACCGTGTGCCATGTGTGTGGCTGTGAAAGTGTGGCGATGTGACAGTGCAATGAGGTCGCGTGCCAAGTATGTGTGGACGTGTGATGTGCTCGCGTGGTGTGGATGTACATTTGCAAAATGTATGTGTGCGTGAGATTGTGTGGTCGTATGATTATGTTTGGCCGCGTGGCACGGTGGTACGATGGTACGAGAGGGTTGGAATGATTGGAAAAGTGGTACCCTGAGGCGTGTTCGTTTACGCGGGGTAGGTTCCGTCCTGAGGCGTGTTATGCGGGACGATGCCGTCCTTGATGAGGTGACGATGCCCTGCCCGATGGGGTGACGATGCCTGACGAGGTCAGAAGACCGTTAGCCTGATGCGTTTTACGCGGGCGCGATAGTGATGGAAAGTCGAGAATGAGCTGGACTTGGTTTGATGCACGAAATTTGTGAAAGTTGACGTATGGTGTGAGTTAGTGTGCGAGTGTGGCTTGTCTCGCGTGATATGGTGCTGGATGAATATGGACATAAATGAGCTGGCTGTATTATTATCTGGCATGCAGGGATGTGCATGATGGATCCCAGGTAGGATCGCATGTGATTGTTAGTATGACTGGTTGTGTGTGTTATGCATGTTTTGTCTGGCGGTACGTAAGAGCCTATGTGGGGTTTGGGGTTGTGTACTTATTGAGATTCGTCCCATAATTGTATAACCACCATTTTAGACCCCCAGCCATGAACCCAGGAGGCCCGCCTCCTCGTTTTGGGATCCCTAGTCATGTGGATCATCAGGAGGTGGAGTACCCTTTAGGAGACGACCGAGCTTTCGTAAGGCACTCGAGCGTTGTTTGGGTTGACGAGGGCGGATTATACCTGAAGCCGTATTCGTACGTGGCGTGGACTTATCGAGATGGCGTGGAGGAAACAGGTCCGCTGAGAAGCTTCGACATCCCTTTCTATGGCGTTGGCGAATGGGACCCTTCGGCGATCATTCCTCCTGATGGCGAGATCGTTGATCCCTAGGAGCCGGATAAGGAGCCGCCCATGGTGGCCCCAGTGGAGCCGCAGGCTGTGCAACCATTGCAGGCGGTCCCTCCATACCGCGATCCGCGTATTCCTCAGGGGTTCGAGCCAGAGGACTCAGGAGAAGAATGGGAGGAGGGTGATCCTTAGGAGCAACCGGGGTATTTTAGGGGTTGCGTAGAGTAGGTCTGACCAGTCACTTTTTGGACGATAGGCCGACCTATAGTGAAGCTAAGTTAACCCAACCACCTGTCCCTTTTTGTTGTGTCGGTGGTTTTTGGATGCTCGACTTGCTAAACTTGTATGTATCGTTGTTTGTATGCTCGGTACGTTGAAAATGTATATAAGTTAATACTGTTAGTTCATTGCTTCCCTTGATGCTCTACCCCATTATCATCTTTATAGTACGGGTGTTTTTATATTCGTTTTCGTATGTGCTTCTAATCGTGGGGTCGGCATCGTTTCCTAGGATGTCGCATTAATTTGACCAAAGACGGATGTCGCGAGCTCGATAGGATTCGGGGCATGACAAGATCACTCGATTAACGTTTGAATATTTTGTCAATTACTTTCCAAGCGTCTAACGATCTCCCACGCTCATGTCGACGTGTCGCGACTTCCTCAAACAAAAAATGGAAAAAAGAAATATCACGGCACCAAGTAAACACGCGCACCTCTCTTTGTTCGTATTTAGTCAAAAAGTGAAGATAAAATGCATTTTAAAACTATGGAGTTATACTCTTTTAGTGTAATTATTTTCAATCTTCAAAATAAAGTAACTAATAGATGTTGTCGTTTTGAGAAGTTCACGCACCGATTTATATTATATTAAATTCAATATTTTGTGCTTATCAATTTGAGCACATACATTTTTTCACTGGAGTCTTTTCACTTTTCCAAGGGTCTATTCTTTTTTTTTTTTGGCCTTATTTTTTAGGAATCTAATTTCGTGACTAAAATCGTCTTTGATTTTGTTAAACCAACAAACCAACTTATCTTTTCTTCTGTTTTTCTTATTTTTCTGATTTATGATGATCCATTGTTTTTACTCATAAAGAGAAACTTTAGTCATGATACAAATGTTAGTAATTATCTTATTGAATCGTTAAATATGTGCCGATTTAATAAAAAAAAAAAACCCGCAGGAGTGATAAAACTAGTAACTATATGTATATGGCACCGTGGGCTTTCTGTAACAGGAATAATTTTGCTGGGCTCGTAAACAGTAAAATCTTCCCTCACTTAATGTTTGAGTCGATAGAATTTCATTATCCTTACGAACAAAAGAAAGAAAAGAAATAAAGAAACAAGAAAATGTGGCTCTTCCTCTTAGAAATGTGACGATCCAGATTTCCAGAAAAAAGGAAACAAAAGATAACAGAAAGGATAAGAAAGCACAAAAACTCACTCCACATCCAAACATTCCGGGAAAATCTCTTCATTTTCACAAGAAAATTCATCCTCGCTACTTTGCTTCTTGATAAGAGGCGACTCACAAACTAAAATCTGATAGTTCCACGAAAATCAATTTCAACCAAATCCTTATTCACAGAGAGAACCCATTGATGAAGTTCCTAACAAAATCCTCAAATGAGAAAAGCCCAACAAGAAACTAAAATCGTCTCGCTTTGCGAGAGAGATTCCAAGAATACGAATGCATCATAGCTAGAAAGTTTTTTTGATTTCTCTCACAGTCTATTGCTTCCGCGATGACCGCCTCCTTCTTCGTTCCTTCTTTTTCGTCTTGGCTTCCTTCTTCCCTTCCCCTTGCTGTATTAAATAGTCCAACTGTTGTGCCCATTCTGTGTGCCTTGACCCACCAGCAGTGCCCTCATGCGCAACAGCATCGCAGTGACTCCTCCGCCCGTGCGATCTCTGCATTGAGTCTCGATCATGAATTGCTGCTCTTCGATCTTCCGTTCCATGATTGCACCCTAGCAAGGGCCACTCCCTTAAACTCGTATCAGTGCTATCAATTGTGAAAACCACGTCGTCTCGTCTCTGTCCGGGAGATCTCGCCATCCATTCTTGATCATGAACCATGGTCGTCCTCTGATCACCATCACGACCAAGATTGTTTTCAGGCAATTGTGACGATCTCCTTGCTTCCGACGCCTGGCTGATTCCGCTGATTTCTCCCGCGACAAAATCGTCACTTCTTCTTCGATCAGATCCCTCTACCGATTCTTGATCTTCGACCTTGGCCATCTGATAATTAGGAACATCATCCTTGCTGCTCTGCCAGCCAAAAAGGTTTTCCAGTAGATCCAGTAGAATTTTCTTAACGTGGGAGAAACCCTCGACTGACTGAACAGGTGGCCGGCGCGATTGCGACGATCTGGAGCTCTTTCCACACTCGTCGCCAGCACCGTTCGTGTGTTGTGAGCTCGGCATCCTTTCCACCGAATCAGAGACGGAAGAGAAGTTGAAGACTTGGGCTCTGAAACTCTTGGATAGAAAGTCCGGAAGGGCTTGTGGAGGTTTTAACTGGCGGTGGCAAGGGCGGATATCTTATAAGAAGCGTGAAAAAGCAGTTCAAAAAAATGGTTAATTCAGTTTTCAAAGATTTGTTCCCTTAGACAATCAAGAAAACCGAACGAATTAAATATACGTATCAACAAAATCAGTTTTTTGCTTTCTTCCTTTCATCAAGAAAACCGAACACATTTAACACACTTGAGTCCATAAAATAATGGTTGGGGATAAGAATTTGGGAGTAGTTGATAGAGCTGTGGCGAGTATATATGTCAAATTTGCATGATAGTCTTGTTTGTGAAGTTGAAATAAACATATATCAAAAGCAATACACGGTTAAAGAGTTTTAAATTAATTTCATCGGCACGATTTGCAAACTTAATAGTAATTTGTCCCTACGATGCTTAAAAGAGGGTTATTTATGAATGAATAGAATGGGATGACATAGTGTCCAAATAATTATTATTATGACGAGAAAGAAAAAAAAGAGATGAAAATTACCATTATATATGAAATGAAATTTCATCAATGAAAGGAAAACAAATACCTATTTAAGAAAGAAAGCATATAAGTTGCATCTAATGTTCTCTGTTTCCCACTTGCATACAGTTGTGTCGAATTTACGAAGAAATTCTCTCCAACTTTTTTTTATAGAAATTCCATTAGTACCTTCTCCTTGTGTAGCCATTATGACTACTCGAGGCGACTGCAAGATTCTTGATTTTCCTCCGGGCTCGTTGACATTAGCAATCATATCTTGTGAACCCACGGCTAGTTCCATTAGATCTTGGGAACAAATGAGCCGCGGAATCACTACACTTTGATTAGCTGTGGCAATTGAAGCTCTGCCTGGAGATTTCTAACTGAGGCACCTGGATAAAAATTAAGATTGGTCTGTGGAAAGTCAATTTTCTTTGACTCAATGAAGAGAAAAATGAGAGTTTATTGAAGAAAGAAAGCATATAAGTTACATCAATGTTCGCTTTCTTCTTCTTCTTCTTCTTTTTGACCCGGTTGTGTCAAACTCGAATGTCGAGGACAACCTCATTGTCCGTAAGAGATTCCTGAATGGCCGAGTTGACAATGTTGACGGGGTAGAGAAGAATTCTTAATCAAAAGTCGACCAAAACAAATAATAGAAAAGAAAACTCACTTTGGCTTCCGTCCAAGACCTCTTTTCTTCCTCCCTTTTCTTGTTCTTCTTTTTTTCTTTCTTCCTTCCACCTTGCTCCAATAGATATTGGAACCCTAGCGGCCTTTTCATTGGAGCAAGGGGAAGGGAAGAAAGGGAAAAAGAAGCAGATTTGCTTGGGGCTGAGTGAATGGGGGCTTCAATGTACAAGTCTCTCGGTCTTTAAGATTCCTCTAAAGTTATAGAATTTTCTCATTGCCTCATCGAATATTTCCTTATAGACTAAGATTCTCTAAAATTAAGGATAACAATTTACAATTTAAGATTACCCCAGAAGATATGGACTTACACGCACAATTAATTTGGCTGGCTAGGATGAATCTCCCTTTGCTCCTTTTTGTTTACCTTTTCTTTCTTTCTTTAGCAAAATTAAGAAATATTTCATGATTTTTTTCAAATAGACTCCTTTACTTAACACCAGAATTTTTTTTTCATAATTTAGCATATTTTCCATTGATAAGAAGTCTCCTTTCATCCTAGTGAAGTTCAATAAGAAAAACCTTTGAAACCCTAATTTAAATACAAGTATCTAATGAGTTATCGAAGGTTTCAGAGGAAAAGGATCTGATGAGATTTTTTAACTAACAATAGAACATACAAGTCTCTTATGCTATTTAAAAACGAAAACAGAGGAAAAGGATTTGATGAGATTTTTTATTGGGGCTGCAATGGTGATTGTGATATAAATCTAAATGCGTGGAACATACAAAAAGTCAGAATATCCAAACGACTGCATTGGCTTTTGATAATATCAAATCTTTCATCCATATCGGACGTATCAATTAACATAACTCATTTGTATTGAAGTAAATTTACAAAAAGAAAAATTTATGTATGTTACATTCAGTTGGTACGATGATAGTATAATAAGTGTTATTGTGGAGAATAGAAGTAAATTTACTATGCATATAATAACAATCACGATAAATTTAGATACTTTAAACTATTTTTGTCACCTAATTATTAGACATTGTCATTATACGACCTATGAAACAGTAACAGCAGAACTAAATATTTCTTTATAGTCTGAGATATCAAAAGTTGTTCTCTTAGGGTTTAACTTTTGTTAGGAAGATCTTTGAAGTTTTATTTGACGAGGGAAACAATCATGCGTTTCCTTGGACTTTTTTTTAAAAAAATTACAATAAAATTTGTAAAATTAGGAAAAAATTTCTCCCCTTATCCGTGTCTATATATGTAGAACAATAGATTTATATTAAACTAAGGTTTAGATACTTATATTTAAACTAAGGTTTCAGAGATTATTTTATTAAAGTTATCTAGGAAGAAAAGAGACTTTTTAATCTATTGAAAGCCTGTGAAATTATGAAAAAAAAAAAAAACTTCTAGCGTTAATCAAAAGAGACTTTTAGAAAAAATTGTCAAAAATTTCTTTGAAGAAAAGATTTTCGCTATAGCTGGTATTAAGTAAAAGAAGAGGAAAAGAAATGGCGGAGAGAGAGGGAAGGACCAAGAAAAGAATGAAACCCTGAGAGAAAGAGGAAGGGTTTCGGTTCAGCAAGTCACGGACACCTCAACGTGCCAAATCAACATTGTATCAAAGTGCTCAGTACGAATTTTATCCTTGATTTGTTTAATCGGAGAGAATTTATTAGTAAACTTGTAATTTTGGACTATGTTGAATTATGAGTTGTTGGATTAATTTAGAGGTTGTTGAACTATGAAATCATATTGTAAGGAAACTTTGCAGTGTCGTCATTGCGTAGAATTTTAGAGAAGTCGATTTAAATTTACGATTTGGTTAGGATGAAATTGTGAACTTCGTTGCGCACTGCGGGAACTAGATTCCAACTATTGTGTTTGGCGTCGGTTTTCGCCCGTTCCTGGCTCCAGCTAGCTCAAATACATGTGCAACAATGAATTACTCCAAAGAAATAATTGTATGAATCGAAGGGCTATCTATACTACCCTATCAAGCAAACTTTTAGAAAAATGAAAATAATACACTTCAATAAGCTAAATTGGTGAGATATCATTATTGGTCTAGTAGTAAAAGTAAATATAATAAGGTAAGACTTCCCACCAATTTGGCTAGCTAATCCTCTTTTGCCTTCAATATTAAACCCTTTACCGCCCCTACACAACCGTTCACCGGTTACCCCCGTTGGATGATCCACCATATCATAACAGTCTCACGCAGATCCTCCTTCCTTTGACCCTCACCCAATTTTTACCGGTACACCAGTTTTGCTTCAACTCCATTGACGCAAAAGCTGTGAGGGCATTAAGATACATTGTTCAATGGATTAATATGGGTAAAATGGGTTTGGTTTTCCTGATAAAAGGAAACAAGATGTGTAGTTCAATGCACATCTACCAATCTTGACCTAATGCTCCCCCTTTTGCGCCTCCAATGATGTGTAGTTCCTTTTATATAATTTGTTTTGTGTGTTATTATCTTTTAAAAGCTAAATAATAAATAGTTGATGTACGAGCCCCATTCTTGCCAACTTAAGGATAAGTTTTGCCAACTCAAATTATAGTTGTCGCTGGTATAATTTTTGAACTTAATCCTTAAATATTTTACATTTAGTTGTGACCCGTAATTTTTTCCATTCTCAGTAGACCTAGTATAAATACGATATATTGCTCTCAATACATTTTATAAGAAAAATAAATGAACTCCTCTGATATCTCGGTTAGTTGTACTAATTATGGAACCATTCGTCGCGATTCATTAGAAAATATACTTTATCTCAAACATATGTGCAAGAGTATGTTAATCCAAAGAAATAATTGTGTGAAGCAAAGACCGAGACTACCTCCACTACGCTATAGAGCAAACTTTTAGGAAAATTACCATAAAAAACTTCATTAAATTAAAGTGATGAGATATCATTGTTGGTTTAGTAGTGAAAATAAATATAATAACAGACTGCAGCCAATTTGCTTCAACTCCATTGCAGATGCTCCGAGATTCCCACATGCTTTTACTTTTGACTTAACTTTTTCGTATTTCAATTTCTCAATAGGCATAATCAAAAAGGAGAAATACTGACACTCACGAAATTATATGTTGTACGTCTCTTTATTTTGGTATTTCCTTTGACTCTGGCAAGCCTTCTTCTTCTTCCAATTCCTTTTAAGCTTCTTTTCGGCGGTTTGTTTTGTTCGCCTTTCGATTAAGAATTTTTGTCTACCCCGTCAAAATTGTCAACTTGGCCTTTGAGCAATCTCTTACAAACAACGAGATTAAATACATACATTTTTTGATTGGAATCTTTTCAATTTTTCAGAGTCTGTCAATTGTCGCCCCTCTTTTCGAGAATTCTAATTGGCAGGCTAAAACTATCTTTGACATTGTTACGGCCACCAATCCATTTCGATAGGAAAACGATCACGAACAAATGCCTTTTTCCTTTTCAAGTCCACTTGCGCGTACCTAATAACAAGACACCCCTCATGTTCTTTACGGTGTTTATGTCTAATAAATTTCTGATTCGCCAGGTGCATTGACAGGCATTTATCTACTTCAATAGAATTTGGGGCTAGCAGCCTTTTCCAAGTGAAACAAACAAAAGTCTGAGACCTTGACCAAAACACCATCCCTTCTATCGATTGGGAACTGCATCAAATTGATAGCGAACGAGCGGGCAGATGCCCTAGCTGACTAATACACATGAGAAATCAAACCCATTAAGCTTTTCGTGCAAATCGGCTGTGAGATTTGGATCTTCGCGATCTTTCCATTGTCTTGTCTAGCTATATTATCTAGTTTCGTCCTGTTTGGAAAGTCATACGTGTGGTAAGAATATTGTCTGCCTTGTGTCGTTTCTCGCAATTTCTCAACGGATCATCAAGACGAAGTTTGTTTGATTATGCTTCAAATTACATGATTTGCGGACTGTGATTTCTTTGGTCTACAAGAGGTTAATTAGCTAAAGGAAGTGAGAGTCCCTTCTGTATGGATAAAAAAGCATCAGAAGTTTTCCTTACTTCGTGACTACTAGACATTGTCATTATACTGCGTGAAAAAAAATCCACAGCAGAACTAAATATTTATCTAATAGGTTGAGACATCAAAATTTGTTCTCTTAGGCCTTTAAATTTTGTTAGATTACTCTTTAAATTTTTATTTGGAAAGGAAAATTCCTATGCGTCGCACTAGTCTTTATCTTCGAAAGAACGATAAAAGAATGTGATATCCCTTTCCCAAGTGCAAATCTATTCATACGTAACAATCTTCATCATCTTCTTTCGCCTCCCTTTCGCTTCCACTTAAATTACAATTGAATGTCAAGAAACTAGAAGGCCTGTTACGGTGGATGTATCGCAAAATAGATAATGTTATTCTATAGATTTATCTCTGTGTCGACGATATCTGTTTATGATTTGTTAGAGATGGAGTGATGATTTGATATTATTTCTCAGATTTATCACAACCCATTATGAAAAGCCAACGCAGTCATTCACATTTTGTGACTTTTTGTTTATTCCCCGTATTAAGATTTCTATCACCATTGAAGCTCTCGAAAAAATCTCACTTCAAGTGATGTGACTATCTGCATCTTGATGATTACATACATATATTTATCTCGCTTCAAGCTAATATGGAATTTATTGAATCCTTAACCACACAAACTCGGAAAAAAATTCAGATCAACTTTCCATTAATGAAAATTAGGATTAAATAGAATAAGAAAGAAAAATTAGAGGAAGAGATGAAAATTACAATTATATATGAATTAAAATTTCATCAATTGAAAGAAAAACGAATATCTATTGAAGAAAGAATGCATATAAGTTACATCGAATGTTCTCTTTCTTCTTCTTTTTTGACCTAGTCGTGTCGAACTCGAATGTCGAGGACAACCTCGTTGTCCATAAGAGATTCCTCACTGGCCGAGTTGACAATTTGGACGGGGCAGAGAAGAATTCTTAATGAAAAGTCGACCAAAACAAATAGTAGAAAAGAAAACTCACTTTGGCTTCCGTTGATAGACCTCTTTTCTTCTTCCCTTTTCTTCTTCTTCTTTTTTTCTTTCTTCCTTCCACCTTGCTCCAATAGATATTGGAACCCTAGCGGCCTTTTCATTGGAGCAAGGGGAAGGGAAGAAAGGGAAAAAGAAGCAGATTTGCTTGGGGCTGAGTGAATGGGGGCTTTGATGTACAAGTCTCTCGGTCTTTAAGATTCTATAAATTTATAGAATTTTCTCATTGCCTCATCAAATGTTTCCTTATAGACTAAGATTTTTTCTAAAATTAAGGATAACGATTTCCAATTTAAGATTACCCTAGAAGATATGGACTTATCCGCACAATTCATTCGGATGGCTAGGATGAATCTCCCTTTGCTCCTTTGTGTTTACCTTTCTTTTCTTCCATCGATAAGAAGTCTCTTTTCATCCTAGAGAAGTTCAATTAAAAAAAAAAAGAACCTTCGAAACCTTAATTTGCATACGAGTATCTAAATCTGTTATGTAATACACACGCGCGAATTGGGGAGAAAGTTTTTCTTAATTTCACATCTTTTTATTGTATTTTACAGATAAATATTTCGTCATCTCTAGAAGCAACGTAAGTATCTACATCTTGATGATTGCATACATATTGAACTTGTATAAATTCATCTTCACTTCAAGCGTCATAAAATTGTCCTTCAACTCAATCTGAAAAAAGCAATGTTAGGTGGGTGACATGGGGGAAGTCAATGTGAAATATTTTGCCGACTTTGTGTGGTTACGATTCAACAAATTCTATATTAATTCCAGTTTATTTCACAAGACAATGTACATGATGAGAACGAACATTCCTAACTATAGTTCTCTAAGTACATAAAGCATAATAATTTCGAGTTCACTTTCACAAATTATAGATCAAAAAGAAGTTGAAGGACATTTCTATCATGCTTGAAGTGAAGATGAATTTATCCAAGTTCAATATGTATGCAATCATCAAGATGTTGATACTTACGTCGCTTCTAGAGATGACGAAATATTTATCTTTAAAACACAATAAAAAGATGTGAAATTAGGAAAAAATTTCTCCCCAATTCGCGCGTGTGTATTATGTATCAGATTTAGATACTCGTATGTAAATTAAGGTTTCGAAGGTTCTTTTTTTTTTTTAATTGAACTTCTCTAGGATGAAAAGAGACTTCTTATCAATGGAAGAAAAGAAAACGCAAACAGAAAGGAGCAAAGGGAGATTCATCCTAGCCATCCGAATGAATTCTTCGGATAAGGCCATATCTTCTAGGGTAATCTTAAATTGTAAATCGTTATCCTTAATTTTAGAAAAAATCTTAGTCTATAAGAAAACATTTGATGAGGCAATGAGAAAATTCTATAAATTTAGAGAATCTTAAAGACCGAGAGACTTGTACATTGAAGCCCCCATTCACTCAGCCCCAAGCAAATCTGCTTCTTTTTCCCTTTCTTCCCTTCCCCTTGCTCCAATGAAAAGGTCGCTAGGGTTCCAATATCTATTGGAGCAAGGTGGAAGGAAGAAAGAAAAAAAGAAGAACAAGAAAAGGGAGGAAGAAAAGAGGTCTTCGACGGAAGCCAAAGTGAGTTTTCTTTTCTATTATTTGTTTTGGTCGACTTTTGATTAAGAATTCTTCTCTACCCCGTCAACATTGTCAACTCGGCCATTCAGGAATCTCTTACGGACAATGAGGTTGTCCTCGACATTCGAGTTTGACACAACCGGGTCAAAAAGAAGAAGAAGAAGAAGAAGAAGAAAAAAGAGAACATTGATGTAACTTATATGCTTTCTTTCTTCAATAAACTCTCATTTTTCTCTTCATTGAGTCAAAGAAAATTGACTTTCCACGGACCAATCTTAATTTTTATCCAGGTGCCTCAGTTAGAAATCTCCAGGCAGAGCTTCAATTGCCACAGCTAATCAAAGTGTAGTGATTCCGCGGCTCGTTTGTTCCCAAGATCTAATGGAACTAGCCGTGGGTTCACAAGATATGATTGTTAATGGCAACGAGCCCGGAGGAAAATCAAGAATCTTGCAGTCGCCTCGAGTAGTCATAATGGCTACACAAGGAGAAGGTACTGATAGAATTTCTATAAAAAAAAAATTGGAGAGAATTTCTTCGTAAATTCGACACGACCGTATGCAAATGGGAAACAGAGAACATTAGATGCAACTTATATGCTTTCTTTCTTAAATAGGTATTTGTTTTCCTTTCATTGATGAAATTTCATTTCATATATAATGGTAATTTTCATCTCTTTTTTTTCTTTCTCGTCATAATAATAATTATTTGGACACTATGTCATCCCATTCTATTCATTCATAAATAACCCTCTTTTAAGCATCGTAGGGACAAATTACTAGTAAGTTTGCAAATCGTGCCGATGACTCTTTAACCGTGTATTGCTTTTGATATATGTTTATTTCAACTTCACAAACAAGACTATCATGCAAATTTGACATATATACTCGCCACAGCTCTATCAACTACTCCCAAATTCTTATCACCAACCATTATTTTATGGACTCAAGTGTGTTAAATGTGTTCGGTTTTCTTGATGAAAGGAAGAAAGCAAAAAACTGATTTTGTTGATACGTATATTTAATTCGTTCGGTTTTCTTGATTGTCTAAGGGAACAAATCTTTGAAAACTGAATTAACCATTTTTTTGAACTGCTTTTTCGCGCTTCTTATAAGATATCCGCCCCTGCCACCGCCAGTTAAAACCTCCACAAGCCCTTCCAGACTTTCTATCCAAGAGTTTCCGTCTCTGATTCGGTGGAAAGGATGCCGAGCTCACAACACACGAACGGTGCTGGCGACGAGTGTGGAAAGAGCTCCAGATCATCGCAATCGCGCCGGCCACCTGTTCAGTCAGTCGAGGGTTTCTCCCACGTTAAGAAAATTCTACTGGATCTACTGGAAAACCTTTTTGGCTGGCAGAGCAGCAAGGATGATGTTCCTAATTATCAGATGGCCAAGGTCGAAGATCAAGAATTGGTAGAGGGATCTGATCGAAGAAGAAGTGACGATTTTGTCGCGGGGGTAATCAGCGGAATCAGCCAGGCGTCGGAAGCAAGGAGATCGTCACAATTGCCTGAAAACAAATTTTGGTCGTGATGGTGATCAGAGGACGACCATGGTTCATGATCAAGAATGGATGGCGAGATCTCCTGGACAGAGAAGAGACGACGTGGTTTTCACAATCGATAGCACTGATGCGAGTTTAAGGGAGTGGCCCTTGCTAGGGTGCAATCATGGAACGGAAGATCGAAGAGCAGCAATTCATGATCGAGACTCGATGCAGAGATCGCACGGGCGGAGAAGTCACTGCGATGCTGTTGCGCATGAGGGCACTGCTGGTGGGTCAAGGCACACAGAATGGGCACAACAGTTGGACTATTTAATACAGCAAGGGGAAGGGAAGAAGGAAGCCAAGACGAAAAAGAAGGAACGAAGAAGGAGGCGGTCATCGCGGAAGCAATAGACTGTGAGAGAAATCAAAAAAATTTCTAGCTATGATGCATTGGTATTCTTGGAATCTCTCTCGCAAAGCGAGACGATTTTAGTTTCTTGTTGGGCTTTTCTCATTTGAGGATTTTGTTAGGAACTTCATCAATGGGTTCTCTCTGTGAATAAGGATTTGGTTGAAATTGATTTTCGTGGAACTATCAGATTTTAGTTTGTGAGTCGCCTCTTATCAAGAAGCAAAGTAGCGAGGATGAATTTTCTTGTGAAAATTAAGAGATTTTCCCGGAAAGTTTGGATGTGGATTGAGTTTTTGAGCTTTCTTATCCTTTCTGTTATCTTTTGTTTCTTTTTTTCTGGAAATCTGGATCGTCACATTTCTAAGAGGAAGAGCCACATTTTCTTGTTTCTTTATTTCTTTTCTTTCTTTTGTTCGTAAGGATAACGAAATTCTATCGACTCAAACATTAAGTGAGGGAAGATTTTACTGTTTACGAGCCGAGCAAAATTATTCCTGTTACAGAAAGCCCACAGTGCCATATACATATAGTTACTAGTTTTATCACTCCTGCGGGTTTTTTTTTTATTAAATCGGCACATATTTAACGATTCAATAAGATAATTACTAACATTTGTATCATGACTAAAGTTTCTCTTTATTAGTAAAAACAATGGATCATCATAAATCAGAAAAAGTTCGAGCCTATTTTTGCTATTAGAGGTCGCTCATAAAAGAATATTAATTGATTAAAATTTTCAATCCCAAACGAGATAAGGTTTATTTCTTTGTATCCCTTGTTTTTTACTATCCTTTGAACCGACAAAATATATATATCCATCTATTAATTAACGAAAGTGAATATTACTTGCTTGTAGTTGTGTCACGTGATTCAATTTCATGTGAAGTTATCATTAAGATCCTTTCATTGTTATTCTACGGTGTGTTCTAGAACAGACCTATGTTAATGAACTATAATTTTACTAAATAGTTTATGGATTTAGATTTCAAAAGATAGTAACTATATGGAGATATTATGAATGACTATACAGAGAAGTTTATAATTTTTATTGGGTATGTTATATAGATAGATCATGGAGTTAACCGGAGCACGAAAAATATGGATATATTTTGTGGGGGAAGATAGGAGCTTACTTTGCTTTATACATTAGTATCTTATTTGATATCGATTTGATGCATAAGATGAAAGACTAAACCAACATTATTGAATGAATAATGCTATTGCTTATAATGGAAATGAAAAGAACAAATAGATGTTAGGGGAGCAACAAACTCTTAAATACTTGACGTTAAATAAAATAACTTGACGTTATTCAAATAAACAGAACCCGTGTAGGATAAAAATAACATTCATACTTTTATTATCCTAACGGTGCGTTTGTTTCCCTTAAAACTTCATGATAAAGAAAAATATTTTTGATCAAAATCATTTTTTAAGAAAAATTGTTAGTTTTCATTTGTTTGGTGACTTATGGAAAGTGATGTCCTTCTCGTTAGAAGGGAGAGTCGTTTTTTTTTTTGTTCATAGAAAAACATTTTCTTTAAATCGATTAGTTTTCCATCATTCAAACACCGGAAAGTCAGAAAAAAAAATTTCTTAGAAACAGTTTTCCACGAAATAAGCGGATCCTAATTTCAAACCCCATACACTAGATGCGTCTACATTATTATATTGACATGCTCGCTCAATGTCGATTTAGGGTGATTATATCTATCGTACACTTGTATTCTAGAGAATTTTTGTAATACATGAGGGTAGTTGGTAAATAGGGAAAATTGGATCTCCACGCTTTTATCAAGAAGAGGTCAACGGTTGCATCTGGAGGGGCTATTATATTTATTTCTTTTTACTATTTTTTTCCTAACCCTAGTCGTCACCAATGAGAGAGGGTCGCTAGCCCAAGGTTAGAAAAATAAGAGGAAAGAAAAGGAAAAAAATAATTCATAAAATTTTTAAAATTTTTAAAAATTGTCAATGTTAGTGTCGCCTATGTCACATAGGATAACTGGCGCTAACTAGACCGCCACGTCGGCAATTTTCGACCAACAATTGGCTGCAATGACTAAATTGACGAGGGGTCAAAAGGTTTAGGACTTAACTGGTACTATTAAAAGACTTTGGACTAAATTGGTCAAATGGAAGGTCTAAGATTGAATTAGCACAAGTGCAATAGGTTTAGGATATTTTTGGTAATATCCCCCTTAATTGGCTAATCACATATATAGATTGTGTTAAATGAATTGTTAAATAAATAGTAATCTATGGTTAAGGCATCTAATGTTGTCCCAGTTAAAGGCATGATTATTTCCTTTTCAAATAAAACTTTTAGGAGTTTTCTAACAAATAAATATTTAGTTCTGCTATAATTTTTTTTATAGGTATAACAACAACGTCTGATAGTTACTAAATAGAGAAACATTTTAGAGCTTGAATATTTATCATGATTGTCAAAATGTTCATAGTAAATTTAATTATGTTATAAATAATAATACTTGTTATACTATCGTCATACCAATTGAATGGGTCATAAAATAGACGATTTTTATGTTAACGAGTTCTTAAAATATCTCATCAAATCCTCTCCTCTACTTTAATTCTTTCTATTTAGAATAGGTATAATGACAATGTCTGAGAATTACTAAATAGGGAAACATTTTAGAGCATGTAATCTATCATGATTGTCAATATGTACATAGTAAATTTAATTATGTTATACATAATAATACTTGCTAAACTATCATCATACCAATTGAATGTATCATAAAATAGATGATTTTTATATTAATGATTTCTTAAAATATCTCATCAAATCCTTTCCTCTACTCTAATTCTTTCTATGTAAAATAGCAAGAGAATGTCGTTTTTATTCACAGGCAACAACGGCTTGAGATATTTTTCTCATTTCTTCGTCATCTCTATAAGCGACGTAAGTATTTGCATCTTGATGATTGCATACATTAGGAATGTCTTTTGTGAAATTAAAACTCCGTTCAATATTTAACCACACATAGTTGGAAAAATATTTCAGATTAACTTTGTGCATATCACCTATCTAATGTTGCTTTTTTCCATATGACTTAAGAAAGATTTCGCTAATCAAGCTAGAAAATGCAGAAGAGAAAGTTTTTGTGAGAAGCATCATTATTACTCTGTTAACGTACGAATATTTGATCAATTACTTTTCTAAGCGTCTAACAATCTCCCACTCTCATGTCTATGTGCCTCGACATCCTTAAACAAAAAAGGGGAAAAAATCATGGCATAACTGAACACTACATCTCTATGTTTATATTTAGTCAAAAAGTGAGGATAAAATGCTTGTTAAAATTATGGATTAATCTTTAAAATAAGGTCTAGTAATTGATTGTCGCTTTGAGAAGTGTACACATATAAAAAATTAAATATTTTATCAATATATAAGGATACATCATTCCTTTTATATTTGCCCGGGAAGGTCTAAAATTCTGATTTATAATATTACTTTCAATCCATGATTTTGTTGCCCCTATTTTTTAGGATGTAACTAAAGGTTCAATTGGACGACCCAGCTTTGCTTGACTATAAAATCAACTTTTCGCTTTCGAGCCTCATTGATCTCATGAAGTACATTCCTATAAATGTGGTAATTGGGTTTTCAGCTTCTTGTGACATCCATCAGGAAGACACAGCATTAAATTTTGGAAATTTCCTTCAAACAACAACCCTCTCTCAATCAAACTGTAAAATTCACAAGTTGACCATACTTTGTGACGCTTCTTGCAGCACATCTCTTACTATCAATGGTTGTGACTGGGTTATGCTTCTCGTGGAGAAGAGGAAAAAGCTCGAGCAACTGCGAGCATTGCCGTTCATGTTGATTGTAAAAGCGATGTTTGACCGGGTCAAAAGAGTAGACACCCAAAAAAAACAACATTGACCGGTCAACAAAAGGAAAAAAGTGGACCTGTAAGCTATTAAAGGGGAGTGCACGCACAAAGAGAGAAGAAAAAAGAAATGGAAAGATAGAAAGAAAGGAAAGCAAAAAGGGAAGAGGTACACCTCACGAGGGTCTCGCCAAGTCAGATTAACTTCATTTCGTCTAATTGAAATAGCTTTCAGAATTAAGGCACAAATTCGAAATTATATAAAATTTGAATTATGAGGTCTGATTGTGAAAAGAGAAAATCATTTTCCCCTCTTCTTTCTTTCACTCAGACCAAGCACGTTCTTCTCCGTGCACTCCTTTTAATTATTTTTTATTTTTATTTTTAGTTTTAAAAGAGTGTCGAATTTGTAATTATTTTCTATTTCTCTTTTATTTTTATTTTTCCTTCTTCTTCGATCGACCGTCGCTAGCAACTGCCGATCGAAGAACAAGGAAAAAGAAAATGAAAGAGCAGAAAAAAAAATTAAAAAGAAATGGAAGAAAATTTTTAAAAAAATTAAAAAGGAGTGCACAGAGGAAATCAAATGAGATTTTCCATACTAAATGGTAGAAAATATTTTCTAGTTCATTTTTAGGTTTCAACCAAACATCCGAAAATATTGTCATTTTCCTTGAAGATGTCTTTTCGGAAAACATTTTCTAGAAATGTCATATTTTCTGCAAAACAAATGAAGCCTAAATGTCGACATCTCTAGTTTGACGAGTCGCCGCATAAAATTTTCACGCAACACAAATGGTCAATGTCATTTGAATGATCGATTTCTTTAAAATTGTGGCAATTTATTGATCGAAAGTTATAACATCAAAATGAGCGCCGTAAGAAAGTTATCTCACTGTTAAAAGGATTTCTTGACCCAATTCTCTTTCCCCCAATCAAAGATTTAGTCCCACGAAAGTCCGCGATGGCTTGACATTTTTTCTTGCACCCCATCCAACTCTGGTCATGCCTACTTAGTATTGTTCGGCGAGAGCACCGTGGATCATGGCACAAAGGTTCAATTGGAATTTCTTTGATTTTATTACACCGACTAATCCATCTGGAGAGGAACAAGATCACAAAACATATTTTTTCTTTTCTTTTTTTAATCGACAATAATCCTTTTTTTTTTTTGCAATTACAAAAGTCTATTAGTGGGAAAAAATATCGCTAATATAGAGAACCTTTAGTTATGATACAAACGCTAGTAATTATTTGAAAGAGGAAGTTTTTGCTTCTCTAAATTCGCTCATTAAAGAAAAACCGTGTAATGCAGCGGCCAGGGTAATAATAATAGTATTTACAATAATTATAATAATAACAACAGTAATAATATGTATATGGCACTATGAACTTTCTGTAACAAGAATAGTTATGCTCGTTTTGTATAATCTTCCCTCACTTAATGTTTGAGTTAATAAAATTTCATTATCCTTATAAACAAAACAAAAAAAAGAAAAAGACAAAGAGAAAAAGATAAGTTGACTCTTCCCCTCAAATATGTGACGATAGCAAAAGATAACATAAAGGATAAGGACGCACAAAAAACTCATTCCACGTCCGAACTTTTATTGGAAAATCTAACTCTTCATTTTCGATCGCCAAATCTTATTTTCTCGAGAAAATTCATCCGCACTCGTTTGGCTCTTGCCAAGATGTGACTCACG
This sequence comes from Syzygium oleosum, assembly GCF_021117445.2. Lineage (NCBI taxonomy): Eukaryota > Viridiplantae > Streptophyta > Magnoliopsida > Myrtales > Myrtaceae > Syzygium > Syzygium oleosum. The sequence goes on along the minus strand of NW_026607510.1, from coordinate 1,584,482 downwards.
AACTAAAAGTGATAATTCCATGAAAGTCGATTTTACGCAAAACCAATGAAGTGCCTAACATAACCCTAAACTAAGAAGCTCGATAAGGAACTAATCCTTTTCTCTTAGTCTGGCTACCATGATGAACTCCACCTTTGATAATTAATTACACCGATTAGACTACAATAATGGCCATATCCTTAAACTTATAACATTGTTATCGAGCGCGAAAATGCCTCTTGAATTTTTTTAAAGATTTGACAAGTACCTTCTTGTTGGGTAGCAATTCACGACTACTTCAGGCGACTGCAACATTCCTGATCTTTTCTCCAGGCTCATTGTCATTAGCAATCATATCTTGTGAATCCGGCTTGTTATATCAGATCAGAGAGAGTGAGAGAATTTTCCAACTCCTCTCTCTCTCTCTCTGCTCTGATAGAACAAGCCACAGATTCACAAAGCTTTGTCGATTTCTCTTTTGAGACACTTGGTATTAAGATTTAGATTGGCTTGTGGGGGTTTATCTTGTAAGCACTCATCTGTTTTTTGAAGAGTGAATAAGTGAGGGCCAAGTTTTTTTAAAAGCAGTTATTAAATCGTTTCTTCTAAATTAAAAAAATCGAAAAGAACCAATATTCTACATTTAATGAAAAGAGCAGCACTTTACACTAGTACATAGACAAACATGATCTTTGCACCATTGGAAAAGAAAAAGAATATATGTTGAAGAAAGAAAGCATATAAGTTATATTTAACGTTTTCTTCTTCGTTTTCTTCACCCAGTTGTGTCAAACTCAAATGTCGATGACAACCTCGTTGTCCATAAGAGATTGCTCGATGGCCAAGTTGACAATTTTTTACCAGATTGAGAAAGATTTTTAATTAGAGGTCCACCAAAACAGATCCAGAAAAGAAACCAGAAAGAATTGGAGAAAGAAGAGTTGCAAGAATCAAAGGAAGTACCAAAATGAAGAGATGTATAATATATATAATTACTTTTGAGCGTTACTATTTCTCCTTGTTGATTATGGCTATTCATGAATTGAAATATGGAAAAAGTCAAATCAAAAGTAGAAATACCTTCAAATCTTGGAGCATCTGCAATGGGAGTTGAAGCAAAGATGGTGTAGCTGGTCAAGGATGAAGGTCAAGGAAGGAAAATCTGCGAGAGTTTGTTATTATATGGTGGGAAACCGCCTATGTAGTGGCGGTGGTGGGTTTCAATATTGGACGGCGAAAGAGGAAATTGCAAACATTATCATAGCTATTTTTACTACTGAACCATTGATGATAATCACTTTATTTTATCGAAAGTGTATTTTGGTCTTTTTCTTAAACGTTTGCTTCGTGGGGTAATATGGACAGCATTGGTCTTCGCTCCATACAATTATTTTTTTTTTGGAAATAATTTATTTGAGATAATATGTATATTTCCATAATGAACCGTGTTGGCTAATTCCATAATTTCAATACAACTGAGTAATACACGGGAGGAGTCAATTTATTTTTTATGAAATATATTAAGAGCACGTGTCGTATTCATATTTGGTCTATTAAGAACAGAAAAGATTGTTCTTTGCACACTAATGTAAAATAAGTTAGTTACATCAACATACATATTAGTCACGGATTAAGTTCAAAACATATGCCAATGACAAATTATATAAAAGGAAATACTCATTATTGGAGGCGCAAAAGGGGGAGCATCAGGTCAAGATTGTCTTTACTCTTTAGCTTTAAACCCCGATTACACAAAGGACAAGAGAGCAGAAGAATTATCTTCTTCACGTCCAGACTTTCCAGGAAAATCTACGACTACCATTACATGTATACGTATAATGAACCAAATTTCCGCACGGCCAAAGCTATTTTTCACAGAAAAAGTTCATCCTTACTCCTTTTTGGTTCTTGCCAACACGAACTAAAAGTGAAAATTTCATGAAAATCTGGAACGATGGTTTCCACCGAAAACCGTATACAGAGAGAACGATTGAAGGAAGTACCTGACATAACCCTAAACCAAGAAAAGCCCAAAGAAGAAACTAACCCTCGTGCTCTGCGAGAGAGTTCCAAGAAAATGCATATTTTCTAAAACGTTCATGGTCTGTCTTTCTTTGGCTTCCGGGATGACCTCTTTTGTTCCTCCCTTTTCTTCTTGGCTTCCCTCTTCTTCTTATCTTGTTCCAATAAATATTCGAAATCTAGCCCATTCAACAATGCTCTCGTGCTCGGCTCCATGATCGACGTCACTTCTCTGTTCGAGTCATCTCGCTGTCGATTCTTGATCAAGAATCTTGCCCTTTGATCCTCCATTCCACGATTTAGCAATGGCCACTCCGTTGGACTCAAGTTAGTGCTATCGAGCGTGACAGCATCAGCATCTCTTCTCTGTCCGTGAGATCTCTCCACCGATTCTTGATCACGAATCGTCACCATTCTATCACCATTACAGTCACAAGCGTTCTCTTCCTCTTGCTCGACTTCGACCCTCTTAGATTGATCATCGCCACAGCTTCCAAGAACACTTGCTTCCTTTTGTTCAACTTGGACATTCGTACTTTCATCATTTCCAACTCGCATCCACTTCTTCCACTCGACGGTGGCTTGATTACTATTATTAATCTCTTCCTCTTGTGGGGCTGGCCGCCTTCTTGCTTCAAATGCGACATTGACAGCCTCATACAACTCCAACCCAATGAACTCGGCTAGCGACTGAGTGAATGGGGCTTCAATGGACAGGTCGTTTCGGATGAGGATTGAATCTGGAGATTCTGAATCTCTAGCTCTTTCCATAAAACTGGCAAGAAGGGATTCGCCCGATCTTCTCAGGGACGAACCGCCGCTTCGATGGCGAGTATTATCCCCTGACCTCTCCATTTGGTGATGAAGCGTATGGAAAATTGGATGGATGGGGAAATTTTTTTCTCAGAAAATCTTGCTCTTAGATATGTTATTCGGTTGTGTGTAGCTTTGCAAGTATGGGAAATCATATATAAAAATCGAACTAAGCGCCAAACTTTTCAAAACAAAATTTATTTTTTTTGAAAATTCGGTCCCCAATTTGTTTCCTCTAAATAAAGAAAACTGGACACATTTTACGAAATTTCCGTTTCTTGCCAGGGAACGCTTACTATATTATATTTGTTTTTACTACTAAATTAATAATGATTTCTCAACAGTTCACTATATTGATGTGTATTATGGTCATTTTTTCTAAAAGTTTGTTCATTGATGTAGTATAGATAGCACCGGGTCTTCGCTTCATACAATTATTTCTCAGAAACAATATATTTTTGCACATATATTGTCACGCCCCGAACCCCAACGGGCTCGCGACACCCCTTCGACGGTCGTATTAATCGCGACGTCCCAGGACGCGTCGCCGACCCAAACGGAATACGCAAGCGGAAGCGAAATATAAATAACCCAGACGATTAACCATGACCAGGGGATAGCACTAGCATAAAATCAATATGTGCATTTTATAAAAATACTTGGCAGATACAAACGGCAGAAACACGTTCATCAAAAAAAGGGGGTAAAGGTTGGATAACCTACTTCACTATACAAAACGGGGGCAACCAAAAAGGTGGAATGAAACATCAAATGCCCAAAGTCACTCCCGGTCTTCGAACAGCACATGACGACTATCCGTCACTCCAGTCCTGAAAATGTTTAACAACGGGGGATGAGATAAATCTCAATAAGCAGACCCCTAAACCCCACATAGGCCAATGCATACCCAGACAAGTTCAGCATGCAATCTAACCGATTACATATATATAAAATTCACATCAATGGACTTACCTCGCCATCCAATCACATACCCACACTGCACATTAGTCAAATCATGATAATGCAATAATATCCCAAAAGTACATCACAATCACTCGAACGACATACATACGTACGTTCACCCAATTTATCCATGCACAAAACACATGCGCATCCACCCAAATTTTTCACGACCCGGGTCAACACCCCACAGGTCAGCCCTCCGATCAATCCGGGCTCTGTCCCGGGTCAACACCCCACAGGACCTTTCACAAACAAACTTTCACACGACCCGGGTCAACACCCCACAGGTCAGCCCTCCGATCAATTCGGGCTCTGTCCCGGGTCAACACCCCACAGGACCTTTCACAAACAAACTTTCACACGACCCGGGTCAACACCCCACAGGTCAGCCCTCCGATCAATCCGGGCTCTATCCCGGGTCAACACCCCACAGGACCTTTCACAAACAAACTTTCACATACTCAACATCATACAACCGAGCTCAAACGCCACTGAATCAATTCAACCCATACATACTATAAATTGATCACACTTTCAACAATTCAAGCCACAATTCGCCAAGCTTGCCCGGCCCCACCTAGGCCAACAATTCCAACTCACAACCAAGCACATTTGACTCGAAAAACGAGCTCTAAACTCGAGCGCAAGAGCAACAACGACTCAGCCGCGACATAGCCAACATAACATCATATTTTAGATCACAAACCAAGTCACAACTCATCAATATTAGCGCAAACAACCAACACGAACAATCGCCAATCGAACATTAAATCAAACCTAATCAAACACCCATGTTAACATAAGTTCTAGCACAAATACTAGTTCGAGATTAGTCACAAACTCAGCCTTGAACCGCCCCAAATCAGTCCTATTTCAGCCCCCAAAACGTCACCGATTAGACCGCCATTCTAGCATATATAGGCCCGACAAAATTCCTCACAACCCAGCCAGTATTCAGCAGCAAATGGGCACACGAACAACCACAAAATCAGTAACATACGGGCACAAGATCAGCTACCAAAATCAACCGGCATCGACCCCTAATTGGCCTCAAATTCAGCCACCCAATTCCACACTAAACAACCCTAAATCAAGTCTAGCCATACCCAAAGTCCTAGGCGAAGTTTAGGGTGTCGCTTACCTCGACTTGAGCAAGAAAACGGGGGCAAGGCGGCGGGGAAATCGCCGCACACCCAGCGGCGGCGATCGGTGAGGCTCTCGAACACGGCCGGGCGACGGCGGCGGCAAGGGAGCTCCGGCTGAGGGCGGCAGCTCGGCGGCGGAGGGGCAAGGGGGGCCTCGCCGAAGCAAGCCAGCAGCTCCGGCGTTCGATCAGCGGCCCACGGCGGCGACGGGAACAGGGGCGGTGAGGGCAGAACAAGGGAGGGGGTGGTGTCGGGTGGCCGGCCGAGCGGTGGGGTGGCGATCGGTGGGCTGAAGCGCGAGCGGCAGTGGCCGGCGGCTCACGGCGGCGAGCAGCGCCGACACGGCCAGATCTGGCCCAAGCCGGAGGGAGAGAGAGAAGAGAAAGGAGTGACGGGGACGGTCGGCTCGGGATGATCGGCGGCACGGACAGCGGCTCCGGGTCGACGGGAACACCGGCCAGACGGGCGGTGAGCGCGGCGGCGAAGCAATGCGCGAGATGGAAGACACGCGCGGAAGGGGTCGGGAAACGAGATCCGGAACAGAGGGCGAGACCAGCCCGGTCGGGCGGCGATCGCGGACGACGGCGCGCGCGGTCGAGCTAGTTGGCGACGGCGGCGGCGCGCGCGGCCAGGCGAGCTCGGCGGTCGGCGTCGGGCAGACAGACACACGAGCGAGAACCCGGTCGGTGCCGGGGAGGAAGAAAGGAAGAAGAAGAAGAAGAAGAAGAAAGGAGGAAGGAGAGAGAAAAGAGGAGAGAGAAGAAAAGGGACGTGCGGGCAGAGGGGGAGAGAACGTGCGCGTAGGGGAGGGGCGCGGCAGAGGGAGGAGAGAGAGAGAGAGAGAGAGAGAGAGAAAATAGAATAAGAAATAATTTGAACATTCAAATATTATTTACAAACCGATGGTCCAAATTCAAAACCGAAAACGATCTACCGGTCCAAAATAAGCCTCGCATATAAAAAGGGACAAAGGCCAAATTAATTAGACCAAATTATAACGAGGGAGGTCTACTAGTCCAAATTCGCACGTAGTCAAAAACTCCCCTTTTTCCATCATTCCTGAAAATCTCAACGTTGGCTACCATAATATTGACACCGTCCAATTTATTTCGTCCCGAAACTCCCGAAAATCAACTGCCAAGTTCAGGGTCTAAATAACGGCCAAATTTGATCGAGTGCAATTCTAGCGAAATCTCTAATTTAAAATGATCATCGGGAGTGATCAGTTCCCGGGCGAGATTTTACTATAAGCACACTGACAAATTACGCGTTTTATAAATCCCAAAAATGGGCCGAAATTCGGAATGTCACAACTCCTCCCCCCTTACAAAAATTTCGTCCTCGAAATTTACAATCCAACCCAACTATCCAAATAAATTGGTGTACTGGTGTCGCATCAACTCTTCGCCTTCCCATGTCGCACCTTCGGTTCTGTGGTGCTCCTAAATCACCTTGACCGTTTCAACTGACTGCTGAGCCAACTCGGGACCCGTGATACTCTTCTCACCCACTTCATCCCAACAAATCGACGTTCTACAAGCTCTGCCATACATCGCTTCAAACAGTGCCATTCTGATACTCTGCTGATAGCTATTGTTATAGGCAAACTCAACCAAAGGCAACTGTTCTTCCCAACTGCCCCTAAAATCCAATACATATGCTCGCAGCATATCTTCCAAAGTCTGAATCGTCCTCTCAGACTGGCTATCTGTTTACAAATGATAGGCCGTGCTAAAATGTAACTTTGTTCCTAATGCCGTGTGAAGACTTTTCCAAAAAGCGGCAGTAAACTTGGGATCACGGTCCGAAGTGATTGATACCGGTACTCCATGAAGACGAACAACCTGTCGCACATATAACTCTGCCAGCCTTTCTAGCTCGAAGTCCTTTCGCACCGCCAGGAAGTGCGCTGACTTCGTCAATCTATCTACTATCACCCAAATAGAATCATGTCCCCTCTGGCTTCTCGGCAGTCCCGTTACAAAATCCATTGTGATATGTTCCCATTTCCATTCTGGGATTTCCAACGGTTGCAACATTCCATCAGGCTTACAATGTTGTGCCTTCACTTGTTGGCACGTCAAACACTTGGCCACATGCTTGGCTACGTCTACTTTCATTCCATTCCACCAATAGTGTTGACGAAGGTTCTGGTACATCTTAGTGCTGCCCGGCTGGATACTGTAATTGCTCCTATGAGCCTTCGACAAAATCTCTTCCTTAAGTCCCCAATCATCGGGCACGCATAACGTCCTCGAAACTTAAGAATTCCGTCCTCGGGCACTTGGAAGTCCGGTTTCCTCTTAGTGCATCCATCTCCAAAATCTTCTGAATCTCAGGGTCCATAGACTGCAACGCCTTAATCTTGGCTTGTGCTTCCGGTTCAATCCTTAATGTCGCCATCAGACTAGAGAGGTGTCCTACCTCGAACTTAAATTCTGAGTTCCGCGCTCCCTCCAATAAAATTCACTCTTTGACCAATAAATGCGCGATGCTCAATTTCCGACTCAAGGCATCCGCTACCCGGTTGGCTTTACCGGGATGATACAATATATCACAATCATAGTCCTTTAGCAATTCCATCCAACGCCTTTGGCTCATATTCAATTCCTGAAAACTCTTTTTGCGCTTTTCCGTCCATTCAAACTTAGTCTCCTTCTTAAGCAACCTTGTCAATGGAGTGGCTATTGCCGAGAATCTTTCCACAAATCGTCTATAGTAACCTGCCAGTCCTAAGAAGCTTCGAACCTCAGTAACTGTCGTCGGTCTCGGCCAATCCATCACTGCCTCAATCTTTGCCGGATCCACGGAGATTCCTTCTCCGGAAATTATGTGCCCAAGAAACGCTACACGGTTCAGCCAAAACTCGCACTTGCTAAACTTAGCATACAGTGCATGCTCCCTTAACGTCCGTAGAACTCTTTCCAAATGTACCTCATGTTCCTCGAAACTCTTTGAATACACCAGAATATCATCTATGAATACGATCACAAACTGATCTAAAAATTCCTTGAATACCCGATTCATTAAATCCATGAAAGCAGCGGGGGCATTAGTTAGTCCAAATGGCATTACTGTAAACTCATAGTGCCCATATCTCGTCCTAAATGCCGTTTTCGGTATATCCTCCTTAATCCTCAATTGGTGGTAATCCGTCCTCAAGTCGATCTTTGAAAATATCGATGCACCTTGCAACTGATCAAATAGGTCATCTATCCTTGGCAACGGGTACTTATTCTTAATGGTCACCTGGTTCAATTTTCTGTAGTCAATGCACAACCTCAAGGATCCATCCTTTTTCCTCACGAACAACACTGGCGCTCCCCATGGAGACGCACTCGGCGAATAAAACCTTTATCCAATAACTCCTGCGTTTGGACCTTCAATTCCTTCAATTCCGACAGTGACATCCTATAGGGCACTTTCAAGATCGGTTCTATCCCTGGGGCTAATTCACCCACAAACTCCACTTCTCTATCATGTGGCAATTCCGGCAATTCCTGAGGAAAGACATCAGGAAGATTACACACTTCGGCTATGTCCTCTAGCCTTGACTCCTTAACCAACGAGTTAATCACAAGATAGTTATCTTTCCACACCTCAAAGACGAGGCTTAATCCCTCCAATTTCAATCCAATAGTCTCCCAAATTAAATCACCCCGGTTCTTTACAAAAATCTGAAATTTCCAAGCAATACTCATCCTTCCAAACCCGTCCAAGAATATCATCAGTAATCCATAAAATCCTTAAACCGATCGCGCCTATTCACCATAAGATTGATTATAAGTCTTACATGACCACTCAAGCGATAACTTCAAAATCATCTTCTATTGTACCCAATACCATCTCATAACGCATCTAGACTTTCAAGGCGCATCATTCACTTCCTTCTCAGCCACAACATACACTTTTCCTTACGTCCTTAGTCGATTCTGATTAATCTGCGAGGCAGCTCTCGCTTAATGTCCTACCTGCGGTCGCTGCGATTACATTAGTGACCTAACCTGTCGGTTCAATAATTTCTCACTTGGTGACCTTACTGTCCACATCCACAACATGCTCCACTTCTGCCTTGGCAATGGTCATTCCTATGCCTCTTTCCATAAGACCGACATGCGGCGTTGGAGTAGTAATTCGGCTTCCCAAAGTTCTTTCTTACTATAGGGACAAATCTCCAATTCTCTGTCATAGACTTCTTCCCAAGTTCCAATTGTCCCTAACCGGCACATACCACGATCCAGAAACGGCAGCCTTTTCACTCATATCCGTGTCAACCATCGAGCTCTCTCATACAACTCATTGTAATCCCTTAAGACTCAAAAGTACTAACTGATTGCGGAATTCCGGTTCCAATCCATCCCGAAACCTCCTTGTCATATCCACATGGTCCTTGACCATCCTTGGTGCGTACATAGGCAACCTTACAAACTCGATCTCGTACTGATCGACTGACATCCGATTTTAGCGAAGCCGGAGAAACTAGGTCATTTTCTGTCCTCGCGCACTCTCTCAATGTACTTCTCATTGAAGGCCTCAATAACGACACCCCAGCTTGGAAATATGCCCTCTAAAATATCCCACTTCGGGGCCCTCTTACCAATCCTTTGCATCTCCTTAGAGTTGATATATAGCCAGGGTCACTTTCTCCTCACCAGTGCACCCGAATACCTCCAAAGCAATGTAGCCTCAGGGTCACCTTTACCATCGAACTTCAGAGGTTTCAATTTCAAATATTTTCCAACCAGCTGACGCATCTATCTGACTGCATTAACTTGCCCTTGACCTTGATTCCCAACATTTCCATTAACGGCGACAATAATGGCCTAAGCATCAGTGGCATTAGTAGCAACAGTAGCATTTCGCTCCTCAGTTTGCCTTCCCATTAAAATTCCAACTCCCTCGAGTGCCCTCGAAATCTCATCCCATCTGGAATCCTCTGCAACTCTAGCTTGCGGACCTACATGACCTCGACCTCGACCTCGACCTCAACTGCTCAAACTCACAAGGTCACACCACTCACTTACCTGCTATAATTCCCCTCGGGAATTAAAGACCTAGGCCAACTATATCAGTCTAAAGCCCTAGGCAGTGAATCACAACAATAATTCACTTAGCAGGCAGCCAATCATCAACATCACTCAATCACAACCAACAGGTTTCACGCACTTACCTCAAGTCCCGACGCACCTGCATTTCACATGTCATTGCATATAATCACTCAGCAATCACACGGTCTGGGGTATGCATGGCACACAAGACTCCTTAACTGACTACCCTAAAGTCATCGCTCCTTATCACTCCAGGCTTCGACCAACTTGGATCGAGCTGACCTTGCTCTGATACCAAATCAACAGGGATGTCACGCCCCGAACCCCAACGGGCTCGCGACACCCCTTCAACGGTCGTATTAATCGCGACGTCCCAGGACGCGTCGCCGACCCAAACGGAATACGCAAGCGGAAGCGAAATATAAATAACCCAGACGATTAACCATGACCAGGGGATAGCACTAGCATAAAATCAATATGTGCATTTTATAAAAATACTTGGCAGATACAAACGGCAGAAACACGTTCATCAAAAAAAGGGGGTAAAGGTTGGGTAACCTACTTCACTATACAAAACGGGGGCAACCAAAAAGGTGGAATGAAACATCAAATGCCCAAAGTCACTCCCGGTCTTCGAACAGCACATGACGACTATCCGTCACTCCAGTCCTGAAAATGTTTAACAACGGGGGATGAGATAAATCTCAATAAGCAGACCCCTAAACCCCACATAGGCCAATGCGTACCCAGACAAGTTCAGCATGCAATCTAACCGATTACATATATATAAAATTCACATCAATGGACTTATCTCGCCATCCAATCACATACCCACACTGCACATTAGTCAAATCATGATAATGCAATAATATCCCAAAAGTACATCACAATCACTCGAACGACATACATACGTACGTTCACCCAATTTATCCATGCACAAAACACATGCGCATCCACCCAAATTTTTCACGACCCGGGTCAACACCCCACTGTGTCAGCCCTCCGATCAATCCGGGCTCGTCCCGGTCAACACCCCACAGGACCTTTCACAAACAAACTTTCACACGACCCGGGTCAACACCCCACAGGTCAGCCCTCCGATCAATTCGGGCTCTGTCCCGGGTCAACACCCCACAGGACCTTTCACAAACAAACTTTCACACGACCCGGGTCAACACCCCACAGGTCAGCCCTCCGATCAATCCGGGCTCTGTCCCGGGTCAACACCCCACAGGACCTTTCACAAACAAACTTTCACATACTCAACATCATACAACCGAGCTCAAACGCCACTGAATCAATTCAACCCATACATACTATAAATTGATCACACTTTCAACAATTCAAGCCACAATTCGCCAAGCTTGCCCGGCCCCACCTAGGCCAACAATTCCAACTCACAACCAAGCACATTTGACTCGAAAAACGAGCTCTAAACTCGAGCGCAAGAGCAACAACGACTCAGCCGCGACATAGCCAACATAACATCATATTTTAGATCACAAACCAAGTCACAACTCATCAATATTAGCGCAAACAACCAACACGAACAATCGCCAATCGAACATTAAATCAAACCTAATCAAACACCCATGTTAACATAAGTTCTAGCACAAATACTAGTTCGAGATTAGTCACAAACTCAGCCTTGAACCGCCCCAAATCAGTCCTATTTCAGCCCCCAAAACGTCACCGATTAGACCGCCATTCTAGCATATATAGGCCCGACAAAATTCCTCACAACCCAGCCAGTATTCAGCAGCAAATGGGCACACGAACAACCACAAAATCAGTAACATACGGGCACAAGATCAGCTACCAAAATCAACCGGCATCGACCCCTAATTGGCCTCAAATTCAGCCACCCAATTCCACACTAAACAACCCTAAATCAAGTCTAGCCATACCCAAAGTCCTAGGCGAAGTTTAGGGTGTCGCTCCTCGACTTGAGCAAGAAAACGTGGCAGCGGGGAAATCGCCGGCACGGCCGCAGCGGCGGCGATCGGTGAGGCTCTCGAACACGGCCGGGCGACGGCGGCGGCAAGGGAGCTCCGGTGAGGCGGCGAGCGGCTCGGCGGCGGAGGGGGCAAGCGGGGGCCTCGCCGGAACAAGCGCAGCTCCGGCGTTCGATCGCCGGCCCACGGCGGCGGCGGAAACGGGGCGGTGAGGCGGGAACAAGGGAGGGTGGTGTCGGGTGGCCGGCCAGGCGGTGGGGTGGCGATCGGTGGGTCAAGCCGCGGCGACAGCGGGCCGCGGCTCACGGCGCGAAGGCGCCCGACACGGCCAGATCGGCCCAAGCCGGAGGGAGAGAGAAAGAGAAAGGAGTGAGGGGGACGGTCGGCTCGGGATGATCGGCGGCACGGACAGCTGGCTCGGGTCGACGGGAACACCGGCCGGACGGGCGGTGAGCGCGCGGCGGCGGCAGCGCGCAGTGGAAGACACGCGCGCGGAAGGGGTCGGGAAACGAGATCCGGAACAGAGAGGGCGACCAGGCCGGTCGGGCGGCGGCGATCGCGGACGACGGCGCGGCGGTCGAGCTAGTTGGCGACGCGGCGACGCGCGGCGCGGCGAGCTCGAGCGGTCGGCGTCGGGCAGCGAGACACACGAGCGAGAACCCGGTCGGTGCCGGGGGAGGAAGAAAGGAAGAAGAAGAAGAAGAAGAAGAAAGGAGGAAGGAGAGAGAAAAGAGGAGAGAGAAGAAAAGGGACGTGCGGGCGGAGGGGAGAGAACGTGCGCGTAGGGGAGGGCGCGGCGAGGGAGGAGAGAGAGAGAGAGAGAGAGAGAGAGAGAAAATAGAATAAGAAATAATTTGAACATTCAAATATTATTTACAAACCGATGGTCCAAATTCAAAACCGAAAACGATCTACCGGTCCAAAATAAGCCTCGCATATAAAAAGGGACAAAGGCCAAATTAATTAGACCAAATTATAACAAGGGAGGTCTACTAGTCCAAATTCGCACGTAGTCAAAAACTCCCCTTTTTCCATCATTCCTGAAAATCTCAACGTTGGCTACCATAATATTGACACCGTCCAATTTATTTCGTCCCGAAACTCCCGAAAATCGACTGCCAAGTTCAGGGTCTAAATAACGGCCAAATTTGATCGAGTGCGATTCTAGCGAAATCTCTAATTTAAAATGATCATCGGGAGTGATCAGTTCCCGGGCGAGATTTTACTATAAGCACACTGACAAATTACGCGTTTTATAAATCCCAAAAATGGGCCGAAATTCGGAATGTCACATATATACAGGATATAGCACATTCCATAATGAATCGTGTTGAATATAGGAGTCACCAATTTTTTTTTTATAATATGTATTAAACAATCAAATATGTATTAGAAGATGTTTTATTATGCCATTTCAAGTATTAAAAAAGAACCGCTACGGTTTGCTCCGTTGGCCACCTTTCTTACTTGGGAAGGGGGAGATGAGCAGTTCAATTCCCCATCTTCTCAGATGGGATTAGGGGTGGGACGTTTAGTTTCAAATGTGAGTATCGACTTTCACGCCCTACAAAGAGAAGAAATGCTTGTAAGTATCCTCTCCACGGTCGTTGTCTCTCGATCCATTCGTGAGCGCTGCCGACAAATGTGCAGAACAATTTGGTTGTCGTTGTGTCATCACAAAGGAGTCGATTTCGTGGGGAAGATGCCTCCAAAATGCGAGTTGTTCTGAGACATGATTATCTGAAAGAATTTAGCTATGGAGTTTATGAAGAATTCCCTTTGGTTGGTCAGGAGGATTTATATTTATCCACACTAAGTGATTCCTAAATCCTAATGTCTTCTAATCTAACTACGACTCCTAATACAAGTCGTTCTTAAAATGTTTGAAGTCCTGATTGGTTTAAATAACCTGGCTTACCATATCACATATGTAGATTTTTTTTTACCATGCATATCACATATATTATATATAAATATATATATCAAAATGGGACTCTTTCTCGCTAAATAAATTCTTAATTGAATAGGAATCTACTGTTCGACCAAAAAAAAAAGAATAGTAATCTACTGTTTAACTTTGAATAACAAGTCGTTCGCTCCTCGAGAACTCAGTTAACTTATACAAGCAATTATTGTCAATGCTAAATTATATTTAAAAGCTTCTTAATAGGCCTTGAGACAAGACAATGCATTGATATAATTAGTGAACTAAAGAAAAATACTATTGTTCTTGTTTGCAAAATAGACCTACTGAAATAGATGGGTCCAATGGGGTTGATGCCTGTTCAAACCTAATTTTGCTATTTAAAGTCGCTCATAAAAGAATTCTAATTGAATAATTTTCGATCCCGAACGGGCTAAGGTTTATTTATTTGTATCGCTTGTTTTGGTCGGCTATTTATCTTATTCCTTTAAATCAAATCTTACAGAGATATATCTATCCTTCAATCTATTAGATAAGTGTACAATACTCACTTGTAATCGTGTCACGTGGCTCAACTTCATGTGAACTTCTTTCATTGTTTTTTCTACAGTGTATTCTAGAATAAACCTATGTCGATGGATTGAAATTCTTAAATATTTTATGGATGTAGATTCAAAAGATAGTAACTATTTGGAGATATGTGAATGATCATGGAGTTAACCAGAGCATGAAAAATATATGGATTATATTAATCGATAGTCTAATGCATGAGCTGAAAAACTAAACCATCATAACTGAATACACATCTGACGCAGTTTTTATACATAATTTATGAAAAATCCTAATTCCTAAATGCCTTAAAAATTAATCAACTGCGTTCTCTTCAAGTCTATCCTCTTTTCCTTCCGGCTGCTCCATCTTTCGATTTCGATTTCTGATTCAAGCCGAAAAAATCCTCCGGCATCTTCTTGAAGAATGAAAAACTGGAGCCGTCGTTCCGATGTGGAAACTCCTTAATTTCCTTGAAAGCACTGGCTCGACCAGAAGCCTCGGAACCAGAATTCCTTATAGGTTTGACAACCCGGCCATCATCGTCTCCGAGTCCATTTATAAGTGAATACACAACGGATCCGATGAACTCGGCCGGCGATTGCGAGAATGGCGGTTCTACGAGATGGTCTGGACGGATGACCCTTGAACTATGCTCTTCTTGCTTCATTGAAAAGAAATTGGGTTTGCTCGCGAAGGTGAGTGCTGAATTGTTGTTCTCGTGGGACATGTCGTCTGTTAAACAACTAAGTTAGAATTTGAGAAGTTCCTTTGGATTATATATACAGCACAATTCCTAATCCTACAAGAAGTGGAATAGTAATTAGGTTTTGCTCTCACTGGCTTGGAAGGCTTCTAATCCGAGTAGCTTCCTAGTCCTAATAAGTGATAACAAAACCATGGAGATCCAACGGTTCACAAGTTTTCAATCATATTATTAATCTTCCACATGTGTCCATCTCCGCGATAACTGGATAAGCTTTGCATTCTTTGAACAATTAATTAACCATAATACATCTTAACAAGCCCAAGTTGCAAAAAAACGCCAATTCAAGAAATAAGTACAATAGAAGACCTAATATCATAGATTAAATCCGAATCGTTTTGATAAGTATAGTGAACACCCTTTTGAAATAGGTTCAATTAAGACCTAATATCATCGCCGGCGGCATTTCTTTCTCGGATAATCGTTTCACTTCAACTTTTAACAAAATTAGGCATGAAGCACAATCATGCCAATAATACAGACGATTTATGCTGTTGAATAAGGAAATAGGATTTGGTCATTTGAAATTAGATTTTGCAAAGGATCCAATTATCACACATATAGAAAACAAAAATTAAGGAAATAAAAAAGATACTTTTGACTGCATAATGAGATATCTTAAATTATTTAATCACATGATATCCTCTAAAGTATATGATCCCAGCTTATGTATAATGTCCCCCAAACTTTTCAGGATAATCTAACCCAAAAAAATTCCTACTCGTTTGGTTCTTGCCAAGATACTACTCAAGAGTCACGAACTAGAAGTTATAAATCCATGAAAATCTGGTAGCAAAGCCTTCAACACAAAGCCCTAATGCAGAAAGAGAACCGATCACCGAGAATTAGCTAACAAAACCCTAAACCAAGAAAAGCCCCAGAAACATTGTTTCCTCATGCTGTGAGGAAGTCCAAGAAAATGCATCAAACTAATGCCACCTCCTTGTTCCACTTCTTCTTCTTCTTCTTCTTCTTCTTCTTCTTCTTCTCTTGCTCCACTGCATGACCGAACTATGGCGACCACTTGACCCAGTTGCAAAATTTGCCGGCAACACTTTTCGTCCCATGTGATCTGTCCATCGATTCTTGATCATCAATTGTTTTCGATCATCATCACTTCCTCGATCATGCTCTTCCTGTTGTTCACTTTCATGGTCTGTATGTAGTTCAATCATATCCAACCTTGTTGACGATGGTTCCTCTCATTCCGCTGCTGTTTTCTTGCTTTGAATGCTGCATCATTGACGGCCTTGTACAACTCCAATCCACAGAACTCAGCTAGCGACTGAGAGAATGGGGCTTCAATGGAGAAGTCATTAATCTGAATGAGGACTGGACCTTGTTGATCATGAATCGTCTTCTTTAGATCATCGTCACTATTATGAACATTCCCATTCTTCCTGTGCCACATTGATGGCCTCGTACAACTCCAACCCACAGAACTCGGCTAGCGACTGAGTGAATGGGGCTTCAATGGACAAGAAATTCTGACTGAGGATTGAATTTTGTTGATCACGACTGTCGCTGTTTGATCGTCATCACAGTCACAAACGTTCCCTTCTGCTTGTTCAACACCAGCGAAGTTCGTGTTTGGTCATCTCCAAATTCATTGACAATGGCATCATTATTAGTCACTCCTGCTCGTTGCACTTGCAGTCTTCTTGCTTTAATCTCGACTTTGATGGCCTCGTGCAACTCCAACACACAGAACTTGGCTAGCAACTGAGTGAATGGGGATTCAAAGGACAAGTCGTATCGCATGAAGTTTGAATCTCGAGATTCTGAATCTGTTGCTCGTTCCTCTAGACCGAAGAGAAGTGATTCTCTGGGTCTTGTCGAGAACAAACTGCCGTCACTTCGATGGTGGTTGTTGTTCATTGATCTCTCCATTTGGGGATGAAGCGTATGAAAAATTTGGAAGACTGCGGAGATTTTTCTCAAAAAATCGCTCTTAGATATAAGGCTTTGTGTTTTTCGGCAAGCGTTGAAGGTCTGTATACATGAAGAGTAAATTGAGCGCCAAATTTTTTTAAAAGGGTTTATTTATGGGAAAATGACCCTGAAGTTTTGTTTTATATTGTATGTGCTCCTTAATAAAAATTTTAATTCAATCTTTTCGTTAAATTTTTGAAGTTTCAATCAATGTAATCCTTCTGTTATAAATTCTAAACACAAATAGTTAGAGGTTGCAGTTTTCCCACTGCTCAACATAATAATCTGATTATAAAGCCACCCTTTTTCCACTTTATTTATGATTAAAACACTCTTTAACACAGTATTCTAACAATATTGCCCGTTATCGGTCCCACATTTTAGCATCTATTTGTCCCTTTATTGATTTCCTATTTCTTTAATTGTGGGTCTCACATCCACTTTCCATAATCATTTCTCTTTTGCTTTTTGGGTCAAACTCTATTCTCCCTCAATAAGCAATGAAATAAAGAATCATGAAGGTCATGTCCTCGTGCTCGCATATCCTAGGTAGGGCCAGATCAACCCACCACCGGGACGTTGACAAATCCCTTGTTAGTATTTGCGGAAGCGTGATTTGTTTTGTAAGTGAGTGAGTGATTTAGTGAGTACAAGTGTTGGTACGTGGACTTGAAGCAACAGTAGAACAAAACTTTTGATAGTGGAAGACAAGTAGGAAACAAAGAAGACAAAAAGTATTGTATTATGAAGGCTTTGTACAAGGGACTTAGTTTTTTTCTTCTGATAGGTGTGTATCCTTCAAGTGGAGAGGGGTTGGCTATTTATAGCCCTCTTCCACCGCCACTAAGGAAAAATCTATAGCATGTTACATAGATATTTTTCTAGAATTTTCTACACATGTCTCATTAACCTTCTAGAAATATCAAAGATTTTTTCTAGAAACTTTTCTAGAAATATCTTAGATATTTCTCACAACTTTCTAGATTATTCATTTAAATATCTATTCTCCAAAAATCTTGAGCATACTAGAAACTTCTAGAAATTGGATCACTATTTCAACACTCCTCCTTGATCCAATTTCGAGAAACTCCAAGCATGCTTCTTAACATCTCGAACTTGACCAGCGGTAGTGCTTTAGTGAATATGTCCGCGACTTGATCTTCGGTCTTGCAATATTTGAGCTCGATCTCTCCATTATATTGCACTTCACGGATGAAGTGATATTTGATGTCTATGTGTTTGGTTCTTCCATGGAAGACAGGATTTTTTGATATGGCGATCGCAGACTTGTTGTCGCAAAATATTGGAGTTGATTCCGTTTGTGCTTCTCCAATGTCTTCTAGAATTCTTCGAAGCCATATTGCTTGACTAGTAGTCGTAGCAGCCGCGATATATTCAGCTTCTGCAGTAGATTGTGCCACTGAGTCTTGTTTTTTAGATGCCCAAGAGAATATTCCAGAGCCCAGTGTGAATGCATAGCCAGTGGTGCTCCTCCTATCGTCAGTTGATCCTGCCCAGTCACTGTCTGTGTAGCCAACGAGCTTAGCAGTTGAACTTGGCCGATACCAAATGCCATAATCTGTCGTTCCTCGTATGTATCTTAAAATTCTCTTGGCAGCTCCAAAGTGAATTTGACTCGGACTCTGCATGAATCGTGATAGTAGACTTGTTGCGTATATGATGTCCGGTCGTGTAGCAGTGAGATATAATAGACTACCAATCAGACTTCTGTAGAGGGTGGCGTCGGCTTTTTCTGCTCCATCTTCCTTTAATAGTTTCTCGTTTGTCACAAGTGGTGTTGCAACTGTTTTGCAATTATTCATCTTGAATTTCTTAAGGAGGTTCTCGGCATATTTCTTCTGTGAGATAAAAACTCCTTCATTTTGGTTGATCTCGATACCGAGGAAGTAGCGCATCAAGCCCAAGTCCGTCATCTTGAATGTCTTCATCATTTCTTCTTTGAATTCTTGAATCATCTTTTCATTGTTCCCTGTATATATAAGATCATCCACATACAAAGAGACAATGAGAGTGTCGGACTTACCTTGGGTCTTGATGTAGAGCGTTGGCTCACTCATGCTCCTCCTGAATCCTTGCTTGGTAAAGTATTCGTCTATTCTGCTATACCATGCTCGTGGTGCTTGTTTTAACCCATAGAGGGCCTTCTTGAGCTTGAGGACTTTTTCTTCTTGGCCTTTGATGGTAAAGCCTTGTGGTTGTTCCACATATATTTCTTCTTGAAGATATCCATTAAGGAATGCAGACTTTACATCTAGTTGATAGATCTTCCATTCCTTTTGTGCTGCTAAGGCTATGAGTGCCCGAATAGTATCAAAGCGTGCAACAGGAGCGAAAGTTTCAGTATAGTCAATACCTGGTTGTTGCAAGTATCCTTTCGCCACGAGCCTTGCCTTATGCTTTTGAATTGATCCATCTACATTGAGCTTTGTCTTGTAAACCCACTTGACACCAATGATTTCTTTGTCGTCGGGGCGATCGACGAGCTCCCACGTTTCATTCTTCTCTATCATCTTGATTTCTTCCTCCATGGCCTTAATCCAAACTTCTTCTTTGGTAGCCTCTTCATAGTTCTCTGGTTCTAAAGCTGCAAAGTTGCATGTTTCATAAACTTTTCTAAGAGATTTTACCCTTAAAATAGGAGATTCTGAAGTAGATTCTTCTTGTGTTGCGCCAGGAGAGGATGGTGGTGTTACGTCTTGAGTGGTTGAATCTGGCACTTCACCTTCATCTTGTGATGTTGAATCCTCTCGAGCAGGTTGTTTGTCTGGCAAGTTGACATACTTCTTCTCAATCTTTTCGTCCTCCCAATTCCAGGCGCCATTCTCGTCAAATTCGATGTCTCGACTGATCATGAGCTTCTTAGTTCTTAGGTTGTAGACCCGATAGCCTTTTGATTGGTCGCTGTAGCCGAGGAA
This sequence comes from Syzygium oleosum, assembly GCF_021117445.2. Taxonomy (NCBI): domain Eukaryota; kingdom Viridiplantae; phylum Streptophyta; class Magnoliopsida; order Myrtales; family Myrtaceae; genus Syzygium; species Syzygium oleosum. The sequence goes on along the minus strand of NW_026607510.1, from coordinate 1,564,450 downwards.
GATTCCTTTTTCTGTCTTCTCATCTAGCTTGCTCCTCTTTTGAGCAGGAATGTGGACGTAACATATGCAGCCAAACACCTTGAGATGCTTCGCTGAAGGCTTCCGTCCACTCCATGCTTCAACCGGAGTTTTATTTTGGACTGCTTTAGTTGGACATCTGTTTAAGATGTATACCGCCGTATAGACTGCTTCTGCCCAAAACGTGTTGGGAAGGCCTTTCTCCTTTAGCATAGACCTTGCCATCTCCATGACGGTTCTATTCTTCCTTTCTGCTACTCCATTTTGCTCCGGGGCGTAGCCAACAGTTAGTTGATGATGAACTCCTTCATCTTCACAGAATTTATTGAACTCCCTTGAGTTGTATTCCGTGCCTCTGTCGCTCCTTAGAACTTTGATTCTGCGGCCACTTTGATTTTCGACGTGGTTCTTGAATTTTCTGAAAATAGAGAAGACCTCCGATCTTTCTCGAAGAAAGTAGACCCACGTCATTCTTGTGTAGTCATCGATGAATAGGATGAAATATTTATTTTGACTGGGTGTGAGGGTCCTCATTGGACCACACACATCCGTATGCACTAGCTCCAATGGCTTCTTAGCTCTCCACGCACCTCCAGATGGGAAGGATTGTCTTTGTTGTTTTCCAAGCAGACAGCCTTCACAAACATCTGAAATTTCTGAAATAGCTGGAAAATCTCTCATCATTTTTTTTTGATGGAGAACTTTTAGCCCAGCAAAGTTGAAGTGGCCAAATCTTCGATGCCAAAGCCATGAATCATCAAGTTGAGCTTTCATGGCTACATCTCTGATATATTTCCATTGAATAGGAAAATTCCTATTCTCCATCTTAACAGAGGCAATGATATTTTTATATTTATCATAGATAATGCAGGCATCTTCTCTAAAGTATAGAGAATACCCACTTTGAATCATTTGGCCCACGCTCAATAAATTTTGAGCAAGACTGGGGACAAGATATACATTGTGAATATATTTTGGGCCTTTATTTGTTTCAATGGCTATAGTGCCTTTTCCTTTTACTTCGACCAATGTGCCATTGCCCAATTTCACTTGGGATTTCACCGACGTATCAATATCGGTAAATATAGATTCATCCCCCGTCATATGATTGCTACACCCACTATCAATGTACCACGTATCATTTTTCTTATCATTTGCCGCTTGGCCTGCGTAGAATGTGTTGTCTTCAGTTTCTTTTTCTTCAACGTAGTTGGCTCGATTATTTGTTTTCGAGCGACAATTCTTTTCTACGTGGCCATATCTTTTACAAAAGCGGCATTGTGGTTTATTTTTAAACCAGCAATCTTTCTCTAGATGATTAGTGTTCTTGCAAATTCCACAATGTGGGTATTTTTCCTTTTGGATAGTTTCTCCTCCTTTTTTACTTTTCCATAAGCTCCTTCCACCATTTTTAGATTGATGAGACCGTATGTTTATTTTGGACTGAAAGGCACTTTCAACTGAATCTTCATCTTGTGCCATCAATCTTTTCTCATGTGCTTCTAGAGAGCCAATTAATTCACTTACTGACAGGGTCGTTAAATCTTTAGTTGCTTCTATAGTTGTCACAATAAGATTATACTTTCTAGTAAGTGACACTAGTATTTTTTCTACGACCCTTTGATCAGCGATTTCATCTCCATAGGCTCTCATTTGATTAACTAGTTCTTTTAATTTCCCACAGTATTCTTGAACGGTCTCATTTACTTTCATTTTAGAATTCTCAAATTCTCTTCTTAGAGTTTGAAGCCGAATAGTGCGTACCTTTTCTGATCCTTGGAATTCATCTCGTAGTGTTTCCCATGCCTTCTTTGCTGTCTTCGCTCCAATTATCCTCGGAAATACTGTTTCCGAGAGTGCTTGCTGAATAACACATAGTGCCCTTGCATCCTTTTGTAGTTGATCTTTTGGAACACTTGCACCTTCTTGTGGAGCCTCATAACCCTTTTCTACGATGTCCCATAAATCTTGGGCCATCAAGAAAGTCGTCATTTTAATGCTCCAATAGTCGTAATTATTCCCATCGAAAATAGGAATGGGAAATGAGGATGATGTAGAGTTGGCCATAGTTTAGTTGTTGGATAGTTGAATGGGTAGTTTTAGGAACGGGTGGTTCGGACAAACGCCCAATACCAACCAAAAACGTGGCTCTGATACCACTGTTAGTATTTGCGGAAGCGTGATTTGTTTTGTAAGTGAGTGAGTGATTTAGTGAGTACAAGTGTTGGTACGTGGACTTGAAGCAACAGTAGAACAAAACTTTTGATAGTGGAAGACAAGTAGGAAACAAAGAAGACAAAAAGTATTGTATTATGAAGGCTTTGTACAAGGGACTTAGTTTTTTTCTTCTGATAGGTGTGTATTCTTCAAGTGGAGAGGGGTTGGCTATTTATAGCCCTCTTCCACCGCCACTAAGGAAAAATCTATAGCATGTTACATAGATATTTTTCTAGAATTTTCTACACATGTCTCATTAACCTTCTAGAAATATCAAAGATTTTTTCTAGAAACTTTTCTAGAAATATCTTAGATATTTCTCACAACTTTCTAGATTATTCATTTAAATATCTATTCTCCAAAAATCTTGAGCATACTAGAAACTTCTAGAAATTGGATCACTATTTCAACATCCCTCCTCCTTAACCACCTCCATTTCCGCGGCTATTGATGTGACTCGCTCAATCACATTGTAATTCACACTCTAGACCAAATCCTAATGTCATGGTCATCATTTTGTGTTTATTGCTTGCTGAATATTATTAATCCGTTTGGGCACAAGGTCCTGCACCATCCGGAGAATTCCAGGAAGTTGAAGGTGAAAGTGAAGAAAGAAGAAGATCCAGACTGGAACGCAATCAGAGAACGCAAGAAAGAGCGGTAGGTTTTCATTTTGGCAATTTTTTTTCTGCAACTCTGAAGTGTGTGCTTTTTCAGCTGAAGGCATTTCGAATGTTGAGTGTATTATGTTTTTACTCTTTGCATGTTTTATTCAGGCCAAAGCACTTGCTGAGAAAAATCAGCGTGATCTTCAGACTCTAAAGGAACAGGAAGAGAGACATGTAAGAGGCTTGAGTTTCCCACTCTGTGTATAGTTTCACCAAGATGCCGTAGGTTTTCTATCATACTTATTTGATGTTGTGGCTGTGACATGGGAAAGGTGGAGTTATCAATGTAGCCCCTCAAAGTGGAATCAATATGACCCCATTTGATATGTTATGCTACAATTTCTATCCGATGTTTAAGGAAAGTGATAAGTAGAGTAGGAGGTGTAGTTGCTGTAGTGGGGATTATAATGGGTGTTAGAATCGGAAAGCAACACAGGGACTTAAGTGCATAGACTGAACCCCTCCCCCCCCTCCCCCCCTCTCTCTCTCTCTCTCTCTCTCTCTCTCTCTGTGTGACATGATGTTAGTTAGTTATGCCTCATTACTTCCCAAAAAGTTGTCTTCATGGTGCCCATAAATGCTTGGAGTTGCATATCTTTGCTTGTGACTAATTCCTCTTGCTTCTGATTACGCATTTATCTTCTCGGTGAAAAGCTATATCCTCTATGCCTCTATGGCTATTTGCTGACACTCCTGCTATTAAGTTTTCCTTAAGTTAACGTTAACCGCTTATCTGACAAATTCCTTCAGAGGATTGCTGAAACACTGGATATTGAGATAAAGCGCCGGGCTGCTGGAAAAGAGGGGAACTTGCGTGCTCTGCTATCCACTTTGCAATATGTAAGTTTTTTTTTCGCTAAATCTTTGCAATATGTAAGTTAGATGTGTTCCTCCATGTTCTTTTCCCTGTTGTGCATTGCTTGCAAAAATACAGGCTGCATCTTCTGGTACTCATGCTCTGGGACGTCAAGAAGTCCCATGAGGACTTAAATTAGTGTAGCGAACGCATGCTTTTTAGGTAAATGATGCTTTGGACGTGGCCTGAGTACTTTAGGCTTTGTTTTCTTTATTTAATGATACTGGCATTGGATGGGTGCAACAACAAGTGTTATGCAATCTTCTGTTACTCATCCTTTGGGACATCAAGAAGTCCCATGCGGACTTCTATCAGTGTAGCTGTTGTATTAATACGCATGCAATTAGGTAAAATGATGCTTTGGACGTGGCCTGAGTACTTTTAACCTTTATGTTTTCGGATTAACTGATATCCGTATTGGACGGGATGCAACAACAAGAGTAAGACAAATACACAGGGGAGAGAATAGGCACCCATCTGCATTGAAGCTGTTACTATCTCCTGTCTTGGTTTCATTATAGAATAGATTTGTTAAAAGAATGCATGGTTTATTCAGACGCGATCTTTTGGTATACAAGTAATGGAGCATTAAATATTTTTCCTCACCAGAGCCAAAAACTGATGTTCCCCGTTTTCAAAGCTCCAAAAAAAGAGGTGGATTTTATGTGGTTCAATATTGAAATTTGCGGTGGTAAATTTGGCTGAATATGGGATGGCCATTCTTCTTTAGCATTTCACTCATGACGAGTTCTTGAGATCCTTGAAGTCAGTATGTATAACATGGGATTATTGGATAATTATAGCAGGATTTTAATAGATGACACAATAATGCACTTGAGTCCTAAAACTCACTTGTTGGATTTAAATCATCAAACTTGTCACAGTCGTTCATTTTAATCCTTCTGTTAACTCTGTTTGGCTTTAGTGGATGGAAGATCTACGTGGCTTCTTTTTTTTCCTTAAAGGCCACAAAAAGAGGGCCACATGGCGTTTCTAGGACCCAAGTGCATCTAAGTAGTTTTAGGATTTAGATGCACTAAGTGAAAGTTTTAGGACACAAGTGCATTATCATAACAGATTGTAGGACTTACCTTGTCATTGTTACTATAAACACAATAGGGAGATGTCTGAGTGTTCTTCTTGAATGGCAGTTGTGGCACTCTCTCACAGTAATCAAATGCTTTTCATTGGAAAGCAGTACATAGGAAACAGTTTTGCATGAAAAAGATGTAGGTGCAAACTTTGTGTCAAGTGCCTACAATAAACACAGCAAACCCAGAAGATTTAAATCTGCTGGCAGTGATAAGAGGGATCGTGCACTTACAGAAATTCCTCATTGGTCTACTTGATAGAGAAAGTAGCTACTTTCTTGCTTCGTGTGCATGAGTTCAGATGTTTTTTGCTTTAAAAAATTGTACTGGACACATTGAGGTTTAAGGAAGATGCTCCGAAGAAATACTGCTTGTGAGCCATGTTAAACTGATAGCATTGTTGAGCTTTTGCTGACTTGATCTGGATGTACTCCTGCATAGGACTGTTTTGCGTATTTTTAAGCTACCTGCTTGTTTTTAAGCTACCCTGTGTTTATCGGCATATATCACCCAAAGTTATTTATTAGACATTTTGCTCAAATCTCATATCAACTTTTTATGATTGTATCCTCTACCATTTATTTCTCTTTTTCAATTGTTTGAAGAATACCTTTCTGGTGATAAGGCTAAGCAATTTCTGTTAATCATATTCTTATTAGGTGCTCTGGCCTGAATGTGGTTGGGAACCTGTTTCTATGACGGATTTGATTGCTGCTGCTTCAGTTAAAAAAGGTCTATAGGAAGGCAACTTTGTGTATTCATCCTGACAAGGTGCAGCAAAAAGGTGCCAATCTTCAGCAGAAATATATTGCTGAGAAGGTTATTGACCTCCTTAAGGTATTTAAAACCCAAGAGCTTTGAAATTATCATCTTATTTTTTTGGTGGACTGAAAAGCATTAGGACAGTTTCACAAAAATAGCATTGCTAACATCGGAAAAATACAAAATGACTCTAGTCTTACACCCATTCATTGGCATGCCATAAGCCGCAGCCATGATGCAGTAGATTGTGTGTCTTAATCTTGATGTTATGCTTTTCTTTGTATTCTATGGTTGGAGAGTAGGGTTAGTCCCATATTATCAGGTTTGAATGGAGGGTAGGTCCTCCATTTGCATCTGATTCTATTATGCATGTGGAAATCAGTTAATTTTTTTTTTTTGTAATGTACGTCATTGGATTTGGCAACTTTTGCTTTGCCATTTTTTTAGGAAATACCAGCTACACAAACTGATCTGCTTGTTTTCTCATTAGTTATGAAAATTTTGTCGACGGAAAACATTAAGACATTTGGAAAAGAGCTCATATAAAGAAAATGCTCATTTGCATGATTGAGAAGTTATTACAAGGTTACATTTTGGATGCTTTATTTAATGTTCTAAATCATTTTAAAGATCATTAAAAGAAGATCCATCCTCTTCAAAGACTCCATTTTTTTTTTTCCTTTCCTTTTGGGTACTTACCAAATGAGGAATAACAGTGGGAATTTTCTCCAAAAAATAAAAAATTGGTAGGAAGTTTCTTCATCTTTTGGCATGTGAATACCCTGCCAGGTCTGCAATTCTGGTTCCCTGATCTTGCAGTGGTGCCTCTTTATCATTCTTTGCGCTTCTGGAAGTCCCTTATTCTTTGTTGGTTTTCCGTAAACATAATACATCATTAACAATTCTTTTGGAGGAGGGTAAATGACCCTTCTGAAGATTCTCCCTCAGCGCTCTCTACTTTTGGTAATGTTTGCTCCATGTGATTATGTGGGAAAGAAGTTTTTTTTTTTGGGTCAAAGCGGGGAAAGAGGTTTTTACTACTTTTATGGGTGCCATTTGGTTCTTGTTTCGTGGTTTTAGTAATACGACATTCCAATGTCAGCGTTGATTATGAATTGTCCTTGTTATTACAGGAAGCTTGGAACAAATTTAATTCAGAGGAGCTCTTTTGAATTTTTGAGACAACCTTTCAGCTTCAAGCTATTTTAAGCAAGCGTACCATTTCTTTCCTTGGCGGATACTCCTGGAGGACAATGAATGTCTGAGGAATATAATCTTGCCAATATTGCACCCATTTTGAAATACAGTATATTTAAGGAAATTTATCCTCAGAAGCTGCCGAAACCGTTCTCCTCATAGCCAATGATTTACTCAGGGTTACCAAACAAGTACATTCACTCAGGGACTATAAGGATCTTGGTGATCCTTATGTTGTAGGTTACGGAATGGAAGATCCTGTGGTCGCGCCTGCAATGAATTCCCTCCGCATTGTCTGAGTGAGGAGGCTCAAACGCATTGCCTTTTGGAATCCCCCACCCAGCAAATATAATAGCATTGCGTATACATCTCATGGAATTGGAACATTAACATCCATACCAGATTGCTGGTATACTTGTGAGAGATTTTTAGCATGGGTAAATTGTCGATATTCCCCTTTGAGGTTTTTAGCTAGCGAACCCCCTCCACTTTGAAAACAGTGAAAGCAGTCCCCATGCTTTTGATATTGGTGATAAAAGTCCCTCTGTACCCTTTCCCTTATGCGGTAGCATGTGAGATTGCTACTTCACCAGATACCTAAGTCCAATAGAACTGTTGTCAAAAGTAGGATGGAGGTTTCACCAATATCCAAAGCTTGTGGACTAACTATACTAATTTTAGACTGTCACGCCCCGAACCCCTACGAGCTCGCGACATCTCCTGCTCCGGTCGAAATAATGCGACGTCCCAGGAACGTCGCCGACCCAATCCAAACATCAGAGCCACATGCGGAAGCGGATATAAAAACCCCGGATAAAAAGATGACGACAACGGGGTAGAACACCACAACAATCAAACAACAACATCTTCATACAGCACCAAACATACAAACATCATATTACAGACATAAATACAGACGAACATACTCCGCCACCGTTTTAGCAAAAAATCAAGGTCTGGTTAACTTAACTTCCCTATGGGTCAACCCGATTTACACAACCCCTAAAATATCCTAGTGAAAGCCTACTGGTCGCCCTTCCGCTCTGCTTCTGATTCTTCGGGTTTGAGCGTCCGGACACTCACCTGCAATTCCACCAGGCACCAAAGGCGGTTCCTCGAACTTCCAAAAAGAGGAGGCAAACTTCCCGGGTCTAAGGCTGGGGGTCTGAAAGTGGCGGTTATACAACCGTGAGACGAATCTCAATAACTGTACAACCCCAAACCCCACGTAGGCACTCACGTACCGCCAGACGAAAACACACATAACACACAATGATCAGCCAAACTAACAATCACATGCGACCCTACCTGGAATTTCTCACGCACGTCCCTGCACGTTAGTCAACCACACAGCCAGTATGCCACAGAAATACATCACCGCCGCGCGCGTGCCCCGATTATAGAGCAAAACCCACTTGGGCACGTCCCATACCATGCCTAGCAGTTTTTACCCCATAATCGAGCATCACACCACGCGATACAAACACACTCGCACACCAACTCACACCACACGCCACTTTCTTAATTTCACTCGTCCCGCCAATTCTTGCTCATTCTCAGCCTTTCCACCACTACCGCGCCCGCGTAAAACGCATCAAGCCAACGTTCTTCTGACCTCGTCAGGCATCGTCACCCCGTCGGGCCGAGCATCGTCACCTCGTCAGGGACGGCATCGTCCCGCGTAAACGTACACGCCTCAGGACGGAATCCTACACACACTTTCCTTCTACCGCGCCCGCGTAAAATGCATCAGGCCAACGGTCTTCTGACCACGTCAGGCATCGACACCTCGTCAGGCCGGGCATCGTCACCTCGTCAGGGACGGCATCGTCCCGCGTAAACGTACACGCCTCAGGACGGACCTTTTTCCAATCAATCCTACACATCCGAACCTTCGTTCCACACTCTCTACACGTACCACGCCACCACACAAACACACTGCCAAACATACACACTTCACACACATTTCACATTTACACAACCTCGTCACGTGAACACTACACAAACACCCAAGCTTGGCACGCGAACTCAATGCGCAATCACGCCACCACACCTCACAGCCACACAATCACACATACGAGCTCATTCAAGCATCAAACTACCAGTCAAAATGCCATGACAACACCGAATAATTCTCGAGAGAGAGAAAAACCGAGAATATATAAAATCGGGTCAAAACTGGGCAGTTTACACAGTGACCGAAATCCCAATAAAATAAATAGTAAACGAACTCCAAAAATTCTAAATTTTGGATATGTAATAAAAAACATCTTGATCAACATTTCTTATGAAGAACACGAAATCCAGTTCAATCTGTAACCATGCCTTTTTGTCCCTCGAAGTCAGACCAAAATCAGTTCGCTCAAACAGACCGTTTTGTCCTCAAAATACATTTATTTCAACATCCAGATCACCTTGAAAAGCTTTGAAATTTTTATATGTTATAGCCACAAATGTTCCCAACAACTTTTGTGAAGGAAGTATTTTGAAAATAGGCCTGGAAAAATTTATAAAAATTCGAACAGACCCGAAGGTCGGGTGAACAGTAAATCGGGCAGTTTTATTTCGTTCCAAAGATGGACTTCCGAATGGCATCAAATGATTTCCAAAATTTCCCAAATTAAAATATGTTATACTTCAAGATGTTGGGAACAACTTTCATGAAGAAACCTTCCTCAAATTCGGGCCACACAAGTCACAGTAAAAATAACAAAAATCAGCGACGCAACAGCAACCTAACTGGAAATCAGCCAACACACACCACCGAGCAAACCAGCCACTAAACTCACCCTAAACCGAGCCCTAAACAAGCCTAACAATACCCGAGGTCCTAGGCGACATTTGGGGAGGTCACTTACCTAAGAAAGACGAGACGAACGGGCTGAATGGGTGGCTGAAATGGGCAGAACAGCAGCAGCAGCAGCAGCAGCAGGTGGTAATGGGAGGAACAAGGATGAAGAGAATGAGAAAGAGGGAGAGAGAGAGAGAGAGAGAGGGGAGAGGCTGATCGTGAGGGTTCTGGCCAGAATGAGAGGGAGGAGAGAGAGAGAGAGAGAGAGAGAGAGTGAGAGAGAGAAAAAAAAAAGCTGATCGTGGGGGTTCTGGCCAGAATGGGGAGGAAGAGAGAGAGAGGAGGGTCAGCTGGTTAAAAATAGTGGCCTAGCGGCGTCACGTGTCGCGATCCTACTCGATTTGACCAAAATACCCCTAATCTAACGGTTCTAAAGAGATAGGATCAAATAATTGAGGGGTAATATCGTCTTTGGCCCCTAATAATGCAGCTGATAATTATTCATAATTATCCCAAATTATTTCCCAAAATTCGGAACTGAAACGGCCAATGGTTAAAATGGTCATTTTTCCGGTCCCGGGTCGAAATTCCATTTTTCGCCCGTACCGACCCCAAATGTGTGTGGCCAACATAATATGGCATCGGAATCGTGAAAATAGCTTCTTAAGCCCTCGAAAATCGACTGCAAAGTCCTGGGAATAAAATAATATTATTTTTCACTTCCGAGCCAAAATTCCAAATTTTGACCGAAATCACTCTAAATGTCCGTGGCCACCCCAAAATGGCATCGGCCTCGAAAAATAACCTCAAACAGCCTCAAAATCCAACATCGGTGTCCACAGGGGCAAAATCATAATTTTCCCGGTCCCGAACCGAAATCCATTTTTTTGCAGAAATGGTTGGCCCCAAGGTTGGCCAAGCCAAAAACGTCATCGGCCGCTCAAAATTGTCACTTTCAAAATTCTCGATTCCCGGGCCCGAATTCCAAGAAATGACTGAATTGAACAATCACGACTTTAGCTTATCTCTGGCTAACGGGTGGCTCATTGGGATTACGCGCTCTCGACCCGTGACCTACACCAAGTCAAATCACGTTTAAGCTTACTCTACCTGGAACGACCTTGATTGTCATATAATTGCGAGGGTCTGTCACTAGTGCCCTTCGGACACGATCAATCAAATAGACCGGTCTCGGTTGGCTCAAAATATTCCCTCGTCAATCGATATGGTCGAAGCTCGAACCAAGGTCGAGTTCTTTGGTCGTGCGAACTCAATCCCGTACTGGCCTTACCCCTAAGGTTAGCATCCCGTGAATGCGCATTTCCGGGTGAGATCTCACTATAGTGCATTGATCAATATTCATTTCTTAAATCCTAGGAAAAGGATCGAAAATTCAGACTGTTACATAGACTAGAGGGGTCGCTGGCTAAAATTGCGCAAGTAGCGGAGGTGTCTCGACGATTAAGCCCTCTGTTTTGGTTGTATTCAGATTATTGTCTATAAGGAACCTGAATGGCGACGGGTACTTCCCTTTGATTAGTTTCTTTTCCTCTCTTCATGAACAGGGATTCTACAATCGCTCAGCCCGGTTATTATAGTCTACTTTAGCATTGAAGCAGATGGGTTTCTTTTAGTTTTTAGAGATTTTTGGATATGGTAGATGTCTACAGAGGATTTACTTTTTCCAGGGAAATGTGCAGGGCAATCTATGACTTCAATTGGGTCTGAATGCAATGGAACAATGAAACATTCTATAACTAAAACTGCCCTAAAACCTATTGGGAATACTTAGTTTGGGTTTGGTTTTTCTGACACCCTTGGCTGCTGGCGCTAACATACAAATTGTAGTAATTTCTGCGAGACGTCGAGCAGATCTTACTAGGCATTGAGCAATCCAGATCAGAGCAGCTTCATTACCTCCTGGCCGGTGGCCAAGTCATGATCAATCAAACAGAACTAACTTAGAGAATTTGTAATGGTGGTTCCCACTATCGGGATCATTATAATCATCGTCAATAAACTAAGATCTACTTTGCCTAAAGCCGCTCAATCGGGTGATTAGCATTAAAATTAAGGATGGGAGGAGTGAAAGATAAGAAGATTTCAAATAAGTACGAGGATTCAATTCACAAGTCGACTATATTAGCTGGTTGAATATCTTTAAATAAGACTGCTGAGTGTTGACTAAGACAGTGTTTTGTTCAATGTCCTAACCAATTTCCATCCTCCTTTAATGCACGATTCTTTCATATTGATCCTGACTCAATTTTCCGCTCCAAGGGAACTCAAAGGTCGAAGACTACCGACGGCTAGAGTGAATTCAAGCATACAAAGCGATCAGAGAAACCCGAGTCACGGTTCAATTCGACTCTTGATTCCGTGTTCGACTCGGGCTCCAACTCATCATCGAGCTTACATGATGATGATAACGTATTTGATCGCATGTTGGGATCAAAGAGCTCTTCTATTTTGAGTGGAAGTGATCATTTTCATTACATTTAGCTGGATTTTGGGTAAAGGAGCGGTGGCTACCAAGGAAGTAATAACACCTAAAGAGGCTAGAGCAATGCCTAATTGAAAATGAATCGAATTATTGATTGTGTCATAAAGACCTTTATGTCCACGCCCCAATCGCACCCCCCCCCCCCCCCCCGGAGGAATATGTGCTTCTCAAAGATCTTTTATACTGTGCCCAATCCCGAAATTAGTTCTATACATATGACCAGCAACGAGAAAAAGAAATGCAATAGCTAAATGATAATGAGCAATATCAGTCAACCAAAAACTTTGCGTTTGTGGATGGAATCCCCCTAGAAGGGTTAGAATGGCAGTTCCTGATCCTTTGGTAGTGTCGAGGTGAATGGCAATCAGCCTTAGCAGCATTTTGTTGAATTGATACCTGGATCCGATCTAATATCTTCTTCGATAAACAGGTAGTTTTTTGTTTTCAGTCGACTTTTATGCTCAATTCACCTTATAATGTTTTGATTGATCATATGGTCGAAGTTATACGTCAACTTGGTGAACACGTTGTAATTTTGGGAGACTTTCATGTCAGCCATACACTAAGGCTGCGCATGACAACGATTCTGTGCCCGGGAACAGATTCTGCTCAAAAATGATTCTTTTTTATTCTGTGCCCGGAATTGATTTCGAGCATTTTAAGGCGTTTGTTAACAGCCCAAAATTCCATCCTTGGAATAGAAAAAGAACAAAAATGCGTTTGGTAATGCCACAAAATTTCTTTTTATTAATAATATTTTTAAATATTTTAATATTTCTTTCTTTTTTTTCTTTTTTTTTCTTTTCCTCCTTGGCCATAGCCTGCTCGCCGGCCATGACCGGTAAAATATTTTTTTATTAATAATATTTTTATTAAAATTATTTTTTTTTTTGCCATGGTCTGGTCGCCGGCCATGACAGGTAAAATATTTTTTTATTAATAATATTTTTTATTAAAATATTTTTATTAAAAATATATATTTTATTTTTTTTGGCCATGGCCTGGTTGCCGGCCATGGCCGGTAAAATATTTTTTTTATTAATAATTTTTTTTATTAAAATATTTTTATTAAAAATATACATTTTTATTTTTTTGGGCCATGGCCTGGTCGCCGGCCATGGCCGGTAAAATATTTTTTTTATTAATAATATTTATTATTAAAATATTTTTATTAAAAATATATTTTTTAATTTTTTTTTGCCATGGCCTGATCGCCGGTCATGCCTGGTAAAATATTTTTTTTATTAAAATATTTTTATTAAAAATATATTTTTTCTTTTTTTTTGCCATGGCCTGATCGTCGGTCATGGCCTGTAAAATATTTTTTTTATTAATAATTTTTTTATTAAAAATATACATCTTTATTTTTTTTGGCCATGGCCGGTAAAATATTTTTTTATTAATAATATTTTTTATTAAAAATATATATTTTTTCTTTTTTTGCCATAGCCTGGTCACCGGCCATGGCAGGTAATATATTTTTTTCTTTTTTATGGCCATGGCCGGTAAAATATTTTTTATTAATAATATTTTTTATTAAAATATTTTATTCTCGTCAGATCCAGCAAGGGCGGTCAGGCTGGACATTAGAAGCTAAATTAAAAATCAAGAAAAGAAAGAAGAAAAAAAAATTGATTCTCAAAATTGTTCCCAGAATCAAGAAGCTACTTTTTTTTTTATTCTTGATTCTGCTCCAAAATTAATTATGGGAACAATTTTTGATAAAATTGTGCCCAGAATCAAAAAATTAAACAAACGCATTTCTGTTCCCAAACTGATTCTGGGAACAAAAGAACAGAATCAAACACTGTTTGGCAAGTTGTCATGCGCAGCCTAACTGTGACTTTCATGTCGAACGATTCCATCGAGCAGCCAGCCTCCTGTTCACACTAATTTTTAATCTAGGTGAACCGCGAGTAATTCATATGCTTTAGGTTTAGTTATCCATGATTGTGTCTGTAACTGGACTCTCTAGAACAAAGGTGAGTTTCTCTGTCCTGGACATCAGGTATGTTGGACATCATTACTTTCCCTGATTCAAATTACTAGTCACTTATAAAAATATTGGGACAATGCCACATGAAGTCCTGCAATCAAGTTCTACAATCTAAAATTTTCAAATCGTGCAATTAAACCCTAAATCTTGCACAGAAAATGCAATGGAGGGCTACTTCTGCTTGACTAGACTCTATGAACTGAAATTTCTGCTAGCGACTTTCCAATACTGAGTAATGGTCTAACCATCTCTCTATCGCTTCTCTTACAGTAATCTGATAACTGAACAGTTAATCTAGTACAATCCTCAAATTGTAAATTCGTATCAACATTCCTCACTGTCATTCACTCTTCCAGAGAGAATGAGTAAGCAGAACAAAAATTGACTGAAAAATAACCAGACAGATGACTTTCTGTTGCATAGTGATTCAGGTCATCTTCGAGCAATCCTGGAATTCCGGTTCCTACTTCTCAGTAACAAAACCAACCAAGTTGCTAGTTCCATTTGCCCAATTTGCGAACTCTGCAAAAGGAAAGGGAGAGTGCTTGTTGTGCAATCATAAGAAAAAATTTTAAAGAAAAGAAACCCAGCATTTATAGCTGAACATGGAAAGGACGACAGGTCTGCACAGAAATCTAGCATCAGTTACGAGCATTAATTTGTCACTACATGATAGTGGCGAAAAAAGGAAAAAAGAAGCTTCTTCTGAACATCAGAATTATCACCAACTATTAGTCCCACCATACACTGGTTAAAAGAGGGTGAAATGTGATGTTTCCATAATACAAGTTTGGGCAATATACGAGCATTTATGAGTAGGCTACCCAAAGCTGATCAAGAAAGCGTGAAATCCACCTATGTGCTTGACAAGGTGGACCCAATGACTACAGTTAATTTCAGATGTGTGAGTGGAATAAGGAATTCGGGACAAGCTCACATGCTCTTACAAAACTTTTATTGTCCAATCATCTGCAATTCGGATGCCAGGTTTCCGTATGGTCAAAACACCAGAGCTGCTTCTTCCTTGAAGCAGAAGGGGCCCGAATTCAATCTGGGCCTTTAGATTTCCTGGCTCGATGAGAGCATTCTTTGGCCCACCAGCATGTCCAAGAAGTATGATCCGCCCGATTATGCACTCTGATTTAAATGGAAGATTACCAGAGGTAGCAGGTGCCATGTTAAGTGATGTAAGTTTGCCCTCAGTGAAAACAAATCGCCGGTGAATGTATGCCCCATGCTTGAATTCAAAGCTTTTCCCATCATCAATATAGAGTTCGCCTTCGGCTGCTTGGGAACTATTCAGAGCTATTACCTGAAATGAGATAGGAATGCTGTAAGCAACACTCACATGTCATCAGTAACAGCATTCACAGGACAGCAAAAATGGGCCTTCATAATGTCTGCATTAGGAAAATAATCACATGCACAAGCAACACTGAAAGAAGTGTAAAAGCATCAAAGGAAAAATCTTACAAATCTGGACATATTATAGGTGGATGATGTAAATAAATAACAGTTATCCACAGAGGAACAGTACTGAGAAAGAACATGAAGACAGCAATTACACCATCTCAGAGGTTATTGCAAAATTAAAAAGTGCCGTTTCCAGGAAGCATTTTATTAGATGGTCTTTTCTCTTTAAATGCTAATAATCATAATAACAATAAGCCAGTAGTATGATTCCCACATAATCATTGGTTATTCTAGAGGTTACTTCATATTGCATTGTGCAATAATCAGATAAGTGCATCAAGAATTCTTCGACTCCAATATCATATCAGAACCGCATAATAGGAATAAATTGATCATTCATATGTTACATGATTCCCAGTTACATGCTGAAGCCAAGACTGAATGTTACAGTAAAGCCAAGAGGCTTTCAGAAAAAATAAGCAAGGGAGCATTTATAAATTGCTGTGTATTTAGTAAGCTTGGAGCATAACAACTTGAGCCTCGAAATGACAAGATATTGTCAATACATACCAGAGTGTAAGGATCATTCACCATCTGTGTGGTGCTACGACGAAACCGATCTCTTCGTGGTATGATGGTTCCAGCCCTCTGGAAAGCCGGAACATGGTCTTCTGAAGCTTCCAGCTTGTGAGTTTTACTGCCCAGGTATGCTGTCCCAGTTCTTAGGTCATACCAAGACTCTTTCCCCGGCAAATATACTGATACATGTTTGGCACGCTGGTCCAGAAGAGTAAAGTATGCTTGATATTGCTACTAAAAGACAATAAAAGAACAACAAACTGAGGTTCCAAAGAGGACAAAAAAGCAATGATAAAGCACCTCGGTGAAGATGCCTTGGACCAACAGACTATTTCCCACCATGAATGCCTCGTCTTTGTCAAAAGTAGCTTCATCAAAAGGGAACTCCATCCACAGAGGGCGTAGCACTGGAACACCAGTGACGTTCGCTTCTCTGAACAATGTGTAAAAGAATGGGAGCAGCATGTAGCGTGTGCGTATGGCATCTCTCACCAGTTCAGTATTGCGCTCTCTGTAACAACATAAAGAACAATGGCAGACCGAAATCAGCATCAGAAGGCGCCGACGGGGTTGACAGTATAGTATTGTCTCAATGGTCACCCATGATGAGGGACTACCACAATGGACGTGCTACTTTAAATCATTGTATCGAGTTACAGATCCACTTGTCCTCCTATTAATTAGGGAAAGCGTAACATTTTCCCACAGAAGAACACTATGATCCATTCACAACTTGGATATTAAAGGATAACCTACCCAAACGACCAAGGTTCCCGTCTTTTCGTGTCCTGATGGGCATGCCCCCTGAAGAAAGGATAGTACGCAGCAAGTTGATACCAGCGGACAAATAACTCAGGTTCAGGGTTGCCAAAATAACCACTAACATCCGCACCTACAGACGATGCAAAGTTACATTGCAAAGAAAAATTTTAAAAAGAAAAAAGAATCTCACATCAACTATTAATTCTAATCAATCAAAACTAACCAGTGAATGAAATTCCAGTGAGACCGAGAGCCAAAACCATGGGAACTGAAACCCTGAGCTGATCCCAATCTGCTGTATTATCTCCAGTCCAGATTGCTCCATACCTTTGACTTCCGGCAAAAAAAGCTCTGGCAAGAACAAAAGGCCTGTCATTTCCATTTCCTCGCTTTAAGAGCCCATCAGATGTTGCCATGTGGAAATAAAGACCATTGGCATTATGCAGTTCTCGATGTTCCACACCTCCATAGTGTAAAGCATCTCTTGGCATCGTCAGCTGATGACAAAAAAAAATTCAATCCACCATGATTCTGTTATTTAAACAAACCCAGGTCGATAAATTAGCTATAAGCTATTACTTATACGACGAATAACTTATCCACTCTCAATTCATTTTTTCCTTCCACGATATATCAGAGCGGGAGAACAAATTCTCCTCAACCAAAAACAACTGGCGGATTCTTCTTACAAATTGCCAAGAACAAGATTTTTTGGACAGTAGAACTTCTCGTTCTGTTTAACATCGTAACCTTCTGTATATACTGATTACACACAAAAAGTCTTGAAGAAGCCAAGATGAAGTTATGTAGCTTGACATGAGTCTACCTTAGACAAATATTTCAGCCTTCCATTTTAAAACTATAAAAGCTTATTCAATCTTTCTTTTCTGTCAATCTATCTTGCATCACAAGTAAGTACAATAATTGTTCCCAGTCCAATGGTCAAGTCACTAGATTCCAAGACAGATGGTGTACAACAGATTTAGAACTAGCAAGTCATGCTTTGCACAAGCCTAACTGAGAAATTTAACGTGTAATTAAGTTACCGTGGGATGGTTCTAGCACATAAGTTTCCTGAATAAAATTTAAACACCCCCTTCCCCCAAATTGAAAAGGGAAAAGTCGGTAACTCCTCAAGCTGCCACTGAATATAAACCAGAATGCATAAGCATTAGTCAGAAAAATTAAAATTAAATTTTCTTGAATGGAATCGATAATGCAGCATAAAACCCCAATGTTGACGTTTCTCCAAGACACAGATAAAATGACAAAAGACCTGCTTACTTAACCTTGTTAAGGATATCAAGTTCTTTAAGTATTTACTTTTCTGGTGAAGCTAAGACACTTCGCATAAAATTTGCAAAAGAAATGCAGAGATATGACTAATGACTTCCACAAGCATTAAAAAATTACTATCATAAGTCTCATCCAAACGGTCAAGGGTTAAAAGCTCTTCATGGTCTGCAATAGCTCTAGTTCTTCGCACTAGCACCAACATAAGGTCCTATGAGCATTCCCCACAGAGTGATGTGACCCAGGTACAGTTTAAGATATGATATTTGTAAGAGAAGTGAAGGTGTATCATGAATGGTAACCAATAAAACCTAATCTCAGCATGCATGTGGACTTTAAGAGCCAAAGAAAAGAACATAAAGAACATACATACCTCAGGACCGTTAAAAACAGAAGGCTCATTCATGTCATTCCATATGTACAGCGAAGGTGTTGAGCCGACATAGTTTTCAAATGAGAACCTGTCGGCCCACCATGATCTGATTTCCGGATTTAGCATATCAAGGTATGATGATGAACCGGGCCAACACCAACCATCAAAATCGTTTCCGGAGGCATCCTTGATATAATAGCCATTCTTGGAGGCCTCCTTGTGTATGAAGTATGACCCGTCACGCTTGATATGAGGATCCACAATTGTCACCAGGTGCCTACCCTTTGCAGCTAGCTTCCGTTGCATCTCCTCGGGATGAGGGAAAGACACCTTATCCCAGGTGAAGTACCTCCTGCCGTCTGTGTGGTCAATATCGAGCCAAAGAACATCACAAGGGATGTCATGCTCATCGAATTTGGAATGCACGTTCTCAACATCCTCCTCATCCCTGTAGTTCCATCTAGACTGGTGATAAGCTGTGGCAAACAGCTGAGGCATTGCAGGCATACCCGTCACACTAACATATCGCTTCACGACATCCTTAGGCCCTGGACCAATGAAAAAGAAAGCATCCACGATCCCAGCCTCGCTCATCCAAAAAGTATCCACCCGCTTCTGCGACGAAGGCAGCGCAATCCCGGAATCAGCATCCCACCCCTCACCGAGAACATCAATCTGCATCTCGGCCGCATTCAACCAAAAGAACCCGGAAGACCCTCTCGCCTTCCCATGGGAAATCATGAAGGGAATCGACCCATAAAGCCCAAAGGGAGATTCATGCACGAACTCAAACACATCCAAATTAAACAACCTATACGGCTCCGAGTGCTCGATCCCGGGTCCTCTGGTCGGTTTCAAGGCCAGACTAGTGGCGTGCTCGGGAATACCGTAAACAAAGTCAGCCCCATAGAACGAAACATCGAAGCTAATGGATTGAGGACCATAAGGCCTAGTATCCGTATGGGACCTGAACCTCTCTTCCCACTCCTCCCCTTCTTTCTTCGCCCTCAACTGCTCGAAGTCGAGCAAGCCATGGGAATTCAAAGACAACACGCGATCCCCACTCGATCTCTCGCGAACATAAACCTCGAAAGGGTCGTGACGGACCACCCCCTCGTGGTCATCCGACAGGAACACGATCGACGAGAGATGCTCGTCGCCGCCGACCTTCTCCGTGGAGAGCCTCTGCAGCCAGAGCTTCTCGGACTCGAACCCGGGGACGACCACATCGGGGACCTGGAACCGTTTCTTGGGGGATTCGAGAGATGGGTCCTCGTCAATCTTGACCCTCAACACGCCATCCCGGTAAACGGAGAGGGTCAGGGCGAGGGGCTTGACCGGCTCTTGATCCTCGCGATCTGGGTCCGGTTCTCTGGGGGCGAGCTTGGCGACGAGATCGCCGCCGGAGACGGAGACGTGGGTGGCGACGAGGGCGCAGGAACCGGGCTTCCGGCCGCGGGCGCGCTTGCAGAACGGGGTCTGGTTGCAGTTCCGGAACTCCTCCTTCTTCCAAGAGCGGACGGAGCCGGGGCTCCAAAGGAGGACGAGGAGGAGGGAGAGGAGGAAGAGGAGATGGGTCCTCATGAGGGGGTGGAGGAGGAGGAGGAGTGGAGATGGTGGGAACCCTAGAGGGACGAGTTGAACGGAGAGCTACGAGAGTTGAACAATGGCGTCGTGGGTCTGCGAGGTCAGTGTCTGCGAAGACTACACCAAAGCGACTCACTCAGTAAGAAGACGGGGGGGCCTGCGCGGAGAGAATACGATTCCCAAAACGCAGCGCCGTTTTAGGACCGATGAGTGCTTCCTAGAACGGTATGTCGTTGTGCTTCCCTCGAATTTGTATTAGTATTTTTCGGGTTTGAGATGAGGACGCAAATGGTCGCTGAACTTTTACCCAACGTGTGATATGGCTCCTAAGCTATTTTGTTCAATGTGATGCTTAATGCGCAATATAGTTCCTGGACTTTTAATTTGTTCAATATGGTCTTTAAATTTTTTTTATACATATTTAATGTAGTCCATGAACTATACGAAAATGTCTAATATTGTATTTTCATTAATTCAAGTTCATGGATAATATTGAATATTTTTATATAATTCAAGGATTATATTGAACATGTACCAAAATTTTAGGGACTATATTGAATAAATTAAAAGTTTTATGAACCACATTGTACATTAAGTCAAAATCAAGTAACCACATTAAACAAATTAAAAGTATATAAACCATATTGCATATTGAGTCAAAGATTAGAGACCATATTGAATAAATTAAAAGTTCAGGAATCATATTGTACATCGAGCTAAAATTTAGGGATTATTTGTGTCATTTTGTCTTTTGATTTTCTAGGGAGTACTTTCTACAAAAATACACTTTTCTTTGTATGCAGGGAACACACGTAACGATATATAGTTTTCAAGTTTTCTTGACCCAATTTCTTCCTAACTCTTTTTTTTTTTTCATCTCGGTTGAGATTCTTCACAATGTTCACATAATGTAATTTGTACTTTTACTCTTGTAGAAGTTTGGATAAAAATAAACGTGATTTAAATATTTTTTTTCACTAGTTTTCAACCGGTCTCTAATATTGAAAAGTAAAAGCACTATAGTTTTTCTACATCATTGAAATTGAAATGAGAATGATTTTTCACACCGAAATGTATTTTAATTCTGAAATCACACTAAAAAATGCCATTAAAATTTTCTCGAGATCTAACAAGTAGTCCCAATGGGTAGATGCATTCCCCATTTGGAACTATGGATATCATGTGAGCAAAAGCCTTATCTCGATTGAAAAGATAAGATGCACAAATGTTTTTTCACCCAATGAAAATTTATTCTTGAGACATATTGTCATATTCACTTATGGAAAAAGTACTGAGCTCCAGCTAAAATCGCTTGACCCTTTTCTGAGGGTCCGTTTGATTGAAGAAAAACTGTTTCCGAGAAATTTTTATCCGACTTTTTAGTATTTGAATTACGGAAAACTAATTGATTTACGAAAAGAGCTTTCCATGAACTAAAAACAAGCTTAGAATAAAGAAAGATGACTTCCCCTCTCGACAAAAAGGAAATCACTTTTCCTAAATCATCAAATAAATGAAAACTAACTATTTTTCTTGAAAATAATTTTCATGAAAAATATTTTCCTTTATCATTAACTTTCCGGTAAAACAAACACATCCTAAAATGTAAATCACAATCCCACACTGAAACAATGTTTGCACCGAATACTCTCTATCGTTCGGCATCAAGTGTCCTTCCAGCATACTAAATAGCAAATGTACGGTGTATAACGTAAAGAGAACAAGGATATGCCAGAAGATCATATCATCTAAATCTCAAAAAAATTGTGATTCCCGTTTCGTACTATGAGTAGAACGAGAATGTTGGCGAATATTTAAACTAGTCAGTCGCATTCTTGGCTTCACAGAGTTACATCTTATTCTCACACACAACGGTGAGAAAGCATGCGGAGGTTGGCATTTGCACATGAGAAAATTAGGCTACATGACCGAACGACCGATCGCTCGTCTCATGGTAGGTTTGGGACCATCGCCAGGAACATGAACAAGCATTACCAATTTCTTGCAAATTAAGAGAGAAAATCTTCTGATACAACTGAAAATTTGAGATCAGCTATCTTCACTGTCGATAAGAGATCTGAAACAAAACACTAACCAGAACCTGTCATCAACAAGAAGTGCATGAGTATGAGGCAAGAAAGCTACGTAGTTCGCGATGAACTAACGAGTGTCTAAAGACCTATACCTCAATGTATTAGCCAAATAATCTCCAGAACAAACATCTTTAAAACAATCATCCGAGCAAGCCATCTCACATTGAAAGATGGTAGAAGTTGTATTCCACATCCCAACCTATACATCAGCACCAGGATCTCCAACACATCCAAAAAACAAGAAAAAAAAAACTGATGGATAAATTCCTTATGGATTACAAAATTCACGTCCATCATGTACAGTGTCCATATCTTTCCTAGACCAGACATCTCCTCAACTTCTATATCGACCTGAATTCTTGTAGACAGACCAAGCCAAATGATGTGAAGCAAGCTTTCTTCATGAGAAACCACTGGTCAAAGGGGCCAATAAAGAGGAATAGAAAGCATTAACGCAAACAATGACTACTTGCAGTTTTGCACCTTACCGCAGAGAGATTCTACCATTTACAATAAGACGGGCATAAGGGCAAAAGAACACTACAAGTTTAAGGCCTTTCTTTGGCATTGCTTCTTTAGCCAGACTGGTCTTTCAAGACAGCCACCTAACACCCTATATTCTGTGTCAGCCAAGCTCCTTTGTCATCTTTCTCCCATCAGTGATTCAAGCAGGGCAGCTTCTTCCTCCTGAGAGAGAGAGAGAGAGAGAGAGAGAGAGAGAGCAGCCGTGTTATTATTTTCTTTACTAGCGTACATCCGGTATCAGCAAAAGATGACCCTTACCACTAAGGCATTGAACTCAGTCTCTTCATCTATGGCACTTATTATGCAAGGGTCCTCCAACAGATCCTAATAATTCAAAAAACAAATAATTGTTTCAAAAATATTCCACATATTTGCATATTAATGTGGATTCAGTATTATGAAGTATATGCGTCGTAGACCCATCACAGAACTTGTCCATCACTTAGGATTTTCATGTTGGAAATTAGAATCATAAATAATTGAATCGAATGATCTCTAGATTGATCAGAAGATCCTTTCAATTGGCTTTTGCCTTTCACATGAGCCGTTAGATCATGTAGGACCATGGCTCTCTAGAAGCACACTAGCATTCATACTGAGTTTCCACCCACAGAGTAGAAAATAGATTGCTCGATAACAGACTTAATTACCATATACTATAGTTGTTGTCAGGATGGCATGAGAGAATAAGTCGCAACGCTAAATGCATTCTAGGTCCTTAAATTCTCCAGTACGGGATTAACTCACAGTCATCAGTGCATAAACATAATCAAGAATCCACTCGCACATATTCCAGCATATACACGACATCATGCTACACTATGATTTTCAACTCAATAACCCAGTAAGTATGTCAATTGTGAAGTATCACCTAAAAAACTATAACACCTCCAAGATCCTGGTTAGTATCTAATTTCCAAAGAATTGCAAAGCACAGCTTATTATGCCAGAGCACAACTATGTTTCCTTTAAACAGTTTTATAAATTAAAACATGTTACATAATAGAAAATCAAACAATTCTATTTGATATTGAAAGAGAAGTTTGTTCTGTGCTCAATCAGAAACAGGTACAAAACAGCATGTGGAAAAACATGAGAAATCTGTCCACAACAAACATCAAGCTATCAGTTGGTCATCAAATCTTATTCCCAGTCTATGGTAATTCAATGATGTCCAAAAGCAGAAAATGAGTAAAGCAACTCAAAACAGAAAGCACCAATCAACTGGCGATCTATCGACTTCAACTCAGTTGTGCACTCACAAACTTCTTGTATTTCAAGATAATATTACTTTTTATGGGGTAATTTAAACTGCTACAAAATAGCATAGAAGCCATCACTGCAATCTATAGGCAATGCATCCCTCAAAACACAAAAAATTAGTGACAAAAAAAATTCTATTCAAAATCAAAAT
Organism: Syzygium oleosum; assembly: GCF_021117445.2. Classification (NCBI taxonomy): domain Eukaryota; kingdom Viridiplantae; phylum Streptophyta; class Magnoliopsida; order Myrtales; family Myrtaceae; genus Syzygium; species Syzygium oleosum. The sequence continues at coordinate 1,540,312 of NW_026607510.1, read as the reverse complement.
TGCAATCAGGAAAAGAACTGCTTACATCATCAGCAATCTGCAACTGCCCATTGTGATCCTGCAGGACAAAATCCAGCTTGAGAGTTCATGGTTAACTCTAGCAATCACAATTTTTTCTACTCAGCTAATGGGCATCTAACAACATTCAACATAACAGGCAATGTTCTTTCTTCTACCATTTTTGTGTATTGAAAAGCATGAGTAGAGGAATAAATCAATCACTTGATTTGGGTGAGAGCACAATTTTTTTCATTATGGCCTCAGTAGCAGGAACTTACCTTCACAGCAACAAAAAGAAGTGGATCAGAGGGTGTATAAATCATGTAATGTGCACCATCCTACAACCACAAAGCAACAGAAAGAGAGCATAATAGAATTAAAATCAATAGTTTCATCTAAAATGCCTAGTACCTTATCAATACAGAAGCTATCATGTTTGGAAACCGTTATCTAACGCTATTGATTAGTGCTGCAGGATCATACTGTCCAACACAACAGGTAAAATAGGACGAATGGAAACAAAGTGAAAGGAAAGAGAAAATCATTTCTATTGGGGAAATGATCATTGCATTACCATATGAAAGCATGTAATTTCCACTCCTTCAGTGGGTAAGCCATCAACATCTTGACCATCATCTGCAAGATAATAAGCATCTTGCTTCAATTGTCGTTCTGACAAATCCTCAGGTTTTGTTAATTGATGTTTGTAAATACATCACAAAAAGCAACTGACAAAAACATGGTATTTGCGGTTCCTTGCACATGGAAAGGGGAAGAGGAGAAGTACTTATAACAATTTCAAAGGTAACAATGACTCAAATAATCTGAACAGAAAATGAGAATGCAAGCTTTTAGAAAATTGATTATCAAACAAGCAAATATTTCCGTTATAATTATTAAAATTCTAGTGGCACTTTCTAACATCAGGAAGCTGAAAGATGTATATATAGCATCAGTCATAATTCTGAAGCAAGATTTCATCATTTTATAGATCAAATTAAACCAACCAACATTCTAAATCTGAACTAAGTGCGCCGATTATCAGTGACTTCTTTCTAGATTTGGAAAAACAATTGAAGAATTTATGAAAGGTATTTTGATAGCAGAGTTTCAAATTAGATTGCTCGCCGCTGCCATATTTAAACCAAAACTCAAGTTAAATAAGATGGTCAAAAGTACCGGTCATGTTTAAAATTTATCATCAGCTTTGCAGTGAAACCGCATGCATAGAAATATAGGGATGCTCAGTAGTCTAAAGACACAACACATGAGTCTCCACTCTCCAGCATGGAGTTGATTCTCTAAGAAGTAATCTACTATCAGAAAACTCCCACAAACATAAGAATTCATTTCTAAATCCAATAATACACAGAAGGAGATGCCAAATGCATTAACTGAGGAAAGCCCCAACAGCTTTTATTTTACCTTCCAGAATTATAACCTTTTTACTCAGAGGAAGCAATAGAGAAAGAGAGAGACGATGATGAAGTGAGACGCCAGACCCTACTGAAGTCTTGACTCATATATACAGGCATGCATTTCGCACCTGCTATATCAGTATGCCCATCACGTGTGACAAAAGGGGCCAGTGATGCATAAGCAACATATTGACTTGCAAGGTTTGCGGGGGAGGCAGGCACTTGCATCAGCATTATCTTGCAAGCAATTATATGAGCTAAATATACCAGTCTACATGTGAATACACATACACCAATAATTGGCACAAGTATGTAAATGCAGTAAAATTAAGTATTTCAAGAGTCAGAATAAACATTTAATTCAGAAAAGAAGGTCATTACCTGTTCGGAAATCAAATATATCATCTTCCGAGTAGCAAAACCCTCCCCGAGCAGTATAGCAGAATCTGTTAGGAACAATGCAAGCAAATTAATCCAGCAAAAATACATTTGAAGGGGTAAAAAATAAAGTTCTTATAGTAGAGAGTACTCACCCGCTATATACCAAGTGCATGTGTATCTTTGCAAGAGCAAAAGCTGCAGTAGGGAGTATTGATTCAACTTCTTCGTCACTTACCTAATAAAACAAACTTAGTGAATCTCAACGAACAAAATATGGATACCACAGCAACAATAGTTCAAGACATTTTTGTAGCTTTAGAAATCAATGCCCATTACAACACAGGAGAATCTTCCCGATAAAGAACTTCATAGCTACCATTAGCCATCATTCTTAGTATAGCTACAAGAGAAAGACTAACAACTGATTGGAAGTACATGGAGCTTCTCAAGTCCACTCTCACCCAGCCTTTCACACATCCTGTTCTTCTCCCTCCCTACTCCGTCACATCTTAGCTAATTTAGTTATATTTTTCAGAACAGTCATCTTGCTATTGCTCCTTTTTGCTTAACAAAAATAATCTAAGATTTCATTGAAAGAAACAAGATCTCCTCAGAAGCCACTGAGTTGAAGGAAAGAATAACTCATAATCATTCAAGAATTGTGAACCATAAGAAAACTACATCGCAAATGCATTTAGCTCCGTGCGTATGCATAAAACCCTATAATGCATCCTCCTAGTATCTTAGGTTGAAAAACAATGAGCTATTGACATTTCAAATGCTATGGGAAAGTTGTAAGAGAGGCTGGAGAGAATCAACAAGGGGAAAAAGGCATTCACACAAGGAAGAAACATGCAAATCTCAGGTTGAAAAACAATGGGATATTGACATTTCAAATGCTACGGGAAAATTGTAAGAGAGGCTAGAGAGAATCAACAATGGGAAAAAGGCCTTCACACGAGGAAGAAACACGCCAATCAAACAAAAGAAAATGTAAAAGTAGAAAAATTCCATATACATCAATAAGACACCAAACCACTAGTATCAAGAGATTTGTCAACAACAAAAACAGACCTGAATAACTTCAATACTAAAGAACTTTAAATTAGAGACAAAGCACATACAGCTGACCAGCCATCAATATTGGTGCTCTTCAATATCTGGACGGGCCTGCTCAAAAACCAAATCCATGTTATAGATAGTAAATGAGGGGACAACTCTATACTTTATAGCCTAGTGTTGCAATGGAACCATAGCTTACGTGTCTGCAGGGCAAAGCAGCATACATTCATCACCGCTTGAACTTCTGAAAATTCTCCTTATAACACACTCCAAGGGAAAGTTGTTAGCAGGATCAACCTGCCAATGACCACTTCAAAAGTCATGAAAACTTGAATTTATCACGAAAAGAAATCTTTATAAAAGAGAGACATAAGACTGAGAAATAATATGTTTAAAGGAAAGTGCATTTGTTATATATCCACTATAACCAGAGCGAATCGTCATATACCTAAGCCAAAAGTGTGCCTTAGTTTGTACAGATATGACAGCACAAAACACAGATTGTGGATGTCATCGTGGCCAGGTAGCGCATTAAAATACAAATCCAGGGTATGATAATCCTAAGAAACTAGCATACCAGCACCACAGCATACAACACTCAAAGTATCTAATAGTGAAATTATTCACAGAGAAAAATCTTGTGCATACTAATAATTCAAAGAACGCTGCCATCGAAAAGGACTACTCCTTCAATCACTTTTCGAATTTAGGAACTGTGTAGTCCGCTACATAAGTTAAAAGTTCCCTTATATTCCTATTTCATTAATAACAGCAAATTTTCATTGAAATGGTACCAAGGGGGTGCCGACCCCTGTGGAAAAATCATCTACAAGGTAAGGCGTTCGACAGATGTAACTGTAACGCATCAAGATCTGCCAATCTAGTGTGATAATTAATGGAAAAGATAATGCAAAAGAGCCATGAGTCATATTTACTTACCTCACATTCCTATTTCACTTTATCCCCTCAACCTCAATTTTTTCGTGTTCTACTGGATAGCTAAGAAAAAAACTATACAAGGAGTGGATTTGAACTGAGATTGGAGCTTAATATATAGTATTCTCGGTAAATTCTTATCTTTCAAAGAACACATCCATCTCACATTGCGGATATGAAGAAAAGTTGTCTTAAAACAATCATCCATGTTGCCCACCACTGAGCTTTCAGTCATCAAGCAACCCTCAGATCAAATTTGGCATTGGACTCCCAACAATAGACCTAAAATGCACAGAAGCGTATTGCAGAAGCCGGGAAAAAAAAAACACCATGAACGAGTTCAAACGCGGAATCCCAAATTAACACAACAACCGACAAAGAGAATCACCAACCGACCACGCAAAACAGCAGAGAAGACAAACAGGAACCCGACTCAACTCACAATCGCAACCAGGCGCTTGTCCGAAGCCATGACGACCCTGCCCTGATCATCCACCACGAACCCGGCGGGCGGCTTCGGCAACGGCGTGGGATGATACCCCGCCGCCGACGAACTCTCCCCATCGTCCTCGCCGATAACGAAATCATCGACGACCTCGACATCCTTCGCGTCGCCGGACTTCTTCTTCCTCTTGCCGGCGCCGGAGGACTGGCGCTTCTTCACCGGGCTGCCCTGCGGCTTCGAGGCGCGGCAGAGGAGGGGACCGGAGGAATTCGGCCTCGGGTTCGAGACCGCGAGGAGCGACTGGAGCGAAGGTCGCCCGGGGCTACTACGGCGGCGGTGGGGGGAGAAGGATAGGCCGTGGAGAGAAGTGAGAGCGGGAGGAGCGGAGGTCGAGACGAAGGACATCCTGCGGCGCTGCGCCGGGAGCGGCGGGGGGCTCGGTCGCCGGAAGGGTTCGAGCTTCGGAGGTCGCGTGGTTAGTCTGCAATGGCGGAAGAAGAAGAAGGAAGAAGAAGAAGGAAGAAGAATCATCTCTTGCTGCAGAGACAGCGCCAAATGAAGCGGCATTTTCTTAGCGGGCAAAACGATACAAACGATCCCTGAAGCAATACGTAATTTGATCCCTAAATTTTTAATTTATTTAATATAATTTATGAACTTTAACTCAATATATAATATGATTCATAAACTTTTAATTTATTAAATGTCATTCTTGAACTTTTGATATATATTCAATCCAGTCCCTGAACTATATGAAAATATTCAATATAGTCCTTTCATTAATTCAAGTTTAGGGACTACATTAAATATTTTCATATAGTTCAAGGACTAAATTGAACATGTATCAAAAGTTTAAGGATCAAATTGAATAAATTAAAAGTTAAGGGACCACATTGAACATTATGCTAAAGTTCAGGGACTACATTGAACAAATTAAAAGTTCAAGGACCAAATTGCACATTAGATCAAAGTTCAGGGACTGTTTGTGTCATTATCTCTTTCTTAGCTAACACTGAAATATCTTTCGAATTATTTATTTTTATTTTTTGCAGTAATTAAAAGTGAAAAGAACATAGAAAAGAAAGTCGTTAATAAATTAGCTTAATATCACGAAAATCCTTAAATTAGTACACACGTGACAAATTTACCCCAAATTTAATTTTTTGACCACGAAAACCTCCAAACCGGTACACCCTTGACAATTTTACCCTTCCTTAGTTTCCGTGAAATTTTACCGTTAAATTTCCGAGTTAGATGACACATGCCAGTTGACGAGTGTACTAGTTTGGGTTTATAGGTGTACCAGTCAGTGATTTTTATTAAGGGTGAGCAAGATGAATCACCCAAACCGGGACCGGACAGGACCGATCGGTTCTCGAGAATATCGATCCGATTCCCAGTTCCTAAAAGTGGAACCGGTTTCCTGGCGGTCTGGTTCCCAATTCTATGGTGTGAACCAGACCGGACCGGACCGACCGGACCGGACTGATAAATATATATATTTTTCTAATTTTTTCATATATATATTTATTTACTTTTTAAATTTTTTTTTAAAAATAGAAAGTCTAATTTAATTTCCCCAATTCCTTCTTGCCTTTACCAATAAGTGATTGGTCCCTTTGGAACTGGACCAGACCGGGCCGAACTTCTGTCCGGTCTTGTGACATTCTGAATTTCGACCCACTTTCGAGATTTATGAAATGATATTATCATCAATGCACTTTCTGTTATATCTCACTCGGAATTGGCCATTCTTGAGAATATTAACCGTTAGGGAATGGCTAGTTAGGATTTCGGTACGCACGACCCAAGAACTCGAACCTGGATCGACACTTCGACCATAAAGATTGACGAGGAGATATTTTGGGCTATTATAGGCTGATCCAAGAATGATTATGGAACAATTTAACAATGTTATACAATTGAGTCACGAGTGATTCCGTTTAATCGTTGTATGCATTCCGAACATTCCAAAATCAATTTCTAACGATTGTGTCATTCGGAACTAGTGATTGACCCTCGTAATTACATGACAACCGAAGTCACCATGGCTCGAGTAAACTTAAACGTGGATTGATATCAAATCAACCACGGGTCGACACGCGTAAACCCTAAAAGCCGCCCGTTAGTTTGAGATACACGAAAGACGCGTTTGATCGATTTTGGCCACGAATTGAAATCCGAACTTGGGTATCGAACTTTCAAGGATATCAAAATTATTATATTGGACGACGCCGCGTTAAGCTCGCTTTATTATCGGTTTGGTCAGAAATTCTCGAAAAAGTGAAAATTGGCTCGGAAATTGGAAAAAACGATTTTACCCCTGTGTGTTCTAGAGTTTATTTGTTGAGTGGAAGGACATAATGGTCTTTTTACCCTAGTGGCCGAAATTCCCTCTCTTGGACAGATTTGCCCTTGCTTTTTTTTTATTCATTACAAAAATGCCCTTCTAGAAGCCTTTTGTCAAGATGCATTCCTAGCCTTTGGATTTTTCTTGGGCATCAAGGACTCATCCAAGCCATCCATTTGAGAGATATGTTCAGCTCACTCTCTCTCTCCTCACTTTTTTTTTGCTCTCTCTCTCCCTCACTACAAAAAAACTGATTTTTTCCGACGAAATTTCCAACGAAAAATTCTGGAAAATTCGTTGGAAAACGAATTTCCAACGAATTTTCCAACGAAAAAAAATTCGTTGGTAATAGGTCGTTGGAAAATTTTCCGACGAAAAATTTTAATTTTCGTTGGAAATTTGCGACGAAAATATTTTCGTTGGAAATTTCGTTGGAAAACTCGTGACTAAATTCGTTGGAAACGAATTTTTTTCGTTGGAAATTACAAATTTTTTTTTGATCGAAAAATCGTGGAAAGTTTTTTTCCATCGAATTTTTTTTTTTTGGTCGAAAAATTTCAATTTCAAAAAAATTTTTTTTGGCCGAAAAATGGCCCTCGCCGGCGGCGAGGGCCAGCCTCGTCGACGGCGAGGGCCGAGCTCGCCCAGATCTAGGCGAGCTCGAGCTCGTCGCCGGCGAGGGCCGAGCTCACCCAGATCTGGGCGAGCTCGAGCTCGCCGGCCATGGCGAGCTCGGCCCTCGCCATGGCCGGCGAGGCCCGCGGACCGGCGAGCGGCGGTTCCAAGCAGCTCACGCGGCCGAGAAAGGAAGAGAGAGATCAGGTCGGTTGGACGGTGGCGGTGAGGCGGGATGGGTGGCGGCCTCGCCGGCCATGGCGGCAGGCCGAGCTCGCCATGGCCGGCGAGCTCGAGCTCGCCCGGATCCGGGTGAGCTCGGCCTCGGCGGGCGACGAGCTCGAGCTCGCCCGGATCTGGGCGAGCTCGGCCCTCGCCGGCGACGAGCGTCGGGCGTCGGGGCGGCCCATGGTGGCGTCGGGAGCGCCGACCGCCGCGGGGGCCTGGCCCTGGATGGCCGCAGCGACGCCTTCGGGGACGGAGCCGACGTCGCGGATGACCTGGATGCCGATCTTGGTGTCCATGGCACCGGAGCCGAGTCGGAGGAGGAGGGGGGGCGGCGGGGGAGGCAGCGGGGAGAAGGTGGAAGGCGAAGGAGAGACCGAGAGAGAGAGAGGAGGAAACAGGGAGCGAGTCAAGCGTCGAATGGACTCAGCCGAGTTGAGGGAGAGAGGGACTCGGAGAAGGGAGGCTTGGGGGGGAAGGAGATGAAGGAGACGGCCATGGCGGAGCAGAGGGAGCGAGCGAGAGAGAGACACTAAAATAATTGCCCGGAAAATTAAAATTCGTTGGAAAATTCGTTGGAAATTTCCAACGAATTTTCCAACGAAAATTGTATAAACTGAAATAATTGCCCGGAAAATTGAAATTCGTTGGAAAATTCGTTGGAAATTTCCAACGAATTTTCCAACGAATTTTAAAAATGCCGAACGGTACCGGTTTTTTTTGTAATTCGTTGGAAATTTCCAACAAATTTTTTTTCGTTGGAAATTTCCAACGAATTTTCCAACGAAAATTGTATACAATGAAATAATTGCCCAAAAATTGAAATTCGTTGGAAAATTCGTTGGAAATTTCCAACGAATTTTCCAACGAATTTTAAAAATGCCGAACGGTATCGGTTTTTTTGTAATTCGTTGGAAATTTCCAACGAATTTTTTTTCGTTGGAAATTTCCAACGAATTTTCCAACGAAAATTGTATACAATGAAATAATTGCCCGAAAATTGAAATTCGTTGGAAAATTCGTTGGAAATTTCCAACGAATTTTCCAACGAAAATTGCACAAACTGAAATAATTGCCCGGAAAATTGAAATTCGTTGGAAAATTCGTTGGAATTTTCCTACAAATTTTCCAACGAATATAAAAAATGCCGAACAGTACCGGGTTTTTTGTAATTCGTTGGAAAATTCGTTGGAAATTTACAACGAATTTTCCAACGAATTTTGTTTCGTTGGAAATTTCCAACTAATTTTCCAATGAAAATTTTTTCGTTGGAAATTTCCAACGAATTTTGCGACGAAATATAGTTCGTTGGAAATTTCCAACGAATTTTACGACGAAAAATTTTTTGTTGGAAATTTCCAACGAATTTTACTTTTCGTTGGAAAATTTGTCGCAAATTTGCAACGAAAATTTTTTCGTCGCAAATTTTCGTGGCAAAAATCCAGTTTTTTTGTAGTGCCTCTCCCTTGGCCGAGACACCCACCACCACCGTCCACCACCTACCAGCACCTCACGCCACCACCTTGGACCACCGTGGACCACCGTGAGCAACCCACAAGCCGCCGTTCACACCCGGAGCAGCCGCCGTTCGCCGGATCGCCATTTGGGCCGCCGCCGTTCGTCGGAGCTCTTGGCTTGGCCGGGATTGGTGCTGCTGGTTTTGGCTTAGTTCTTAGCTTAAATTAGTGGTAAGTAACTCCCTAAACCTTGATTAGGTTAGTAGCTTACTAATGGATAGTGTTTAGGGGTTGTTAGGGTAATTTAAGGGTTATGGTAGATGCTGAATTAATGATTTGTTGGTGGCTGGATTTGATGATTATATAGCTGATTTGAATGTTAAGATAGGTAGATTATGTGACCTGAGCTTGAGCATATGTTTAATGTTGCTAATTGTGCTTAATTTGGCTAATTATGATTGTTTATTGGTTGTTTTAATTAAATTCGTGGGTTAGTCTTGTGGTTGCAATAATCATGTGGTAATGCCTGAATTGGATGATTTGGACATTGATCATATGGCCCTCATTGATTCTAGATTGATTAATGTTAATTTTAGGGCTTAATTAATATGATTATGTGCTAATTTTGATCGTACGGTTTAAATTAAATTAGGATGTGATAAAATTTGATCATATGGCTTATTAGAGATTTGAAGTTGATCGTGTGACTTTGATTGACCATCGCATGGCTAATTAGTCGATTATTTGCTGATTAAATGTTTAATGATGATCGTGTGGTGGATTAGTTGTTTAATGCCGATCGCATGGTTAAATTGTTTAATCGTATGGTTAATTTATTTAATCATGGCTGAGTAGTTGACTATGGCTTGATCGTGTGATTGGAATGATGATTTCGTGGCCTAGAACAAAGATCGTATGGTTGAAATTGATGTTTCATGGTTGATCTTGCACTTGATGAATAATCGTAGGATTTTAAAAGTGGATCGTGTGGTTAATTATGGCTATTGTTGGCTTAACATGGCATATCGTGATCATATATTGATGTTTGATACGAAAACGAGTGTGATTCATGGCATATTTATTCGTAGTAAATTGCACGTCATAAACACTTGCATTGGCTAATTAAGGAAGATTAAAATTGGCAATGCGTGATTGTTTACGTGTATGGCCATAATGAGTTCCGTCTAAGACGAGTTCTAGACGATGCCTGGCGAAAGTTCGGATGCTGTCTGGTATCCGACTTGTCGGGAGGGTTCCATCCCAGACATTGCCGATCGCGGTAGAGGCCGGATCAATGCTCCTAAATGGAATGCCGTCCGGTACCCGACTTGTCAGGGGGGGTTCAATCCCGGACGTTGCCACACCCAAAGTAGTGGGGTGATGCCTGGCTATGCCGGAAGACCGGCGGGAGTTCGGTGTGACCTATAGTGGGTCGTTAATACTCTGGATAACTTCGAGTGTTATGTGTATATGGCATGCTTTGCGCTTGATTATGGGATAAAATCGTGAGGCACGGTATGGGACGGGCCGAAGTGATTTCATCTTATAATTGAGACTCGTGTGAATGATTGAGTATGTCTGGATTATTATTATTGCTGTTATGCATATTGATAGTATGCCATGGTTGTGATGCAATTCGAGACTTTGCATAGTATGCAGTACCATTGTTCGTTTGATAGGAACTTACCCTATTGGTTAGAATTGCATGATTATGATGCCGAAGGTACGTATTGCCCTACTCGAGGCTTAGGCAATTTACTTATTGAGATTTTATCTCATTCCCCGTTGTTAAACATTTCAGTCCCTCGACCTTGATTATGACTGAGCCTCCGCTAAGTTTCGGGGTACCAATGGAAATTGAGCATTGGGTGACTGAGTACCCAGCTGGTGAGAATAGGGAATATCAGAAGTAGGAGAGTACAGTTTGGATCGATGATGGTGAGCAGTACTTGACAGCTCACAAGTATATGGCATGGTTTCTGAGGAATAGAGCTCAGACTTTTGGTCCTCTCTGGAGATTTGATATTCCCCCTGACGATGGTTTAGGAGAGTGGGATCTTATAGAGATTGATCCCCCTGATGGAGCTGTTGTTAATCCTCAGTCTGAACCGATGGTTATGGAACCCCAGGCGTGGTCCGAGGAGTCAGACCCTGAACCGGAGCCTTTGCCGCCTAGTTCTTATAGCAAGGCATCTGACCCGACTTCGCCAGGAGCACCGCTAGGATGCTGTGGAGGTTTTTGATAGGGTTAGAAATCCCTATCTTTTTGGAGCTCCTCTTTTGAATAGAATAGTGGAACAGATTGCCCACCCTATCCCTTTTTGAGTATGCGTGATCTGAGTTTATGGCCTTTAGAAAGGCTTGTATATGTTATCGCTGTATGTGACGTTAAGTTTATAAAATGGTTTGTTGGTTTATTTAAATTATCTCTCTCTATTATCCCGTTTGAATGTTTGTTGAATGGAGTGTTCGTTTGGCTTCCGCGTATATTCTCTTATTCTATGGTAACGGGTCGGCGATGAATCCTGGGAGTCGCATTCTCAACGATCGCGGCGGGATGTTACGTGTCCGTAGGATACGGGGCGTGATAGGTCTCGTCCACGGTCCCAAGACAAGCCGATCTGATCTCTAGTCCTAAAAACTGGGAATCGGTCCTCCTGATCTGGTTATCAGTTCTTGAGTTGGATCAGACCGAACCGGGAACTGCTCACCCCTACATTTCATAGTATTAATCCAATTTAATGGAAGGTAAATTTATCACAAATGTACCGGTTTGGGGTTTTTGGCAGTTAAGAAATTAATTTTGGATAAATTTGTCACAGGTGTATCAGTTTGGGGTTTTTATTGTCAAAAAATTAATTTGGAGTAAATTTATCACGGATGTACCAATTCGATCTTTTTCCATGATATTAACCCAATAGATTAATAGAGCAATTTTCAGAAAAAAAAAATCCATGTATCTCGCTATGACATGTTTGTAAAAGGATATTTTGCACCGGTGTAAATAGAGAAAAATTAGTACATATCGAGGTTTTCTAAATCACGTGGAACAAGAGAATTAATCTTTGATATGTATGCCTTAAGCGCGAAATAAGATAATTAACTTTTTGTCAAAAGTAAATAAACAAATGGTAAAGCTACCAAGTATTCGATAAATTTTAAGGACCAAGCAAGAGAGTGAGAATGTCGCGAGATCTTAATAAACAAAAGGGAAATTTCGAGATATAAATACATTATATACTTAAATTTTCGAGATAATGACACAAACCGTCCTTATGTTTTAGCCCAATATATAATGTGGTTCCCGAACTTTAAATTCGATCAATATGGTCCCTGAACTTGAGCATAATATATAATATCGTCCATAAACTTTTGATTTATTTAATGCGGTCCCCTAACTTTTAGTACATATTTAATTTGGTCTTTGAACTGTATGAAATATTCAACGTTGTCCTTAAACTTGATTTAATAGAATGACAACATTGAACATTTCCAAACAATTTAGGAACTAAATTGAATATGTACCAAAAGTTAGGAGACCACACTGAATATATTAAAAGTTTGGGGGTGCATTGCATATTGGGTTACAGTTCAAGGATCACGTTAAATAAATTTAAAGTTCAAATACAATATTGTACATTTAACTAAAGTTCAGAGATCATTTATGTCATTTACCCTAAATTTGCGCTTGAGATTCTACAATGGAGATTGTAACTTTCTCTATAAACAAGTACAAGCCAAATGAAGTTTACAAATCTCCAAAAATTATCATAAAGTTCCTAAACTTACCGATAACGCGTTATAACCCCTTTTTTTTTAATATCTCATTTTTCCAGGGCACCGGACATGCCGGAATCCGACCCGACATGATTCATCTTTTTGGCATCCCTTCAATGCTCAGCCACAAGAGAACCATGTATTGATTAAACAGGAAGCTGTCAATATCTCCAAAGCATATTTTATGTCGGAGGCACTCTTTAACATTCTCCTTTTTGTTTCGGTCCCTCGCCAGATTTTTCGCTACCAAATTATGAATTTTTCTGCTAGCAAAACGGGCAACGAGGGAATAAAGTGAAAGCAAAGCAGTCAATGAGAGACTTGGCATGCAAGATTTGCATGAGTTAGATTCATTCTAGGACAACGGAAGGGATGATTGAAGATAAAACCAGCAGCGTATCCCATGATAATACTGCTAAAATGGTTGCATCTCAAGGGGAGAATGAAGCCTCCCGCTCGCAATTGGTATATGAGACGCCTTGATTCGAAGATCCGACAGCATTTTCATATGATGCACGGTTATCCATGTCGCAGATCTTGCAATTATTCATAAATATGCACCGTGGGTAAATTTCAGAGAGCACTGTTTGATGCCTTCTGACATAGTAAAGCCGATTGATATCGCAAACTAACATGTCCTCTGCACAGCTTTTGCTGGAAAATGGAAAAGAACCTAAATCTCACAAATTATAAGCCGAGTAGCTGCTTTCGCGAAATAGAGAGTAGAAAAGATATCATGGAATGGAACCTCCGGCTTCTGATCTGCTCTCTGCTAGTTCAATATCACATGCAGACTGCTTCCACGGCTAGTTTCTTCGTCGAACCAGGACACGGGTCCTTACTGAAGTCCCCTTCGGTTAGCTCTATAGTACATTCATTTCTGTTTAGGCAGGCCTGCGGCGACGAAGTGTGTCAGAGAGGTTACAATGCTATGCAAATAAATCATTTCTACTCTTAAGACATGAACTTCTATAGAAGCTACAAGCCTGAATACGAAATTAGATAACTAGAACATGGCAAAGACCTTCTGCAACAATCAAGAGGACTGTGCGTCCAGAGGCGGTATAGGCGAAAAAGCAACGAGTCAAGTAGATGTTTAAGGTATTATCACTGGTGTTGTAGAATGTGATTCACTTTCAGGATAAAAAAGTCTGAGCTTTGCCCTCGGCTCATAGGCAGATGACGTCAAATCAGTAACACGTTGAGTTTAGATAATGTTGATCATTATTAGAAGCCAATAGCGCTAGACTCACCTTTTCAACCACGGATTTGGACGAGGGATCGTGGCAGTCCCCCAAGCTGTAAGATCCACAAGATCCCGCCGGATTCCCAAAGCTTGCAAAATTAACAGCAGATATTTGGGTAGAATCGGGGCATTTCAAGTGAGCTCTGGGTGCTTTATCTTGACTGCTGTCATCATCTATATCTGGCTTCCAAGATTCTAAGTCGATGGATGGGTAATCTTCTGCAATCGAGCTGCAAACAGTTGACATTTTCCGCTTTGAGAAGGTGACTTTCGTTGGATCGCCTCCTACCTCCTCCAAGATAACAAGAACGTTTCCAGATGGCTTGAACCAGGATCGTGGGACGTGGTACCTGTTCCACATAGCAGAACAAACAATAGATATAACATGACAAGAGACAAATTTCCACTGTATATATCATCAAGTTTGAGAAAGTTGATCCACTAGGCATCATCTAAATTGTCATAGAGAACATCATTCCAAATAATCTTTGGAAGAAGACTGGGCAGTTGCAGTATCACTTTGTGTTCTAATTTTTAGAGTATGAGTTTTGTACCATCTCTGGCTAGGCTCTCCACATCCAGTAACGCATTTGTCTGGCTTGAAGCTGCCTCTGTAGTCGCACCCCTTGACACAGGGGTTCTCAAAGGAGACTAACCTAGGCCAGTAAATTCCTATAGGCTGTCCGTTTAACCATGCTAGTCCTTTACCCATATGGATCATATCCAGCCCAACAGGTTCATTACCAGTTGGAGGGTCCACAATAGCCTGCAATATATAAAATTAAATTTTGAAAGATGGCACATTTAACTAATAGTGCACTCTTTGAACCAATGAAAACAATTCCAATGAATGCAGCGGGCATTGTCCAAGCACTCTTTACCTTGTACCACGTGAGTGGCTGGTTCTTCGGTGGTTCTGTTGTCGAAACCCAGTTTACGCTTTTCATACCAAATGGCGCCCCCAACTGTTCTCCCTCCAATCCAATCTGACAACGGAGCAAAGAACAGGTCTTTAACTTTTAAGACGACCAAACACTTTTTAATAGAGCACTGCCTATATTAATATTCTTTTTGTGGATAGTTTCTTGTGTTAATCATTTAAGTTATTAGTAGGTTCTGTCTCAGCCCCTCTCATAGGTTACAGTAACTTCATTCCCAACAGAATAGCTGCTCTACGCTGCAAGCAGAGATGGCATTTGTAACCACGCTAATGTTTAAGCGTCACATGATATGATGTTTCTCTTGAACGAAATATCACAATTTCAAAAACAAGAAAGATGAATTACAGAAGGAGGAGGAGGATAATACCTTGTAGGTCCATGTATATCCAGATATGTCCAATAACCCCTTGTTCAATCCCTTGATCTTCACATTAGTCAATCCAGCTGGCATCCATTCATAATGAGGCCCTGCATTCTGAAATCATCCAAAAGAAACAACCTAAGGATACTGAGCAATTAATAAAGGGCACAAAGAAGGAAGGACCTTATGAGCCAAATGGCATATAAGAAAAAGAAAGCTCTTGCTAACTTTTTATCTTTATCTGAAAAACGGCTTTGATCATCGTCAGACTCTCTTCCGAGGACCCTTTTAAACTGCACTCCACTACTTTAGTAAAGTTGGCCATTCTTTTGCTAAACAAAAAATTTAATGACTAGGGGCCAAAAGGAAGTTATTCTTCATAAACCTTGGACCAGGAGCATGAACATGGGACTCACTTGAATTCCGACTGTCAAGCTCAAAATAGTGATATCATTCTTTCCAGCCTTGAGAGATATGGGAGCAGAGAAGTTGAAAGGTACGTTCGACCCATTTCCATAACCACTACCTGAATATTGACAGTGCAATAATCAAACACCAAAGTTTGAAGTGCAGCTGCGCATTATGAGCAGATGACTGAATGAAAGATCTTCCTCCAACATATAACATGACAAGAGCTCGCCCTTAAAAACAATATGCCACTAAAAGCAGGCCATGGAAGGAAAAAGACATCACATGATGAAAAATCCACACTCATGAACTCTCAAGCGAAGATCAGTTTGCACCACACATGGCTGATAAAGACATGAATGAAATGGAGGCATAATTGAAAGCAAATGCTAGGCCACAAGTTGAAGGACAAGTGGAAGAAGTTCCCTCTAGGAAGAAATCTCAGAGGAGACACAACGCTAACCTTGAAGTTTCTGATTCACAAAAGCATGGAGACCATGACCCTTTGATTCAACCAGAAGGAAAGGTCGGCTTCCTCCCTTAAGGCAATCCTCATTTTCCGCGACATTTATACTAGAATATGCAAAGCAAAAGCATTCATCAGAAGTTGCTCAATCAAGATCCGTTCATCATCAAGATGTATACAAGGGCACATTCGCTAGGAAGCTAATCTAACTACGAAGAAAGTGAAGAATCCAAAAAGAGGCCAATTGCTGATAAAAAGTATGAAGAAAGTGCAGAAGAATTAGAAAGGGAGAAAAGAGGAATAGAAACACCGAAAATATTATACAGATATATGCAGAAATAATTGACCTCCTCAACTGTGAAGGTCGAACATTATCTTTGCTTTTTATATAGTTCCACTTCAATCTGGGACATGGTAACCATATGTATATTTTGGGTAGGATAATTTATTAACAAATATGCCAGTGACTTTCTACTAGTGATCCTCTTCTCTGCATCAGAAAGGGCCACTATATTTGGGTAAATGAAATCTACAGAGATAAAGAACAACCTTGTCGTATACCAAAGGTAGTCTGTTGTATACTTTGTGGTGTTGAGGTGATCCACAAAACCGTTCAGACTAAGGTCTTCTTTTCCCCATAGTCCAGGTTTCTCGGTGAATATTTCCCATTTAAGAGCTTTCAGATCCTTATCCAATGATGAGGCAGATGGTATCAAAGATTCTGGTACCATATCGACCACGGAGCTCTGGGAGCGAACCTGTTCAGGTTATGCTGTTAACACTGAGGTGATTCTAGAGAGGACTCGTAAGAAAACCGAAGGCATGCACACCAAAGGGAAAAAATATGGGTCCAAACCCAAGCTTTTGTTTAAGAATGCGATGCATCACAACAAGAAAAATGCTTATTATAAAAAGTCATAGGAGTTCAAAGTGTTACCTTTGCTGAGTTAAATACTACATTCTTGCAGTCAGGAAGAATGCTGACTGACCATGCAGGCAGATGATAAGACATGTTTCGGAATTGTACTGTCTTGTCTTCTTTGTCAGCGATGTTTGCCAGAAAGGCAACACAAAATCCTGAAGAAGTGTAGACATCGGCCTATGCAAATTTTGGTCAGAAAATGACAATTCAATAAGGTTAATCGGGATTGGGAAAAAAAGGTTGATTTGTCTCAAAAGTTGCAACACATAAAAACCGTAAAATATATCATAAAGGAATATAAACAGTAAAAATCAGAATATGCATCATTGCAACTACTTAGTGTGCCACTTTTTCTCAACCGTCAACTATCAAGAGATGTTCTAATTTTAATAAGCTTTTAACTGGAAAAATATTCCAAAGTACCCTATCAACTTGCACAAACGAACATGATTTCCAATATAACTCCTCATGGTAACTTAGTATGATCCGATTTCATGTGACAAGTTCCAAAGAAAATACGGCAATGATGTTCTGCAGACGATGAAGTAAATAGGTAATTAAGTAAAAAGGTGATGCTATGTTGATGTTAATATTTGATAAAGGTCCCAGTTAGCATCAGAACAGAAGTCATAGCGTTGAGAAGTGAAAAACAAACCACAGAAAGAAAGAATCGATCACCTCGGCATTGGGACCTAATGACAGAGTAGTTGGCTCACTGTTCAACAGCGCTTGCTCACATAACATTATGGATTTGTGAAGCTCCTTTAGATGTCCCCACTTCGGGAACCTTGGTAAACCTGAAAGCAAGCAGTCAAATTAGTAGCCAAAATATAGTCGAACTTTAAAAGCACTCATAATTATCAATTTTAAACATGCGCATGTACATGCAAACAAACTATGCTTACCATATTCATCAATTGGTGCCTCATAGTCATAACTTGTGGTGATGAATGGCCCGCCATTAGTACGACCAAAATTTGTTCCTCCGTGATACTAGGCAAGACAGAGCATAACATAGGTAATTAGTATATGAAAGGATGAGTCATATACAAGGTTAATTACCAATCAAGCACTAAATAGAGGATGAGATACACATCCAAATCTATCTATACATCAATTCATACCGTAAACTTGACTTCCATCATTAGCGATCTTCATTAATGATGGGTGACCTCCTTCATATAAAAGAAGAATATCCACAAAGTTCCGCAAATGATAGAAAACTCAACTAGTAGCATATCCACCTACTTTATTAACCAGTAAAAGGGCGAGAGATTATTTTCTTTCTTCTGGAAAACTAAAACCAGTATTATAAAACAGGATCTAGAGATAAAAGAAATAGTATCATACTTCTACTAAGGAAGATACTTCTTTGCAGAAAAGTTATCAATTGCAACCCTCACATCAAATGTTCCAATTCCTTTAACGTAGGAAATTATATACAGGTACAGTTAATGGACAGGTCGATTGGCTAGTGCATAGAAAAGGGTACGATTCTAAAAGAAGCGAATTTACCATGTAATAGTTTTGTACACACCCGCCTTTCTGGAAGAACCGCGCAACTGAAAATGCAATGTCTTCTGGGGGCCGGTGTGGATCTCTCCCCCCAAAAGTCTTAAACCTGAAAAAGGAGGGTCATCATAATTTATCAGGATCACATGATTCAAAAGGAACCGCCTGTATTATTTTAGCTGCATGCTCGGTGCATATTTAACAAATAGATTTAACTCTATCAACAAGTTACCATCTAAAAAGGCTGATATCCTGGTCTTTCTATGAGACATCTACAATGTGTCATGAGACAATAAAGTTATGTGGGCTTGTTTCTTAAGTATTTAAACTAGTCCCAACAATTAAAGATCTTTCACCTATGAAAATCAATCAAGCAACTCATTAGTCCATTGTTGCTTGAAATGCTAACTTAAGTCCAAAAGTTCTCGATTCCCCAAAGCTACAATTCTCTGCAGCACAACTACAACACGGCACAGATGTTGCACAGCAACAGCAATACTATATGGACTATCTGTGTATAAGGCCATTAGGGTCCCGATATGCAAGCAGAGTGGAATATTTTAACCCAAGAGAAGACTTGTCTTCACAATGCTCTCTCGCTAACAACAATACTTAAGTACAGTTTTGAGAAAAACAAATGAAAGAATTCAAAGTTTCCTGACTAAATCGTGTTCACCTGCCTTTCGTAAACAAAAACAGCGGCAATGACTTTACCCAGGAACATCCTAAATAATTAAGACAGTCCCACAAAAAATAAATCCTTAAGATACTTTAAAGATTATTGAACCAGACAGAAGGAACTCTCCGGAGAAGGTAATATTACAAATCAAATCTGTACTATAACAGATGGACCCACATGATACTAAGGATCACATGCACTGGGCCTAATTCACCAGGTGTATGCAATTTGTGGCCGTAATACAACAGATGCCATAGTGAATCTGCCACCAAATCAGAATTTAACCAAACCAATAATGTAGCACAGTACACAATTCTTCATGAAGGTCCACAGAGACAACCAGCTTCTGCAAACAATACATTTCAAATACTTTTGAGAATTACTAAAAGCGTTGTGCAAGTTTAACTCTCTTCATTCCACATACTCAGTCAAATATTAGATGCAGGTTCTATCATGATTCAAGTAAGGCAGACAAACCAAAGAAAGGCAGGGATAGTTAAAAGGAACCAAACCTAATGGAAATGGTAAAGTATGTGTTCATTCAGAAAGAATGGAAGAACTTAAAGAGAAGTTAAGTGTCATGCCATCAAAATTCTCCAAAACGCAGAGGAAGTGCTATCAGAAAGAATAGGAATCAACTTAAGCATCCTGAAAAAAGACATTACCATCCAGGCCAATTTTCAGTCCAAATTTTGGGCTTCTTTGGAGAATTGGGAACATATTGATCACAATAGAAGGCATTGCAAGTATCTATCTGCAGAGCACGAGAAACTCCAGTTAAAGATGAATGGCGATAAAATAAGTCTTTGGTTCACCATGCCAAAAACAGGGAATAACGCTACTTCTAGTACTATTCAGTCTCAATAATGCAACCCCTCAAAATCAGAAAACATCAGAGAGCAGATGTCAGAAGTATCCTCATCAAAAGCAAAATATATAGTTAGCATTTTACTGCACACAAATGCTGCAGTGCACAAATATCTACCCATGATGCACTGTGGAAGAGGTAAATTATGATGAAACTCTTACAATATATTCAGGAGCATCTGGCTGCTGGCACATAACCCAAGGAACACCCGTATTTTGAGAGACTGCCATGTTAGCAGACCACATAACATATGGCTTCGCCCCCTCGCCATAATATGGTTCGTTGTACCCATATTCATTTTCTACCTGCAGTGAGAGATACATGTTTCACCCACTATTTAGAGGCTGATCAGACTTATGAAGATAAGAAGAAGCGCAATGCGAAAATCTAAAAAAAAAAACTCACAAATAAACGTACTACAACCATCAAAACTTTGAAACTCTTGTCACTATCATTATACTCGTATGAAAATAACCTGCCTGGGCTAAGATGATAGGACCTCCTTGTGAAGCAAAAAGGTTTTCCTTCTTCATCAGATTCACTATCAACGTCACAAATTTCTGCATGTGATACTGAAAAAAACAAACAGCGACATCACGAAACATTATGTCGGACCCACGTCAGATATGTGAATTCTTAATTAAGATTCATTTATTGGCATAGAACATTTTTTCAAGTTCCTCCAAACCGGATTTGTTGATATTCGTATTAACATACCTTAAAGGGCGCGTTATCAGTGCGGAAGACTGTCCCTGGGACGTAATGGAGCCAGACCGGCACCCCTCTGTATCAAACAGTAGCATATAACCACTCCAAAGCAATCATCACATTCTTTAGAAGTAAGTATATCATAATGTAATGTAATTTCATACTCAGTAGCTTGTTTCTATGACATTCTGATGATCCTATTATCGGTTAAGAACATACCCAAAGCTCCATTCAGCTGCGACAAAGGGGCCAATTCGGAGAATCATATACATCCCTGCATTCTGGATTATCTTCACGAACTTGACAAGATCGTATCTATCCCCGAAGTAATACTACACTCTCCCAAAACAAATGGAGGCATTAATTACAAAAATCGCTATGCCGAACAAAGGATAGAAACACGTCACAGCTTCTTAACGAAAATGAGAAGGAGTAGCAGCAGCACTCACTTCGCCTTGAGAAGGTTCATGACCATTCCAAAACACATACGATTCGATCGTATTGGCTCCACCTTCTTTGGCTGTGTGAACCAGCCCGGGCCACATCTAAACACATTCCAGATTATGCACTTGAGCACAATCTCAATTAAGACTCGCACATATCACCAACACAGCAGTGCCAACAGATGACAGACCATGGATTTAACCAAAAAAACATCAACCCGCATGCTGACATATAGAAAAAAACGATGAAACCAGAAATTACAAAATCAAGAAACATGAACACACGCGCACATAAGCAACCCATGAAACAAGCCATTACATGAGCTTCATTTTCGCGGAAGACAAGCAGCTGGGTCATTAAAAAAACACAACATTTCATTCACCAAACAATCAAAGAACGAGCATTGCAGAAAAAAGTAGCTCTTTCGACCGCCATTTCACTTTCTTTCTTGGTTTTCTTTAATTATTGGCGGTTTCAGAACCCAGAAAAGTCGATTCATCGCTCACCCCAGGAACACTGCGAGGATAATGAATCGCAGCGGAGATGAAGAGCTTCCTCTGCCCGTCGACGATGAGCGACCGGTGGTCGTACGTCACGTTCGCCGCGAAACAGGACGCGAGCGACCAGAACAGGACGAGAGCCGCAATGGGTGTTGCTGTCGAGCGAGAAAGCTCCATTCTTCCTCTTTCGGTGGGGCTGGTGCTGGTGCTGCGGGAAGCGAGCGAGCGAGGGGAGCAGTATATAAGCTGCTCGGCTTCATGCGAGCAGGAGCGTGAAGCAGAGCAGGAGCACAGGCAGAGACAGAAGCAGAGCAAGCTGAAACAGAACGTGACGTGTCTCCGGACGAACCGGAAGATACGACCAAATTCTTTTGTTAAGCAGAGATCGTGATCATTAGCTTGGACTCGCTTTTACTTATTTTGACTAATTCGGTTCATTTGGTATTAGATTTGTTAACTTCATTTCGTGAAACTAAAAGAATACAACAAGTTATATGATCAGGTCCAAATTAGATTTGTTTAGTGTCGACACGTGTGCCGATTTGATTCTTATCGAGATAATTTTATCCACTAATATGCCCAACGTAGAAATGAATTAATAAGGTTCGGTTAAATATCTCACCCGAAATCCGAAATGATGTTATACGTGCTCTTATGCTACTCGAAGTCCACTTCTATCTTGTCTCGATTTCTCCTCTTCAGATCGTTCTGAAAAGATCGATTTTGCTGAAGAATTTGCCTTCGAAATTAAAATTTAGAAAAAGTTACAACATTTTATTAATTCTACCCATAAATTACGATCCAATTTTGGAAAAAATGAACCAACATTGATTGTGGTTGTAACAGTGGGATAATGAAGAAGCGTGTTGAAGTCGTGCCATTGCCAGAAATGTTTTTGGCAGGAATAGGATAGGGATGATGGATGGTCCAAAAGATAAATATTGTAATTTTTTTTTGTCTGTTCTACTCTAACTCTCAACTCATTCTTAGACTTTTGTCATGTCTCTTTGTCGAGCATGAGATATTTAAAACTAAACGTTATCATCCTTAGCCCTCGAGAAGATGGGGAATTCGATTCCGTGTCTCATCTTTCCTAAATAGGAAGGGTGGTCACCGGGGCAAACCCGAAAATTCACAAATGTTGCAATTTTTGCTGTCCTTTCCATGTCTGCAGGCTTTCTATTTCTATTGGGTCTGGCAATTTCCAGAGAAAAAACGTAAGAGGACAAGTCAATGTTTTTATATCAGCAAAAATACCAGATACTGGATAACAACTGTCAATTGCTAAGCAAAAAGCTTGCTGCTGACACCCTTTTGTCAGAGAATTTGGCGGTCTCCTCATGCCCCCATAGTAATGCTTGTTTTTTTTGGTCAAAGCCCCCATAGTAATGCTTTCTCAACTCATAATATTGAATTTGTTTATGGGGGAGGGGAGAGGGGGGTTTTGGTTTAGTGGTCATAGGTTGAATTTTGCGCACCTCGACTAGTCTACTTCTTTATAAAATCGGTGTGAGGGGTTCTAGAATCCAGCTCCGGCAATGCTCGGTTAGGGTCGGACCCAAGACCATAGAAAAAGATGAGAAATCCTTCGTATCATTTGAGCCAACAACTATCATTTGAGCCAACGACTTTGTCAATAAATTATGATTGTCTCACTTACGAATACTTATCAATATTCTTTAAGTGAAAAAATCTAGCTCGACACTCCGCTAAGCATTCAAATACGTCGTGACATTTTTCTACATCTGTCCCGCGATTATTGATTAAATTACTATTATGTAGCAAATTACGCTAAGGCAAATATTACTGTAATCATGGATGCTGAGATCATGATTTTGAAGCTCATTTCGAGCTACCCCAATCAGCTTCATGCAAATAATTGTCATTCTCGTCGCAACGCCACGAAAACCGCGGGGGGTGTTCTGATCTCTCGAGTCAAACGTGTCGTAACAAGTGTAAAACTCACGCGGCGACGACGCTCGGAGATGGTAATTACATCGACCGCCGTTCTTTCTCTTTTTTACTTATTAAAAATTTTAAAAAGCTTGGCTATATAAAATGGGGAAGATGTATTGGTAGGACCCAAAAGAAAGGGTGCAATGCAATAAATCCCGGGCAAAAGTCAAAAAAGGGGACGGTCAGGGCGAGGGTGAAATCCAAATTGAAGTAGACAAAAGCTTGAGAAAAGGCTGTCTGTGGCATCCAATCGCTGTCGCTTGGGCTTTTCCTTTGCTTCTAGGTTTCATGCAAGTTGTCCTTTTGCTATTGCTACACCTAAATAAAAAGCCACCATTTCTGACCTAAAACAAAACAAAATAAGATAAAAGCCACCATTTTAATTTCCAAAATGAAAAATTCAGAGGAACTTTATCATTGCCTCTTCTTTGGACCATGAATCCATTAGAACATGCGAAGTCACATCAATCATCATTGGAAAGGTTTCTCCTATTGCATCCCTTTTTTTTAAATTAATATTATAAAAAATCTCAAATTAATATATATATATGATAAATTTACTCAAAATTAATTTTCTGACCATCAAAATTCCAAATCGGTACACCTGTGATAAATATGACATAAACTAATTTTTTTGACCATAAAAAACCCAAAACTAATACATTTGTGACAAATTTACCCTATGTTAGTTTTCGTTAAATTTAATTAATACCACGAAAAATCACAAACTGGTACACATATGACAAACGGAGAGTAAAATCCTAAACTGGTATACCCGTCAACTGTCACGTGTTACCAACTTAATTTGACGATAAAATTTAATATTGCCTCTAATGGAATTTGAGGAGAAAAACCTTCTCGAACAAATTAGTTCAAATGCACATGAGCTGAAAAAAAATGTTTTCAATATTAATTGACTATATCAAGTTTCAAAATGTCGGACTTTTTTTTGGCCAAGAAAAAATATATATACTTTAAGCATTTACAAATAATAGGAATCGATCGGTCTTAATCCAAATCAGTCTGTACATCCAATCCATTTCTCTATAGCCGTTACGAGAACCGAAAGAAATTACACCCCCCACCCCATTTTTCCTTCTAAATCCCATTATTCGATAATGAAATCCAAAGAAAAACCAATCTAATTAGCTTTCTTACAAGCGATAAAATTAGGAATAAATCCTAAAATATTGATAAGATTCGTTCGCGGGTTTGAGGGTTCAGGGGCGAAGCATAAAAGTGATGGTACCGTTAATCTCGAAAATATACGCACGTGCAGCATTTTTTTGTGCACACCCAAGTGACGTGAGATTTCTTAAACAGATCTTATTGGTTAATCTCGAAGAAATTGTTCAGATTAATTGAAAAAAAAATAAGAAAAAGAGATTTTTCTTTGACGGTGGGCAAGAACCAATGGTACTGTTGGATGGGGAAAAGAGAAACAATGATGCATGGGTCACGCGGAAATGCGGTCCCCGACATAATCTTCAGTGGGATGCTACAAAAATAATTAAAATAAAATAAAATAAAATAAGGGAAACAAGAATAATTAAATATTTTGGCCTCTTGATATATCCAAGCGCCGAGTTCCGAGCGTGATCAACACGGCTCAAGCTCGGGGATACAATCGAGCAACCGGACCGGTTGAATCCGAGAATCGAAGCGAACCGGGATAGTTTCGTGGGCGGAAAAATCGGGGTGTGGCTTGTCGAAAATCGTCCAATCTAGGTTCTCGGGTAGAACCGGTTTTTAACCTATTTTTACTTTATTTGAAAAAAATAAAAGAAGAAGAGTTATGTTAGGCTCATGGATCGAGCTTGGGTGACTTAGGAGCCAGCTCCCAAATATAATTCTGGAATTGGCTTGGAACCGGATCGTTCGATTCCAGGTCGTCCTAAGGGACCCGGTTCATTCCCGGATCCAAATTTCGGAAATCAGTTTGACAGAGTAGGTTCGAGACTCTTGATTTGGAATATATTTACCCCGAAACCGATCACTTCTGATATTAGTGCTCTGCACTTTTTCTTGGCTGTTTTGCATAGATGATAACGTTAGAGCTCTTCTCTCCCTTAACACTAATGAGCATATTATTATTTTTTTTCCTTTCGCTCTCTTCATTATTTCATGGCTTTATTTGTATTTCTTCATTTAACAAACATTTTTGGGTTTTTTTTTTATCTTTTGTATGCAAAAATTGTACATGACAATATAGTGTAACGAGGAAATGTACTTGAGATGCAAAATTTTCTACAAGATGTAAGCAGTATGAAGTATCATTTGATATTCATATGCACATAAATTTCTCTAAATACTAAGCATTAAACCTATATTAATAAACTTAGTTGTTGTTTTATTACGTTTTATAGGAAAAGCCTGCACGATACGTGGGCATACGCCTTGTACGAATGAAAATTCATATTATCGAGTAAATTTCGCTTTGCATTTCTATAGTGAGTTCTTTACCGGGTGACCTTTACCTTTTAATTCTTGGTTATACTACAAAAAAACCCCAAACTGATATACTTATGGCAAATTTATCAAAAATTAATTTTTTTAACCATAAAAAAATCACAAACCGGTACACCTGTGACAATTTTATCCTCTATTAGTTTCCGTTAAATTTTACCGTCAAATTTCTGAGTTAGATGACACGTGGCAGTTGACGAGTGTACCAGTTTGAGATTTTTGGTGGTCAAAAAATTAGTTTACGATAAAATTGTCACAAATATATCAGTTTGAGGTTTTTAGCGGTCAAAAAATTATTTTGGAATAAATTTGTTATATGTGTATCAGTTTGAGATTTTTCGTGATATTAACCCTATTAAAAAAATGATGCTAATGAATTGGGGGTTTCACCGAGTTGTTATTTCTGATCAACATAGCACAAATAATCTCTCGATCTTCGGTCCGATGTGCAATGCCGTTCATGAAGTTCTAATTTATGCAACGTGATCCCTGAATTCTGACCCAACATGCAATGCCGCCCTTACACTTTTAATTTATTCAACGTGGTTCCCAAACTATTAGCAAATATTCAATATAGCCCCCCCCCCGATTTTATATGAAATGCTTAAAAGTTCAGGGACCGCATTAAATATTGGATCAAAGTTCAAAGATCATATTAAACAAATTAAAAGTCCAAAATTGACATTACATATCGGATCAAAATTCAAGAACCGCTCGTGTTATTTTCCGCGACGGAAATTACAATAACGGAGGAATTAAGGTGGGGGTGATCCGCACGCTCCAAGAAACCGCGAGTAAAGGGTTTCTGAGGAGGGGAGGGGGAGGGGCTGTTGGGGGGTTGCGACCGCATTAAAAGAGCACACGTGTGAGTGTCGAGAGCAGGACATGCTGATCCCCAGCCTGGCAATTACTTTGTTTGTTTTGGGCCCCTTCGTTTGCACCTAATCCGATGCCCCACTCCCACTGTGCCTGTTCTACTATGATTCATACCTTTTTGGATGATGTCGGGAAAATTGTCCAATCAATATTAAAGGTAACGGTTTAGTTTTCAACTTTTTCAACTTTATCAATTTTATCTTAAATGTATGTGTGCGAAATTCCAATGTTGTTATTTCGATCAATTTTTTTTTTGCAGGAAATCACTGGCGTGGCGGCGTCAACGTAGGAAAACGAGAAAATTATCAGAAAAAATCGTAAACCTATTGTAATTGTGCCAATTCAGTCTTAAAACTATTTTTTTCTTTTTTGGGCTAATTGAGTTTTAAACCTTTTGCATTTATATCAATTTAGTCCATTTGGCCAATTTCGATTGGAAATCGCTACCGTGGATGCTGATCGTCCTAGATGGCAAGGCCGATACGGACATGGCGATTTTTAATAATTTTTTGAATTTTTTTATTTTTCTTTTATTTTTCCTTTTCTTTTGTTTTTCTCCACAGTGGCTGGCGAGGGTCACCAGAGCTCATTGGCCACGGGCTAAGTCGGCCTCGCCCGTGGTCCGCGAGGGTCGTGGAGCTTGTCAACCTCACTCGCGGCTGTGCCTACCCAAACCATTGTGAGGCGCGGCCCTCGCCCGACCACGGTGGCGAAAAACAAAAGAAAAGAAGAAAGGAAAGGAACAAAATAGAAAAAAAAAATTAATAGAAATTCAAAAATTATAAAAAAATTTCTACGTTAGAGCTGCTCGTGCCACGTAAGATGGTTGGCATCTATGTTAACGATTTACAACCAAAATTGACTGGATGGACCGAATTTGCACAAAATGCAAAAGGTTTAGGATTCGATCGGCAAAATAACAGTTTAAGATTGAATTGACACAATTGCAATAAGTTTAAGGCTTTTTCGTTAATTTTCCTAGAAATATCGGTGATGACCGGACCGCCACGTCAGCGATTTCTGGTGAAAATCTGCTAGAAATTTCGCGTAAATGTTGAAGACTAAATTGGCAAAATTGAAAAATTTATGATTAAATTGATATCCGTTCAATAAGTTTAGGATTAGTTAGGTAATTTTTCCCAACGTCCAGAATGTCTCCATAACGAGGATGATAACTGTTTCATCGTAGATGACAAATTCTTGCTCTCTTCAGTGCAGAAGTACTATTTGGCCGAGTCAAAATCCAGTTGCCCGACTAACCTCAGCTCGGATCATGCTATCCAAAGATTGACTAGAAACCCGAATCCCCGGTAACTGGTTTTAAGCTCGACGCGAATCGCCTTTGGCTTGCGCTCTGGCGAGGAACGAGGAAAGGAAGAGTCGAGCCGGCAAGACGGGCCTTGCGGGCAAGTCTTAAGCTTGGAGAGATGTTCAAACTCCGTCCAGGGAGATCGGAACCCTGGAGGCGATTACTTTGTCTCTAATCAGACAGAGGATGTGATAACGAATGGACTTGACTGACTAGTGAATCCACGCCATGCGTTCTGCTAATACACGATAGGTTAACAATCCTAGCTGATGGGCGTTTTTTGGGGAATATGCTCATTGGGATAGTATTTCAAGTCATTTGTCCCCGACGGGTAACCATCGTAGGAAGTGCCGGGGCCGGTGGAGCCATCATTTGAAGACTCAACACCTATTTGCTCTTATGGACGGTTTGACTACCACATTTTGTAACAGTTACTACTTGTCATGATATGCAGCCACTTGTCATGACATGTTACCACTTGTCATAATTAGATCGCCAGATATCGATCAACACTCCCGATTGCTTCGACCTATAGATAGTGGCTCGACAACTCGTATAAACTTCTTCTTCCCCGTTCTACACTTCACAATATACACACTTTTATCTCCAATTGCTAACTTAGGCAACGGAAGACTAACCAAGGCACAAATCCTAGATGCCCTAACCCGTATTTATTGGTCCAGGTCCATCTCAAAGTAGGGGCTTTGACAGGTTCCTCAAAACCGAATCGTGCATCAATAGTTTAACGCGGACCGCAGGAAACGCACAATTAATCGTGTCGTTCTCATCTTGAATCATCCTAAGGATTGCTAAAAACCTAAACACCATCTTGGATCCTCGAAATGGATAACCAATTTAGTTACCCTAATTCTTCCCAACACACATATACCGAGTCCTTTGCGAACTAATTATTAAAGTATAACGTCACATCGCTTGATTACTAGGTTTTTTTTTTTGGTCGGTAGCTTGATTACTAGGTTTAGTTATGCCTTATATGCATCTTGTTTCCCTTCTAAGAATTTCAACTTCTAAAGGTACTCCTTTAGATCAAAATACTCCTATGTTTGCGCAAATTTAGCTCAAACGCCCGTAAACCCCTAACGCCCTCCTTTGACATGCCGCTAACCTTGGACCACCTGCTGCTGCTGCTGCCTTCTCGCATGGAGTCTGCACTTTCAGTTTCAGCACTCGCAGCCTTATTCCACAGTCCACACTTGTGCATTTGGCTTTAGCCATCGTTGTTGGCGGGTTTACGCATACATAATCATGTGCTGATATCAAGGTGTGCACGCAGGCCCGGAAGGCATTTCAGGGAATATGACAAACACCGTGAAGTTCATGTATCGAATGACGAGCCGTCGAAACGGTAGTACGATGATCCAAAGAAAACTGAAAGACAAAACAAGTTAACTCTGGAAATTTAAATTCTGATAGCTTCGCCTACGGAAAACATTGGAAAAGGAGGCGACTGAGACTATCATTAGTTGAACGCAGCAGGCACGGGATATAAACCTACGAACGAATTCAAGATCCTAAAAAAGCAACCAAAAGGCTTATCATCTTCGTAAGTGACGAAAAAGTCTTCATCGCTGAACTGCAAAAGCACTAAAGCTAAGTCAAGATTTCATTGCTCAATGAGCGATCATCTCAGATCGTGCTATTCTGGATTGATGCTGGTTCCCTCAGTTCCTGATTTAAGCTCGACTTGAACCGCCTTTGGATTTGCCATCTGGGGAAGGACGAGTCTGCAAGTCAGGTTTGCGGGCACGTCTTGAGCTTGGGGAGATGTTTGGACTCTGTCCAGGAGACCGAAGCTGCGGAGTTGATACTTGTCTCTGATTGGGCGAGCTAGCATTTGCCGGGTTGGACAGCGAAGAAGTACCCATGTCACTAATATTTTCACCCTTCACCATGTTGTGCGTGGTAGATACACCAACGAGGTCATGTGACGCTTTATCTTCGTCTGATGGAGGCATATCAATGGGTGAACATGGCAAGTGGAGAGGCTCAGTTCCTTGGTATTCCTCAGCTTGAGAAGAACTTGAGCTGCCTTCTGTGTTAAGATAATTGGAATAAGCCAAAGGACTCGGAGATGGAGTATTGTCGAGCATATTGACCGTTCCTTCACAAGTCGAAGCAGACTGACCTCCGGTCCCAGTTCCGCTGGAGTTGGGCGTGCCTTGCATACTATCCGGCGTTCCGTAAGGCGACATTTCCCTATGTTCGATCCCTTGTTCTGCTTCATTGGAGTTCATGTCCCAGGGAGGAACATGTATGGATAAAAAATTAGACTTCCTTCACGTGATAGAATCGAAGGAGAATTCAAGCAGGATATATCAAGAAGAATGCAATCTGTTATTGCTCTTATTTTTATTATTTCGCGGAAGTGTCAATGTGCTAATTGGCAATGATTATATGATGCCCAAGCACAGTGTCGTAAAGGAAGAAAATCAAATGTGCTTGATCAAAGGATGCTTGATTCCCATCAAGAGAAGCGAAATATTGGTTCGGTTTGTGTTCATGCCAAGGATGTTAACGGTCTACACAAAGATCTATCAGAATAATAGCCACAAGTGTGCCACTCACCTGATTTTGGGCTAAAAGGGTTACAGCAATCTTCACAGTTGCATTCATGGGAACATCCAGCCTTGACCTTGCAGCAGGAAAAATATAGTGTCCAGTAAGATTGCTATAGAACTATTGGAAAATCCGTTCGATGCACTGGTTCAGAAATCAATTGTCTTAAGAGTTTATCTTACCGCTGTGATGTTATGAATCCACTTAAAATAAGTGACATTGCATTTGTGTGACATTTATCTAGACAAGTCCATAATTTTCAGGCAGAAATCGATAGCTTAAACAGGTTGACTGAGTAATGTAACAGTTCGTTCTGACTATTATACCAAATCATCTAAAACAGCTAAATCCAAATGTTACAATGTAAGGATTAATTACCGAATATTCTTTTGATAGATTAAATTAGCTGCAAACCTGATAGCATTCGCAGTATTTTTTCAGGCACTGAGACTTCTTGCAATTACATCCGCGTATGTGCCTCACGGATGATGGGGTCGCCTCACTCCCACTGCCTTCCTGTTGAATTGCCACTCGAATTCAGATTTCCCTTCATACTCATTAACTAAGAATGAGATAAAACTTCCCGGATAAAAGGATGGTTACCACTTTATCCGGAGGAGAATTGGTGGCATGCTGAACAACCTTGGGCCCGAATGCAAGAGGATTACGAGATTCAATCTGCCTCCGTGTTTCAAGAACTGTGTCCTCGAAGTCAAGGCTGTTGTAGCAGTCTTCGCATGCACAAGAGTCAATACAGTAAAGTCCCGCCGCAAAGCATTCGCAATATCTGCCAACATGAAAGTTTCAACAATATCTTTCAAGCTATACAAAGCTTCTTCTATCATTTGGGCAGGAAAAACAACTAGAGAACTTTCAGTTAAGTACAGTAATCTATTGGAACCTGCTCGTTGTTCCGATCAAGGACATAAATGAAAAACAGTGAATTAGCCATCTGTATCTAAGTAGACAGGCTGTTCCGATATTCAGGAACTGCATAATACAGAAACTAGCATCTCTTGGCACGCCCAAATCGAAAATTTTGATGCGTGAAAACTGGACAGAACAAGAAGTACAAGAACCTTGCAAACCACAGTACTGCTTACAGTTTCAAGCACTTGGATCTCCTGCAATTGCATCTTTTGCAGCTTCCATCCTCTATGGCATCTGCTGCTTTCCTCCTAAGTCAAACCAAAAATAAATAAATAAATAAACCTAGTTCAGCAACTAGTAAGTATGTCAATATGGTGTACAAACACACGTCATATGTGTCCTTGCCTCCCATTTCTTTGAGGAGTGACCGAGTTTGGTTCCTCAACCTTCTCATGATCTTGTAATTTGGAAGCGCATTCACTGCTCCAACTTTTCAGAGTGTTAGTCGCTCCATCTCCATGTTGACCATCGCCAACAAGATCGAAGACTTCCCAGGTTGGATTGCTGAAAACAAAGCTACTTTCCGAGTCCTCTAGCATCTGCATCAGCTTGTCCATACCACTTGGGTACTGGAGTGGCATCTTGCTTGCATCTGAATCCATGGAAATTGATATGTCAAGGCTATGAAGAAACAAGAAGTGCAACGACTCATTGAAACAGGGTTGGCCATTGAGTCTTTAAATCGTAACCACTAGACTGACCGCAAATTTGTTGCCAATTACTGGATTCTTGCAGTTCGCCATTGCTCAAAAGCGAATGGCCTGAGTTCGGGAGGCAAGGAGGAGGTACTCCTGAACTGTACCCGGCATGATTTTGGCCTGCGTAGGAATCATGGCTCCTAGGAATGGAAACGCGGCAGGGCATTACGGCATCGAAGTCGAGATGCCGGCGAGTAGCATGGGGGTGAGGATGCGCTTCCTGCATTGATTATCTATATTATCCAAGCACATGAATTCTCCAACGACAGTTGATTAAAACCGAGTCACAATCATCAAAGGTAACTTCTTTTTAAAAAAATTCTGAACTTCAATACCGATCAAGAATTAACTATGCAATAATCAGTCGATAACATCAAACCTATCAGTTCCACTTCCTACCATCGGGAAACAATACTACAAAAAAACCGCAGATACCTGGTCGCTAAAAAATCCTTTCTGATGCCAGTCTTGGTAAACAACAGGACAGCTATTGACTCTCTGAACCGCATTTTGTCGACCGAAACCATGGTCTTCCATAGCTTGCCCTTTCGACGGCAAACCACACAGCAGTTGGCCATCAGGGTCACGATCACCGCCTTGCAACCAAGAATCTACCGAATCCGGAGGATGAAGACTGCCGAAGTAACCGAAGACGGGGCACGATCCCTGCAGACACCAAAAGCCCATTCAACAAGGCGGCAACAAAATTCACACTCCGACGGCTCAAGAATCGGGCTGGTCAACAGCCGAGGAAGAGGAACGTGAAGCCCGACTCGGATCACGTCCGGACCGACTAAAACCCCGAGAAAAACCGACCCGACAGAGATACAGAATGCTAGAAGCAGAATTTGAAACCCAAAAAACCTGGTGCCGAGGGGCCGCCGAATCGCCGCCGCCCTCGGGATTGTCCATGCGAGATGGACCCCAGCAAGTTCGCCGAGAGAACAAACGAGGGTAACAAGAAAAAACGGAACTTGATTCGAAACAGAAGAGGATGAAGGATGAGGTTGGATGGGGAGAGTGCGCGAGTAGAGATAGGCCTCTTCCCGTTCTTGGTTTTTTCTGGTATGTCGTTCAAATCCGATCGCGAGTGAGCGGGAACGAGACGTTACCTCCCCTCCCCAACCCCCCCCCGCGATCCTTCGCGCCAGCGAATTGGGCCTCCCGTCAAAAGCCCATCAGCCCACTCCAGGCCCATCAATTGGGCCTCGGGCCCATTTATCCGTCACGGCCCAATCGCGCGTGCCCCTCTTCGGCCCATTCTCGGGGCGTTCAAACGTGGCGGCTCGCATATGGAAATCGGAATCGGCGCGAAGTTTCCGAGGAAGGTGGGGGAAATCGAGAAAAATAAAATAAAATAAATGAATAAATAAATGAATGAAATTAATTAAAGCACGTGGTTAATTTCACTTGGACAGCACCACGTGTCGCTTTCTATCATCCCGTCACGCGAACAGCAAACGACGGCCGACATGAACCGAAGTGAATCTTCTCCCGTGAATGGTGGACTCGTGCGTTGTCGACCGGGGTCACGTACGTGCCTATTGCGCAAAGCAAAAGGTCATTAGAACGAACCCCATCTGCGATTTGGACCGTCGTTTATGTTAAAAGGATCAGACTAAAAGGATTGGGATTCTCTTGCGAGGTACAAATTTGTCCCGATCCGTCCGGCCCGGATCGCGCCGGATGCAAGCATCTCGAATCCCTGGAATCTCTGTTCTCGGGACTTCTCAAGTACGGTTCGGTGCGTCGGTTTCTATTGAGCACTTCCACGGCCCATTGTTGTGCGAAAAGGACAATCGGCGGATAAGAAGGCTCGACCGCACCGATTGAAAGGGGTTCGAGGGTAAGAAGAAAGGAGAATTTTGAAAACTTGATCGGAATGAAAGAGTACCCGACTGTAATTTCGGAAAATTGTCAGCGCGATTCGAGATATGGTACGGGGTGATTGGTTCCAAGGTATGTAGGTTCCAGACCTGAAACCCACCCTGTTATAACCAGTTCCCAGTTTTTGAAATATGGAACCGATCCTATTTGTCCTGGAACCTGTTTTGGAACTTACCATATTTTTCCGGTCCGATTTCAAGGCCTACTCGAAAACCTATTTTTCTTTTGTTCCTTTTTCTGGTTTCATTTTTTTCAGCAAAATAATAATATGACTAGCAATGGAACGATTCAAAGTAAAAGATGGATAATAAAAATTACCCCATCCGTCAAAAGCAACAATCTCTAAAATGAGCAATAAAATTACTATCCATCAAAAGCAACAATCGAAAATATAGTAAGTAACAAGATGATCTACGGTTTTTTTTTTTTCTAACACAAGCTAAAAACTTGTTCCAAAACTGGTTTGGGTGGATCTTCACTTGGAATCGGGAACTGGATCGGTTCCAACCGGTTCCCAAAAAACGAAAATGGCTCCCGGACCTATTTTTCGGGTGGTCCAGTCCAGTTCCCCGGTAAACCCGGACATGTTTAGTGGGGGGCGTGTCCAACGTCACGTGCATGGACAATTGAGGTCATGCCCTACGTCACTCGCATCGCCGAGCACGGCCCGAAGCTTCCGTGGCTAATCTAATCTAATCAAGGGTGGATGTTACCTACCCTGCCGTTTCTGCCTTTCTGAATAGACTGAAGATTATCCTTACAACACTTTTATTTTCTTTAAAATCCAAGCACTTTAAATTTTCGCATAATGCCAATGTTGATACGCAGATTCACGTATATATATATATTTTTTCATTTTAGAAATCTAAATAATATTTTTAAGTTTGGCGAGAAAAGAAAAGAGTACCGTGTTTTGCTTTCACTTAATCCTAAACAAACGGGTCTATTATTCCTCTTTTTTTATTTTTTTGCAAAAAATTGGCAGCATTCTGAGTAATTCCTTCGTGACTTCAGAATAAAGAGATCATGAGTTCCAAATTTACTATCTATTGAGGCTCTGCTTGTTTTGCAAAAAATGTGACATTTCTAGAAAATATTTTCTAAGAAGTAATTACATTTTCTAGAAAAATGATAATATTTTTCGGTGTTTGACTGAAAGCTGAAAATATACTGGAAAATATTTTCGTCGTTTGGTAAGGAAAATTCAATTTAATTTTTCTAAATAGACACGAACTATTCAAGTGCTAGTGACTTGCGCATTAGCAGCAAGGGAACCGGGTACGGACACTAGGGTCCCGAGCCAGGATCCCAACTCCCAAGCACGAGCATCGGCAATGGTCCCGAGTTCACAAAGGCTGGGTTTGGGACCTTGGTGCTCGGACTTGGGTCCACAGAGGCCAAGCCTCGGACCCTAGCGCTTGGGCTTAGGACCCTGGCGCCGATGCTCGGGTCCTGATGCCCATGCCCATCGACACCGGGCTTCGAACCCCGGTGCTTGGGACCAAGACCTTAGCGCCCGGACCTGGGTCCATCGAGGTGGGGTCGGGACGCTTGGGATCCAGGCATGGGCATCGGGGTTTCAGGTCCGGCCTTAATGGACCCTGGCCCGGCCTTGATGGACCCGAGCCCGGCATCAATGGTTCCAGGCACAGGGGCCAGAGACCTAAGCTCGGCCTTAATAAACTTGGGTTGGGACGTTGGGGACTTGAGCATAGGTGCGGGGGTCCCGGGCTTGGCATCGATGGACCCTGCCAAGGCGCCAAGGTCTTGAGCTTGGCCTTGATGGACCTAAGCCTGGGTACAAGGAGACCTAGGCTCGGCATCGATGGACCCAAGCCGAAGGCCTAGGCTTGGTTTCGATGGACCTGAGCACAAGTGCGGGGGATTTGGGCACAGGCACTAGGGTCGCGAGCCCGGTCTTGATGTACCCGGGCC
The DNA here is from genome assembly GCF_021117445.2 of Syzygium oleosum. NCBI lineage: Eukaryota > Viridiplantae > Streptophyta > Magnoliopsida > Myrtales > Myrtaceae > Syzygium > Syzygium oleosum. Next base: position 1,503,957 of record NW_026607510.1, on the reverse strand, counting down.
TGGGCTCGATGGACCTAGGCTAGGGCGCTAGGAACTCGGGCATAGCCACTGGGTCCCGGGCCCAACCTTGATGGACCCTAATGTGGGCACTAGGAACCCGGGCTTGGCCTTGATGGATTCGAGCCTAGGCACCGAGGACCCGGGCACGGGTGTTGAGAAACTAGTTCCTGGCGTAGGGATTTGAGGCTCGACTTTGGTGGTCCAAGGCATTGGCGTTGGGGACCCGAGCCCAAGCACGGGGGTCCCGACTAGGCCTTAACGTACTCTGGCTTGGCCTAGATAGACTTGAGTTGGGGTGCCGAGGTCACAAGCATGAGCATGGGAGTCCCGGGCCTGACCGTGACGGACTCGGGCTTGGGTGCCGAGGTACTGGGCCTTGCCTCGATGGACCCACGCTTGCCCTCGTTGGACCTTGGTAGGCCTGGCCTCGACCTTTAGACCCGGCCTTGTTGCCAAGGGCCTAGGAACGAGTGTTAGAGTTCCTGCGTTCAAGTGCAGAGTTTTTTGTCCTAAAGTCAATATCTAGTCATATTTTGAAAAATGATTTTCAATTTTTTTAAAGAGGAAATCATTTTCCTGATTTAATATATAGTCTTGGGCCTTAACTAAGAAAACCTTTTCCGTTCATTCATTTTACTAAGCAATCCAAATACCGGAAAAAGAGGAAAATGTTTTCCCGAAAAATATTTTTTGTGAAACAAAAGGAGCATGAATGTGACGTGTTTCATCTCACCTAATTCAACTATCATCTGTAAATCGATCTATCCCTCTCAATTTGGAAAAAATGTTCAAAATGTCCTAAGCTTAATTATACGACAATTAATTTACCAATGTAGCCCTTCTATCCAATTTTGGCTAGAAATCGCTCATGTTGACAATTTTTGCGAATTTTCTGAATTTTTTCTTTTTTCCTTTTATTTTATTTCTTTTCTCTTTTTTCTTTATTTCCTATTTCACTTTGCATGTCTGGAGCCCCGATGGTGACCAACGGAGGTCGCTGGCCGCAAGCTAGGCCTAGGACGCCCTCATTGGCCATCTTTGGGGCCTTGGATTGGCGAAGGGACATAGGAAAAAAGAAAAGAAAACGAAAAAAAAATTGGATGCAAGAGCTACATTGGCAAAACGTTAAAAAGGTTTAGAAATAAATGGCCAAATTAAAAAATTTAGAATTGAATTGGTCGTCGTACAATAAATTTAGAACTTTTAAGACAACTATCCGCTCTCCAGCTCGTTTTAGTTATTTGAGGTCCTAACATATTAATATCTCGATTCACCTCATACATATAAAAACAGTCGTGGCTCTCTTTTGGTTCCAATGGTGTTTATGACACGATTGCGGGAAAGGGTGATCGATTCGCTAAACTTTCGTACCTTTTGCGTCCTTTTAATTTACCAAGGATTGAATTGTCACGAGGCAAATGAGATTAGTACTTTTGAAGCTCTAACTTAAGTACTTTTTTTCTCTTAAACGATTACATCTTTGCTTAAACGAGATTAGTACTTATGAAGTTCTAACATAAGCTCTGACACTGTAATACTCCTAATCAATATAGAAGTAATTTCGAATGTGACATATGTTATCTTGTGATTAACCCTCCCCTCAATTTGGCCAAGAAGGGGAATATCGTTTTTGTTTACTCTTCTTGCTACTGCGACGGGTCGTTTCGCTAGTGATATAGGTGACGTATATCTGCACATGTATGCATCTGTCCCAAACGGGACCCCGTTTCATTATGACGGGGGTCAATCTACTGCGTGGAATCCAATGAATATTTAGCTAGGATTTGGGAACCACTTTATAAAACATCTTGTAGCAACTTGACAAATAATTCGATACACATAGAAGACCCAATTAGAGACTTATGAAAACCTCTCCGTGCCGGTTAAATTTAACCTTTTAATCTGTGCAAATGACTCGGTTCAAAATAATTTGCATGCAAATGGTGAGATATGAACATGTATCTCCGGTTCATGAACTGGAAATCACTTGCCAACCCAAATCAAGTATGTAAACCCGAAGGTTTTTGGTCGATGCACCATCTTTGCTTAACTAGTAAGTGTGCTCGTCATTCTTGTTTGACGTCTAGGTTCGAATAATCACACTTATGCATTCTCTTAGAGCCACCTGAAGGAGCACAGACCTGTGTGTCTCTGATAATTACTCAACGTGTGGGGCCAAAGAATTGTTATCGTCGGTGAGAATTGTTAATGAGATCTAGATAATCATTGTTCCGTAGAAAAAACACCAACTTAAATATGATTTTGTTTTTCGAATCTATGAAACTTTTGAAATTGAATATGCTGAACTAAAGAACTTGGTCCCACAAAATGATAATCACAAATGGCCAAGGGCAAGATTAAATTAATAAAAATGCTTGACATGCACCCAAAATATAGATATAGAATGAGATTTCATTGTCCGGCGAAATAAGGTTTTACGTAAGGACGGTTACACTTCCGTGCTAGCTAATTGAGGGCAATAAGGGCTCAATTCTTTTTTCTTCTTTAAGTAATACTGGGCGCGATATAATGCAAGAAAATAAATTGGGCAAGATCCAAGTGGATTCCTCTAATGTTTATCCTCACTATATTTGCGCAATCCCATGTATGCTTATCTCGTGGAACACGTCGCTCACATCAACTTCTGTCCTAATCATACAATGACTTCCTTCATATTTTGCTAGCATTGACAAACAACTGGTCAAAGGCGAAGCTTCTCCAGCACTATTTTGACCAAACAATCATCCATGGTTCGAGCAAATCTCCTCCAACCAATTTTCTGATTAAGCGAAGTTAGCATGGGGGCAATACCAATATTTATAACCCACTAATTAGAGATTCGGTATGAGGATTTCATCGATTGGAGATAAAAGACGAAAACACAGGCCTTCTCTAAAATCAAGGAATCGATGACTTGTATATATTTCAAACATGTCGAACGTGCACATCTTTTCTTACCTCTTTAATATCACAAGAAGGATATGGTGTTATCAAGTACCGATAATCGATGACATTTCGTTATATAACAGAGATTCGAGCATTGGCTTCAACCGCGTCAATGTGTTTGATTTTTTACCTTGTATTTGGCTTTTGTAACTTGTAGATTTTTTAGATTTAGTTGGTTTCCACTAAAGAGCCACTCTCAAAGCCATGTATGCTTTTGATGATCTGTAACCTATGCTCATACAGCTGATTTGGCAGGGCCATGTGAGAACAAGATGATTGGCAAAAACCGAAATTAAAATAAGATGAGATAGAAATAAAGCATATACAAATGCATTTCCTGTTTGTGAGTTATGCGACAAAATTTTTTAATCATCTCAGCCGTGAACGTGATTTTTATCTCGAAATTTGCGATTTGGGTGTATTAGTGCGGACATAATATGAGAATACAAGATGAGTTCGTTTTTTTATTGGTTCGAAAAGATGAGCTCGTTTCACTAATTTGTTTTCCAGTTGCCATTCCGCGGATTTTGTGCATCAGAAAGTTTTGAGGCCTAAGAGTCTTAAGGTGTAGATTGATATTGTTTAGAAACTAAAACACTGTCACATGAAATACAATATAAATAAACTTGAAAATGCACAAACGATCATGATAAGAATCTCTCGGGATCCATTGCAAAAGAAACCACAAATGCACTAGCGGAGATAACGTCTATAAAAAAATTCATGATTATTGTACGATCTAAATCTTAAACAGCAAAAGAGCTCCTTGTAGCATTTTATAGCTATAGATTCGACTGTGACAAGAAATGTAAATGGGCTACGACAACATTGACGAGTTAGATCAATTAGCGAATGTCGAATCTAGTAAGAGAGAAAAAACATGATCTTTCACCTTCTCTATTTTGAAAGGTATAATGCTTCAATTTTCTCGCTTACTTCATTTTGATTTACTTAATGTTTGTTTATTTTCCCCCTCTTTTATCTATTATTTATTTATTTTTATTCTTTTATTCCCTTTCATCATTCCTAAATTTAATTTAATTATATAATAAACTATACTAACATACCTAAAATATGTAATAAACATATATAATTTATATTATAAGATAGAAAGAAATCAAAATATATTAAAAAATGGAGAATAAATAGAAACGAAATTGTTGTTGTTGTTGTTATTTTTAATTTTCTATTTTATATTAGAGTTCAAATATTATCTATATTTAATTATTATTAATTTAAGAAGTTTTTTATTTGAGAAAAATTACTTTTATAACATGAATATAATAAATCATATCCACCTTAATCCAACCTCCTTCATGTAATATTTTTATTCAGGTTATATTTCTCTTATATCTAATTTTATCAGGTTGTGAGTTGAAAACAAGCACATGGTATGAAAAATTCTATCCTAAATTTTAGGGTTAATACCACGAAAAACCCTAAACTGGTACATTTGTAACAAATTTACCCAAACTAATTTTTTATCATAAAAAACCCTAAACTAGTACGCCTGTGACAAACTTGCGCTTCATTAGTTTCCGTTAAATTTTAGTTTCAAATTGTTGAATTTGAGGACATGTGTTAGTTGATGGGTGTACCGGTTTGTGATTTTACCCTCTGTTTGTTACATGTGTACTAATTTATGATTTTTTGTGGTATTAATCTAATTTAATGGAATCTAGCATAGGGTAAATTTGTCACAAATGTATAAGTTTGAGGTAAATTTATCACAAATATACTAATTTAGAGTTTTTTATGATAAAAAAATTAGTCTGAAATAAATTTGTCATATGTATATAGATTTAAGATTTTTCATGATATTAACCATAAATTTTTTAGTCACTAACGAACGTACCCTAGGGGCTCGACCCATTGAAAGGTTTTTAAGGGGGTCAAAAGGGCAAGGAGTCCCAAAATTAGCTGACGGACGCCATGACAAAGACGAAACCCAAGGTGGGAGTCGCCCCCTCCCCAACACGTGTCGGCCCGTGATTGGCCCAATCGGCACCTGCCGTCACGACTTGCTGCTGGAAAAAGCTCAGGTGGCGGCTGCCTCTTGTTTGTCGTCGTTTGTCGTGCCCTCCTCCTTGCCTTTTCGATTCAGATACACTACGACCTGTCGTTGCGCGGTGTCCGTGTTCGTGTATATATACCCCCTTGGTCGTCTCGTGTGTCCGTGTGGACATATTCGAGTTCGAACGTCGACCGAGTTCGGAGCTTGGAAGTGAAAGGGCACGGAGCAGAGAGTCGCGGAAGAACAGGAACACGGAGTCTGACAGAGTTGAGAGAAGAGAGGGAAGATGAAGAAGGCGCAACTGGAGTTGCCGGCGGGGTTCAGGTTCCACCCCACGGACGACGAGCTGGTGAACCATTACTTGATCCGCAGGTGCGCTTCCCAGCCCATCACCGCCCCCATCATCGCCGAGATCGATCTCTACAAGTTCGACCCTTGGGACCTTCCAGGTACTTCGGCACGCTCCCTCCCTTCCTCTGCGTCTCGAGGTTCTGCTCCTGAACAATTTCTGTTTCTAGCTTGTGTTCGTTTTGGCGAATCATCCTATTTTGGGAAAAGGGTCGACGAGTTTTGTCACTCTTTTGGGTGATTTTGTTGTCTAGTCCTTATCTGATGCCTTTAGGGAGGTCCAATGCTCGACAGTTTGAACTTTTCATTTTGACACGTGGGTCAAGAAAAGGGGTGACTTCTTCAGTCGCTTTCTCGTTGTCAAGGATCAAGCATGGCGGCTTTCATTTTCATTTTAGTCTTCAAGTTCTCTCGTGAATTCGAACACAACTTATTTGTCTGCTGAGGGTCATGATTTCTGATGGAGTTTGGCTTGGAATTGCAGAAATGGCTCCCTACGGCGAAAAAGAATGGTACTTCTTTTCTCCCAGAGAGCGCAAGTACCCCAATGGGTCGCGGCCGAACCGGGCAGCCGGAACTGGGTATTGGAAGGCGACCGGGGTCGATAAGCCGATCGGCCACCCAAAGACGCTCGGCATAAAGAAGGCGCTAGTGTTTTACGCCGGGAAAGCTCCAAGAGATGAAGTGAAGACCAATTGGATCATGCACGAGTATCGCCTTGCCAACGTCGATCGATCCGCCAGCAAGAAGAACAACTCGAGGGTAATTACTCTCTTTCCCTTCTTGTCACTGTTTCTGGTGTTCCCGCACATGTAATTGGACGAGTTCGTAAACGAAACTCAATGATTAACATCGATCCTTGCTATTATTGCAGCTTGACGATTGGGTTCTATGCCGGATATACAACAAGAAGGGCACCATGGAGAAGCATTTCCCCGTCACGCACAACAAACCGGCAGAGTTCCGGGGAATGGAGACCAAGCCGCAGATTGTTATGCCAGCGGTGCTGAACCCATACACACCTCCACGATACGGGCATTTACCAATGACCACGGATCACATGTTCATGGACTCGTCGGAGTCGGTGCCGAGGCTGCACGCGGATTCTAGCTGCTCGGAGCACGTGGTGTCCCCGGAAATGGTGTGCGAGAAGGAAGTGCAGAGCAAGGGGAAGTGGAACGATTGGGGGAAGGCCCTCGATGTCCAGTTCGGTTCGATGGATAACTTCTTGGACGATGCATTCGCGCAAGGACAGTTTCAGTTGGCTCAGTTCTCGCCTCTTCGGGACATGTCCATGCACTTGCAGAAGCCATTCTAAAAGACTGTAGCAAAATCGTTTCGATATTTTATTTAGTGAAAGATTATTTCAATTATTATTCTCGTGGTTAATTCAACTGAACGGAGTACAAAAACGACGGTTCTATGATCCATCGAGAGATGGATCTTCAGGTCATAACAGGTCATAATTTTTTGTATTTTTTTTAACTCCTAAGCAAAATGTCATAACACGCAAACATTTCAAGGGTTTTCTCATCAAAGGGCGAGATTTAATTTTTATTTTTGACTTGACAATTATCAAGTGCTTGAGATTGCTCAAAAATATGATTATTCAAAGTGCTAAAGATCGTTTCGACCAAAAGAAAAAAAGTGCTAACGATACTTTGTCGGTTTACTAAATCGGTTTATCATATATTAATGACAAATCTCCTGTTGGGTAATAAAAATATGCAAAAAAAAGGAAAATGGACAAGAAAGGTGAAACAATGTAAGAAAAGATAATAAATGAATAAATAAATAAAACAAAGCACACGGTTCATTTCACTTGGACCAAACCACACTCTTTCCATATAAACAAGAAATATGTTGGTAGGTGATGCGATAGCAACTTTCATCATCCAACACAAAAACAACAGCGACGGCCGACATGAACAAGCGATTTTTTTCCACCGTACATGGACTCATGTATTGGACAAAGAAAGGTCATTAGAATGAACCCCATCTTTGATTTGGATCGTCTTTTGGGTTAAAAGATAAGAATAGGGATTCTCTGAATTTCACTCGTGAGGTACAAATTTGTCTCGATTCGTCCCTTACATGTCACGTCGGCCGCCAGCATCTCTTTCCACTACTTGTTTGTTTCTCTAGACTGTACTGACGCGGCACAACATGTCGATTTTACTAAGCATTTCCGCGTTCCGCCGTTCATGCCGCGTAAGCGAAAAGGACAATTAGCTCGATTACTTCAATCGGATCAATTAAAAGAATTGAGATGGGAAAAGAATCGAGGGAGTCCTTCGGGTATTTCGTCAGAAATAGGACGAAAGCGCATCATACTGTGAGCTAAAATACTGTCGATTGAACTTGACATTTTTCGTCTCACTTAATTCAGCTATTATCTTTAAATAGAACAATATTTCTTGATTCAGTTTATTCGAGGTCCTAATATATTAGCATTCGTTCACCTCAAACAGTCGTTTGTTCTGAGCTATTATCAAATATTAGCTGAATATTCGAATAAGTAAGGCATTTTGAGCTAGAAATGTATACTTCAAAATGCCTTACTTATTCGAATATTCAGCTAGTATTTGTGCACTACTTCATAAATTATATGGTTGTCTTTTGGCAGCTTGACAAACAATTTGATGCACTTGATAAGAAAGAAAGATTAAAAGAGAATGGTATTTATTCTCTTATAACGGTGTAGGAAACAATGTACATGAGAAGCCTTTATATAGGCTTAGAGGAATAAAGGAGCCTAGCATTCTTCCTATGTGGGACTAAAGAGAAAGAAGAGATGTAAAGGAAAACCTACAAAACTATACAACATGTTCTAACACCTCCCTCAAACTCAAGGTGGATCAAATAACGAGAGTTTGGAAAGAAGAAATTTAAATTGTTGTGATGTAAGAGCCTTCGTAAAACAATCGGCAAGTTGATTCTCAGTTCCAACAAAAGGAATGAAATAGTGCGAGCTTGGAGATGATGACGAGTCAGATGACAATCGATCTCAATATGTTTGGTACGCTCATGAAAGACTGGATTTGCACCGATATGAATGGCACTCTTGTTGTCACAATGCAGAGGAGTAGGATCCAGAAGTGAAACTCCCATATCAGCAAGTAAGCGGCGAAGCCAAACAATCTCAACAGTAGTGTTGGCCATAGCACGATACTCGGACTCTGTAGAGGAGCGTGAGACAATATGTTGTTTCTTGGAATGCCAAGAAATAAGTGAATCGCCAAGAAAAATGCAATAACCAGTGATAGATTTGCGATCAGTGACATTGGAAGCCCATTCAGCATCAGAATAGGCATACAACTTGAGAGCAGAAGAGGATGGTAGAAATAAGGAACGCGATAAAGTGCCTCGAAGATAGCGCAGAATCCTTAGAACAGCCGCATAATGAGTTGTTCGGGGAGCAGCAACAAACTGACTGACAACATGAACAGCATAGGCGATGTCGGGTCGGGAGATAGTAAGATAAATAAGACTGTCAACCAAGGTCCGATAGCGGGTGACATCAGAAAGAGGTTCTCCATCGTCTGGGCAAAACTTTTGATTTAGCTCAATAGGAGTGGCAGCAGTACGTGAATCTGATAGAGCAGTCCTGGACAGAATATCAGCGGTATATTTCTGCTGAGAAATGAGAATACCACGTGAACTGCGAGCAATCTCAAGCCCAAGAAAATAGCGCAGTGGTCCTAGATCCTTCATGGCAAAATGTTGCTGAAGGTGCCGCTTGGTATGCTCAATATGGTCACGATCATCTCCGGTGATGACCATATCATCAACATAAAGAAGAAGAATAGTGCAGCCTGAAGAAGAGGTATGAACAAACATAGCATGATCAGCCTCACTTTGAATGAAACCAGCAGACTGAATAGCATCACTGAACTTCTCAAACCAAGCACGAGGGGCCTGTTTGAGACCATAAAGAGCCCGTCGCAAGCGGCAAACCTGTCTAGAGGTATGAGCAAGACCAGGCGGAGGTTGCATAAAGATATCTTCCTGAAGATCACCGTGAAGAAAAGCATTCTTCACATCAAGCTGAAAGAGAGGCCAACTGCGAATTGAAGCAACAGTTAATAAAGCACGGACATATGTCATCTTTGCTACGGGAGCAAAGGTCTCCTCATAGTCGATACCATACTCTTGCGAGAAACCTCGAGCAACCAGACGAGCTTTGTAACGCTCAATACTGCCATCAGAACGAGTCTTAATCTTATATATCCATCGGCAAGATACGAGCGAGCGACCCGGAGGAAGAGGCACAAGCTCCCAAGTACCAGTACTCTCCAAAGCCGAGAGTTCCTCAGACATAGCCTGGCGCCATTCTACATGCTGAACTGCCTCGCGATAACTATTAGGTTCTTGTACAAGCATGAACAAGCAGCTAAAAAGGATCCAAACTCGTAGAATAAGAAGTAGCAAAGAACATACCGGGCAGGTGGACGCCGATCTCGAGGAGGATTACGGCGTGACTCTAGTTGTGCAGAATCGTCGAGGGCAGATACAACAGGAGGTGCAAGCACAAGGGATAGGTGAAGATGGAGAAGGTGGCAATATATCTAGATCCGATGTAGAAGAGGGACTAGAAGGATCAGGTAGAGGATCAACAGGAAAATCCATAAATGGAACAGGAGACGAAACATGAGGTGTAGTATTTGTTGAAAAGAAATGGATGTGTTCATGAAACGTAACATCACGAGAAATACGTACACGTCACGCATTTGGGTCATAACAACGATAACCTTTGTGCTCAGTGCTGTAACCCAAGAATGCACATGGGATAGAGCGGGCGGTAAGCTTTGTACGTTCAGTGAATGGAAGAATGACAAAACAAGTACATCCAAAAACTCGAAGATGATTATAGCTAGGAGGTCGAGAGTAGAGACGCTGAAACGGGGTGTCTTGATGGAGAACATATGAGGGTAGGCGATTAATTAGATGAACAGCCGTGAGAAGAGCCTCAGCCCAGAACTCAGTGGGAACGGATGTGCCAAGTAAGAGAGCTCGAGTGGTCTCTAGAATATGACGGTGCTTGCGTTCAGCAACTCCATTTTGAGCTGGAATCCCAGGACAAGATAACTGAGGAAGTGTACCATCACTAGCTAAGAGGGAACGAAAGACACCAGAGAGATATTCTCCCCCTGAATCTGAACGGAAAACTTTGATTTTTGTATTAAATTGTGTGGAAACCATGGAAGTAAAAGACTGATAGATGGTAAAGAAATCACTACGTTGACGCATAAGATAGACCCATGTATAACGAGAATAATCATCAATAAAAGATACATAATATTTGAAACCACTCTTGGAAGAGAGCGGGGCAGGACCCCAAACATCAGAATGAACAAGATCGAAGATCGCACTAGTTCTAGAGTTACTAACAGGAAAAGGCTTAGCAGATTGCTTGGCCAAAGGGCAGATAGAACATGGAGGAAGACTACCAGAAGAAATAGGACCCAAAGCACCTTGTTGGTGAAGGACGGTGAGACGAGAAGACGGAATATGTCCAAGACGCTGATGCCACCGAACAAGATCGAGGGTAGCCAACACAGGATGATGAAGAGAGGAAGTTGGAAGATGGAGATGTTGCATAATATAAAGTCCATCCCGTCTACTGCCCCTGCCAATCATCTTGCCACTTAAACGATCCTGCACAAAGCAAGAGCTATTTGTAAAGCTTACAGTACATCCAGTATCAGTGAGTTGTCCAACAGATAATAAATTGAGAGCCAAAGAGGGAATATGTAACACATCAGGGACATTGAAATCTTCAGAGACGGTAAGAGTACCCTGTCGGGTAGCTAGTAGAGGAGAACCATTAGTAGTAAAGAAATGTGCTGGTTGCTTGAGCTCAGAGAGCTTAGTGAGAAAAACAGCGAAAGTAGACATATGTCTAGCAGCTCCCGAGTCAAGTACCCAAGTAGTAGAAATATCACCTAAAGGTGGAGTAGCTGCAGCGGTGCTTCCAGCAGATGAGAGAGTTGTAGAAGTACCAGAATCGGAAAAAGACCTGGGTAGAGAACGACTCAAACGGGCAAGTTAGGCCTCAAGAGCAGCAATACGGTCATCTGTAGAGAGAGAAACCAGAGTAATAGGTTGAGAGATTGGAGATGCGGTAGTGACTCGTGGTGATGCAGAAAGACGTGAAGCATTCCTCTTCTTCCAACAATGTGACTCGTCATGACCAGGACGATGACAATACGTACATGAAAGGCGGCGAGGACCACGAGTAGGCGAAGGACGTGGTGGAGCAGCCAAAACTGTAGGCGGAACACATGGTGGAGCAGCCAAAATAGCAGTTGAATCAGAAACTGTCGAGGAGGAAAGAAGACCAAGACGAGTTTCCTCAGACTGTAATTCTTTGACAACGTCAAGGAGGAATGGTCTTGGAGAGCGGTGAAGAAGTTGGCTGCGAACACCTTCATAGGGAGAGCTGAGCTTCATAAGAAAAGAATGTAGACGGTGCCTATCTTGAGTCTGAAGTCGAGTAACACCGAGTACAGTTCAAGCATGATGGGCAGAGAATAGGAGCAAGAATATCCAGTTGACTCCAAAGTGAGTGCATGTAATTGTAGAAATCTCGAATAGAGCGAGACCCTTGCGTAGCACTGTAAACTTCTTGCTCCAACTGATAAACTCGAATGTCCCCTGTTTGGGTGAACATCTCGGTAAGCTGATCCCATAAACTTTTCGCCTCAACAACATTAGAAAATTGTGGGCGAAGAGCAGGATCAATGGAACCAAAAATGATAGCCCATGCCTTCCCATCAGCAACATTCCATGCTCGAATTTCAGCGGCACGTTTCGCAACTTTATCAGATGATTCACTTTTAAGAGCACCAGGACAAGGACAAAGTCCCTCAACATGCTCAAACAAGTCGTGGTAAACAAGTGCTGCCATTGCCGTGGTTTCCAAAGAGAATAGTTTGAACCATCGAGTTTGACGTCAATACGGTCACTAGAATCACCCATGACGACAGAAAAAGAAATCACTAGCAAAGCTAGAAATATGGATTGAGGTGATCGAAAGGATCGAGAAAGAAGAAGCGCGGATTAGAACGAGCAAGGATGATGGCCCAAAAGCCCTAAACTCATTATCTTAATTTCTGATGCAGAAGATCCAATTTATGGCAACCGCAGAGCATACTTTAAAAGATAATGAGCTCATTGTCTTAATTTCTGATGCGGAAGATCCAATTGATGGGAACCGCAGAGCATACTCTTCAAGACAATGATCTTCGCTCTAATACCATAATAAGAAAGAAAGATTAAAAGAGAATGGTATTTATTCTCTTATAATGGTGTAGGAAACAATGTACATGAGAAGCCTTTATATAGGCTTAGAGGAGTAAAGAAGCCTAGCATTCTTCCTATGCGGGACCAGAGAGAAAGAAGAGATGTAAAGGAAAACCTACAAAACTATACAACATGTTCTAACAGCACTATCTAGAGGCATGAGCACAAATGCACAAATTAGCGAGATCACCGTTGTTTTAGCTCGCTCTCCGAATATTATGACAATCTTCAGTTGGGTAATTAAAATACGGAAAAAGAAAATAGAAAAGGAAGGAGTAATGAAAAAAAGAAAACAAAAAAAATTAATTAAGCGCACGGTTCATTTCACTTGGATCGCACCACACTTTCTATCATCCAACACAAAACAGCAATCACGGTGGACATGAACAAGCGATTTTTTTCCACCGTACATGGACTCATGTATTGGACAAAGAAAGATCATTGGAATGAACCTCTTCTTTGATTTGGATGATCGTTATGTTAAGAGATAAAGGATAGGGATTCCGCGATTTTCACTTGTGAGGTACAAATTTGTCTCGATTTGTCCCCTTACAAATCATATCGGCTATAAGCATCTCAATCTCGGATTTGTTTTCGTCTAAGACTTGACAGACGTGGCGTAGCACATCAGTTTCATTAAGCACTTCCACATTCTATCATTCCTGCCACGTTAGCGAAAAGGACGATTAGCGAGCAAGAAAAATAAGACGAAAGCTATAGGTTCAAGCCCGTTAGTCCCGATGGTAAACAATTCCAACAAAAAATAGGTTAATTCATCTCTCTATTTGAACGTGAAAAGAGATACAAATAAGATAGTCGGAATTTCATTCCAACAAGGATTGGATTTCTCTTTTTCTTTTCGTTTTTCGTTTTGCATTTCTCATCAAAGAAATAGAAGAATTTTCATTCCATCAATCAATGATGGGGTAGAGACATATGTGGATTGCTATGCAGTTTGCTTCAATCAAATTAGTTTAAAGATTTGAGAGTATCCAAAAAGAATCAAGGCACTCGATTGGGTGTTTGGCCAGAATTAGAATAAAAGCGCATCCAACTGTTAGTTGAGATAACTTTCTAGAATCTATTAACAAAAAAGTTAATCATGCTATTCGAAGTCTGGACGGCTGCTTGAAATAGATATACCAAAATTCACGAAATCTCTAATTAGTTTTATAAATAGCCCTTGAACTTTTGCTTAGATGTAGTTTCTGAAATTTTAATATGTTCAATATGATCCTTAAACTTTTAATTTGATCAAAGTGGTCGTGAAACTTTTTGTACATGTTTAATTTAGTCTCTAAACTATATGAAACTATTTAATATTGTTCTTCCAAACTAAATGAAAATGTTTAATGTTGTCTTTCCATTAATTCAAGTTCAGGGACAACATTGAACATGTTCATATAGTTTGGATATTAAATTGAACATGTGCCTCAATTCAAAAGCTCAGGGATAACATTGCACATTGAGTTAAAAGTTCAGGGATCATATTGAATAAATTAAAAATTCAAAAACTACATTGCTCATTGGATCAAAGTTTATAGATCATTTATGCCATTTTCCTTTTTATGGAAGAAATGTGCTTGTGAGCGACAACTTTTTTCTCTTTTTCTTCTTTGGTTGATGAAATTAGGGGTGATCAGTTCTTGGTCTGGTCCCGATTTGGTCCAATGGAACCAGTCACTTAGGGTTTAGTTCACATTTTACTAATTTTTGTCAATGAAATTCACTTAAAGTTTACTTCATATTTTACTAATTCTTTTGAAGAAATAAAAAAAAAAGTATATATAGTTGATTTGATCGGGTCGGTCCGATTTCCTCTTGGAATCAGAAATCGGATCGTTCAGTCCGATTGGGTAATTCTCAATTTGGATGGTCTCTTTTGCATGCTCGGAAGACAAAGTCGGGGGGGGGTCCCACGATTATTAACAATCCATGCAAAAGTATCGGACACTGTGCATGGCCGATTGAGGTCTTGCACGACGGCACCTAGACAAGACAAAAGGTCTTCGTTCCTAGCAGAACCCGAAGCTTCCATTGCTCTCTCTCTAATCAAAGGGTTTGTCGTTAGCAATGACGCGAGGCCCGAGAAAGCTACCTTTTGCCATTTTAAATAGTCTAAAAATTTGGGTTCCGTATTGCCAAAGAGTTTATTGTTAGTAAATTTTAAATAGTCTAAAAATTAGGGTGGGTTTGGTTCAATAATACCAAAGCCTTTCGGAGCTCTAAAGTTTTTTTGGGCAAATATATGTGGTGTCTGGCAAATTTTTTTTGGAGAGCTTTAAGGAAATGAATTTGTATTTCCAAAGGTGCACAAGGTGGGTTCGGAGGTGCTTTGGAATGTTATATATTCGAAATGCAAATAGACTTTTTTTCTTCCAATTTTACCCTCGCTATACTTTCATAATTACGAAAATATCCTCCAAAACCCTAAAGTTGTCGGCGAAGGCCTCAGCAGCCGGCAAACCACCTCACTTCAGGTCACACGACCTTAGGCGAGGCTAGCCGATGGCCCATTTGGCTCGCTGGTGGCTAAGTTTCGCCAGAAAGGTTTGGGAATTTAAAAAAAAAAAAAATAACAAAAGTCATTTACAAAGTATAGTTCTTACCAAACAACATTTAAGTCAAGGTTCTTTCCTTTAGCAAAAAAAAGTCAAAGTTCTTTCCTATTTTGTTTTTAAAATACACTACACAAAACACTACTTGCATTTGGAAAATCTCTTTAACCCAAAGCCTTTCACATTTTCTCAAAGACATTCCCTTGAATCCGAATCAAACACACCCTTATCCTTACAACCGATGTTTTGAACCCACATGTATTATATTACTTTATTATCTGTTACTTTTCCTTTTTCATTAATCAAAATCTTACCATGCACACATTTTTACTTTCTTTTTTAAAACCCAAAGTACTTAATTTTTCACTAAATATAAATATCAACACGTAAATTCACATATATTTGTTTCCATAGTTTTTAAAAATTCGAACTTTCTTGATTTTGACAGGAAAGCAAAATGTTATATGTTTTGCTCTCACTTAATCCTAAGCAAACATGCCTGTTATTCCTTTTTCTATAAAAATTCTTTGCAAAATCGACGGTGATCTCACTAATTTCTTCGTGACATCATACTAAGAGATCTTGAATTCCCATATTGACTATCGATTGAACTTGACGTTTTTCGTCTCGCCTAATTCAACTATTATCTTTAAATAGAACGATCTTTCTTGATTTAGTTTATTCGAGGTCCTAATATATTAGCATTCATTCACCTCAAACATATAGCAACAGTCGTTTGTTCTGAGCTAGAAATGTATACTTCAATATGCCTTACTTATTCGAATATTCAGCTGGTATTTGTGCACTACTTCAGAAATTATATGGTTGTTTTCTGGCAGCTTGACAAACAATTTGATGCACTATCAAGAGGCATGAGCACAAATGCACAAATTAAAGAGATCACCGTTGTTTAGCTCGCTCTCCCAATATTATGACAATCTTTCGTTGGGTAATTAAAATACGGAAAAAGAAAATAGAAAAGGAAGGAATAATGGGAACAAAGAAAATAAAAAAAATTAATTAAGAATACGGTTCATTTCTCTTGGATCACACCACACTTTCTATCATCCAACACAAAACAACAATCACGGCGGACATGAACAAGTGATTTTTTTCCACCGTGCATGGACTCATGTATTGGACAAAGAAAGGTCATTAGAATGAACCCCATCTTTGATTGGGATTCTCTGATTTTCACTGGTGAGGTACAAATTTGTCCCGATTCGTCCCTTACATATCACGTCGGCCGCAAACATCTCTTTTCGCGATTTGTCTGATTCTCTGGACTGAATTGACACGGCACAACATGTCGATTTTATTAAGCATTTCCGCTTTCCACCGTTCATGCCGCATAAGCGAAAAGGACAATTAGCTCGATTACTTCAATCAGATCAGTTAAAAACACTTGAGATTGGAAAAGAATTGAGGGAGTCCTACGAGGACGAAAGCGCATCAAACTATGAGCTAAAATAACTTCCCCAGTGAAATAATGACACAAATAATTCTTGAATTTTGGCAAAATGTATAATGTAGTCCTTGAACTTTCAATTTATTTGATGTAGTCTATGAATCTTAATCCAAAATATAATGTGGTCCTCAAATTTTTAATTTGTTCAAAGTAGTCCCCGGATTTTTGGTATATATGTAATGTAGTCCCTGGACTACATGAAAATATTCAATATTGTCATTCTATTAATTCAAGATAATGGACTACTTTGAATATTTTTATATAGTTCAAAGACTATATATAACATGTACAAAAAATTCATGGACGACTTCGAATAAATTAAAAGCTTAAGGACCATATAACACATTGAGTTAAAGTTCATAAACTATATTGAACAAATTAAAAGTTCATGGACTACATTGCACATTATGGTCCCTCAACTTTAATCCAATGTGCAATGTCTAATGTACAATGTGGTTCCCGAACTTTTAATTTATTTAAAGTGGTCCCTGAATTTTTTGAACATGTTCAATGTAGTCCCTGAAATATATGAAAATGTTCAATATTGTCATTCCATTAATTCAAGATAATGGACTACTTTGAATATTTTCATATAGTTCAAAGACTATATTGAATATGTACAAAAAGTTCATGGACTACTTTAAACAAATTAAAAGCTCAGGGACCATATTGCACATTAAGTTAAAGTTCATGATTTACATTGAACAAATTAAAAATTCAGGGACTATATTGCACATTGAGTCAAAAGTTATGGACTATTTTTATCATTTCCCCTCCTAGAATCCATGAAGAAGGTTAATAATATAATTCGAAGTCCGATACCTCTGCTTGATACATACATATACATATACATATATATATACATATACATATACATACATATATATATATACATACATATATATATATATGAAAGGGGCCCACGATGATCGGCACATCCATGCAAGAGTATAAGAAACGTCCATGGAAAGGAGATTCAGGAGTCAATCGACGAAAATAAAGGTTCTTGTTTTGGGGGCGATATAGCCGCAGCTTCCCAAACCCATGTGAATGGGCGCGTCCACGTCGTGCGCATCGATAATCAACGTCATGCAAGACGTCACCTAGACAAGACAACGACTCCCATTCTTCTAAGAAAAAAAAGCTGATAGAGATTTATCTAATCAAATAAACTTGTTGTTATTTAATTAAGGCTCCGTTTATTTTACGAAAAATAAATAATTTAAAAAATATCTTTCTAAAAGTAATTATTTATAAAATTGGGTCTCTACTATGCTTGATTATTATCAATTGGTCTAAGACCCATTTTCTTGGCAGTGCTGCTTAATAAACCTCTCGAGAGTCCTTTAGTGAATGGATTAGCCAAGTTATTATTTGTTCGAATATAAATTACTAAAATAATTCCATCAGTAATTAATTATCGAACATACTCATGTCGCGAACTAATATGTCTAGATTTTCCATTGTATATTTTATTATATGCCTTAGACATAGTTGTCTCACTATCATAATATATAGATATGGCTGCCATTGGTTGTGGCCACAACTTTATATTCCGCAGCCATTCATTCTCTTTACCAGCTGCCGATAGTGATATGAATTCAGATTTCATCGTTGAATGAGCTATACATGTTTACTTCTTTTATGCCCAAGAAATTGCACAATTTGCAAGCTTAAAGACCCACTTGGATGTTGACTTGTTATCAATTATGCTAGTTATCCAACTAGCATCTGAATATCCTTCTATTACTGCTCGTTGTCTTTCATAAAATAGACCATAATGCATTGTTTTCTTTAAATGACCAAGAATTCTACTTATAGCCTTTCGATTCACAGTACTAGGATTATTAGTAAATCTGGACAATTTACAGACAATAAATGCTATATCCGGTCTAGTGCAATACATAACGTACATCAGACTTCCAATTGCACTAGCATATTCTAAATGTGTTGAAGGTTGCCCAGTATTTTCCATCAATTTAATTGATACATCATATGGTATATTTGACTCTTTAATTCCCAAATACTGGTATTTTTGAATGAATTTCTCCACATAGTGGCATTGACTTAAAGCATAACCCCCACTATGTTTGATTGCTTTGATATCTAAAATTGTATCCACTTCTCCCAAATCTTTCATTTTAAACTGAGAAGATAGATACCGTTTAGTTTCATCTATACCATGCATATTTGTACCAATAATGAGCATATCATTTATATATAAGCATATTATAACTCTATACTCTTTGGTGAATTTTGAGTAAATGCATTTATCATCATTGTTATGCTTAAATCCATATGACAAAACCACCGAATCAAATTCTTCATGCCATTGTTTCTGTGGCATCTTGAAATTTCATACGTTCAAAGGAATGTACGGACCCTAATGGATTAGGACGCTTGTCGACGGAAATCAGGAAAAAAATGAATTTGGAAGTTTGGGTGTCGCACTAATTCTGCCATCGTCGTTTTTGGAATCGTGAATTTTAATTCTCGGGTTCATTTGCCTCTGAGTCGACTAATTCTGACGTCGCGTCATCTGCGCGACCCGACTCCTTGCCAAGCCCTTACTCTCAGTTTTCCCCCCAATTCTTTCCCCTTGCACCGCCAGAAAACACCACCACCACCACTGCCCCTTCCTCTTCCTTTTCCCCTTCTTTCCCTTTTCTTCCTTCCCTCTGCCACTTGTCGGGGGAGAAGTGCCAAGTGGCGCTCACTTTGGGTCATGAAACCCCACCGCCCAAGCCGGCCAATGGACATGTATGCAAGGAAGGGGAAGAGTCATTCCACTCTCTTTCCTCCCTCACTTTTTCCCTCTCTTCCTCGGTTCTCTCATTCTCACTCTCTTCCCCGGCCAGCTCCCTCATTCACTCTCTCTCTCGTGTCTCCCTCCTCGTTTGGAGTTCACCAGTTGCTTGACCCGTCTGTGGCAGCCGTCCGTCCGCTCAACGCCGTGCCGACTGGCACCTCGACTCCTCCTCCGTCTGCTCCGTCCGCGACCCAAAGCCACTGCCAGCTGACCCCATGCCCCGTCGCCGCTGTGCTCTCTCTCCATTTCGGACCCACGCCCCGCGTTGCCGCACTCGCCGTTGAGGCAAGTGTGTTCTCTCACTCTATACTAACCACCATAGTGTTTGCATGTTGAGTTTGGTTCTTGGATTAGACAATGTGATGGCTGGATGTTGTGGGGGAGAATGGTTTGATTGTGTAATTGCCCAAGCATGTTGGTTTAGACCTTTGGAATGAGTTTTGTGAGCATAGGTTGCTGAATCAAGTTGGAAATGGATGTTACATGTTGGTTTGGATTTCTAGTTTTGAGTTTTTTTGGATGAGAATTCGTGGGTCTCAAGTTAAAGTTGTTTTCTTGAAGTTTGACCTTGGTTCCTAGAATCGAATCTACCGTATACCTTCTATTTTCCATTTTTATAAAGCTTTTTGTGGTCCGAATATTGCAAAACTTTCTTCATAAACATTGTTCAGAAAATCTTGGACTATAACATACTTTAAATCTGAATTTTTTTGAGTTGATTAGGGTCATTCGAAGGCTTGTCTTCAAACCGGGTTTAACTGCCCAGAATTGATCAGTTTGGGGCCTTCATCCCTTCTCGATTTTTTTTATAAAATTCTCTAGTGCGAATCTTAATAAACTCACTTCATGAAAATTGTAGAGGATTGTTTTTTCTATGACATATAAAAATTTCGAAGTGTTTTGAAAGGGTTTGGCTTGTGAAACGAGTATTTCTTGTGGTTCAATTAACCTGTTCCAGCGGGCCAATTTTGATCTGACTTTGAGTGGCTCATTCTCATGTATACAGAATGATTTGTGTTTTACACTCTCCATGAAAAATTTCATTTAAGGTCTTTTCTATGACATATTCAAATTTCATAAATTTGTGAGATCATTTACTATATTATTAGTCTTGATTTCTTAAAAGGCTCAAAACTGCCTTATTTCACCTATTGTTAGAAAATCTCGAATTTCTATGAGAAGATGATGGATTCTTGATTTCTGGTTCAGTGGAGATAGTAACCGCTCTTATTTAGCTTTTCAACGATGTTTATTTGGCCTTGATCCGATGTTAAATGCGTGAGCAAATTGGGTTATCTTTAAGAGCACAGATTCTGAAAATTCTGGTTGTGCATAGTTTGAGTGCAATAATGAAGTACCATATTGTTTGTTGAGACAGGGTATCATTCTATGTGAAAGATGTGCCAAATAAAATGAATTACATGGCGTGTGAATATATGACTAAGAGATGATCGATGCCATCTGTCTACGGACGACGATGCCCTAAGGAGCCGTAAGGAAAGCGGGATGCCGTGGCCGGTGGTCTACGATGCCTGGGAGGTTTTTGCCCCGGATGCCCCGGCAGTTTGGTCGGGATGCCGTGGTCAGTGGACCTACGAAGCCCGCGCAGGTCAATGAGAATTCCGGCGGATACTGTGATAGACTGGAGGGCGCACCGAGGATGTTTCCTTCATGCGTGGCCGAGCGCACCGGATATGTGCCTTGGAGTGGAGATTAAAGTTGATTAATGTCACATAACGCATGCGATGTGTGCTCGTGTGATTGCCTGTTCATTGATTGATGATCCTTATGCCTAGTGATTAGTGGCGGAATGAAAAAGGGAGTCTATGCATGCTATGGCTAGCTTGTTGACTGGTTTAGTTGTCTATCTGGTTGATTTCGTTGATATGCTTGATATTATCTGTTTAGTATAGTATAGCGTGATAGAGTTAACTTTGCTGAGCTTTTGCTCACTGTTTATTATTGGGAACTTTTTATAGATCCTTAGCCATGCCGATACTTCCCACCTCGACCTCTATTAGTTATGGAGCGCCCATTGATTTTGAGGGCCACTTGTCTGAGTTTGTGAATCCCTATTTCACGGCGATTGTTTCTGTGAAATGTATCTCTGTCCTGACCGTAAACATTGGGTCCTCAGCAGGACTTATACATTTCACTACAAAAAAACTGGATTTTTGCCACAAAAATTTGCGACAAATTTTCCAACGAAAAGTAAAATTCGTTGGAAATTAACGACGAAAAATTTTTCGTTGGAAATTTCTAACGAATTTTGCGACGAAAAATTTTTCGTCGTTAATTTCCAACGAATTTTGCGACAAATTCAAAAAAACCCGGTATTGTTCGGCATTTTTTAAATTCGTAATTTCCAACGAATTTTCCCACGAATTTCAATTTTCCAGGCAATTATTTTAGTGTGTACAATTTTCGTTGCAAAATTCGTGGGAAATTTCTCACGAATTTACCCTACTCCTTCCTTATTCAACATTTTCGCGCTCATTATTCCCGCAACGATTCTCAATTTCCACATTCTCTCTCTCTCTCTCTCTCTCTCTCTCTCTCTCTCCGCAATCGACGCCTCCACCTGCTCCACTGCGTCCGCGTACTGGTCGGCGCACTCGCTGAGGCACTGCTCCATCGCCGGGCCCAAGCTCCCCCCGCCGCCACCGAGCATCCGGCCGATGAAGGGGGCAGTGTCCGTCGCGTTCGCGGCGGCGAGGCCGAGCACGACCGCCGTGAGCCAGGCCCTTGCCATGGCGGGCGAGCTCGAGCTCGCCTAGATTTGGGCGAGTTCTGGGCGACCTCGAGCTCGCCGGCGACGAGGCTGGGCCTCGCCGGCCATGGCGAGGACCGAGCTCGCCATGGCTGGCGAGCTCGAGGTCGCCCAGAACTCGGCCAGATCTGGGCGACCTCGAGCTCGCCCAGAACGCTCGCCATGGCCGGCAAGCTCGAGGTCGCCCAGATTTGGGCGACCTCGAGCTCACCGGCGACGAGGCTGGCCCTCGCCGGTCATGGCGAGGGCCAAGGTCGCCATGGCCGGCGAGCTCGAGGTCGCCCAGATCTGGGCGACCTCGAGCTCACCGGCGACGAGGTTGGCCCTCGCCGGCCATGGCAAGGGTCGAGCTCGCCGGCGGCGAGGCTGGCCCTCGCCCACACGATTTTTGTCACGACGAAACTAATTTTGCCACGATTTTTCGACCAAAAAAAAATTTCGTTGGATTTCCAAATTTTTTGTCGGAAAAAAGTTGTTTTTTTGTAGTGTTTCCAACGAATTTAGCCACGAATTTTCCAACGAAAAAAATTTCGTCGCAAATTTCCAACGAAAATTGAAATTTTTCGTTGGAAAAATTTGCGACGAAGAATTACCGACGAATTTTTTTTCGTTGGAAAATTCGTTGGAAATTCGTTTTCCAACGAATTTTTCCCAATTTTTCGTTGCAAATTTCGTTGGAAAAAAGATGTTTTTTTGTAGTGTTTGGGGTTTGTCACCGTCTATGTTTGTGTTGGAGGACGGCTGGTGGAACCTCTCCCACACTCGAGGCAGGATGGAGTGGATGATGGTGCTAGTAGCAAGGTTGAGTGAGGATGGTATCGAGGAGGGGGAAGGAGCAATTTTTGAAAGACATGACCGTGACTTTTTAGGATAGAGTCGAGTATTTGGGTGATCGCTTTTGTTTTTTTGAAGTGAGTGGTGAGTCCTTGTGAATAGTTCGGGTTGTAGTAGCGCCTATAGGCAGTCTCCTCGAGTGTAAACTCACCCTTGTATCACCCTTGTCATTAATTAGATGAATGGTAATTTTATAACTTGCGTGTCCTAGCATTGCCATATGTCTGTGTTTTTATGTCACATTCATGTTATAAATGTTAACCTTAGAAAGAAGCATCTTCCGCCTGCGAAAAATATGATGACTAATGAGAATTAAAGGGTTCCTCTTGAAAGGGGCGGGCCTAGGACGCTACAGTGCCCCCGAGATGGTATCAGAGCCTAAGTTACTCTGGAGTGATAAGGTGCGCTAGTGATTGAAGGTTAGAACACGCACATAATGTAAGACGCTTGATGCGTGTGTTTGTTAGTTCTGTGCTAGGGAGATACAAGTAACTACGGTTACTCATATGATGTTAGTAACGTCTGTTACTTACTGTATACCGTGGCGATTGATCATCTGAAGTAATTGGTGATCAATGTACATAAAATTGTAAGATAAGATGAGAAGGAATAGTGGATCATCTCTTAGTTCTGCATATGGAAGGGGTCCTCAAGTGGATGGAATTCTCGAGGCTTTAGCTAATGTGGGGACATTGTTTGAACAACAAGCCCAACAACAAGCGGCTGCAGGAAATGGTGACCGCCGTGTACAAGGACTCATTGAACAATTCCTGAAATTGAAACCAACTAAGTTGATGGAATTAGGAGATCCTAGCGAGGCAGAAAGGTGGACGAGTAGCTTAGAGAAAATATTTAATTTGTTGAACTGGAATGATGCTGATAAGATGATCTTAGCTAAGTACCAATTGGAAGGGAATGCCGAAAACTGGTGGAAGGCATCCAAGGAAACGGTGTTTCCAATAGGTACGACAGTAGTGTGGGAAACCTTTGTAGAGGCGTTTTATGAGAAATATTTTTCTGATTATGTAAAAGATTAGAAAATAGCAGAATTTATGCAGCTGTGTCAGAACAATTTGACAGTGGATCAGTATGAAGAACAATTTGACAATGGATCAGTATGAAGTGAAATTTGCTGAACTTTCTAGATTTACGCCTTGTATGATTGAGAATGGTAAGGATAAGGTCAAGAGATTCTTGAATGGCTTGAAAGCGGAAATAAGGAGGCAATTGGTGCCGTTAGACATAAGGGATTACTGTGTGCTTTATAGGCGAGCTCAACTCATTGAACAAGAGTTAATGAAAGGAAGAGTAGGGAATGAGGCACGAGGACGATCAGGTCACCAAACTATGCGAGACAATGCTAGGTTTGGTAAAAGACCTGTCCAGTTTGGAAAAACCCCTTTTGATCCTAACAAAAGACGCAACAATGGGAATCCTGGAAGGTCCTGGAATGACCAGTCAGGAGGACGGAGACAATTTTTAATTGGTAATTGTCATTTGTGTGGAAAGTAGCATGGAAATGCACCGTGTCAAACCCAAAAGCAATGTTTTATATGTGGACAGTATGATCATATGTTCAGGGATTGTCCTCAAGGGAGACCACAATCGCAACAAGTAACTCAGGACGGAGCACCACAACAAAGGAACTTACAGAGGTCGCCAAATCAAGGAAGAGTTTATACGGTCACTCAGGATGAAGCTGAGGCTTCTAAGACTGTTATTTCAAGTACGCTCTCCTTGTGCGACAAAAAAGCTTACACCTCATTTGATACTAGTGCTATCCACTCTTTTATATCTACCAATTTTGTGCGAATGTATGGATTGAAATCTGAGTTGCTTGAAGTGCCTCTTAGTGTCTCTACACCTTTAAAAGACAAGGTGTTGTTAACGTTAATGTGTAGAGATTGTAAGATATCTATAGGTAGGACAGATCAAATGATAGATTTGGTCGTATTAGTTATGTATGACTTTGATGTCATCATAGGAATAGATTGGCTCAGTAGACAACGAGCCAATGTGGATTGTTATGGAATAATAATCCAATTTAATCTACCAGGTCACCCTAGTTTCGAATTTCTTGGAAGTGGGATGGACCCCACTATGCCTCTTATTTCGGCACTAGAAGCACATCGATTGCTCAGCAATGGTTGTCAATGATATATAGCGGTCGTTAATGATCAGGGTGAAAAGGAAGCGAAGCTTGAGGAAATTCTAGTGGTTCAAGAATTTCCTGACGTATTTCCTGAAGAATTGCCAGGATTACCCCCAGAATGAGTGTCACGCCCCGAACCCCTACGGCACGCGACACCGCCTCTGGTCGATTCAAGCGACGTCCCAGGAATATCGCTGACCTCAAAACCCCATCAGAGATTTACTACCACAGCGGATATCAACAATTAAACCCGGACAATTAAAACTGGGGAGAATTGGGAGAATGTACATATCTTTTTCATTTCCTTCTTATACCATAATATTTACATTTATAAACTGTCCCATACATGTACATGCACACCGCCTTTCTCAAAAATCGATACTCCAAGGATGAAGACCTGGGTTTACTACTACTCCAAAAATGGTGCTCGCCAAAAACCCACTCTGAGTCTGATTCCTTGTCCTCTGAGTCTGAGTCCTCTTATACCGTCCCATCCACTGAGGACTCCAAAATGTTCTGGTGGCGGTGGCGGAAGATTCATGGGTCCTGTCGGGGTTCTGAAATTATTGGTTGAAACAACCGTGAGAACACTTCTCAGTAAGTTCACCCCTAAACCCAACCTAGGCCATCACGTACCTCCAGACAATTTCACCAAAACACAATCACACACTTATATTCACACACGCTGAAACATCACATCGCAGGCACATTAAATAATATTACCAGGCTCAATCATGCGCACAACAGTATTCAAACTCAATCATGTCAGATGTAAACACGCGCATGTGCCACTCTCATCCCATTATTCTTTCCATTCTCATTTTCCATTTCCACTCGCCAGTGGCCCGCGTTGAAGTACACGCCTCAGGCACACTGCGACCATTCATTTTCCCACTTTCACTCGCCAGTGACCCGCGTTGAAGTACACGCCTCAGGCACACTGCGACCTCTTTCCACAACACTTCCGGGCCCGCGTAAACGTACACGCCTCAGGTCATGTTTCTTGCCCGCGTAAACGTACACGCCTCAGGCTCAACATCTACCACCTACTGCGCAACCCGCGTAGAAGTTCACGCCTCAGGCTGGCAGTCTTCCGGTAATACCGGGCATCGTCCCGCGTTACAGTACACGCCTCAGGACGGCACAATTTTCCACAATTTCTCATGCCATGCCACACACCATTCTTTCTTTCTCAAGTACACGCTCAATACGCACCACCATCCACTGGCCCATTACACGCGGCCCGCACACGCATCATTTAACACACAAATCATGCTCACTCAGCATAGGACATGGCAATATCAATAATTAATTTAATCTAACTCACGTGTGCACCCGATAAGCATATTCAGTCACTTAATTGCACAGCAACACACTCAATTTAATCACCACAATTTATTAATAACTCAAATATACATCAAACGCGATAATTCCCATTTTTCTCCAACCAAATGGCGTCGGATTAATTCCGATCCTTCACGGGACTTTCTCGCCATAGTATCTAGGTTCCAAAAATTCAACTTGCGTCCCAATCGGACCATCACAGCTCGGTGAACAGTAATCCACAGCCAGTGAACAGTGATTCGAGGCATATGAACAGTAATTCGCAGCCCCTAATTTTCTGAATTTCCAATAAATATTACCCGAATTAATTCCTAAGGCCCGCCATAAAATTTCCACTCCCTATTCATACCATTCCGCACCTAATTCCATACTGATTTTGTCCGAAATTACCCGTTGATACCCGAAGTCCTAATTTAGGTTTAGGCGCGACTTACCCGCGTTCTAGACTTCCTCGGCTAGAACGGAAAGCGGCGGCGCTTAATCGGGGACAACGGCGACGACATACAACTTCAGGGTGGCGGCGATCGGCTTGGACGGCGACGGTGTGACTTGCGCGTGGCCGAGGGCCTCTCGGCCAAGAGAGAGAGGGAGGGAAACCGAGAGAGAGAGAGACGGCGGGAGGGAGTGATGGTGGCGTATGGCGGCGTGGACGGTGGCTTGAGGATGGTCCGGTGTGGTGGTGGTGAGCGGCGGCCAAGGAGCTCACGGCAAGAGGGAAAAGTCACGACCAAAAAGAAAAGGGGGAGGGATTCACGAAGGAGGGGGATTTTCACGGGAAGGGGAGGAAAAAAGAAGAGAGGGAAGAGAGAGAAAGGGGGTCAAGGGTTTAAATATCAATTTTGACCACTTTTTGGCAATTTACCAAAATGCCCTTCTCTCACACAACTAACCCTTTATTAATTCCCAAGCGTAAAATGGTCCAATTCTCCATTTTTTTTTGCCCAAATCGAATTTTTCCGAAAGATTTGAGCGCACCAAAAATTCACACGTGTCACGTGCAACGTCGTCCTAGTGTTCCGGCGTGACTTCCTAATTTTCCGGTGTCCAATTTAGGCAAAAATTCAATAATTAAATTCTATTAAACGCAACTCGAGTGTTTCTCGGGCTAACGGGCGGCTTGCTGGGGAAATTCGCGAAATCGACTCATGACTGATACTAAATCGAGTCACGTGCAAGTCCGTCCGGTGCGTGACGACCTCGATTGTCATTAAAATCGCGAAGATCAATCACTTGATCCGAGGGGTACGATCGTTCGGTATAATTTCGGAATCGTTCGGCAAGTCGTTTCGTGGTCCAACGGAATCACCCGCGATCCACTACTAGGACAGTGGCGAACTGACCCCTAACTATCCTTGGATCGGCCAACAGTGGCTCAAAATCTCACTTGCGCGATTTAATGGTCGAAATCTATTCACGATTGAATTTTCTTTAGTCGTGCGAATTAAATTCCTCTATTAGCCTTTCCCTAACGGTTAGCATTCCCAAGAATGATCAGTTCCGGGCGAGAAATTTACTACAAGCACATCTCATAAAATTCAACTATTTAATAAATTCCAATTGGCGAAAATTTCGGAATGTCACAATGAGAGGTTGAATTTGTTATTGAATTAGCCCCAGGAATAGAACCTATATCAAAGGCCCTTTATAGAATGGCCTTAACAGAATTGAAGGAATTAAAGGTGCAATTACAAGAATTGCTTGATAGGGGATTTATATGACCAAGTGCATCACCGTGGGGTGCGCCAGTGCTGTTTGTGAAGAAGAAAGATGGATCCTTACATCTGTGCACCGACCATAGGCAATTGAATCAAGCAACGGTTAAGAATAAGTACATGTTGCCTAGAATTAACGACTTATTTGATCAGTTGTAGGAAGCATCTGTATTTTCAAAGATTGATCTACGGTTTGGATATCATCAACTGCATATTAAGAAAGAAGACATTCCTAAGACGACTTTTCGAACTCGGTATGGACATTACGAGTTTATGGTTATGCCCTTTGGATTGACTAACGCGCCAGCAGTGTTTATGGATTAAATGAACCGGGTGTTAAAACCTTTTTTGGATCGATTTGTGATTGTCTTCATTGATGATATCATGATATACTCGAAAGGGCCAGAAGAGCATGAACAACACCTAAGGACGGTACTTCAGTCTTTTTGAGAACATAGGTTGTACGCAAAATTTAGTAAATGTGAGTTTTTGCTGGATCGAGTAGTATTTCTGGGTTATGTGGTAACTGGCGAGGGTATCTCAGTAGACCCAGCTAAGGTTGAAGTGGTAATCAATTGGCCAAGACCAAAAACAGTAATCGAGATTCGAAGTTTTCTAGGAATGGCTGGTTACTATCGGAGGTTTGTTGAAGGATTTTCACATCTCGCAGGACCGTTAACCCAATTAATGAGGAAGGATACAAAGTTTGAATAGGATGAGGAGTGCGAGCAAAGTTTCCTAGAACTCAAGAGGAAACTAACTACAACACCCATTATGACAATACCATCAGGATTAGGAGGATTCGTGATGTATAGTGACACTTCTCACAAAGGACTTGGGTGTGTTTTAATGCAACACGGGAAGCTCATTGCTTATGCATCAAGACAATTAAAGCCATACGAGTTAAATTATCCGACGCATGATCTAGAACTTGTGATGATTGTCTTTGCACCGAAGCTATGGAGACATTATCTTTATGGAGAAACGTTCAAAATTATACGGATCATAAAAGTTTGAAGTATCTGTTCTCTCAAAAGGAGTTGAATATGAGACAGAAACGATGGATGGAATTGTTCAGAGATTATGATTGTGAAATTTTATACCATCCAGGAAAAACAAATAAAGTAGCGGATACTCTTAGTCTAAAGTCCGACTCGACAGTAGCAAGTTTAATGGTTAAGGAGTGGTGTTTACTCGAGGAGGTTTCCGGATCGGAATTTAAGCTCGAAGTGGAGAATCTTTCAAGTATATTAGCTATGCTTAAAATTGAATCTAAAGTTATATAGAGAATAACGATATTGCAACAAACAGATCCGGGAATCTCGAAGATACGAGCAGAGGTAGTGAAAGGAAAGAAGATGGATTTTCAAATGACGGATGAAGGCATCGTAAGATTCTGTGAACGTCTATGTGTGCTTGATAATGATGAGTTAAAGAGGGAAATTTTGACGGAAGCTCATCGGAGTAATTATAGTATCCACCCCAGAAACACGAAGATGTATCATAATCTTCGTCAGCATTATTGGTGGAGTGGAATGAAGACATATATCGTAAAGCATGTAGCTAAATGTTTGACATGTCAACAAGTGAAGGCAGAGCACTGTAATCCTGCAGGATTATTAAAACCATTATAAATTCCCGAATGGGAATGGGAACACATAACAATGGATTTTGTGCAAGGTTTACCAAGGACATCAAGTGGTCAAGATGCTATCTGGGTAATTGTGGATTGTTTAACTAAGTCTACTCATTTTCTGGCGGTGCGAGTGGACTATATACTTGATAAGTATGCAGACTTATACGTCAAACAAATAGTGCGATTGCACGGAGTGCCTGTGACCATTACATCGGATCTAGGCCCCGTTTGGTTCAACTTTGGGAAGGGGCTTTTGGCCTCGAAAGTAGAGGTGGCCACGGTTCAGAACCGACCGGTTCCGGTTCGTGGCCAAGTGTGAACCGGAACCGGTTCCGGGCCGGTTCCGATTTTTTTTTTCTGTTTTTTTCTTTTCCTTTTCCTTTTCTTTTTTTTTTCTTCCTCCGCGGCCGGCCATAGCCGGGGCCGGCGCGGAGGTCGCCGGCCTCGGGCGAGGCGGCCCTCGCGGCTGGGCGAGGCCGGCCCTCGCCCTGGGCCGGGCGAGGCCGGCCTTGCCCGACGCCGGCGAGGTCGAGCCTCGCCGGATCGTACGCCGGCGAGGTCGAGCCTCGCCCGGTTGCGTGCGAGGCCGAGCCTTGCCGGCGTCGGGCGAGGCCGGCCTCGCCCGGCTCAGCGAGGCCGCCCTCACCCGACGCCGGCGAGGGCCCCTCGCCCGACGCCGGCGACCTCCGCGCCGGCCCGGCCATGGCCGGCCGCGGAGGAAGAAAAAAAAAATAAAATATAAATTATAATTTTAAAAAACAGAAACAAGGAAAAAAGACAAAAGAGAAAAAGGAAAAACAGAAAAGGAAAAGGAAAAGAAAAAGAAGAAAAACAGAAAAGGAAAAACAGAAATGAAAATAAAAAAAATAAAAAAATACTATTCTTGTGACAGAACATTATTCAATATAAATTGTGATTGAAATGTAAATTGTACTCAAATTTGGGGACAAAAAGACAAGAGAGAAAGAGATGGCTTCAACTTAATAAATTATCATTAAGCACATTACAATTCGTTACAACGATCTTAAAAAAAAAGGAGTACAATATATATACCCTAAAATTATCCTAAAACCTAAGCATTCCGTGCGCAGGGGACCAGAGGTCACATATCGTTGGATTATATTTCGATTTTCCTAAGCTCACGTGGGCGTACCCGGTATGAGAAACAAGAGTTCCCGAAATATTTGCCAACTCCAATAGTTCTTTTACCCTCAATCGTCACTACCCGTTCCAGTACCGATACTGGTAGCGGTAGTATCTCCGTCGTTAAAGAATTCGGATTCATTATTCCGATCTATCTCTTGTTGCCGGTATTGAGCCTTCGTCCAATCAGCAACACAAGCTTGCATCTCCACTGATTCTGGATCTAATCTTGAACGATGTTCGTTCAAAATATTACCTCCGGCACTGAATGCTTGTTCGACCGCAACTGTGGAACAAGTGGTTGAAAAAATCTGTTTTGCAATAAGAGAAAGGATTGGGTATTGGCTTGCGTGCCTCTTCCACCAATCCAAAATAAAAAAATCTGTACCACCTTCGGCTTCAGTAAACTCAAATAAAATAGTTAGATAACTCTCTACTTCAGAAATATTTCCTATTACTCCCTTTTGTTTTTTTTGTCTATGTAATAAAAGTTGGTACCCTCTACTAATTTTACCTGTATTGTCATTTTGTATCTCCGTAGATTGAGAAGATCTAATATCACCTAAATTATATTTAGTATAAAATTCATTATATAATTCTATTACTACGTTTTTAACCTCACGTACTATGGTTGTAACATTTGTCACGTCATAATGTAAACAATGATAATACGCACGCAAAAAATCATTTAAGCCATCCAATTTGCAACGCGGATAAAAAACACAAGCAACTAAATAAATCATGGGAATTTCACTATAATAATGAAGCCATTTCATTTTCATTGCAACTATAGTATGTTGTAATTCAACATCATTTTCATATTCATCAAAAGTTCCGACAATATTAGTATACTCTACTAAAAATAAATGTGTAGTAGGATAATAAACACCAGACAAAGTATAAGTTGCATCATTAAAAACCTTTAAAAGATCTAAAATTTTTTGGCAAATATGCCACTCTTGTGGGTATAAATTAATCTGAGGTATATTATTAGAAATGAATGCACATAATAAATCTTTATATGCTAAAGATTCATTAAGCAAGTGGAAAGTAGAATTCCAACGAGTTGGAACATCTCTTGGAAATCTTTTTGGCTTTTTGCCATTATCTCTACAAAATTTACCCCATTCTTTCATTTTTTTGGGATGTTTCCATAAAAATTGAATCGCCGTTTTTGTTGGTTGAAGAAAAATATCAAGAGTTTTCAAACCATCTTGTACACATAAATTTAAAACATGACAAGCACATCTAATGTGAAAAAATTTTCCGCCAAAAGCGGGTTTACAAATATTTTCTAACTCGGCAATTGAAGCGGTATTTGCTGCGGCATTATCAAAACCAATTGAAAAAATTTTGTTAAGTAAATAATATTCTTCTAAAACTTGCTTAATTATTCTATAAATATTATTTGCCGTATGATGATCATCGAAAACTCTAAATGCAATAACTCTTTTTTGAATAGTCCACTCGTCATCTATCCAATGACATGTTATGCCCATGTAAGAATGATTTTGCCAATGATCACTCCAAATATCACTACCTATATGCACGCATTCATTAAATTGCATAAAAAAGTTTTGTAAATCATTTTTTCCATTTTTGTAAAGATCTTTAATTACTCGTTTAATTGAATTTCTAGGAACACGTTTTGCTTGTGGAGCACATGCTTTTTGTACAAATTCATTGAAACCAAATCTTTCTCCAAAATTAAATGCTAAATGCTCAACGGAAATAAATTTGCCTAATTCTTCCTTATAAGTTTTTTCATTAAAACGAAATAAAGGGGAAGTGTTAGGATTGACGTACCCGGAAATTTGTTGTTGCCCGATATCGATTCCCGTTTCGGTTGGATGTTTGCTCATAAGATGTCGTTTAAATGTTCCATATCCTTGTCCACCTGTATATTTATATATTTTTCCACAATATTTACAAATTATATCATACCTTTTTTGACCGATATCAAACTTTTCCATTTTCGTGAAGTGATTCCAAATGTCAGATGTAAATTCCCGTTCCGCTTCCTTTGTTGTAGATATTTCAACAGGAGGATGAAAACTTTCTTGCGTCGGGACGCGCTCCACATCGCGAAAAATGTTGATTTCATCATCTTGAAAATCTGCATATTCACGAGGATCAAAAGAATGATGGGATTTCGTCGCGATATTCTTACCTTTGCCAGTTGGCACTCGACTTCCACTTGCCATTTTTCGAATGGATTGAGCGGATTAATTGGGAGAATTAAGAAAGAATTGCGTGGATTAAGAAAATTGAGAGAATTTCGAGTATTGAGAAAATTTGAGACTTGAGAGAAGAGAATTGGAGAGAATTGTGTGTGTATTGTGAGAATTTGAGAGAATTTATAGGAAAAAAATAGAAGAAAATTTAGAATTAAAAAAAATAAAACATAACTGTTGCAAAATTGCAACGGTTATGTGTTTTTTTTTTATTTTATAAAAACGCCCGTTGGGGCGTAGCCGTTGCCCCAACGGGCAGCAAGGTGCAAGCCCGCAGCAGGGCCTGCACGTCTGCAGGCCCTGCTGCGGATAAAATTTTTTTTTTTTTGGGTTTGGCCGTTGCCTGGCAACGGGCTGCTGCAGCATGGCCTGCAATGCAGGCTGTGCTGCAGCCTACCTGCAGCTTTTTTTTTTTTTAAATTTTATTTATTTATTTATTTTTTCGCAGAACCGGCCCGGAACCGGCGGTTCCGGGCCGGTTCAAATTTTTCTGGAACCGGAACTGGAACCGGGCTCGTATGCCACGGGCCGATTCCGGTTCCGAACCGCGGGCCCGGGTTTGACCGGGCCGGTTCTGGGCCAAAATCGGCCCGTGGCCACCTCTACTCGAAAGCTCCTTCCCAAAATGCTGAATCGTTTGGTTCAGCTTTCCGAGTCCGAAAAGCCGAAAGCTAGAATTTGGAATGCTGAAAGCCCAAAGCTGGTTCGAACCAACTTTGGGCTTTCGGCATTCCACAAATGCTGAAGCCTTTTTTTCTCTTCCCAAATTGCCCTCACTCAAATTTCAATATTTCAGTTTTGCCCCTGTTACTGTTCATCTTCTTCACCGCGAGGTTAGCCCGCGAAGGTGGCCGACGAAGGGCTGACAAGGGTTGATCTGGCCGGCAAAGGGCCTGTAAGGGGCCGGCAAAGGGCCGACAAGGGCGGATCTGGCCGGCGAAGGGCCGACGAGGGGCCGGCGAGGTCGCCCGACCCAGGCGAAGGCCACCTGGGGTCGGGCGACCACCCAGGCGCCGTCGCCTGGGTTGCGCGACCTCAGGCGACGTCGGCCTGGGTCGCACGACCCCAGGCGGCCGGCCAGATCCGCCCTCGCCGGCCCTTCGTCGGCCAGATTCGCCTTCGCCGGTCACATTTTGGTGAAAAAGATGAACAGTAACAATGGCAAAACAGGAATATTAAAAAAAAAATTGCCAAAGCCTTTTGCAAAAAAAAAATTGCCAAACACTACTTAGGCCAAAATAGCTTTACAAAATTTTTTTTACTAAACGCCATTTGCATTTTCCCAAGTGGCTTTCATCTAAAAGTATTTGCATTCCCCCAAATAGCATTTGAAAAG
Organism: Syzygium oleosum; assembly: GCF_021117445.2. Classification (NCBI taxonomy): domain Eukaryota; kingdom Viridiplantae; phylum Streptophyta; class Magnoliopsida; order Myrtales; family Myrtaceae; genus Syzygium; species Syzygium oleosum. The sequence goes on along the minus strand of NW_026607510.1, from coordinate 1,469,348 downwards.
CTGAACCAAATGGGCCCCTAGACCCTAGATTCACTTCGAACTTATGGAAGAGTCTCCAAGTGGCTTTAGGAATGAAGCTTCAGTACAGTACTGCATTCCACCCACCCATATAAAGATTTGTTTAACTTACAAACCTTATTCTCATTTCCAAGTAGAACAAAACCTTTAGGTTGTTCCATATACACCTCATCTTCTAGTTTACCATTTAGAAAACCTATTTTAACATCCATTTGATGCACATGCAATTTATAAATTGATGCCAAAGCTAATAGAACTCTAATGAATGTCATTCGAGCAACTGGTGCATATGTATCAAGCTTACATTATATATATTGAACCACGTGTCTTTATTATCTTTTGCTTTTCCTTTTTTATTAAACAAAATCTTGCAATCCATGCATTTCTACTCTCTTTCTATTAAATCCATAATACTTGATTTGTTTCATAAAATATGGTTATCGATGCATAAATTTACATGCATTTTTTTCATAATTTTTAGAAATTCAAATGATATTTTTTATTTTGGCAGGAAAGCAAAAAAGTTAAATGTTTTCCTTTCACTTAATCCTAAACAGACATGCCCATTATTCCATTTTCTACATTTTGTTTTTGCAAAATCAATGGTGATCTTGCTAATTTCTTTGTTACATCATAATAAGAGATCTTGAATTCCCAAATTCATTATGGATTGAACTTGACGTGTTTCATCTCACCTAATTCAGCTATTATCTTTAAATAGATCAATCTTTCTTGATTTAATTTATTTGAGGTCCTAATATATTAGCATTTATTCACCTCACACATATAGCAACGGTCGTGGCTCTCTTTTGGTTCCAACCGCAATTACCATGCACTTGTGGAATAAGATGATTGATTCACTAGGCAATCTCGAATGTGACATTTTGTTTGATAATTAACCCTTCCCCCAATTTGGCCAAGAAGGGAAATTTTAGTTTTTGTTTACTCTTCTTACTACTGCTATCCATAGTTTCGTTAGCTGCCGTTATAGATGACATTGATTTGCACACGTATTCATTTGTGCCAAAATCAGACCCCGTTTCATCATGACGAGGGTCAACCTACTGCGTTGAAGTTTTTCCAGAATCAGATCACTTTTGTTCTAAGCTAGAAATGTATATTTCAAAATGCCTTACTTATTCGAAAATTCAGCTAGAATTTGTGCACTACTTCATAAATCATATAGTTGTTTGCTATCAGCTTGACAAATAATTCGATGCGCCATCTAGAGGCATGAGAGCAATGGCCCGACTATATAACGACTCACAATTTAGCTGCAAGTTGAATGTATTGGTAAGTTCAGGCTATTGATTTATTAAAGAAAACACTAAGTTAAATGAGACTTTGTTTTTCGAATCTATCCAACTTTTGAAATTAAATATGCTGAACCAAAGAACTACTTTGGTCACACAAAGTGATAATCACAAATGGACACGAGCAAGATTAAACTAATAAAAATTCTTGAGAGGCACCCAAAATATAGATATAGAATGAGATTCCATTGCCCGGCGAAATAAGGTTTTACCTATGAACGGTTGCTCCTCCGTGCTGACTAATAGAGGGGAGTAAGGGCTCAATTTCTTTTTCTTCTTTAAGTAATACTGGGCGCCATATAATGCGGGAAAATGAAATGGGCAAGATCTAAGTAGATTCCTCTAATGTTTATCCTCACTATATTTGCACATTTCCATGTATGCATATCTCATGGAACACGTCACTCGCATCAACCTTCTGTCCTGATCAGACAATGACTTCCTTCATGTTTTTTCCAGCATTGACACAGAACTGGTCAAAAGAGGAAGCTTCTTGAGTACTATTTTCCCGACATAAAAAAATGACACCTTTCTTGATTATATAAAAGCCACCATGAATCACGCTTAATTATAATTTTTTTTTGCCAGAGTAAGCCCCAAGGAAGGACCCCATTATCTCCTCCACCTCGTTAAGTGTCACTTTTGACTAAAGCCCAGTAGCATATTATGCATTGAACCTACAGGACCAAGCAATTGCCCCTGATTGGAGCAAATCTACATCAACCAATTTTCTGATTAAGCGAGTTATACATCTCTTAAGTATATTTTTACTCAAAATTGCATGAGGGTAATATCAATATTTAAAAGGGTTAATATTACGAAAAACCCCAAACTGGTAAACCTGTGATAAATTTATCATGAACTAACTTTTTTCCCATAAAAAAAACCCCAACTGGTACACCTGTGACAAATTTACTCCAAACTAATTTTTTGGCTACCAAAAACGTCAAACTGGTACACTTGTGACAAATTTACCTTCTGTTAAATTGGATTAATACCGCAAAAAATCACAAATTGATAAACCTGTGACAAGCAGAGAGGTAAAATGCCAAACTGATACATCCGTCAACTACCACGTGTCATCAAACTCAGTAATTTGACGGTAAAATTTAATGGAAACTAACAGAGGGTAAATTTATCACAAGTGTACCAGTTTGGGGTTTTTTGTGGTTAAAAAATTAATTTGGAGTAAATTTATTGTAAGTGTACCAGTTTGGGGTTTTTCGTTGTAGCCATATTTAAAACCCACTAATTAGAGATACGATACGAGGAATTCCATCGATCAGAGATAAAAGATAAAAACACAGTCCTTCTCAAAAATCGAGAAATCGATGACTTGTATATATTTCAGACACGTCAAACACGTGCATCTTTTCATAACTCTTTAGTATCACAAGAAGGATATGGTGTTACCAAGTAGCAATGTATAAATGACATAACATTATATAACGTAGATTTTCGCATCGGCTTCAACTGCGTCAAAGGGTTCGACTTTTTACCTTGTATTTGGTTTTTGTTAACTTGTTGACTTTTGAGGTTTGTTTGTTTTCCACTAAAGAACCACTTGCAAAGCGAGTAATAATCATTCCATTTGTGTTGCTTGGTTGCACGAGTGATTGATACTTTCATAGCCCCAAAAATACTTGATCTATTAACTTGATGATCTGTAGCCTATGCTCATATAGCTGATTTGGCAGGACCATGTGAGAACAAGATGATTGGCCAAAAAAGTAAATTAAAATAAGATGAGAAAGAAATAAAGCATATACAAATACATTTCATGATTGTCAGCTATGCGACAAAAAGTATCAATCATCTCGGCCGTCGATGCACGTGAGCGTGATTTTTATTTTGAAATTTGCGATTTGGGTGTACCAGCACAAACACAATATGAGAATACAATATGTATGGCAAGATGAGTTCGGTTTTTTTTTTTTTTGGAAAATATCACCAAAAATTTCAAATTATGCCACTTGTGATAAATTTACCCCGAACTTTTTTTTGTGACACGAAAATCCCCAAACTATGCCACTTGCGACACATTTACTCCACAATACATTTATCCATGGGCATTTTCGTCTTTTTCTTTTTTCTATTTTTTTTTCCTTTTTTTTTCTTCTCTCTTCCCCTCTGCCGTGGATGGCGGAGGGAAGCCGGCGAGGGTCACCCGACGCCGGATCCGGCAAGGGTCGCCCTCGTCGGATTTGGCGAGGGCCGCCTTCGACCGACGCCGGCGAGGGTCGCCCTCGCTTGAGTCGGGCGAGGGCCTCCCTCGCCGGGTTCCCTCCACTGACCACGGCGGAGGGGAAGAGAGAAGAAAAAAAAAAGACGAAAATGCCTATAGACAAATGTATTGTGATGTAAATGTGTTACAAGTGGCATAGTTTGAGGTTTTTTGTGTCACAAAAAAAAGTTCATGATAAATTTATCACAAGTGACATAATTTGAGGTTTTTGGTGATGTTTTCCCCTTTTTTTTTGTTGAAAAGATGAGTTCTTTTTACTAATATGCTTTCCAAGTTGTTACTCCACGGATCTGGTGTATCAGAACGTTTTTTTACACCTAGAGTCTAAAGGTGTAGATTGATGTTGTTTAGAAACTAAAACACAGTCATCCTTTTTTTTTTTTGGTCGGAAAAACACAGTCACTTGAAAGGTCGAGATTAGAGATGGTATGTTTATTTCGGATTTTGTATAGTACATGATATTTTTTGCCAAAAGAACAAGGGCTCGACTCAAATGAAGGGGCGAAAGGGCAAGGACGAGCGACGGTCAAGGAGTCGCGAGGGACCATTGAATCACTGTTACTGCCACTCCCCTCTACACATTCGCCAGGTTAAGACAAATTAGCAGACGTATGCCATGACAAAACCCAGGAGACCTCCGTCGTTGTGCGGGATCTGTCCACCTCACGTGGTCTGAATTATCCCACTTGGCGGAGTTGGTGTTTGTATATAAACGCCCCTGTCGTCTCACGTCTCTTTGTGGATTCGAGTTCGAAAGTTGAAGGAGTACAGAGCTCGGAAGTGAAGAGCTTGGAGCCAGAGAGCAGCAGGAAGAACAGCAACAGAGTTGAGAGAAGAGAGAGAGAAGATGAAGAAGGCTCAGTTGGAGTTACCAGCGGGGTTCAGGTTCCACCCCACGGACGACGAGCTGGTGAACCATTACCTGATTCGCAAGTGCGCTTCTCACCCCGTCTCCGCCCCCATCATTGCCGAGATCGATCTCTACAAGTTCGACCCTTGGGACCTTCCAGGTATCTTGACACACTCCCTCCCTTCCTCTGCTTCTCCAGGCTCTGTTCCTGAACAATTTCTGTTTCTGCTTGTGTTCATTTTGGTGAATCATCCCATTCTGGGAAGAGGGTCGGCGAGTTTTGTCACTCTTTCGGGTGGTTTTGTTGTAAAAAAAAATCCGTTCTTTATTTGGAATTATCATTGTAAGAAGAAATGTATTCCTCTAGTTCTTATCTGATGCCTCTAGGGAGGTCCAATGTTCGACAGTTTGAACTTCTCATTTTGATATGTGGGTCAAGAAAAGGGGTGATTTCTTCATTTGCTTTCTCTTTGTCAAGCATCAAGCATGATGGTTTTGACTGTGATTTTTTTACTTTTCAAGATCTCTTATGAATTTGAAACGATTTTATTGTCTGCTAAGGGTCGTGATTTCTGATGGCGTTTGGCTTGGAATTGCAGAAATGGCTCTCTACGGCGAAAAAGAATGGTACTTCTTTTCTCCAAGGGACCGCAAGTACCCCAACGGGTCACGGCCGAACCGGGCAGCCGGAACCGGGTATTGGAAGGCAACCGGAGCAGATAAGCCGATCGGCCGCCCGACGACGCTTGGCATAAAAAAGGCGCTAGTATTTTATGCTGGAAAAGCTCCGAGAGGAGTGAAGACCAATTGGATCATGCACGAGTACCGCCTCGCCAATGTCGATCGATCTGCTGGCAAGAAGAAGAACTTGAGGGTAATTACTCTCTTTCCCCTCTTGTGACTGTTTTTATTATTCCCGCACATGTAATTGGACGAGTTCGTAAACAAAATTCAATGATTAACATCGATCCTTGCTATTGTTGCAGCTTGATGATTGGGTTCTATGCCGGATATACAACAAGAAGGGCACCATAGAGAAGTATTTCCCTTCCTCGCACAATGAAACGGTAGAGTTCCCCGAGATGGAGACCAAGCCGCAGATTGATATGCCGGCGGCACTGAACCCGTACACACCTCCCCAATATGGGCATTCGCCGACGGCTACGGATCACATGTACATGGACTCGTCAGATTCAGTGCCGAGGCTGCACACGGATTCTAGCTGCTCGGAGCACGTGGTGTCCCCGGACTTGGCGTGCGAGAAGGAAGTGCAGAGCGAGGCGAAGTGGGAGGATTGGGAGAAGGACCTCGATTTCCAATTCAGTTCGATGGATAACTTCTTGGATGATGCTTTCACGCAAGGACAGGTTCAGTTGGATCTGTTCTCGCCTCTTCAGGACATGTCCATGTACTTGCACAAGCCATTTTGAACAGGTCCGTTGAGGAACACAGAAGTCGGATTCTCTTACAGGGGCCTGAATCATTCCATTCGTGTTGGTTCTCATTGAAATGGCGTGATCCACTGGCATGGTGATCAATCAAGACCATCTCTGTCTTGGACTAATTGCTCTTTGTGGGGCTACAGACTAGAGTTAGTCCTAGGATTTTTCATAGGTTTTGCCAGAGAGAGAAGCGATCTTGTTGGTTCTGTGGTGGTCCGTATAGCTGGTGTTTAGAACGGTGATACCTGCCGTTCTGACCTGTAAATATCTGATGAAAGTCTCTAGGGAAATTGTTTGCTCTAAGATTGCAGCAAAAGTGTTTCCATATTTTATTTAGTGAAAGATTATTTCAGCTTTTATTCTTGTTGTTAATTTAACTTTTTTTTTTGCTAGAATGTTGTTAATTTAACTTAATAGAGTTCAAAAACAACAATTTTATGGTCCATGGAGAGACGGATCTTCGTGTCGTAACAAGTCATAATGTTTTGTATTTTTTCGTAACTGCTATACAAAATGTCATAAGACACATTTTAAGGATTTTATGATCAAAGGGCGAGATTTAATTATCATTTTTTATTTGACATTTATCGAGTGATTGGGGATCTATCTTCTAAGGATTTTTAAGAGTACATGTTCAAAGCATTCGTGCAGACTGGAAAAGTGGGATATTTGCCTTTCTTGTTTCGACTTCCTGCGGAACTGTTTCATGCCATTACATCAAGAGATTGCTCATAAATATAATTATTCAAAATGCTGAAGATACTTTGTCGGTTTACAAAATCGGTTTATCAAATATTAATGACAATCTCCTGTTGGATAATTAAAATATGAAAAAAGAAAATGGATAAGGAAGGTGGAAAAATGTAAGAAAAGAAAAGAAAAGAAAAGAAAAGAAATAAATAATTAGAATAAAACACATGGTTCATTTCACTTGGACCAAACCCCACTTTCCATATAAAACAGTACCGACGGCCGACATGAACAAGTGACTTTTCCACCGTGCATGGACTGTCGTATTGTTGACCGAGACGCATACCTACCTATTGGGCAAAGAAAGGTCATTAGAATGAGCCCCATCTTTTATGTTACAAGATAAGGATAGGGATTTTCCTGGTTTTCACTCGTGAGGTACAAATTTGTCCCGATTCGTACCTTACAGATCACTTCGAGCATCTCAATCCCCGATTTACTTTTTTCAAGACTTCATTGATGAGGCGTAACATGTCGGTTTTATTAAGTACTTCCGCATTCTATCATTCATGCCAAGTCAGCGAAATGGACAATTAGAGACGGGAACACTACGACGCAATTACTTCGATCAGATCAGTTAAAAAGATTTGAGAGCACCAAAAAAGAATCAGGGCACTCGATAGAGTGTTTTGCCATAATTAGAATAAAAGCATATCTAACTGTAAGTTGAAATAACTCTCTAGAATCTATTAACTAGAAAAGTTAATAAAGCAATTCGAATTTTGGTACAACTACTTGAAATAGAAATACCATAATTTGCGAAATCTCTAATTAGTTTTATGGAAGAAACTTAGGTTGCTTTTGGTTGGACTTTTAGGGAAAGCCGTTAGGAAATGCAAAGGATTTTAAATTAAAGAGGTTTTCCGAAATGTAAATTATATTTGTTAAATTGTAATTTAAAAGTCCATTGAAAAGCAACTTTGAGTTACATAGTGTTTAGAAAAAATTATTCTTACAACGGGCTTTTCCTTTTTTTTTTAATTAAAGAAAAGGAAGAAAAACTCAAACCCTTTGTCGGCTCCGACGAAGGGCTCAGTTCGCCGGCGGCCATCGCCTGAGGTTGCACGACATCAAGTGGCCGCCAACGACCCTTGGGAAGGGCCGCGCGACCTTAGGCGAGGTTTGCCGGTGCCAGATTGGCTTGTTGATAGTCAGATCTGGCCTCACTGGTGACGTTGCGTGAGGTATGGACATTTCCAGAATTACGAAAGTTTAAGAGAGAAAAATGTATTTACATTTCAAAAATGCTTAAGCCTCAAAATACCTAAAATGCAGTTGTATCTTCTTAAAGCTCTCTAAAAGAATTAGCTAAAGGGTGTCCACCTTTGTTCAAAGAACTTTGGAGTCCAAAGCCTCCTTGGGAAAGTAATTCCCAAACCAGCCTAATTCTTTTGAGTGACCACTTTTTTTCTCTTCTTCTTCTTTTTCTTCGCTGGATGTTGAAATAAGGGCGGTGGAGACACAAGTATCAGGAAACGTCAGTGGGAAAGGAGATTCGAGAGTCGATCGACTAGTACGACGTTCTTCTTGTCCTGCGGGGGTGCGCAGCATCGACGCAGCTTCCGAATATCCCAAGGGAGTGCGTGCCCCCACGTCACGTGCATGGCCGATTGAGGTCATGCACGACGTCACTCGGACAAGACAGAAGGTCTTCGTTCCTTAGCAGCAGAACCCGAAGCTTCTTCCATGGCTATGTCTCTCACTCTCTTTGATCAATTGGCTTGTCGCTAGCGATGACGTGAGGCCCAAGCATCGCACCTTCATTTTTGCAATTTTTGACCGGGACAACACTGGCTGCTCCCGGTTGCTTCAGCCTTAATTAATCTTTAAAGACTTATCCTTACAACGTATGTATTGAACCCACACGCATTATGACTTTATTATCTTTTACTTTTCCTTTTTCATCAATCAAAATCTTATGATCCACGCAATTTTACTTTTTTTTTAAGCCAAAGTTGTGACATTCCGAATTTTGGCCCATTTTTGGGATTTATAAAACGTATAATTCGTCAGTGCGCTTATAATAAAATCTCACCCGGAACTGATCACTCCTGGGTTTTTATTATTTTTAAAATTTGAGATTTCGCTAGAATCGCACTCGATCGAATTTGGCCGTTATTTAGAGCCCAAACTTTGGTGTCGAATTTCTCGGAGTTCCGGGACGAATTTAATTGGACGGTGTCGATATTATTGTGGCCAGCGTCGGTATTACCCGGAGTATGTGAAAAGTGGATTTTTGACCGGGTGCGGATTTGGACTGGTAGACCTCCCTCGTGGTGTGTTTTGGCATATTTTATTTTGGCCATTTTCCTATATTATTAATTAGGATTATAGGGGACCGTTAGATCGTTTTCGGATTTGAACCGTGTCCGTTGGATCGCACTCGAGTGAGAGCTTTGACTTTGAGTCTCTCTCTCTCTCTCTCTCTCTCTCTCTCTCTCTCTCTCTCTCTCTCTCTCCTCCCTCTGCCGCGCTGAGCACGTCCCCTCCGCGCACGTCCCACCCCCTGCCATGCGCACGTTTCCCCCCCTTCCCCATGCAACTCTCTCTCTCCTCTTTCTTTTTCTTTTCTTTTCCTTTCTTTCTCTCTTCTCCGCTTCTTCTTCCTCGTTGGCTTCTTTTCCCCCGACCGGGTTCCGCTCCGCCGTGCCCCGCTCGCCGACCGCCGTTCGACCGCTGCCCGCCTCCGCCCAACGCCGCCCACCGCCCGATGCCGCCATCCTCCCCGCGCCGTCGTTGAGCCGCCGTGTCGCCCGGTAGCCCCAACCGACTCTGCCTTCTCCTCCTCCCGAGCGCGTGAGCTCGGCTCGCCGTCGCTCCAAACCCGCCGCGAGCCGCCGCCGTGTCGCCTAGCCGCCCCCGTCGCCGCCGCCGCCCGTCGCGCCTTGTCCGGCCGGATCGCCGCCGCCGCCCCCCCTTCCTCGGCCCTGCCTTCTCTCTCTCACCCTCGCCCTCACCGCCTGTGCCGACCTCCATCTCTCCTCCAGCTCGCCGCCGCCGCTGTCGGGGCCGTCCGCAGCCCGCCAGCTGCTGCCGCTGCCACAGGCCGCGCTGCCGCTGTCGCTGCCGCAGCCGCCGCGCCGCTGCTTGCTGTGCCGCCGCTGCTCGCCGCCGGCCCGCCACCCCCTCACCCTCTGGCCTCCTCTCTCTCTCTCTCTCTCTCTCGCTCCCACCCCGGCCGACCTCCACCCCGGCCGACCTCCACCTCCCGCAGCTCGTCGTCGCCGCTCGCCACCACCGCGCCGCCGTCGCCGTCGCCGTAGTGCCGCCGCCGCCGGTCACCGCCCCGACCAGCCTAGCCTGCCCGACCAGCCCAAACGCCCAGCCGTAGCCGGCTCGTCGCCCACGCGACCAAGCCGCGCGCCCGTCGCCGTGCCCGTTCCCGAGCCCGTGGCCGAGCCTTGTGCCCGTGGCCGAGGGCTGCCCATGGCCGAGCGCCGTGGCCGAGCTCGCCCGGCGCCGTGCCCGTCCGACCAGGCGCGCGTCGCCCGTCCGACTAGGCGCGTCGCCCGTCCGTTCGCCGTGCGCCCCCGGCACGCCGCACGGCCACGCGCCGCGCTGCGCCAGGCGCGCCGTCCGGCCATTGTGCCCGCGTTGGCCGGCCACCGCGCCCGTTGGCCCGTGCCCGCGCCTAGTTCGGACTGTTCACCCGGGCCATTTTAGGCCCGAGCCGATTTTCTCCGGGCCAAAACCAAGTAAGTGACTTCCTAAATCCTACCTAGTACTTTGGGTATTTTTAGACTTGTTTAGGATGTGATTAGTACCGGGTTAGGAATTAATTTAGGCATGGGCTAATTAGATTGAGTGTGCCTAATTGATGAATTATTGTGGTGATAATTGTGTGGCTAATTTAGTGATTGACTGAGGTAAATAGCATGACTGAATTGTCGTGGCCCTTGTGGGTGAATTGGAATTTATTGAATGTGTTGACTTGAATGTCGGGTCGGTGGACCGATGTCGGGAGCATGAATTGAGTTGACTGATGTGGCGTGCTAGATTAACATTGGTGAATGGGTGGTGATTGAAATTGATTTATATGACTAAGAGCATGGTGAATTTTGTATTGTGGTGCATGTGCATGAGAAAAGCCCGGCTTGATCTGAGGGCTGACCTGAGGCGCAGTAGCGCGGGTCGTGGGAAAGTGTGAAATGTCCAGTGAGGGACGAAGCCCGGCTTGATCTGAGGGCTGCCAACCTGAGGCGTGGTTACGCGGGTGTGGCTAGAAATGCAAGTAAGGACCTGAGGCGTGGTTACGCGGGTCGAGAGAAATGTCCTGAGGCGTGGTTACGCGGGACTGAGCCCGGCTTGATCTGAGGGCTGCCAACCTGAGGCGTGGTTACGCGGGTGTGGCTAGAAAGGCAAGTAAGGACTGGAGGCGTGGTTACGCGGGTCGAGAGAAATGTCCCGAGGCGTGGTTACGCGGGCCGAGCCCGGCTTGATCGAGGGCTGGCTGAGGGCGTGTTGACGCGGCCGTGTGAAAGGACTCCGGGAGGTCGTGAGAAAGTTGCTCGGCCACGCATGCGAATTGAGTGTGATTGAATTGACTGGTTGAATTAGTTGGAGTGATTGAGTGAAAGCGTGGTTGGTGTTTGAGCGACTTGTGATGTGTTATTTAATTAATATTATTGCCTTATCACGTGACGACTAACGTGTAGAGTTGGCATGGACTTGATGACGAGGTAAGTACAATTATGCTAATTTTATATGTTATGGGGTAGATTGCATGTATGACTTGTCTGGGTACGCATTGGCCTACGTGGGGTTTAGGGGGTTGCTTATTGAGACTCGTTCTCACGGTTATTATATAACCATTTCAGATCCGCGACCGTAATCGATTCAGAGACGCCGCCAGAGCACCACAGGGATTGAAGAATAGATCATTTACCCTGTCTTTTGAGTACCCTTTTGTAGAGGAGATAAGTTTGTCAACCACCGCCCCCTTTTGAAAACTGTGGTTCTAAATTGATAGCCCGAGTTATCGTTTTGTATAGTGACTATTTTATGATGGTATGCAATTATTGTTTCGCACTATCCCTTTGTCGTTGTTTATTGTCTGGGTTAATTAGTTTCGCTTCCGCTTGCTTTTATTGTTGGGTGTTTCATTTGGGTCGGCGACGCGTCCTGGGACGTCGCGTTCAATGATCGACCACCAAGGGATGACCGCGCGCTCGTAGGGTGCGGGGCGTGACATCCCCGTTGATTTGGTATCAGAGCAATGTCAGCTCGAACCAAGATGGTCGAAGCCTGGAGTGATAAGGAGCGATGACTTTGGGGTAGACAGTTAAGGAGATTTGTGTGCCATGCGTACCCCAGACTGTATGATTGTGATTGCTGAGTGGTTTTTATGCAATATTATGTGAGGTGCAGGTGCGTCAGGACTTGAGGTAAGTGCATGAACTCTGTTGGTTGTGATTGGGTGTTGTTGTGGTTGGCTGCCTGCTTAATGAAATGTGTTGTGATGCACTGCCTAGGGCTTAGGCTGGTGTAGTTGGCCTAGGTTTCTAATTCCTGCGTGGAATTTAGCAGGTGAGCCTTGTGAGGACCGGTAAGATGAGCGGTCGAGGTCGAGGTAGAGGTCGAGGTAGAGGTCGAGGTCGAGGTCGTATAGCCCCGCAAGCTGGAGTTGTGGGGGATCCCAGATTGGATGAAGTGTGGAGGGTACTTGAGGAAGCAGGATTATTATCGGGTAGACAGACGGGAGAAAGGAGCGCGACTGTCGCTGCTGCAGCTGCCAGTGAGATCATAGGGAATAATGGAAATCAGGGGAATAATGTGATTAGTGGAAATCCGGGTATAGTGCGAGTAAATGCGAACAGGCCGATGTCCAAGCTAGTTGAGCAATTTCTGAGGTTGAAACCCCCGAAGTTTGATGGGAGAGGCGACCCCGAGGCTGCACCAAGATGGGTAGAAGAGCTAGAGAAAGCTTTTGAGGTGCTGGGGTGTACTGAGGAAGAGAAAGTGACGCTAGCAGTTTATCAGCTTCAGAATAATGCAAGTGATTGGTGGAGGGCCACCAGGGGTCAAGTGTTCCCCGCTGGTACCGCCCCGAATTGGATTGTTTTTACCGAGACCTTCAATGGCAAGTATTTCTCGGAAAGTGCCCGAGAAACGAAATTGGCTGAATTTATGGGGCTCCGCCAAGGTCAGAGATCGGTAGATCAGTATGAGGCCGAGTTCGCAAGACTATCCAAATTTGCCCCTAGGATGGTGGAGGACCCGATGGACAAAGCTAGGAGGTTCCGGGATGGGCTGAAGCCGGACCTTCGCAGCCAGATGATCTCGTTGAACTTGAGAGGCTACAATGAGATATATGAAAGGGCTCAGGCAATTGAGCGAGATCAGACGGATCGAGCTGCCGCTTCTGGGATCGCGGTATGCCCCGGCTAGGGACAACCGTCAACTGGGGAAAGGACCCATGACGGGAAATAGTCGCTTCGTTCCACCCGCTCGGAGGAATATCGGGAAGCCAAACCGTTACCAGAACGCCCCGTGTAGGTTGTGTGGTGGAAAACACGGGAATGGACCTTGCCCAAATAGGGGCGGAGCATGTTTTACATGTGGTGGAAGGGGCCATAAGATGAGAGAATGTCCAAACAACAAGCAGGCCGGGTCACCTGCACTTCTGCCGCCGCCGCCGCCTCGGAATGGAAATCAAATTAGAGCTATCCAGCCGGCCACTCAGAATCGGCCGCCGGCCCAAGGACGGGTATATGCAATGGCAAGGAGGGAGGCTCAGGACGCGCCTGGCGTGGTCACAGGTACGGTCTCTCTCTGTGATCATGCTGCTTATGCCTTGTTTGATCCGGGGGCGTCGCATTCATTTATATCTGAGCAGTTCGTTGAATTATCTGGGATTGAGCCAAAATTGCTTGATGTTATGCTGTGTGTGACTACTCCGCTGAATGATAAAGTGCTGATTACGTTTGGGTGTCCCGATTGTAAAATAGTGATTGGTGATAGAGAAGGAAGGATAGATTTGGCGGTATTATGTATGCATGACTTCGATGTGATTATTGGTATGGATCGGCTAGTCAAGCGGCAGAGCATTATGGATCGTAGTAGCAGGTGGTGATCCAGTTTAATCCGACCGGACATCCTAGATTTGAGTTTGTGGGAAACCGAGGAGGAACCTCGATCCCCTGGATTTCATCGCTCGAGGTAACAAAGCTGTTGGATGAAGGGTGCCAAGGATTTCTGGCAAATGTAATCGATTCGACGGCTGGAGAGCCGAGACTAGAAGACATAGCCGTGGTGTGCAACTTTCTCGATGTTTTTCCTCAGGAATTGCCGGGACTGCCACCTGATCGAGAAGTGGAGTTCGCGATTGAGTTAGCCCCAGGGACGGAACCGATCTCGAAAGCACCCTATAGGATGTCACTGTCGGAATTGAAGGAATTAAAAGTCCAAATGCAAGAGTTGTTGGACAAAGGCTTCATTCGCCCTAGTGCGTCTCCATGGGGAGCGCCAGTGTTATTCGTGAGGAAAAAGGATGGATCCTTGAGGTTGTGCATTGACTACAGACAATTGAACCAGGTGACCATTAAGAATAAGTATCCGCTGCCAAGGATTGATGACCTATTTGATCAGTTGCAAGGGGCGTCGGTGTTTTCAAAAATCGATCTGAGGACTGGCTATCACCAATTGAGGATCAAGAAGGAGGACGTGCCGAAGTCGGCATTTAGGACGAGGTATGGACACTATGAGTTTACGGTAATGCCGTTTGGACTGACGAACGCCCCTGCAGCCTTTATGGATTTAATGAATCGGGTATTCAAGGAATTTTTAGATCAGTTTGTGATCGTGTTCATAGATGATATTCTGGTGTATTCAAAGAGTTCCGCCGAGCACGAGGTACATTTGGAAAAGGTTCTACGGACCTTAAGGGAACACGCACTCTACGCTAAGTTCAGTAAGTGCGAATTCTGGCTTCACCAAGTGGCGTTCTTAGGACATGTGATATCCGGAGAAGGAATTGCAGTGGACCCGACAAAGATTGAAGTCGTCACGAATTGGCCGAGACCGACAACAGTAACCGAGGTTCGGAGCTTCCTCGGACTAGCAGGTTATTATAGACGCTTCGTGGAGAAGTTTTCGGCATTAGCGACGCCGTTGACGCGGTTACTAAAGAAGGAGATGAGGTTTGAATGGACGGATAAGTGCGAAAGGAGCTTCCAAGAATTAAAACAGAGATTGACGACCGCGCCAGTGTTAACGATCCCGTCAGGCCCGGGAGGATATGAGATTTACAGTGACGCGTCGTTGAGAGGATTAGGATGCGTGCTAATGCAACACGGGAAAGTAGTGGCATACGCATCGCGACAGTTGAGGCCACACGAGCAGAACTATCCGACGCATGACTTGGAATTGGCCGCGATTATTTTCGCTCTTAAGATTTGGAGACACTACCTGTGTGGGGAGAAATTTCAGATTTATACGGACCATCAAAGTTTAAGGTACTTGTTCTCCCAAAAGGAATTAAATATGAGACAGCGCCGTTGGATGGAACTCCTTAAGGATTACGACTGCGAGATTATGTATCACCCTGGAAAAGCTAATAAGGTAGCGGATGCACTGAGTCGGAAATCGAGCATCGCGCATATGATGGTCAAGGAGTGGACTCTGTTGGAGGGAGTTCGGGATTCGAATTTAAGTTTGAAGTGAGTCATGTCTCGAGTCTACTTGCACGAGGATTGAACCGAAATACGACTAAGATTAAGACCTTACAATCGACGGACCCGGAGACTCAGAAGATTTTGAGTATGGATGCCACAAAAAGGAAATCGGATTTTCAGGTATCCGAGGATGGAATTCTAAAGTTCCGTGGACGGTTATGTGTACCCAAGTGATACGTAATCGAAGGAAGAGATTTTGTCTCAAGCACACCGTAGCAATTACGTATTCACCCGGGTAGTACGAAAATGTATCGGAACTTGCGACAAGATTATTGGTGGAACGGCATGAAAGTGGACGTAGCCAAGCACGTGGCCAAGTGTTTAACATGTCAGCAAGTGAAGGCACAACATTGTAAGCCGGGTGGTATGTTGCAGCCATTGGAAATTCCCGAGTGGAAATGGGAACACATCACGATGGACTTTGTAATGGGATTACCGAGAAGTCAAAGGGGTCATGATTCAATTTGGGTGGTAGTCGACCGATTGACAAAGTCAGCACATTTTCTACCAGTGCGAAAGGATTTTGCCTTGGAAAGGTATGCCGAGATTTACGTGCGACAAATAGTTCGTCGCACGGAGTGCCGGTGACAATCACTTGAGACCGGGATCCTAAGTTTACTGCCGCCTTTTGGAAAAGTCTTCATGCGGCATTAGGAACGGTTGCGCTTAGCACGGCCTATCATCCCCGGACGGATGGCCGGTCCGAAAGGACGATTCAGACCTTGGAAGACATGCTGCGAGCATGTGTTTTGGATTTTAAGGGTGGTTGGGAGGAACAGCTACATTTGGTGGAATTCGCCTACAACAATAGCTACCAAAGAAAGTATCGAATGGCACCATTCGAGGCACTTTATGGCGGGGCTTGCTAACACCGGTTTGTTGGGATGAAGTTGGTGAGAGGAGCATCACAGTCCCGAGTTGGTCCAAGAATCGGTCGAAACAGTCAAGATAATTCGGGATAGGCTTAAGACCGCTCAGAGCCGCCAAAAGAATTATGCGGACCGGAGACGTAGGCCTTTGGAATTTCAAGTGGGGGACCACGTTTTCCTCAAGGTATCGCCTATGAGAGGATTATCTCGGTTTGGTAAGAAAGGGAAGTTGAGCCCGAGGTACGTGGGCCCATTCGAGGTCTTAGAGAGAATTGGTACCTTGGCCTATCGTCTCGCGCTACCACCAAATTTGTCTCAAGTGCACAACGTATTCCACGTGTCAATGTTAAGAAAGTATGAACCGGACCCGACCCACGTGCTGAACTACGAAGAGATAGAAATGGACGACAGAGTGTTATATGTGGAAAAGCCAGTACGGATCGAGGACAGAATAGAAAGAGTGCTGCGGAACAAGAAAATTCCGATGGTCAAGGTGATTTGGGAGCACCATGGGACTGAAGGTGCGACGTGGGAAAGTGAAGAGTTGATGCGACACCAATACCCCCATTTGTTTGAATAGTTGGGTTGGATTGTAAATTTCGAGGACGAAATTTTTGTAAGGGGGGAAGAGTTGTGACATTCCGAATTTTGGCCCATTTTTGGGATTTATAAAACGTATAATTCGTCAGTGCGCTTATAATAAAATCTCACCCGGAACTGATCACTCCTGGGTTTTTATTATTTTTAAAATTTGAGATTTCGCTAGAATCGCACTCGATCGAATTTGGCCGTTATTTAGAGCCCAAACTTTGGTGTCGAATTTCTCGGAGTTCCGGGACGAATTTAATTGGACGGTGTCGATATTATTGTGGCCAGCGTCGGTATTACCCGGAGTATGTGAAAAGTGGATTTTTGACCGGGTGCGGATTTGGACTAGTAGACCTCCCTCGTGGTGTGTTTTGGCATATTTTATTTTGGCCATTTTCCTATATTATTAATTAGGATTATAGGGGACCGTTAGATCGTTTTCGAATTTGAACCGTGTCCGTTGGATCGCACTCGAGTGAGAGCTTTGACTTTGAGTCTCTCTCTCTCTCTCTCTCTCTCTCTCTCTCTCTCTCTCTCTCTCCCCCTCTGCCGCGCTGAGCACGTCCCCTCCGCGCACGTCCCACCCCCGCCATGCGCACGTTTCCCCCCTTCCCCATGCAACTCTCTCTCTCCTCTTTCTTTTTCTTTTCTTTTCCTTTCTTTCTCTCTTCTCCGCTTCTTCTTCCTCGTTGGCTTCTTTTCCCCGACCGGGTTACGCTCCGCCGTGCCCCCGCTCGCCGACCGCCGTTCGACCGCCGTTCGCCTCCGCCCATGCCGCCCCACCGGCCCGCCGATGCCGCCGTCCTCCCCGCGCCGTCGTTGAGCCGCCGTGTCGCCCGTAGCCCCAACCGACTCTGCCTTCTCCTCCTCCCGAGCGCGTGAGCTCGGCTCGCCGTCGTTCCAGGCCCGCCGCGAGCCGCCGCCGTGTCGCTTAGCCGCCCCGTCGCTGCCGCGCTCGCCCGTCGCGCCTTGTCCGGCCAGATCGCCGCCGCCCCCCTTTCTCGGCCCCGCTTCTCTCTCTCCTCACCTCGCCCTCACCGCCTGTGCCGACCTCCATCTCTCCTCCACCTCGCCGCTGCCGCGTCGCCGCAGCCGCTCGCCGCTGCCGTCGCTATTGCCGCTTGCCAGCCGTCATTGCCCGCTGCCTAGCGCCCGTCCTGTCCATGCCGCCGCCGCTGTCGCCGCTGGTCCGCCACCCTCTCCGCCCCCACCTCTCTCTCTCTCTCTCTCTCTCGCCTCCACCCCGGCCGACCTCCACCCCGGCCGACCTCCACCCTCCTGCAGCTCGTCGTCGCCGCTCGCCACCACCGCGCCGCCGTCGCCGTCGCCGTAGTCGCCGCCGCCGCCGGTCACCGCCCGACTGCCTAGCCACCAGCCCGACCAGCCAGCCCAGCCGTAGTGCCGGCTCGTCGCCCACGCGACCAAGCCGCGCGCCCGTCGCCGTGCCCGTTCCCGAGCCCGTGGCCGAGCCTTGTGCCCGTGGCCGAGGGCTGTGCCCATGGCCGAGCGCCGTGGCCGAGCTCGCCCGCGCCGTGCCCGTCCGACCGGGCGCTGTCGCCCGTCCGACTAGGCGCGTCGCCCGTCCGTTCGCCCGTGCGCCCCTTGGCACGCCGCACGGCCACCGCGCCCGCGCGCCAGGCGCGCCGTCCGGCCATTGTGCCCGCGTTGGCCGGCCACCGCGCCCGTTGGCCCGTGCCCGCGCCTAGTTCGGCACTGTTCACCCGGGCCATTTTAGGCCCGAGCCGATTTTCTCCGGGCCAAAACCAAGTAAGTGACTTCCTAAATCCTACCTAGTACTTTGGGTATTTTTAGACTTGTTTAGGATGTGATTAGTACCGGGTTAGGAATTAATTTAGGCATGGGCTAATTAGATTGAGTGTGCCTAATTGATGAATTATTGTGGTGATAATTGTGTGGCTAATTTAGTGATTGACTGAGGTAAATAGCATGACTGAATTGTCGTGGCGCTTGTGGGTGAATTGGAATTTATTGAATGTGTTGACTTGAATGTCGGGTCGGTGGACCGATGTCGGGAGCATGAATTGAGTTGACTGATGTGGCGTGCTAGATTAACATTGGTGAATGGGTGGTGATTGAAATTGATTTATATGACTAAGAGCATGGTGAATTTTGTATTGTGGTGCATGTGCATGAGAAAAGCCCGGCTTGATCTGAGGGCTGACCTGAGGCGCAGTAGCGCGGGTCGTGGGAAAGTGTGAAATGTCCAGTGAGGGACGAAGCCCGGCTTGATCTGAGGGCTGCCAACCTGAGGCGTGGTTACGCGGGTGTGGCTAGAAATGCAAGTAAGGACCTGAGGCGTGGTTACGCGGGTCGAGAGAAATGTCCTGAGGCGTGGTTACGCGGGACTGAGCCCGGCTTGATCTGAGGGCTGCCAACCTGAGGCGTGGTTACGCGGGTGTGGCTAGAAAGGCAAGTAAGGACCTGAGGCGTGGTTACGCGGGTCGAGAGAAATGTCCTGAGGCGTGGTTACGCGGGACTGAGCCCGGCTTGATCTGAGGGCTGGCCTGAGGCGTGTTGACGCGGGCCGTGTGAAAGGACCTGGGAGGTCGTGAGAAAGTTGCTCGGCCACGCATGCGAATTGAGTGTGATTGAATTGACTGGTTGAATTAGTTGGAGTGATTGAGTGAAAGCGTGGTTGGTGTTTGAGCGACTTGTGATGTGTTATTTAATTAATATTATTGCCTTATCACGTGACGACTAACGTGTAGAGTTGGCATGGACTTGATGACGAGGTAAGTACAATTATGCTAATTTTATATGTTATGGGGTAGATTGCATGTATGACTTGTCTGGGTACGCATTGGCCTACGTGGGGTTTAGGGGGTTGCTTATTGAGACTCGTTCTCACGGTTATTATATAACCATTTCAGATCCGCGACCGTAATCGATTCGGAGACGCCGCCAGAGCACCACAGGGATTGAAGAATAGATCATTTACCCTGTCTTTTGAGTACCCTTTTGTAGAGGAGATAAGTTTGTCAACCACCGCCCCTTTTGAAAACTGTGGTTCTAAATTGATAGCCCGAGTTATCGTTTTGTATAGTGACTATTTTATGATGGTATGCAATTATTGTTTCGCACTATCCCTTTGTCGTTGTTTATTGTCTGGGTTAATTAGTTTCGCTTCCGCTTGCTTTTATTGTTGGGTGTTTCATTTGGGTCGGCGACGCGTCCTGGGACGTCGCGTTCAATGATCGACCACCAAGGGATGACCGCGCGCTCGTAGGGTGCGGGGCGTGACAAAAGTACTTTTTTTTTGCAAAATATAAATATTAACAAGTAAAATTTATATACATTTTTTTTCATAAATTTAAGAAGGGTTGTGCTTTTTTCACCCTCTCTTTGGCTAAAACACTCCTCAACATAATAATATGATTGTATTGCCCTTTATAGGTCCCACTTTTTAGTATTTCTCTTATGCTAATATTTTAAGAAAGTGTTATTCCATTTTTTCTGGTCGTATTCCTTTTCTTTTATTAAATTTCTATTTTACTTAAGGGTCCCACATTCATTTTCTTTGTTTTCTTCCTTCTCTACGTTCTCTCTCGTATAACCATTCACAGCAATAGAGAGGTAAAGAAATTGAGACTTCAATGCCTGTGTAGGCGGAGGCAAATGAATTGGTTCTTATGACTCACGACAGCACCTTCTAGAGCCGCCTGAATGGAGGTTCTACGCCACATGTCTTATGGTAGCAAATGGATGGTGTTCGCGGAGAGTGCATACACTGGTGGGGCATGAGGAGGTTGTGCATTATGCATTTGATGAACTTGTTGAAGATGGAGTAATTTGCACCAATGAAGAGGAGGAGTTGGAAATGGTGATGGGGAGGTTGAGGGCGACGGCCTTGAAGCATACTCTCCACAATCTAAAACACTTCATCGAAAAACCCTTCTCTGTATAAAGAATCAATGAAATTTGCAAAAGCAGTGTCATTCACATGCAAATCCTCTTGTCATTTCATTATCTTCCAAAGCCTAACAATTAATTTCCTCGCCTTCTCACCATATAGCCGTTGAAAATATCCACCGACAAAAAAAAGAAAGAGAGAGGGAGAACAAGATTAAGAAAAGTGGATGTTTGATCCATAAGAAAAGAAATAGGAAATCAATAACAAAGGGACAAAGGATGCTAAAAAGGGGGATCCACTAAAGACAATATTAGCATAACAACTATATTAAGGAATGTTTTAGCTAAAGAGGGAGTGAAAAAAGTGTGGCCCTTTTAAGAATTCGAATGATATATTTGATTTTGACAAGAAAGAAAAAAGTTATATGTTTTGGTTTCACCTAACATCCCCATTATTCCTTTTTCTATATAACTAATTTCTTGGTGACATTGTAATAAGAAATCTTGAATTCCCAAATTTACTATCGATTGAACTCGATGTGTTTCATCTCACCTAATTTAAATATTATCTTTAAATAGATCGATCTTTCTTGATTCATTTTATTTTATTTTATTTTTGATTCATTTTATTAGAGGCCCTAATATATCAGCATTATTTCACCTCAGATAAATAGCAACAGTCGTGGCTATCTTTTGGTTCCAAAAACAATGATGATGCAATTGCGGGATAAGATGATTGATTCCCTGAACTTTTTGGACGTGATTGTTTAAGTGGTTTCTCAATCAAGGCAATTTCGGAGGGAAAAGTGTTGAAAAGGTCTTAAACCTTTTGTATTTGTGCAAATTTAGTCTTAAACCTTTTTTTGGTGCCAATTCAGTCATAAACCTTTTGTCTTTGTACAAATTTAATCCTTCCGGCTAATTTTGGCCGGATTTTGGCGACATAGACGCCGGCCAGCTTACGTGGTACTGCCGGCGTTGACGTGAATAATTTTTAATAATTTTTTATTTTTTTAAATATTTTTTATGATTTTTTTATTTTTTATTTTTTTCCTTTTTTTATTTTTTTTCTTTTCCTTCTTCTTCTACCTCATGGCCGGTGATTGGCCATGGCCGGCCACCTAGGTGAGGCCAGGGCCGCCATCGCCCGGACGAGGTCGCTGTCGCCCGCCACAGGCGAGGCCCGGCCGACCCTCGCCTGGGCAAGGGCGGGCGAGCCCCGATGAGGCCGACCCTCTCCTGGGCAAGAGCAAGCCCCGGCGAGGGCTCCCCTTGCTGAGGACGGCCTCGCCCAGGCGAGGGTCAGCCAACTCTTGCCCGTAAAGGGCGACGGCGACCTCACCCAGGCGGCTGGCCATGACCTATGACCGAACCGGTCACCAGGCGAAGGTAGAAGAAGAAGGAAAAGAAAAAAAAGAAAAGAAGAAAAAAATCAGAAAAAATTTTAAAATATTATTAAAAATTGTCCATGTCAGCGCCGACGGAGCCACGTAGGCCGGCGTCCATGTCACCAAAATCCGACCAAAATTGACTAAAATGACTGAATTGGCACAAAAAAAAAGTTTAAGACTGAATTGGCATCAATGCAAAAGGTTTAAGACTTTTTCAACACTTTTCCCCAATTTCGAATGTGACATTTTGTCTGATAATTAACGTTTCCTCCAAAGGGTGTGCAAAACGGATCACCAAAACTGGAAATCACTTGGATCGAATTGGATTGGATTGACCGGGTTGGTTCGATTCCCAAGAGTGTCGATTTGGTTCCTAGTTCCTAAAAGTAGAATCGGTGTCTGGGCGAGTGGTCCGATTTCCGGTTCCAAAGGGAACCTAACCGATCGGATTAGACTGACTACATATATATTTTTATTTTTTTATTTCTTAAAAAAATTAGTAAAATGTGAACTAAATTTGAGTGAAGTACATTTTTTGGTTTATCTTTTCAATTTGAGGATCATTATAGATGTTTGATCATTCATGATTGCAAAATAATCCTTATCTTTCGATGATTTGTGGGTTTAGTTTATTGTTTTTGATCTGCAATTTATAAATCTGCTTTTTAATTTTTGTTTATCGTGATAGATATATGAGCACATAGTTATGATCTTTTTACTAAGTTTTTCTAAAAAGTAATGGGAAACATGAAGAGATATCATCAAGTAGTTAGAAAAAAAAACGGTGATTAGTTCCATTGGACCAGAACGGTCGTCCAATTCGGTTCCCGATTCTAGGACCAACCGATCCGATTCCCGATTTTCAATTTTGGGAATCGATCCGGACTAGAAACCGATCCACCCTTTTTCCCCCAATTTGGCCAAGAAGGGAAATGTCAGTTTTTGTTTACTTTTCTTAATAACGCTACGCATACTGTCGCTAGCTAGCAACAAAGATGACGTTGATTTGCACACGTGTGCATTTGTGCCGAAATCGGACTTCGTTTCATCATGATGAGGGTCAACCCACCGCGTTGAATGTTTTCCAGAGCTAGAAATGTACACTTCAAAATGCCTTGCTAATTTGAATATTCAGCTAGAATTTGTGCACTACTTCGTAAATCACGGTTGTCTGCTAGCAACTTGATTTATAATTTGATGTACCATATAGAGGCATGAGCACAAAGGCCCAACTACTTAGAGACCCATAAAATAACTGCAAGTTTTATGTACTGGTAAGTTTAGGCTTTTGACTTGCATGGGAGACCCAACTTAGAAATTTTTGCATGCAAGTGGTGGGATTTAAACATGTGACCTCCAATTCATGAGCCGCGTCCCCAATTAGCAGTGCAAATCCCGAAGGGTTCAATTGACACGTGTTTTTTTGCTTAAGTGGTAAGTATGCCCATCTATCTCATTCAACCTCTAGATTCAAATCAAAACATTTGCACATTCTCTTAGAGTCACCTAAAGTAGCATAAATTTGTTTGTCTCCGGTAATTACTCAATGTGCGGGGAAGAAGAATTTTCACACTCAATAAAAATTACTCATGTACCAAAAGAGCTCCAAACATTCGTTCATGTTTTAAAAAAAAATCTCTAAGTTAAGTATGACTCTTTTTGGGAATAATTAATCCCAAGAGGTTCACAACATCTTACTTTTTATAAACCCAAATGTTTTGCCATCGCAATTAATATCAAGTCATGCCTCATTCGCTTTTTGTAAGTTGAACAAACTTTTTAGAATGAGATTCCATTGCACGATATAAAGCAAAAATTAAAATGGCCACAATCTAAGTAGTTTCTCTTATGTTTATCCTTACTATATTTGCACATTTCATGTATGATTAGCTCATGGAACACGTCACTCACATCAACCTTATGTCCCAACCAGACAACGGCTTCCTTTGTCTTTTTCTGGCATTGACAAATAATAGGTCAAAGAAGAAGCTTGTACATCACTATTATTTTCCCTATTTCTTTATCTATCTACTCCCCTACATTGAATACCTTTAACATTGATTGACTTGATAAAATGATAGAATTCTTGATTATATAAAAGGCACCTTTGATCACGCTTAATTATAAATTGTTTTTTTGGCCAAACATTATTAAGCCCCAAGCAAACAACCGCATTGTCCTGACCATCTCCTTAAGCATCACTTTGACTAAGCCCAGTTGCATATGCGTTAAATAATCATTTTGACGAAATTGAGGTCCTCCTAATTACTTGTTTTGGTTCCCTCTCTCGAAATCATTATGATTTGAAATTGAAATATGTGCATTTTGACTATACATGAGTTCTTTCTTCACAATATGGAAGTACTTACACTGGGATTGTTAGACCTGTTGGGAAAATCCCTTATGATATTTTGAATATGACAAAATAATTAAAGGCTACTAATGTGTGTATTAATTGAGTAGACCAAGTGAAAGACGCACGAGCCGTTATGCAGATAATGTCCAAATAGGACATCTAAAGTTTATGAGTTCTCTATCAATGGTGAACAAGGCATTGGGCATAGAGGTGTCTACAAGCTGGAGCTTCTTGAGCAAAAGATGAACAAGCCTATAACGGGATTTCAATAAAACTTGGAGGTACCATGACTAAGTGAACAACGAGGTAGAGCTATGATTGCCAATATGCTTGGAAGGATTAGAAGATAGAAGCTAGAGTGACATTGATATGCTTTGTCAATATCAAAGGTATCCGAAGTATGAAGTGAAAAACTAACGAAAACTGAACTGACCTTTTATGGAGGTGAACAAGTCATGAAGAATGGAAAATTTGTGGAGACTTGGAAGTACCGGACAAGGTGAATAATTTCTATCGTCTTTTTTACTAAAATACTAAGAAAGACCAAATGGTGCAATACAATATAACTGGGAACTGATATAACTAGGAAATCCGATACAATTGGGAACTGTTGATACAAGCGGGGCGCTTATATTACCTATACTCAAGAGCTTATCACGTGCTTTGGATATCTGGATAAAAATATCCCAAGATGATTTTTAACTGAACATTTGAAGCGGCTAGTTATTTGGCTTGGATTCCTAAACGAAGATGTTGGTTGATAATCAATCTCATGAAAAATCAAAATGATTGTGGGGAGGATCTTAATTATGCAAAATATTTTAATTGATTGATAATCATTAGGAGATTAGTTTATTTCCATAGTTAGAGCTACTTTGTTTATGAAAAGTGAAAGTTGATTTTATGGGCGATCAAATCTCCGGAATCTCAGATTAATTGAATTCAATGGCTAAATTGATATGCTCAACAATTATCCAACAAATAGTTTGGAGATTGATCCTTGGGAAGATTAGATACTGAGGAGCATAAAAGGAGATCAATAGACACCAAAGAAGCAAGAGATCAAGAGTCACAAGCAATCTAATTAATAGAGAAAGCTTTACATATTTATTATTTTCAGAGTGTACTAAAAAGTGTAATCACTTTAGAAATGTATCAATGTTATAGTTAGTGCTTATATGTGTGATAGTGTGATCTATTCGCTTGGGTATAAGCAAAACTAGATTCGAAAAGAAGTGCTTGAGTATAAGGGGCACATACTATTGTAACTACTCAAAATATTAATAGTGAATTTAAGCTAGTAGGCTATTAATCTGGGAGAGTGGACGTAAGCAAGTTGAGCCACTATAAAACTCTGGGTGCATCATTCTCTATCTCTCTACTCATATTTTTTATTGTTTGATAGAAGCGCACTGCACTAGACAATATTACCTGCTCCTACTTATATCAACTTGTTACTGTTATTCTGCTTATATCAAACTTGGCTCTTACAATTCCACATAAGTTAGTCAAGTTTCTTAAAATCACCTATTCACCCCCTATGTGATAGTGTAGCCACCACAGGACCAACACTGACCCTACTTTTGTTAGGAAAATCCCTTATGTCGTTCCGAAGATAAAAAAATAATCAAGATTACTAGTGTGTTTATTGATTGAGTAGAACCAGATAAAAGATGCACGAGCCAATATATAGATGGTGTGACATTCAAATCAGGAACGTGCTGTCAATGTCGAAAGTATATAGTGGAAAGACACAAGTTGGGTAGACCTTGATCACTAATATATTGAGAACAAATCGGAAAAAACGGATGTTCATGAGTACTTAGAGATACCATGATAAGGTGGACAGCCAAGTGAAGTCTTGATCATTAATAAACCGAGAAAGACCAATGTATATCACTTTATAAGTCAAGTTTCCAATGGGAAAATTCAATTAGACTCATTGGATCGTCTATAAGCAAGGAATAGTTTGTCTCTATCAAAGGTGACAAAGGTATTAGGCATCAAGGTATCTAGAAGCTAGATGAGCTCAATGTATGGTGAACGAGCTTAGAATGGGGAAGTCAGGCAAAGCTTGGATAGACCAATGGTGGACAAGCCTAGAACAGGGATGTTCAGTAAAACTTGGAAGGACCATGGAAACATGAACAAGCCTAGAACGAGGATGTTTAGTAAAGTTTGAAGGACCTTGGAAAGGTGAACGACTGAAATAGAACAATGATGGTCAATATGCTTGGATGGATCATAAGATAAAAGATCAAAAGTCAATGCTCAGCAGAAATCTTGGATAGAGTCACTGAATTGTTTTTTTTTTTTTTTTTTTTTGGTAAGGTAAGGATTGTATTAACTTTTCAAACCGAAGCTTACAAAGATTGTAGCCAAACACAAAAACCCCGGACATAGAGCGACACCTAAGTGTCCCAACAGGTGCAAAGGTGTTAGGCTAAACAAGGTACGGAAGCAAAGCAAGAAGGCTGAAAAGACAGCCAACTAACTAAGAAAAATACATACAAAGACCGCATCAGCAGGTTACGCGAATATGGACGAGGAAATGCCCCAATTAGTTTGTATTTTCCTGTTGCGGCGAGTGTCTTGAACAGGATGCATAGATAACCCTCTATCCCGAACAACCTTTACAAGATGATTGCGCATGGCTGGTAGGAACATCGCCTTGTTCCTGAAAAGTATATGATTCCGTTCGGACCGATAATGTGGCACAAGGCACCAAGAGAGAACCGAGCTATCCGATGATGGAAGTCGTTACCGAATGTATTTGCTTGCCCAAGGAGATTATCTACCCACGGTTTGTTCCTCCAAGAGAGATTGCAAGTGTTTGCCCAGAACAATGCAAGGGATCCCGTGCATTGGCAACCAAAAAACAAGTGGTCTCTAGAATCCGGTCTACATTTACAGAATGCATAAACAGCTTCCGAAATTCTGTTGTAGTTGAGTAACACAACCTTGAGTTGGGAGTCTATTTTTGGAGATAAGCCATAGAAAAAAGGCATACCTTGGTGCAATGCTACGGTCCCAAATAAAGGAGCTCCAGAACACTTTTGGTCTCTTGGTTCTGATGAACTCCCACGCCGATGCTGTGGAAAATGTCCCAGTAGAATGGCTTTGCCAGATGAAGGTATCGGGACTGTCACCGATTATTGGTAATGGGTCAGTCCATGAGTTGAAACTTCCCATGAATGAAGATGCATGCCATGAAGAGCAAAAGAAATCCTGGACAGTTGCACTTCTCGGGATGCCAGAGGAATATATTTCTCTATTAGAGAACAATTCATAAAGAGGGCCTTTAGGGTGCCAATTATCAAACCAAAATGATACAGATGAGCCATCACCTATATGCCAACGAAATTGCAGTCGAAATTGGGACCGTAGATCCAGGATTTTCTTCCAAGCCCAAGAGCAGAAGGTGGGCTTCGGTACCAACCAAAAGTTTTTATTCTTGAGGAAGGTAGAATGGATCCATTTGCACCATAAGGACTCTTTATTTGAAAATAGAATCCATATGTGTTTTAACATCGCTGCTCTATTGCAATCGAACAGCCTACAAATGCCCAGCCCACCTTCTTCCTTAGGCAAACAGACTTCATTCCATGGGACTTTTGCCCCCCAATACCCAATTCGGGACCTTTCCACAAAAATTGCCGAAGAATCATTTCTATTCTATGCGGCCGATTGGGGGATAGTGAAGACATTGGTCCAATATACTTGCATAGCATAGAGAACAGACCTGATTAGTTGCAGACGCCCAGCAAAAGACAGAAAACGATGGGACCAAGAGCGTGCCCGAGCCGTTATGGAGTTAACAAGCGAGTTACAATCCGCTTTCGTTATCCTCGAAGCGAGGATGGGTACCCCGGGGTAACGGAAAGGGAGAGTGCCTTCAATAAAACCCAAGGTAGCCCGAATACGATCCTTAGTATCTGCAGCTCCACCAGAAAAATACACTTCACTTTTGTTGGGGTTCGGGTAAAGACCCGACCATTTGGAGAAGAGCTGAATCCCTTCTTTAAGGAGGGTGGCAGATGTGATATTTCCCTCTAAAAATAGAAGGACATCATCGGCAAAGAACATGTGTGTTAGGCAAGAGGGCTTACATCTCCAGTAGAATTTAAAACCCGGGAGCCTAGTTTGTGAATTCAGAATTCCAGAGAATATTTCCATAACCAGCGTGAACAGGTATGGAGATAGGGGGTCGCCTTGCCATATTCCTCTTCCACTCGCAAAGAAACCATGTAATTCTCCATAATTAGCTATCGAGAATTTAGGAGAAGTGACACATTCCATAACAAGTTTTGTGATCATCGTAGGGAACCCAAAGACTTCCAGAACTGATTTCAAAAAATTCCAGTCTACAGTGTCATAAGCCTTCTGGAAATCAACTTTGATGGCACACTTAGGTAGATAGGGTTCATGGTGAAAGCCTGCAAATAACTCCTGTGCGAGGAGTATATTGTCTCCTATTCTCCTACCCTTTACAAAAGCATTCTGCTGAGGACTTATAATTGATGGCAACACAGCAGCAATTCGGTTAGCCAGGATTTTGGCTATACACTTGTAAATTGTATTACAGCATGCAATTGGTCTAAAGTCGTTCATTCCCGTGGCATTTGAAACCTTGGGGACAAGTGTAATAATAGTGGCATTGATCTCCTTTAGCATGCACTGATCGAAAAAAATCCTTAATAGCCAATATAACCGACTGCCCAACGACTTGCCAAGAGGAGATAAAGAAGTCAACATTGTACCCATCCGGCCCCGGGGCCTTACCTTTGGCAAGGGAGAAGAGAGTCTTACGAATTTCGGACTCCGAGACCTCCTTGGATAACAGGTTGATTTGTTCACTACTGAGAGTACGAGCTACCATAGGCTGGATGTCAGCATAGGAAGGCCGATCATCAGAATCTCTTGCATCATCAGAATCTCTTGCGCATAATAGAGTCTGAAAATGCGAGATAATATGGTTATGGACTAATGTCGGGTCTGAAAGGAGGACACCATTAGAGTCCGAGACGGAGAGGATACGGTTGCTATGCTGTCGCTTGTTGACGAAATGATGGAAATATTTGGTGTTCAAGTCCCCATCATTCAGCCATCTTATCCTCGATTTTTGTTTGTAAAAAGCTTCCTCCTGGAGACGTAGATTGGAAAAGATGAGAAGCTGCTCCTTTTCAAGGTTCGCCAGATCCATATTAGAAGGATCACAAGCTAAGGAATCTTGGGTGGACGTAAGCATCTCTCTTGCTTGAGCTGTGCGGGCCGAAATGTCAGAGAACGAGTCTCTATTCAACTGCTTCAGTCTCCCTTTTAGAATTCTGAGTTTTTGGCACAGCCGGAACATTGGAGTTCCAGTGATCTGAGACTCCCACACTTGCTTAACAATATCCGGAAAAGCCTGGTGAGATAGCCAAAAATTGAAGAATTTGAATGGCTTTCTCGATGAGACTGCATGTTCAATTCTGATGATCATCGGGGAGTGATCAGAAACTCCGGAAGCCAAGAAGTTTGCCTCGGAATAAGAGAACGAGCTGGTCCAGTTAGCATTAATCAGCACCCTATCAATCTTCCTTTGCTTGCGATTTACTCCCACTGCAGTTGACCAAGAGAACCGGTGGCCAGTATATCTCAGGTCATCAAGACCAGCTTGGTCCAAACAAATGCCGAAATCATCAAAGGCTGGCAACCATGCGTTAGAACTACCCATTCTATCAGAGTTGTCCCTTATAGCATTAAAATCCCCAAAGAACCAGCCAAGGTTCATTTTCAAACAGACTACTTGAAAGCACAAGATCTCGCCCAAAGAGCACGGCGAGCCACAAAAGTATGCTCTCCATAAACAACCGAAAACAGACAAGTCTTATTTAGTGCCAACAAACGAACCCGACCATGGATAACTTGGGTGGTTCTAGAAAGGACTTGGAGGTCTATTTCTTGCGGATTCCACCCAATCCATATTCTACCACGCGGCGAAAGATCATAATTGGTCTTCCACTCCCAACCCGGCACGAGTCGAACGGAGAGGGATTCAAAAAGGGTCGGATTAATCTTTGTCTCAAGGATGCCAAGACAGGATAAATTGTGAGCTCTAACGAGGGCTCTTATTTCTGCCTGTTTAATGGAGTCGCCCAGACCCCTAATATTCCAAACGCCAAAAAACATTAAGGAAGGGTCTAGAGAAATTACCTCCTTTTAGTGCCAGCCTGTTTTTTTGGTTTACGGCTGGCCGCCTTAGCAGTTGTGGGACTGCTCTCTTGAACTGGGCCCCTAGTAACAAGCACAGGATGGTCTTTGGTAGCAAGATCAGCATCATCCGTCGAGATTGCAGACAAAGAGTCGGCCATTCCAGAAGTAGAGGGACGGCTAGCTGGCACTTCGGCTTGATTCAATGGAGCTTTGCGTTGAGTTATAGTCGGGAGGGGGGAGGGAGACTCATCCTCAGATTCACCACCAACATTGCTACCATGATCACCTATCTGGTCTTCCGAGTCAGAGGAATCTGGTGAGGATTCCAAAGAGGTCCCTGCATTGACCTGGTGGGTTTGGCGATCCCCTTTTTGAGAAATCTGGAGGGGGACCGAGAGATCACCACTATCAGGGGAGGCATTATTTACTGAAATATTGCGGGGAATGCCCTTTTTGTTTCTCACCGTCTGCCATGAATCAGCGTTGTGAGGGGCTTTATCAGCACTAATAGGAGGACTAGGCTCTGTAGAAGGCCCAGATGGTATCACACTTGTGGGAGGACATTTGTGCCCAAAGATGCCACAAGTCGTGCACGAGATTGGGCGCCATTCATATTCAACCTTGATCTTCCAAATTTCCTCATTCATATAAATGTCAATGGAGTCAGCCAGATTTTGTGTAGCACCAATTTCGATGCACACTCTAACGTATGATATCATCTTCATCTTCTCTGTTTGAAGGTCAACATGAAGAGGTTTTCCGATTGCACCGGCAACAAAGACTAATACCGATGGCGACCGGAGGAAACAGGCATGTCCCTCAACTTCACCCAAACCGGAAGAGACTTATGCTCAGTCTTTCACTAGTTTCGAGTAGGATGCCATTCTTTGTAACATCATGGGGACTCCGAGAATGGTTATAGGCCCCCATCCAGAATTTTCCGACGATAGAATTCGTCCGGAATGTGGAAAAAAAAAGAAACCATCAGGATTAGCTAAGACTTCAATAACATTTGACCCCCAGACATTTTTGATTGCTGTTTCTGTCAACTTGAAGGGGAGTTTTTTCCCCACAAAGTATCCAACGATACATTCTTTCCATTTCGGATTAGCTTCTTCCAATATATGATCAGATATTCTAACAACATGTTTGCCATCAACAATAGTTGGAGGTATAAAGGAGAGGCCATACCCCTTTTCCATCGTTCTAGCAACCATCGCCCATGATTTCTGGGTTATTTGCTGCTTCATTCCCTGAGGGGGATCCTTGGAAGATGCTGCCCCTTTGCTTCGACTTCGATGAGATCGGTCACTTGGAGGGACTAAGGCGATCCCAGCATCAGACGGGCGTCTGTTGGACATGGAACGGCCCCTACTTCGACCCCGAGAATTTCGTTGCTCATGATGAGCCACATATACAGACTTTTTCTTTGGTTGAACAGCAGGTTGCTCTGTTTTCCCAGAATGGTCAGATAGGGCACTGACTCTAGACGGGCCAGCATTGTGTGTGGGAGGCTTAGAAGGTCCCTTCAGCGGGACAACCTGCTCCATGTTTCCCTTCAGACGCGGTAAGGGATCCCCAGAACTTTGCTTTTCAGTGATGGTCAGCTTTGAAGGAGGGGAGCCATATAGCAGAGGGTACGTTTCAAACCCAGTCGAGCAGCACCCAGCTCAGATTCTGGGTAAAGTCAAGTAAGGATTCTACCCCCGTCTTAAAGATTCAACCCACCCCCAGACTAGCAGAATGCAGAGGATTGATCCGAGAACCAGGAAGTATCGCCCAGATAATCCCCCAAAACCGACAGCAAGCCAGAAAACCAGAAACCCAAATTTCCAGATCTGTTCTCCCGAGTAGCAGACACAATGATCTCTATATTCAAGCGGGAGAAAGTGAAAGGCTAACCTTGCGAGTCTAGCCACCAAGTTACAGCCACAAACGGTGGCTGGAACACCCCAGGAGGCGCACCTTCTGGGCGAGTGAACAGTACCGCGAAAATCAGAAAACGGGAGAGAAAGTGAACAGTACCCGCGTGATCAGGATCAGAGGCGGGAAAATGTGAAAAGTTGAGTCACTGAATTGTTGATATAGCCAGTTTCTATCAATATAGATAGTTGCTCATGAACTCATTAAATGGCGTGCTAAGAAGATGACCTAGACTAACGATGTCCTAAATGGGTCTTTGAAAGTAAGGGATGTCTTGCCACTATCAATGGTGAATAAGTATTGTGCTTAAAGGTTGATGAAAGATGGATGGACCTGGTAGAAGGAGAACAGGTCTGATATAAGCAAGGAATGTGTGAAGACTCGGAAGGACCACGGTTAGGTGAGTAGCTAATCATCATGGCCAATGTGCTTGGCCAATGTGCTTGGAAGGACCAGAAGATAGTAGATCAAGAGTTGACTTTCAACATGTAATGTTGATAAAAGCAGCGGATCGCTGATAGAGGCAGTTTCTGTTGATAGAGGCACCGGACTGCTGATACAAGTAGTCGCCTATATCAACTGGACGAACAGCCCTATGTCATGTCTCTATCACCTGAAAAAAGGACCCATATGTATCTTCAATTTGATTTTAATCTAAAATTGAAGTCTAATGTGAGACCACGATGTTTGAAATTCGAAATAAAGGCAATGAATTTGAATAGAGGAAGCCTTGGTGGACAAGAAGTCAAGAGACAGCACACCAAAATTGATGCTCTCGCTAGAAAGTCAAGTTGCGTGATCTCCGGCCATTAATCAAGTCACCAATGGCTCCTTAAAGCAGTTTGAAGACTTTCAAGCGTTCATATTGAAGATTGAAAGTATATATAAAGAATTTAAGGCAATTTGGAAGTCAAGAGGAAGAAAGAGGGTGCATTTATTGAAAAAACCTTCATATTGTTTGGGCTCTCTTTGTACAGATTTGCTGCCACTTACAATCTACGAGTTGAGAGGTGTACAGGTGTATGAGCTATAAGTGTGAGCTGATAATGTGATCTATCAAGTTTCAGGGAGAAAACTACTCAAGCTTTGTTGTAATTTCTCTTGAAATTACTAGTGGAATCCAACTTTATTAGTGGTTGATAGTTTGGGAGAGTAGATATAGACTTAATATAAGATGAACCACTATAAATTCTGTTTACAATATCTTCTATCTCTTCACTCATTTTTCAATAATTTTATGATGGAAGCATATTGCATTGGATATAAGCATATCGCACCAGATATAAGCACACGGCATCCGATATAAGCATGTCACGTATCGATTAATCTATCTTTGGTTATATCCCAGTCCAGATTGAAATATTCCGCGAAAATTTGTAATATCTTTTAAAACAACCTATTCATCCCCTCTAAATTGTTTGGCTTAAGTACATCTTCAACTAAAGTATGGTTTTATTTTCTTAGAGAATCATTTTATTTTTAGGTTGGCATCGTTACATAAACTTATTTGACCTATTAGGTAAGTCTTTCATGGCAACAATGTTGATTCTCAAGAAAATCATATTTTCCTTCATTCCTAATTGAATGAAATCTTCTCAAACCAATTTTCTGATTGGGCGGGTTACAAAAATCACTAATAGTTATTTTTAATTAAATTTGCATGAGAGTAATATCAATATTTGCAATCCACTAATTAGAGATTTGATAAGAGGAATTTCTTCAATCAAAGAAAACATAAGCCTTCTCAAAAATTGAGAAATCGATGACTTGTTTATATTTCAAACATGTCAGATAGGTGTATCTTTTCTTACATCATTAACATCATAAAAAGGATATGGTGTGACCAAATATCAAAATATAAGTGACATAACATTTTATATAGTTCCTGACATAATACCCTTAGGACAAAAACTTTTTTCTTGTGGAATTGTGATCCTCAGTAGATCTCTAACGTTGATTTTTCCATTGGCTTCAACTGAGACCAAGTGTTTTGACTTTTTACCCCGTATTTGGCTTTTGTAATATTTGACTTTTGAGATTTGATGGATTTCACTAAAGAATCAATCTCAAAGCGAGTAATAATCAAGATATTCATGACTAATTGATACTTTCATAGCCCAACAATTGTTCAATATGTATATTTGATATGCAACATTGGCCAAATATAATCAAAATCTCACTACCTACAAGCGTTGTTTGACACTCAAAGTAAAGCTGCCCCCGGTTCCCCAGGAGGAACTAAAATATCTATCTCTTTTGACTTCTTTGCTATCCAGTGGGGCAGGTCATATAGCCATATATGCTTCGATCATCTTTAACCTTTGCTCATATAGCTGACTTGGCAACACCTAGTGAAAATAAGATGATTCACCGAAAAACGAAATTAAATTTAGGTGAGAAAGAAATAACGAAAAGGATAATTGTGAGTTATGCCACTAAAAGTTTTAATCGTCTCAACTCTCGATGCAAATGAATGTGATTTCGTTTTTCGAAATTTACGATTCGGGTATACTGGCATAGAAATGATATGAGATTACAAGATGTCCGATAAGAAGAATTTATTTCATTAAGGATTAATATCACGAAAAATCTCAAACTGGTACGCCTGTACAAATTTACTCCAAACTAATTTTTTGACCACAAAAAATCATAAACTGATACACCTGTAATAAATTTACGCTCCGTTAGTTTTAGTTAAATTTTACTGACAAATTACTTAATTAAATGACACGTGGCAATTTATGGATATACCACTTTGGGATTTTATCCTCCATTTATCACATGTGTACTAGTTTATGATTTTTTTTTCTATTAATCAAATTTAACGGAGGGTAAATTTATCACAAATATACCAGTATGGGGTTTTTGGTGGTGAAAAAATTAGTTTTGGGTAAATTTGTCACAAGTGTACTAGTTTTGGATTTTTCGTGGTCAAAAAATTAGTTTAAGATAAATTTATCACAGATGTACCAGTTTAAGGCTTTTTGTAGTAAAAAAAATTAGTTAGTGGTAAATTTATCACACGTATACTAATTTGAAATTTTTCGTAATATTAACCCTTTTATTAATACATTTTTCACCTGCCTCTCCATGGATCTTGTAGAACAGAAGATTTCTGAGGTTTGAGAGCGTTAAGGCATAGATTGATGTTGTCCAGTCGAGACTAAGACCGTATCGTGGGACGGCACATTTTTTTTGCGCATGGGGCACGATGTTTTTGCCAAAAGAATTGAGGGTTGGACTCAATGAAGGGGCAAAAGGGCAAAAAGGAGGAGCGACGGTCAAGGAGTCGCAGGAGATCATTTAAATACTGTTGCTGCCCCTCCCCTCTGCCCATTCGCCGAGTTCAGACAAATTAGCTGACGTACGCCATGACCGAACCGAAGAGCCCTCCAACACGTGTCGACCTGAGGTTGACCATTCGACTCAACTGTCTTGGCTGCCGTCGCCACCTGTTGCTGAAGAAGCTTCGGTCGTTGCCTTTCGTGCCCTCGTCCGTCGCTGTGCGGGATCTGTCTACCGCACGTGTCTGAATTACCCCAACCGGCAGAGTTCGTGTTTGTATATAAACCCCTGGTCGTCTCATGCTGCTGTGTGGATTCGAGTTCCAAAAGTAGGAGGAGTTCAAAGCTTGGAAGAAAAGGGCACGGACAAAAAGAGTCGCGGAAGAAGACGAACGGGGTTGAGAAGATGAAGAAGGCTCAATTGGAGTTACCAGCCGGGTTCAGGTTCCACCCGACCGACGACGAGCTGGTGAACCATTACTTGATCCGCAAGTGCGCTTCCCACCCCATCTCCGTCTCCATCATTGCCGAGATCGATCTCTACAAGTTCGACCCTTGGGACCTTCCAGGTACTTTGACACGCTGCCTCCCTTCCTCTGCTTCTCCAGGCTCTGTTCCTGAACAATTTCTGTTTCTGCTTGTGTTCATTTTGGTGAATCATCCCATTTTGGGAAAAGGGTCGACGAATTTTGTCTCCCTTTTGGGTGATTTTGTCATCAAAATTTCGTTCTTTATATGGATTTGTCTCTGTAATGTGAAATGTATTTGTTTTTGGGTTGGATAATATGAAATGTATTTCTCTTGTCCTCATCTGATGCCTTTTGGGAGGTCCAATGCTCTTCAGTTTGAACTTTTCATTTTTACATGTGGATCAAGAAAAAGTCTTCAAGATCTCTTGTGAATTTGAAACACTTTGATTGTCTGCTGAGGGTCATGATTTCTGATGGAGTTTGGCTTGGAATTGCAGAAATCGCTCTGTACGGCGAAAAAGAATGGTGCTTCTTTTCTCCGAGGGACCGCAAGTACCCCAACGGATCACGGCCGAACCGGGCAGCCGGAACTGGGTACTGGAAGGCGACCGGGGCTGATAAGCTGATCGGCCGCCCAAAGACGCTTGGCATAAAAAAGGCGCTGGTGTTTTACGCCGGAAAAACTCAAAGAGGAGTGAAGACCAATTGGATCATGCACGAGTATCGCCTCGCCAATGTCGATCGATCTGCCGGCAAGAAGAAGAACTCGAGGGTAATTACTCTATTTCCTTTATTGGCACTGTTTTTGGCGTTACAGCACATGTAATTGGACGAGTTCATAAAGAAAACTCAATGATTAACATCGATCCTTGCTATTATTGCAGCTTGATGATTGGGTTCTATGCCGGATATACAACAAGAAGGGCACCATAGAGAAGCATTTCCCCTCCGCACGACCGGCAGTGTTCCCGGAGATGGAGACCAAGCCGCAGATTGTCATGCCGGTGGCGCCAAATCCGTACCCACCTCCCCAATATGGGCATTCGCCAATGACTACGGATCACTTGTACATGGACTCGTCGGAGTCGATGCCGAGGCTGCACACAGATTCTAGCTGCTCGGAGCATGCGGTGTCCCCAGACTTGGCATGCGAGAAGGAAGTGCAGAGTGAGGAGAAGTGGGACGATTGGGAGAAGGCCCTCGATTTCCAGTTCGGTTCAATGGATAACTTCTTGGACGACGCTTTCGCGCAAGGGCAGTTTCAGTTGGATCAGTTCTCGCCTCTTCAGGACATGTCCATGTACTTGCAGGAGTCATTCTGATTAAGTCCGTTGAGGAACACAGAAGTCGGATATTCTTTTATAGGAGCCTGAACCATTCCATTCGTGTTGGTTCTCATTGAAATTGCATGATCCACTGGCATGGTGATCAATCAAGACAATCTCTGTCTTGGACAAATTGCTCATGTAGGGCTACAGACAAGAGTTAGTCCTAGGATTTTGCTCTGCGGGTTTTGCCAAGAGAGGAGCAAAGCGTTGAGGTGCATCCAGTTGCACAGTGAAAGCAGAAGTGCCACAATCTTGGTGGGTCTGCGGTGGTCAATACAGGTAGAATTTAGAATCGTGTTAACTCCTGATGTCTCCTGTAAATAGAAAGTCTCTGGGGAAACTGTTTGCTGTAAGATTGTAGCAAAATTGTTTCAATTTTTTTGTCATGAAGATTGTTTTAATATTCGATGCTGTTGTAAATCTAATTGAAAGGAGTTCGAAAGGGGCAGTTTCGTGTTCTATCGAGAGACGGATTTTCAGGCCGTGACAGGTCATAATTTCTTGTTTTTTTTCCATAAGTCTTGTACAAAATGTCATAACGTGAAATTTTAAAAGTTTTACTATCGATGACCGAGATTCACTCTTTATTTGATTCGGCAATCATTAAGGAGTTGGGGGATCTGTTCTGTAAAGGTACTTAGAAACACCTGTTTAAAAGTACTCTTGTAGTCGCGGGGTACTTGCCAGTTACATTTGCAGGTCAAAAGAACAGATCATTATATTTGCCTATCTTGTTTAGGATTTCTGTTGGAATTGGTTCATGTCTGTCCGTCAAGAGATTGCTCATAAATATGATTATTCAAAATGCTACAAATACGGTTTATGAAATCGGTTTTACCGATTATAATAACAATCTCCCATTGCGTAATATAAATGATTAATACCACAAAAAACTCATAAACTGATAAGCCTGTGACAAATTTATTCCAAACTAATTTTTTGACCATAAAAAACTCAAAACTGATACATCAATGACAAATTTACTCTCCTTTAGTTTCCGTTAAATTTTAACTTTAATTTGCTAAGTTGGATGACACGTAACAGTTGATGGGTGTATTAGTTTAGGGTTTTACCCTTCGTTTGTATCAGTTTGGGATTTTAATCCAATTTAATGGAAACTAACGAAAGGTAAATTTGTCACAGGTGTACTAGTTTGAGATTTTTTGTGGTAAAAAAATTAGTTTTGGGTAAATTTGTTACAGGTGATCAAAAAATTAGTTTGTGGTAAATTTATCACAGACGCACCAGTTTAGGGTTTTTCACGGTATTAACCCCCTTTTTAATATTTAAATTAGAGTTACTACTATAAAAAATCCCAAACTGATAGACTTGTGATAAATTTACCTAAAACTAATTTTTTACCACGAAAAATCCTAAACCGGTACACATGTGACAAATTTACCAAAAACTAATTTTTTCCAGTAAAAAATCCAAACTGGTACATTTGTGACAAATTTATCCTCCGTTCAATTAGATTAATACCACGAAAAATTACAGACTTGTATATATATATGACAAACGGAGGGTAAAACCTCAAACTGGTACACCAGTCAATTGCAACGTGTCATCTAATTCAGAAATTTGACAGTAAAATTTAATGAAAATTAACGGAAGGTAAAATTGTCACAGGTGTACCAGTTTGGGGTTTTTTGTGGTTTGAGGTAAATTTATTATCGGTGTATTAGTCTGGGATTTTTTTGTAGTATTAACCAAAAAACGAAAATAGATAAGAAAGATGACGCAATGTGAAAATAAATAAATAAAATTAATTAAGCACGTGGTTCATTTCACTTGGAATGCACCCCACTTTCATCACCCAACGCTAAACAACACCGACGGCCGACATGAACAAGCTATTCTTCCACCGTGCATGGTGGGCTCACGTATTGTTGACCGACTCACGTACCCAATACCTACCGGACAAAGAAAGGTCATTAGAATGAACCCCCATCTTTGATTTGGATCATCGTTAGTTTTTTGCTCGTGAGGTACGTGAATTGTCTCAATTGGTCCCCTTACATAGTACATCAGCCACAAGCATCTCACATCTTCTTTTCTAGACTGTCCTGACGCGGCGCAACACCTCGGTGTTATTAAGCACTTCCGCGTTTTATCTTTAACGCCACATCAAACAGAAAGGGCAATTAGCGATAAGAAATAATAACACTCGATTGCTTTAATCACGCGGTTAAAAGACTTGAGAGTATAAGAAAAGAATCGAGGGACTCAATTAGGTGTTTCGTTGGAAGCAAAATAAAAACGTACATAACTGTAAGCTAAAATAACTTTCTAGAATCTATTAACAGATAGGTTGATAATGCAAATCAAAATTTGGCACAGCTACCTGGAATGTCTTAGAAGTTTTAGGGATAATTATACAAATGGTCCATGAGCTTTGACCCAATGTACAACATGATCTATGAATTTTTAATTTGTTTAATGTGATCCCTAAACTTTTAATTTATTTAATTTGTTCAATGCGAGCCTACTGTCAAAATTTTTTCCATCAATGGTTGATAATGTGATCCCTAAACTTGTAAGTCTCTCTCTCCTTCACGGCCTCTCTCTCCCTCCCCTATCTGACGAAAGAGACGTGCTCTCCTCCCTCTCTTTCCATGCTCCGCTCTCTCCCTCCCTCCCTCCCTCTCGACTCGCATTCGGCTCTGCAACTCTCTGTCCCTCCTGCCCGACTCGTGACGAAGCTCCGCAACTCTCTGTTGCTCCTGCCTGACTCTGCAATATTTGGGTTGCTAATAGAGTTGGATTGAATGGTATTAAAATTTTTGTTGGTGTTTTAGGATTCTGCAAGAGCTGTTCCTCGAAAGCTAAGTTGGATTTATTTACTGTTTTTCTCAAGTTTTGCTCCTGTAGTGAGTTTTTGCTTTGTTGACATAAAGTCATTTATGTATATGTCTTGCTATATTTCAACCAATGGACTGATATAGAAGAGACTGGAATGGAGTTAGAGATGAAAATGGGGAAAATTACCAAAACAATCCTAAACTTATTGCAATTGTGCCAATTGAGTCCTAAACCTTTTTTTTGTACCAATTCAATCCTAAACCTTTTTAAATTGTGTCAATTCAATCCATCCGGCCATTTTTGGCAGGCCGGCGCTGACGTGGATGCCGATTGGTTGGCCAATGCTGATGTGGTAATTTTTTAAAATTATTTTAAATTTTTTCGAATTTTTTCGTTAATTTTTTAAAATTTTTTCTTTTCTTTTCTTTTTCCCTTTCTTTTTTTTTCCTTATCTTCATCTTCAACCTTTGGTCAGTTGCCGGCATCGACGACTAGCCAGAGGCAGGGGCCGGCGAGGACGAGGTCGGCCTCGCCCAGCAACGGCGAGGTAGAACCTCTCCAGGGGCGGGCGAGGCCAACCCTGGTGAGGTTCAACCTCGCCACCGCTGGGTGAGGGCTCGTCCTCGCCAACAACTGGCAAGGTTGGCCTCGCCCAACGACAGTGAGGTCGAGCCTCGCCAGCGACTGACGGGACTGACCTTGTCAGCCCCCGCCTCTAGCCGGTCGCCGGCGCCAGCGACCGGCCAGAGATTGAAGATGAGGAAAAAAAAAGGAAAGGAAGAAGAAAAGAAAAGAAAAAATAAAAATATTTGAAAAAATAAAAATAATATTAAAAAATTGCCATGTCAACATTAAAAATAACTTTCTAGAATCTATTAACAAATAGGTTAATGATGCAATTCAAACTTCAGCATGGCTACTTGGAATCTCTTATTAGTTTTAGGGATAATTATACAAATGGTCCATGAACTTTGACCAAATGTACAATATGGTCCATGAATTTTTAATTTGTTCAATGTGGTCCCTGAATTTTTAGTTTGTTACATTGAATATTTTCATATAGTTCATGAACTAAATTGAATATGTACCAAAAGTTAAGAGACCACATCAAAAAAGTTAAAAGTTTATGGATCACATTGAATAAACTAAAAGTTCAGAGACGGCATTATACATTAGGCCAAAATTTAAGGATTATGAAGTCGACTTTTGTTGGTTGTTGATATAAGGGGGGCCCACAAAGTTTTTTTTGGGGGGGGGGGGGGGGGGGTCGGGTGGTCCCACGATTAGTAATAAATCCATGCAAAGTATCAAGAAAATGTTGCATACCATAGTGATGTCATGTAGGACATGCACTAGTCCATTCAGCGGTGGACACGTGTAATCGCGGGCCTATTGTAAAAAAAAATTTCAAACTCATTGCGGGCGTGTCTCTCTCTCTCTCTCTCTCTCTCTCTCCTTCACGGCCTCTCTCCCTGTCATGTCTAAGAAAATTGACGTGCTTTCTTCCCTCTCTCAACATGCTCCGCTCTCTCCCTCCCGACTCGCATTCGGCTTTGCAACTCTCCATCCCTCTTGCCCGACTCGCAACAAAGCTCTATAACTCTCTGTCACTCCTGCCCGACTCTACAGTATTTGGGTTGTTGATAGAATCGAATTGAATGGTATTAAAATTTTTGTTGGTGTTTCAGGATTCTTGAAGAGTTGTTCCTCATAAGCTAAGTTGGATTTATTTACTGTTTTTCTCAAGCTTTGTTCCTGTAGTGAGTTTTTGCTTTGTTGGCAGAATGTCATTTGTGTATATGTCTTGCTATATTTCAGCCAATACACTGATATACAAGAGACTGAAATAGAGTCAGAGATGAAAACGGCAATTCAGTAAATGATGGAACTTGTTATGCTAAGGCCTTTCCAAGCAGAACAAGTTCGCCACATTGTAAATGCAAGATTATCAAGCTAATGCCTTTAACAGCAGAACAAATTCACTACAAAATCAGCCTATCTCTAAATCAAAAGCAGAACAAAATTCACTCTCACCTTCTTCCTTAGCCGGTCGCTCTCTGCTAGCTCATTCTGACGTCGCATGAGACTGGGGAGGGAGAGTAGATTTAGGGCTTCGTTGCGAGTCGGACGGGAGGGACGGAGAGCTGCAGAGCTGAATGTGAGTAGAGAGAGAGGGAGAGAGAACTACGGAGAGTTGCAAAGCTTCGATGCGAGTCGGGCAGGAGGAACGGAGACTTGCAGAGCCGAATGCGAGTTGGAAGGGAGAGAGAGAGAGAGAGAGAGAGAGAGAGAGAGAGAGAGAGAGAGAGAGAGAGGGCAGAGCATGGAGAGAGAGGGAGGAGAGCGCGTCTCTTTCCCCAGACAGGAGAGGGAGAGGGAGGCCGTGAAGGCGAGAGAGATAGATGCTAGTTAAGAGTTTGAAAAAATTTCGACAATGGCCCGCGATGACACGTGTCCATCGCTAAATAAATTAGGGCATGTCCTATATAACATCGCCGTGGCATGCAATATTTTGTCATGCCACATTTTCTCCAAAGGCATCGGAAACATCCATGGGAAAGGAGATTCAAAGAGTCAATCCACGAATACGAGGTTCTCCTCTTGCGGGGGCGAATGGGCGTCCACGTGACGTGCATGGGTCATCAACGTCATGCAAGACGTCACCTAAGACAAGACAACGACTTCATTCCCAGCAGGACCGGAAGCTTCCATCATGGCTGTTATCTTATCTTTCAAAGAAAAAAAAGCTCATTTGATATTTTATCTGATTAGATAAAAGTGAGGCCCAAGCAAACACTGTTGCCTCGCTTCGCCTCATCTGTCAGCTTTGACA
This sequence comes from Syzygium oleosum, assembly GCF_021117445.2. NCBI lineage: Eukaryota > Viridiplantae > Streptophyta > Magnoliopsida > Myrtales > Myrtaceae > Syzygium > Syzygium oleosum. The sequence goes on along the minus strand of NW_026607510.1, from coordinate 1,426,149 downwards.
TAGGACTAGACCGGCTGCCTCCGGTTGTCACTCTTAAATAGTAAATAGACTTTTATTTTTTAAATTTATTTAATCAAATCTTCGATCCACGCATTTTTACTTTTTAAAAAAAATTCAAAGTACTTAATCTTTCACAAAATATGGATATTGACATGTAAATTCACATACGATTTTTTTCGTAATTTTTGGAATTTTGTGTAATATTTTTTATTTTGGCGGGAAAGCAAATTTACATGTTTTGCTTTCACTTAATACCAAATAAACAGTCCCATTATTTCTTTTTCAACTTTTTTTTGCAAAATCGATGGTGATCGGACTGATTTCTTCGTGACACCATAATAAGAGATGTTGAATTCCTAAATCCACTATCCACATTAATGTCTCCTGCCTATTCCATGCCCTCATTGCCTCGATTTATCTATCTATATGTGTGTGCCCATTTGATGAATATGAGTTCTTGTATTTGATAAGCACGAATTAATTATGGTAAAGAAAGATAATGATGAACTAATATCACAATAAAGCATACTCTCCTAACCTTATCGACCTGATAATTAGGACTCAAGTTAAAGTTCATATGAATGACCTGAAATTGAATCATTTGGAATTTGCGGTGGTTAGACCAACACTCACTCCACTTGTAGGTTTGTGTTGGCATAAGTACATCTTCAATTAAGGTGTGGTTTTGTTTACTTATAGAATTCAATTCTTTTTTAGGTTAGGCCGGTTACGTAAACTCATTAAATATGTTAAGTCTTTCATGGTTACAAAATTGATCCTCAAGAAAACCATACTTTTCTCCATCCTTGATTGGAGAAAATCACCTCAAACCAATTTTCTAATTGAGTGGGTTACAAGAAATCACTTTAATTATATTTAGTTAATTTTGCATGAGGGTAATATAAACATTTATAACCCACCAAGAGATATAATAAACGGAATTTCTTCTATAAAAGATGGAGGAAAACACAGGTCATCTAAACAATCAAGGAATCGATCACTTGTATATATTTCTAACACGTCGAACTTGTGCATCTTTTCTAACCTCGTTAATATCATAAAAAAGGATGCGGTGTTACTACGTACCGATATAATGGTGACATAACATTACATATAGTTCCTGACATAAATCCTTTTTAGGACAAAAACATTTTTCTTCTCGTGTGATTTTGGATTCCCAATAGATCTATAATGTAGATTTTCCCATTGGCTTCAACTGCCTCAAAGTGTTTGACTTTTTACTTGTATTTGGCTTTTGTAACTTGTTGACTTTTGATATTGGTTTTCACTAAAGAACCACTCTCAAAGCGAGTAGTAATCATGCCACATATGTTGCTTCATAGCACGAATGATTTGATACTTTCATAGCCCCAAAAATACTTCATATATTAGATATTTTAATGTGCAATCGTCGTCAAATATTGTCAAAAGCCCACTACCTTCCAGCCTTGTTTGACCTTCATAGTAAAGCGGCCGAAAGTTATCAAACCATCCCCAGTTTATTCGCAGGAGAAACTAGAATATCTACCTACTTTGACTTCTTTGCTATCTAGTGGGGTAGTTCAAATAGCCCACATATGCTTTAATGATCTATAACCTATGCTCATATGGCCGATTTGGCAAGACCAAGTGAAAATGAAATGGTTAGCCGAAAAACGAAATTAAAATATTAAGCCACATATGTTTCGTTAAGAGGTGGCAAAATGGGTCTATAATCAATATTTTAACCCATATTTAATGGTGCAGATCATAAATGGGTGGCCTTAAGTTTTAAAAACAGGCTTAAGTGGTCCAAAAAATAAATGCATAACAACTTAATGGGTATGAAATTGGTTAAGAACTAACCCATTTCAAGCCTATATGAAAAATAGAGAACCTTTCCACCTATCTACTTAAAGTAAGTAAAGCTCCAAATGCGTTAAGTGGAGTTGAAGATGTCAGGACAATTTTTTAAATTTTTTTAAATTTTTTCTAAAAAGTTTGGCTAGCTCACCAGTCACAGGCGAGTGTCGGCCGACTCTACTGACACCAGGTGAGGGCCCGGTCACTAGGCAAGGGTCGCAACCGTCGCTGTTGCCGGCGGCTTCATGGCCCTTTTTAGGTTTGGGCGAGGGCCGCGACCCTCACTCGCGATTAGCGAGGGCTTCATGGGCCGGCCCTCATCGAGTTTAGAAGAAAAAAAAAGGAAAAGAAAAAAGAAAAAAAGAGAAGACAAAAATAAAAGAAATTTATAATTTTTTTAAAACTTATAAAAATTAGGGTTAATACCACGAAAAACCCCAAACCGATATACCTATGACAAATTTACCCAAAACAATTTTTTTGACCACAAAAAACCGCCAAACTGATACACCTGTGATAATTTTACCCCGAACTAATTTTTTGACCACCAAACACCCCAAACTGGTATACTTGTGACAAATTTACCCTCCATTAGTTTCTGTTAAATTTTATTGTTAATTGCTAAGTTTGATGACATGTAATAGTTGACGGGTGTACCCGTTTGGGGTTTACCCCACTGTTTGTCAAAATTTTTCAAATTTGTGATTTTTCGTGATATTAATTCAATTTAATGGATACTAACGGATGGTAAATTTGTCATAAATGTACCAGTTTAAGGTTTTTATTAGTTAAAAAATTAGTTTGGGGTAAAATTGTCACAGGTGTACCAGTTTAGGATTTTTTGTAATAAAAAAATTAGTTCGGAGTAAAATTGTTACAAGTGTATCAGTTTTGGATTTTTCGTGGTATGAACCCTAAAAATTATCCACGTCAGCGATTTCTAATAAAAAATGGTCGAAATGACTAAATTAGCAAATTTTCAAAAGGTTTAGAACTTAATTGATAAAATTGAAAGGTTTATAATTAAATTGGCATAAGTGCAATAGTTTTAGGACTTTTTTAGTGATTTCCCTGTATGTTTTGTCACAACACATCCCTACCTTTTTGGTTCTTTATGTGTATTTGAATCTTTACGTTTTTTTTTCTTTTATTTACTAACAAATTATATTTAGTTAATTTATTTTTTTAATGTGATAAAAAATCTATCCAAGTAAGATATTCTTATGAAGAGCTTAAATGTTTTGGTATGCATATGGATGTGTTTTAGTAATATGGATTGGATTGTGTTTGGGTTGGTTTGGGTCGGTTTGAGTCACCAAAATTGTATTACATAAAAATGTGTCAATATGAGTCGGGCCATTTTCGACCCGATCTAAACATAATCTGATCCACTCATTTGATAGGCCTAACAACAGTTGATGAAGTAAATGTGATTTTAGAACTTTGTGACTGAATATATTAGTACAAACATGATATGAGAATACAAGATATGTCTGATAAGGTGAGTGGATATCCTCAATATACTCTCTACTTGTGATGCTATAGATCCTCTAGATAAGAAAATTTCTGAGATTCGAGGGCCTTAAAATATAGATTGATGTAGTCTAAAAACTAAAATAGAGTCGCTTGAAAAGTCGAGATTAAGACCGTTTCATAGGATAGCACATCTGTTTTGGGTTTTCTTGTTGGGTAACATGGCACTATAGTTTCTAGCAAAAAAAAAAAAAAACATGGCACTATTTTGCCAAAAGAGTAAGGGTTGGACTCAATGAAGGGGCAAAAGGGCAAGGGGGAGCGACGGTCAAGGAGTCGGAAGAGACCATCTAATTAGTGTTACAGCCACTCCAGTCTAACCATTCGTCGAGTAAAGACAAATTAGCTGACGGACGTCATGACAGAACCCAAGAGTCCCCCACACGTGTCGGCCTCTGATTGACTGTCTTGGCTGCGCTCACCACCACTTGCTGAAGAAGGCTTCAGGTTGTTGCCCTTTTGTGCCCTCCTCCCCACGTTTTCGATCCGGATACACGACGACCTGTCGTCGTGTGTGGGATCTGTGTACCTCACGTGTCTGAATTACCCCAATTGGCACAGTTCGTGTCTCTATATAAACCCCTGGTCGTCTCATGTTTATGTGTGGATTCGAGTTCGGAAGTAGTAGGAGTTCAAAGCTTGGAAGAAAAGGGCACGGACTAAAGTGTCGCAGAAGAAGACGAACAGAGCTAAGCAGAGAGAGAGAAGATGAAGAAGGCTCAATTGGAGTTACCAGCGGGGTTCAGGTTCCACCCCACGGACGACGAGCTGGTGAACCATTACCTGATTCGCAAGTGCGCTTCTCACCCCATCTCCGTCCCCATCATCGCCGAGATCGATCTCTACAAGTTCGACCCTTGGGAACTTCCAGGTACTTTGACACGCTCCCTCCCTTCCTCTGCTTCTCCAGGCTCTGTTCCTGAACAATTTCTGTTTCTGCTTGTGTTCATTTTGGTGAATCATCCCATTCTGGGAAAAGGGTTGATGAGTTATGCCTCTCTTTTGGGTGATTTTGTCGTCAAACTTTCATTCTTTATTTGGATTTGTCACTGTAAGACGAAATGTATTTGTTTTTGGGTCGGATAATATGAAATGCATTTCTCTAGTCCTCATCCGCCTTTTGGGAGGTCCACGCTCTACAGTTTGAACTTTTCATTTTGACACGTGGGTCAAGAAAAAGGGATGATTTCTTCATTTGCTTTCTCATTGTCAAGGATCAAGCATGATGATTTTGACTGTGATTTAAAAGTTTTCAAGATCTCTTGTGAATTTGAAACAATTTGATTGTCTGCTGAGGGTCATGATTTCTGATGGAGTTTGGCTTGAAATTGCAGAAATGGCTCTATACGGCGAAAAAGAATGGTACTTCTTTTCTCCGAGGGACCGCAAGTACCCCAACGGATCACGGCCGAACCGGGCAGCCGGAACTGGGTACTGGAAGGCAACCGGGGCTGACAAGCCGATCGGCCGCCCAAAGACGCTTGGCATAAAAAAGGCGCTGGTGTTTTACGCCGGAAAAGCTCCGAGAGGAGTGAAGACCAATTGGATCATGCACGAGTATCGCCTGGCCAATGTCGATCGATCTGCCGGCAAGAAGAAGAACTCGAGGGTAATTACTCTCGTTCCCTTCTTGGCACTGTTTTTGGTGTTACAGCACATGACGAGTTCATAAAGAAAACTCAATGATTAACATCGATCCTTGCTATTATTGCAGCTTGATGATTGGGTTCTATGCCGGATATACAACAAGAAGGGCGCCATAGAGAAGCATTTCCCCTCCGCACACACTAAACCGGAAGTGTTCCCGGAGATGGAGACCAAGCCGCAGATTATCATGCCGGCGGCGCCAGACCCGTACCCACCTCCCCAATATGGGCATTCGCCAATGACTACGGATCACTTGTACATGGACTCGTCGGAGTCAATGCCGAGGCTGCACACGGATTCTAGCTGCTCGGAGCACGCGGTGTCCCCAGACTTGGCATGCGAGAAGGAAGTGCAAAGCGAGGAGAAGTGGGACGATTGGGAGAAGGCCCTCGATTTCCAGTTCGGTTCAATGGATAACTTCTTGGACGAGGTGTTTGCGCAAGGACAGTTTCAGTTGGATCAGTTCTCGCCTCTTCAGGACATGTCCATGTACTTGCAGGAGTCATTCTGATTGAGTTCGTTGAGGAACACAGAAGTCGGATATTCTTTTATAGGGGCCTGAACCATTCCATTCGTGTTGGTTCTCATTGAAATTGCATGATCCACTGGCATGGTGATCAATCAAGACAATCTCTGTCTTGGACAAATTGCTCATGTAGGGCTACAGACAAGAGTTAGTCCTAGGATTTTGCTCTGCGGGTTTTGCCAAGAGAGGAGCAAAGCGTTGAGGTGCATCCAGTTGCACAGTGAAAGCAGAAGTGCCACAATCTTGGTGGGTCTGCGGTGGTCAATACTGGTAGAATTTAGAATCGTGTTAACTCTTGATGTCTCCTGTAAATAGAAAGTCTCTGGGGAAACTGTTTGCTGTAAGATTGTAGCAAAATTGTTTCAATTTTTTATTCATGAAGATTGTTTTAATATTCTATGCTGTCGTAAATCTAATTGAAAGGAGTTCGAAAGGGGCAGTTTCGTGTTCTATCGAGAGAGATTTTCGGGCCGTGATAGGTCATAATTTCTTGTATTTTTCCGTAAGTGTCTTGTACAAAGTGTCATAATGCGGAATTTTCAAAGTTTTAAAGTTATTATCACAAAAAATTCTAAATTGATACACCAGCGATAAATTTAATCCAAACTAATTTTTTAACTACCAAAAACTCCAAACTGATTACACTTATGACAAATTTATCCTAAACAAATTTTTTGACCACCAAAAACCCAAAATTAGTACATTTTTTATAAATTTAGCTTCCGTTAAATTGGATTAATATCATGAAAAATCACAAACTAATATACATGTGACAAATGGAGGGTAAAACCCAAACCGATACACCCGTCAACGGCCATGTGTCATCCAATTCAGCAAATTAACGGTAAAATTTAACGAAAATTAATGGAGAGTAAAATTGTTACAGGTGTACCGGTTTGGGATCTTTGGTTGTCAAAAAACTAGTTTAGGATAAATTTATCATAGATGTACCAGTTTGGGGTTTTCATGGTATTAACCCAAAGTTTTACTGCCAATATGCGAGATTCACTCTTCATTTGATTCAAAATTATTAAGGAGTTGGGGAAATCTTCTTTAAAGATTCCTTAGAAACACCTGTTTAAAAGTGCTCTTGCAGTCGCCGCCGGGGTACTTGCCAAAAAGGAGAGGAGAAACCGGTTACATTTGCTGGTCAAAAGATGGAAAGAAATTGGATATTTCTTGACCTAAGGTCATTACATTTGCCTCTCTTGTTAGGATTCCCGTGGAATTTGTTCATGTCTGTACGTCAAAGAGATCGCTCATAAATATGACTATTCAAAATGCTGCTGATACGGTTTATAAAATCGGTTTTACCGAATATAATAACGGCCTCTCATTGGGTAATTTAAAGGATTAATATCATGAAAAACCTCAAACTGATACGTATGTAATAAATTTACCCTGAATAAATTTTTTGACTACAAAAAATCCCAAACTGATACATCTGTGACAAATTTACCCTCTCTTAGTTTCCGTTAAATTTTAACATCAATTTGCTGAGTTGGATGACGCGCGGTAGTTGACGGGTGTGCCACAGGTGTATCAGTTTGAGATTTTAATCCAATTTAATGGAAACTAACGGAAGGTAAATTTGTCACAGGTGTACCAATTTAGGGTTTTTGATGGTCAAAAATTAATTTTGGGTAAATTTGTCAATGATGCCAGTTTGGAATTTTTTGTGGTAAAAAAAATTAGTTTTATGTAAATTTATTACGAGTGTACCAGTTTGGGGTTTTTCGTGGTATTAACCTTTTTTTCATATTTAAATTAAATTTATTACCTCAAGAAACCCCAGACTGGTACATCCCTGATAAATTTACTCCAAAATAATTTTTTTACCACAAAAAATCACAAATTAGTACACATGTAACAAATTTACTCCAAACTAATTTTTTGACTTCTAAAAAATCCAAACTGGTACATTTATGACAAATTTACCCTCCATTAAATTGGATCAATACCACGAAAAATCACAAATTGGTATATCTATGACATACGGAGCGTAAAATCCCAAACTTGTACACCAGTCAACTGTCACGTGTCATCCAATTAAAAAATTTGACATTAAAATTTAACGAAAATTAACGGAGGGTAAAATTGTCACAGGTGTACCAGTTTGGAGTTTTTGGTGGTTTGAGGTAAATTTGTCATCGGTGTATTAATTTGGGATTTTTTTTGTAGTATTAATCCAAAAAAGAAAATAGATAAGACAGGTGGCACGATGTGAAAATAAATAAATAAAATTAATTAAGCACGTGGTTCATTTCACTTGGAATGCACCCCACTTTCGTCGCCCAACGCTAAACAACACCGACGGCCGACATGAACAAGCTATTCTTCCACCGTGCATGGTCGGCTCACGTATTGTGGACCGACTCACGTACCCAATACCTACCGGACAAAGAAAGGTCATTAGAATGAACCCCCATCTTTGATTTGGATCATCGTTAGTTTTTTGCTCGTTAGGTACTTGAATTGTCTCAATTGGTCCCCTTACACAGTACATCAGCCACGAGCATCTCACATTTTCTTTTCTAGACTGTGTCCTGAAGCAGCGTAACACGTTGGTGTTATTAAGCACTTCCGCGTTTTATCTTTCACGCCACATGAAACAAAAAGGGCAATTAGTGACAAGAAATAATGGCACTCGATTGCTTCAATCACGCAGTTAAAAGACTTGAGAGTATCGGAAAAGAATCAGGGGACTCAATTAGGTGTTTCATTGGAAGCAAAATAAAAGCGTAGATAACTGTAAGCTAGAATAACTTTCTAGAATCTATTAACATATAGGTTAATAATGCAATTCAAATTTGGCACAGCTACTTGGAATGTCTTATAAATTTTAGGGATAATTATACGAGTGGTCCATAAGCTTGGGGAAAATCTACATTATGGTCCATAAATTTTTAATTTATTCAATGTAATTTCTAAACTTTTAGTTTATTTAATGTGGCACTTGAACTTATGGTGAAAGGATTACCTTGAACATTTTAATATTATTTATGGACTAAATTAAATATATACCAAAAGTTAGGAGACTTCATTAAATAAATTAAAAATTTATGGACCATATTGAATAGACTAAAAGTTCAGGAACGGCATTATACATTAGGCCAAAATGTAAGGATTATGAAGTCGACTTTTGTTGGTTGTTGATGTAAGGGGGGGCCCACAAAGTTTTGGGGAGTCCCACGATTAGTAATAAATTCATGCAAAGTATCAAGAAAATATTGCATACCATAGTGATGCCGTGTAGGACGTGCACTAGTCCATTCAGCGGTGGACACGTGTCATCACGAGCCTACTGTCAAAAAAAATTTCAAACTCGTTGCAGGCGTGCCTCTCTCTCTCACTCTCTCTCTCTCTCTCTCTCTCTCTCTCTCTCTCCTTCACGGTCTCTCTCCCTCTCATGTATGAGAAAAGTGACGCGCTCTCTTCCCTCTCTCAACATGCTCCGCTCTCTCCCTCCCGACTCGCATTGGGCTTTGCAACTCTCCATCCCTCCTGCCCGACTCGCAATGAAGCTCTGCAACCCTCTGTCGCTCCTACCCGACTCTACAGTATTTGGGTTGTTGATATAATCGGATTGAATGGTATTAAAATTTTTGTTGGTGTTTTAGGATTCTGGAAGAGCTGTTCCTCATGAGCTAAGTTGGATTTATTTACTGTCTTTCTCAAGTTTTGCTCCTGTAGTGAGTTTTTGCTTTGTTGGTATAATGTCATTTGTGTATATGTCTTGCTATATTTCAGCCAGTGGACTGATATACAAGAGACTGAAATAGAGTTAGAGATGAAAATTGTAATTCAGTAAACGATGGAACTTGTTATGCTAAGGCCTTTCCAAGCATAACAAGTTCGCCACATTGTAAATGCAAGATTATCAAGCTAATGCCTTTAACGGCAGAACAAATTCACCACAGAATTAGCCTATCTCTAAATCAAAAGCAGAACAAAATTCACTCTCATCTTCTTCCTTAGCCGGTCGCTCTCTGCTAGCTCGTTATGACGTCGCATGAGACTGGGGAGGAGGGAGAGTAGATTTAGGGCTTCGTCGCGAGTCAGGTGGGAGGGATGGAGACTTACAGAGCCGAATCGGGAGTCGGACAAGAGGGACGAAGAGCTGCAGAGCCGAATGTGATTTGAGAGAGAGAGAGAGAACTAAGGAGAGCTGCAGACCCGAATTTGACGGAGGAGAACGCGTCTCTTTCCTCGGACAAGGGAGGGCGAAAGAGGACGTGAAGAAGAGGGAGATAAATGCTCGTTAAGAGTTTGAAAAAATTTCGACAGTAAGGCCACGATAACACATGTCCATCGCTAAATAAACTAGTGCACGTCATATATAACATCGCTATGGCATGCAATATTTTGTCATGCCACATTTTCTCCAAAGGTATCGGAAACATCCATGGGAAAGGAGATTCAAAGAGTCGATCCACGAATACGAGGTTCTCCTCTTGCAGGGGCGAATGGGCGTCCACGTGACGTGCATGGGTCATCAACGTCATGCAAGACGTCACCTAAGACAAGACAACGACTTCATTCCCAGCAAGACCGGAAGCTTCCATGGCTGTTATCTTATCTTTCAAATAAAAAAAAGCTCATTTGATATTTTATCTGATTAGACAAACGTGAGGCCCAAGCAAACACTGTTGCCTCGCTTCGCCTCATCTGTCAGCTTTGACTTAGGACTAGACCGGCTGCTCTCGGTTGTCATCCTTAAATAGTAAATAGACTAAGCATATGCTTACAAAATATGTATTCATCGGTATTTATTCACTTTTATTTTTGTTTTTATTTAATCAAAATCTTACGATCCACGAATTTTTACTTTTTTAAAATAAATTCAAAGTACTTAATCTTTCGCAAAATATAGATATTGACATGTAAATTCACATACGATTTTTTTTCGTAATTTTTAGAATTTTGGGTAATATATCTTTTATTTTGGCGAGAAAGCAAAATTTTTGCTTTTACTTAGTACCAAACAAACAGTGCCTTTATTCCTTTTTCTGCTTTTTATTTGCAAAATCGATGGTGAACCGACTAATTTCTTCTTGACATCATAATAAGAGATGTTGAATCCCAAATTCACTATCGATTGAACTCCATGAGTTCCATCTCATCTAATTCAACTATTATCTTTGAATTGATCGGTCTTTCTTGCTTTAGTTTGTTTGTGGTCCTAATATATTAGCATTCATTCACCTCAGACATATAGCCATTTATGTTGCCTAATAGCACGAGTAATTTGATACTTTCATAGCCCCAAAAATACTTGATAGATTAGATATTTTAATGTGCAACCGTTGTCAAATATAATCAAAATCCCACTACCTTCCAGCCTTGTTTGACCTTCGTAGTAAAGCGGCCGAAAGTTATCAAACCATCCCCAGTTTTACTCACAGGAGAAAACTAGAATATCTACATACTTTGACTTCTTTGCCATCTAGTGGGGGTTGTTCATATAGCCCCCGTATGCTTTAATGATCTATAACCTATGCTCATATAGCCTATTTGGCAAGACCCAATGCAAATGAGATGATTGGCCGAAAAACGAAATTAAAATATTAAGCCACATATGTTTTGTTAAGTGGTGGTAAAATGGGTCTAGAACCCATATTTTAACCCAAATTTAATGGTGCGGGTCGTAAATGGGTGGCCTTAAGTTTTAAAAACAGGCTTGAGTGGTCCAAAAAATAAATACCTAACAATTTAATGGGTCTGAAATAGGTTAAGGACTAATCCATTTCAAGCCTATATGAAAAATAGAGAACCTTTTCACTTGTCTTCTAAAAGTAAGTAAAGCTCACAATGCTTTAAGTGGAGTTGGAGATGTCAGGACAATTTTTTTAATTTTTAATTTTATTTTATTTTTTCTACAAATTTCGGCAAGCTCACCGGTCACAGGCGAGAGCCGGCCGACTTTGTCAACACTAGGTGAGGGCCCAGTCACTAGGCAAGGACCATGACCCTCGCCCGCTACCGGCGGCTTCACGGCCCTTTTTAGGTCTAGGCGAGGGCTCCAACCCTCACTTCGTGGTCCGGTCTCATCATGTTTAGAAGAAAAAAAGGAAAAGAAAAAAATAAAAGAAATTTAGAATTTTTTTTAAAACTTATAAAAATTATTCACGTCAGCGTTGACCATCTTACGATGACCGTGCCACGTAGAACGATTGACATTCATGTTAACAATTTCCAGTCAAAATTGGTCAAAATGACTAAATTGACAAACTTTCAATAGGTTTAGGATTTAATAAACAACATTGAAAGGTTTTGGATTAAATTAGCACAATAGCTTTAGGACTTTTTTTGGTAATTTCCCTGTGTGTTTTGTCACAACACATGCATATTTTCTTGTTCTTTATGTGTATTTCAATCTTTAGGTTTTTTTTATGTTTTTTTCTTTTATTTACTAACAAATTTTATTTATTTTTAAAATTTGATAAAAAATCTATCCAAGTAAGATATTATTATGAAGAGCTTAAAGTAGGTTAAATGTTTTGGTATGCATGTGGATGTGTTTTAATAATATGGGTCGGATCGTGTTTGGGTCGGTTTGGGTTGCTAAAATTGCATTACATAAAAGTGGGTCAATATGGGTCGGCCATTTTCGACCCGATCAAAACCTAATTCGATTCACTCATTTGACAGGCCTAACAACAGTTGATGAAAGTAAATGTGATTTTTGAAATTTGCGACCGGATATACTGGGACGGACATAATATGAGGATACAAAATATGTCTAATAAGATGAGTGGATCTCTCCAATACACTCTCCACTTGTCATGCCATGGATCCTGTGAATGAGAAAGTTTCTTAAATCTGAGAGCCTTAAGATGTAGATTGACGTGGTTTAGAAACTAAAACATGGTCGCTTGAAAAGTCGAGATGAAGACCGTTCCATAGGATAACACATCTGTTTTGGGTTTTATTGTGGGGTAACATGGCACGATAGTTTGGACTCAATGAAGGGGCAAAAGGGCAAGGGGGAGCGACGGTCAAAGAGATCATCTAATCACTGTTACTGCCACTCCCCTCTACCCGTTCGTCAAGTAAAGACAAATTAGCTGACGGACGCCATGACAGAACCCAAGAGTCCCCCACACGTGTCGGCCTCTGATTGACTGTCTTGGCTGCGCTCACCACCACTTGCTGAAGACGGCTTCAGGTTGTTGCCCTTTTGTGCCCTCCTCCCCACGTTTTCGATCCAGATACACGACGACCTGTCGTTCTGCGGGATCTGTCCACCTCACGTGTGTGAATTACCCCAATCGGCACAGTTCGTGTCTCTATATAAACCCCTGGTCGTCTCATGTTTCTGTGTGGATTCGAGTTCGGAAGTAGAAGGAGTTCAAAGCTTGGAAGAAAAGGGCACGGACCAAAAGAGTCGCAGAAGAAGACGAACGGAGTTAAGAAGAGAGAGAAGATGAAGAAGGCACAGTTGGAGTTACCAGCGGGTTTCAGGTTCCACCCCACGGACGACGAGCTGGTGAACCATTACTTGATCCGCAAGTGCGCTTCTCACCCCATCTCCGTCCCCATCATCGCTGAGATCGATCTCTACAAGTTCGAGCCTTGGGACCTTCCAGGTACTTTGAGACGCGACCTCCCTTCCTCTGCTTCTTCAGGCTCTGTTCCTGAACAATTTCTGTTTCTGCTTGTGTTCATTTTGGTAAATCATCCCATTCTGGGAAAAGGGTCGACGAGTTTTGTCACTCTTTCGTTCTTTATTTGGGTTTGTCACTGTAATACCAAATGTATTTCTCTAGTCCTTATCTGATGCTATCTGGGAGGTCCAATGCTCGACAGTTTGAAATCCTTATCTGATGCTATCTGGGAGGTCCAATGCTCGACAGTTTGAACTTTTCATTTGGACATGTGGGTCAAGAAAAGTAGTTGACTTTTTCATTTGCTTTCACGTTGTCAAGGATCGGGCATGATGGTTTTGACTGTGATTTTTTACTTTTCAAGATCTCGTGCGAATTTGAAAGAATTTGATTGTCTGCTGGGAGTCATGATTTCTGACGGAATTTGGCTTGGAATTGCAGAAATGGCTCTGTACGGCGAAAAAGAATGGTACTTCTTTTCTCCGAGAGACCGCAAGTACCCTAACGGGTCACGGCCGAACCGGGCAGCTGGAACTGGGTACTGGAAGGCGACCGGGGTTGATAAGCCGATTGGCCGCCCGAAGACGCTCGGCATAAAAAAGGCACTAGTGTTTTACACCGGGAAAGCTTCGAGAGGAGCGAAGACCAATTGGATCATGCACGAGTATCGCCTTGCCAATGTTGATCGATCCGCCGGCAAGAAGAAGAACTCGAGGGTAATTGCACTCTTTCCCTTCTTTTCACTGTTTTTGGTGTTCCCGCACATGAAATTGGACAAGCACATAAACGAAACTCAATGATTAACATCGATCCTTGCTATTATTGCAGCTTGATGATTGGGTTCTATGCCGGATATACAACAAGAAGGGCACCATAGAGAAATATTTCCCCTCCTCGCACAATAAAACGGTAGAGTTCCCCGAAATGGAGACCAAGCCGCAGATTGTTATGCCGGCGGCGCTGAACCAGTACACACCTCCCCAATATGGGCATTCATCAATGACTATGGATAACATGTACATGGACTCGTCGGAGTCGATGCCGAAACTGCACACGGATTCTAGCTGCTCGGACCATGTGGTGTCCCCGGACTTGGCATGTGAGAAGGAAGTGCAGAGCGAGGCGAAGTGGGATGATTGGGAGAAGGCCCTCGATTTCCAGTTTGGTTCAATGGATAACTTCTTGGACGATGCGTTCGCGCAAGGAGAGTTTCAGTTGGATCAATTCTCGCCTCTTCAGGACACGTCCATGTACTTGCAGAAGCCATTTTGAACAAGTCCATTAGAGAAACACGGTAGCGGGGTTTTCTTGTATTGGGGCCTGAAGCATTCCATTCCTGATAGCTCCCATTGAAATTGCATGATCAACTGGCATGGTGATCAATCAAGACAATCTCTGTCTTGGACTGATGCTCATGTGGGGCTATAGACTAGAGTTAGTCCTAGGATTTTTATAGGTTTTGCCAGAGAGACAAGCAATTGTTGAGGTGCATCCAGTGAAAACAATTTGCCTGGCTCCCAATTGGCTGAGCGACGACGCGGCAGAAGTGCCACGATCTTAATGGTCTGCGTTGGTCAGTACAGTTAGTGTTTAGAATCATGTTACCTCCTGTCGTCTCCTGTAAATAGCTCATGAAAGTCCGTGGGGAAATTGTTTGCTGTAAGAATATAGCAACATTGTTTCAATATTTCATTTAATCTCGGTTCTATGCTCTACCGAGAGACGGATTTTCGGGTCGTAATTTCCTGCTATTTTTTGTGTTACTCCGGTATGAAGTATCATAGCACGCAGAATTTTAAAGGTTTTATGATCATCAGGTGAGATTTACTCTTTAATTAAATCGATAGTTATTGAGGGGTTGGGGATCTCCTTTTCTAGGATCCTTAAAAACACCTGCTCAAAAGTATTTGTGCAGTCGCGGGGGGTAGTTGCCAAAAAATGGAGAGACCAGTCACATTCACCGGTCGGAGGCTAAATATTTATTGACTAAGGTCATTATTTTTGGGGAAAAAGTCACAAAAAATCTTAAATTACGGGCATTGTAACACATTTACCCTAAATGTTGGACACAAAAAATCTCAAATTTACACACGGTCAAGGTTCTATTAATGAGCACTATTAAAAATCTACATATATAGATGCCGAAAGGCAAATGCTATTTCACTTAAGTCACGTGGCTTAAATGAAATAAAAACAAAGTGGTTTTTAGTTGAAAATCATCTAACGAAACCTTAATGGAAAGTAAATGTATCATATAAGTACAAATTTAGAGTTTTTTATGTCACAAAAAAAGATTTAGGGTAAATGTTTATGATTTTTTATGTCACAAAAAAATATTCAAGATAAATGTATCCGGATGGACATAATTTGAGGTTTTTTGTGACTTTTTACCTTATTTTTGCCTCTCTTGTTTCATGCCATTCATCGAGAGATTGCTCATAAATATGATCATTCCAAAAGGCTAAAGATAAAGATATTTCGACCCAAAAAAAATGCTAAAGATACTATTTATATATCGGTATACCAAATATTATGACAATCTCCAGTTGGGTAATTAAAATATGGAAAAGAAATAGATAAGGATGGAATAATGCGAAAAGAAAAAGCAAAGAAATGAATACATAAATAAAATAAAGCACATGGTTCATTTCACTTGGACCAAACTACACTTTCACCATTCAATACCAGACAACAACGATGGCCGACCTGAACAAGTGATTCTTCCACCGTGCATGGACTCATGTATTATTGTTGACCGAGTCACGTACCTACTTATTGGACAAAGAGAGGCCATTAATAGAAAGAGGCCATCTTTAATTGTTTCAATTTGTCCCCCTTACGTATCACATCAGCTACAAGCATCTCAATCTGCGATTTATATTTCTTCTGCACGTTACCGGCGCGGCGTAGTAGGTTTCATCAAGCACTTCCGTGTTCTATTACTCCTGCCGCATCAGCGAAAAGGACAATTAGCGATCAAGAACAATAAGATGCGATTGCTTCAGTCAGATCGGTTCAAAGACTTGAGAGTACTGGAAAAGAATCAGGGAACTCGATCGGTGTTTCGTCAAAAACAGAATAAAACGTATCTGACCGTTGTCGCGCCGCGCTCTCTTTTTTCTTTTTTGGGGACTTTCAGGATTTGCGTGCTAAGAAAGTATTTCCGTGCAAGGGTCTCTCCCAGACCATACCTCACGTGACAGCGGATGATAATTTCTATTTAGTCTAAGTTTTCGATTTTGGAGTCGCCACTAGTCATTATTGATAGATTGCACCGGTGCCGGTCATCTCCTACGGTGCCCAAAAAGGGCACCGTTTTGACTCGATTTCTTTGGGGCATTTCCCCGAGCACCTGGTGTGCAACATTTATGAATTTTTGTTCTCAAGACAGCCGGTTCGAGTTCACCAACGATGAACGTCCCGGTGACCTTTTGCCATTTTCTCAGATTTTGTATCAACTTCGTTATACTGACTATCATCTCTAACCTATAGATTCGTCGCCGGACCTCCACCGGCAGGTGAAATTCAAGTCCGAAAAAGCCTAAACCATTTTTAACTAAACTTGCATTCCAGAATTCAAATCATCATTCTACATCGCCCTAGCCATCTAGATCGCTCAAAACAAACATCAAATCATTATACAAGGTAAAGGAAAGCCTACTTGAATGGCCTAGGGCCTTGACGACTCTCCGGCGAGGCACGGGAGCTCCGGCGAAATTTTCCAGAAATGGCCAACTCGATTTTAATGCGTTTTCAATCATTCAAAGTGCAAACAAACGATGAAAATGAGATCAGAACACGTTTTAGGCATCTAAGGTGCTGCATGAAAACCATTCTGGTTCTGTCCAAAACTGGTTTTTTGTTCCCAGAATCAGTTTTGGACCAGGAACCCGTTTGGTAACGCAATTTCATTTTTCTATTTCCGGGACAAGTTTGCTTCCAAAACTGATTCTGAAACCAGAAATGAGAACAAAAAAAAAGTTGGTTTTTCATTTCTGGAACAAAAGTGAGAACCATTTCTGAGGAATTCATTTTCTTCAACACACATATTCATATGGAAGTCACGATCTTTGAGGTGAGAAAAAAAATCAAAAAATCAAAAATTTCAAAACTTAACAGAATGATTTAGAATCTGTGGCTACCCACTTTCAGCGAAATTTAAATTTTTTTAGGTACCGAAAAAAATAAATAAAAATAAAAAATTTCAAAATTTCAAAATTTCACAAAATGGCTTAGAAAATCTATGGCCACCCACTTTGAGCAAAATTTAATTTTTTTAGTTGCCAAAAAAAAATAAAAAATTCTAAAATTTAAAAACTTCACAGAATATCTTAGAATACCTGTGGCCACCCAATTTGAGCGAAATTTTATTTTTTTAGCTGCCGAAAAAAATAAAAAAAAGCAAAAAAGAAAAAATTTCAAAACTTCACAGAATGGCTTAGAATACTTGTGGCCATCCACTTTGAGTGAAATTTAAATTTTTTTATATGCCAAAAAAAATAAAAATAAGCAAAAAAGTAAAAATTTCAAAACTTTACAGAATGCTTAAAATACCTGTGGCCACCCACTTTGAGTGAAATTTAAATTTTTTATATGCCAAAAAAAAATAAAAATAAGCAAAAAAGTAAAAATTTCAAAACTTTACAGAATGGCTTAAAATACCTGTGGCCACCCACTTTGAGCGAAATTTTATTTTTTTAGGTGTCGAAAAAAATAAAATAAAAAAGAAAAAATTTCAAAACTTCACAAAATGGCTTAGAATACCTGTGGCCATCCACTTTAAGCGAAATTTAAATTTTTTTAGGTGCCGAAAAAAATAAAAAAATAAAAAATAAAAAACTTCACATAATTAATTAGAATACCTGTGGCCACCCACTTTGAGTGAAATTTAATTTTTTTTAGGTGTCAAAAAAAAATAAAAATAAGCAAAAAAGAAAAATTTTCAAAACTTCACAGAGTGGCTTAGAATACATGTGGCCATCCACTTTGAGTGAAATTTAATTTTCTTTAGGAACCAAAAAAAATAAAAAAAAATCAAAAATACCATTTGGGCATCTAAAAAAAATTAAATTTTACTCAAAGTGGGTGGCTAGAGGTATTGTAAGTCATTCTGTGAAGTTTTGAAATTTTTGATTTTTTATGTTTTTTTTCACCTAAAAAAATTTAAATTTCACTCAAAGTGGATGGCCACATGTATTCTAAGTCATTCTGTGAAGTTTTGAAATTTTTGATTTTTTGCTTTTTTTTCACCTCCAAAAATTAAAATTTCACTCAAAGTGGGTGGCCACAGGTATTCTAAGCCATTCTGTAAAGTTTTGAAATTTTTGAGTTTTTGAATTTTTTTGGGCACCTTAAAAAATTTAAATTTCACTCAAAGTGGGTGGCCACATGTATTCTAAACTATTCTGTGAAGTTTTGAAATTTTTGATTTTTTTTGGGCACCTAAAAAAATTTAAATTTCACTAAAAGTGGGTGGCCACAGGTATTCTAAGCAATTCATGAAGTTTTGAAATTTTTGATTTCTTGATTTTTTTGAAAAAATTCAACAAATTTCCTATTTTCCCGAAATCTAAATTTTTTTATTTTCTCGACATTTTGATGATTTTTTCTGGAATTTTTCAATTTTTTTGGGATTTTCTGAATTTTTTTAAAGATTTTTATGAATTTTTCGGATTTTTTATTATTTTTATTCCATTTCTAAAAAAATGGATTTTTGTTCCTGGAAATAGAATTTTCTGTTGTTTGTCAAACGGGTTTTTATTTCAGGAAATAGAAATTTTGTGCTGTTATCAAACGGGTTTCTGTTCTAGAAATAGAAATTTTTTGTCATTATCAAACGGATTTTTTTTCTCAGAAACTCATCCAGGAACCAGAAATAGAAAAATCTATTTCTGGTTCAGGAACTCATTCCGGAACAGAATGGTTATCATTCGCTACCTAAGAACTCAAATTTGTGAAAGAGAACACACGTTCAGCGAGATTGAACTCAAGTTCACTATTTCTCAAATCTACAAAACCGTGACTGGGAGAGGATTTTACCTTCTTCGAATGTGTACAAATCGTAGTTTCCGGACTAATCGGCGCCCGTGAAGTTGTTCTCTGATGCTCAGGATTCAAGTTGACGGCTTCAATTCCATCGGGAAAGGTCTGGATTCGCCGACCGGAGCTCGGTTTCAGAGCTTCACGGTCAACTCGCCTTGGCACCCCCGGTGAGGAGGTTCACTGCAAGGATCGATTTGCCGGCACTTTTCCTGTAGGAATAGCGTCGATCGCTCGATCTTAGGAACCTCTACCCACTCCTCTCTAAACCCCACGCTCTTTCTCTCTGTTTCTCTCCCTTTTCTCTCTTTGGCAATTCGTCGAACACCTTTCCCTCTACAATGATCAGTTTTTTCTTGTTTTTATTCCTCTTTTTCGAGTCGATTTATCACTCCTAACCAATTTAGAATCGGTTAGGAATGATAAGGATGGACAGCTGGAGAATCTCCAGCTGTCCATCTTGTTTAACACGTGATGGAAATCGAGATTTTAATTGACAAAGTGGCGGGTTTGAACTGTTTTTTCTGGGTTTATTGAGTCTTGGGCAAGTCGGACGAAGAAGGAGACCGACCCGGGTCGGGTCGGGTTGACCCGGTCGACTCGGCAGACCCGGGTTGGTCTAAATTCGCAAATTAAGCTCGATTTTGACCCAATTTTCAAAATTAAACCCCAAAATTGAATTCCTCATCACATTTTGAACCCAAATATGTGATTTTCCCCAACTTTTGTCATAATCATGTCCAAGATTTTTAAATTTTTGTACTCGGGTTAATAGGGTTTTGTTCGATTCAATACCTTAATGACCTGATTAGGAAAAATTGGTGCCAAAATTGAACTACCCATATCTGATTAACCCTAGAAATGACGGTCTCATGGTTCGACAATTTCGAATTGGACACAATTCCCAATTTGGGTTCAAAATTCCTAATTTTCAATTGAATTTTGGGATTTTATGATTTCTTTAACAAATTGTGCAATTGGACCGATCATTATGTAATTAAAGGTCCCAAAATCATTTTTTGTGAAGACACTATGACTTAAAAATGACTAGAAAAGATTTAATTGCATTTTTGGTTCAATTCGGGTTTGATTTTGCCCAATTTTGGGAAAAACACATACCCGATTAAGATTTTTCAAAATTGATGATCCATTAATGAAATTAAATTTAAAATAAGACTAATGACTATTTTTATGGAATTTTCTGATTCAATTTACTATTTTTCTTGATTTTCTTACCCATTTTGACTAAAAGAAATTAAAGAAAAATGCAGGAAAATGCTAAAAAATTTATTTTTGGTTTAGAAATAGGTTTCTAAGCTTGGCCAAGATTCCTAGTCCTAATTTTGAGATTTTTGAAAATATGAAAAAAAAACTAAAAATTAGGTGTCAACAACCGTATACTAAAATAACTTTCTAAACTCTATTAGTGGAAAGGTCAGTAATGCAAATCAAGATCTTGTATGGCTATTTGAAATAGGTATATCAAGATTTATGGAATCTCTAATTAATTTTACGAATGGTTAATACCACGAAAAGCCTCAAACTGGTATGTCTATGATAAATTTGCCTTAAACTAATTTTTAACCACAAAAAATCCCATATTGGTATATTTGTGACAAATTTACTCTCCGTTAATTTTTATTAAATTTTACCATTAAATTTCTGAGTTGGATGACATGTAGTAGTTAACAGGTGTACCGGTTTGGGATTTTACCTCCATTTGTCACAAGTCTACCAGTTTGTGATTTTTCATTGTATTAATCAAATTTAACGGAAACTAACAAAGGGTAAAATTTGTCACAAATATACCAGTTTGAGATATTTTATGGTCAAAAAATTATTTTAGGGTAAATTCACAAATATATCAATTTGGGGTTTTTGTGATATAACCCTTTTACGGATGATGTGAAAGTTTAAGTTAAGCAACAACTTTTTTTTGGCTCGCTCTATTTCCATCCCCTTATTGATTCATGATACCCCTTTTATATTGAATTGACTAAATTATTCTTTGCGTGTCCCACTCTTGGTTTCATATTATTTCTTACATTTTTTTTCTTCTTTTTCTTAAGTTTTAATTTTCTAGAGACAAAATTACCCATACTCCTTTGAAACAACATTTATTAAGGGTAAATGTAGGGCTCACTCTTGATTTAACATTAATGCTTGCCTTTTTTTTCGGTTTTTTCCTTTTCTTTCTCCATTTGCAACAAAATTGGTGTACCTCTTTTCCAAAAAAATAGTTTATTTGGTGGATTACTGGCTAATTATTGTGTTTCTGACAAACAAAAACTAATTATTTTGTCAATGAGTAGTATATTTCTTTTTTTTTTACTAGGAAACTATTATTGAAAGAATAACTTAAGCACAAGTAAGAGGATAATCTTTGAGTAAATTGTGTACAACGAACACATCAACCACAATATTCAATCTTGGAGTAAATTCTCGTAAATTTGTACCAATAATCGAAGTCGAAAATTCATGATCATGAGGATAATATAGGGAAATAAAGTAAATAATTTGCAGATAAAACTAGCATTCTTTACTCCAATATATGATTAGTGCTTGCTTAGAGTATAATAATGGAGAATAAGTTCAGAAAAAGACAAACATAAAGGAAATGTTGAAATGTAATAAGTATGGAAGAGGCGGCTAGGGTTAAGGAAAGTTGTTTGGAAGGGATAAGGCAAGTTTTTCTTTCAGTAAATTTGTGAAAAAAAAGAAGAAGAAAAAAGGTAAGAAATAATTGTAATTAAGATTAGATAAGATTAGGATCAGTAAGAAAAAATGTAATCAATTCAATTTGATATGATATGTCGTGAGACAATAAAGAAATGAAAATAGCAGGTACCTTTTTGTTTACTTTATTTTCCTAAATTATCGTCTTGATTTTTGGGGGCCCACGATTTTTTATAAAATTAAATCCATGCAAATGTACAAGAAACCTATGAAGCACCGACATGTTTAGTCGGCCACTGTGTCGGTGTCGGACAAGTGTTGGTATCTGACACGCGGTCAACGTCCAGGACACGTCGCCGACACGCGAGTCCGGAATCCGACACGCACCCACCGTAACATATTGAAGCAGCTCCTCTGCTATTCCGACACTGCAAATGTAAGAAGGCAAGTTGAAGCAGCTCCTCTGCGCCAGCCTTTGCAGCTGGCTCTTATACATTTTCGCCGCCCCGATCCCCTCTCCCCCTACAACCGTCGGGCTCGTTCTCTCCCCCCTCCCCTCTCCCCGCCCTAGCTCACCGGTGGAGCGAGATCACGGCCTCGGCGGCCACATGCTAAGGGGAGGCGAAGAAGATGGCGGTGGCGGGGGCGGGCCCGGTGGGGCCGGATTGGGGACTGCAAGGCGGGGGGCAGGGTGGGCATCGCCGGGGGCAGGCGGCCGTAGAAAAGGGAGGGGAGGGATCGCCGTAGTTAGGGCTCGGTGGCTAGAGAGAGAAAGCGGGGGGAGGGGGAGGGGGAGTAGGGTTTGGTGGTATTAAAATAGGGGAGGAGTAAATTGTGTTGTTTTTTGTGTGGGGGAGTCAACTGAACGTTTAAGGCATGGACTTTTTTTTCCGATTTATTATTAAATGTTAAATTTATTGGTGGAATATGGATTTTTTTTTTCGACTTATTGTTAAATGTTAAATTTAATGGTGGAATGTGGATTATTTGTTGTTTTTCTCCAAATTTTATGGATTATTAGAATTGAGTGTAGTTGAATTTGTCAAATTAAAACAATGAATGTTATTTAAAAATGGTGGATTAATGTTTTTAGTGTAAATTCATTCTAGGCTCTTTTTTTTAATTATTTATTTATTATAGATTTGAAATAAATTAATTTATCATATATATATATAAAAGTATACATCTAATATATAACGTATTTCAGTGCGTCAAAATTCTCTATTATTTAAGAAATGACGTGTCGCGTGTTGGTGATACGTAACAAGAAACGTCAATGGGAAAGGAGATTGAAAGAGTCAATCGACGAATCCGAGGTTCATCTTGTCTTGCGGGAGGCGAATGGGCACCCACGTCACGTGCATGGTTAATCAACGTCATGCAATACGTCACCTCAGACAAGACGAGGATGTTTCTTTTTTAGTATTAAATAAGCTTGCCTTTGTATCTAATTAAGGTTTTTGTTGTTATTAATGACGTGAGGCCCAAGCAAAACGACCTTTTCTTGCCATTTTGACCGGGACTCGACACGGCTGCTCCCGGTTGCGTCAGCCTAAGGGCCCATTTGGTAACGTGTCAAACAGTAAAAATTTCTGTTTTTTTGTTTCTAGAAATAGTTTGGGAACAGAAATGCGTTTGGTAAACTTTTTGTTCCCGGACACATTTTTGCAAAAATTTGTGCCCAGAAACAGTTTTGGAAGAGAAACAAGAAGTAAAAAAAAGTTGTTTCTTGTTTCTCGGCATAATTTTGAGAATCAGTTTTTTTCTTCTTTTTCTTTTTTTTGTTTTCTTCTTTTTGTGTTGCTCTTCTTGGGTTGTGGCCGGTCGCTAGCGGCCGGCGACCAGCGACCGGCCACAGCCCAGGGCCGGTGAGGGCGTCACGGCCCTCGCCGGCCGCCGAGGGTCCCCTTGCCGCAAGGGGCGAGGGTGGACCCTCGCCGCCCGGGCGAGGCGGCTCACCGTCGGTCATGGCGAGGTCGGCCTCGCCCGGATCGAGTGAGGTCGAGCCTCGCCGTGGGTCGTGACGGTGAGGCTCGGCCTCTCCCAAATCTGGTGAGGCCGAGCCTCGCCGTCGCGACCCACGGCGGCCGACTCGCCGTGGGTCGCGACGGCGAGGCTCGGCCTCGCCGGAGGTCGGCTTCGCCGTGGGTCGCGACGGCGAGACTCGGCCTTTCCCAGATCCGGGCGAGGCCGAGCCTCGCCGTGGGTCGCGACGGCGAGGCCGGGCTCGCCCGATCTGGCGAGGCCGAGCCTCGCCATCGCGACCCACGCCTAGGTCGGCTTCGCGTGGGTCGCGACGGCGAGGCTCGGCCTCGCCAGATCTGGGCGAGGCCAAGCCTCGCCGTCGCGACCCATGGCGAGGCTCGGCCTCACCCGATCTGGGCGAGGCCGACCTCGCCATGACCGACGGGAGCCACCTCGCCTAGGCGGCGAGGGTCCAGCCCTCGCCCTCGCCGGCAAGGGGGACCCTCGCCTCCGCCGGCGGCTGGCGAGGGCCATGACGACCTCGCTGGCCTTGGGCTGTGGCCGGTCACCGGCCATGGCCAAGGAAGAGAGTGGGTAGAAAGAAAAAAAAATTTAAACAATTCAAAATATTATTAAAATATTATTAATAAAAAGAAATTTTGTGTAGTTACCAAACGCATTTTTGTTCTTTTCTATTCCAGGAATAGAAATTTTAGACAGTTACCAAACGCCTTCAAATGCTTAGAAATTGTTTCCGGGCACAGAATAAAAAAGAACCATTTCTGAGTAGAAATAGTTCCCCGGCATAGAAACATTGTCATGCACACCCTAATTAGACTTAAGCTTATGCTCACACCATGCACGCATTGACTATTGAGCCACGTGTCTTTATTATCTTTTGCTTTTCCCTTTTTTATTAAACGAAATCCGGCATTTTTGTAGGACTAATTTCAGAAAAAAAAAAAATTAACTTTATCCTAAGTGATAATTCCGATCCGAACTTTATTTTATTTCATAAAAAATCACTGATTTTCATTTAAATCCTAAATCTGGCAATTTGGAATGTGACACAAGAGAAATTATTTAGGTTTCGCCCATTTTAGTTTTTTGCATGATATCGGGACGGTGGAATCTCATTCATTTTTGTTATCAATGATGTGAGGCCGAAGCAAACACTTCTTCTAGCATCGACAAATAACTGGTCAGAGCACAAGCTTGAACATCACTGTATTTCCCTATTTTTCTATTTATCTACTCCCTTACATTGGATATATTTAATATTGATTGACCCGAAAAAAATGATACATTACTTGATTATATAAAACCCACATTGGATCATGCTTAATTATAAATTTGTTTGGCCAAGCATACTTAATTATTAGCGAGCCCCAAGCAAGCAACCTCATTGTCTTTGCCATCTCGTTAAGTGTCACTTTGACTAAAGCCCAATTGCATATGCGTTAAACCAATAAGACCCAATAATCATTCTGACGAAATTGAGGTCCTCTTAAGTTCGTTTGTTTCGTAAAAAATAAATGATTTGAAAAATATTTTTCTAAAAATTGATCGCTTATAAAAATGAATGAACGAAAAAACATTTCATTGTTCATGAAAATGATTAAATACAAATTGTTGTTGATAATAAAAACATTTTTCATTCATTTTCCGCAAAAACAAACACATCCTTAATTACTTGTTTTAGTTCCCTTTCTCGGAATCATTATGACCTGAAATTGCAATTTACAATAACCTTTGGTATATCAATTTACTAAAATGAAGGAGAGGATTAATGTCTCCTGCCTTATTCCATGCCCTCATCGCCACGATATATCTATTTGAATGTGCCTGTGTGTTTGATGAATATGAGTTCGTGTATATGATAAGCTGGGATTAATCACGATAAAGAAAGATAATGATGAACTAATATCACAATAAAACGTACTCTCCTAGCCTTGTTAAATGGATAATTAAGACTCGAGTTAAAGTTTGGATGAATGGCCCGACGTGGAATCATTTGGAATTTGTGGTGGTTAGACCAACACTCGTGGCATAAGTACGACTTCAACTAAAGGTTGGTTTTATTTTCTTATAGAATTCAATTCTTTTTTAGGTTAGGCAGGATTACATAAACTTATTATTATTTTTTTATTGATCATAAACTCAACAAAACAAAACTTAACACATAAACTTATTAAATTTGTTAAGTCTTTCATGGCGATAATGTTGGAAGATATGCGATATCATTGATATTATTTAGATTGAGATTAATATGCAAGGATCAAGTGGGATTGGATTTGAGTTGATTTTTTTTTCCTCCAAGTTTTATGGATTATTGGAATTGAATGTAGATGAATTTGTCAAATTAAAACAATGAATGATATTAAGAAATGATGGATTAATGTTTTTAGTGTCAATTTATTCTAGGCTCTTTTTTTATTATTTATTTATTTATGGATTTGAGTTAAATTAATTTATCATATATATATAAATATATACATTTACTATACAATATGTTCCAGTGTGTCGGAATTATCTATTTTTTAGAAATAACGTGTCTCGTATCATATCGTTTCGTGCGTCGCGTGTTGGTGCTACGTAGCAAGTAACGTCAATGGGAAAGGAGATTCAAAGAGTCAATAGACGGATCCGAGGTTCATCTTGTCTTGCGGTAGGCGAATGGACGCCCACGTCACGTGCGTGGGTCATCAACGTCATGCAATACGTCACCTAAGACAAGACGAGGATGTTTCTTTTTATTATTAAATAAGCTTGCCTTTGTATCTAATTAAGGGTTTGTTGTTATTAATGACGTGAGGCCCAAGCAAAACGACTTTTCTTGCCATTTTGAGCGGGACCAGACCGGCTGCTCCCGGTTGCGTCAGCCTAATTAGACTAAAGCTTATGCTCACACCATATACGCATTGACTATTGAGCCACGTGTCTTTATTATCTTTCACTTTTCCCTTTTTTATTAAATGAAATTCGGCATTTTTTTAGGTCTAATTCCACAAAAAAAAACATCAACTTTACCCTGAGTGACAATTCTGATCCGAACTTTATTTTATCTCATAAAAAATCACCAATTTTTAGTTAAATCCTAAATCTGACCCGAACAGTTTGAAAATGTTACATCACGGAAGCCATATTTGAGACTCGAGTAAAAGTTGGTTAAGACAATGATGAACTAATATCACAATAAAACAAAACTGTCCTAACCTTATTAAATGGATAATTAAGACTCGAGTTAAAATTCGGATGAAAGTCCCTACATGGAATCATTTGGAATTTGTGGTGGTTAGACCAACACTCGTGGCATAAGTACGTCTTCAACTAAAGTGTGGTTTTATTTCTTATAGAATTCAATTCATTTTTAGGTTAGGCCAGATTACATAAACTTATTAAATTTTTTGTGATCGATCATAAACTTAACAAAACAAAACTTAACACATAAACTTATTAAATTTGTTAAGTCTTTCATGGCGATAACATTGATCCTCAAGAAAATCATATTTTCTTCTGTCCCTGATCGGAGAAAATCTCCTCAAACCAATTTTCTAATTGAGCGAGTTACAAGAAATCACTTTTATTTATATTTAGTTAAATTTGCATGACGGCAATATTAATGTTTATAACCCACTAAGAGATTTGTGAGAAGGAATTTTTTCAATAAGAGATGAAGAAAAACACAGGCCATATAAATATTCGAGGAATCAATGAATGGTAAATATTTCTAACACGTCGGGCTCGTGCATTTTTTCTTACCTTGCTAATATCATGAAAAAGGATGCGGTGTTACCAAGTACCAATATATAAATATAGCTCCAGATATAAATCTTTCAGGAGAAAAACTTTTTTCTGCTCGTGGGATTTTAATCCCCAATGGATCCCTAATTTAGATTTTCCCATAGCCTTCCAAAGTGTTTGACTTTTGACCTTGTACTTGGCTTTGGTAACTTGTTGACTTTTGAGATATGATTGGTGTCCCCTAAACGAGCCACTCTCAAAGCGAGCAGTAATCATGCCATTTACGTTGCTTAATAGCACGAGTGATTTGATACTTTCATTACCCCAAAAATACTTGATATATTAGATATTTTAATGTGCAACCCTTGTCAAATGTGGTCAAAATCACACTACCTTCTAAAGTTGCTTGAGCTTCAAAGTAAAGCGGCCGAAAGTTATCAAACCATCCCCAGTTAATTCGCAGGAGACACTAGAATATCAGCTTTCTTTGACTTCTTTGCTATCTAGTGGGGTAGTTCATATAGCTACATATGTTTTAGTGATCTATAACCTATACTCATATAGCCGATTTGGCAAAGACCAAATGAGATGATTGGCCGAAAAAACGAAATTTAAATACTAACTCACAAATCATCACAACAGCCGATGAAAGTAAATGTGATTTTATTTCGAAGTTTGCGACTGGGTATACCAGTATAGACATGATATGAAAATACAATATGTTCGATAAAAAGAGAGGATTTCCTTGACATGGTCTTCGCTCGCCATTCTATGGATTCTATAGATGAGAAAGTTTCTGAGACCTGAGAGCCTTAAAAGGTAGATTGATGTGGTTAGGAAACTAGAACACGGTCACTCGAAAAGTCGAGATCAAGATCGTATTGCGGATACGTTTGGTTCAGCATTCCCAAGGGGCTTTCGGCCTCGAAAGCCCCTTGGGGAAATGCTGAGGCGTTTGGTAAACATTTCTAATGGGCTTTCGACCGAAAGCTAGATTGAGAATGCTGAAAGCTCAAGGCTAGCCAGACCAGCTTCGAGCTTTCGGCATTTGCCTAATGCTGAAAACCAATTTTTTTCTTTTCAAACTACCCTCACTGATTTTTTAATATTCCAATTTCGCCCCTCGTGACTGTTCATCTTTTTTGGGCTGAGGGCGGTTGGCCAGAACCGCCCGAGGCCAAATCGGGACGACGAAGTGCCGGTGAGGTCAACCAACCTTGGTGACAGCCGCCGGCGAGCCAGATCTGGCACCGGCGGCCGTAGCCCCTCGCCGGCGGCCATAGCATATCGCCGGCTCCGGTAAAGTGTAAGTTTTTTTTTCTTAATAAAAAAAATCTCAAAACTTTTTGCAAAATAAGATTTGACAAACACTACTTGGTTCAAAATAACTTTACAAATGATTTTTTACCGAACGCAATTTGCATTTTCCTGAAATGCTTTAAGTTAAAATATATTTGCATTCTCCTAAAATTCATTGAGAATGCTGAACTAAACGCACCCTATGATATATTTGTTTTGGATTTTTTACCAAAGGAAATTAAGGATTGGACTCAATGAAGGGCAAAAAGGCAAGGGGGAGATTCTGCTCCAATCCTTACCAAAAAAAAAAAAAAAAAAAGGCAAGGGGGAGCGACGGTCAAGGAGTCGCAAGAGATCATATAATTACTGTTACTCCCCCTCCTCCTCTACACACTAGTCGAGTAAAAGACAAGTTAGCTGACGGACGCCATGACAAAACCCAAGAGTTCCCCCCCCGGCGCACGCGTCGGTCTCCGATTGACTGTCTCGGCTGCGCTCGCCACCTGTTGCTGAAGAAGCTTCAGGTCGTTGTTGCCCTGTCGTGCCTGCCCTCCTCCCCACGTTTTCCATCCAGATACACTGCGACCTGTCGTTGTCCTCACGTGTCTGAATTCCCACCACCCCCCCGTTTAAAGAAAGCAAGAGCGAAAAAAGAAATTCAAAGAGTTCGTGCCTCTATATATACACCCCTGGTCGGCTCGTGTTTCTGTGTGGATTCGAGTTCAAAAGTTGAACGAGTTCAAAGCTTGGAAGTGAACAGGAACAGAGTCTTGACAGGGTTGAAGAAGAGGGAGAAGATGAAGACGGCGCAATTGGAGTTGCCGGCGGGGTTCAGGTTCCACCCCACGGACGACGAGCTGGTGAACCATTACTTGATCCGCAAGTGCGCTTCCCACCCCATCTCCGTCTCCATCATCGCCGAGATCGATCTCTACAAGTTCGACCCTTGGGACCTTCCAGGTACTTTGACACGCTCCCTCCCTTCCTCTGCTTCTACAGGCTCTGTTCCTGAACAGTTTCCGTTTCTGCTTGTGTTCATTTTGGTGAATCATCCCATTCTCTGAAATGGGTCGGCGAGTATTGCCACTCTTTTGGGTGGTTTTGTTGTGAAAATTTCGTTCTTTATTTGGATTTGCCACTGTAAGACGAAATTGTATTCCTCTAGTTCATATCTGATGCCTCTAGGGAGGTCCGATGTTTGGCAGTTTGAACTTTTCATTTTGACATGTTAGTCAAAAAAGGGGGTTGATTTCTTCATTTGCTTTCTCGTTGTCACGGATCGAGCATGATGGTTTTGACTGTGATTTTTTACTTTTCAAGATCTCGTGTGAATTTGAAACAATTTGGTTGTCTGCTGAGGGTCATGATTTCTGATGGAGTTTGGCTTGGAATTGCAGAAATGGCTCTCTACGGCGAAAAAGAATGGTACTTCTTTTCTCCGAGGGACCGCAAGTATCCCAACGGGTCACGGCCAAACCGGGCAGCTGGAACCGGGTATTGGAAGGCAACCGGGGCTGATAAGCCGATCGGCCGCCCGAAGACGCTCGGCATAAAAAAGGCGCTAGTGTTTTACGCCGGGAAAGCTCCGAGAGGAGTAAAGACCAATTGGATCATGCACGAGTATCGCCTCGCCAATGTCGATCGATCCGCCGGCAAGAAGAAGAACAACAGGAGGGTAATTACTTTCTTTCCCTTCTTGTCACTGTTTTTGGTATTCCCGCACATGTAATTGGACGAGTTCGTAAACGAAACTCAACGATTAACATCGATATTTGCCATTATTGCAGCTTGATGATTGGGTTCTATGCCGGATATACAACAAGAAGGGCACCATAGAGAAGCATTTCTCCTCCGCACACAGTAAAACGGAAGACTTCCCCGAAATGGAGACCAAACCGCAGATTGTTATGCCGGCGGCCCTGAACCCATTCACGCCTCCCCAATATGGGCATTCGCCAATGACTACAGATCACATGTACATGGACTCGTCGGAGTCGTTGCCGAGGCTGCACACGGATTCTAGCTGCTCGGAGCACGTGGTGTCCCCGAACTTGGCGTGGGAGAAGGAAGTGCAGAGCGAGGCGAAGTGGGGCGATTGGGAGAGGGCCCTCGATTTCCAGTTCGGTTCAATCGACGACTTCTTGGACGATGCGTTCTCGCAAGGGCAGTATCAGTTGGATCAGTTCGCGCCTCTTCAGGACATGTCCATGTACTTGCAGAAGCCATTTTGAACGAGTCCGTTGAGGAACGCAGAAGTCGGATTTTCCTTACATAGTGGCCTGAACCATGGTTGCTTCACATTGAAATTGCATGATCCACCTTGCATGGTGATCATTCAAGACAATCTCTGTCTTGGACAAATTGCTCATTTGGGGCTACAGACCAGAGTTAGTCCTAGGATTTTCATAGGGTTTGCCAGAGAGAGAGAGAAGCAAGTGTTGAGGTGCATCCAGTAGCACAGTGAAAACAATTTGTACAGTTAGTGTTTAGAATCGTCTCCTGTAAATGTCCAATGAAAAAGTCTCTAGGGAAATTGTTTGCTGTAAAAGTATAGCAACATTGTTTCAGTATTTTATTTAGTGAAAGATTATTTCAATTTTCATTGTTGTCTTTAATTCAATTGAAAGGAGTTTTTTTTCGTGGTCGAGCAATTGAAAGGAGTTCAAAAGGGGCATTCCCGTGGTCCATTGAGAGATGCGTTCTCGAGTCATAACGGGTCGTAATTTTGTTAAAATAATATAAAATTGGTTGTTGAAGATTTTGAGCATGTGGGTTGCTGGGTTCTATATTGGGTTGTTAGTAAGGAAAAGAGGACCTCTTGTTGGTTTTGTCAAAGAACGTGAAGTTTCACCAATTGTCAAAAGCAGCCGCTCGAAAGATTTTCATGCCTATTGGCTCATTAACGTGTGTTTTTTGTGTTGACATTTTGTCCTTAGGATAAGAACTAGAAGTGGGTGGGCTGTTTGTCTTCGTCATTAAATGTATTTTAGGTGTTTAGCTGTTGTGGGTGTTGTATATATCTATCGAAACCAAGGAAAAGCATTCTAAGAACAATTTCTCCCTCCAATTTTGTGCCCTTATTCTTCTTTTTTTTTTTTGGTCGAATCGTGCCCTTATTCCAAATTACAAATTTTTATCATTATTATTTTGATTCCAACTATGACACAAAATTTTAAAGGTTTTACTATTAACGGGCGAGATTTACGAACAGTATTGTGGGAATATTTGTGAAAAAGTGGAAAAGCAGTTACAATCACAGATTGGAAGCCGGAAAAAATTGGATATTTCTTCGACCAAAGGTCATTATTTTTGCCTCCTTTATGCCCATACGTCGAGAGATTGCTCATAAATACGATCATTCAAAATGCTAAAGACACGGTTTAAAAGATCGGTACACCTAATATCATGACAATCTCCCGTCGGGTAATTCAAATACGGAAAAAGAAAATATAGATGAGGAATGTGGAATAATGTGAAGAAAGATATTAATTAAATGAATGGATGGATGGAATAAAGCACATGGTTCATTTCACTTGGACCAAACCACACTTTCCATGTAAAAGGTAAAGTATGTGGTCCATGATGCGACGCTTTTGAGGCAAACTTTCACCATCCATTAACGTTAGTGTCTCTGTTAACCAGCGCAAACGACACCGACGGCCGGCGTGATTCGTGTCCCTTGCGGATCGCGTGCGTCGGCCACACACATCTCGATCTCCCAAGTTTCTTTTTTTTTTTTTTATGGGACTTACCGACGTGGGGCGACATGTCCATTTTATCGAGCACTTCCTCGTGCCATCATCCATGCCACGTCGGCCGGTCGGGTAAAAAGACGATTAGCGACAAGAAGACTCGATCTCACCGATCAAATCTGGGTACTGGAAAAAGTCGGATATTCTACAAGACACGTAGAATAAAAGCATACCTAAGTCTAGTTTTCTTTAAAGAATTGAACTTTAATAATTTATCGGCTACTCGAAATAAATATATATAAAATTTATAAAATGTTACGTGATAACCTCTCTTTTTTTTTGGTAAGTGCACTGGAAGTACTAAAATTTGTCACGAAAGTGCAATTAAACTTTAAAACTTTCAACAAGTGCAATCAAGTCCTAAAACTTGTCAAATTTGTGCAATTAAGTTGTTTTGTTAACTTCGTCCATTTCGGCTAATAGAAAATGTTACTGTGGGTTTTTTTTAATTATTTCTCTCTCCTACGTAGCACTGACATGGCTAAAAATGAAACATAAGGCTAAAAGAACGTCGTTTTGATCAAAATCTATTTTTTATTAGTTATTTTGTTTAAATTAAATGAATAAATAAGCTAAATTAAAAAAATTAAAAATTAAAAAAAAAAAGGAAGAAGAAGGGCACGGCCAGAAAAGGCCGGCGATGGTTGGGGTTGGCTGACCAACGGTCGGCGAGGATCAGGCGGAGGGCACGGCTAGATCTGGGTGGGGGTCGCCGACCACTGATCGAGGCCCAACGACCCTCGTTAACCGCCGGCTCGCCATCCCCAACCATCGCCAAGTCTTTCTGGTAATGGTGAGGCGGTAGCGTGGCCCTCGCCAGTTTTGCCTTCTTCCTCTTGCTCCTCCTCCTCCTTCTTTTATTTATTTATTTGTTTTAAATTTAGCTTAATTTTTAATTTAATTTAAATAGAACACTTACTAAAAATTGGTTTTTGGCCAAAACAATATCGTTTTAACCTTAAATTTTTTGTTTCAGTCACATCAACATTTTTCGTTATCTAAGTTGGACTGAGTTAACATAAGGACTCGATTGCACTAATTTGATAAATTTTATGACTTGATCACACATTAGTTAAATTTTAGGACTCAATTATACATTCATGATAAATTTTAAAACTTTTAGCGCACTTATCCATTTTTTCTCGTGTCCTTTCGGCTGGCTGTGGAAATAAAGGGGCCCGCGAAGTTTTGCGGGGGATATTTCCCGTGATTACTATTTACTAATGATAGCGATGAGGATTAATCGATTGATTAATTAATAAAATAAAATAAATCAATTTATCGAGTGTGGGGAAAGGAGATTCAGATTCGCCCCGACGAATACGGCGGTTCTTGTTCCTTTGTGGTGGCGGTGGTGGTGGGGGAAGGGGGGCAGCATCGACGCAGCTTCCGAATCCTCGACGTCATGCAAGGCGTCACTTGGGGCAAGACAACGACCTCCGTTCCTATCGCGGCCAGAACCTTCCACGCCTCCTTTTTTTTTAATCTTTCCAAAGAAGAAGGATTAAAAAGAAGAAGAAGAAGAAGAAGAAGAAGAAGAACGGATCGATAATTATCTGGTTATGTAAATGGTGGCGGTTGTTTATTGACCAGGACTAGGCTGCTCTTGATTGTGTCAGCCTGAATGGGACCAAGTCTTCCTGCTTACGACATATATATATTCAAACCAAAATATCTGACAATGTGTTTTTTTTTTAAATTAATATCTGATCGAAATACTCTATACTGATATACTCGCGACAAAAAAACCCAGACTGATACACCTGTAGCAAATTTACCATTGTTAGTTTCCGTTAAATTTTACCGTCAAATTGTTGAGCCGGATGAGTTTAGAGTTTTTTCCCATTTGTTTGTTATGAATTTACCAATTTATGATTTTTCGTGGTATTAATCCAATTTAAAGGAGGGTAAATTTGTCACTAATGTTACTAATTTGACGTTTTGGTGGTCAAAAAATTAGTTTGGAGTAAATTTGTCACCAGCCTGGGGTTTTTGGTTGAATTAACCTTTTTGTTTTTTTATCAATTCTTACTTTTTTGTTTTTTCCACTCGATCAAAATAATACTATTTATACTTCTTTTTAAAATCTACAATACTTACATTTTCACAAAATGTAATTTTCTTTTCTTTTAGAAATTTTAATAATACTTTTAGTGTTGACGAGAAAGCAAAAAGGCTTTTATTTCATCCTAAACAGGAGAAAGTATTTTATAAGAAATAAACTTATTGCATTGATATCAATTTAGTCTATCCGATCAATTTTTGTTGAAAATCGCCGACGTGAACACCGGATGTCCGATATGGCGCGGTCGGTGCTGACGTGGATATATTTTGATAATATTTAAAAAAAATTTACAATTTTTTATGATTTTTTTTCTTTTTTCTTTCTATTTGCTTTGGGAGGCTGAGGGCCGGCAAGGGTTGCCAGCAACCTTCGCTAGAGGCCACGACGATCGAGCTGAACTATTCTTTCCCACAAAAGATGTAGTACGTGGAGGGCCGTCCTCGTCGGATCTAGCAAGGGCTCGCCTGGGCGAGGGTCAGGCGGCGACCCTTGCCGGCCCTCGGCCAAAACAAAAATAAAGAGAAGAAAAGAAAAAAGAAAAAAACCATAAAAATTATAAAAATTTTAAAATATTACTAAACATGTCCACGTCAGCACCGACCACAGCACATAGGATGACTAGCATTTACGTCAGCGATTTCCAGCCAAATTGGCCAAATGGACTCAATTAACACAAATGCTAAATGTTTAAATCTAAATTGGTCTAATCAAAATGTTTATGACTGAATTTGTACAAATGCAATAGGTTTATAACTTCTTCTTTTTTATACTTTTCCCTCCTAAACAAATAGGCCTATCGTTCCTTATTTCGCACGACTTTTTGCAAAATTGGCAGCAATCTCACTAATTTTTTCATGACATCGAAAAAAAAAGAGATCTCGACTTCTCAATTTACTCGCCACTGAATTTGACCTGATTCAACTAGAATCTTTAAATCGATCGGTCTCTCTTGATTTTGTCATCCGAGGTTCGAATATACAAAAAACAGTCGTGGCTCTCTCTTGGTTCCGATATCAATTACGACCCGATTGCGGGGGGAAGAAGATCGATTCCCTGGACTTCAAAGGTCGTACGCTTTAGGTTCTCTAAATTACCAAGGAGATATGGTTTTTGCTTACTCTTCTTTACTCTTCTTTACTACTGCGACGGGTCGTTTTGCTGGCTAGCGACAGAGATGGCGTCGTAAATGCACACGTGCGTACTCGTGTCGAAATCGGACCCCGTTTCGTCACGGCGAAGGTCAACCCACTGCGTTGAATGGTTTTCCAGAGTCAGCTTGAAACGGCTCCGACGAATCACGTGGGTTGGTACGAGGGGCATGAAGGTCATTTGGGAAATAATAGGTCCCGTAAATTCAGAGCTAGAAATGTGCGCTTCAAAATGCCTTACTTATTCGAATATTCCGCTAGCATTTGTGGACTACTTTATAGATAATATGCTTGTCTTGCTAGTAGCTTGACAAACAATTTGAGGGATAATTACCAAAAATTTTTTTTTACTAAACTTATTATACGAATGTCATTTCAATAGCGACCTTTGAATTTGACAAATTTAATTTTAAACCGTTTAACAATTTGCTAATGTAGTCATTTCAGCTGATTTTGGCCGGAAAATGCTAATGTGGACGTCAACGTTCCTACTAGCCTGCCGTCCTACATGGCACAGCCGGTGTGGATGTTGATAATTTTTAAAAATTTTGGTAATGTTTCTGAATTTTTTTTTCAATTTTCTTTCTTTTGCCTGTTTTGACTGAGGGTCAACAGCCATCTCCTGTGGCCAGCCACCTCCGTCTGCCACAGTTGAGGCTATAGACCGGCGGAGGGAAATAAAAAAAGAAAAAGAAAAAGGAAAGAAGATAGAAAAGACAAGGAAAACAAAGAAAAAAAGGACAAAAATTCAAAAAAATTAAAAAAAATTAAAGAAATTGCGAAACTGTCTACATCAGCGCTGGTCATACCACAAGATGGTTAGTACTCTCATTAGCGATTTCCGAGCAAAATTGGCTGGAAGGACTACTTGGACAAATTGTCAAATGGTGTAGAACTAAATTGATCAAATTAAAAGGTTTATAATTGAATTGGCATCCGGACAATAAATTTATGATTTTTTTGATAATTTTCCTAATAATTTAATGCACCATCCAAGGATATGAGTACAAAAATCCGACTATCTAGAAACCCCACGAGACACCTTGCAAATTTTATGTACTAGTAATGTCCAGACCTTTGACCTGTGCAAGTGACCCAACTCAAAGCAATTTGTATGCAGGTGATGGCATTTGAACAGGTGACCTACTGTTTACGAGTTGAAAATTGCCCAACGTCCCTAGTCATGCAAATCTCGAGGGAATTAGTTGATGCACCATTTTTGCTTAAGTTGTAAGTGTATTTATCTTTCTTATTCAACATCTGGGTTCTAATCACTACATTTGTGCATTCTCTCAAGCCACTCCAAATAGAACAGGCACGTGTCTTCAGTATTTTCTCGATGAATGGGATGAAGAATTATTTGAGCGCTCAAAGAGCTTTAGACACCTCATTCATGTAAAACAAATAACAAGGTAAATGATTTTTTTTTGGAATAGTTAATCCTAAGATGGAGTTTTTTTTTGTCAGTCCTATCTCTAATTCTCCTCACTTTCTAATTTTTGCTCTGCCTCTTATAGAGCGTGGGAGTCAAATCCCGCACATGTGATACTAGCGTCCCCACCTCCTAATCTCTTTACCAGTAGGGCCGTATGCCTAGGCAATTCTAAGAGGTTTACAAGGTCTATTTTTCGATCAAACCCTACTGTTTTTTAAATCTTAATTAATATATACTCAACCCCATTCTTTTTTGTAAGTGGCTTAAACTTTGTTCGCCGTGAGGACAAACACAATGCCGCTAATATGTCGAATCTATCTAATAAAGCTCTAGCATTTAGAAATCGAATATGCTCAACTAAAGAACCATTTTGGTCCCACAATGTGATAATCACACATGGCCATGGGGAAGACTACAATAATGAAAATACTTGAGACGTACCCAATACATACATATAGAATGAGATTCCATTGCCCGACGAAATAAAGTTTTACCCAAGGATGGTTGCTCTTCCCGAGAAGAGGGGAGTAAGGGTTTGATTTCATTTCTTTTCTTTAGGCAATAATGGGCGCGCTATATTACAGAGGAATAAAAAGGGCATAATTTAGGGCTTCGTTTGTTTCGTGAAAAATGAGTAATTTGGAAAATATTATTCTAAAAATGATCGTTTATATCACTCACAAAGATGAATTTACGAAATTATTTTCATCGCCTACGAAAATGTTTAGAAGTAAAATGCTGTCAATAATGAAATTTTTTTCATTAACTAAGTATTTCAAGCGATATAAATAATTAATTTTAGGAAAATATTTTTTTAATTTTTTTTTGCGTGAAACAAATGGGACTAAGTTCCCTCTTTTATTTTCATCCCTATTCCCTACTGTATTTGCGCATTCCCGTGTATGCTTATCTCATGGAATACGTCACTCACATATACCTAATGACTTTCTTTATATTTTTCTAGCATTGACGTTCCAACTGGTCAAACCAGAAGCTTCTACATCACTATTTTTCCCCATTTCTTTATTTATCTATTCCCTTACATTGGATATCTTTAATGTTGACTGACATAATAAAATGATACATCTCTTGATTATATAAAAGCTATCGTGAACCATGCTTAATTTATAAATTTCTTAGCCAAACATGCTTAACTACAGTTCAGTAAGCCCCAAACAAAGCAATCCCTGCTCTCCTAATCTTATTGACCAGATAATTAAGACTCGACCTAAAGCTCAGATGAATGGCCAAACATGAAATTAGTTACACTTTGTGGTTGTTATACCAACTCTGATTCTGCTTGTAGGTTTGTTTTGGCTTAAATACATTTCAACTGAATTATGGTTTAATTTTCTTAGAGAATTCAATCCATTTTAAGGTTAGTTAGTATTTCATAAGCTTATTTAATCTATTAGGTAAGTCTTTTCACGCTGATGACATCGATCCTCAAGAAAATACATACTTTCCACCTCCCTAATTGGAGGGAATTTTCTCAAACCATTTTTCCGATTGGATGAGTTCAAAGACACCACCTATAGTTATTTTGAGTTAAATTTGCATGAGGGTAACATCAAAGTAAGCTACTAATTCTAGATTTGGTAAACGGAACTTCTTTAATCAGAGATGGAGGAAAACACGGGCCTTCTAGAAAATTAAGGAATCAATGACTTTTATATATTTCAAACTTCGCTAATATCACAAAAAGGACATGGTGTAACCAAATACCAATATATAGGTAACATAAAATCATATATATATATATATATATATATATATATTCCCGGCATGAAACATTTAGGACAAAAAGTTTATACTTATTATGGAATTTTTTATCCCACCAGATCAGTAATGTAGATTCTTCCATTGGCTTTTGTAAAGGGAGCTGTAATCATGCCATTTATGTTGCTTAATAGCACGAGTAATTAATACTATCATAGCCCAAAATAATATTTGATATATTAAATATTTTGATGGGCAACCGTGGTCAAATAAAGTCAAAATCCCAATCACTTCTAGCGTTGCTTGACCTTCAAAGAAAAAGCCGCCGAAAGTTATCGAACCATCCCCAGTTAGTCCGCAGGAGAAACTTAAATATCAACCCTCTTTGACTTCTTTGATATCTAGCGGGGTAGTTCATGTAGCCATACATGCTTTAATGATCTATTATAGCCGATTCGGCAAGACCATGCGAAAATAAGATAGATGGGTCGAAAACCGCGGTGAAAATGAGATGAAGGAGAGAACGAATTGTGCATATTCACTTCATGGTTGCGAGTTTGAGTTATGTACCACAAAATTTTTGTTAGGATTCGACGCACAATCACAAAGAAAGAGAGAGTAAAAGCGAGAAAAGGAAATCGAGACACGAATTTTTTATTCTGGTTTGCCTTTAAACTAGGGTTACGTTTAGTAGAAGATTCCACTATAATTAAGACCTTCGTGCTTTTCTATTGAAAGGAAGTATAAACCATACTCCAACAATTTTAAGCTGCGAATAATTTTTTTTAGGTTTTATACGTTACCCTTTAGCCTTCTTAATATGTTGACGTGATTGAATGTGGTTTTATTTCGCAATTTGCGATTGGGTATACTAGTAGGATTAAGGACATGATATAATATGGGGTTAAAATCACGAAAAA
The DNA here is from genome assembly GCF_021117445.2 of Syzygium oleosum. Lineage (NCBI taxonomy): Eukaryota > Viridiplantae > Streptophyta > Magnoliopsida > Myrtales > Myrtaceae > Syzygium > Syzygium oleosum. The sequence goes on along the minus strand of NW_026607510.1, from coordinate 1,386,232 downwards.
TTCCAAACTGGTAAACTTGTGATAATTTACCCCAAATTAATTTTTTGACCATAAAAAATCCCAAACTGGTATACCTGTAACAAATTTATCCTCAATTAGTTTCTATTAAATTTTACTTTCAAATTATTGAGTTGGATGACACATGACAGTTGACATGTATACTAGTTTGGGGTTTTACCCTCGTTTGTCACAAGCGTACCGGTTTATGATTTTTTGTGTTATTAATCTAATTTAATGAAGGGTAAATTTGCCACACATGTATCGGTTTGGATTTTTGGTGGTTAAAAAATTAGTTTTATTTATCATAGACGTATCAATTTATGATTTTTTGTGATTAAAAAATTAATTTGAGATAAATTTATAATAAATGTACCGTTTAAAATTTTTCGTGATATTATCCCGATAATACTACGAGAACAAGAGATCTTCGTTTGTCCTATGAATTAGGGGTTGGACTCAATGAAGGGGCAAAAGGGCAGAGGGCACGCAGGAGCGACGGTCAAGGAGCCGCAAGAGATCGATTTAATTACCGTTACTGCCCCTCCCCTCTAACGCATTCGCCGAGTTCGGACAAATTAGCTGACGTACGCCATGACAAAACCCAACCGCCCCCCCCCACACGTGTCGGCCTCTGATTGACCGGTCGACGCGACTGTCTCGGGTGCCGTCACCACTTGTTGCTGAAGAAGCTCCAGGTTGTTTGCATTCCGTGCCTTCCTGCCCCCCACCATACCTTTTCGATCCAGATACACCTGTCTGCCTCACGTGTCTGAATTACCCCAATTGGCAGAGTTCGTGCATGTATATATACCACCCCTGGTCGTCTCGTGTCTCTGCGTGGATTCGACTTCGAAAGTTGAACGAGTTCAAAGCTTGGAAGTGAACAGGAACAGACTCTGACAGAGTTGAAGAAGAGAGAAGATGAAGAAGGCTCAGTTGGAGTTACCAGCGGGGTTCAGGTTCCACCCCACGGACGACGAGCTGGTGAACCATTACCTGATTCGCAGGTGCGCTTCCCAGCCCGTCTCTGTCCCCATCATCGCCGAGATCGATCTCTACAAGTTCGACCCTTGGGACCTTCCAGGTACTTTGACACGCTCCCTCCCTTCCTCTGCTTCTCCAGGCTCTGTTCCTGAACAATTTCTGTTTCTGCTTGTGTTCGTTTTGGTGAATCATCCCATTCTGGGAAGAGGGTCGACAAGTTTTGTCTCTCTTTTGGGTGATTTTGTGGTCAAAATTTCGTTCTTTATTTGGATTTGTCTCTGTAATATCAAATGTATTCATCTAGTCCTTATCTGATGCCTCTAGGGAGGTCCAATGCTCGACAGTTTGAACTTTTCATTTTGAGATGTGGGTCGAAAAAGGGGGTTGATTTCTTCATTTGCTTTCTCGTTGTCAAGGATCAAGCATGATGGTTTGATTGTGATTTTTTACTCTTCAAGATCTCTTGTGAATTTGAGACAATTTGATAGTCTGCTGAGGGTCGTGATTTCTGATGGAGTTTGGCTTGGAATTGCAGAAATGGCTCTGTACGGCGAAAAAGAATGGTACTTCTTTTCTCCGAGGGACCGCAAGTACCCCAACGGCTCACGGCCAAACCGGGCAGCCGGAAACGGGTATTGGAAGGCGACCGGGGCTGATAAGCCGATCGGCCGCCCGAAGACGCTCGGCATAAAGAAGGCCCTAGTGTTTTACGCCGGAAAAGCTCCGAGAGGAGTGAAGACCAATTGGATCATGCACGAGTACCGCCTCGCCAATGTTGATCGATCTGCCGGCAAGAAGAAGAACAACTCGAGGGTAATTACTCTCTACCCATTCTTGTCACTTTTTATGGTGTTCCCGCACATGTAATTTGATGAGCTCGTAAACGAAACTCGATGATTAACATCGATCCCTGCTATTATTGCAGCTTGATGATTGGGTTTTATGCCGAATATACAACAAGAAGGGCAAGATAGAGAAGCATTTCCCCTCCACGTACAATAAACCGGCAGAGTTCCCCGAAATGGAGACCAAGCCACAGATTGTTATGCCAGCGGCGCTGAACCCGTACTCACCTCCCCAATATGGGCATTCGCCAATGACTACGGATCACATGTACATGGACTCGTCGGAGTCGATGCCGAAGCTGCACACGGAGTCTAGCTGCTCGGAGCACGCGGTGTCCCCGGACTTGGCGCACGAGAAGGAAGTGCAGAGCGAGGCGAAGTGGGAAGATTGGAAGAGGGTCCTCGATTTCCAGTTCGGTTCAATGGATGACATCTTGGACGACGCATTCGCGCAAGGACAGTTTCAGTTGGATCAGTTCTCGCCTCTTCAGGACCTGTCCATGTACTTGCAGGAGCCATTTTGAGCAAGTCCGTTGAGAAAACAGAAGTGGGTTTTCTTCTACGGGGGCCTGAAACATTCCATTCATGTTGGTTCAGGTAGAAATTGCATCATCCACTAGCATGGTGATCAATCCAGACAATCTCTGTCTTGGACTAATGCTCATGTGGGGCTACAGACTTAAGAGTTAGTCCTAGGATTATCCTGGGTTTTGCCAGAGAGAAAGAAGCAAGTGTGGTGTATCCAATAGCACAGTGAAAACAATTTGCATCACGACGGACACGGCGGAAGTGCGGCGATCACGACGGGGCTTGGTGGTCAGTTCAGTTGGTGTTTAGAATTGCATTACCTCCGGTCATGTCTTGTGAATACCTGATGAAAGTCTCTAGGGAAATTATTTGCTGTAAAATTGTAGCAAAATTGTTTCAATATTTTATATAGTGAAGATTATTCAAATTTTCATTATCGCGAGTCTTCGTGGCAATTCTATGATTCACCAAGAGATGGATCTTTGGGTCGTAACAGGTCATAATCTTTTCTTGCAAAATATCGTACCACAGAATATTAGAGATTTTACAATCGACGAACGAGATAGACTCTTTATTTCATCCGACAATTATCGAGAGGTTAGGTAGATATTCCTCAAGGTCTTTAGAAACACCCTTCGAAGGTACTCATTGCAGGGGTACTTGCCAAAAAGTGGAGAAAGGTCGAAAGCTGGAAAATGGGATCTATCTTGACTAAGATCATTATTTTTGCCTCCCTTTTTTCGGCTTTCTGTTGAACTTTTAATGCCTATACATCAAGAGATTGCTCAAACTGCAAACATGGGAGTCTGGAACAAGCTTTCTGATCCTGATCTGCTGCTGCTGTTAATTTTTTTTTTCTGTTATTGTATCATCCTCGACGTGTCCCCCGCACATATCTTCCATATAAGGCGAATGCTTTCTCTCTCGGCGTTCTGGCAACCATTGGCCAATGCGAGTTTAGCTCGCATTTGTTGAATGTCAGCAACGGAGCAAGCTGATGCATTCATTTGCGACTAGAAAATTATCAGTAACAGAAACTGGTTATCACAATGAGCAAAGAAAAGAGATTGGTGACAAGTAGCACCAACTGTATCAGGTTCTTCCATAAGCAAGCTGAAGAACGTTCCAGTTGTTGAATTCAAGAGCAATCATGAATGATTACCTATCATTGTGCTAAGGCTTTGCTTATGCCTCGACATAGGCTATAGCCAATAAAGCTAGACACAACGGCGAATGAGAATGGGAGTAAGGTGAATTTCATGTAGAAAAAATGATTAACACCACGGTGAGAGTAGATTCCTTCATTAGCAACTGAACTTACGGCGACTTCTGCTTAGAGTGAATTGAGCCCCACCAGAGTCTTCTTAGGGAGTAGAATCTATTGCTTAGGAGCTCAGAGAAAGGTGGTGAAGCAATATTTTCTTAAGAGAGCAAAGAGGATTGAAATGGCTAGGCGACCATGCCAGCAAAGAATAATAAGGAAGCTGAATCTTCAACTTTTAGAGCTTTGAGAAGCTGCTTGGCTCAACTGTTTGCTAACTTCTCGGTACTTCTGATGATTTCAAGAGCTAATCCAAATGTTTATGATGGCCAATGACACATGAAGCTCCTGGCTTCTTGACATGGCGCAATTCTCCTGGAATGAGAAGGTGGGCTGTCCTGAAATTACCAAGGGAGCACATACAACCTGTATGGTTGAATAGCTTAACAAGTCTGACACGACCAATGATTTATCCAATTTTTTACGCAGACGAAAATCAATACTACAAGGGAAAAGGGAAAAAAGAAGGCATTAATCTTGCAGATCATAGCGTGTTTCCTGTTATGGAGCTGAATAGAAAGCACAACAAGTGCGCTTGTATATTTGAAAAAGGATGGTAGAGTTGTAAAGTTAGGACAGACGAGAAAGAATTCAGAGCATCATGCAATTTCCGCAAGCTAAAGTCACATTACCATAAGAATGCAAGCCATTTCTTGATATAGAGCTATATTGTCAAGTCACTCTTGCAGATCACATACTTTAGAATTCAGTATAATCTACTAACTAGGCATCAATATGGCCATAAGGGCATTTATCTTTAAGATAGAAACTTCATGGTAACTGAAAAGGAATTATAAAAAAGGAAAACAGAGGAAGAAACGAACACGTGCTTATCATCAGGGATTAAAACAGAACTCTCAAGATGACATGCAAGAAAGAAACTACTCTCCAGCGGCCCCCTTTAATTAATATCTAAATCGTTTCTTCTTGTTGCTCGTCCGGCTGCAATTTCAATGTCGGTCCTAGCTGCTACATTCTCTAAAACAAAGTTAGGACAACCACATGCCGGTTGAATAGCGATTACCACCACACAACTCGACTTTCCTTCAGAGATCATATATTATGAACAAATGCATGGTAGTCACACAACCGGAGAGAGAGGCATGACTTAGACCTGTAACTTTCTGAATTTGTTCTCCTTTCCCTCGACGGTGCAACAAGATGCGACTTCAAGCAGAATTTCCTAAACATGGAAACTGACATTCTTAGGGAGGTAAAAGATATCAAGAAGACGAACAACAAGGTCCTTTCCGTGACAAATGGGCCTTTTTAGACAAAAATGCTTTAGCCCAAGAGACCCAATTCCCATCTCTTACACCCATGAAGCTGCATATTTGAAGCCCAACAAACTGATTTCCAAGAATAGAGAAAAGAAAGAAAGAAGAACCGGGATATGGAGAGAGAGAGAGAGAGAGAGAGAGAGTTTTGGTACAAGCTCCTTTGGACATCTTTAACACTTCGGATTAATATCGGTCCGGAGCTCCTGATAAGAAATTGAAGCGTTAATTCATCTAATTGAATATTTTTCTCGGCGGAGTTGTAATTTTTGGATTAGTTTTGATTTTAGGCTACTGGGTTGATTGTAGAGGTTGTCGAGTGTGAAATCATACTGTAAAGAAACTTTAGGTGTCGTGAAATCGTGAGATTTTACATAATTTGAGTTGGGGTTACAGTTCGGTTGGAGTGAAATTTTAATTTTTTTTGTGTAATATCATTTTTTTTTACTGAATAAGCTTAGGTTAGTTTAATCTTAGTTATTTGCTTGATTTTGATATTCAGTTTTCACTTAAGTATTAAGATTTCGAGCTTATTCTTTCAGGGTAGCTTTTATTGTTTGGATTTGCATTTTCAAGTGAGCAATGCTTACCTCTTTTATGATTTGCAAACTCATGTCTTAAAAATAATAGAAAATAGATATATTATGAGTTATGAAAGATGAATCGCATGGTATGATATTTCTTAAAAAGAAAAAAGTAGTGTTTAGAGTAAATTTTGTTGTATAAAGCTGGATAAGACATTTAGGCTGCGTTTGGTCGTTCGGATTTCTAAACAGGATATGATTGGATAGGATAGGATAAGAAATCCTGGGATTTCTTCATATCATGTCCACTGTTTGGTGGACTACGGATTTAAAGTCGGATATGATAATTTTTATTTTTATTTTTTCTATTCATGGGTCCGGAGGAGTCAGTGAAGGAAAAAAAGCCGAGAAATTTTTTTGGTGAAAGCGCACAAGGTATGGGGATGAAGATGACGGCGAGTGGAGCGTAGGGTTTATGGAAAAATAGGCATTAGAAATCCTATCCGGGTCTATCCCACCCCCTCCCCCGGATTTTTTTATCCGGGTTATATCCGGTCTATATCCGACCTTATCCTATCCTGGACCACCACCAAACACAGGATAGGATAAAACATATCCTATCCTGGCTTTTATCCGGTCGACCAAACGCGCCTTAGTGGTACAACTAGTGACATATCCTAGAGGGATGCAAATAGGTTATAATATGGAACTTAATAAATTTTTGCAAAATAAATAGAATCAAGTTGATATATGGAGGTTCAGTTTGATATATGCATGAATAAGCTACTAATATCAAGTCCAGTCTATCTATCAAACAGTATAGATATAAATAGAGAGATAGAAGATTGTGAAACAAATCTTTATAGTGGTTCGGCTTAGATCATGGCTACATTCACTTGCACAAGCTAACAATCATCACCAGCATGGATTCCACTAGTAATCCTTGAGTAGATATAAGAGCAGCTTGCTTCTACTTTTAACCAAAGCTACTTCTACCCTACCTCTACCTGAAGCTTTGTGGATTACACCACCAATCTTAAGAACCACTACAACACTCGTGCTTTTCTTAAAAAAGATTGTAATCAGTGTAAGCACTCTCTGTAACTCACTCACAGTATGTTCCAAAATATAAAGCTTTCTTTATTTTGTAGTTGTATCTTCTTCGTGTAAGTTGATCTTCTTATATAATATTCAATCTCCAAACTAGCCGTTGGACAATCTTCAATAGGATCAATTTAGTTGTTGAAGACAAACAATCAAATGAGTGCATATCTCGCCACCCATATAATCAGTAATTTTGTTGCTTCCACAAATAGAGTCGTTTATATTAGAAAACTAGAAAATAATTCTTGTTATCAAATAATTAATAATTGATTGGATTGTTCATCGAATAATCTTCTAGATTTCCGAAATCGTGACTAGCTGTTAAATCTTTTGACCTGCAAATTAAGTCATAGATATATAATGGTTTTCTTATCAAGATCATACAACCACGTTTTAAACATGTTTTTCCCAAGTAATAGAAGTAGTCAATTCTATTAGCAATTCGTGAGTATATCCAAGCTGCTTGTTTCTATTCAACTTATGACTGTCATCTAATCTTCCTTAGTATTTCACTTATTCAAGACTATATAAACTGTTCATTTTGTCTGGTACCTCCTAGTCTCCACGAACTTCCTGTTTTTCATGACTTTTTCACCTCCATGAAGATCTAGCTATCATCGGCTTTCACTTTATTCTTCAGATACCTCTGATATTGGCAATGTTTATCAACCTTACTCGAGCTTCTATCTTCTGGTCCCCCAAGCAAATTGGCAATCATGGCTCTACCTCGCTCTTTACATATTCATGGCACCTCTAAGTTTTACCGAACTCCTCATTCTATGATTGTTCACCTTCTACTCAGGTACTTCCGGTTTGTAGACACCTCTACTCCAAATGCCTTATTCACCAATGGCAGAGAACTCATAACCTTTAAAAGTCTTGTTAGGACATCATTTGTATAACGACTTGTGCATCTTTCACTTGGTTTACTCAACCATTAAATACATTAGCAGCATTTGATTATTTTGTCTCTTCAAAATATTATAAAGGATTTTTACAACATTCAGTACCCTTTTTGGTTATTTAAAATGACATAGTAAAGTATCTCTTAAAATAGTGTGGGAGTTGATTATTTGTTATAAGGTTTGGAAAATGATATATGAAATGTATTCTTCTTGATGGAAGGAATCACTAAAGGCTATATATATTAATTTGTGGACTTGATTTATGAAATATTTTTTGATTGGTTGGAGGATTGTGTTGATGGTTTTATGCTCTTATAGCTATGATCTGAATCGATTGAAGAGTTCCGATTATGTAATTTTTCTTAGGACTTTCCTCTTTGGGCCAAACCACTGGCTGATATAAGTGGAGACTTACACTAAGGGGGGAACTTGGTAAACCTTGTTACGAGGCATTAACCATGAACATAGTTTGATATTGAACATTATATTGGTAAATGGATTGGACCATTGATATTTGCTTTGTTATTGAAGTGATATAACTCATCTTTGATTTTGTATGCATATGATATACTAGATCTCGATAAATAAATGTGCAAACTAATTGCTCAATCCGCTTAGAATAGACTTGTATTACTCACAGAGCGGTGGGTTGTTCATACAACTCATCTCAAATCTTTGTCAAGTTCTACAGCTACCAACGAATAGAACGAGCGCAGTATCAGCATAGGATTTTTGGAAGTTGGATTTTGATATTAAACGAGATAGTTGTGTATATATGTTTGAAACGATACTTGTTGGATTTAGTATGTTCATCACTAAAGATGGATATGTTCTTTATGGTAGACTTTAGAACTTCTATCTGTTTTCTATTTTACTATATATGTCGATGAATATATATTTTGATAGTAGGTTAATGTTGGTTACCTGCATGGGATTGAATCCTTTGAATTGGAGGATGGCTGAGTCATTTCCTTTATACTTAAGGGTATCAAACTTTTCTATAAAGGAAGTCTCTTGCATAAACACACAAAGGAAAATAAAATGAGTGATTCGAAATGGACTCCTAATCAAGCTGATTATAGAGATTTCTACATGAGTCTTCATCCCACAGACATATGTAAAATGTGATAAACCAACTGAGGGTCGATGCAACAAGTTCATTCTTCCTTCATCAATATAAAGACCAGTCATTTAGGGTGCGCATGATAACCATTCTGTTTCTGTCCAGAACAATTTTTCTGTTCTCGGGAACAAGTTTGGAACAGAAATTCATTTGGTAACACAATTTCATTTTTTTATTTTTTATTTTTGGAACAAATTTCTACTCAAGAAATAGCTTCGGAACAAAAATTAAAAGTAAAAATTTTCTACACAGAAAAAGAAATAATTTCAACAGTAATAATCTTTGGTCTTCACAGTTGACATAAGATAGAAATAGAAATCGTTTGATGCCTTGAGAAGAAACACGAAGGACTCCTCCACCTCTCTTCAACAAAGTTCGGCCAAAAAACCCTAGCACACCGTCGTTCACCTCCACTCCAAATTTTACTCCGTCCACCTCGCCGGCGTGGACTCAGACTTTGTCTTCCTCGCCAGCGTTGCTTCCATCCTCCTTGTCGACCCTCATGAAACAAACGCCCTCATCTCACTGGCTTTCCCATGCAATCCACTCCGAATTTGACTTCGTCCTCTTCGTTGGCGTCGACTCCAACTCCAAATTCCTCGCCTGTGTTGACTCCATCCTCCTCGTCAACCGTCATGGAACAATGCCCTCTTCGACTGCACGAGCTTCCCTTCTTGACGCCTTCGAGTAACTGTGATTGATCTGCTTTCCCACACAATCGGTGTGCTTCCCCTCTTGTCTTGCTCGTGCTATCACTTTGGAGTAGGGATTTTCCATGGTCGCTTGAATAGGGTGTGATTTTTTGTCTTTCGATTAGGGCATTGAAGTTTAATGTTAGGGTCAAAGGCTAGTAGCGTGAGTTTTAGGGTCTTTCTATTAGGGCTTCCTCTTTGTTCTTAATCATGCTCATGACACTCAGGGGTCTGTGCTGCTTATAGCTAATATGCTTCGTTCACAGTATGTACAAATTGTAGATGATGCAATATTGTGTTGAGTTCTCAATTCGACACACATGATTGCCACATGTATATTTTCAAGCCTCTTATAGTAGTATCTCACTAGGAGATCTAGTTCACCTACCCTAGGTGTGGTTTTGCATTGGGGCAGTAATCAAAGATAGTTTTGCTGCTCATTTTAAACTCTCAAAAGAATGATATTTATAAGTTTGTGTTGGCTATTTATTGTGTTACCATTGAAAAATTAGAGCATAACCTCAAACTCTCAAAGTCGTCCTATCAATCGTGCTAGTTTTTAGAAAAAAAATTTCTGGCCACAAAAACCAAAAACAGTAAAAGGGTTCAAACATTAGGATAGCAAAAGATGCATTACTTGGTTCTGCAAGTATAGTTCAATTTTGAACAGAGTTATTTTCATAAACAACATCCAATTGATCTCAAAACTAGTTAGTGAACAATCTGGTCTCAATTAGGAGTGTCAATGGATCGGGTTGGGTCGGGTTTTCATGATACCTGATCCGATCCTAAACCTATAGGGTCGAGTTTGACCCGACCCGAGACCCTTTTCATCATATACCCCAAGAGACGGGTTGAGTCGGGTTGGTCCAGGTCGGGTTTCGGGTTGGGAGAGGAGTGAGAGGGAGATGTTCTCTTTGCCGCTCGCGAAGTACAAAGCCCCCCACCCGGGGATCGGATTGAGGGACGCCGACAGCAAGAGCGACCAGAAGGACCCGTCCTCAACGGCGGCGGCGGTCGTCGTCGAGAGAGGCGCGCCGGAGTAAGGTGGGACTGCCGCCGCTGCCGCCAGTGGGTGGAGGGAGCCATCCACGGCGAGGGCGTAGCCGGAGGCGCGGCAACAGGGTCCACGCAGCAAGCGAGGGTAGGCATTACTGCGGTCTCTTCTTTTCCGTGGAGGAAGGAACAGGTAAAGGATCAAGAGCTTAGAGGAGCAATTGTTGCCGCCGTCGTTGTTGTCACTGTTGTTCGATAGATTTGTGAAGGTGGAGGCCTTAAAACCCGTCGAGGCCGAGGCCCCGGCTACCCCCTCAAACGAAGCAGTAAGCGATCGGAACCCTAGAACAAAGCGAAACACTGTCGCGCCTCAGCAAATCTGTAATAACTACGGCGGAGGCTCAGCAGGAAGGGGAATAAGGGGACGGGTGGGCAGAAAATCTCCGGCTCGCCAGGACACGGCCGTGAGTGCGATGGCGGCGGCGGTTTGGAGGTTTCACGCACCGGAGCAAGATCTCACCATGCGCGGATCTGAGAGGCGCGAGCGCGAAGAGGGAGAGGGAGAGATTTTCATCTATGCTATCTCTTTTTGACACTAATCTTTTGGATTCAGATCCTGGACAACTTTACAAAATTAGCTACAGGAAAGTTGCATTTCCATTCATCAATATAAGCTACAAGATTAGACACTAATCTTTTAGATTCAAATCTTGGACAACTTTACTGAATTAGCTACAAAATGAGCAGTCGGTGACTAGTCGGTTTCAATCCTCTACTAAGCCAATGTTTGACAAAGATATTCTCCAATTTCCTTACGTGCAAATTTGTTTCCGAAAAAAAAAAAGCAGTAGCAGTGAGAAGGGATTTTGTAACATCCCGAATTTTGACCCATTTCCGGGACCAATAAAGTGTATATTAATTCTCGTTTAATTTTAGTGAGTCTCGCCCGGACTTGATCAATCGCGGGATACTAACCCAATGGGAATGGCTAACTAGGAAACGGTACGTGGATCGGGGACCCGATCTCGAATTGAGCACCGATTTCGAGTAACGCCGAGGAAATATTTTGGGCCAATGTGGGCCGATCTTAGGAAGGTGACGGATTCGATTTAGCCAACGACGTACGATCGGATTGTGGGTGATTCTGCACGACCGAAAGTACGCGTGGCGAACAAATCCCGAATTTAATCCGAACGATCGTGACCTCCGGCACTAGTGATAATTCCTCGCGTTCTCCCGAAAATCGAGGCCATCACGACTCGGACAACCCTAGGTCGATACGCGTAACCCCTAAACAGCCGCCCGTTGGTGAGAGACCCTAAAATTCTGAAATGAGCAAATTTGATCGCCAAATTGGATCCGAACTTCGATGTCGAAATTTCGTGGACGTTTACGACTATTTTGCGAGGCCGACATCATTTTGAGTGGCCACACATATTTGGGGTTGGTACGGTTGAAAAATGGAATTTCGACCATGGACTGGAAAATTACCAAAATGCCCATATGCCCTATTTTCATTATTCCGAATTTTGGGCTGAAATTGGAGTTTAATTAACGAAATTAATTGATTAATGCATCAGCCCAATAATTGAGACCAAAGGACCAAAATGCCCTTGCATTATTGGATAGGGAAGATGTAAGCCCTTGGATGAGGGGTAAAATGGTCCAACCCCTTGGATTAGTGACACTTGGATCCCACTCACTCACCTTTGACCAATATTGACCCACTCTCTCTCTCTCTCTTCTAGCCATTTTCGGCCAAGTCCTCCCCATTCTCTCCCCCTTCTTCGCCGGTTCTTTCTTGCCGATCGTGAATCGCCGGAGTGGACCACCGCCGGCCACCGTCCCCGTCGCCGCCGATCACCACCACCCTCATCATTCGACCATCTTCTTTCTCTCCTTCTCCCTCTCCTTCGCCGTCCGTGGCCGCCGTCCGCCGAGTGAGCCGACCGCCGCCTGACCGCCGTCCCCGTCGCCGTTCGCCGCCGGGAAGCCGAGCACGCCGGAGCGCCGATCGCCGCCGTTCCGCGCCGCCGCGTGCCACCCTCACCCCTCGCCTCACCGTCCTTCCCCTGTTCTGGTCGTGAGGACGCCGGCCCAAGCCACCGCCGTTCGTACCGTCGGAACGCCGCCGCCGGTCTTCCCGTCCATCGGCGATTGGCCGCTCGTTCCCGTCGACCTGATTTGGATTAGGCGAGTGATTAATGCCTAAACTTTAATTAGTCTAAAATGCATTTCTAGATAGGTGAATTTAGGGTTTAATTAGATAGAAATGGACTTGATTATGGGCGGTTGAGTACTAAATGATTGTGTGGTATAATTGAGGCGTAATGGGTTAATTTGGAGGTGGATTAGCGTCCTAAATTGGGCTATTTTATGGCTGCCCCTTGTAGAACCGAATTTAATTAATTTGGTTAAGTTGGGGTTCAATTGAATCACCGCCATGATTGCTTGAATTGATTGGTTCAATGCCTAATTGGTGCTTATTAGTGATAAAAAAATGTGATACCGCGTGTGTAGGTTTAGTGGCTGTGAATGATTGGGTAATGGCAGGCCTTGTTGTGCAAGTTTGTGTGCACTAATCGTGTGAACTACATGTCGTGCTGAAATGTATTAAATGGCATAATTGGGCAAGCCGTGGCTGAAATGAACTGTTGAATTGATTGGACATGTTGAATCGCACGTTGATTTGGCCATTTGATGATTATGTGCTCTCGAGAAATTTGGCATTCATTGTACATGGCATTGTCGCCTGAGTGTGAGAATTTCATGGCCAAGCATTCGTGTGTCAAGGAAGGACGTGAGGTGAAATAATTGTGGCCTTCAGGTCGGTTTATTATTGTGGCCTTCGGGTCGGGCCTGCGGGTCGGTTTATTGCTGAAAATGGCCTACGAGTCGGGCCCTAAGCGTTTTTACGCGGGTCGAAATATTTGTTGGCCTTCGGGTTGTGGCCTTCGGGTCGGAATATCTGTTGGCCTTCGGGTCGGTTTATACTGTAAACGAGTTACATGCCAGAGTGCATTGCATGAGCATGCGTGTGGCGTACGCGTGACCAGTGTGTGCGCGTATGTGCCGTGAACATTATTATAAATGCATAACCTGCAGGGTCATTGTACGAGTAATCTGGGTCATGGGCCTAGGTCAATTATTGTGATGTTTATGGTACATTGTTATGCGTGTTTTATTCGCCTGTCAGGAGGTGCATGTTATCCTAGTTTAGGTTTAGGGGTTATTACTTGCTGAGATTCGTCTCACGGTTATTGGAAACCGACATTTCAGACCCCCGGCAGTGAGGATGGCAGAGGCGCCCGTACATTTCGGAGTTCCCCACTTCATCGAGAAGACCATGTCTGTACATCCCGTAGGGGACGGGAATATGTACATTAGATACTATACTTTAGTATGGGTAGATGTTGGGGAGTTAGTATCTGAGACCCATGAGTATGTTGCATGGTGTTATAGAACGTTTAACGGGGAGGAGACCGGACCCCTTCGGACTTTTGATATCCCGTTTAACGGGAAGGGTGAGATTGATCCCCAGTGTCCCGATGGGAATATAGTAGACCTCGGCACCTCAGACGAGGAGGGTATGAGCTCCGATGGCGTTCCTGTGGAGTACGAGGTTGATGAGGTCGAGCCGATGGACATGGGGCCGGATGATGATGAGTTGGAGCAGCCGATGGAGGAGGATCCCGAGCCCGAGGCGATGGACGCAGAGGACGAGCCCGAGGAGGTTGAGTCCGAGTTAGACTCGTTGAATTCTGATGAGGAGCTGCCAGACAGTTCTTCTTTGTCAGAGTCTTCTGGTTCTGACCCGGACTGGGTCCCCTAGGTTGACCTTAGCCTTAGATAGAACGGCTACATCTTTTTTACTGAAGCCGTCTTAGCTCAGTAACCTTTGGCCACTGACCCTTTTTGACCTTAGTGGCCGTTGTTTGCTTTTGGTGGTAGTCTGTACTCCCCGTAAATGGATATTGTATCTACTTTCAATAGCAATGAAATGTATATGTTTTTAATCATATCGATTTCTCGTGCTGTGCTATCCTTGGTTATCTTGTTTATTGTACGGGTGTATATATATATATATATATATATATATATATATATATATATATATATATACGTTGTTTCCGCATGTGTATTGATCTCTGAGCGTTGGGTGTTGGGTCGGCGACGCGTCCTGGGACGTCGCAACAAATTCGACCTACGTTGGGATGCTCACGCTTCGTGGGGTACGGGGCGTGACAGATTTGACTCAAACCTTTTATTTGCCACCACGACACCGCAAAATGAGAACGGAAAACTTGCGCAGACTCACTCCAGCGATCCGACTTGCATGCAATGAGAAGAAATTGAACGTCGACCTTCGATTTGGCACCGCCACACAACGAAATGACAATTTAGGGTTTGCACGAGTCACGATTTGCACGGACTCGCTTCAGTGGGATGACTTGCACGTAATGAGAAGAGATTTGATGCCAGCCTTTGATTTGCCATCACGACACCACGAGGGATGACTCACACGGACTGGCGATCGATGAAGAAGATACCTCAGAGCTTCGATTTGGGGCTCGCACGGACTCGCGATTGACGAAGAAGATACCTCATAGCTTCGATTTGGGGCTCGCACGGACTCGCCCATGATTTAGGGCTCAAAACTTGGGATTTAGGAAAACAAGGAACAAAAAGGATGAAGACGAAGAGAGAATGCAGGTTTGGGGCAAGAGAAGAACGACGCTGATTTGGATTTGTAAATGGTCCAAAATGGCGACGTTTTACATACGTAGAATATGGGCTTATTTATCACGTAGGATAGAGAAACTGTTAAAATAAACCACGTCAGCATTTTTCGTTAGCCTAATTGGACGGAGCTAACGGAAAGACTTAATTACACCAACTTGACAAGTCTTAGGATTTGATTGCACTTTTTGCAAGTTTTAGGATTCGATTGCACTTTCGTAACAAGTTTTAGGACTTCTGGTGCACTTATCCCTAAAAAAAAAAACAAAGCATCACAAGTACGTAAGTCATAGAGTGAAAAATAAGCCAAATATAAATCCAAAGCTTATTTCTCAACATCTACTTAAAGAGATTCAAGAAGTTCACGTCTCCTTTCAAATAAAGATATGATGAAAGCCTCTAGCCAAGTGGCGCTTGCTTTGTTCAATGCTTTGTTGTAAAGATTTTGCTCCAAGTCAGGCATGCCATTTAGGACCGTGACCACAACTCCTATGGAGTAGGGGTCATTGGGTGGTGGGGCATGTGAGGTGATGGAGCCACTTGTTGATTGACCCACCCTGAATTTTATCATATCTTGGATGGCTTTGAAGGTGCCAGAAACATCATTTGTGTTACTCTTTCTCCTTCTCTTGAAATTTGGAATCATATCCAACTTTTGCTTCTCCCGAAGTGGCATAGCAGTCATGTCAGGTGCAAAGACTCCTTCATCATTACGATGTTCATGGAGTTTCTTCGGATCACCTACCACAGCACCACCACCATTGCTGCGGCCACCACCATTGTCACCACCACCACTGCTACCACCAACACCATTGTCTTCCTCCTCCGACACCACTAAGTATTTTGCATTTCCTGTTGCATACTCCCCAGTAGCATATGTATCACTAAACACAATAAACAAATCGGGATATTAAGGAAACTCATCCTTCCGAAATTTAGCCCATTCGCTATTATCCTGCAATTTTCACAATAGCGACATATGTCAGCAACATAATTGAAGCTTACATCTACAATAAGAACAAAATGACCCAAGTAAAGTGATACCTTGATGTGAGACTCCCATACACTTGGATCCATTACAGCAACCGGTTTATTAACATTATCCCATCCAAATCCAGATTCCGAAAGAAGATTTTTAAAACTACCATACTGTCCTTCAGTTTGTTTACCCTATTCTGCAACCGAACTACACTGAACTAAAGTGATGTTTGTATATTGAATTTGGTAAGTATGTTATTCCGCCCTGCTTTGTTGTGGGTATAAGTGGTGCGATTTCCCTTTTTCACCTCTTCTATCAACAAGCTTACAAGCAGATTGATTGGAGGCTCGGTCCACTTTGCCATAAATGCCTCTTTCTGGGATGACATTTAACCTTAACCGATTGAGCATCAAATGAGCCATGTCATATGGTGTACCAATTCAAGCATAGAAGATTTGATGTCAAGAACACATCTATGTAATGTTCAAAAAACTGTTAATAAAACAAAATGCACGAAAAAAATTGAAAGAGACCATCTACATATCATATTGTACAAGCAAGCATATATCATCTTCAAAAGTATCATTCAAAGAAGCATGTTTAAGATTCAAAGTAGAAGCAGAGTTATAGATCAAAGAAGTAGAATTCCAATTGAAGATTCAAAGTGAACTAACTTAGAAGGGATTCTAAAGCATTCGCAAATAAAGAGTAAAATTGAGGCAAAATCATCCATAATGCAGCATAGAATCCATGAGTTTCATGGGTATGGAAGATAAAAAGTTCTGGATTAGTATACAAACTGGTTCTGGTTTTTGTGACCGCCCTTTATTGGAATTACTAATGTTATCTATATTGAGACCATGGGTGTCAATAAAGCCCGCGCCGGCCCGATCCGGACTGGCCCAGCTCGACCCTATCTTAAAATTTTGGATATTTTGGGGTCGGGCTTTAATTTTTTTGGGGTTGGGTTTTAAGGTATGGGTATTGTCAAGTTATGGTTGGATTGAGCCGGGCCGGGCCGGGCCGGCATGGGCTTTTTTGACACCCCTACCTAGGAGTTTGACTTGTGGAATATCTCTCTGCCCGTATCATTCCCTTCTTCTCCCCTGAAACCTCCCACGTTTCCTCGGGTCCTCTCCCTTCTCCTTCTCCAATGGCTCTCATCACGGCTCCATCCTCTCTCTCGTCCAAGTCCCTCCTCCCTCCCTCCCTCCTCACATTCAAGATCTGCCTGCAACCAATCTCTTGTTATTCTCAATTCCTTATTCATAGAAATAAATGCTTTGAATTTGTTTGGACACTTTCTCTGTATTTATTCAACAAAATGCATATGGCTAGAGAACATTGTGATGGTGTAAAATGCCTGGATCGGTAGGGAATGTTGGTTACTTTCTGATGAATTTTAATTATTTAATTGACCATCATTCTGGGGATTGAAGCATTCTTTACCTGATAGTAGTATGAAGAATTCGTTCCGACAGTTAGAAAGGCCTTACAATGTTTTACAACAAGCATGGTCATTAATATCCTTAGAATCTAGATTTGCTTTCTCCAGTTTGTCCCTTTGCCGCATGCACAAATGAAAATATTACCGGGGCATGAGTCTCGGTCTATATTGTTCCATATGATTTGTTTTTAATGGTACTTCTCAATCAATCAACTTATATCTATTCTTCTAATTTAGTGTGGTCATTTTTTCAGAATCTTCAATTGCCAAATCAAAGAATGACGACCAAAAGATTGAGGCTGACAACAACTGAATCAAGTGGAGTAAATCCTAAGGAGGTCGAGTCGCAGCTAACCTGCTATTGTGATCTTAAATCCCCAATTCTCATGGTAAAGACAAGGAAAAATGCAGGAAGAAGGTTCCATGGATGTGCGAAGTTCAATGGTCCAGGTTCCTGCAATTTCTTTATGTGGGTTGATCCGAAGATATCAGATCGAGCAAGGGACATGATAGTCGACCTCCTCAAAAGGAATCAAGCACTGTGTGAATCAAGTCAATCGAGGCGCAACGAGATTGAAGTGGGCTCATTGTTAGCTGAAATTAAGACTCAAAGGGCAAAACATAGATATTTAAAGGAGGAGCTCACACGAGTAAAGAAAGAAAAGATACTAGATCAAATGGCATCTTAGCACCCCTTTATTTGTATCAGAGTCAGTGCCCTATTCAGCATGCCTATTTGTTTTTAGAAGAATTACCAGGTAGAAAAGGTAGACTTGTTCCACCATGAGTGATTCTACTGCTTTTAGCCCACCAGTCACTGTAAATGCCTCTTTAGATTTTCGCACTTCAAATATTTCAAAAATTGACTATCTTTATGAGGTCTCATATCTTAATGAACATAGTAAAATTTCGGAAACTCATCTCCCGCTTATTAATCCGTATTTTGCTTTCGCAAAACCTCCCTCTTTTTCCCCTCTCCGTTCCATCAAACAGCTCATCAAACATACACCCTGAGAAGTTAAGGAATATGTCCGGTCATCCCGATTCGATCAACATCCTTATCCTGCTACCCAGCAAGAACATTTTGTTACCCTCAAGATACCTTCTGATTCTCCACGTCAACGGGTACAGCAAGGTTATACATACCTTCACTTTGGTGCTATCCGTCTTGCTTTATCTTTCCATGGTAGAAAAGGATTACCTGTTGTTGCTCGCATGACCCTTCTGGACACTCGTTTCTTGGATTATCGACATGCCTGTATTGGTACAATCCAGACCACCCTTAATGCCGGAACAGTGTTTGTCACACTATTCCAAATTTTAATATGGCCCTTACGGACCCAAGACTCCTCTTAGCTCTTAATGTTCAGCTATAGCTCACCGAAGCTCCTTAGACTCCTGATTCTATAGCTATTACTTTACACTACCAAATGATATATCGGGTTCAAAATTATGCCATTGATCTTAATTTTCCTGGCACTGTGGATGCTCTTTTCATCTCAGTGGATAATGATCAAACTTCCTGTGTCCATGTACCAAGACAAATTCCTCGGGATCAGCTAGTTAAGTTACTCCCTGCTACTTGGGTAACTAACTATGAAAAACTACATCAAAATTATAGGCCTATCCAGTCCATGGAATCTCAGTTTACAAAAAAGAAAGATGATACGATTGTCATTAAATTTAGTAAGGAAAAGGAAGAAGCCTCTTCTTCTATTTTTCCTACTATTTTTATGATACAACCCTGTCATGCTGATGTTCCTATTGAGGAAGGTGACTCAGATCCGAAGACTATGATCAAGACTTTTGATCAAGAGGGACAACCTATTCATTTTTACCAGGATCCTCAAACAGGACATTGCTTTTGGGGTCTGGATTGTCAATGTTCCCTTTGCATGAGCCCTCCTGATGACGAAGAAGATGACAGACCATCCAAAAAGAAAAAGAAACGGTTCAAGGATAGTCTCTACTAGAGATATCTTGATGGGGATCCTACGGTAGGACCCCTTGGTAAGGATGGAGGAAGATATCAATTTGTGGTTTCATATGGACCACCTTGGCTACAAACTCCTCCTCCAGTTCCTGGACCTTATAAACCTCCTTCACCTCCACAAGCACCATCCATAAAAACTCCACCACAAAAGCCAGTTATTTCATCCTTCTATAAATCGATCCAAAAATGGGTTAGGAAAAATTCCTCTCCTTTGCAATTACCCGAAGCACCCCAGCTTTCATGTGTTTCAAAGCCTGAACCACCGCCAGTACTCCCAGCTGTCTGTATGTTCCAACCCTCGGACTTTTCACCCTTGGAAAGAACAAATTCTAGTGCTCCTTTTCCAGCATTAGAAGAATTTACAGATGCACACCATCGGTTCCGACACATGCCAAAGATTCCAAACCTTACGGATATTGATGATTATGAGAGACAAAAGAAAGTTACTGCTGCCAAAACTGTTATGAATTGGTAGTCAGAAAATGCTCTGGCACAAAATAATGTCCTCAAGACAATTGATACAAAGCTTTCAACTATCCAAGCTTGCCTTGATCATGTCAATCAGAAGGTTGATCAAATGGCTTTGGGTACAAACAAATTGCTTGAGACGTTCCAGAAGAAATTGCAACAGATGGAATCGAGTAAATATATTTCCCATTATTATTTGGAAGACCAGATTGTTGAAATGGAAAAGTTACGTAGGCAAATTAAACTCCTTCAATAAGGCAATTTTGTTCCTACGCTAGACCTATTTTCTCAATCTTGGCATCCAACCCGGATGGAAATCTCTCCTCCAAAAGTCACTTCGATTGCCTCAATCATCACAGAAACACCGAAAGAAGAACGAAGTGATATTGTTACACTTTGAAATAGCATCCGTGAAATGAAGAAACAAAAGAAGATGCAGCAGGAGAAGAAGTCAGAGGTTCCTGGACTTTCCCAGGAACCTCCTTCTTCCCACATGGTTTCAAATCCATTAGAGGCATTTTTGTGAGATCAATGCCAATAGAAGCTGCCGGTTATTGCTACAATCGATCCATTCAGCAAAATACATCTTTTAGCTCTGAAATAGCCTCTTTTTCTTCGGAAGAAACCTCACATTCTGACCCTGAGATACCAAATTTCCCTAAACTTACTATTCTTATGGCCGATCTTCTTGAGGCAGATATGGAATCAAACTCATCTGAACCAGAAATGGGATAAGTACAACGCAAGTGCCATAACTTTTGTACGGAGGACACTTAAGTGCCATAACTTTTTTTTGGCTCACTTGAGTGTCATAACTTTCAAAAAAATGATCACTTAAGTGCCACTTACGAGCTGGTCGTGAGGGCCCGAAACTGCGGCTTTTCCTGCCGAACAATGACCTTCCCGGTGAGGCGAGCACCACCAGCTTGAAGAGGGGGTGTCGGTGAATCATTCCATGGCCTCCATTCGTCTCGAAATTTCTGTTTTAGCCTCCGTTGACGAAAGTAAAAATGCTTCATAGTCACACATTTATCGAGCCGATTTGTGTGACTACGAAGTATTTTTACCTTCGTCAATGGAGGCTAAAACGGAAATTTTGAGATGAACGGAGGCCATGGAATGATTCACCGACACCCCCTCTTTAATCTGGTGATGCTCGCCTCGCCGGGAAGGCCACCGTTTGGCTGGAAAAGCCGCGGTTTCGGGCCCTCACGACCAACCCCTCTGACAAGCTGGTCGTGAGAGCCCGAAACCGCGGCTTTTCCGGTCGAATGGTGACCTTCCCGGCGAGGCGAGCACCACCAGCTTGAAGAGGGGGTGTCGGTGAATCATTCCATGGCCTCCGTTCGTCTCGAAATTTCCGTTTTAGCCTCCGTTGACGAAGGTAAAAATGCTTCGTAGTCACACAAATCGGTTCGATAAATTGTGTGACTATGAAGCATTTTTACCTTCGTCAACGGAGGCTAAAACGGAAATTTCGAGACGAACGGAGGCCATGGAATGATTCACCGACACCCCCTCTTCAAGCTGGTGGTGCTCGCCTCGTCGGGTAGGTCACCGTTCGATCGGAAAAGCCGCGGTTTCGGGCCCTCACGACCAGCTTGTCAGAGGGGTTGGTCATGAGGGCCCGAAACCGCGGCTTTTTCAACCAAACGGTGACCTTCCCGGTGAGGCGAGCACCACTAGCTTGAAGGGGGGGTGTCGGTGAATCATTCCATGGCCTTCGTTCGTCTCGAAATTTCCGTTTTAGCCTCCGTTGACGAAGGTAAAAATGCTTCGTAGTCACATAAATCGGCTCGATAAATGTGTGACTACGAAGCATTTTTACCTTCGTCAACGGAGGCTAAAACGGAAATTTCGAGACAAACGGAGGCCATGAAATGATTCACCGACACCCCCTCTTCAAGCTGGTGGTGCTCGCCTCACCGGGAAGGTCATTGTTCGGCCGGAAAAGCCGCGGTTTCGGGCCCTCACGATCAGCTCGTAAGTGGCACTTAAGTGATCATTTTTTTTTTTTAAAGTTATGGCACTCAAGTGAGCCAAAAAAAAGTTATGGCACTTAAGTGTCCTCCGTATAAAAGTTATAGCACTTGCACTGTACTTATCCCAACCAGAAATAGTAAACATTCATAATGAGAACTCTTGTTCTGGAACTTCGACCTCCAAATACTATTTCACTCTTGATGATATTCCATACACTAAATGACCAGAAAAACTATAGGAGTTCCATGCTTGGCTCAGCACTAGAGCCCTTACCGTTGAAAGTCGATATGATATACTGATTGAGTTCGTCAACGGATTTACTTGTAGCCTCAAGAATTGGCGAAAAACTGTTTCTGATCAAGATCAGATGACGTTCTTACTCCAAACAGATTTTCATTATGTAATCCATGTCATCAACCAATTCTTTATTGGTAAACCATAAGACCTTCTTGAACTCAAAAGGAGAGAGTTTTTTTTTTTATAGAATATGCTACTTTCTATGTCGAAAACACCTCAATAAGCATTTTCATGAAATGCTTAAATTGTTTTATGCTCTTGGAGCCGATCTGAATATGAAGTAGGTATATCTATCTTTTATTCCAAAAGAAATTGGTCAAGTTGTAGAAAGATCCCTTCAGAATAAGTAGCAAATGTCCTGATAGGAGAACTGTAGCAGGAGATACATTTGGCTCTTGAGGACCTCTATATTCGTCAAAAGGCATTCATAAGTTATCTTAAGAGCAATAAAAAGCTTGATAGAGCTTGTCGAAGACCGGAATTAAGAATTAAGTGTCCAAAGAAAGAATGTTGTGATGAACCTTCTTGTAGAGATCGGCATAAAAAGAAAAAACACTTCAAACAATTCTCCCTCAGTCTAGGAAGAAGACGTAAATGACGTTTCTTGAGAAGAAGATGATCCAAACGCGACCAGTCTGGAAGACGTAAGAAATCCAACCGATGTTACATCTGTAACAAAAGATGCCACTTTGCGAAGAATTGTCCTAAGGCCCAAAGAAGAAATTCTCATTTAATCCAGGAGCTTGAAAAAGAAACTGGAATTTCTCTTCAGGAAGATGATGTTGAAAACGTCTTCTCTTTAGAAGATGAACCAACAATACACACCATATGCGTTATCCAGATATGGTCCTAGTCCAGTGACACTGAAGACTCATATGAAGAAGTAGAAAAAGGAGTTTACTCCTTTTCTTCCGAAAATCCAAAATCTCCCACAATTCAAGATCTTTGTGCATACACTCCTTCCACCCTTTCACATTTTCCCATCAAAATCTATCTTTCCAAATACGCTAAACCTATTTCTCGTATAGCCCTTGTAGATATTGGAGCTAGCGCTTCAATGCTTGATACCAAAATTCTTATAGAAAAATACTGGAATTCACACATCCGGTATTTTAATTCTGCTTCTGGAGATACTTTTGCTACAAGAGTCCGAAGCAAACCTATTACCCTTCAGTTCTTCCCACAATGTTCTCTCACCACTAAAATCCTTGGTTCAAACTCACTAGATAAAGACATTATCATTGGATGGGACATCCTGACCCAGATTCCCAAACTTAAAATTTTGTCTAATGGACTCCGGTTCAAAGGACAATTCAAAGAGTTTGTGGACATCCAATGATTTTTTGCCATCCAAATGAATATACTAGATCCTATCATGCAAACACTTCTTGGTGCATCTGCAGAATCTCATTTAGAATTTGTCCTTAAGTGTCCAAACCCTTAATGAAAAAATCCCGACTTTTTCATCCATCTGCCTTTTAAGAAAAATAAAGATATCAATCCCACCAAAGCAACTCATTCAAGGATGAATCTAGACCATTTGATCTTAACACAGAAGGAATGCTCATACTTACTCCATCAAGGATTAATTGAGCCATTTGACTTTTAGTAGTCTTGTGAAGCATTTTTAATGAATAAGCATTATGAGCAAAATAGAGGGAAAATGAGACTGATCATCAATTACCAACCTCTCAATCAATTCCTCCAAGACGATAAGTTTCCATTACCCCATAAGAACTCGTTATTCTCCATTCTAACTCAAGCTAAGGTCTATTCCAAATTCGACCTTAAAGTCAGGTTCTGGCAATTGAGAATACATCCGGATGATAAGCACAAGACTGGGTTTTGCAACCCCAATCGACATTTTCAAAGGACAGTGCTTCCCTTTGGTCTTAAAACTGCTGCTTCATTGTTCCAAAAGGCTATGTGCAGAATCTTCCAGCCTATTTTGGCTAATGCCCAAATTTATATTGATGATATCTTCCTCTACAGTCTCGATGAGGCTTTTCATTGTAAATTGCTAGGTCAATTTGCTGAATTAGTATAGAAATATGGCATTATGCTATCCCAGAAAAGATGATTATTGCACAACGAGAAATTGAATTCCTAGGAATGCATCTTAAGGATGTGTCATATTATCTTGGTCCCGATATTGTTGAAGAATTACAGAAATTTCCTGATGAGAATCTTTCTCTTAAACAGATTCAACAGTTTCTTGGGATAGTTAATTATTATCTTAGAGACTTCGTTCTCAAAATCACCAAATTGGTGAGTCCATTACAACAGATGTTAAAAAAAGATGCTCCTCCATGGGGACTTTAACAGATTAAATTAGTTAGAAGCCTTAAAGAAGTTTTGCAACATCTTCCTCCTCTGCAAATCCCTTCTACTGGGAAGAAAATTTTACGGACGGATGCTAGTGATGAATATTGGGCTGCTGTTCTTTTCGAAGAAATTAATAAAAAGCGTAAAATCTGTGGACACAAAAATGGAAGATTTACGCAAAGCCGGATGTATTATCATTCTACTTTCAAGGAAATCTTGGCGGTAAGGCGTGGCATCAAGAAGTTTGAATTTCATATTATTGGACACCATTTTGTAGTTGAATTATGTCATGCCCCGTACCCAACGAAGCGCGAGCATCCCACGAAAATGGCAGAATTTGTTTGCGACATCCCTGGACGCGTCGCCGACCCAACGCCCCACAAAAAGAGTATTGCACATACGGAAGCAACGTATATAAAAATATATATACACCCGTACAAAATAAACACGTGACCGAAGGTAGCTCAAACAAGAACAACATTATAAAAAATACACTTGTATTGGCCAGGGGAAAACATTTACACTATCCATCGAACCGAGTATACTACAACATTACAATCCTGCTATACAATGCGAGCATCCAAAAGCCTCCGGCACGATCAAAAGGGACAGGTGGCTGGGTTAGCCTAACTACACTATAGGTTGACCTATCTTCCAAAAAAGGTGATTGGTCTAAGCTACTCTACACAGCCCCTAAACTTGCCCTATAGCGATTAGGGGCCATCCTCCACCCCACCATCTCCTGAGTCCTCTGACTCGCACTCCGGAGGAATTACTGGCAACAGTGGTGTAGCCAGCGGCTCCCCTGGAGGCACTATGGGCTGCTCTATAATCGGCTCCTCGGGATTCACGATCTCGCCATCGGGAGGCTTGAGTGCCGAAGGGTCCCCCTCACCTACGCCATCATACGGGGGCTCGAAACTCCTCAATGGCCTGGTCTCCTCTATACCATCTCGAAATGTCCACGCCACGTACGAATAGGGCTTCAGATAAAGTCCACCCTCGTCAACCCAAACCGCACTTGTATGCTTTACATAAGCTTGATCATCTCCTAGAGGATATTCCACCCTCTGATTATCCACGTGACTGGGGATCCCAAATCGAGGAGGCGAGTTTCCTGGGTTCATGGCTGGGGTCTGAAATATTTGGGTTTTAACAACAGTGAGACGAATCTCAGTGAGTAAAACCCTCTAAACCTAAACTAAGCTAACATGCATCCTCCTGACGGGCAATCTACAACAAGCATAGCAATACAATTCACAATTAATCTCTGACCTAGGCCCTCGGGCCCAGATCACTTACCTGACTGACCCTGCATGTTAATCACTTCAATAATATAACCAAGTCACACACGCGAGCACCCTGTTCATACGTACGTAATGCGCATGCTCACGCACAATAGTGTTCATTTCGCATGCCATTCACCGAGTCTCACACACTCGCCAACTGGCCCATGCATTTTTATGCATGCAAATGTCATTATCATGCCATGTTTCATTCCGGCTCACACTGCACACTGGCTCAATGCTCAATTATCAAATTAATACGACCCGCGTAAAACGCATCAGGTCTCTTTCTTAAATCACAACACTTCGTGGCCCGCGTAAAACGCATCTCCGGCCCAGTGTCTCTAGCCTGCTTCAAAGTGCATGAGGCGCAACACCGATCTGGCCCAGTGTCTCTAGCCTGCTTCAAAGTGCATGAGGCGCAACACCGATCTCCTCACGAACCAGAGCCCACGTAAAACGCATCAGGTTGGTCGTCATCCGAACGTACCGGGCATTGTCCCGCGTAAAACGCATCAGGACGGCACACCCCGCGTAACACGCATCAGGGCGAAATGTGATCACACATACACACAGCCAGTTATTATCTGAACCCCGCGTAACACGCATCAGGGCGATTAGGTGATCACATGCTCATGTCAGGGACGCATTCTCACACAATTCTCATCTCATGCCCCATACTCGGCATACAATGCGTGGCCATGCAATGCAATACAATGCAACATGAGCATCAACATAACACAGACACCCGTCACCACACAGTGCCCAATTCACAAACGACGTGCTCACTTGGCCAATTAATACCGTGCGGCCCAATACACAATTCACCATTCGACATTCAATTTAGTCCACCAAATGACCAATCACAGTTCGCACAATTCGGCCACACGAGCACGCAACATGACATAGCACAATTAAGCACAATTCACCCAATAATCAACCAACCCGAGCAATCCCGGCAATTCCACCACATAGATCTCAATTAGCCAATTCCGGCCCGCCAATTCTCCAACGTGGACAGCCACTAGTTGGCGTGTCCTCGGCCTCAACTTCACCTTCGATTCATCCTACAGTCCATCACAATCCTCACATCAATAAACTCCATAAATCAAACCGTCCATTTCCTTTAATTGCTCTAATCGTCAACCCGAACATCCGAATCGTCTAACCCGTCTAGAAAACGCACAATTTGTCCTAATCCGGGCTTAAGAGGTATACTCACCAAATCCTAAGTCACGACGACGAGGAACGGTGGCCGATTACCGGTGGACGGTGGAACCGGCGGCGGCGTTCCCGGCGAGCGGCGACGGCGACGCACGGCGGCGGTCTCGGCGGTCTCCGACGTCCGGCGGCTTCCGGCGTCCTTGGGCAGAGAGAGAGAACAACGGGAGAGAGAGAGAGAGAGAGAAGGAAGGAGAGAGGGAGGATGGGGACGAGAGGATGGTGGTGGTGAGGCGTGGACGGCGGCGGCTCTAAGCTTCGGCGAGCGACGGCGTGGCGGTGGCGGTGGCGATCTGGCGACTCCAAGGCTGAGAGGAAGAGAGAGCACCGACGGTGGAGAGGGAAATCGAGAGAGAGAGAGAGAGAGTGGTGGCCGAATGGAGGGAGTGAGGAGAGAGAGAAGGGTCAAATATGGTCAAATGTGGGGGTTAGTGCATGCCACGTGTCGCCGATCCAAGGGAATTGACCAAAATGCTCTCGATCCAATGGTCCTAATCCAATCTTATCCAATAATGCAAGGGTAAAATAGTCTTTAGCCCCAATAATTAAGCTGAAAATCAATTTCAATTAATCCAATATTATCCCAAAATTCGGAGCTCAAAAATAGGCCAGGGGCAAAACGGTCATTTTTCCGGTCCCGGGTCGAAATTCCATTTTTTGACTGTACCAACCCCAAATGTGTGTGGCCAACATAATATGACGTTGGATTCGCAAAAATAGTTGTACAAGCCCTCGAAAATCGACACCGAAATCCGAGTCTAATTTCGTGACCAAAACTCGCTCAATTTTCAATTTCAGGGTCTCTCACTAACGGGCGACTGTTTAGGGGTTACGCATATCGACCTAGGGTTATCCGATTCATGACGGTTCCGATCATAGAGAGAGAGAGGAATTATCACTAGTTCCAAAGGTCACGATCGTTCGGGTTAAGTTCGGGACTGGTTGGCCACGTGCACTTTTGGTCATGCAGAATCACCTGCGATCCGATTATACATCGTTGGCCTTGGCCAACCCACATCCGTCACTCTTCCTAAGATCGGCCCATGTTGGCCCAAAACATTCCCTCCTCATTTCTCGAGATCGGTGCCCGATTCGCGATCGAGTCCCTGGTCCACATACCGTTTTCCTTTTTAACCATACCCCATTGGTTAGTATCTCGAGAGTGATCAGCTCCGGGCGAGACTTACTAAAATAAAATGCGAAATAATGTCAATTTTATTGATCCTGGAATTACGTCGAAATTCAGGCTGTTACAAATTAGATATGTCATCTTTTTCCCAAATGTTGAAGTTCAAACAAAAGCAAATTCCTTATCCTCAACTCCTCATATGGGCAGATTGGTTCTCAAAATATTCCTTTAAAACCAGGCATATAGCAGGAAAGAAGAATGTGCTTGCTGATTTCTTATCACAGCCAAAAGAATTTGCTGCACCAATTACATCCATAAACATGTATGTGTCTCGAAATCTATTCGGAGGATTTAAACCCACCAAGATGAAACCTTCTTGGCCCAGCAGGCAGTACCCGTCGGAAGTTCCTATATACATTCAAGACAACACCCTTTTTGAAAATCTACCGTCACTAATGTGGAAATATCAACTGCTGATTTTTAGCAGGTATGAAGGATTAAGTCTTAGACCCAGTGGACTGTATCCAAATTATTCTTTCATCCATCCTATCTCCCTCAATCTTAAAGACGAGTTCCCAGAAGAATTCAAGTAGTTTTATTGGTATCTGTTCAATCTTTATACTATAGCCGTTGAGTTTCCAACAACTAGAATTATTTTCATTATTGGCAGAATTCTCTCGGGAGAAAAGAAGTTTAAGCTTTTGGGTGATATGCTTAATTGGCTCAAACCATTGGGACCTTGGAAATATATGTTTCAGGAACAACTTAGAGCCTGTCGAGCTAATCCGGAGTTGTATACAACAGTTCTGTTTCACAGGCCATGGTTTTTTATTTGTCGAAATGGAGACGTGAGTAAAACTCCAGCTGATGTAGGAGTAACTACGTACAAGTGTCAGCCGATTCCAGAGAAGTTTTTCAAAACTCTTCCATGCAAAAACTTTGCACTTCCTCAGGAATATAAAGAGCTCCAGATACTTCTATGCCAATACAACCAAGTGATACCACTAGAAGTATGGCCAACTAGTTCTAGCAACGTGTCTTGGGATCATCCAACTAATCACAGGTATCGGATAGTGATTGATATAGCATTGGGACAATATTATGACATAGATATGCAAGCTAATATGGATGCCGCTGCCTCATCCTTATCATAAGAGGCCACGTCCTCATCCTAAGCCCCTTAGTCACAGGATCCATGGGGAGGTTTATTATCACAATATCCGTATGATTACAGTGAGCTACAACTTGCACTCAGCCTGGGTTTTGACAAAAACAGTCCGTCACTGCAATTAGAAAACTTTCCCCAGCCAAGTATTCCATCATGTTCCGCTAATATTACCTCAAGTTATGTAGACATTTCAAGTACTTCCTATGAGTCTCCACAAAAAAGACAAAAATCTTTAGAACTTAATGAAGACGTGGGAAGACTTCTTAAAGGATACAGGAGACAAAAGGACGGAGATAGTTCGGATAGTTTTGATGATGACAACACCGAAGAACCCATCCATAAATACAACCTTTGAAGACGTACCAAGCGTGTTTGAAAAAAATGGCTCGTTGTTAGGGAAGTTGCTGCAGCAAAGTACCGTTGATCACTGTAGCGGTCACTGTTCATCATTGTTCATCACTGTTTGACACTGTAGTAGTACTGTAGCAGCACTGTAGCAAAAAGGAAAATTATCGTCCGAAAGTTTATTATGAGTCTGTTAGTCGTCTGTCTGTTGTAAAAGTTTTTGTAGTCGTTTGTCAGTTGTAAAATCCTTTGTAGTCAGTCGGAGAGTGTCAAATTATTGATGACTTCTAGAACTTCATCAATAATTAGCTATTTGTCTATGTTTGTGCCTATATAAGGCAATGCTTGTAAAGTTTGGAGTAGAGATATGCTCCCCAGAAAAGCCTTGAGAAATAAAACTTGTGTGCATTATGAGTCCCTAAATTTTTGCCTCTACCTTACTTCCTGATATAATTCTTCAAACAAACATATGTGTGCTGATTAGTCCTGGTAGTATGCTCAGCACTTGCCATGATATGGAACCTGTGCATTATAATTTTGCTACTATAAAGTAGTTATAAGGTGCTAATCAAAATTCGAAGAGGGGTTTTGTGGCTAAAAGGCAGTCCCTTTTATAAAGGCCTGAAGAGCTGTTTATGCATGGGATAGCATACCTGCCACAAGTCTTATCTTCGTTTTCCCTGATTGGCATCTTAGCACCCCTTTGCTAGTATCAGAGCATATGTTGTATCATTGTGTTGGTTATATGTAACATGAGACTTGGTGGGAAGTTTCTAAGTCTTCCATATTAGCCTATTTCTAAGTTTGTGATTTGTAAGTCTAGTTATGGATTAGTGAAATGAACGTGTCCTAATTAGATTTATGGTGCTCCTTATTATGTTCACATTAAGTTGCTTCATGTTTGGAAGAACTCATTCTGCACAACTTTGTAAAGAATCCACTAAGACTTGCACATATGTACTTACGTAAATGAACTCGTTCTGTAGCCAATAAGTATTAGGTATATTGTGACTCAAAAGCCACAAAAATGCATGGGGACTGAGGTATTAAAATGAAGTAACTAAATTGATTTGCTTGGATATCAAAATGATCATTCCTCCATCATCTTATTGGGACATCGAATCTCATATCTACATAATCATAAATAGGGAGTCTACAGAAACAAAAACTTCAAAAACAACATTGCTCAACAAAAAAAATGCAGAAAATACATCAATCCAAGTCTATGAACTTCGATGGTCCTGCAGGTTTGGCCTTCACCTGATTCACAAGTCTAGAGCTTTTCAGCAACACTTTTTTGAGGAAAAGTTGTTAGCGATTGAGATTGGGAGCTCGCCCAAGGGTGTGATAGTGCCTTTGCCTTTATAGCAACATGCTTTCGAGGAAAAGTTGTTCACGATTGAGGTTGGGAGCTTGCCTGAGGCTGTGATGGCGCCTTTGCCTTTGTAGCAACTTGCTTTTGAGGAAAAGTTGTTAACAATTGAAGTTGGGAACTGGCCTGAGGCTATGATGGTGCCTTTGCCTTTGTAGCAATATGCTTTTGAGGATAAGTTGTTAATGATAGAGGTTGTGTGCTGGCTTGGGCTTTTGATGATGCCTTTGTCTTGGAAGCTCTTGCAACTGCTCCTTTGTTCGGTAGGCTCAATAATCTTTCACCAGGCATTCCAAGCTACATAACAATGGACATATTTTAGCTCAAGGAGACAGTGACTTGTTATTATAAAATGTTAAAACATCACTCACATTGAGTATTTGAAGTTTTGTCCTAGGGTTTGTGTACCATTTTCTTCTTCTTCAGTTGTGATTGCTGTTAGAATATGTCTCGAGTTTGAGCTCGTGAACAAACCCGATCTATTAATGGAAAGTCCAAAAATTGAATAATTATGGATATCCATGACCATGTACGACAGAAATTCATATTTCCTGTTCAACGGAGTTCAAGTTGAATATTCCTATTTTGTCTAGATACTAAATTGGCGTGCAAGATTTGTTAGAAAAAAAGGGTAATAGAATTTAAAAAAAAAAAAAGGAAACTCGGACTTGTTGACTGATTGATTGAATTGGGATGTTCACGTGGATTTCTTCTCTCAGCGCTGAAGTCCACAAAGCAAAAGTGGTCCCCTCATGTACATATAAATATTATTTTTTTGATTTTATTGGAGGGGAGCCGAGCAAATTGATCAAGAAGCAAGCCGTTGTTGATGAAGTTGCAGCGTGGTTTTTCTTCGTGTTGTCCATGTCCAGAGAAGTCTTGAAGCGCCGTTTTCTCCGAGTGTCGTGGGTGCCAAATTTCCGAGTGACATCCGTAGGTACTGGGTGCTTGGCAGTGGGTCTTCGAGCAGGGAAGGTTTTGTTCGTGAAATCAGATCAAAGTGTTGAAACCAATTAAATTCTTGTGGTAAGAATTTGTCTATAATTCTTTTGTGAAATTGAGAGATTATTTTGCGAGGAATTGTTGGGCTAAATACTGTGTGAACTATTAGGTGTAATTGGGGACTTGGGAAACGCTAAGAGTGTTTGAGTGACTCAAGTGTGGTTGTAATATCCGCTGTATCACTTGATCTATAATGGAATTCCGTGCTGCTCTCCATGTAGACATAGGTCACTGCGAATGAATCACGTAATTCTGATATCCGATTTATTTTCTTTATTCTATCTATGTTATTGTTCGATCGCTTACTTCCGCAACAATTGCCCTTGCATCTTTTCCTTCTCAGTTGTAGGACTCTTAAACTAAAAAAACATTGAACATAATAATCAAATGACAACACATAAATGCATGGGGATTACTCACTGGGATTTTTTGAGTTCTATTGTAAACTGTTTTACTTGCTTGAGCAGAATAAATTCCTTTTCCTTGATCAATAGTGACTTCGACAAAAGCATTGGCATTGCCACAAACCTGAGCAGAAACATTGGCCTGCCTACCATATTCTGCACTTGCCTCCACATAACCAATGGCCTGGCCTTTAGATCCTCCTTCAATTGTACTTGGTGTTGCTTTAGCTTTAGCCTGAATATATATTCATTGTCATTAAATGTAACATTGACATATACATATATTGCATATCGTAATCACTTGTTTTCTTTTAGTCGTAGAACCAGGTGCATTGGCATTGGCACTCAATGTACATACATTAGCTTGAGCATTGGCCTAAGAAGACATAGCAATAATTAATTGACAATATATTAAGACAACAAACTCAGCATCAACATGAACAAATACCTTTTTCAATAGACATCCATTGCGATTATGTCCAATTGCATTGCAGGTAGAACAAGTCATTTGTTTACCTTCTTTAGTCATTCTATCATCTCTTACAAGCTCAATTGGTGGTTTTTTCTGTTCCATTTTTGCCTTCCAAGCATATGCTTGATTGGTGGGGGTTGAATAGCATCTTTGTTGGTTTTTTTCCAAAACTTTTGTCCTCTCACAGTTGGCATCATGAATTGATAAACACTTAAGTGCTTATCATTATTGAGGCACTTAGCTAGGTAGTCACCTGGATCATTTTGCTTGTGGTGTATTGCACATGTGGCATGACAACATGGCATTCCATCAACATCCCAACCTCTACAAGAACAAGTCTTCAAATTCAAGTCAACCACATATTTGTCACCACCTTCCATAATCTCATATTCTTGATCTCCATTCCATATCAAATGGCAATACCTACTAGCACTTGTATTTTGATTTAACTTATGCACAATCCTTGGACCGTAATTTCTTGTCCACCTAACGCATGCATCCCTTTGACTGTGCTTTCTATTCATAACCATAATTCTAATATCCTCTAGCATACTCATAATGATTTTGCACCTATCTTCGACGCACCTACCAATCAAAGCTTCACAAAGATTATTATCAATAACATCACATTTGATGTTGGTGTCAAAGAAGGCTTGGCACCAGTGTTTTGGCTCGGTTTGGAATAGATCATCACGGCCTTGTGGAGTCATTTCCTTCAACCTCTGTCTATCCACCTTAAAATCTATCATACTAGTACTCTTGGCACATTTTCAAAAATGTTTCATCAATTGTTTCCTTTATATTTTTTACCCCAATTGAAATATATATGCCTTGCACAAATCCTGTGTTCTACACTTGGTAAAAGTTCAACAACTGAAGGGATGAGACCCCGACAAATACATAAGACAAAGGAAAAACATTAAAATCGATCAACATTGCGTAAAATGTCGCAAACAATATCAAGATGAGTGATAATAAAGTATTGCATACCTTTTGTTAGTCACTTATCAAAGCCCAATCACTGCCATTATCCATATCGAGGTCTGACCTCAACAAATCAATAAACTAAGTCCACGTGTCCTTATTCTCAATTTTTACCACTGCCAATGCCACTGGTACATTTGGTTGTTAGCATCCCTTCCTATAGCACACAACAACTCACCATTGATTAAGCCTCTCAAGAAACATCCATCTAGTCCAATGATCTTCCTCCATCCTGCCAAAAATCCTTTCTTGCATAAATCAAAGGAAAAGTAAGCCCTATCAAATAATGGAAGGAAATTTGGTAGAGGCCTTTCAACTTTCATTTTAAAAATGGGCAAAAGAACACTACAAGTGCCATAACTTGTGTACGGCGCTCACTTTAGTGCCATAACTTTTTTTTGGATCACTTTAGTGCTAAAATTTTTGAAAAACGATCACTTAAGTGCTAAAATTTTTGAAAAATGATCATTTAAGTGCCAACTTCGGTGCCGTACACAATTTTTTGCCGGAAATCTGACGTGGCATTTTTTTTATTAATTTCTGAAGCTGACATGGCTCGCCGGAGTCTCGCCGGAGATTGACACTTAAGTGATCGTTTTTCAAAAATTTTACCACTTAAATGATCGTTTTTCAAAAATTTTAGCACTTAAGTGATCGTTTTTCAAAAATTTTAGCACTGAAGTGATCCAAAAAAAAGTTATGACACTTAAATGATCGTTTTTCCTCCGACTTGGCACCAAAGTGATCCGAAAAAAAGTTATGGCATCAAAGTGAGCGCCGTACACAAGTTATGGCACTTATAGTGTCTTTTTGCCTTTAAAAATGCTTGCAGGGGTTGTAGTGTAAAGCTTCGCCAAGTAGTCCCACATCTGTGCATACTTCTTCTTAGGCAAAAGTACACCACAAGTGCCATAACTTGTGTACGGCGATCACTTTGGTGCCATAACTTTTTTTCGGATCACTTTGGTGCCAACTTTTTTGAAAATCGATCACTTTAATGCCAATGCTGACGTGGCTCGCCGGAAATCCGATGTGGCGCTGACACGGCTCGCCGGAGAGGTCCAATCAGCATTAAAAACCAAAAACGACGCCATTTAGCCCGCTGACGTGTATTTTTTTAAAATATTAATTAATTTAAAAAAAAAAGCCCGCAGCGGCGGCGAGGAGCCCTCGCCGCTCTTTGCCGCCGCGCCACCACCGCCGGAAGGGCCGGCGGTGGTGGGCAGTGGTCGGCGAGGTCGCCGGCCCGGCCGGGCCCGACAACCTCACCGACCCCCGCGACCCTCGCCTCGCCTCGCCCGATGAGGGCCGGATCCGGCGAGGCGAGACCTCGCCGTCGCTCGGGTCGTGACGGCGAGGTCTCGCCTCACCCGGGCCGAAGGCGAGGCCGCGCCGTCGCGACCCAAGCGACGGTGAGGTCCCGCCTCACCCAGCGAAGGCAAGGCCGTGCCTCGCCGTCGCAACCCGAGCGACGGCGAGGTCTCGCCTCGCCGGATCCGGCCTCGCCGGGCCCCGGCCAAGGGCCGGCGACCCTCGCTGACCATTGCGCCCACCACCGCCGGCCCTTCCCGGCGGTGGTGGCTTGGCGGCAGCAGCGGCGAGGGCTCCCTCGCCGCTACCGCAACACCTTTTTTGTTTTTTGTTTAATTATTTTAATTATTATTATTTTTCTAAAAATTAAAAAATTGGAAAAAAAGCCACGTAATTTTCGCCATGTACAAATCAGACCATTTTTTTTAATATAAATGCCATGTCAGCTTTTTGGCCGGAATTTTGGCTGGAGTCACTAAAGTGATCGATTTTCCTCCGACTTGGCACCAAAGTGATCCGAAAAAGAGTTATGGCACCAAAGTGATCGCCGTACACAAGTTATGGCACTTGTGGTGTACTTTTGCCCTTCTTCTTATGATTGCCTTGCAATGCCTTCAACACTTTTAGCTTTGTTCTCTTTCATTGGCTCACAGTAACATTCACCCCCAGCCGTTCCTTAACTAGTTTCTTTAACTCCGGTGCACTAATTTTAGGCATTGCAGAAATTAGAGTCATAAAGTGTTTGGCTAAGTAAGCACAATATACTCTCTTATTCTCGAAAGTGATACTGCATATATGCTCATCTATGTGCCTTTTCAAATGGAATGATCAGGTGTTGCTAACAAGAGCGTCATAAATCATCCACTTACAATTGGTTTGCACACACCTCGCTCTGACAAATCTAGTAGTATGCTTGGTGTATTTAATTGCTTTTTGCTCAGCCACTGAATACCTCAAAATTGTATCTTTGAACTCAGCCGCATCCTTTGAACTCAGCTGCATCCTTGAACGTCATGCCAACAACGAATACTGGATTTTTATCATTTTGAATACATGATGGGAACCTACTTCCCCTCCTTGAAAGAACAACATCTTTCTCCTCTTCACTCTCATCATTTGAACTCAAATGAAAACTTTCTTCCTCTTCTAAATTATAATACTCTGCTTCATACCCAGAATCATCCACAAACTAAGGATAAGCTACTAACTCTAATGGTAAGTTAACATCTGATTGGGAAGTACCAGCTGCCTCAATTTTAAACCAAGTTATGAGCCTATGCATCGTTGAATATTCATTTAACTTTGCCCTTGATTCAATCAGTTCAAGATGATCATCGTCACTCAAGTGTTCCACATCCACCAAATTACATGCATTGTCATCATCCTCATCCAGATCCCGATTACTAACCTCAACCCAATTTTTTTCATTATCAGTATTCCCAATTACATTTTTGAACACATTACCAGTATCCTCATTCTCATCCAGATCCCTATCACCAACCTCAACCCAATTCATGTCATCAGGATTTCCGATCACATTTTTGAACACTTTACGAGTTACATTATGAACTCTTTCTACATCCACATCATACAGACCTTCATTTTCTATCTCAGCAATTGTCTCTTCATCATCAACATACTCCACACACAGTTCGATAATTTCAGAATATAGATGATGATAGAAGAGATCTATCACAATAGAGTTATCCTATATATATCTAAGACAATTTTCAACAATACTACCTCTAGGAACTCTGTAATAGAGTTTCTCTATTTTGTACCCACCCAAAGCCTCAATAATTCCAATTATATTAGACAACGAACGCTTGCTTAAATCTATTTCAACAACATTGACCCCTCTACCTGTGTATTCCAACTTGAAATTTACCTCCAAAGAAAACAGTAACATGGACTTTGTTGTTGGCCATTGGACCTGCAAGGGACCAAAAATAAATATCATTTTAGTTTTGAGTAAGAAATTGAGAAGAAAAAGAGATTTCATCTATGCTATCTCTTTTTTACACTAATTTTTTGGATTCAGATCCTTGACAACTTTACAAAATTAGCTACATGAAAGTTGCATTTTCCATCCAGCAATGTAAGCTACAAAATTAGACACTAATTTTTTGGATTCAAATCTTGGATAACTTTACTGAATTAGCTACAAAATGAGCAGTCAGTGACTGGTCGGTTTCAATTCTCTACTAAGCTAATGTTTGGCAAAGATATTCTCTAATATCCTTACTTGCAAATTTGTTTCCGAAATAAAAAAGAAGCAGCAACGAGAAGGGATTTGACTCCAACCTTTGATTTGCCACCACAACACCACGAAATGAGAATGGACAACTTGCGCAGACTCGCTCCAGCGATACGACTTGCACGCAATGAGAAGAAATTGAACGTCGACCTTCGATTTGGCACCGCTACACAACGAAATGACAATTTAGGGTTTGCACAAGTCACAATTTGCACAGACTCGCTTCCGCGGGATGACTTGCACGCAATGAGAAGAGATTTGATGCTGGCCTTCGATTTGCCATCACGAAACTATGAGGGACAATTCACACGGACTGATGATCGACGAAGAAGATATCTCAGAGCTTTGATCTACGGCTTGCAAAGACTTGCGATCGACGAAGAAGATACCTCATAGCTTCGATTTGGGGCTCGCATGAACTCGCATATGATTTAGGGCTCAAAACTTGGGATTTGGGAAAACAAGGAACAAAGAGGACAAAGACGAAGAGAGAACGTAGGTTGGTGCAAGAGGAGAACGACGCTAATTTGGATCTGTAAATGGTCCAAAGTGACGACGTTTTGCATACGAGGAATATGGGCTTTAAATTATTTGCCACGTAGGAAAGAGAAATTGTTAAAATAAGTCACGTTAGCATTTTCCGTTAGCCTAATTGGACGGATTTAATGAAAAGACTTAATTGCACCTACTTGACAAGTTTTAGGACTCAATTTTAGGATTCAATTGCACTTTCGTAACAAGTTTTAGGACTTCTAGTCCACTTATCTCTTTTTTTTATGCAACTTTGATGACGTTGTGGCTGTTGTTGATTGCTATTGGATTCCGTACTTATTTGTTGTGTTTATGTTCTTAGTTTATGTGATGGCATAAGTAATATGAAGGAGGTGAACATAGCGTGAGTAATGACCAAGTAGCATTAGTTGAATAAGTTGAACATGGCCTTGATGATTTTGAACTTGATATTTTGATAGCATCGTTGTGCATGTTTGCATGCGATATATCCATACACGCAAGAGAACCTATTAGGGACAGCGTATTGTCAGGACCAGAATGGGTAAATGAGGTTCTTTATGGACATTCAAATTGAGTATATGAAGTTTTTCGAATGGAGAGACATGTCTTTCTTAACCTTTGTGAATTTATGAAGGCAAGAGGTTAGTTGGAAGATAGTCAATATATTAGGGTGGATAGACAAGTTGGGATCTTCTTATTTATGATTTGTCACAAGAACTCGAATAGAGATTTATGTGAGAGATTTCAACATTCGGGACAAACTATCAGCAAGTACTTTGCTATAGTATTGTAGGCAGTTCTCATACTGGCAAGAGAAAATATCGTACCACCTTCCTTTGATGTTGTCCTAAAGGAGATTCTTATGGATCCCACCCATAAACGTTACTTCAAGGTAGGATTTTCATACATTTCTTTATACCATCAGTTTCATTTTGTTGATAATCTTGTATAACTGGAGTTATTGATGGTACCCATGTTCATGCCTCTGTACCTGTGTCGAAACAAATCCCATTTAGAGGCAGAAAAGGAATTACCACTCAAAATGTAATGTGTGTGTGTTCGTTTGATATAAAATTTACTTTTCTGTATGCTGGTTGGGAAGGCTCTGCCAACGATTGTTGGGTCCTATCGGCGGCATTCGAGAGTCCTCGCTTGGAATTTCCTCGACTATCACCAGGTGTTGTTTGTTCTTCATGAGATAATTTTATTTATAACTATATTTCGGTTGCAAATCATGACCAACATATGAATACCTTGTGATAGGCAAATACTACGAGGTAAATTCTGGTTATGTTGCAACTCCAGGATTTTTGACACCTTTCAAAGGCGAACGGTATCACCTAAATGATTATAGCGGTAGAGCAAGACGGCCAACAACAAGAAGAGAATTGTTCAACTATAGGCATTTTTCACCAAGGATGTCATTGAGAGATCATTTGCGGCATTAAAGAATCGCTTCTTCATTTTGAAACACGTCTCCATTTACAATTCGAAAGCAAGCACGTATTGTAATTGCATGTTGTGCTATCCATAATAACATCCGTGATGAAGACAAGATGGATAAGAACTTTTCCCCATATGGTGATCCGGAGTACCCGTTTGGACCTACATAAGATGAGGTTATAGACAATACATCAACTGGTGAGGGAACCGAGATCAACATGCTTAGGAAAAATATTGCTAATAAGATGGCAAGAGATCATAATATGACGGAGATTCCACGAAATTCTGTTTTCGACTTTTGTAATGTATTTAAATTATTTTGTATTTGATAATTTCCTATGTTGGCTCTTGTAATGTGATGTGATATTCGAGGATCTCCTATGTTGGCTCTTGTAATCTGATGTGGTATTTGATATTTAGTAGAGTTTGAGGATTTGTCATTCTTTCTTTGAGATCAGTAACTTTAAGAACCTCTTATCTTTGTTGCTTTATATATGAGTGTGAAATTGAAGGAGCATCACAAATGCATTTACGTGCTTGTTCTTGTTAAGTTTGCAACATGTGTTTACGCGATGTGAGATGGTCCCGCTCTCTCTCTCTCACCGGCCTTATTTGGGAACTGTTACTCAACCCTATCCTCATTCTTTCGGTCAAGGCTTGTGTTTTCTCTATAAACTCTCAAATGGAAGCTAAAGTTCCATCTTCCCTTGCATGGCAAAAACTTCATTTGAAGAAGTCATGGGATATGCCTGTCTTGCTCCTGTCTTCGATCGAATTTGCGAGAGAGGCTAGGAGGAAACTTCTACTTCATCGAGTTGATCCGATAAAATGGTTTCCGGATGTTGATTGGCCTCATTCGCTTGATGACAATTCCCCTGCCCTGGGTGAACATTGCGAGTCTTCGACTAGAGGGAGACTTCGGATGTATGCTCTTTTTGCTGGTATATTGAAGAATGTATGATTTGTGAGAAGAAAAATTAGTAGTCAATGGTTTCTTTATTGGACATTTTTCGCGAAATCATTTCGAGAGATTTGGTGCTACGAGGGAGTTTTCATATTTTTTTTGGCATCAAATTTGCTCTAGTAGAATTTTTGAAATAGAAATTTTGTGTTGTTATCAAACAAATTTCTGTTCTAAGAAATATAAATTTTATGCTGTTATCAAACGAATTTCTGTTGTAGAAATAGAAATTTTGAGTCGTCATCAAACGCATTCTCCTGCTCAAAAACTCGTCCGGGATAATCTATTTCTGAAATAGTATAGTTATCATTCACGCTCTTACTGCATAGTCACAATTCACGAAAACTTCTGTATCCACTACTATTTCAGGATCTGATCCACTGTTCGATGATGCGGTTAGTAAAATTCGAGCAATCGATGCATCTGAGGAGCTGCTCTAACCAAGAACAGCGTTGCTTTCAGTCTCCCTCTTCAAGAAGTTCTCAACGACCTCGTCATTCTGAGAGTATCCCTTCTCCTTCATGTAGCGAAGCAGCCCGAAGGTTTCGCCTTATTGTGCCAGTTTTGCGTAGCCCTTTAAGGATAGCACCATACGTCACAAAATAAAGTTGCGGTCCTTTGTTAGGCAAAGAACTCAAGAGGACCACTGCAACTTCAAGTTCCCCCTCATCGCCCAAGCAGCTTATAAGGATGTTATAGAGGACGATGTTGACATCGGTTGCAGCGTCTTCCATATGTCCTAACGATTCCATTGCGTTGTTTATCTGTTGATACTTGGCCATGCAACATGGTGGCATGAGTATGCTGATCTACTTGCTGGCCACAAACCAGCATTTTTTAAAACAGCGGATGTGCAACCCGGCGGTTTCTAGTGTCACAAAAGCCACCCATAAGACAGCTATTAGTCACGGCGTCGGGAGAGCACTTCCGGTCATCATACGAAATGCAGTGGCTGCATCGTCCATGCGGATTTGAAGACAATATCCATAGATTAAAGAAGTAAAAGTGACTGCGCTCGGCTCGTGACCTCCTTGGATCATCACACGGAACATGCGCTTTGCCTATGAAAGGATGCCTCAAAGTGCGTCTGTAATTGTATCGAAGGTCTGAACATTAGGCATTTTTCCCCTCTGCACCATCACGCTTAACACTCCACCGGCCTCTTCCCGTCTGCCGCCGCGATCACACAGACCATTGATGATGGAGTGATAAGTGATGACATCCGATTGGGTTCCATCCCAATCGTCTTCTCCAGCAAAACCTTAGCTTTCTTCGATTTGGCTGTGCAGCACAAGCCGTGCATCAAGGGATTGGAAGTAGTCAATTTGGCCGAATGCCGTGGCTAGTCATAGTGTTTACAGAACCGAAAAGCCTCCTCAACGGGTCCTTCCTCACAATAACCATCGATGATCGTACGGTGAGTGATCGCATTCGCCCTGCAGCCTCTATCTTCGAAGTCCCTCGGCAGTCAAACGGCTCTTGCAGCATCGCCCAATCTGCACATTCCCTTCAATATATGACCCCACACGTGATCACATCGGCCTCTCGTCCTTTGCCCACCCACTTTGTCCGCCAAGATCACGGCTCGAGCAACTTTGTTCTCTCCACAGAGCCCATTGATTCGAGTGTTCGAGCTCACCGAATTCGGTTCAAATCCGAATGTGAACATCCTTCTTAAGACAGAGAGAACCCATGATCAGACCTTTTCAACTGACACCGGCCATTGCTCAAGACGTCGAGAACATAACTGTCACGGGACTATGCCACATCGAATCCGTGCGCTCGATCATGTTGACAACGGCAGAGAAACGCTTCATCCTAACCAAAACCCCGAAGGGTCGGGCGAAACAGACAATCGAAGGCAAAGGGTCCATGCGAATCATTCCATTGAAGTAAATTCAAAGCATCTTCCACTTGTACGAATCCACCATTTCGGCGCATTGGTTCATCGCAAAGGCCAAGAATCCAGATCCACTCAGTAAAGTATGAGAGGTGCGTGCGAGATTGCAAGTGAAGTGGAGAAGAAGGCCACAAGAACAAAATCTCTGCTCCACATAATGGATTGCTTTGAATTTCGACATTCAATCGACTTATTTCTCTACACGTAATTGTTACATGGTGCGCTGTCACACAAAATGCTTTCTCTAAGCTTGTCTAATCATTCCGATCATGTAGCATAATATTTTTCACTTTTGATCTTTGCATTTATGTTCTTTTACGATTAAAGTTCTTGTATTTTTAATTTACGAAACCAAATCCTCAAACTTGTGTTATTTTTCTAATCGGATCCCTGCAATTCCAGATCAAGTCAATCGAATCTCCGTAACAATCCGATGTTGAAAACTCAAATTGGAGTATTTAGTTAAGAAATGTCATCGTTCGAGGTCT
Source organism: Syzygium oleosum (assembly GCF_021117445.2). NCBI lineage: Eukaryota > Viridiplantae > Streptophyta > Magnoliopsida > Myrtales > Myrtaceae > Syzygium > Syzygium oleosum. The sequence goes on along the minus strand of NW_026607510.1, from coordinate 1,343,445 downwards.
TCTGATTGAGATATTAGTTTTCAAGATTTTTAGTCTCGCACATTAGTTGATACTCTAGTGAGACTCTCATCGACTTCGACGGACGTGTAAACTTATATGATCCACGAATTCGAGCATAATTGCAAGACCACAAATTACATTTTGGTGCAATAATTAATAACAACAACCTCAATTTACTAGAAAAAAAAAAACATGTGTGTTTATTAATTTATCTACTTTTATGCTACTTTTAGTTCCACCTGGACTATAAAACAAAAAAAAAGATGGCATCCATCATGACACGGGCCAGTCAAATCTCCACATGCTGAGCAGGTTAGTCAACCATGAGCGGCCGCACCGATTTCATGCAAACCAAAACTTGGGTACAACATCGTTGACTCTTGCAGGTGTCGATATTTGAATGTGTACCAAGAAAATAGGAAACAATGATTTCTTGAGGAATTAAAATAACGATGTTGGAGCAAACCAAGCACGACTTTCGGACAAATTGAGAGTGATTTCATTTTGCTTTTGTCGTCTTTCTTGATTCAACTCGATCTTGGTGGAGAGGGTCATACTGGTTCAGCTTGACTCCTCGAGAGTATCTTTTGAGTGAGTGAGTGGCCAACCCATTATTTTAATTGATGGGTTGATTGTATCGATTGCCCATGAATCGGCCAAAGTATCCCACCTCGCTCCTCAATAGCAAGGGTGTGCATCAATCCCGGTTCAACCCGGAAACTAGATAGGACCGTAATGGACGTTTCTGGGTGGTTCCCGAGGTGATCGGTCCGATTATCGAATCCAAAAATTTGGAATTTGGAACATTCGGTCCGGTTCCCGGTGTATATGGAACCGGACTAGACCGACGGACCGATCAAGATTTCTTAAATTTTTTTTATTATAAAGCAAACCCTAATCAGTAAATTAGTTTTTCTTTTAATATTAAGAAACTCCCACTAGTAGAAAATAAAAGAACAAAAAAGAAGAAGACGACGTCACAGGTTTCGGAATCGACCTTGAGATCGGACCGGATTAGTCAGTCCAATATGATCCGATTCCCAGATCGGGTGAGCCGATTCCCAATTCCACAAACGGCTAACCAACCTTGCTAGGTCCGATTCCAGGTTCTCAACTTGAGCATTCTAACACGGTATTAGAGTCAGAATCTATTTTAATCTATCTGTCGCACCATTCCTAATCCGACTTACAAGTGAAAGAAGGTGTCATATTATATCTTATATTTATATGCGTGTGAAGAATCATTTCATTTTGCCCACTATTAGATGCAATTAGACTTAAAAGATGTGGGGACAAGAAATTTATGTTAAATTTTATTAATCACAATAAATTGTTAATGCGAAAAAATAGGGTCCACCAATGGTTGCACTCCTATTTCTAAATTTAGTCAACCAAAGCCAAAAGCGTATGAAAAGATGGCGCCTGCCTTCACAACTAGAGTCAACATATGGAAAAGGCAGAAGTGTATTTTTAAAATACAGTCAACTGAATTTATCATTTTAACTGTCCAATTAAAACCTAACCAAAAAAAAGAAAACTGTCCAATTAAACATTTTGTACTAAAATCCTAAGCAAAATTTATTTAATTCCGTTGAATCGATGGAGAAAGCTGGCCATCTTTGAACGATTTAGGTCCAAAGCACGACAAAAATGCGTCCTATTGGACTCAAACCTAATAAGATGAAACATAAATAAGAAGCACCTTTTACAGCATTAATTTATGGACTTCACGATTAATTTAATTGCTCCATTGGCGCAATGGGCCATATAAGATGCGAGTCAAAATTGATTGTTTCTAATATGAGAAGTATCGCATTTTCGGGCATTTAAAATAGTAATAATACACGTAGTGGAAATTCAACCTACTCGGATATATTCTTAGACGAAATTAACAATGTTTTACTTTAAAAGGGATTGAATCGAACCGAAACAATAAAATGAAGCATAATATTGCATCATACTAAATTCTAAAGGGTTAATAACACGAAAAACATAAACTGGTACACATGTGACAAATTTACCAAAAACTAATTTTTTGGCTACCAAAAACCCCAAACTGGTATACTTGTAACAATTTTACCCTTTGTTAGTTTCCGTTAAATTTTACCATCAAATTTCTGAATTAAATGATACGTGGCAGTTGACGGGCGTACTGGTTTGGGGTTTTATCCATCTGTTTGTCATAGATAAATCAATTTATGATTTTTCGTGATATTAATCCAATTTAACGGAGCGAAAATTTGTCACAAGTGTATCGGTTTGGGTTTTGTGGTGGTAAAAAAATTAGTTTTGAGTAAATTTGTCACGTGTGTACTAGAGATTTTCCATGGTATTAATCCAATTCTAAATATTTGGCAAGAGTCAAGCCAATTAGACTATTACTAAACATTCTTTAAAAATTAGACAAATTCCGTTTATTTTTGGGATAATTTTCCTATATTTCCACCTACTACTGCCAACTAGAATCCTCACATGTTGCTAAGGGGCTCCTAATCTGATTAATGAAGACAGTCATGTGCTTGTGGTATGGTGTACCTCACCTCAATTTGTGGCAAAAATCAAATCCTTTGAGGACAAAATTACAATCTTATCCTTATGGGCACTTTGGACTTTTCAATGGTGTGCCCAAAGCAAGATGTTGGATTTCCATTTTTAAATTTTAATTTCCGCAAATATAATTTCCACGGGAGTTGAGAAATTCAAGAGAAAGTTATATTGTAGGCTAAAAAGTTATCTTCCAAAACTACCCCCGCCCTTATTTATTTCCCATGTAAATGGTTTGAAATTTTTCGCCCTCCTTACCCTCATCCTCTAATCCCCTCTCATTCCTCCTTTTTTATTTCTATTTGTAAATCTTCAATTAATTTTTTTTTTCTGTTTCGTGATTCACTTTTAGCACGACTTTATTTTGAGTTTCAAAGCGTTCCATCGGCTTATTAACAATCACACGGGTGAAAAAAATTATTAGAAAAAAGGATTAATATCAGGAAAAATCTCAAACTGATATACCCGAGATAAATTTACTCTCCGTTAGTTTCCATTAAATTTTACCGACAAATTGCTGAGTTGGATAACACGTAACAGTTGACGATTGGCGGGTGTACTAGTTTCGGGTTTTATCCCTCCGTTTGTCACATGTTTATGCATTTGTGATTTTTCATGGTATTAATCCAATTTTATGGATGGTAAATTTGTCGTAAGTGTACCAATTTGGAATTTTTGGTGGTCAAAAAATTAGTTTAGGGTAAATTTGTCACAGGTGTATCAGTTTGAGATTTTTTATGGTAAAAATATTAGTTTGAGGTAAATCTGTCATATGTACACCGGTTTAGGGCTTTTTTGTGGTATTAACTCCAGAAAAAAAAAATCACCTCGAACTTTTCCGTCCATTAAAAGTTGAAAACTCCGACGTGGAGGACGATGACAACGAGTTTCAAGACTAAAATACACGGAATGAAAGTTTCAGGATGCAAGTGCCGGACCGACACGAGCTTTAAAACTCCGACATCGTGTAAACTCATACCTACGTCACGTAAATTCTTTTACCTAGATAAAAAAAATGTGCTAACTCCTCATTAGGAAAATAAAAATAAAAAAAAATGAAAAAATGAAAGTACACCGCTATGGGCACTCCAAGTCAACGAAATCACCGAGAAAAACCAAATTTGGGCAAACCGGGTAGCCGCGCGCCACGTGACCCACCCCTCTTCCCCCACGTGACCCCCTCATCTCTCTCTCTCTGTTCTGCGGGTGTCGTAGCAATGTTATTTGTTGGGTAGAAAGTGGTAGTTAGCCTCCTCTGCTCTGTCTCTGTCTCTGTCTCTGACTCCGTCCTCCTCTGCCTATTTAAATCCCCGCCTCTCCCTCTCCTCCACTTCCATTCCTCCCCACCACCACCAGCGCCGGAGAGCAGCAGCAGCAGAGCTCGCGCTTCCCGTCGGCGAGCGGCGCCCCTGCGAATTCAGGTCACGACCCGCCTCTCGTTTTCTGGAATCTGCTGCGGCGCCGCGTCCCCCCCCCCCCCCCTGTTTGATCCCGTCTCGCTTGTCCTGTTCCGAGTTAGATCCGTCGTCGAGTGCGTTGCGGTCGTGCGCTGATGTTCTGTCTCGTGTCCGATCGCTGAAACGAGCGGGCTCCCTCGATTCGTCGATGTTTCCCGAGGCGGGCGGGGCGGGGGATGCTCTCCCTTGTCGTTTCCGCGGCGGGATTTATGTCCCGCGGTTTGGTCGAGTGTATATATTGAGCGCGAGATCTCGCTCTTTTCTTGGTGCGGGGATTCGTGGGTTTTTCATTGACCCTTCTGCTTGTTTTCCGCGCAGTCGCATACTGGGTCGAGTTGAGAGAGATCCCGTATCGTAAGTCTTGAGTCTGATGTGAAAGTTCTGATTTTGAGAACGCTTGTGGGTGTTCTCTGGATCGAGCTCGACCTTGTTTCGCTCGTTTCTGATGATTTCGTGTTTGGTTAATGATAATCTGATGTGGGTGTGATTGGCAATTCGTGTTTGTTCCGGAAAGAGGAAGTTGCTAACATTTGTCGCGCTTCCGGCTCATGTCAACACGCATTTTCAGCGTAGCATTGCTTCTTTTGTCATGTCATGTGCTCAATCCTTTTGGAGAAGTGCCCTGACCTTGTTGACATCTTATTATGACGTATCGGTCGCTTGTTGTTCTAGAGAGTGATGACTGTAATTCGTGCAGGTGTTGTTGATTCGACGCCATGGCCACCGGACAACTGTTCTCCCGCACCACTCAGGCTCTGTTCTACAATTACAAGCAACTTCCTATCCAGCGGATGCTTGACTTTGACTTCCTTTGCGGTGTGTTGGAAAACTTGAGCTGCTTTTCTTTTTCCTAGATGCATCTTTTCTCGGGATGTTCTCGGGGACGTTCTTTGTATGTAGCAGCTATTGATATTATTCCGAATTTCATGTTTTGATAAGGCCGGGAAACCCCATCAGTTGCTGGTATTATCAATCCCGGTTCTGAAGGATTCCAGAAACTGTTTTTTGGCCAGGAGGAAATTGCCATCCCAGTTCATTCAACGTACGTCAATCTCTTGCTCCCCTCTCTCTTTTCCCTCATAGGACCCATAACTCTTGGAACAGGGTTTAATTTGCTTCCTTATTAGTACAATGATACTATAAAACAAATGAAAGAAACAAAGATCCTTTTGTTTTTCCCAAAGTAACTTGGTTTTGCATTAAATGATGGTAAAACATACATAGATTCTCTAGAAATAGTACATAACCTCACTAATCAGAACTACTATTTGCTGCTAATACTAGGCTTTTTTACATGAGCTTTTGCAAAAATGGAAGGTAAAAGTGGAACTTCATTTCCTTGGCCTACAAGATCACATGCTATACAATTTAATCTTGATAACTGAACCAGATTGATGAAGTTAAAGATGAATAAGTTCGCTGCAATGTGTGCCAAGGATGCTTCTGCCCATCAAGCAGACCCTCCTAACCCATCACAATGCTTTAGAATGATTAGTTTAACATCCATGTTGGATGCATCGGATTATAGAAACCACCTGGACATTACAGCCCAAACACGATGACTGCATTTTCTCAAGTGTGCACCTTACAAATTGTCTTATTATTCTTGCAGTGTTGAAGCAGCCTGTGCAACACATCCTACTGCTGATGTTTTTATCAACTTCGCTTCATATAGGAGGTAAGTGCTGATTATCTAAGCGTTAACTCTGCTTGCTGGAATCCTTGTGTGGAGTCTAACTATTATCACCTTGTTGTGCCTTTAGCGCTGCTGCTTCATCAATGGCTGCACTAAAACAGCCAACTATCAGAGTTGTAGCCATAATAGCTGAAGGTGTTCCGGAGTCAGATACCAAACAGCTAATTGCATATGCACGTGCAAACAACAAGGTGAGAAAAAACCTAAAACAGTTGGACTTTATGATCGAGAAGGCAGCAGACACCTAGAATGTGAAAGCATCTGGAGACGATCGTGTTACTTTTCAAATGATGCAAACATTTAAATGACTCAGCTTCTGATTCTGGTGGTATTGCAGGTTGTTATTGGCCCTGCAACTGTTGGAGGCATTCAAGCTGGGGCTTTCAAAATTGGAGACACTGCTGGGACAATCGACAACATCATTCATTGCAAGCTGTACAGACCTGGATCTGTTGGTTTTGTCTCTAAGTCTGTACGTATTCATGCCTTTTGCACTCTCCTTCATAATCACACTTCAGTCATGTTGAAGCAACATGTGGACATTATTAACATGAGAAGTAGGGCTTCAAATAGTATTCTGTTGCTTGCGAAGCAGTATGCTTAGCACAAACAAAGTGACAAGTGTGATCTGCTTTTAATTGTGTAAGAATGTGGTGTTAGTTATCATCAGAATATTTGGCTGATGAATAAATTCTCAATGTGATGTCCTATCCTATGAATTTTCGTTCAAAACTTATTGGGTAAATAGAATTCTACGTAGATTGATTGTTGGCAATTTTCATCAATTGTTTGCTTCTTTATTTGCAGGGTGGCATGTCTAATGAACTTTACAACACTATTGCCCGCGTTACTGATGGAATATACGAAGGTTTGGAGATCTGCTTCTATCTTCCATGGAATGTACCATAATGTGGACTATCTTAAATTCAAAAATTGACTGATCTCTGTCCTTCTCTAGGTATTGCTATTGGAGGAGACGTCTTCCCTGGTTCCACTCTCTCTGATCATGTTTTGAGGTTTAACAACATTCCCCAGGTATATGGTCTTTCTGTTTGCTTCATAGGAGTTTTTTGCTTTATACTTCCCTTGGATGATAGAGCAGCATATATCATGTTCTGTTAATGTTAATTGCAAGATCATACTAATGATTGTGCAGCCAGTTTGTTCGGCTTTTACTCGCATATTTAGTTCATCGATATTGCTGTTTAAGCAATTCATAGCATTGCAAGAGTTCATTCCCTCATATGATCATCAATCTGTGTCAGGTTAAGATGATGGTTGTACTCGGGGAGCTTGGTGGCAGAGATGAGTACTCCTTAGTTGAAGCCTTAAAGCAGGGTAAAGTTAATAAACCAGTGGTGGCATGGGTTAGTGGAACTTGTGCGCGCCTCTTCAAGTCGGAAGTGCAGTTTGGTCATGCTGTAAGCGACTACGTGGCTCCTGATATGTCTAGATTCTGTAAGTTTAGTCGGATCAACCTTTCTTACTTTTTTTGTTTCATCTCAGGGGGCAAAGAGTGGTGGGGAGATGGAGTCGGCGCAAGCAAAGAATCAAGCACTAAGGGATGCTGGTGCAGTTGTTCCGACATCATATGAAGCTTTTGAGACTGTAATCAGGGAAACATTTGAGAAGCTGGTTAGTGTTTCACTGTTTCTTTGTAAACTATGCAGTAATATCAGATCACTGACATATATTTTGTGAACTACAAAATTTGCATTAACTGACCATTCCTAGAGGCTAGAGCACTAAGAGCAGGCCACATAGTGCTTGGCCTGCTTGCTTAGAATAAGACCTGTGACCGAGATCTTGGCTTCCTTGATGCTTACTGCTGATCCTCTTTCAGGTTGAGGAAGGGAAGATCACACCAGTTAAGGAAACCACACCTCCACAAATTCCTGAGGACCTTAACACAGCAATTAAGAGCGGGAAAGTTCGGGCTCCCACCCACATTATTTCCACCATCTCTGACGACAGAGGTTGAACCATAGCTATTTATTAATTGAACGAAGTGTTTTAGGTGCTAAATGGAGCAAGAAATGAGTAATCACTTGCACTATATTTATCTGTTATGCACTTGCAGGTGAAGAGCCATGCTATGCTGGTGTGCCGATGTCTTCCATTGTTGAACAGGGATTAGGCGTGGGTGATGTCATCTCTCTCTTATGGTTTAAACGCAGTCTTCCTCGATATTGCACAAAGTTCATTGAGGCAAGTTCCTTATCCATGAATTTAGGAGAAAAATACCCAATTGGTCAAGGTGTTGATGTTGTCTAAAGATTCTCACAAATTCTGTCTTCTCTTTGTCTATCTTGTGCATTTTTCATCTTGAACTTGCTGAACGACTACTATATTCCAAGGCATAGAAACGGTGCATCCTTATGACTAATGCATCTGACTTTGGCCAGATATGCATCATGTTGTGTGCCGACCATGGTCCCTGTGTCTCTGGGGCCCACAACACCATAGTCACGGCAAGAGCTGGGAAAGACCTCGTTTCCTGCCTCGTGTCAGGTGAGCATTATTGCCATCTTTTTGCCAATTGCAATAGGTTCTTAATAGCTGCTTTTACTAAGTGGTAAATGATCCTTAAACAGGTTTGCTCACAATTGGTCCTCGTTTTGGTGGAGCAATTGATGATGCCGCCAGATACTTCAAGGATGCTTATGACAGGGTAAGATAGTTCAGACGAATTAAGGTGCCTTAGTGAGTGCTTTTGTAGTGGTAAAACATGTGATGGTTACGCAGTATGTCTCTTCAGGGTCTCACTCCTTATGAGTTCGTTGAGTCGATGAAAAAGAAAGGCATCCGTGTGCCTGGAATTGGACATAGGTATGCCATGCTCCTAATTTTCCAAATACTTGTCATGCATTTCGTCCATTAAGCAACTTGTAATTGGAATTTGTTGCTTCTTTGTCAAAAAGGATCAAGAGAGGAGACAACAGAGATAAGAGAGTTGAGCTGCTCCAATTGTTTGCACGAACTAATTTCCCTTCAGTGAAGTACATGGAGTATGCTGTCCAAGTTGAAACTTACACCCTCTCAAAGGCAAACAATTTGGTCCTTAATGTAGATGGTGCTATCGGATCCCTCTTTTTGGATCTCCTCGCTGGAAGTGGAATGTTCACCAAGCAAGAGATTGATGAGATTGTTGAGATTGGATATTTGAATGGGTTGTTTGTGCTGGCACGTGCTGTTGGTTTAATTGGGTAAGCAGGATTACAATTTGAAATAACTCTGTTCTGGCCTATATTTCATATGCTTGTCTAGGTGTGTCCTATACGATGGGTCTGCATTGAGCATATCCTATATAATTTTGTTGGCGTCCGTGACATGATTGAAACCTCTTGAACCAATTGAGGAAGAACATATTTGATAGAAAGGATGAAGGTAAAGTTGTAAGTTAGACACACGGGGTGGTTATCTCCGACCTCTGCATATTTTATGACCCTATTCTTACCTTTGCGATCTATTACTATTACTAGTGCTTATTGCTGCATCATTGTGATTCTTGATTTACTTCCGTCCATTTTTAAAGACAATTAAACAGAACTTCGTGGCCTTTTACTATCAAATGGTGTTGAATTCTATTGCTCAGGCACTGACAATCACCCAGGTTAAGGATTGTAGGGAGATAGAGGTTTTTTATCTTGAATGTGCTTCTGTTTCATTTGTTAGTATCTTTATATTGCATCATAAGAATTTATCTAACTGAGAATCTTGCTTCGATCTCAGGCACACCTTCGACCAGAAGAGATTGAAACAGCCTCTGTACCGCCACCCATGGGAGGATGTTCTCTACACCAAGTGATGTCACATTGACCACCGGGTGCACTGACCAAATTGTCATCTTCAAGCTATTTCCCTTCTCCAAAAAAGTACTTAGCCATTAGATTATCATTCGTACGCAGTGGAAGGCTTCACACCGTCATTCTTGAGTTCCATTCAGAAGTAGATGGACAGAGAATTCTCTCTTGATTATTTTTTTCGATGTTGTCCAATTTTATGTTATTGCTGATCATAAAAGTATAGAGGACTCGGTCGAAGCGCACATCTCGACCTATGTAAAAGCTTGAGTCATAATGTACTCATTTCTTACTGTAAGAGGAAGGACATGAGGCTAAGTTCAGTTCAATAGAGCGTGCTGTGAGGTATTATGGTTGTAAGCTTTAAGTGATACTTGTGATTTTCTGCTTGTGTAAGCGAGTGCTTTGTTCGGACGCGACTGCTTGGAAACAATAAAGAAGTTATCCATCGCACAATTCAATTTCAGTGGTCTCTGAGTTAATGTGACTTTCCAATATCAATTTGCATCTGGTGACTAAGGATGCATAATTTTGAGATACTGGAAAAAGTATACTTTTCGTACCTGTACTTTAACGCCTTTTTTATTCGAGTTTTAGTACTTTTAATTTTTTTAGTCAAGAAGTCATAGTTTCATGCATTTTCTAATCAAGTTCTCCCCCCCCCCACTCCCCCGATCACCAAATTCGGCCGAACCCAGTTGATGTAGTGGCTCGACAACGTTGTAGCGTCTCATAGATAAAATTTAGTCAATATGGATGCCGGCATTGGCTAATTTTATCCACATCATACTCTGACTTGCCTACATTGGATAAAATTCTGCGCAAGCGTTCATGTGGTGTCTGCATATTTCATGGTATAATATTTTGGCATCATCCAATGGTCACTGTTCGAGAGGATAATAATTGTCTTATTATGTTTAATGAAGGAATTACAATAAATATATATATGCGACATAATATTATAATTCTACACTCATTATCATATTTCTTAACATTCCCTCTCAAGTTGGGACGTAGATATCAAATAGTCACAACTTGTTACATTAAAAACTGACCCCATTCCCCGTAGAGATTTAGTAAAAATATCTGCCAGTTGATTCACCGCCCTTGCATGTTGAAGAATGATCTTCCCCTTCTGGACTTTTTGTCGTATAAAGTGACAATCAACCTCACTGTGTTTGGTTCGCTCATGAAAGACATGATTATTTGCAATATAAATAACTGATCGATTATCACAATATAATATCGATGGATCTGATGTTGACATATCAATTTCTGACAATAACATCCTCAACTAGAGCAATTCATTTGTCGCATATGTCATAACTCTATATTCTGCTTCAGCACTTGATTGAGAAATCACACGTTGTTTCTTACTCATCCCGGCAACTAAATTACCTTCAAGAAATACGCAATACCCTGATGTAGATCTCCTGTCAGTAGGATATCTGGCCTAGTTTGCATCAGAGAAGCCTGTAGTGTTCACATGGCCATAATTCTTGAAAAGTAGTCTTTTACCCAGTGTTCCCTTTAAGTATTTAATAATCTATAGTATATCATCCCAATGAGTAGTACGAGGAGAACTCATAAACTAACTCACTACATTGACATCAAAAGATATATCAAGTCTTGTGACGGTAAAATAGTTCAACTTACCCACTAATCTTCAATATTTCATTGGATCATGTAACAGTTCTACATGTTCTGTCTCAAGTTTCACATTAGGCTCCACAGGAGTATCAACTAGTTTTGCTCCAAGAAATTCAACCTCATTAAGAATGTCAAGTACATATTTTCGTTGTGATAAATTGATACCCGCATGTGAGTAGGCAACTTTAATCTCAAGAAAATATCGCAGGCGTTTCAAACCTTGGTATTGAATTATGTGTGTAGAAATTGCTTAAGTTGTTGGATACCATCCGAATCACTACTAATGATAATAATATCATCTCATATACCACTAGAAGGACACAACCAGCTGAAGAGACAGAACTAATACCGAGTGATCTACTTGACACTCTTTTAACCCAAACTTAATAACCGCATTAGTGAACTTACCAAATCAAGCGCGAGAAGATTGCTTGAGTCCATACAAGGCAAACAAACCTAGGTGGTTGCTCCATGTACATTTCCTTAGCCAAATCACCATGTAAGAAGGCATTTTTGACATCCAATTGATGAAGATGCCAGCCAAAGTGCATTTCTAGGGAAATAAAAACACTAATAGACGGGATTTTGGCCACTGGCAAGAAAGTGTCATCATAATCAATACCATACATCTGAGTATATCCTTTTGCAATCAATCGAGCTTTCAATCGACCAAAAGTATCATCAGGATGGACCTTAACTGGGAAAACCCAACAACAACCAACAGGTTGTTTCCCTGTAGGTGGGGTGTCAAACGGGTGAGTCAAATCGGGTCGAAAATGGTTCGATCCATATTGACCCATTTAACCCGTTTCGACCCATATTCATGTAGTGTAATTCTAACAATCCAAACCCAACCCGACCCATATTGTTAAAAGACTTTAATACTAAATCCAATTTAGAAAAACTTATTTCTCATAAATTTTTATAAATATATATTGTTAAAATACTGTTGATTTTTTTATAATTTAAAAAAATATGATTTTTTATATATTTTTCTTTCTTTCCTTTTTTTTCCTTCTACCTATGGCGACCATGACAACCGGGGACTGACAACTGGCACTCCTTTTAATATTTTTTTTAAAAAAATCATTTTTCTTTTCTTTTTCCCTCTTCATTGGCCGGTCGCCGCAGGCGACGAATGAGCTCACCAGAGGCCTCGCCAAATTGGCAAGCTCGAGCTCGCCCGAGGCTGGTAAACTCGAGGCTCACCAAATTGGCTAACCTGGCAAGGCTTGAAGCTTGCCAGAGGCTGGCGACGAGCTCATCCCATGCGTGTGGTCGGCCACCAGCAGAGGAAGAAGAAAAAAGAAAATAAAGAAAATAAAAAATTATTTAACATTACCAAAAAAAAATTATTTAAAAAATCAGAAAATTAAAAATAACTAAAAATGACATTTTTATGATTCACTTAAGCTTATCTTTAAAACTAAAGCCAACCCATTTATGAACCATAAAATTAAATATGAGTTAAAATATGGGTTCTTAACTTATTTTGCCACCTCTACCAGTAGGTAATAATGTAAGTTGCCTAGTACGGTTCTCATCGAGTGCCTTCATTTCATTTTCCATGGCTTGCCGCCATCTAGGATGAGTAAGATTTTCAACAACACTACTAGGCACAGAAATAGAGGACAAGGACTAGACAAAGGTAGAAAATGCATGGGACAAACGATCATATGATAAGAAATTGAACATGGGATGCCGAGTACGAAGATAAAGAGAAAGATCAGAATAATAAGCATAACGATCCACAGGATAACCAACTCAAGAACGTGTACCTTTTCCAAATAGCAATGGGTAGATCAGGATAGGCGGATGGTGCAACAACTGGTGAGGGGACTGATGAATCACGCGTTAGTGAGGTTTGTACTGTTGTGTTAGGAGCTGCACCACGCTGATGATAGGTGTGCTCGGCAAACTAAAATCCTGTCGATGGTATTAGAGGTACTGAGAGTGGTGGAAGTGCTGGTAGGACACACCCGCCACCCTCAATAGTCACCATAGGGACCATCTAAGCATTACAATATGGTCGATCCTCAAAGAAAGTCACATCTACAGACACAAAAAGACGACGACAAGTGGGACCATTTATAGCCCTTTTGAGTTCGAGAGTACCTATAAAGACACACTTCTCGGCATGAGGATCTAACTTATCAAGACCTAAAGTAAAACAATGAACAAAGCAGACACAACCAAAGACACATAGAGGTAATGCAAAGGGAGGATGATTTGGATGTAAAATAGAAAATGGTGTCTCCCCCTGAAAAACAGAAGTTGGAAGCCGATTAATTAAGTAACAGGTTGTAAGTAGAACATGCCCCCAAAAACTTATAGGTAGATGCATGTGTAACGTAAGACAACGAGCAACATCAAGGAGATGACGATTTTTGCGTTTGGCTACACCATTTTGCTATGGAGTGTATGGATAGGAAGTCTGATGAAGAATACCATGAGAATTAAGAAAGGGTTGAAAACTAGTAGTGGAGGCAAGATATTCTTTGGCATTATCTGATCATAAAGTTTTAATGGAAATATGATACCGATTAGAACAGATGAAAATAATGAAAAATCTCAGTATGATATTTTATTAAAAATAACCAAGTCATTCTAGAAAAATCATCCATGAATATAACAAAATATCTAAAACCATAAGTATAAGAAACACAACATGGACCCCACATATCTGAGCGAACCAGCTCAAATGGACTAAACACACAACTTGGAAAATGAGAAGGAAAAGATGTCCTATGGTGTTTACCAAACCGACAAGCTTCACATTGAAAATAACTCACAGACTCAGACTCAGGAAATAAACACCGAAGAATGTTCGGTGGTGGATGACTAGCACGACAATGCAGGTGATACACGTCAGAGAATGTGCGCTTCACAGCCGCAGCAGCTACCACTTTCTTGTCAAGATAGTACTGGCCATTTGATTAATGTCCCCCCCATCAATCATCTGTCCAGTCCTCAGATCCTGAAAAACACAATGAGACGAAAAAAATGTTACCAAACAATTCAGTTCCTTAATTAATGAACTAACATAAATCAAATTATATGGAGATTTGAGATGTAGGACATATGACAGAGAAAGAGAAGAACTCATGTGAGTAACTCTAGTACCAATAACTTGAGATTGTGAACAATCGGCTAATGTAACAGAATTTGAGACTCCAGGGGAAGTGGAATGAAATGAAGACAATAGCTTAGAGTTACCAATTATATGATGAGTGGCTCCAGAGTTTATAACCCAGGAGTCGAACGTTGTAGAAAGTAAACAAGATGAACTACCTTTTGAAGTTTGTGCCACAGTTGCAATAGGAGCTGAAGAGCCTATCACCTATTGAAAGCGAACCCATGCATCATACTTAGCCCGTGTTACTGTAATAGTATCACTCGTACTATGCACATTAGGGGGATCTAGCTGGTGCTGGAGAATCGACATAGGTAGCAATAATAGCTCGGAGCTCGGGATGAAAAGTGTAGCAATAATCCTCAGTATGTCTAGCTCTTTGACAATGATTGCAATAGTGAGAGCCACAACCATCAATACCTCCATCATGGCCTCCACGACCTCCATTATGAGCAAAACAATGTCAACGACCCCTAAAACCACGACCTTGGGTTCCATGTCTACTAGTGCTACAAGAAACCATAGCACTTGTCTCCAAAGCTGTGGTGGAGATCTTTTTAGTAAGTGTCGAATGAAGAGCTTGAGAGAAAACCTTATTTGCTGTACGAAAAGAGCTCTGAGATGTAATTTGTTGGCGTTTGGAGGAATAGTCGGGCCCCAACACCTTGAAAACAATATTACTCGAAGATCCTATTGGCGTTTTACTAGATTGGCTGCATCATCTCAAGCTGGAAGGTAAGTGTCCAATTACCGACATAGTATCATGAAACGAGCATAGTATTCAGACAATGACTGATCTTCACGCTTAAGATCAAAGAGTGCCTCCCATGTATCACACACCCGTGTCATGTTGTTTTGTCCAGAATAAAGTAAGGCACATTTATCCCAAACTTCTTTAGCAGTGTTACACTGAATGAAAATGAGGACTAATTTTGGGGTCCATACTAGGCCATAATAGAGTACAGATCAATGCATTACTAGCAATCCAATCAACTACCTTACTTTGATCTGAGTGGCCGTAGACGTAAGATAATCACGTTGTTTGGTAGCAGTAAGATAAAGCTCAACCGCTTTAGACCACGATGCATAATTAGTACCATCCAACTTTACAGAAGTCAATTGTAAATGTGTCAAACTAGCGGAGGATCTGCAACAACCATTAGTGCATAAAAGATACGATTGAACCCATGAACAATGTCACAACAACCAAGTGTTCAACTCAAACACCACAATCTCTAACAACACAATCAGCCAGATATAATCACCACTATGAGGGTTCAATCGAATTACAACTAGTCACAATAACTTATCGAAAATTCTTATAATCATCGAATCAGTGTTGAAGAGTTACCACATACACATGAGAGCATCGAACACTTCAAGATGCTGCAACAACTGGACAATAGTTGTCGTTGCACCGGATAACATTAGTCTTTGTCCAGTTTTTTTTTTTTTTACAATTGTTTGTAACCCTAAGTCGCTGCTTATCTGTGTCACTCGACCAATTCAAGTGGCACCTTCAACAATGATTGAACACTGAGGTGGCTTTCTAGATTTCAACCAAGGGGTGAAAACGGTCGCCGCCGTGCTCTACACAAGAGGGCGACATGTGTTCAGTGTAAGAGGCCGACAAGGGCTTGGCGATAGCCGATGAGATCTGGAAAGGCTATGGTGACGAGAATTGGAAAGGCTTGACAAGGCCGATGGGATCTAGAATGAACGGCTCCACGTAGGTGCTCGACAATGGCTCGACGGGATCTGAGGAATCGGCGATGGTGCTTGGGATCTGAGGAATCAGCGATGGGTGTGTGATCAGTGATGATGGATGATGGTGGATGGAAGTCGAAGATGGTGATGGTTAGGGTTACGCTGACGGCATAGGCAGCGGTGGTGATCTCGAAAAAAAATTATCGTTTCTCAGCTGGCTCTGATACCATATTTGAGAGGATAAAATTGTCTTATTATGTTTAATGAATGAATCACAATATATTTATGCTTAACGTAAACCCCTCTAAACATAATATTATAATTCTACCCTCATTATCATATTTCATAACAGTCACATTAGTTGAAATTGGTCAAGCTTGATGTTAGGACGGATATGATTAGAAAATTTGTGGAAGTGAAGGACTTGATTAGATAGTTAAAGTATGAGGATTTGATTAACAAGCGTGAAATTACAAGGACGGAAAGTAAAAAACTTTCCCTCAAAATAGCATAGCACCCCGATATTTCCTTCACTAGAAGACACAGTTTAGCCGCACATATACAGAACTTGGACCAAAGAAAAAGGGTCAAGTATAATAGATAAGTTACGGTTGAAAATACCAAACAGGTTTTGAATGAACCTCGAGATCTTCGTAAAAAATCTGATAGGATAATGAAGGGATTTCTCCTTGGAGCCTTGTCTTTTCATGACAGAGTATGGACATCTCATTCTTTTCTTTTTTCTTTCATTTTGTTATAATTCTTTTTGGGGTCAATGGGGCACCACATCACTCGTACTCGTCGCTCTCTCTGTTTTATCTAAGCCCAAGGACATCTTAGTGTGCCATCCGATTTGTCCGAGGCTACTTCCAATCAAATCCTTGTAGAAAGCCACGTCACTATGACGTGGCATTCGACAAAGGCTGACAAGATTATTTGGTGGATGGATCAGAATAGCAGTTTGCTAGCTTTTCATTCTGTCAGTCAACGAAGAGATAAAGCGATCGAAACTGTTGAGGAAATACAGAATATCGACCGTACATGATGAAGCCTTTTTGCTGATATGGTGGTGTCAGTTTTGACTATTTCCGAGACAACTTGGATCATGCGGCCCCCAAAAAACATTAGACAGCAGAACAATGCTGCCTAATGTTTGTGAACGAGAGGAGAGGCAAACATAAGTGTCCTGAAAGGTGGGGCACCCACGCCGGGATGATGAATGAGGGGCAGTTGACAGTTAAAAGAGTAGTTGGGGAAGGATCTTGAATGGAAAAGCTTAGGTGTTTGTGCAGGTGGGTTTGCATGGAAGAAGCCAAATCAACTTCAAGAATACTCCTTGTCTGTCTCTATGATGAATGGCTTGGTTTGTCCATCAGAGTCCTGATTGATTTGGCTGATTTCGAATGGTCTGACCAAAGGCAGTTGTGGAAGGGAAGAAAAAGGGATTGTCAAGACGGTTGAGTTGATGACGAGACTAGAGATCTTGAGTTGATAGAAATAGACGTGTTCCTGTAATATTTGATTTTTGTAACAGTCCGATATGACATTATAGTAGTGATTTTAGATATATGATCATATTCATTTCAGAATTGTGTATGGAGTCACTCTACCCTCCAAAGATAATGATATGTAGTTTTACTTACGAATAAATCTCACGCTTGACTCTAGGTGGGTATTTAAGTTCAACGTTTCGAGTTCGATTTCGTGCTTCTCTTATAATTCATCCGTGGGTTTCTCCTCTTTATATGTTTTGAGTTTCTACGAAGATCAACACTAAAAGTAGAATAAAATTTATCTACAAGATTAATATCAGTAATTAGTAGGACATCTAAATAAGTGGTCATATTCAACACTTAATACTAGTTTAAAAATGGGAAATGACGCAAATAATCCTTGAACTTTGGCTAATATGCAGTGTGATCCCCAAACTTTTGATTTATTTAATGTGATCTTTGAACTTTAGTCCAATGTGCTATGTCGTCCTTGAACTTTAATTTGTTCGATGTCGTCCTTGAACTTTTGACACATGTTTAATTCAGTTCTTGAACAATATGAAAATGTTCAATATTGTCCCTGAATTTGAATTAATGGAAAGATAATACTGAATATTTTCATATAGTTTAAGGACTAAATTGGATATTTACAAAAAGTTTAGGGACCACATTGAACAAATTATAAGTTCAGGGATAACATTGCACATTGAGCCAAAATTTAGGAACTATATTGAACAAATTAAAAGTTCATGAACGACATTTCACGTTGGGCCAAAGTTTATGGATTATTTGTGTAATTATCCCTTTAATAATCATTCAATTCCTATGCCATTTAAGACAATCACCACCAATTCTAGGAGATCCACCTGTCTAGATAGAGAAAATTACCCAATTGATCCTATACCATTATAAGGATGACAATTCAATCCTAAACTTTTTAATCTTACCAATTTAGTCCTTAACCTTTGCACGAAATTTCAATACAGTCTTTTTTGTTAATTTTCACAGGAAGTCACTAATGTAGCGGTCCAATCATCGCCGGCCATCCTACGTGGCACACCGCCTCATCAGCGATTTCAAGCAAAAATTGGTCGGAATGACTATATTGAAATTTCACGCAAATATTTAGGAATAAACTAATAAAATTGAAAAGTTTAGGACTGAATTGACAACCGTACAATAGGTTCGGGACCGATTGAATAATTTCCCATGTCCAGAGAAATCTCAAGCTGGTGTTTTGCTGCATTTATTACAGCTAAAAAATGGATTCCCCTTAGATGAAGTTGAATCAGATTTAGATTGCTTGTTGGTGCACCAAACTCAGAAAACCCTCATCCCCTTCTCCGATATAAAATATTTCCAACCGATGTAAACTTCTGTTCTACTGACGAGGAAACTTAAACCAGGACTCTCTCACCAAACCTCCTCCCCATTCTTTGTTTTGACTCGGGGTAAAATCAGACGAATAGGAGCACCATGGACGTTTAATAGTCATTCTAAACCCTTTTCTTGTCAGTGAGTATTAGATGGCCTTGGACGAAATCCCTTGCTCATTCAACTAGGGTTTCATTTTATGTTAGTCTTTGCTTGGTTTCTTATGAGACTTCATTCAGAGTCTTGTAAGACTAGACTGACTAGTAACATGTCTAGCAATTCCTGCACGACATCCTTTATTGTCTATGTTTCGTTTCGATTGCTCTTCTTCTCCCGCTGAGGTTCGCCCATTAAATGAATTTTTCCAAAGAGAATTTTATATATATTTGCTGCGAATAAGATTTAAGTGAGGGTAGCAATTAGTCATCATCTTGAAGGGGACATTTTTCGAAACGAGTGGTGGTTGCAACAATGTGCATTAATGCCCTTGTTTCACGTACATGGAAAATAGACTTGGCCCCCAAAAATTGAAGTGTGGATGGGACGAGTTGATAGATCAAACTCTCATTTCACGAAGAAGTGTGGATAAGATGCAAGCTATTTCTTTTGTTTTTTTAGGGTGGAATGGGTCCCACGTTCGTTGAGGCTAAAATATTAACCATGACTCCTCCCGTTTCCTTACGGGAAAATTACCAAAAAAGTTCTAAACATATTATAATTGTGCCAATTCAATTCTAAACCTTTCAATTTGGCTAATTTAATCCTAAACCTTTGGATAATTTGCTAATTCAATCCATTCAGCTAATTTTGACTGGAAATCAATAACGTCGACGCCGACCGTCATACGTGGCGCTACCAACTCTGGTGTGGAAAATTTTTATAATTTTTTTTAAATTTAATGAATTTTTTAAATTATTATTTTTATTATTTTTCACTTTTTATTTTCTCTTTTTTCATTGTGGGCTCGACCTTGTCAAGGCTAGATTGGCAAGACTCGACCTTGCTGGCGACCTCTGGTGGGGGATCAAGCCTAGCTGAATTTGGCGAGGTTGGGCCTCGTCCATGGTCGGCGACACTCAACCCTTGCCAATCTAGCCGCTGGCGAGGTCGACCTCACCTAGCGATGGTGAGGCCAACCTCGCCCAGCGACGGTGAGGTCGAGCCTTGTCGGCTACAATGAAAAAAGAAAAATAAAAAGGAAAAAAAAAATAAAATAATAATAATTTCATAAAATTTTAAAAAATTATAAAAAAAATTCACGTTAGTGCCGCATAGGATGGCCCGTGTCCACGTCATCGATTTTCTATCAAAATTGACCAGATGGACTGAATTGGAAAATTGTCAAAAGGTTGTCACTAAATTGGCAAATTAAAAAGTTTTACAACTTAATTAACACAATTATCCGACAAAAAAAATTACCATAATTACAATAAATTTATAATTTTTTTGATAATTTTCCCTTTCCTTACGAAAAGCCCTTTTCAAGACAAACAATGAAACCCATGAATCGGCTCGAATAATATCTCGGGACACACACCAAATTTGTGGTACCATCGGTTCTTCTCGACGTTGGAAGTGGAATGGTGGGCACTAACTTCTACGTGCCTAGAAATCCCACCCCACTTGAATGAGGGTTTATACCACGAAAAACCCCAAACTGGTACACCTATGACAATTTTACCCCAAACTAATTTTTTGATCATGAAAACCCCAAACTGATACATCTATGACAAATTTACCCTAAACTAATTTTTTGACCACCAAAAACCTCGAACTAGTACATTTGTGACAAATTTACCCTCCGTTAGTTTCCATTAAATTGAATTAATACCACAAAAAATCATAAACTAGTACGCATGTGACAAACGAAGGGTAAAACATAAAATTGGTACATCCATCAATTATCACGTGTCATTTAATAAAGCAATTTGACAGTAAAATATAACGGAAATAAACTGAGGGTAAATTTGTCACACGTGTACCAGTTTGAGGTTTTTTGTGGTAAAAAAATTAGTTTTTGGTAAAATTGTCACAGGCGTACCAGTTTGGAGTTTTTCGCGGTATTAATCCCATTAATTATTCGTTCGAAGGTACGGTTCATTAACTTGGTGGACCTAGTTGTTGTCGAGGAATTAATTGAATCCACTTATCCTTTACCCCAAATAAGTTTTGCTAGGAGAGAATTGAACCCAAGAACCACAATTCTTTAGCATGTACACTCCAAACAGCCTTACCAATTCTATAAATCTAATATCTTTATAATGGGGAGATCCAAAAGGAAGCCTATAACTTGAGCCAACCAACAACCTAGTTAGATCTACTCGAAAGTTTCGGTCATTGAGTTAAGAATGTCGACATGATATTATTGATTGTTTTTAGCTCTAGACATCCAATGTAAGACTTCTTTTTTTTTACACCACTCACATATGCGCTCAATATATCCCAAAAGGAGTAAACTTCAAGCAAGTGATGATAATTGAAGAGTGCAACATCAACTTCCACAGTAGTGCTTAGCCCTTTACACTTGCACAAAAAAGTAACATTTGCCACAAGTAATGCTCTGCTTAGCCGTGGCCGAAGCAACTCACAGAGAATCTAGCTCAATTTTAGAAAGTTGTACTTGAGGTATATCTCTAATTAAGGAAAAGTACCCAAAAAATTTTAAACCTATTGCATTGGTACCAATTTAGTCATAAACTTTTCAATTGGACTAATTTAGTCATAAATATTTTCATATTGGTATCAATTGAGTCCACTCGGCTAATTTAGGTTGGAAATTGTTAACGTGAACGCCAGCTGACCTACGTAGCATAATTGGCGCTAGCATGGACATTTTTTTTTCTAATTTTTTTATTTTTCCTAAATTTTAAATTTTTTCTTTCTTTTTTATTTTCTTTTCCTTTGTATCCTTCTTTTCTTCTTTTTTCTTCCACTGTGGCCAACGAGGGTTGCAAGAGCTCGTTGGCCACCAGGTGAGGCTAGCTTCACAATGGCTTGGCCGACCACGGGCGAAAGCAGCCTCGACGGCAGCTAGTGAGGCCATGGCCGCCTTCGCCCACGACCGACGAGGCTAGCCTCGCCCAAATCTTTGCAACGCCGCCGTTGTAGGTGACTCCAATGATGGTCGTGCCCATCGAGTGAGGCTCGTTCAAGTTGGGCTCCATTCTTGGGTCTGATCAAAACCCTAGCAGAGTCGCAACAGCGCCTTCAAGGTGTCTACTGGTCGTTGAAGTTGGGAGTTCGTGGAATACAGAGAGAGAGAAGGTGGAGGCTTTTTCCTTTTCAATTCACACTGGCTCCAAGCGCCTCGCCCAAATCAGGGCAAGGGCAGCCTAGCTAGGGCCTTGCCGGCCACGAGTGAGGGTCGTGACCCTCACCGGCCACAGTAGAAAAAAAAAAGGAAAAAAAAAAGAAAAGAAAAAGAAAAAGAAAAAGAAAAAAATTAATAAAAAAATTAAATTACCATTATGACGTAGAGCTCATGCACTGTGGGTCGTGTGGTGTAATCTACCCAGTCTATATCGAGCAAGCAATGCCAGTTTAACTTTATCAACTCCCCTCCATCAAATTATCTGGGAATATTCACATCCGTGTTGGATGTGCGTGCGTCCCAAATCAACTTAGACACTTAAATGCACAATTCCACCTTTTCCATCACCATGTTCATGCCGAATCCTCTAGTTCTATATAGAACAGAATGCATACATCGAAGTTTTCCGTGCTGGATTATCGGATATTTCTATCCGACGAGTTTTGGTGGACCAAGCCGAATCATATTTCACGAGAGAAATAACATATGTTTAGCTCCGGTCTCGGTATTACTATTTAAGACCCTTGTACTCTACTAGATCACAACTTAATGAACATGGAATATGATACAAACTTCTCCTTTCTTGGCCAATTACAAAATGCTACAAGTTTCATTCATGCATTAAATGTCATAGGGTTGATAATGTGCCATTAGTTTTAGCAGTAGGCAATGGTCCTTTGAGGGTTCTTTTCGGGATAGGTGACTTCATTTAATTGATGAACCGGACATAAACTTTCACTCCACAACTATCCTAAGCAACGATGCTTCGTGGTGACCGGTGATAGAGCCGTTAGGAAAGCCTCCCTCTCAAGCCCTAGCTGCCCAAAGAGAGGGTCTATTGCTCAAGAAATCTGTGACCCTCTAAAGAAAAGTCAGCTTTTGTACTATTTTTTCTATCTTTTCG
Source organism: Syzygium oleosum (assembly GCF_021117445.2). Classification (NCBI taxonomy): domain Eukaryota; kingdom Viridiplantae; phylum Streptophyta; class Magnoliopsida; order Myrtales; family Myrtaceae; genus Syzygium; species Syzygium oleosum. The sequence goes on along the minus strand of NW_026607510.1, from coordinate 1,320,374 downwards.
ATCATTTAACTTTAGATGGGCAAGCAATCCCTTACTTGTTTTCAGTATTTGCCTTTTAAACCTTGAATTTTTTTGTATAATAATTTTTTTTTGGCTTTTTCCAAATAGCTCGCTTGAACAATCAATAGAAAGAGAGAGAGAGAGAGAGAGCCACTTGGGGGTGACTCTTAAATTTGCTAGATTCCATATTCATCTATTCAGCTATAGTAGCTAACGTATACCATAACCATACCCACACCCCCACCACTTGCTTTTATCGTGAAACTTTGGTTTTTCTTGTTTGATTCATTAATTTATTCTCGTGGGCTTTCGTTCTTGATGCCGTTCTTGCCTTCTCCGCCTAACTCTCGTACTATAAAAGACGGGGGCTTTTGGTTGTGCGATGACCTTTTCTTGTGAACTTCACCCACAAGCGCTCACACACGCACTCTCACTCTCTGATCTTTGTGTATCCTCTCTCCTTCTGCAAATTCACCGGAGAGAGAGAGAGAGAGAGAGAGAGAGAGAGAGAGAGAGAGAGAATATGGGGTTGTTCAGAGATAAGGGAGTCGTTTACAAGGCGGCGGAGACAGTTGATCTTGGCCCTCACAGTGATGAATTCTATCTCCAAGCCAATGTTAAAGGTTTGTTTCATCATCATCTCTCTCTCTCTCGTCCATTCTGAAAGCAAGAGACTTGATCAAGAAAGCAAAGTGGAGAAAAAAGAGAGAATCAAAACCAAAAAGTTCGCTTTACACGTGTGTATGTTCTTATGATACTGTCATATATGCTAGTGAATTCACTGACTCGGCCTTCTTTCTGCTTCGTCACTTTCAGCTCCTCGCATGGCCGGACTTCTGGTGAAGATCTTCGTGTGGTTCTTGGAATCGAGGATATTCGGGGCAGTGTTGTTATACTTCCTCAAGAAAAACAACCTCATTCACAAGGTACTTCCCTGTTCTCTTTCTGTTTTATCGCTTGGTCGATGGAATCTTTTCACAGAAAAGATGCAACCCTAGCTAACTATTACCTTCATCCATTCCACTCGAAGCAGTAAGGGTGACATTCTTTTTTCCAGAAGAATCATATTAACTTTGCTTGGTCCCTTTGATTGTTTACTAATGGCGATGCTTCGCTTTAATCATGATATCAAACAAGCCGGACGCTCCAACTTTTCATGCTATCCAAAAAAAAAATATCCCGAAATTTCTCCGACTATATATTGTCACCTATGTAAAGTTTTATTTGTTCGATCGGCTTTCGTGAAATCGAATCGCAGTTTCCGCACGACCTTCTCTTCTGGTAACAGATCAAATGAAAGCCGCCACATTGATAACATCGTGTCACTAAAATTGGAAATTAGAGATTGGAGAAGAGGTTGCATTCCTAGGTTTGACCGTACACTGCATGCAATGGCGGGGTAAGGAGTATAGTTCTTCAAACTTTATGGAACATTATGTTCGTATAAACCATAAGTAGTAACCAATTCCGAGACAATCAAAGCTAGAAAAATTACACGTCGCCAATCGAAGTTGCATATAGGAAAATCACTGATCGTCTAATATTAAATTCCGTTGCACAATGTATTCTCCTAGTCCTGACTCCTGACAACCTTAGGGCATTAATGTACCTAAGACCTTAACAATAAACCTTTAGAGCAATTTGATTTTGCAGAGGACTAATCAATTTATGACTTAATTGTGTCAAATTATCATAATTATGGTCGAAATTCACCGTACTACCGACCCACATTATATATTCAGTTGCCAATTTGGCTTGAGTTAATTTTTCTATTATGTGCCTACACGTTTCTGTGTGGCCCATGTTGCTTTAATGCAAATTGGTCATGTGGGTTCGACCCACGTTCATTCTTTGGACCATAGTGCAATTAGAAAAAAATAAATTAATAGATACGTGGCCATGAATATTCCATTCGCGTGCTCCCCAATCACTCCAACTTCACCTTCATTGATTTTCTCAACAGTAGCGACGGCGTTCTGAAAGGTGTAATGAGTTTCGTTGTTGAAGTTTTTTCTTTTAAAAAAAAAAAAGGTCGTAATTGAAACAAAACTTTATACAGGCTGCGTAAAACATAAATTGAAAATGTATGCGGGTCTTTTGTCAAATGCGCAAAGTTTCGATTTTGGTAACTATTTTGTGCATACATGCCGAAACAATCCCTAGGAATCCGTCATCGATTATTTGCTTGGCCCGTCTATCGCATAAAAAAATCAACGAAAATGTCGAGGGATTGGAAAATGAAAGCGTTTTGTTGACCGAATAGTAATTATAGAAAAAATGACCTGTCATTTTTTAGGAGATGTGGAAAATAATCAGGTATGGTGACCGGATTTTTCTGCAATTTTGCATAATGATTTGGCACTTGTAAAGCATATTTTGCACTAAGGTTATGATTCGATTCGAAATTTGCAGCTTGTTTCTAATGCAGAGATAGAGGAGTCCCCGGTCTTTGTTCCCTTGCACCCATTTGAAGGTATGATCTTTGCACCTAATCATTAGACCATTTTGAGTTTTCAGTAAAGTAATGCAAGTGGGTATATGAAGACCGATTTACAAACTTCGTATGTTCATTAGTGTGATAGAGTAGAAGTAGAGATTTGAACAAGCGAGCAACGTACGATACTCGGCAAGAGTCTGTGGCGTCACTTAGTATACTGATAAATTAGACTCGGAATGCCTCCATCACTCAATATGTACTTGCTCTCACTGAGCTCATGTAGACAGATTCCTGTTAAAAGTAGAAAAGTTTTTGATATTGATAGTTGTGATGTGAATCCAAGTTACTTTGAATGTGTCGACCAAAAAAAAGGTTACTTTGAATGTTCTTACATTCTAAATCATTCATCAAGACTGCAACAAGAAGCTATGACTGTTCCTGCTGACTTGTCTTTGCAGAACTGAACGAGAAAGAAGTGATTGAGATAGATCCTAATCTGTCCGTGCCGGAAAAAGTTCAGAAAGCAGTGAATGCGATAACTCCACTGGTTGAAGAATTAGTAGATGGGACGAAGCCTTCTTTCCGCCGATGGACTATAATGGACTACTCGAGAGCCTATAGCTCAGGAGTACTAACACCACTTAAGGTAAATCGTTTGATCAACTTATGTATGGCCTTCTGACTTCTTTTTATCAGTGACATAGCATGCCGATAGACGAAAATGCGCCGATTTCTACCGTGGAACCCTGTATCCGTTATGTTTCTGATTTTTTCCTCTCTGCCTTGCATGTCAAAACAATGCATGAATAACCAAGGCCTAAAATTTTACTTCTTTCGACTGTCTGGACACGCACCACTCTTTGAGCTGACTGAATCTAATCTCTCTTATATGTTTGGCAGGTGGCACAGAGATTTATAGCTTCTGTCGAAGAATCTTCCGCTCGACCATTGCCAATGGCCTTCTTCATCGACTGCAAAGCCGAAGATATTCTGAGGCAAGCTAAAGAGTCGACTCTCCGCTATGAAAGAGGTAACCTTGTTTGCCAAATGGTATAGATAACCTCAAGTCAAAGCAATATAAATATGCTCGGTTCCTACAAAGAAGTACGTATCATATGTTAACTTATTCAATATTTTTATTGAGCTTGTCTCATCCCGGAAATATGCTTGCAGTGGCATTCTCTATCTAGCCAAGCATTCCTCTCCAACTATTTGTTGTAACTTGTATTTTCTTTATCAGGAGAGCCAATTTCTGTACTGGATGGAGTACCGGTCGCTGTCAAGGATGAGATAGATTGCTCTCCCTACCCTACCACAGGTTATACAGAGTAAAGATCACATTATATTTCTGGTCTCTAATTCTCTGTGCTGAGTGCTTTCTCTTATGGATTGGTTGTTACAGGTGGTACAAAGTGGCTGCACAAATTCAGAACTTGTCAGGGGGACGCGTGCTGCGTTATGCGCCTCAGGTCGTGCGGAGCCATACTTGTCGGTAAAACCAATATGCACGAGCTTGGCGCTGGAACGAGTGGGATAAATCCTCACTATGGGTAGGAGAATCTTTTACCTGCTCCTCCTCTCTCCCGAAATTGTACAAAAAAATTGCGCATTTGGAAAATGGAATAAATTGCCTCTAACAATGTCCTCTGGCAGCTATAGCTGTCTGATAATGCTTTTCTAGGAAGAAATGCCTCTACATTTATATGTGCCACGCACTTCTTTTGCTGGAATTATTCATGATTGCTCAGGAAATAATCAATGGCAGATAGTATAGCTTCAACAGGATGACATCACTCTCCATTTTCATACTGCTGTAGAACTGCTAGGAATCCATATGATAGCAAAAGGATAGCCGGGGGTTCATCGAGTGGATCTGCTGCTGTGGTTTCTGCAGGATTATGTCCTGTTGCTCTTGGTGTTGACGGGGGAGGTGAGTTCTTTATTCTCTGTTCATTTTCTTTTTGCATGTAAATGCCAAAGCTAAGCCAGAAATTCAACTAAGAAGGAAAGTTCTGCCTCATGATATTATGTGGTGGACGAAAGAGTTCATTCGATAACCATCATCATACAAACTCAGGCATCACACAAAAAATCTTCCTGTACTAGACGAGCATGTGATCCAGTCAAAATCTTCCTCAACTACTTGACTAGATGATTCTTTTAAAGAAAACAACATAAAAAACCTATGGTAGTTTTTTTCTTATAAGCCCAAGTTTTTTGCAATGTATCTTCAGGATCCGTGCGGATGCCTGCGGCTCTTTGTGGCGTGGTTGGTTTAAAGCCGACTTTTGGACGTGTACCACATGAGGGGTAAAAACCAGTTTGTCAGTATTCCTTCAGCATGTTAGTCTCTTGCACATTTTTCAGCATCAGAATTCTGGTTCTTGTTTCGACTTGCAGCGTTCTTCCTCTGAATTGGACTGTTGGGATGGTTGGTATACTTGCTGGCACAATTGAGGATGCCTTTGTCGTGTCAGTGATATACTTTTAGACATCTCTAGCCCTTAAACTTTTGTTCCTTGTCATACCCAGAGGAATCTTTGTCTTTCTATTAATACATCTTCACTTTGATTTACTTTTCCAGTTACGCAGCTTTAAGTGGCCAACCTGTTCCGCATAGTCCAACACTCCCATCGGTACTGTCCCACTAAATTTTCATACTAGCAACGATTTCTGTTCTGAATGACATGGAGTTGATCATGCACATTTAAAACATCATCTTCTCGGGTGACGATGAGTATTCACCTTAGTGAATGAAACTCACTGTTGAGACTGAACATGATGGAGAAAATGAATTGCAACAACTCTGTTTAAAAAAAATTTCATTCTTCTTCTTGTCTCTCTCATTTTCATTCTGCCATATGCAAGGCCTATCATCTTTCTTTCTTTCTAAAGAATGCATTTTCTGTCTGACTTGCAATCTTTGATTTTCCGTATAAGTAGCCCAAAGAATACTATCCCTTATTGAAGCCGACTACACCTATTTCTGGCATCAGATTGGCAAAGTATGGAAAGGTTGGTAACAATTGCTCTCTCTGTCTTAATGTCACATGCACCTTTTAAGCCTAATAAACTGAATCAGTTAATGGTATCGGATCACTCTCTGAAATATTATCATCTAACTGCGTTTCTTCTTTGTCAAACCACTAATTAAACCAATTAGTGGTTCGATGATTGCAGTGATGAAATCAAGGCATGTTGTTCTCATGCACTGGACAAGCTTCATAAACAGTATGGTTGGGAGGTACTTAAAAAATTCCTTACTTTTTTGTTCCAATTCCTAATTTATGTCGTGCCTCTTTTATTCTCAAATTGTAACAGAATGACTCATTATTCTATGCAACAAGTGCAAAAATGAGAGACTACAACTGATAGCTGTCATCATCATCAGTTGAAGAATAGTGGGTGATTCCTTGCTAACTCTCCAAATCGTTTTTTCCTTTAAAGACTCTGGAGGTGACTATACCGGAGATAGAAGTGATGCGACTGGCACATTACACAACAATCGCGTCCGAGTGCCACACATCACTCAGTTCTTATCTAGAGAAACTGTATGTCTCCTGATCAAACAGTAACATCTTCTCCTAAATAAGAGAATCCATTTGAGCAATTATAGATTCTGACATAACAACATCGATGAGTTAGGGATGTTGCAGAATTAGGATGGGATGCAAGGGTGGCACTCGGTGTATATGGTTCCTTCAGCAGCCAGGAGTATATTAAGGCCCAGAGAATTAGGTAAAGCCCCAGCTGTCGTTAGTTCATGCTATGTTCACTTAAGACCTTAAGGTTGTAGTAGTGAGATGAACAGATCACCTATGTGTGTTAGGTAAGCTTGACTATTTTGTTTGGTCTTACTAGTCATGTGACATTAACTGGCTTTCTCATATATCTACAGGAACCGGCAGCTGCAATTTCACAGGAATATATTTGCTAAAGCAGATGTCATTGTGTCGCCAACAATAGGGTACTTATTCCCAATTGAGTTATGTCTTCTTTGTCATAAAAAAAATAGAATTGACAAAGGATACTGAAATTTTTGACAGGGTAACTGCGTATGAAATCTTCGATGATGCTCGCGAAACTGGTGAACTTGATTACATAAATGGAGGTACAGAAAACTGACCTATTGTTGGTTTTTCACTTGTTTTGATTATAAATTGCTCTATCGCTGAGTGCTAGGAAAGGTATTAAACTGAGCAACCTCATTGTTCCAGCTGCACTTGTGCGTTATTCAATAGCAGGGAACTTTCTAGGATTGCCTACCATAACAATCCCGGTACGAGCACATACTTATTTGCACATCATTGTTTCTAGTCAGAGATAATGAATTTTTAACTTGTCTGATACATACTTTTTGTGGATCTATAGGTTGGATATGACAAATTGGGCTTGCCAATTGGCCTTCAGTTTATCGGGAGGCCGTGGTCTGAGCCGACATTGATCCACATAGCTCATGCCATGCAGGTGACTCTCTTCCCTCTTCTGTTTGGCCTAGTCAGCTAAAATTCATTACACAAAATTCTCTAATTACTTGGGCAATTCTGAGGAATTCATTCTCTCAGGGTTCTGTAAGGCAATAACTTATTATAACACACTGCTATGCAATCTGTCATGAGGGTTCACTAACATAACATGAACTTACTTTGCTCTAGGCCCTGTGCATATCCGAGTGCCAAAAGCCAGAAGTATTCTATGATCTGCTCAAGGAGGACTAATCAATGGGCAGAGAGAGCTTTATCCGCCTGCTCGACAAGTCCCTTTCATCTTTATTCGGCGATACACCATTGAAAATTTTCCTTTTGCCTTTCATAATTACTGTTTACGTGATGAATTATTCAGGTCAGGGATCTGGAAGATGGAGTAAACTTAGTCTGGTGCTTGAAACTGTCTTAGAATATGACCCAACGGTCCTGACCCAAACGCCCAAAAAAAGAAAAGGAAAAAACAGTTTATGGCTTTTGCAAGTGACTTGATGTGTACAGAGGTTTTCCTGCTGGCAAGAGTGACTTTGAAACCATCCAATGTCCTTATTTACCAAATGACTGCTCTGTTACTGCTGCAACTTTTCCAATGGATGGTTTGATTCAGATTTTAAAAGACGAGAAGAGAACCAACAAGTACATGACAAGTTCCTGGATATATCTAACCAAAAAAAAAAAAAAGTTCCTGGATATATAATGTTCATACAAAATACAAGCATAAACATATTCCTGTATCTAATCTTGATAATTTCTTTTATGAGATTATAATAGTTGAAATTTACATGAGGCAAGCTTCTCTTCCTTTTCTTGCCCATGGAGTCCAAAAGGGTTATAAGGCTAAGCGGACTTAAGAAAGCAAAAACAGAAGCACTACTTGAATGCAATATCTGTGAAGTTCCTTCTGAAGTGACACAATTAGGGAACACTAATGAGACCAAGATCTCTCTCATTGAGTTCTTTGCTTTACTTCTTTGTATTTTCAATATGTTGATAATCCTTGGGTACAAAAGAGAATGATCATTTTCATTTTACATAACATTGAAATGGCAAAAAACAGGTACAACATAGTTCGAGGATTGTGGCGTCTATAAAGCCCTGTATGGATTTTCAAAGTGGTTCCAAGAGATCGTTGGTACATTAGGCTCTTAAAGCCACACTAAATCGTGCAAACTAAATGTGTTGTCTTATGAGATCCATGTGCAAATATTGTTAGAACACTGACAAAAGAAGAAAAAAAAGTTCAAAATGGATCGATCTATGGATTGGAAATGATCGCGATCTATGTTAGATGTGTTGTTAGTTTCAACAGGACGTAAGAGATTTGGTTACTACAAACCTGAGAAAGCCCCACTAGTGCACAAAGGTAATCCCGATATCAGACCTAATGTCAAACACAAGATTGTCTACATATACTAGGGTATACTCAAAACAATCATAAGGTCCCGATTATGGATTTTCGATGAACATATGACTGATGAATAAATGAAAGTAGCTGAGGTATTTCCTTAGTGGTAAAAGAGATACATTTTCTTATTTTTAATTCTTAAACTTTTGATTGTGGCTATCAAGGGGTGGTGGCGCAGTTGGCTAGCGCGTAGGTCTCATAGCTTTTCGAGTTATCCTGAGGTCGAGAGTTCGAGCCTCTCTCACCCCAATTTCCTTTTCTTCCTTTTTTTGTTTTTGTAAAAGTTTTTCTTTTTCCTTTTAATGGAGGATCAGGAAGATAACCAGAACTAAAACACTTCAAACTCTTCAATCGAAATAGATCTGAACTGAGCGTTTACGGGCACAAGGATAGGAACAATATTCTCTGAAAATTTAGGAAAGGACTGAAGAATCATGTTGGGGTGTGGTTCGTACTCCCTATCTTTAGGAAGGCACGGGTGAGTTGGCGGGGGTCCGGGGCCGTCTTGATGGGCATTTCAGTGGGTAGCGCTCCTGGACTCCAAAGGGCTTTCATAATTTGAGCCCATATTTTATTGGTAATTTGTATTTGAGCCCATAAATAGCTACTAAGCTGTTGATATCTTATTCTTGCAAGTGAGAACTGTGATAGAGAGGTGTGAGATGCTAATTATAGTAGAATTCTCCACTGGACATAACCCTTTTTTAACGGTGAACCAAGATAAAATCTCGCGTCTCCTCACATTTACTCTCTATTTCATTGTGTTTGTGTGTCTAATCTTAACAACTAACGATATTGGCTGAATCAAAAACCAAAAATACAGAGAAAGAGGAAGTAAATGGTCGGATAAAGGAGCGGAAAATGCAGATATAGCTTGATTGAACTTTAGTTATGACAAATCTGAAGAAGCTTCGATTGGATACGACGAAATTCGAGAACAATCGAAACCGGAACCAACCACGGGGATTCGTCACTCGGAGAAAGAGAACGACGGTGCTGAGAGGACGGGCTGTCCTAGGAATTGGAGAATTTCTGGTGATCACCTCGCAAGCTCCTTAGGCTCCCCCTGCACGTCGCCTCCACGAGGCTCAATAAACCGGCCGAAGAAAATGAAAGATAGAAAAGAAGGCCGGGCTCCCTCTCTATTGCGGGCTTTCCTTCTATTTAATGGGTCTCAAAATAGGTGGGCTCAGTTTATGTGTTCTATGGGGCCGCAATGAATGGTGGGTTGGTATGAGTGATGGGTTTTGGTAATGGGCTCCGACTGGGATTAATGTGGGGAAAATTACTAAAAAAGTCATAAACCTATTGCATTGATATCAATTCAGTCATAAACCCTTTCACATTAGTATCAATTTAGACCTAAACCCTTTCGTATTGATACAAATTCAGTTATAAACCTTTCAATTTTACCAATTTAATCATAAACTCTTTCGCATAGACCGGAAATCGCTGACGTGAACGCTAGCAGTCCTACGTGGCATGGCCGGAGCTGACGTGAACAAAATTTATAATTTTTTGATAATTTTTTCAGATTTTTGTAATTTGTTTTTTTTGTTTTTTTTTTCCTCTTTTCTTACTCGCACTCGCACTCACTCGGTATAAATTCATTCTGCTTGTTTTAACTCGCTGTTATTGGATTGATTATAAATTCCTCATACCATTTTTATTAGTGATAATATTTAATTCATTATAGAAACAGTTTGTTTTCAACTCTCAGCACACATTGTTTCTACCGTCTCTACTAACTTACTAGAGACCACATCAATTCGGACACAGAAAATACAATTCGGATCTTCCAATTACTACATCGTTATTAATCCAATTGAGATTCCTCACGAAACATTATCTTTATATCCTACATATTATTAGCTGATGTAGGAATTCCCGGATGTCACACTATATTTTATTTAAAATGTGTTTAGAAATATTTTTATTATAAAATCCATGAGACATTAAATTTATGGAGCAAAAAATGAATAAGAGAAAACTTAGTTATTGATTGCATGCAACTTATGTTTAGATTTTTATTATTCATGATAGATTAATTGCAAAATAATAACGGTTGTGCAAAATGTTAGGCATTATTTTAATAATTTCTAGGGAGAAGTGAAAGTGACTAGGCAATTTTAAGAATGATTTGTAGGGGGAGAGCCTAGCTTGGAAAATAGTTTTTCTAGAGATCTATTTTGAGAATAAACTTTCTAGAGAGACTAAGGGCGTGATTGATAATCATTCTGTTTCCTTGTATTTTTATTTTTTTGTTTTCCGGAACATGTTTGGAACAAAAATCTGTTTGGTAAAATAATTTCATTTTTTTTATTTTCGAGACAAATTTTGGCCTAGAAATAGATTTGGAATTCAAATGAGAAGTTAAAATTTTCTAATTTTCTATTTCTGGAATAGAAACAGAAACAGAAATAACAACTCTCTTTTATTGCTCACCCTTGCCGCCACCCATCACTAGCCGTCCACTGCCGCTCGCTCGCCCGTCTGCCGCCGCCGGCCAGCCATCCGCTAGCCGTCCGTCGCTACACCCCGTTGGCCACCCGCTACCGCCGCTCGCCGGCTATTTGCCGTTCGCCAGCCGTCTACTGCCGGTCGCCCGCCACTACCACTCGTTGCCCCCACCACTTGCCGGCCATTAGCCCACCGCCATCGCTCGCTCGCTCGCCGCCATCGCCACTCGCCAGCCATCCCTCGCCGCTGCTCCCGCTCGCCTGCACGCGGCCATCGCCACTCGCTGGCCGTCCACCCACTCCCCCCCGCCACCACTGCCCCTTGCCAGTTGGCAACGAATTTCTATTTCGGGAACATAAATTTTGTGTCATTATCAAACGAATTTCTATTTCGGGAACATAAATTTTGTGTCGTTATTAAATACTACTTTTTGCTTAAAAACTCATCCGGGAAAGAGAAATAGATTTTTCTATTTTTAGCTAGAAATAGGGCCGTGAAAGATAAATGTTTTCATTCGTGCCCTAAGAGCGTGCATGATAACATATCTGTTTCTCTATTTTTTTATTTTTATGTTCCCGGGAATATGTTTGGAATAGACATCCGCTTGGTAAGGCAATTTCATTTTTCTATTTCTGGAACAAATTTTGATTCCAGAAATAGGTTTGGAATAGAAATGAGAACTAAACATTTTCTACTTTTTTTATTTCTGGAATAGAAATGAGAATTAAAAACTCTTTTTATTGGTTGCCCTTGCTATTAGCTAGCTGCCCACCCACCGCCCGTCGTCGCAGGCTCCCGCCACCACCGCCCGTTGGCCATCAGCTGCCTCCCGTAGCCATCCTCCGCTGCTCACTAGCCACCTCCCACCACCATCCTCCGCTGCCAACCACCTCCTGCCACCGTCCGCCCGCCGTGCACCCATCGACCGCCTCCCACCCCGGCCACCACCTGCCGTCCTTCGTCACCCACCTATTGTCCACCCGCTGCTTGCCATCCTTCACCACCCGCCCCCCGAGGCCAGTAGCTAGCCGCCCGAAATAGAGAAATTTTGTGTCGTTATTAAACGAATTTTTATTTCGGAAAAAAAATTTTGTGTCGTTATCAAACACGTATTTTTCTCAGAAACTCTTGTAGGGAATATAAATAATAAAATTTATTTCTGGCCAGAAATTAATTTCTGAAATAGAATGATTATTATTCGCGCCTTTGGGCCAAAGGTCTATTCATGGGGAACCTATGACGTTTCCTCATCATCCAAGAAAATCTTGAGAGTTATATATTTGATATCTGCAGAATGACGTACGTTTGCAGTGAGTTGTGATTTGCAAATTGGATAGCACCAATCCTGGAAATCGAAATTTTCCATACGTGGCCGGTGGACTTATGAAAAGGCAGAAGTAATTATGTTTACTTTCCCACTAAAACCTATTATATAATTTAAATTTTGAAAATTTGAACAAAATTATACTCGAATCTACATATCAATGTAAGATCACTTTCAAAGGTTTCAACCATTTCTCATTACTAAAAGTGAATTCCAGTAACTCGTAAGATTATAAAAAAGCAAAAAGTAAACACCAAACAGACGATAATTCTATTTAGAATTAGGGATTTCGTTTAATAGTTATCAAAATTGTTGAATTTTGAGAACTAAATAAGCAGCTAATTAAATTTGTAAAATTTCCATTATAGCGCTTCTGAATGACTGACTCATCACTTATACATATTTTGCATCTTAAAAAGGAATAGAATAATTCTTTGCTTCTATCAAAAAAATAAAAATTCTTTGCTTCTGGACACCTTAGATCACATTCCACGCAGTCTATACACAAAAAAAGGAAGAAGAACATGAGCATTGCCTTGAATGAAAGAAAATTAGGTTCCTGATATTCTTTCGCTTTGTCCATATTAAGCAATCAAGTACATATTGTCTCAAACAGACCTTAAACCTTTCGACCAAAAAAAAAAAAAAAAGACCTCAAACCGCATCGCTCATTTCTGAACGGTAAGATTCTTTGCTGCTTGCCCTTGACGAAGAAAGTAGAAGAATAACTCCATTTCTCTTTCTTGAATTAAAGAAAAGTACCAATATTCTTTCCTTCGTCTATCCGCTAGAACGATTGAAATAAATATAGCAGAGCTTATCAAACTCCACTCTTCCGCCCGTTTTCCAACCATCTATATAGTCCATTTTTCAATCTCTTATTTCGGAGAAAATATATGGATTTTATGAGTCCTCTTTTAGAACTCATCAAAGAGTTATGGGGCTTAACCAGTAAATCTTTGGGCTACATATATAATCTGAAGGATAAAGTCGACTTGTTGCGGAAACGAAACTAAAGACCTGAATGCCAAGAGCGCAGATGTGCATAAAAGTGTGAAACATGAAGAAGAAGGTGGAGGTGTGCAGCGCACAGAACAAGTGGCAAACTGGTTAGACGAGGTGCAAAAATTTGTAGGTGGAGTAGATCAAGTTCTTCAAGAAGCCAGGGAAAGTGACCGAATCAAATGTCTCAGTCGTTGTCTTCCACAGAACTGCAGGTCAAGTTATCAGTTGGGAAAAAGAGTCGATAAAATGCTCATGGCTGTGAGAGAGCTCAAGGAAAACGAATTCAACGTTGTTACGTCACCGTCGCCTTGTCCTCGAGTGCTTGAGATGCCTATGGAGAACACTGTGGTTCTTGACATTTCCAAGCTTAATGAAGTGTGGGAATGTCTCCTTGACAAACAAGTACGAGTGATTGGGTTGTACGGAATAGGCGGTGTGGGAAAGACCACCCTCATGAAAGAAATCAACGAGAAGCTTTCTCGTGCAAATCATGGATTCGATGTCGTTATTTGGGTGGTGGTGTCCAGGCAAGTGAACGACGTTAGCATTCGAGACATCATAAAGAAAAGGTTGTCCGTTAGAGACGAGTTCTGGGAAGGATTGTCCAAGGTTGAGAGGATCCATGATCTATGTGAAGTTTTGCCAAGGAAGAAGTTTGTGTTGTTGATTGATGATTTATGGGCGAGGCTGGACCTTTCCAAAATCGGAGTTCCTCGTTCTAGTCTCAAGAACGGATCCAAAGTAGTATTCACAACTCGGTTGAAACAAGTATGCCACCAAATGGAAGCCGACAAAACCTTCAAAGTACAGTGCTTGATGCCTGAAGAAGCCATGGAATTACTTGAGAACAACGTCGTCAAATCGACTATACATTCTCATATGGAAATTCAAGAGCTTGCAAAGGACATTGCCCAAGAATGCGAAGGGTTGCCACTAGCCCTTATTACCGTTGGGCAAGCCATGGCCGGCATGACGAGTCCCCATGCGTGGAAGCATGCGCTAACAACACTTAGGAACAATCCGCACAAGCTGTCAGGTATGGTGGACAAAGTGTACCGCATACTAGAGTCTACTTATGATAGCTTAAATGACTCTACTATTCAGCTTTGCTTCCTTTACTGTTGTCTCTTCCCCAAAGATTATTGCATAAGTACCGCCAAGCTTATTGCACTCTGGATTGGAGAGGGCTTGCTAGGAGACATTTATGATGTATACAGTATGCGGGATAAGGGAGAGCATGTCTTGGAGAGTTTAAAGATGGCTTGTCTATTGGAAAATGTGCATCATGATGAGGGACAATATGTAAAGATGCATGGCGTCATCAACGACATGATGACCTGGATCGCTCTTGACTACAGGCAAAAGGAGAACACGTTGCTAGTGATAGAAAACGAAGAGTACATATCCGCGGAGATGATCTCCAAATGGGGGGAAGCAAAGAAAGTATCTATATGGGGAAAATGTATTCGGAATATCGACCATACACCACCCAGGTGTTCCCAGCTTAAAACCTTGCTTGTAAGCGAAACTAATGTGAAGCTCATGCCAAGTGGATTTTTCAACTCGATGACGGCTTGTTTGACGGTCCTGGATTTGTCCCACAATGAACATATTCAGTCATTTCATGAAGAAATTTGCAATATAACACTAGTATCGATAAGTTGAACCTGTCTAACACTAGTATCGATAAGTTGCTCGAGAAAATCAAGAACTTGACTTGTTTACGATGGTTGCTACTAGACTATATAACTTCTCTTGCCCTAACTCCAACAGGGGCAATCGCAAACTTAACGTTGATTGTGTTTAGCCTATGGAATTTGTATTCACCAGAATTGGACCAAGTGAGGGAACAAGAGATCATAAGGGAACTAGAGCACAATCAACATCTCACCGACTTATCTATTGATGTGTTCAAGTCTTCCTCTGCCCGGAAAATATTCCAATCCTCGAATTTACAGAGAGGCATAAGGAGAGCGTGGATCACAGATAGCCAGAAGGACTTCACCTGCATTGTAATAAGTGACTCACCAACAGGCAGAGACAGTTTCTCGCATTTAGTGGAGCTTTATCTATACGACTGCCCCGTGCTCGTGAAGATGGAGATTACTCGAGGAATTGGTTGATCGTCCAACGACGCTTGCTTCCCCAGTCTTACTGTCATTAAGGTTGAAAGTTGCAGGCTGTCAGACTTATCTTGGCTCATACATGCTCCGAAACTCCAGACGCTGACGGTCTGTCACTGTAATTTGATGGAGAAGATCATTGGTGATGGATTTGCATTGGAGAAATTAGCTGCTTCCGGACTATTTTCGAGTCTCAAGTCCCTAACCCTCTCATATCTTCCAAATCTAAAGAGCATTTGTGACCACACTCTATTTTTTTCCAAAGGGGGTAATCTTCCACATATCCGAGTGCCCACATCTCGAACAGGGAAGCTTCACAGTTTTTGATAAAGCCTAGTGGGACGAGTTGAAGTGGGACAAACCTGCCGCCCGGGCCACTGTCAAGTTCAACCCGCATTGACTGGGCCATGTGATTCCAAACTGATTGAGCTAATTCATTCCAACTC
Source organism: Syzygium oleosum (assembly GCF_021117445.2). Classification (NCBI taxonomy): domain Eukaryota; kingdom Viridiplantae; phylum Streptophyta; class Magnoliopsida; order Myrtales; family Myrtaceae; genus Syzygium; species Syzygium oleosum. Next base: position 1,304,690 of record NW_026607510.1, on the reverse strand, counting down.
GTACTTTTAATTTATTCAATGTGATCTTGAACTTTTGGTACATATTCATTTTAATCATGAAATATATAAAAATATTCAATGTTTTTCCTAAACTTTAATATACGAGTTATGATAAGTGAATTTCTTCGTAGCCGAGGTTCGGATCTCTTGTCAAGGAGGATCAAAATATTGGAACACTTCAGATCCATAGTAATACAGAAAAAAATAGGTGTTTCGATCCTTGACAATGGATGATTAAGGGCGACCATACTCATTGGTAAATCAAAGAACATCAAGGAGGATCAAAGGGTTGTCGTGGCCCTCCCAAAGACTATGATAACGGGTTAAGAAGTATTGTTCGAAAGACGGCCCGAGTGGTTCATCAAAAGATGGTTTAAATGATCCATCGAATGACAATCCAAATGGTCCATTGAGTAAGAGGGCGAGCTCTCCCAAGCTCATACCTTGCGTGACATTATATTTCATTTTAAAGTTCTTTACAACCTAAGTATTTCTAGGAGTCGCCATTAGCCATTTTAGGGTCTGCTAGAAACCAAATGAAACATGGAAAGTCCGTCTCATTCCTACGCAACCAAGATTCTAGCTCAGGACTAGATTACACTAACATTTCTATTAGCACCTTGTCAATACCCGTTGAGAGCCGATAGGAGCATATTTGTCTATTTCCTTTATTATTTTATGTATTGCCGCAATAAGAATAATATTGTAATTTTGGCCTTTTGGCTTTATTATAAATAGATAGCTTGGAATCACATAGACCTACCCAAACATTTAGTTCAATTTTTTCTCTCAAATGAAATCAGAGCTAGATCTTAACTGAAACCCTAACCCCAATCTCTTCTTTGCGCCACCTTTCTTTTTTCTCTCTTCTTGCCTTCGTTCTCTCCCACCGCGGTTGTCATGACCCGTGACCTTCGGGGGTTATTGGTGCGACGTCCTAGACTCGTCGCCGTCCCGTTTCTTTTATTTTGTTAACATGAGCATGCGGAAACGTGTCCAAACAAACTCCCAGATAAAATAATAGCCGGAAATCAGGAAAGTACTACAAACATAACATGCTTCTTTATATAACGTTAGTACATTTACTGACTATTTTTCCGGCTACATCAAAAGGGTGAGGTATCCCTAGCTTCGTTACGGGCTACGGTGTCCAAAAATAGGATCCCCTTCGCTATATGCAAGTACTTATGAGTCAGCCATCACCACGGTGGGCGTCATCCCATTGTTTGGTCCTGGTGGCCCGTCAAACCCGCGAAGGGGGCCGACAAGGTTCCCATCGAACCAAACATACCAACCGATATAACGATTTGGGACCAGATTATCCAACCCTTCTTCGACCCATATCGTCGTAGTACACCTACGGTAAGCGACATAAGCTTCTACGTCGATAATATCTATGACTGACACTTCCATATCTACAGGCAAACCGAAACGTTGAGGGAGCGGAGTAGCCATACCTACATGCCTGCAAAATAAAGGAGTGGGTCAAGGAACTCAGTAAGTAAAACCCCTAATTGTCTATTAGGAGGACATCTCATCATCAAATCTAGCAGGTACGGCACTCGCAGCAAATCACCGATGGCAAATCGATAGCAATATCATTACTAGCGCATACTTACCCTCGGCTTATCAATAAACACATAAAACATAGTTATGCACATACCGACACTCATGAAAGATTCATTTACCGTCATCTTGGCTTAACCAAGGCATCTCGGCTCAACCGAGGCATCCCGGGGCTAGTTTACCTGAGGCATCCGGGCTCAACCTAGGCATCCTAGCTCAACCAGAGTATCCCGTTCAATGAACGAGGCATCGCCACCAACGCTATGTGGCAACGGGCACATCTTTTCTTTAGTGATCACACGAGGTGCTTCACACAAGCCGATTTCTTATCTTTCTCTTAGCCGATGCATACATAATGCCCGTGGGTGTGTTCAAACGAGTGTGTGTGATGACCCTCGCTATCCTATTATATATTATGCTGGGAGCAATCCTTGGTTTGTGGCTTGAACCAAACGCCTAGCGCTGATCCCCACTCCGAGCAAGACTTGGAATCGGCACGCCTCAATACCGACCAAGGCCTCATGGCTTGGGTTATCTCGCCTTAACATTGATTCCAAGCTGAGCGAACCTCGACCTTGTCCCGGGGCGTGAACGCACTCAAACATGCAACATGAGCAAACCATAGAAAGTACAACATAACATATTCATGGCTTTCACGGGTGAACACATAACTAAACTCGACGACATAGCCTATCGCCCTAGCCAAGAGTTAGGAATCCTACTTACTTTTGGTGAACTAGAGGGGCTTTGCCAAGGAATGGCCGGTTGAGGAGGTGGGCGTCCAAAGGGGTGAAGGTGAGAAAGTGAGCCAAAAGGTGGAAATGAAGGATGGAGTGCTTCTATTTATAGGCTCCATCCTTATCACTGCTTGTCCAAATGGCCCAATCGGCTTTCTTGAAGTGGCATGCTTACAAGGATGAGATGGCAAGTCTATTGGACGAGTGGCAAGCCTACTAGGGAAGTGTGGCATGCCTATTGGAATGGTGTGGCATCCTAAGTTTTTAGGGGAATGATAGAAGGCTAATGTGTGACATTCCAATTGATACACCTAAGCCATGAATCACTTGCTTCTTCTCCAAGCCAAATCTTTGGCCATTGTTGATTGTCGCAACCTACCTCTCAAGGGCTGAACTCGATGAAGCAGGTTTAGAGATAAGTGTTCATGAAACGGTCCGTACGGCACATTATAAAAGATGGCTTATCGAAACGTCAATCTTTTGGTCATCCGTATGGTCCATTGATCATGAATATGGATTTTCCCTAAATCCATACCTCGCGTGACAGCGGATTGATTTATCTTTTTTAGGAGTCGCCACTAGCCTAGGTCGGGGGTCGGCTAGAATACCCAACCAAGATGCGGAAATTTCGTCTTGGTTCCTACGATAACCAGAGATCATGAGTTCGGAAACTAGCTTATGTTAATATTTCTGTTAACGCCATTTCGATACAGCTAAACTTATCATGGTTATTATCTAAGTTGTCAGGCATTTGTTTTTTTACCATTTTTCATGCCAAAGTTTTAGTCTACTAGAAGATCATGCATCTTGTTTTTGTATTTTCATTTAAAATTCTAAACTAATCCTATCTTAGTCTAGAAAAGAAAGAAACAAACAATTGTATTGAAAAGCATTGTGTAAAGTAAACACCCAAGGTATTGAAAGAACGAGTTAATTCTAAGTGCAAGAAATAAAGCCTGCAACTCGTTGGGTGTTTATTACGACACGAATTGAAAACCCGAGACATGGTCGGGAATGAATGAATTGAGTACAAATTGAGACCCAATTGGACATCTTCTATCACCACCGTCTTTAACAACTTTGAACCATCTCCTCCATGGACTGCCTCTCGGGTGTCGGTTTTTACATCCATAAAATACATTCATGATGAACAATGTACAACGGAACAACCAAAGCAAGACAATGATGCAAGCAATTCACTAATCAAACACGGACCTCGGGATCGGCCTTTGTTTTACATGCATTTCGATTTACCCGCCCATTTAATCATCTAACATTGTTTGATTAATGGTTAACGATAACGAGCTACCATTTGCATTCATAAAACGGCAACTCATATTGGTTAACCCCTAAAGTCGGGTTCTAAGTGACCACCGTGGGCTACCCGTCGAACATAACCGTGCCTAACATACATCTAACTAACACATGCATAACAATGAGTAAAGCATGCATTTAGGCCCATGGGTCTTGTTCATCAATCAATCAAGTAATGGGAAGTGGGTCTCAAGAGAGGTCCACATGTTCAATCATTAATTGCTAAATTTGGACCCTATTCTGTTTGAGTATGATTAATTAGCTGAATGATATTCAAATGAAGTGATTCAGGTGTCATTAGAAAGATAATTTCATGAGGATAAAAGTTCATCAAGAACACTTTTCCTAATTTCCCACTGCTTTTTACGAAAATGAGAATTTTTCCCTCAGGGACAGTCTGGACCTGGTTTGAATTTGAATTCAAAGAAATTGCGGGAAAAATAGTGACCGTTATCAAAACCCCCACCAAATTTTTTAGACAGTTAGGATTATTCGTGTGTGACAGCTTTCATGTTTTAATTTTTTTCTAAAAAGCCCCCCAAATTTTTATAAAATTCTGTTTTTACCGATGACTCGTTTGCAAATCATTTTTTAGGCCAGGAAGACCTTATCCGAGATTTTTAGAAAATTGACCCCCTAGACATTGCTATTAGGCCCCCAAAATTTCCAGTCTAGATAATAAGACCTTAATGGACAAATTTTTAGTTTTTATTTTTTTGCAAAAAAAGACTCAAAGTTTATCAAATTCGGAGAAACATGTTTTGGAATTCGGAGGAAGGAATTTCAGATCTGGACACAGAATCTGATTAAATCATGAAAATTTCCTTTGAACGTCCAAATGAACTCATATTTTGATAAAATTGGTATCATCAAGAAGCTCTGGATCTCAGTGTGAAATTTTGTGAGAACAGTTTTCCAGATTTTGAATAGAAGATTTTATAAAAATCGAAGAACACATGAAGGTCAGTCACGAAATCATCTATCACAGAGAATGAGCCTAGATGACGATGCTAATCGTCCTAACCTAACATGCTTAGAATTTCATGAAAATTTTACAGTGGATAGATCTAGATGTCTCTTTCGATTTTCATGAGGAAGTCTTCTCAAATAACGAACACAAAAAATCATAAAAATCAGCAAACCGAGCAAGGTCTATCAGGAGCATATAAGAACATAACATGTTATCAACATTCCAGATTCTGATCTCAACTTTCGAAGGAGTTTTGACCTAGCAAACGATATCCGTTCAAGGCGTGTAACCTATCAAATCGAAGCTTAGGACGTATTCTACGATTCTATAGTTTATTACTTCGCGAGATTCTAACATTTACTAGCTCGAACCAGTAATGGAAGCACACTGACTCAGAGAGCTACGATTTTTACATACTTGCAAGCAATCGGCAAATAATCAACCAATAGCTTCGAATGTCAATCAAACACATCACAATAACATCACAATGACTCCTAAACACACTAAGTATGTGTTAAGCTAACCTCAGCAAAAATCGAACAAAGTTTGATGAAGTTCTACTTACCTTCAACTCGCTCGACGTTTCAGCATAGATGTTGATCTACAAGAAACATACAGAAAAATTAATGTAAAATCTGTACTGATCGAAACCAGAGGAAGGAAGTGAATCACTTAACTTTAATTCATTGCCTTAGTCTTTGGAGTTGCAGGAAGTTCAACGTATATGAGGATGAAACGCGAATTGAAAGGATTCTCCACAACATCAGCCAGAGGCCTTGCTCTCTTCGATACAGAGATGATTGAACTGAAGATGCATTCAGAGCTCATATGTAGCAAGTTAAAATGAGATCCTGGAATTTCATCAAAAATACCGAGAAATCAGCGTTGTCGATTGAATCGGAGTCGTAAATACACAAGTGAAACAGAGAACTCAGCTTCAATCTTGCTTCTGTTATCTTCTGGAAATTGGAAAACCAGCAATGGATTGTTGAACTTTGATGAAGATGAAGATGCTGGAATCAAAAGCTTCGAATCTGAGGTATTACCGGACGATAATGTTCGTCTGAAAGTCATCGCAAAGAAGCTTCTGTCGATGATCCTTGAACTTGAAACACTAGAAGACTTGCTAGCCGAGAGAAAGAGGGAGTGAGCTTGATAAAATATGAGAGAGAATGAGTGGAGAAGTTGTAGAGAGAGATCGTGGAGAGTTTTATCAATCTACTCCATAAAAGACAGAATCAGCCACTTCCATTATTTCTCGGCCAGAAAGAGAATTAGTGGAGATCCACTTTGTGAGAGAAAGAGTGGCGAGACTTTGCTTCGTTCTTTCCCTTTTTTCCTTGGCTCCGCCGATCTTGAATAGAGAGAGAGAGAGAGAGAGAATTTTCTGAAAAAATATGAGAGTTTTTCCCATTTTTTGGAGGGAAAATCTTTATATACCTTCACAATTTTGAATCCTAGCCCTTGAATCAATCCAATGACTCTAAATGTTCCATTAATGATTAAGAATATTCCTTAAGGGCCAAGGATAAGTGACATGGCACTATAGATGTCCATGATCTATTCTAAATGAATGGCTATGATTGATTTGCTTAATCCCTAAGTAATTTGCTTAATCCTTAAGTAAGGGCATTTTAGTAATTTCCACCTAGGGGCATTTTTTTTAATTTCCATTTAAGGGCATATTTGTCATTTTGGGCACAAAGGATGTGGCTGGCTGAAATAGACTACCGGTCGCCAGATTTTTGACCAGAAAATGGCCAGTCCGATCGGATCGAATCGGTTGGACCCGGGTTTGACCGGGTTGAACCGGTTCAATTATTGGATCAATTTGGTTCCAATTTCATGCAATTTAATCCCTATTATGATTGATTAACCCAATTGAATTGAATTTGATTAAATTGGATTGAACCAATTTGAAATTCAAGCACAAATTGATCAATTTTGCTTGTTTGGCCCAATTGCTCTTCAATTTGAGTTAAATTGCATGGCCAAGCTAGACTAATGAATTTAATTGAAGTCCAATTGGCCAAATTGAGCTTCAATTCATCAAATTGAACGTTAGTTTAAATGTATGCTTTATTCATTGTTATGCATGTGATTGTTAGATGTATGTCTAGGCCCGATGCATGTTCGGCTGGTAGCTCATAGTGATCACTTAGACCCAATTTTAGGGGTTAACCAATATGAGTCACCATTTTGTGAATGCAAATGGTGACTCGTTATCGTTAACCATTAATTAGTCAATATTAGTTGATTAAGTGGGTGAGATGATCAGAATGCATGTAAAGCAAAGGTCGATCCCAAGGCCCGTTCTTGAGTTGATGCTTGAATGTTTGTCCTTCCGTTTGTTTGAGTGCCATTTGAATGTATGGCATGAATGTAAAACCGATACCTGCGAGGTGGTCCATGGAGAAGATGGCCAAACAACTTCAAAGATGGTGGCTAAAGACCGATGTCCAATCCAGTCTCAATTTATATATAATTCGTGTTCCCCAATCATGTCTCGGGTCTTTCTATTCGTGTTGTATTAAACACTCGACAATTGCGGGTTTTCTTTTTTCGCACTTAGAGTAGCTATGTTTTCAATACTTTGTGTATTTACTTTACGCATCGCCTTTTCAATACAAATTATTTGGTTCTTCTCCTTTTCTAGACTAAGATGGGATTGGTTTAGAACCTAAATGGAAAACACAAAAACAAAATGTATGAATACCTAGTGGACTAAGACTTTGGCATGAAAATGGTATAAAATGGATGCATGACAACTTAGATAACAACCATGTTAAGTTTAGTGGTACTAAAAGGGCGTTAGTGGAAACATTAACGTAAGCTAGTCTCTGAATCCATGATCTCTGGTTTTCGTAGAAACCGAAACGAAACTCTCGCATTTCGGTTGGGTATTATAGCTGACCCCCGACCTAAGCTAGTGGCGACTCCTATTTGCTAAAAAAGATAAAATCAATCAACTGTCACGCGAGGTATGGATTTAGGGAAAATCCACGTTCATAATCAATGGACCTTATGGATGACCAAAAGATTGACGCTTCGATAAGCCGTCTTTTATGATATGCCATACGAACCGTTTCATGAACACTTACCTCTAAACCAGCTTCCTCGAGCTCGGCCCTCGAGAGTTAGGTCATGACAGCCATCATTACCAAATCTTCATAAGGCCACCTAAGAGGATGATTCATCCCTTGCATTTGATGACCAATGTTCTAGAGTCTTGTATTATGTCCCTTTTCAAAGAATATAACAAACATGGGAATTAGGCAATTAGAAGCACTAACTTAGTCGGGTAAGAGTTTCTCGTGTTTATTCACGATTGACCGTGCCAACCAAACCGAGGTTCGTAGCTGAATCACCATCGGATGAGGCTGGTCGTGGCCAAACTTGCCTAGCTTGGCTAAGTTGGTGGCCCATCTCGTGGATTCCGTGGCCGGCACTGCGGCCGGTCTGACCAGGCACATGGCTGGTGCCTGTCGTGGCTCGTGGCCTTGCAGCAGTCCAAGTCCTGGCACAAGACCAAGCTCATGCCTTGGCTCATGGCCTAGCGGTAGGGTCGTCAAGCCAATCCATGACCGATCCATGATCGGTCCATAACCCATCCCAAGTGGCCTATGGCATGGCCAGTTCATGACCGGTCCATGACCAAGTATAATTGGTCCGTGGCCGACTCTCGATTATCATGTACTTGTGTGGGATCGATTATTCCATGACCGACACACGGTCGTACGGATCGATCCATGGTTGTCTGCGATCGGTACATGACCATGCAGAACCATCTGAGACCGGAATAGGATCACGCAAGATCGATCCATGATCGTCCATCGATCCACGGTGGTACGTGACCGTCCCATGACCAACCCTTATGGTGGACTGAATAGCTCGGGTCACTTGCATGGTCAGGATCCACTAGAGCATGATCACCCAGTGGACTAAGATAGGACTAGTTTAGAACCTAAATGGAAAATACAAAAAAAAAAAAAAACAAATGCATGACAACTTAGATAACAACCATGTTAAGTTTAGCGGTACCGAAAGGGCATTAGTGGAAACATTAACGTAAGCCAGTCCTCGAATCCATGATATCTGGTTTTCGTAGAAACCGAAACGAAACTCCCACATTTCGGTTGGGTATTCTAGTCGACCCCTGACCTAGGCTAGTGGCAACTCCTATTTACTAAAAAAGATAAAATCAATTCGCTACCACGCGAGGTATGAATTTAGGAAAAATCTACGTTCATGATCAATAGACCGAATAGTTGACCAAAAGATTTATACTTCGGTAAGTCGTCTTTTATGATGTGCCATTCGGACCGTTTCATGAACACTTACCTTTAAACTCGCTTCATCGAGTTAGGCCCTCAAGAGGTAGGTCGCGACAATGGGTAGAACATCGCCTATGGACATCATTAAATTTTTCGCTAAAATAAGCAATAGGCTTACCTTCCTAGGAGAGAACAGCTCTTATGCCTACTCAAGAGGCATCACAATCCAGTTCGAATACCTTTTCAAAATCTTGGAGTATCAATGCTGGTGCCGTGGAAAGTTTCCCTTTGATGAGAGCAAATCTTGCGTATGCTTCATCACCCCCAATTAAATTTTCCCTTCTTCAAGCATTCCGTGATCGGGCCCATAATGGTACTAAAATTTGCGATAAAGTTCCGGTAGAATGTCATGAGCCCGTGGAAGCTACACGCCTCCCCAACGGTTTGGGGAGCTGGCTAATCACGAATAGCAGCTACCTTTTGTGCATCAACTTGAGGGCCTTCTGCTCCAACAATATACCCCAAGAAAAGGAGTCGGTTAGTCATGAAGCTACATTTCTTCAGATTAATGTACAATTGGTTCTTCTGCAAGGCTGACAAGACATCCTTTAGATGCTCTATGTGCTGTCAGTCATCTAGACTGTATATGAGGATGTCATCAAAATATACCACCACGAACTTGCCAATGAAAGGTTTGAGGACTTGAGTCATCAAACGCATGAAGGTGCTAGGTGCGTTGGTGAGGCCAAATGGCATGAAAAGCCATTCGTACAAACCTTCACTTGTTTTAAAGGCCGTCTTCCATTCGTCGCCAGGGCGGATGCAGACTAGGTGGTATCCACTATGTAAATCAATCTTCGTAAAGACCTTTGATCCAGAAATCCGGTTGAGCATGTCATTTAGGCAAGGGATTGGGAATTGGTATTTAACAGTAATCCGATTAATTGCCTGGCTATCGATGCACATACATGCTCCCGTCTTTCTTCATTGTGAGGAGTGTAGGGACTGCACAGGTGCTCATGCTCTCGTGCAAGAAACCTTTTCGAAAGAGTTCTCCCACTTGGTCTTGTAAGATTTGGCTCTCCTTCGGGTTCATTCGGTAGTGCAGCAAACTAGGGAGGCTCACTCCTGGAAGAAAGTCAATCTCATGTTGGATATCCTTCAAGGGAGGTAATCCGACAGGTAGATCCTTCGGAATGATATCGCTAAATGCTTTTAACAACGGTTGAAGAGCCTCAGGAATGGGAATAACAACTTGTTAATCACCTTTTTCCATAATCATATACATCCCTTCACATTTATGGATGTTTAGCATAGCACTCGCACTTTGCTTCTTCGGGGCCTGGGGAGTGTTACTCCACAACTTTAAAGTAATCTTTATCTTTTCCCACACAAAGAAGTAGGTGTTCTCTCAGGCTCGATGGGTAATATTGATAACTCTATAAAAATAGAGTTATTTTATCTACTTTAGGCAATAAATAATGCAATATTTGTTAGAATATATTTGGATTTCATTTTACTTAAATTTTCCTTATTTATGCAAAATATTGAGATATAGAGAAAATAAGGAAAATATGGCAAAAAGAAGGAAATGAATATTCCACCCAGAGAAGAGTTAGAAGGTGGATATTACATTGGGAATTCTGTGATTTATTCTCTAATTTTATGCGAAAAAGAAGCAATTGCCTTGTGAGATGAGTCTTAAATGTTATCATACAAATAGGATAACTTAGGGGAATAGCGAGTCTTTTTTTTTTAGATCTTTTTTGTTTTCAGTTTTCTAGGAGTTTTTCAAGTATTTTTGAAGAGAAGACAAACGTTGTGACAGAATTCTTGTTCTTTGATTCAAGATATTTGGTTTAATTTATATTTTTGTTTCTTCTTCTATTAATATCTAATTTTCTTTGTTAGAGCTACGATGTAGCCTAACCATGATGATATGAATTTCATACTTTTTTTTATGTTTTGCAAGTGATTTCATTCAGGTGAGTTATAGATTATTGTGCTTAATGCGTTTAGGTGACTAGCCACCACTTGAATGATCTAATGTACATGTTAGAGACTGAAAAGTGATAATATGCAATTGCTCCTTATAATATATAATCATGAATTAAATGTGGATAGAAATATATCATGTTATTTGTGTAGCTTTCGGTGATAAGATGGTCTAAAAGATTCATTGTAAATCGACAATATTGACAGATTTTAATGTACTTATGTATATTTAAATTCACATAGAGATATAGTGGATTGATAAATTGAGTAGGTTTGTTATACCTAGAGATAGGATAATAAATAGACTAGGAAATTCCGCTATCACATGTTTGATTTTGTTCTTGTATGCATCATGATCCAAAATCATATCTAGTGATTATGGTGAAATCGGATGCTCTAACATATCTTATCTGATTGATTATCTACCTTTAGTTTATAAAATTTCGTTTTTAAAAATTATCAATTTTTATTTATTCTCAATTCTATTTTGATCTGTTAGATAAATTTTAGAATTAGTCTATTTTTAATATTTAATTGATTTATTATCATCAATATCTGTGGAATGATACTCTTCTTATCATTGTATTACTTGTTCAACATGTTCGTTGACACGTGTAGAATTTTACGAATAAGTTTTTCGTGCCGTTGCTAGGGATTGTTTATTTAATACCAATTAATATTGATACTGGATAATTCTTAGTTTAATCTAGCTTTTATCTTATTTTTTTTAGAGTATACATTGGTGTATGACACGTAGCCAACAAGGAAAACTTGCTGAGTTTGATAAAAAAATCGAACGCATGTGACATTCTAAATTTCGACCCACTTGGTATTTATGAAATGCATAATTTCAATAACGCACTTGTAGTAAATCTTGCCCAGACTTGATCACTCTTGGGACACTAACCAGTAGGGAAAGGCTAATTAGGGATCTAGATTTGCGCGATCATAGAACCTGACCATGGACTGACTTTCGACCATAAGGATTGTCGAGGTGATATTTTGGGCTAATATAGACGGATCTAAGGATGGTCATGGATCAATTTGCGAATGCCGTATAATTGGATCGCGGGTGATTCCGCCTCGCCAAAATACGAAATTTGCGAACGATCTCAAACCTATTCCAAACGATCGCGTTCTTTAGAACTAGTGATTGATCCTCGCAATTACATGACAATCGAGGTCACCATGGCTCAAGTGAACTTAAACGTGGCTCGATTTAGTATCGACCACGGGTCGAATATACGAATTTTCCCGAAAGCCGCCCGTTAGTTTGAGATAAGCTCAAGTCGCGTTTATTTGAGTTTGGCCATTAAATAGAGACTGAGTTTGGGTGTTGAAAATTTTGAAAGTCATGACAAAGTAATTGGACGACGTCGTTATTAACGTGGTCAGCCTCGGATTGTCCGGATTCGTTAGAAAACTGAAATTTTGACAGGAAGTGGAAAATGACCGTTTTGCCCCTGGGACTTTGTGAAGACCAAGTGTAAAATGAGAAGGGCATTTTGGGTCATTTCATACCAACTTTAGACATAAAAAGTTTTGGACGATTTTGCCCTTGCACTTTTTGTGAAATTCCAATTTTACCCTTGGATATTTTTTGTGGGGATCGATCTGGGCCATCGATTTTTGGATAAGATTGAATCGTGGCCGTCGGATGGAAAGTAGAGAGAAGGGCAAGATGGAAATTTCTCCGAGGTAGGCTTAGACTAGCCTTTTTCTTTTCTTTTTATCTCTTTTCTCTCTCTCTCTCTCCCCTCATTTTCTCACGCCCAACTCCCCCTTTTCCCCCCACCGGCCGAGTCCCCCTCTCCCTCACGTGAAAGTGGCCAGCCGGCCATGCCTTTGGCCGCCGCCGCACTTCCGTCCGTTGTCATCCGCCCGTGGCCGCCGTGAGCTGCTCGTGGTTCTTGCCGCTCGTCGCCATCTCTGCTGCTGTCCCTCCTCTGTTCAGTCACCTTCGAGTGCTCGAGCTCGCATAGGACCTCGAGTAAGTGATAACCTAAACCTCGCCTAGGATAGCGGGTAATTTTGGGATAGTTCGGGTGCGTTTTAGTGAGTTTTAGGGGTTATTCGTAGAGAAATTAGTGGACTGATTTGGCTGAGTGGTTTGAATGGAATTGTGATAGTTTTTGAGGTGGAATTGAGGTTAGAGTTGATTAATTAGGTAATCAAAATGATTACGGGTGATTATCGTGATTTATTGCGTGAAAAACGGGCCTAAATGTGCCGTTATAGTGATTTTTCTGTGGTGGTTGAGTTGTTGTGCATATTGTGGCTGAATTGGTGTATGTTTATGTTCGAAATGTGGTGCGTGCTGGATTGGGGTTGTCGGTAGGAGTACGACGCCCTTGAGTGGTGTAATTTGGCTTAAAATACAAAAATTCGCGTTAAATTGTGCACGTGCAAATTGAATTGGTAAAATTGTGAGTTAGCATGGCTTATTGTTAGCCTGAATATGTCGAATGACGTGTGCGAGTTGGTCGTATGAAATTGGCATGTGATTGGGTGCCCGACGTGTTGCACGATCATTAAATACCCTGAGGCGTTTTTAGGCGGGGTCCAGATAATAAATGGAAAATGTGTGCACGTGTGATAACATAATCCCTGATGCGTTTTACGCGGGGAATTGAACCCGTCCTGAGGCGTATTACGCGGGACGATGCCCGGTCATACCGGAAGACCGCCAACCTGATGCGTTTTACGCGGGTTGTGCCATAAAAAAGAGATGGTGTTGCGCCTGAGGCGTGTTACGCGGGCTAGAGACATCGAGCCTGAGGCGTTTTTACGCGGGCTATAGAAGTGTTGTTCAACCTTATGCGTGTTACGCAGGTTGTGTTATAAAAAGGGAGATGGTGTTGCGCCTGAGGCGTGTTCGTTTACGCGGGCTAGAGACACTGAGCCTGAGGCGTTTTGACGCGGGCTATAGAAGTGTTGTTGGACCTGAGACGTGTTTACGTGGGTCAGAGATCGATGGCTAGGTTTTGGATCTGAGGCGTGTTTACGCGGGTCAGAAATGAATTGGATGCGTGTGCTCGAGTGAAATGGGAATCGTATGATATTGTGTTTGTTATGCGAATGTGGTCATGAATATGGTTTGATTGGTATTATTGAGTGTGACATGGTGTCGATTTCTGGTAATAATGCTTGAATTCACATGTTAGATTTCGTGCGTATCAAGGTGAGACATTTGTGCATGCTATTGTTCTGGCTTGATAGTTGTGTGATTCGTGTGCTCGAACATGCCCAGAGATACGTGTTAGCTTAGGTGGGGTTTAGGGTTTCGCTTATTGAGAAGTGCCTCATGGTTGTTAAACCAAACCATTTCAGACCCCTGGCCGGTACAATGAATATCCCTCCTCCACAACGTTTTGGGATCCCGATGCACACAGATCATACAGTTTTGGAGTACCCTATAGATGAGAACCATACATGAATTAAGCATACCAGCATAGTTTGGGTAGATGCGGGTGAACAGTTGTGGCAACCCCATACCTATGTAGCATGGTGCTTCCGAGACGGGCTAGATGAGTTCGGGCCAGTGCGAGGTTTCGATGTCCCATTCGATGGAGTAGGTGATTGGGACCCGTCGGCTATACCTACCCCCGAGGGCGAGTTGACCAGTACAGGCACCGGTCTTGCGGAGTCTGGGCACCAATTTGCACCCTTGGAGTCAGATCAGATGGAGGTAGCCTTCGAACCACTACCCGAGGAGCCTCACCAAGAGGAAGCACCGATAGAGTCGGACCTGGAGGAAGATCCCGAAGAGATGGAGCCAGAAGAGGAGCCCGAGGAAGAACCTGAGATGGAGTTCGAAGAGGAACCCGAAGAAGAACCGGAGGAGGAGCCTGAAGAAGAGGAGATGATTGAGGTTCCATTGGAGTCGGGAGATGAAGATAACCCGATTGAGATCGATGCTGAGTCTGAGTCCTCGGAGTATCAGACTGGCTCAGATGAGACTGACTCTGAGTGGACCCCCTCTAGAGTTAGGTAGAAGCTAGGCGTTGGACCCTTTTTGGTGTAAGTGATAGTCTATCCGAAGCTGCTAGCCCCTTTTGATATCGGCGGTTGTCAGTGCGGAGGTTTGATGGTTGCAATGGTTTGTATTGAATATTGTGAATATAGTGGGTGTAATAAAGTGGTTGGTTGCTTGGTTAATTATCCCTCCCTATTACCCCTTTTCTAATTCTTGTTCAGGAGTTATTCTCGTTTTTGTCGTGTTCGAACTCTGATGTGTTGGTTTGGATCGGCGATGTTCCTGGAACGTCGCACTTTTTCGACCGAGCTTGGGGCGCGCGCGCTCGTCGGGGTTCGGGGCGTGACAACGTACATTTAAAAGGCGACTGAGAGAACAGAAAAATCACACTAAAAAGATTGAGGGAGTTGGTGATGGTAGAAATCAACTTAGACTCTTGAAAGATTATGCTGCGCCAATAGTTGAGGACACCACATCAAGCATCAGGAGACCTGCAATTCAAGCAAACAACTTTGAGATCAAGACATCACTGATTCAGATGCTTCAACAATCAGTGCAATTTAGTGGGGCTACCAAGCGATGATCCAAACGCTCACATCGATGCTTTTCTTGAAATCTATGACACAATTAAATATAATGGAGTTACAGATGATGCTATTAAATTAAGATTTTTTCCATTTTCCCTTAGAGACAAAGCTAAAGGTTGGCTCTCTTCTCTTCCTGCAGGATCGATCACTACATTGAATGATATGGCCCAAAAATTTCTTGGTAAGTTCTTTCCACCTGTAAAATCTGCAAAAATGCGTAACGATATTACTAATTTTATGCAGATGGATAATGAATCATTGTATGAAGCATGGGAAAGATTCAAGGAGTTTCTTAGGAGATGCCCACATCATGGACTACCCGTATGGATGCAGGTACAAACTTTTTATAATGGGTGTAATACAAATCTCCGTTCTATGATTGATGCAGCTGCATGAGGAACTCTAAATAATAAAACACCAGAAGAAGCCTACAACTTATTAGAGGAGATGGCATCCAATAGTTATCAGTGGCCTACTGAGAGGATACCAGTGCGCAAAGCTAATGGAGTTCATGAGGTGGATGCTTTCACGGCAATTGCCGCGCAAATTGAAGCACTCAACAAAAAGATAAATAATATGAGTGTTTCATGCATGAAAATTCAGAATATGACATGCGATTTTTGTGGTGGAGGACATGTTAGCATAGAATGTCACGTAGGTAATACTTTTGCACAACCAAATGAAAAATGCTAACTTTGTTGGGAATTTTAACAGATCACAAAATAATCCCTACTCCAACACGTACAATTCGAGATGGCGCAATCATCCAAATTTTTCATGGAGTAATTAGAATGTGACGAGACCGCCACCAGGATTCAAACAACCAGAAGAGACAAAGTCCAGTATGGAAGATTTAGTCACAAAACTTGCCAACACTACTTAGGACTTTATCAAGAGCACAGATGTGAGATTTCAGAACCAAGATGCTTCAATCAGAAATCTGGAGATGCAAGTGGGGCAATTAGCAAACATGATATCGGGAAAGACAACAGGGTTCTTTGCCTAGCAACACAGAGAAAAATCCAATTGAAAATGTAAAAGCTATAACCCTGAGAAGTGGTAAACAAGTGGGTGAAGAAGATGCTGAACAAGAGATTTCCAGAGACAAAGAAGAAGAGACCAAGGAACAACCAAAGGAGACAGGAAAGAGCAATTTTTTTCCGAATAATCCCAAGCCATATGTGCCGCCAGTTCCATTCCCTTAGTGACTCCAGCAGCATAAAATAGATAAGCAATTTTCTAAATTTCTTGATGTATTTAAAAAATCGTACATTAATATTCCTTTTGCAAATGCCTAGCTATGCAAAAATTTTGAAGGAGATTTTGGCAAACAAAAGGAAGCTAGAGGATTATAAAACTGGGAAGTTGAATGAGAAATGTTCAGCCATACTACAAATTAAATTACCTCCGAAGTTAAAATATCCATGAAGTTTTACAATTCCTTGCATAATTGAGGATTCTTACTTTGAAAAGGCATTGTGTGATTTAGGTGCAAGTATTAATTTGATGCCTTTCTCTGTTTTTAGGAAATTAGGATTGGGTGAAGTAAAAGCAAACACAGTGTCGCTTCAACTAGCTGATCGATCAATTAAATATTCGAGAGGTATTGTGGAAGATGTATTGGTAAAAGTTGACAAATTTATCTTTCCTGCAGATTTCATAGTTCTTGACATGGAGAAAGATTTTGAGGTACCACTTATCTTAGGTCGTCCTTTTCTAGCAATAGGAAGAGCTTCTTATTGATGTACAATAGGGGACGTTAATTCTTAGAGTTCAAGATGATCTTGTTTCTTTTAATGTTTTTAAAGCAATGAAATATCCATATGATGATAATTCTTGTTTTAGAGTTGATACAGTTGATAAGTTGGTGAATAAGGTTTTTCAAGAATATATTTTTAAAGATCCACTTGAAGCATATCTGGTTCCACCAAAAGACAGAGAAATTGAGAATGAGGAGATAAGGGAGTACGTAAATTTCATGGAGGCAAATCCAACATATTCAAGGCATAAGGCAACAAAATTTGAGGAGTTGGGACAACATACAACAAAGCTTAAGCCACCAATTGAAGAGCCTCCGATTCTTGAACTCATTGCCCTCTCATTTGAAATATGCTTATTTAGATGGAACTTCTTCTTTACCAGTAATTATATCTTCTTTGACAGATTTAATGGAGGAGAAACTGCTCAGAGTGTTAAGAGAACATAAAGGTGCAATTGGATGGAAAATAGCTAACATCAAAGGAATTAGTTCGAAAAACATTTTCCAAAAACATTACGTTTTCTGTGAAACAAACGCACCCTTAAACTCAACTTATCTTTCTCGCCCGCACTCAATCTCACGCTCACTCACTCCGCACTCTTATATCAGTTTAGGTATTGTTTTTCTAGATTTAGTTAAATATGAAAGTATTTTAGCAATATGAGTAGAGTCGGGTATGTGTCAAGAAAATTGCATTGGGCATAAATGAATCATAAACGGGTTAATGGGTCAATTTCGGTGGGATCATTTTTTACCTGACCCTAGACCTGTTAAAATAGGTCATAAACCAATTTCTTAACTCATATATTAGTAAATGAGTTAATTACATTTATTAAATGGGTCAGTTACATTTAGTAAATGGGTCATAAATGGATATATGTATAATATATGTGTTAAATGGGTCGTAAATAGATTATAAATAGGTTTACAATTTATTTAAACTCAACTGATCTTTTTCGCCCTCGCTCAATCTCGTGCTCACTCACTCCGCACTCTCATTTTAGTTTAGGTATAGTTTTCCTAGATTTAGTTAAATATGAAAGTGTTTTAGCAATTTGGATCGGGGTCGGGTATGAGTCAAGAAAATTGCATTGGGCGTAAATGGGTCATAAACGGGATAATTTGGGTCAGACCATTTTTTATCCGACCCAACCATTTAACAGGTCTACCCGACCCACCCGTTTAACAGGTCTAAAGCTAGTGACGTGGGATTATTTGAGATTGAGATAAATACTTATCTAGGCATATTGTTTGGTAAAATGTAAATATATTTGTTATTTCTTTGCATAGGGGCGGCGATCAAACTCTTTTCAGCATCTTGGGATGAATGAATTGAACGAGGGTGATTCCAGCTGAATGCAGGCCAAGATTTGTCTCAGAAATAAAAATAAAAAAAGAAATTATTTTACCAAACAAATTTCTATTTTAAACTTGTTCCCGAGAACAAAAAAAATAGAAAGACAGGGAAACAGAATAATTATATGGAAATAAGAATCATGGACATCGCCTACATATAGGAACGAGCTTACATAGGATAAAATTTAATTGGTTTTCAACAGGAATTATGACAACTCACCCATAGCACACCCCTCTACAAAACTGCAGCATGCACCTTGATAGAGATTAAACTATTTGCAGGAGAATGAATGAGGTCCTGCGGAGGTACCTTAGTCCTTACAATAACTAAGCATTCCATACAAATATGACTAATTTCGATGGGTAGTTTTCCCATATTAGAGTCGAATCTCACTCTTGATTTCATTAGTCCTCGACTTTTACTCTTTTAGACTTTCTTGTAGTCCATCAATCCGATTTCGATTAGCATATATCTAATAAGAGTGAGGTGAAGTAATGTCCTCTACCTCTAATAAAAGAGAAAATGACACAAACAGTCCCTGAACTTTGGCACGATGTGCAATTTGATCCCTGAACTTTTAATTTGTTCAATGTGGTCCCTGAATTTTAGCTTAATGTTCAATGTGATCCCTGAACTTTTGATTTGTTCAATGTGGTACGTTAAACATTTTTATATAGTTCAAGGACTAAATTGAACATGTACAAAAAGTCCAGAGACCACATTGAACAAATCAAAAGTTCAGGGACCACATTGAACATTAAGCTAAAGTTCAGGAATCATATTAAACAAATTAAAAGTTTAGAAATCAAATTGCACATCATGCCAAAGTTCATAGACTGTTTGTGCCATTTTCTCCTAATAAAATGTGGGAGCAAACTTCATGACATTTTAGCTCCGTTTATTTCGCGAAAAATAAATTATTTAGAAAACATTTTCTTAAAATTCGACTACAATCGAACTACATTCCCAGAAAACACCCAATGCACATGTTAATGACTAATTCCATAGAAAATACCCAACGCACGTCTTAATGACTAATTCCATCTAAAGGCATAGATCATTTCCGCTGTGACAACTAGAAATAGCCGATCATCATGTTGAATAGGAAGATAACTAAATGCAGAGGTACCTAGTCCTTACACTCAAAACAAATTTGACTAATTTCAATTGGTAGTTTTCCCATATTAGAGCTGAATCTCGATCTTGATTTCATCGGTCCTCGACTTTTACTCTTTCGGACTTTCTTGTAGCCCATCAATCCGATTTCGATTAGCATATATCTAATAAGAGTGAGGTGAAGCAATGTCCTCTACCTCTAATAAAATGTGGGAGCAAACTTCATGACATTTTTGCTCCGTTTGTTTCACGAAAAATGAATCATTTAAAAAACATTTTCCTAAAAACCAACTGCAATCGAACTACAATCCCAGAAAATACCCAACGCACATCTTAATGACTAGTTCCATCTTAAAGGCATAGATCATTTCCAATGTGAACTAGAAATGATCTATGCAAGAAGTAACTCTAACCATGGAGTGATTGACATATAACTTTCAAACATGCTCCCAGCTAGAGAGTAGAAGTTTAACCCAATCTCTCACAACTAGGGTTCCAGATGCACTTTATGTCTAACCAAAGATGGTTTCTTGTTTTCATCTGTGTCATTTCTTCACTCGGATTGATTCTCAATTCACGCATCCAAAAACAATTGAACCACGCAATGCTTGATAGCTACAAAATTAAAGCTAAGCAAATTTCCATGTGATCATACAGTTGTGTCACCTCATAACCAGTGCAGAGAAGGGAAAGATTTCCAAAAGCAAAAGAGAGCGCTACGCCTAAATCGAGACAACATAGCCACGCAAAGCATCTTAAACTAAAGCTCGATCAAGTTGATCCGTTCAGAAAGAAGAAATGACCGATTTAACTTTCCCTATAACTAAAACGCTAGGCATCACATGCAATTGTCAGAAGACAAAAGAAGAAAACAGTACTCAGCGAGCACCGTAGACCTGAGTAGAATCATACGCTAGACATCACATACATTTGTCAGAAGACAAAAGAAGAAAACATTACTCAGCGAGCACCATAGACCTGAGTAGAATCATACGCTAGACATCACATAATCAGAAGACAAAAGAAGAAAACATTACTCAGCGAGCACCATAGACCTGAGTAGAATCATACTGAGGATAACTGGCTTGAGCACTCACAGGAACACTGCCATAACCACCCGACTGTGCGACTGATTGGTCATAGCCCAGTTGTGCGGTTGGCTGTTGAACGTAGCCCGTCTGAGTCTGACTGTTAGGAGCGGCAGCATACGCAGCACCCGCACCCCCACCATAACCAGCATCTTGTGGTGCTTGATATCCATATCCAGGATTGGCTGCAGCCAGCTGGTCAGTGTATGATCCATACACCCCAGCAGTAGCAGGTTGACCATAGGCAGGAGCGGCTTGTACTTGCTGTGCATAGACAGCACCAGGCTGACTTCCATCTGTGGTAGGAGCGGACGCATATGTGGGATATGTCTGCTGCACGGCCGCACCTGCTGGATATTGGTATGCCTGCTGGGATGGCACGCTCGAGCCATACTGTTGGATTGGCTGACTGGACCCTGGATAAGGCATATTCCGCAGGTCGATTAGCTATTGGTAGGGGTGTTTGTAAAAAACCGAAGACCGATAAACCAAGCCAATACACCAAACCATATAATTTTGGTTTATCAGTTTAGTGGTTT
This sequence comes from Syzygium oleosum, assembly GCF_021117445.2. Classification (NCBI taxonomy): domain Eukaryota; kingdom Viridiplantae; phylum Streptophyta; class Magnoliopsida; order Myrtales; family Myrtaceae; genus Syzygium; species Syzygium oleosum. Next base: position 1,283,412 of record NW_026607510.1, on the reverse strand, counting down.
GGTCTTAAAATTTTTGTTATTGGTTTATTCATTTGGTTTTGGCTTATAACTTTGGAAACTGACAAAACCAAACCAAACCGATAAGTTCAATAAATAAATTCATTTTCCTTTTGACTCACAATTTGTAGTTTAGCCCAACCAAGTTCATCTTATCTAAAATTCCCCTATACTATTAACCGAAAGATTTCCGCATCTCAAGTTAGCCATTATTGATTGATTTTTAGTCTCAATTACTTACGAAAGTGAGTTCTATGATCTTTTGTATATTTCCATTTACTTAAATGATATTTTTCAATGTTTCGATAATTTCATCTGATTGAATTGTGAATATATTCCTTTTTTTTAATAAGTATGTCGAAATAGGTTTTCACGTTAACTTTCCATCGCATGTTGATGTTAGATAGTCCAGATATCCTTTCAACGTCTCACTTGTAAATCCGCTTGATGGTTAACAGGTTGAAACCGACCCAAACCGATAACAAACCGAAATTATTTATTTGGTTTGAGTATACCTCCAAACCAAACCATGGACACCCCTACCTATTGGAGTGCCATAAGACTAACAATGCATTCCATGTCAGGGTATTCTGTATGAAGGAGGCTTACCATATTGTTGTGCATAACCAGGTTGGGAAGCAGCAGCAGTTTGAGAGTAAACCGGCCCCGAGTTTTGACCTCCATATGAGGGGTGTACTGGAGCATTATCGTACTTGGTTTCATCATATCCATGCCCATAATTCTGCTGAGGGTTCCCTGCCTGAGAGTAAGGACCCGGATGCCCATAATTTTGACCTCTTGGCTGCCCGTAATTGTAACCTGCTAATGACTGCGGTGGGCCAGATTGGCCAGCAAAATGTCCAGAAATGGATCCTGAGTGAGGCATACTTGCTGGATGTCCTCCATGTCCACCAAAGAAGTCATAGCTCCCACCACGAGGAGGTGGCCTTTGCTCCCAACCATGGCCAAAGCCACTCCTTGGAGAGGGATAACCACCGTAGGGCGTAGGAGGATATTGTGAATTCTGAGATTGATACCGTCCTCTTTGTTGGTAATCATATTGCACTGGCTGGGAAGAATATGGAGCACGTGGACCCCACTGTGGACCACCTGGCCCACGCGATCGATGAGCCTGCTGACCAGACAGAAGTGAAGGTCTAGGAGTCTAGGTAGAACAAAATACAAAACAAATGCTGTCAATATGAGAAAGAGATGCATTAATAACAAAAAATGAAGATAAACAGGAAATCTAAAGAAGTACAGGCTTCAAAATATAAAGGAAGAAAATACTAGCAAGGTCATTTAAGTTGATTAAAAGTGCATATGAGGAGGCCACTCGAAATGAAATAACAAGAAAGAGTCCTTAAGTAAAGGCTTCCATAAACAACCAGTATAATATTCAGATTGAATCAAGAAAATAGCAGACATATCCATGATATCGGAATCAGCCGAGAGGAATTCAAAACCACTACCAGAGGAAGAAAGTCGGCAATGATAAAAAAAAAAAAGTATACAACCCTTAAACAAGAGATGATGCATCTCATGAATTCTACGACATTCACAACCCATTGATCTAAACTTCAGTGACAAAAATTGTCCCTGAAAGAAAACCAATGGAAATAGAAAATAGTTCCACTATATCGACATTACCCACCATGTTACTTTTCCAGGCTAACAGTAGACAAGATTCTACAAACCTACGTTCCTCTATTCATTTTCCTTCATTCCTCGTCATATTCAGGAAAAGATATAATATCAGCAAGAACAGATGAACTCCTCAACAACTGCTTCAAAGGATCTTATAACTTGGAAAAACACAATGCTTTCTTCCTAAAGCAGTTCGAATAATCTCTTTCTTTATCCAAGAAACCAGAAAACGGAGGATGGGAGGTGCAACCCAGACAGCAAAAATGAATGTTCACATAAATACCAAAAATGCAAAAATGCATACATGTAAAAAGTAAATAAATAAATAAGAAAAGAAACCAGAGAATGTTCATCGATGGAAATGTGATATAGCATGAATCAAGAGAATTCTATAATTAATTATTAGCAAATCAAACTCCACTTAAACAGGCACTCCTGACGCTAATGTATTTATGAACATGATTGAAATGATAATGACCATAGATGTATAGACAATACTATTGCCAATTCTGCACCACAACATACTAGCCATCTCAACTTCCCACTAAGCATGTCTTCTATACAACAGGAACCCTCCTGACCCAAGGATCTCCGCAAATCAGACTGGAGGTACATGAACCACATGCTCCAAAATTTGCAGCCTGCTACTGAAAGAAGGTTTCAAAGCATGGCATGGTCGCACAGGAATTCAAACAAGATTTATATGGAATATCCCAGTCACTGAAGATCACTAAGGTTAACAACTAAACATAGTATAGGCTCACTGCATCATTTTCGCTTTTGAGTCTCAAAGCAATCTTACCAACTATTAACATTCTGCCACCCCGAGATATAATGTCGGATACCTCTCTTCAATGGATGAGAGAATAGAGTGGTCGTATATTGGTACACCAAGAAAGCAATGCGAACACCAAGGGAGAGGCAATAGCCCAATCTGCATTTTATAAGCCAACCAATTCGAAATTGGCACTTTCAACATAAAACAAATGATGGCAAGTGGCAACCGACATCGACCTTGGCATTAATTGTCTTTCATTCATTAACATGGACTCTGATAATTGCATTCTTCACACTTCTTACTCCTTGATTTTTCTCACAATCCAGAAAGGGGATCAAAGAAGCAACCAGAGTTGATTGAACAGGCAATCATGCTAGACTTCTGGATATAAGGACTAGAAAATTTGGAGGATACAGACGAAAATACTAGAGAAAGAAACAGTGTTTCTGCCCTGAAAAATTCATCAACTAGTTTTACAGATCTATACATGTTCTTAAAATCAACATATTTCTCTTTACTCTCATCTAAATTTCAACAATTACACTGTTATCATCTGTCACTCCACGGCAACTAGCCATAAATCATAGTTGCATATGAATTGAAATGAATCGCAACCCCCCCAGAAAACTGCCACAAAGACTGCATCCTAATACTAGAAACATATACAAGAGTCTACATCGAAATGCAAAACATAAAAGTGTCCAGTCTGCATTCATTCAAACTCAAGACCAACAGCACATTAAGGTCTACATATAGATGATTCAGCACATGGCGCCCAAAAAAATTCATGAGAGCTGTAACTCCAAGCTAGAGGTTCAACAATAGACAAACGTTTCTCCATCCAATTACGACTTAATTCTGATCGTGCTAATACTAAAAGCCTACCACCACAATCATGAAGGAAGAGCAGTTCTACTATCATTATTGTAATCAGTCTAGGAACGAAAACCAACAATCTAATAATAGGTTTATCCAATCCAAAGAATGCAATGAACTAACAATTTTTTTGTTTTCCCAAATAGACAGATAACTAGCTGACCTGTTTCATAACTTCTTTTATCATCTGTGTGGCAACATCAATTTGCCTCTTAGCACCAGTGATTCGGACAATTCTTTCCTTGGAATCATCTCCCTCAGGAAGATGTTGAGGTATCAACTACAGGAAAAACATACGTCTTGTAAGGCATAATACTTGACATATTATGTCCCAGAATTAGATGCATATCTGGCAATGTAAGAATAAGGTACATGCTATCAAGCACCTGTATGCGGGCCCCTGATCTTGTCTGCAGACTTTTGATTGTATCTCCACCTCTGCCGATTATTATACCGACCTGCACAAAGAAATAACCGTAAGACATGATAGGGAAGAAAATGTTCATTCAAAGAAGTTCACATGTTTCCAGTTAATATGGGTTTTTGCGAGAATGCTTCAATTAGACCAACGTAATCATCAATTATTATAGATTACCAAATAAAGCCTCAAAGTATAACCTTCTCATTTGGCACTTTTAGTTCAATTTGTTCTGCAGACCCCGGAACCTGTGCAGTTGCAATGCCTTTGGCTACAAGGGAAGGGGAACCACCAGCATCAGCCTGCAACCAAACTCACCAAAGTAGGTGACCGTAACAGATAGTTTGAGATTCAGAAAGCAAAAATCTCGCTTCAAAAATAGATGAAGTTAAAACATTAAGTTCAAATCAGATCAAGAACAAAAATCAAAACCAAACAAACTACCATGGGTTCCCACAGCCTAGACCTTGTAAGTGACATTTCATAAGTCTTTTGTCTTGTCGCCGTTGGGTTCATCAAATGCGAGTGCAAATTCAAAGCAACGGAGGAATAGAGGGTATCGCAATTATAAAAAGCAAAAGCAAAAGTAGGGAATGATGCTCTCACAATCTGTTTTGCTTGGAGGCTTGCTCACTCTCTCTCTTTGCCCCCTCCTCTCTCCCTCCCCTCTCAAGTAGTATCCTTGGGGCACTCATGGGGTTTTCCTATGATCAAGTTGAAATGATGATTGGCTTGTGCTAAAGGCCTCGTCCCCACTTGAGGTTCAGGCCTTTGAGTTCATTGAATTTGCAAATTAACAATACAACCTCAAGGTATCAAAGAATCTTCTTCCCAAGTATCTTAGATGCTGAATAATAAGGAAAAAAGTTCTTCAAGAAAAACTATCATCAATTCTTTTAATAAGACGTAGAGATAATTTAGGACATCGCTGGAGGTTACATCACTGTAGGCAATTCTATGGAATGGATCTATCAATTCAGCATATTAAATGCTCCTCTAACCTCACAAAAGTAAACTAGGGCAAAAAGGACAGATAAAGGAAGTGACATGCCAATAGAATCAATACAAACCTCTGCTATGACATCCCTAATAAGCTTCTCAGCCTTGCTAATGTTCTCCTTTGTTCCTGTTAGTTCCACAGGTCTTGTTACAGATGACATATCAGCTTCAGCATCCCTCACGATCTGAATTTTCACCCCTGAATTGTACTGCAGATACCGTATGGTATCTCCATTCTTACCAATAAGAACACCAACCTGCACATGTCAAACCTCAAACTTGTCTCTCAGCACATATTTTAAAAGAAAAAGAAAAACATGAAGCACTATCCATGCAAAAGAAGCCGTAATCAGCTTTACTAGCCAAAATTATGAAAGGTTCAGTGTTACAAGCTGAAATCTATCTATCCAGTTGATACCAGAAAGGAATATTTCATACTATTAAATTATGCATGCTTATGCTTCCACTTCCAGATCACTTTATTTATACATTGAATCAATCAGAATAACAGTACACTTTTGAGGTTGTGAATTTACATAAACCAAGAGAATGTGATCTAATAACAACCAATCATGCTTCTTCGAAACATTTCAAGCATTCTCTTTTATAGTTGATCATCAAAATTGGTATGTGGTGCATTTTACATATATAAACGCTGCTCGTGAAATAGAAGTGTTTCACAAATTGCCTTCATCACAATCGTTATATTGGTTGGAAATAACCATCATTTCATCAAGTAACCCATCAATGGTGATCGAAGTTTCACATCTTGAACTATATAGTTTTCGGTTAACTGATATGTTCATATACCACTCACTCTATCGAGAAATTTTCAAAATTCTAGTGTTAGTATACTACATCGTACATCAAAGTAAGAAAGATGTTCGTTTTACGGTTTTTTAGGTTCCAACTGAAATTTACCCAATTTCCATGCCAAGCCCCACATAGAAAAAATAAATGGATTGATTAATTTTTTTTTTTTCAAAAAGACAAAATCTACAGTTCAGTCGAAAAGTCAGATAGTTATCAGCAGTTCCGAGATTCTCCATCAAGCATTCCTTAATCTTCAAAGCCAAGCTTAGCAAACCCACTATCTATTGAACATGCGATTACTAGCCCAACTAACAGTGAGTTTTGACTAAGCTTAGGTTTTTATTATCTTCAGCCCCACACACTTCTCCATTACTCAAAAAGAAGCAATTATAGCATTCCATGCTAGCAGATGAATGGTAACACTAATCACCATGTCACAAACTTTCATATTGCTGTAAGTGACTTATTCCATTTGATTTGTAAAATCCTATCATTTTCCAATTAAATTGTACGACTGACTTTCTGAGACCTCAACAATCTTGGGTAGAAAAGTCATCCTACCCACCTTTGCTTTAATCGGGAAAATTAGATGAACATGTAGTTTAACGAGTATTCTACACAAGTAGTTGAGCAAACGCACCTTACTGTTGGGAACCTCAATTTTGTGTGTCAAAGTATGACCATCATCAGGTGCTTGCTGCTGTTGGGCATAGACATCCTGTTCATTAATGTCCATCGTCGTCACAACTTCTACCTCGGAAGTTCCGTGGGCATTGTCCTGAGATTCCTTGTCAAGATCTCCCGCACCATAATTGTCCACGGACTTAGTTTTTTCGTCATCTGCAATTACTTCACTCTCCTTTGACTGGCGTTGAGCCTCAGCCTCCTCAACCTCACTACTATCCAAAGTTGTTGCTATACCATTTTCCTGCACAGGCTCGTCTCCCTTCTCATGCTGGTATCCATTTCCATTAGCTATCGCCATCAAACAAATAACAACTCATTAGGTGGAACGATCGGTAACCCTGGAACTCAAATTGCTCGGCAAGAGACATCTCCAACCACATTTCAGACACCCACTCACATATTTCACCAAACCCTCACCATCAAGACATTGAATCCGCAGCTCACAAGTTCCAAGGACACAGAACGAACATAATCAAACAGAACCCGTAAACCTAAGGCGTGAATCAATAACAACCTCAATACTCACGGAACTCGAGTGGCGACACAAAATGAGATCAACAGAGAAGCCCTAGGTAAGACGACACCGCGGACAGAAGTACCTGAAACCTCGGGGTCGCCGTCGAGGCGGGGACGCTTCACATCTGCAGAATCGGAATCCGCCGCCGCCGCTGCCGCCGCCGCCGCCGTGGGCGCGCAGTCGTCTGCGGCATCGGGCTCGTCGGCGGGTTCTAGGGTTTGGTCGGCCTCCACGACGTCGTCGAGCTTCCGCTTGCGATCCGAAGGCGGCGAGATCGCCACGACCTCCTCGTCCGCCATTGTCATTGAGAGAGGGAGCGAGCGCGAGAGGCGAAGGTCGATCAGTGCAAAGCAAATTTGCACCTTCTTGTTCCGCAGAGAGAGAGAGAGAGAGAGAGAGAGAGAGAGAGACTGTGTATGCTGAAGAACAGATGAAGGTTGAACTGAGCAGATACGAGAGCGCCTTTATGATATTTTTGCGGGTTACAAAACGGGCCGGGTCAGCCTGCTAAAAGGATCAGTAGCGGGCCCTGCCTGGCCCATCCCACACAATGGTCCTAGTTGGCACGGCTAGGGATGATCAATTTCAGGGTGAGCCGGTTCCCATATTAAAATCTGGAACTGGACTGGGTAGGGTTGGTTTTCATTTGTGGAATCGGGAACTAGCCCACCAAGTCCTGGAACCGAACCGACCAGGGTCCGTCTTGGAATAGATTATTTCTTCTTCTTCTTCTTCTTCTTTTGGTTTTTTATATTTTCTATCGATGCGTTTGGTCGTCTGAATTTCTAACAAGAATATAATTAGACAGAATAGGATATGAAATCCAAGGGATTTGTTATATTCTATTTACTATTTGGCGAATCACAGTAATAAAGCCGAATGTTTTCACATATTACCATGTCCATTATTTGCTATGAACAGCATATCAATGGAAATGAACTTGAAAATTGTATAAACAGAAATTATAAAAATTTCTCACGACACTCTTACCTACTTTATTTTTATTTGCTTATCTTTTATTATTTTCTTTTTTATTTCTTTTTTCCCTTTCTATCATTCTCTAATAAAATTTTATTAAATAGTAAACTATACAAATATACCAAAATGTAATAAAATATAAATACTAAATGTATATATATGAGATTTATATAATAATTAGAAAGAAAAATGAATATATAAATAAAAATAAGAATAAAAAACGAATTTATTGTTATTTTTTTGTTATTTTGAATTTTATATATTCAAATTCAAATTCAAATTCTTTTTATATTCAAATATTATTTTAATTTTATTAATTTAACAATTTATGTTTGAGAAAAAATTAAAAATCATATCCATGTTTATCCCACCTCCTCCATAGGATAATTTTATCTGGGCTATATTTCTCTTATATCCGATTTTATCTTATTTTGGGCAGGCACCAAACACGGGATAGAATAAAATCTATCTTGTCCCGAATTTTATCCCGACTACCAAATGTAGCCTACGAGTGGGAGTTTCCCAACGTTAAAAGAAAAAAAACAATTTACTAATTAAGTTTTGTTTCGGAGTAAAAAATTTAAAAAAATTAAGAAATGTTGGCCCGTTTGTCGATCTGGACGGATCCCTTGAGAACCACCCTGAACCGATCAATTTGGTCCGGTCCGTTTCGATTCCCGCGTTGAACCGGGACCGAAGCACGCTTCTAAGTACAGCTCATTGAGAGACGGATTGTGCCGTGCCATGCTCGTGTCGGATTAAGCCCGTTCATGGGAAAAAGGGCGATTGCGTGCCCCCATTTATCAAGGGCCTTAAAAGTCTTCCTGATCGAGAACAAGCCCGTGCTTGGCAGCAAACGAGTCAGCTCATTGACGGAACTTTTCCCCTTTAGGTTGTTTTTGGAGAACACCCGAAATCTCATTTTCACGGTGCAACTTTATAGATATTTGCAGAGGATATAGATATTTTTTTGCCATGAAAACATAAGGATCGCGCTTGAAGTGACATAAAATTTCTAATGAAATACAACTTGAAAAAACCGCTGACCACACATTTCCGGGCGAAATTACGGGGATGCCCCCCTGCGTCCTGGAAGAACCATGGCCACCCATTATTCTCACTGGCGCGAGAGCGGGAGAGCGTTGCAAAAAAGAAAAACCGGTGGCCAGAATTAACGGTCGACGTCGAGCTGCGCGAACTGAACCGAAACTGGAACTCCCCCGGGCTCCCTCCTGCTCAATCTTCGAGTCTTCCGACTCCTCCACTCGCCGAGTCGCCGCGCCGCCATGATCACCTGCAGACCTCCGCGCCTCAGCCTCGAACCCCTCTCGAAACACCGGCTCCCCCGCCCCGGGAGAAACGGCCCGCCGCCGCGCCCCGACCCCGCCCTACGCAGCCGATGCGCCGCCGTCGTTCGCAGCGTGAGGAACAGCGGCAGCGGCAGCAGCAGCAGAGGGAGGAAAGAAGGCGGTGTTAGCGGCGGCGGCGGCGGCGGGTGCTACGAGAGCAGAGAGAGGGAGGGACTGGAAGGAGGAGGAGGAGAGAGGAAGGTGCATTGCGAGGTGGAGGTGATATCGTGGAGGGAGAGGAGGATCAGGGGCGAGATCTCGGTGATGGCCGACGTCGGATCGGTTTGGAACGCTCTCACCGACTACGAGCGCCTCGCCGATTTCGTCCCCAATCTAGTCTGCAGGTAAGAAGATTGCACTTTTGGGTTTCCTAGTTTCCGCTTTATTTGCGGTATCCTTTGATGCTCAAGCAAGGAACAATGCCTGGTTAGTTTGTTCTCGTGTGGGTATGGTTCTCTTGGATGTCTTATCTTTTGGAATGGGATAGTTGATTGTACTTGTGGCCCGCTTGTTTCATGGTTGATGCTTGTTATCTGAAGAAAGAGTTCTTAAAAGAGAAAAAATTGTGCAGCGGGAGAATCCCGTGCCCGCATCCCGGGCGGATATGGCTGGAGCAGAGAGGCCTGCAGAGGGCATTGTATTGGCATATCGAAGCTCGGGTCGTCTTGGACCTTCAGGAGTTCGCCAATTCAGTGAGTATCCTCGAATTGCCTCGATTTTTTTCTCCTTTTTTCCTTGCTTGTTTTAGTATGAATTTTAGTGCTTCGTGATTAAGTAGATCAAGAAAAGTAGATATCTATGGATCGAGCCGAAAACCCAATAGCACCATTGTAAATCGTTTGGGTCCTAGCACGACAAATGCTACACGGATGACAATTCTACATCGACCCAGCTGAGATAACATGCTTCCCTCTTTCGGCCTTGTCGTATGTGTGCATCTCCCAAAAAAGACTTCACACATATATGCATTTTTTTGTCCCTGAATGTTCTGTGGTGCTTACATAGAACATGTTATTAATAAAGCACAATTGAAAAGGGATTGTTTTGTTTTATCTCGCTGAACTTCCTGTATGTATGTTGAAATTTAAATAATTCGGCAGGCATTGTAACTTCATCACTGTCTAATTTTTTTGTTTTATTATAAATCATACGCCTCAGGCTCCAATGGGGAAATGATATCAGAATACATGCCTCCTGTCAAATGTACGAACGGATATATTTTGAAGACATTAACATAAGTTCTCGTCTCTGCTAGAATTAGTCCAGAAGACGTAGAAATCAACTTGATATTTGCATTCTTTTCTTTGGTATTGCTTGTCCTTTTTAACTTTCATTATAATATTAATAGAGAATTTAATCTCTCTCTTTTTAGGTTTCATTAAATTTTCTGAACAAGTTAGAAACTGAAACATGCGTGCGTAGCTGTTGGACTCAATTTCGTGTGTTGCATTGATGTTACATTTGCAATAGATAGGTGGAGCTTCATCGATTATTGAACTATATATTTGAACCAACCTCGTTATGCAGGATAATGAGCGCGAACTTCACTTTTCCATGGTGGATGGAGACTTTAAGAAGTTTGAAGGCAAATGGTCTTTAAAATCAGGGCCTAGGTGAGATTATTTGTGCTTATGTTCAAAACCATGTTTAGGTTTCTTTGTTCTTGCTCTATACTTTTACATCGGGAAAGCATTAGCCGGCAAGTTTCTTTCTTCTTTAAAAGGTAAGTTAACATCAAAAGTGTGGTTTGACTAGACCCACTACAAGCCAATTGTACTATTCTAAACCAACAAACCAGCCGCATGGCAGCAAATACATGAATGAACAGTATGACATTGCGACAAGCTGCAACTAATCATAATGAATGTGCGAATGAGCTCATAAAATGGGACTCCGTTAGGTCTGGGGTCCGATTCCTATCTTCCCTCCCTGAGCTATCCATCAAAAGAGTGCATCCAGTAATCATCCTATTTACATAGATTTCAAATTCACAGGTTGTCAGTGATGAGAGTTCTTGTTTGTTTAACTGGTAAAATCTAATAAGAGAAAAAAAAAAAAAAAAAAAGGTACAAGTGCCACCAACATAACAGCTGTCGTTATGCAGGATCTTGGGCAGTCAGTCCTGTCTATAGTTGCTTTAATATAATCTCTCTCATTGTCTGACTGCAATCCAGATGATCAAGAATTTACTTCTGTCTTATTATGTGCGTATCCTGTCTGGATATATGAAGGATGAAGGAGTCTACAATGCTTGTGTTACATGATTTCAAGACTTATTATAACGAAATTTGGGGGTTAAATGATCTTATGCCACAAATAGGGATTATTTTTTCGACTAGTAAACAGAGAAGAATATTGTAATCTTGTGCAACGTCTCTGCAATTAATCCTGTAGCAACTTCCCTAATTTTCTCTTTTGATCTCTCTGCTATTGCAGATCCTCGACAACTTTGTCATACGAGGTAAATGTGATACCACGCTTCAACTTCCCAGCTATTTTCCTAGAAAGGATCATCAGGTCAGATCTGCCGGTAAATCTTCAAGCCTTGGCATTCAGAGCTGAAAGAAATTTTGAGGGAAATCAGAAGTTGGCATCGATGACGAGTTATAGGGACAGAGCAATCAATGGTGCCGTTACTTCCATTGGCCCTGACCTGGACAATAAGGTGCAAACTAGAGACATCACCAGTGCTGATGCTGGTCAACTGCCTGTGTCATCGACTGAGCTGACTAGTAGTTGGGGCGTGTTTGGCAAAGTTTGCAAACTCGATCGGCCTTGTGTGGTGGATGAAGTTCATCTCCGTAGACTCGATGGCCTATTGGTAACTGAATGACAGTTGATATTAGAATATTCTTTATTGGCTTTTGTTTAGGGAGACTAATTTTGTTTAGGTGAATTCTGATAGAATGCTGTTTTGGGCTGAAGGAAAATGGAGGCGTCCACCGATGTGTCATTGCTAGCATAACAGTAAAAGCTCCTGTTCGCGAAGTCTGGAATGTCTTGACTACTTATGAAAGCCTTCCTGAGTATGTATCTCTTACTCATGCTTCTTATTACTTTAGTTGGATAAGGAATTTGACTCTTGCTCTCTCGTTTTTGATAATACTTGTACAGTATCAGTGTTTTCAACATTGCTTAAGCATTTAATGCAGGATCTTTTGCACGTCTGATTTTTATGCTTACAAGTTTGTGAGGGAATAATATTGTAGTTAGTTATTTTTGAGCCCCAAGAGAAAATCTAGAAATCCTTCATCACATAAACCATTAGCAAATTAGGATTCTAATGTTGAAACTTTTTTACACTTTATAAGTGTGGGGGACATGCATACGTGACTATGTCTTTAATTGGAAATTAAATATTTACGAACAAATTTTTTGGTGACTTCAGTAATCATTTTATGTATGTAGGTGCTTGTGTAATCAATATTCTAGGGACAAATTCTGGCCTGACCCCCATGTAGTTCATATCTAACTTATTATTTGTAGCTTGCTGTCGTTTAATTATCAACTTGTTGTTCAGCTGTCCAGGCAAAAAGAGAAAAAGAATCATATTTAACTAGCAATATGACAGTCAGTGAGCTAATTACATGCATGATTACAAATGAAGATCTAGTAACAATAAATGAGAAGATGAAAACTCTAGAGAAATACAAGTTCATATATAGGACCTACAAAAAAAGCTAAAAGAACGTGGGAGAGCATTAAATGGTATATATTTTATACAGTCATATACTTCTTTGTGTTCTAATACCCCTGTCAGCACTGCATCAGCCTAAATTGTCTTCCTGAGCCCTACTTTTTTTCAGGATAGTTCCAAATTTGGCCATCAGCAAGATTTTATCACGAGAAAACAACAAAGTTCGCATTCTTCAGGTACATAGAAGAACTCTTTTAGTCTATTTGGTTCAATAGATAGAAAGTTGCTTTGGAAGCATATTCAAAAATTTTAATGATGGATGTTCTGCCCCAGTTTGTAGTTGTTTCTCGTTCAAACTACTTGATATTATCCATGATACTGTGTCCATATGACAAATGCAATCTGTCGAGTCTACTTCAAAAGGTTGTGTGATGACATTTACAGGAGAAGGTCCACATGTCAATAAAAGTGGGCACGGTTATATTGGGTCTTTTTCTTTTTGTTTTTCTATTTTCTCTGATCCCTATAGAACTTAGCTTTTCCAAGCTGAATGTCTTTCCAATGAAAAACCATAATCATAGGCAAACTTTTTGAGCTGAAACTATTACTGGTTAGATGTATGTCTTATTTTGGTAGTAGACGCTACAAATTAGCAGCCAAGATATGTCATCTGGGCTATTACGCATGCTTTGTGTTTCAAAAACCAATACAGAAAACAATTCATGTAAACTGGGGCAGATATAATGTCTTCAGGAAACTATTCGTTTGAGGAATCACTCGGATAATTCATGGTTCAAGTAAGAAAACAGTTTTTTATGCATCATTCCTTTGGAGAATTTGTTCTTCTCTCTTCATCATATAAATGGATTGGGATGCAAGGTTACATCATCAAGCACCATAAAAAACACAGCATTGAAAAAGTAAAACTATACAATACCTACTAACAATTGAGACACTGCAAAATCTTAACTGGGTGACACTTTTGATATACACATCTTCGATAGACACCTTGTCCAATGAGAATGTCGTGACATGTTTGATACCTATAAATTCTGTTATAACTTCCTTGTCATCTGCTTGGACTTACATGGTTTCCTGCTAAATTCAACTTTGCTTCTAATTGATTGCAGGAAGGATGCAAAGGTCTGCTGTATATGGTGCTCCATGCCCGTGTTGTTCTGGATTTATGTGAACATCTGGAACAAGAGATTAGTTTTGAGCAGGCCGAAGGGGACTTCGACTCCTTTCAGGGGAAATGGATTTTCGAGCAACTAGGAAATCAACATACGTTGCTGAAGTATACTGTAGAGTCAAAAATGCACAAGGATTCGTTTCTTTCTGAAGCTATTATGGAAGAGGTTTGATTTTACTTCAAATATTTCATTGCATAGATGTTCTTTTTTCTTTGCAATATTGCATAGATGGTCCAAAGCTACTGTTATGTTTAAGAGTCTTATGATTACAGTGTCCTCTGTTCTCAAAAATAGGGAAAACAAGTTCATGGTGTTTGGTATGGTATGTTCATTTTAAGAAGTCGTCTGAAAGGAATGAACAAGCCTCATTTCTGAAAGCGGCTTCCACTTCTTTCTGTCAAAGATTCAAGGATGTGATTATAATACAACAACAGAAGATACTGGGACTAGAATAACTTTTTTTAATTAGAAAATTTCACCATTGATCATTATCCACACAAACTTATCGTCAAAGTGAATAAAATTATTTTGTTTCTACCCAACGAAAAGTTATGTTGTAGACTCATCACCAGATTAAGTGTTGTATGTCTATTGATACCATCGTCCTCCTCAGAAGATGTGAAATGTATTAATAGTGGTTTTCTGACTCATTAGGTTATTTATGAAGATCTCCCTTCAAACCTCTGCGCGATTCGGGATTACATTGAGAACAAGGGCACAACGGTAGCTGACTCAGAAACAACCAGTGAAAGTAGTCTCTTCAGCGAGCAAACTGCTTCACCTAGCATGGATGAAAACACTTCTTCCAGTGCTACAGCTGAGGATGTTTCCAACTATGATGATGACTTATCATCGCAAAGACCGAGAGTTCCGGGCCTGCAGAGAGACATTGAAGTTCTGAAAGCTGAACTCGTGAAATTCATTTCAGAGCGTGGGCAAGAAGGATTCATGCCCATGAGGAAGCAACTCCGTTTGCATGGTAGGGTCGATATTGAGAAAGCAATCACACGCATGGGCGGATTCAGAAGAATTGCATCGTTGATGAATCTTTCCCTCGCTTACAAACGTCGCAAACCAAAGGGATACTGGGACAACCTTGAAAACTTGGAAGAAGAGGTGGGTTAAGCTTGTAATATATTCCATTAGCGGACTTCATTTCTTTCATTTGAGGTTAGGATTTCCATTGTTGTCAACGATGAACATTTGTGAACAACCTACTCTTTGTTTCCTAGGTTAGAGAAGATGGTTTTACTCACTTGTTAACTTGGAGATCATGCTACTACATGATACATTGATTAGGATCATTTTTTTGTACTTGCAGATACGTCGATTCCAGAGAAGCTGGGGAATGGATCCCTCGTACATGCCTAGTAGAAAATCTTTTGAGCGTGCAGGTATGGGCCACAAAATGACTGATCCCTCGATTTTATTGCTGCATTTACCGGAGATGCCATTGTACAAGCAATCTTATAGATGCTATGAAAGTGCTGATTTTTTTTTTTTTTTGCAAGCTCTTGTCTCTGTCTCCTAAGCTTTACTCATTAACCCAGTAAATTGAAACGATATTCTGGTCTTTAAAGCTTAAGGGCCTATTTGAGAACTCTAACTCAGATCAGATGTAGTTCTTCTTCTTATTGCCATAGTTTAGGACTTTCAGTTTTTTCTCTTTAAAGATAATGCATTTCCAGTTTCACCCATGACTTTCACCATGGGGAGTCTTGAACAAATAATATGAAGATGACATGATAGCTAATAAAAGTGCATTCAAGGAAGTTTCTGGTTAGGTTAGATAGGTCTATGTATATGGTGTAACTATTCCAGTGAGGCATTGAGTAGGTGGATCTCACATGATCCAGTAATGGGTGCTCAACCATTCAAAATAAGAAACAGGAATCATCTGGTTGATCTTGTATCTGGTGAATACGGAAGAGCCAATCCGTTGGACGCTGGTGGAAAAGCGGTAAGCAAGACTAGTGTTAAGTCATCTCTATCCTAGGATTACACCATTCGGCCATGCTTATCTAGTGCACGGCTCTAATTGCGCTATTTGATCCCATAAAAGAAGCATTTGTTGGAATGGCTAAATGCAAACCAAGCAGGGAAAAACATGCAAACTGAGTTGGCTGTGGATATTTTTATTACAGTTTAACCTCTTCTTTAGTTTCGAAATGAAAAATTATCTTCGAGTAAATGTGGCTTCTCTGGTTTGCAAAAGATGAATTATCAACATGGTGAACCATGACGTGACTCATATTTCTATTATGTGGTGGTACAACTCTATTGTCCATTTAGATGCTAAATAATCTCAGATTAAACCATTCTTCCATCCTAACATGCTACAAATGTTCTGCAGGGAGATATGACATTGCACGCGCGCTAGAAAAATGGGGAGGCCTTCATGAAGTATCTCGTCTTTTGTCCCTGAAAGTTAGGCACCCAAATAGACAACCGGGACTTGCTAAAGACAAGAGAGCAGATCCTGTAGCAGCTACCGATGTAGAGGTCGAGGATAGGTC
Organism: Syzygium oleosum; assembly: GCF_021117445.2. Classification (NCBI taxonomy): domain Eukaryota; kingdom Viridiplantae; phylum Streptophyta; class Magnoliopsida; order Myrtales; family Myrtaceae; genus Syzygium; species Syzygium oleosum. The sequence continues at coordinate 1,267,007 of NW_026607510.1, read as the reverse complement.
GACATCTAAACCCTACATTTCACAAGATACTCAAAAGTGGCTTTCTCAACTTAAACATTTGGACATTAACTGGGTTGAATGATGAGTGATTTTGGCGCGGAGATGTCCTCTTTCCCTCAAATATCATTGCCTATAGTTTCTCACCAGTATATTGGATGAATTACAATTCACCCTCCAAGTTGCCTCCTGGTGTTCTAATTTTTTGCAGTTTGCCGTCTGACTTCTTGAAATAGGTTGCAATGTGCTGCCGTTATTGGCTCCGGCCTGATTTTCCTTGGAGTTGCGACTACATGACTGCACATGATTAGTTATGGATGGCAAATAGGTAACATGTGATATAGGAACCAGAAATATACTATAAAGTTATTGGGCCACGTGGTAAAACTATGGCACATGTCTTGTCACGTGGCAATGATAGAGGCAAAGTGAAGTGTCCTTTGATGTTTCGCAGCATGTTTACAGCTTAAAGGAACAAAAAAACAGCCTGTACTTTGGCCCTATGTTTACTTTTGCAAGCGCGGAGACGGTTTGGGACAGCCCCCTTTACTCTCTCATCATTTGAACTTCACCTTGTTTTCCTAGAGAGGTCACTGGTCTCATCGCACTTGTTCTTTACCATTCCAATCGACGCATTCACACTTTCTTCCTCAAATCCTTCGAGGAGCATATCGGCAATCTTTATACTAGTAGTTAATAGGGGTGTCAATCAAATCCGCGCCGGTCCGGCCCGATTCGCGCCGGCCCGGTCCGGCCCTAAAATTTGAGGTATTTTGGGGTCGGGCCTTAATTTTATTCAAATATGACCCTAAAATTTGGGGTTTCATTAAAATTGGGGTATTTTAAGATCGGCCCATTGACACTCTGGGCCGACCCATCTCCCTCTCTCTCAGTCTCTCTTCCCTTCTCTCTCCCCTCTCTGGCGCTACGCCGCCGCTCCTCCCCCCTCGCCGTCCCCTGCCGCCGGTCCCCCGGCAAGCCCCTCCGCCTCTCCACCGCCGCCACCCGCGCCGCCATCTCCGTGGGCGACAGGCTCCCCGACGCCACCCTCTCCTACTTCGACCCCGCCGGCGAGCTCTAGACCACCACCGTCTCCGCCCTCACTGCCGGGAAGAAGTCGATCCTCTACGCTGTCCCGGGGGCCTTCACCCCGACCTCGCCGCGAAGCACCTGCCGGGGTTCGTGGAGAAGGCCGGGAGCGAAGGCCAAGGGCGTGGGCAACATCGTCTCGCCTCTCCGTGAATGACGCCTTCGTGATGCGGGCGTGGAAGGAGAACCTGGGCATCGGCGACGACGTCATGCTGCTGTCGGACGGGAACGGGGACTTCACGAGGGCGATCGGGTGTGAGCTCGACTCGAGCGACCAGCCGGTGGGGCTCGGGTGCGGTCGCGGCGGTGCAGCGGCGCTCGCGGAGGACGGCGTCGTGAAGGTGCTCAACCCGCGGGAAGGCGGGGCCTTCACCTTCGGTGGTGCCGAGGATATGCTCAAAGTCCTGTAGATGCTTTCAAGTTTCCATTTTTTTTCTTTTCTTTTTGGGGCTTTGAACTTGGCTGTCGTTGGCTGGTGTTGAGGGGTGGGGTTCTTGTTGGGTTTTGAGCCTGATGAAGTTTTCGTTCCTGACTTGTGCCTAATAAATTGAGATGGAGTTGGAACTGCGGTTTGATGCAGACACAATAAACAGGGATTTTGCTTCTGGGATTCCAAGATGTTGCCTTTCTTTTGTATTGATTTCGTGAGGATGATGATGTTGTTCCTGAGTTCAGCAGTATAAGAGTCAACGGGTGTTCTGGTGCTGGGAATCACATTGCGAATTGCGATTCATAGTTGCAAAAAAAAAAAAAAAAACCCAAAGCCCGGCCCGACCTGACCCGGCCCAGCCCCGGGCCTTGGGGTGTACGGTGAACAGGGTCCTGGGTGGGTCTGGGCGGGTCAAGTATGACCCTGTAGGTTTTGAGTCGGGTCGGGTATCAAGAAAGCCCGACCCGACCCGACCCATTGACACCCCCAGTAGTTAATACAAATTGGATGTACTCGAAGATCTAGCCATGCACAACGCCACATTCGGGATTACTATTCTCCGCCCAAAGGAAAAGCATCACGGACGAAAGCTCTTGTCCAGGTCACGAGAAACAGTCATCGATCAGATTATGCCAACAACTTAGAACGGTTGGTCAAACAGGTTGTTCTATGGTATTCGATCGAATTACCTACCCTAGGGGCAGCCCGCAAAGAAAAAGTCATTCAAGCAGAGGCATGAAAAATGAGACCTTACTATCGACACATTAGGAGAACCAAGTGATAAGTTTAATAATTATGTTAGTTATAGGCCACCACCTCCATATCCTCGAAATATTGCTCCTACTAGATGGGGAGAGGAGTTCGACGGACTACCTCCGGAAGACACCGATTCATCCACACGCCCACTCGCCGCTGGACATTGAAAATACCTTATAACCCGCCAGAGGACCAATGATTCGAAGCCTAGGAGATACAAGGACAAGGGGGCAGCATGTCCAGAACTCAGAAAAGAAGAATGTAAAGAGAGAGAAAAAAAAAAAATAAAAAATATATATATATATATATATATATTTAAATTGCAACAACAAATCAATGAAGTCCAATTAGCCAAGTAATCCATCTTCAACTTAGGGCGCGAATGATAACTATTTTGTTTCTCTATTTTTCTATATTTCTGTTCCTGGAAATAGAAATCCGCTTAGCAACACAATTTCATTTTTTTTTATTTTCAGGACAAATTTTTAGCCTAAAAATAGGTTTGGAACATAAATGAGAAGTATATTTTTTTTTACTTTTTTATTTCTAGAATAGAAATAGAAATAACAACTCTCTTTTATTGCTTACCCTTGCTGCCTCCCGTCGCCCGCTGCTCGCCTGCCTGCCGTCCACCACCACCTGCCTCCACCCTGCCGGCTGCTGGGAGAAGAAATTTAAAAATAACCTATCAAATAAATTTTATTCCGGAACATAAATTTTGTTTCGTTATCAAACGTTATTTTTTGCTTAGAAACTCGCCCAAGAAATCTAGAAATAGGGTCAGGGAAGAGAATGATTATTATTATTATTATTTTTTTTTTTTGTAACCGAGGATCCGCCACCATTCCCCGGGGACGAGCCCGCATAGGTAATCGGAGCGCCTATACCTCGGGGGAGACTAGCCCAACAACCCACCGCCATGGCCCTCCCACTTAAATTACGGAACCGAGCGGAGATTCGAACCCAGAACCTCTGAGGAGGGAAGGAAAACGCCCACCAACTCGGCCATGCGTAGGTGGGTGAGAATGATTATTTTTTTTTTGGGTAATGTGAGAATGATTATTATTATTATTATTATTATTTTTTTGGTAACCCAGGGAACCCCCGCACGGCCGACAGCCGGGAGGTAAACCCTGGGGGCGACAAGTGCTAGCCACCACACACGTGCACCGGTTAAGTCACCCTGCGGCGCCCGGGATTCGAACACTCAACCTTTTGCGAGAAGAAGAGTGCCCTTTCCAGCAGCACCACCCAGGCGGGTGGTAGAGAATGATTATTATTATTATTATTATTTTTTTTTTTTGGTAACCCGGGAACCCCCCCCGCACGGCCGACAGCCGGGGAGGTAAACCCGGGGTGACGCTAGCGCAGGACCCACCACCACGACGTCACGCTTAAGAATCCCTAACGCCAGCGCTGGAATTCGAACTCCTACCCTTCGTGGGGGGAGGGGAGCCCGAAGCCAGCGCAGCCGCTGAGGGCGGTGGTGAGAATGATTATTATTTTTTTATTTTTTTTTTTGGTAACCCGGGAACCCCCCGCACGGCCGACAGCCGGGGAGGTAAACCCGGGGTGACGCTAGCGCAGGACCCACCACCACGACGTCACGCTTAAGAATCCCTAACGCCAGCGCTGGGATTCGAACTCCTACCCTTCGTGGGGGGAGGAGAGCCCGAAGCCAGCGCAGCCGCTGAGGGCGGTGGTGAGAATGATTATTATTCGCGTCTGTATAAACCAAAAAAGCTCATAGCAAGAAATTTGGTCCGGAAGAGGAAACCTGAAGAATCAATCCAAACTGGTGATAAGCCAAAGGAATCAGAATCTTTGAAGGTGGACAAATCTGAGCCAAGACCTGCAGCTCTTTCAAGGTCAATGTCGCCAGCGAGTTCGTGTATGGTCCAAGCTAAGCTACCCTCGACATTCAAGGGAGCATCGATGAGAATGGCAAAGGATGAAGATGCAATCATCAATCAAGAGGAGCATGCTGAGTTCCAATTCACTGATGAGGAGACAATGGAATTGGAAAAGCTACCAGCTTATAACTCTAGGCATCTTAAATCTAGCAATATATCGGCCAATATTAACGGTAGACTTGTACCTTAAGTTCTGGTCAATGGTAGATCTACACTGAACCTTATTCCTTACAAGTTCTTCAAGAAGCTGGGGAGAATGGATGAGGAAGTCACCCCCTCGAATGTCCAACTCTCGGACTTCACTGGAGAAGTGAGTGAAGTGAAAAGGATGCTCTTCGCTAACCTCACAGTTGGATCGAAGACTTCAAATACCTCTTTCTTTGTTGTCGAAGCTTACGGATCATATAATATGTTGTTATGAATAGACTGGATTCACAGGAATCAATATGTGCCATCCACCTTTCACCAAATGCTAGCCTTTCGGAATAGGGATAAGGTTGAGTATGTTAAAGATAACCATAACGCGTTTATAACCTGGGCACATGCACTAAAAATGAATCGGGATTGTAAAAGGACGATCACCGATAATTTATGCAATATGGAACCCTCAAGGGCTAATCCCACAGATCTAGCTTTCTACCGCTTCGACAAAGGGAATGTTGATTGAATTCCTAAAGACAATTGAACGGGGTTGTCCATGAAGAACCTTATATTGTTGGATGACCTCGATGAGAGGAACGCGAACTACTTGGCCGAGCGCACTGAGCAGTCTATTAATGCCGTTGATTGTATAGCAGATTTTAAAGAGTCACCACTTAAAGTAGATGACAAAGTGGTAGAAGCTCAATATCCTTTAGTTGAAATTGATAGAAATGATGATCAGTATCAGTGACCAATCTATATTAGCATTTTGTTGGATGACGATTTCAAAACACGGTTGATTCAACTACTAAAGAAGTATAAAGGCTGCTTTGCTTGGGATTATTATGAAATGCCAGGATTATGACGAGATGTGGTGGAGCACAAATTGCCTATTAAGAAGGGATTTTGACCACATAAGCAACCCCTAAGAAGGTTTACCCTGGAGATTATTCTTAAGGTCAAGGAAGAAATCAAGGGATTACTGGCAGCGGGGTTCATAAAGACTGCATGGTATGTTAGATGACTTTCCAATATAGTCCATGTTAAGAAGAAGAATGGAAATATGAGGGTATGCATCGACTTTCGAAGACCCCTAAGGACGAATATCAAATGCCGATGGCTGAGATGCTAGTTGATTCTGCGTCAAGCAATGAAATTCTGTCCTTAATAGATGGTCATTCAAGGTATAATGATGGTACGAACGTGGCTAAGTTTGCTCAAGCAACCACTTACTTCATCTTTTGGTAGAAGAGATGGGTTGGGAAATGATACATGGCGAGTCGTCTGGTGAATATCCTGCGCGTGCACGTTCAGGTTGGACACTTTGGTTTGCGCCACCGAAATGGCAAGTTCGTGAATGAGGTCATGCGTTTGGAAGAGCAGCACCAGATAGTTTTTCTTGTCAACATCGAAGAAGGATCTCGACCGCAGCTCCTTTAAGTACTGCCGTCCAATCTCTTTCAGCTCTTGATTATTTCAATTGGATTGGATAAACCCGCTCGAGATCCATTATTGGATCAGATCAAAGTTGCTGAACTTGTCCTTCTTTGAGAATATTGAGCATTAAGCAAAACATTGTTTCAAGTAAGACGGCATTAGATCGTAGCTTATTTTCAGTTTGTAACTCCCACATCTCACTATCTCTTACCTATTCCAAATCACTTTGGTTGTTTTTTTAATACAACAAGCTTCTCAAAGTCTTCACCGCCATAGGATTTCCCATGCACTTGCTCGCAATTTTCTTGCCGATTACCATAATGTCCGAGTGATTATTCTCTTGCCCTTGATCGAACGCGTACTTCACGAACAAATGCAAAGAATCCTCCTATGAAAGGTTGGCCAAATAAAGCAAGGCGACAGTGTTGGAATTCTTATTAGATAATATAAAAATAACAATTATCGGAAATCTATTTGAAAAGATGAATAAATAAGATAAAATGTTTGAGGCATGCAAGCATTATCCTTAAGGATAATTATGCCTCTCGGAGTACGAAACTTGGTGCGTAAGGCTCTAGCGGCTATCCTTCCAAAATACAATAGACTTTCTTCTATACTCTGCACTAAATATTAGAAGGAACCGGAATAACGTTATGTGTATAACCCAGTAAAGAAAAGAAAAAAAGATGTCTAATGAGAAACAAGAATATTCTTGTTTTGATATATCGATATCACTTTCCAATTATGTTCAAAGTAACTATTTATAGGCAAAAGAAAGAGAGAGCCATTTGGAATCCATTATAAATCAATTGGTAATTAAAGAAGAATATGACCGATATATAGTCGTTTATAAATAATGAAAAGTTTATGAAGAAATAAATCAAATGTTACGAAGCTGTTATACGGACATTATAAAGCCATTAGAATGTCATTATACGGTTGTTGCAAAAACATTATAAATTAATGGCGGACAAAAACGGTTGCAAATTGATGATGGTAACAACCGTTACAAAAATAATGGCTTTCAATATTTCAAAACTATTGAAATATCCAACAATCCCCCACATATTTCAAAAGGTTTTGAAATGAAAAAATAGAATAGTATTGGATTATTGGAGTGTAATGCATTGGAATTGGTGCTTGTTAGGCTATGAACTAGCCCTAGAAAAAATGAAATATAATTCACGAAAATCTCCGAAAAAGCCTAAACCATTTCTAACTAAACTTGCATTTCCAGAATTCAAGTCATCATTCTACATCGCCCTAGCCATCTAGATCGCTCAAAACAAACATCAAATCATCATACAAGCTAAAGGAAAGCCTACTTGAATGGTCTAGGGCCTTGACGACTCTCTGGCGAGGATGTCTGAACTCCGGCGAGGGGTTTTAATGATGGTCGGGACAATTTTATGCATATTTAATCATTTAAAATACAAACAAGCAAAGAAGATGTGATCAGAACACGTTTTAGGCATCTAGTATGACAAAATTGTGAAGAAAAACGCTTGAACAAACCAAAAACACATTTTGGAAATCAGTAAAAACCGAAACAACGAACAATTTTTACTTTCTTTGTTCGATGATCAAATTATTTTTCTGAGCCAGTTCACTGCTATAGGATCCTTCTCCGATACTCAGGCTTCCAATAGGTGGTCTTGGATTCCCCAGGGGTGATCTGGACGCGCCGGTCGAGGTTCGTTTCCAGGCACCGGTGACCGGCTTTGAGCCGGTCGTCACAGGTGAGGATACTCACCTCTGGAGACCGATTCGCCGGCATTTTTCCGGCCGGAAAGACGCCGATCACTCGGTCTCAGGGAGCATCAACTCTACCCTTTCTTGTTTTCTCTCTTTCGTCTTTGTTTCTCTCTCTTTTCTCTCTTTGGAATTTTGTCGAACACCTTCCCCTCACGCGAGAATGATTTTCTCTTGTTTTTGTTGATCGATTTTTCCCGCCCAAAGTTTTTTCCACTGACTTAGAATCGGTTAGGATAATTTTTTGGCACCAACCGGAGATTCTCTAGCTGGCTGACTTGATTTGCACGTGCTAAATTGATCGGGAGAAGCTCCCGAAGTCTCGGGCACGAACTGGAATTTTCTAGGTTTTAATGCGTTCTGGGAAAGTCGGGAGAAGAAGACGGGTTCCCGGGTCGGGTCGGGTCGGGTTGACCCGGTCGACCCGAAAAGCCCGATTTTGACTAAATTCGTAAATTAAACTCGATTTTGACCTAATTTTCAAAATTGAATTCCTCATCACATTTTGAACCCAAATATGTGATTTTCCCAAATTTTTTTTATAACCATGTCCAAGATTTTTAAATTTTTGTACTCGGATTAATAGGGTTTTGTTCAATTCAATATTTTAATGACCTGATTAGGCAAAATTGGTGCCAAAATTGAATTACCCGCTGTTGATACCTAATTTTTAGCTCATTTTTCAAATTTTTCAAAAATCTCAAAAATAGGATTAGGAACCTTGGCCAAGCCTAGAAACCTAGTTCTAAAACAAAAATAAATTTTTTAGGATTTTCTTGAATTTTTCCTTAATTTCTTTTAATCAAAACAAAGAAGAAAATCAAGAAAAATAGCAAATGGAATCCAAAAATTCCATAAAAATAGTCATTAGTCTTCTTTCAAATTCAATTTCATTAATACAGCATCAATTTTGAAAAATGTCAATTGGGTATGTGTTTTTCCAAAATTGGACAAAATAAAACCCAAATTGAGCCAAAAATTCAATTAGATCATTTCTAGTCGTTTTTAGGTCATTGTGTCTTCACAACAAATGATCCTGGGATCTTGAATTTCATAACGGTCCGTCCAATTGCACATTTTTCCAAAAAAATCAAAAATCCTCAAAAATTAATTGAAAATTAAGAATTTTGAGCTAAAATTGCAAATCATGTCCAATTCGAAATTGTTGAAACATAAGAACATCATTTCTAGGGTTAATCAGACCTGGGTAATTCAATTTGGGCATCGGTTTGGCCTAATCTAGTCATTAGGGCATTGAATCGAACAAAATCCAAATAACCCGGATATGAAATTTGGAAAATTTTGGACATGGTTATGTCAAAATTGGGGAAAAATATATTTTTAGGTTCAAAATGTAATGGACAATTCAATTTTGGGGTTAAATTTCAAAAATTCGGTCAAAATCGGGCTTAATTTGCATCTTTGGTCAAAATTGGAACTTCTGGGTCGGGTGGGTCGACCCGACCCGAACAGTTTTCTTCTTCACCCGGTTCGTTCCAAAGCATACTAAACCCAGAAAAAGATCAAGTTGAACCTGGAGTTTCACCGACTTATTCCAGCTAATACGGCATGTGTTTGATCACGATGCCAGTTGGAAAATCTCCGGCTGGCATCAGGTAATCATCCCCAACCGAATCAAGTCGGTGATAACCACTTTTGGGCGGGAAAATTTGATGAAAAAAGGAGGAGGAAAACATTATCATGGACACACAACCCGCTCAAGAGAAAGAGAGAGACCAGAGAGAGAAAGAGAGAGAGAAAGTTCGAGAGACGTGTAGAGGGTTCGAGGACCGAGCGATCGGCATTTTCTCCGACGAGAAAATGCCAGCAAATCGGCTCCGATCGTGATCCTCCACGTCCGGCGAGCTGGTGACGAGACTCAACCACGAAGGCTTGAAAATCGGTCTTAGTTAGCGTTTCCAGAGCACCTCTGGTGAATCCAAGGCCACCGTTGCAAAGCCAAAGTGTCAAGGAAGAAGTCCAAATCGATTGTTTAACTCGGGGGCCTCGTTTGATCCACTTCCGAAGAAGATAAAAATCGTTCAAACCTCAGTTTTTATGGTTTTTTTTCCAGAAAACGTGTTTGAGTTCGATAATGTTGATCAAGTGATTTCATTGATGATTTTTAGCCATTTGATGCTCAAAACACATTTATGATCATGTCTTGCTTGTTTGATTGCATTTGAATGACTGAAAACGTATCAAACCGAGTCAGCCACATATGAGAATCCCCTCACCGGAGCCGTTTTTGCCTCGCCGGAGCGTCGTCGTGACCATAGGTCACACAAGTCAGTCTTTCTCTTACTTTGTTTGATGTCTTGATGTTATTTTGAACGAGATAGATGGCTAGGGCGGCGTAGATTGATGATCTAAGTTCTGGAAATATTGATTTTAGTTAGTTTAGGTTAGCATTTTTGAACTCGGTTCTCGCCGGCTAGCGGAGGTCCGGCAGAGTTCCAGTTAGGCTAGATCAATAGCTGGTAACATGGAGATTATCCAAAACCAAAAATCGACTCCGGAACACCACCGGAAGGTCGCCGAATTTCGATCCAAAGTCGCGGCCTTGAGAACTTTAGAATGGAAATCATGCACACCATGTGCTTGGCGAAATGCCGAAGAGAAATCAGGCCAAACGGCACCGTTTTTGGCGCGACGTGCCTGCCGGAGAGGAAGACCGGTGCCGGCTGGTTCAGTCTCGGTCAAACCGATCTGAACCGGTCTGGTCCGGTTCAATTCGCCGGCTGGAATTAAAAATTCAAATAAAAAAATTCAAAAAAATCAAAAAATCAAATAAAAATTAGGAAAATCAGAAAATCAAATAAAAAATCAAAAATAAAAAAAATCGAAAAAAAAATTAGAGAAATTAGAAAAAAATCATAAAAAATTAGATTTTTTTAGAAAATTAAAAATTTTGGGAATTTTAGAAAAATTCATAAAAAAATTCGGAAAATAAAAAAAACAAAAAAACAAAAAAATAAAAAAAAATTTAAAAAAATTGGAAAATTCATAAAAAAATTCAGAAAATAAAAAAAACAAAAAAATAAAAAAATAAAAAAAAATTTAAAAAAAATTGGAAAATTCATAAAAAAATTCAGAAAATAAAAAAAACAAAAAAATAAAAAAAAATTGGAAAATTCATAAAAATTTTCAGAAAATCATAAAAATCAATTCTCGGTTTAAATTTTTCCGAAAAAAAAATCAAAAATTCCAAAAATTCACAAAATGACCCAAAATCATTGTGGCCAATCCCAAAAGGTGGAATTTGAATTTTTGGAAGTGCCCAAGTGGCATTTCTAGAAAACCCCTAAAAACCTAAAACCCTAAAATGCATCATTAAATGAATAAGCCTCGAGGGCTTCATTAGGGTTTGGATGTTTTGCTTGATCTTCATTTTTAGTGGTCAAATTAGGGTTGCTATGATTGTTTGCCATTGATTGCGCATTTAATTCTTGGGTGCTTAATTGATTGTCTATGATTAGATTAGTGGATTGGCCTTAGGGATCCGTGTGACACGTTAGACATGCCATATCGTTCTTAGGTACCGAAAGGGCGTTAATGATCTTAATTTAAGATCGTTAATGTAACCAAGTCCCTTATCCATAATCTCTAGTTCGTAGGATCATGGTATTTCTCTCGTACCTCGATTAGGTTTCTAGTCAACCAACCATAAATGACTAGTGGCGACTCCAAGTTTAGATTTAGATCAAATAAACCCTGCTGTCACGTGAGGTATGGTCTGAAAGAGACTCGTTTATGAAAAATACCTCCATTTTTAGCACGCGAGAGCGTGGCGCGACAGGCTTGGCGACTCCGCTGGGGACCTTGGGTTTCTAAGTGGACTTAAGCCTAAAATAGAATGATATACATGTGTTTGTGCTCGCAAGGATCCCAGGTATGTTCTACTAATGACGTGTTAAATGGTTTTGCAGGCGGGTGTTATAAGGGGTGTTGTCTTTGTTAACCCTTATTGTGCAAGTTGGCGTTGGAATTGAATGTGTTTTGAATGAATTTTAGAAATGTTGTTTGGTCATTAATTGCTATGCATGTTTTTTAAATTGCTTTAGCACTACACCATTAGCACACACCACCCGTGGCCCAACCCCGGCTACATTTAGGATTACCCTTAGGAGATGTGTTTAGGCGACACTATAGGCCAATTGCTCATGAGATCGTTTAAATACAATGCCGATCACCGAGGTGAAATAATATTCCATAACTTTAGGCCGATTGCCTATTGGAATGGAATTCCTTGTCCATTAAGGTGATGACCTTGAGCCTTTAGTATATCTACCCTTTTAGGCGTCAAAACTTCACTGGTTGCATTCGCTTGTCTTTGTGGTTGGTGTACCTAAAACCAAACAAAAATGTCATGGTAAGCAAGTATCGTTCCATTCCATTCTTTTACAATTATGCAAGTTAGTTGGCGTATTTTCAAAAAAATGCCTAAATGACATTCAATGTTTGGTCTAAATGCCCTTTCATATTAGAATGAATGATTAGAATGTCATACTCCGTTTGATCATTCTTTCATTTTTAGATGAAATGTATAGGTCCATGACGGATTTTCCATGTAATTCAAGTGCTTATTTGTTCATTTTAATGTATTCGAAGTTGTAAACCATAGCTTAGGACTTTATGGTCTAAATGGAGTATGACAAAATGGGCATTTACATCACACATTGAATTTGTCCGTAATCTCAACTATATGCTCTTTTAAGGTTTAAACGAACTCAAAATGACATTTGCATTACTTTCGAGGCATGCAAATGTACTTTACTTTCGTTTTACTTCAAAAGGACATATGATTGAAATTGAGGCATTAAAATTGATTCGCAATCCATAGTGACCAAGGATAAATCTTTTTGCATAATTAGGCTCAATGGGGAAACTAGACATCCAAGTAATTCTCATTCCTCGAAAGGAACTTGTTGCTTGGTGGAAAGACATGTCCAAAGACAACTAAACTTATGTCCAAGAAAGGCTTGGATACCGTCTTGAACTTATGCATGTGGAACATCAAGTAAGTTTAGTCCAAGCTTTGGCGCATTTTTGGGAGGCTTCCACCGCTACATTCCATCTTGGAGAACATGAATTGGTGCCACCATTAGAAGAATATCAAGTCGCCATTGGAATTAACTCTAAACCTAGGGTTGTAGAGCCACTCGTTGGACTTAATCCTGTGAGCCTTTTAGCAGAATTTCTTAACCTCAAAATTTCCAAAATTGAAAAGTTAATCAAATCAAACACGGGTAGATTTCCGTTATCCTTCTTAGTGGACAACTTTTCAAAACTTCCTAGGGAAATGGGAAACACTTCAGCCTGGCTATTCATTCTAGCTTTCTTCAGCTTTGTTCTATTCCCCGTGTCTAGAACAGGATTAGATCCTTTAGTAGCTGTGATCGCAAGACAAGCATGCCTTAAATGGGACTTCTCTAATATGCTCCTTGCCCAAACCGTCATTTCCTTAAACACATACCAAAATCATGGGAAGGGTATCTTTCAAGTCTTTTGTCATTATGGTTCATCTCACATATTCGACCTTGGTGTCGTTTCATGAACATTCGCGAAATTTGTTCGGCGATAAATCCAATTGAGCGATACATTCGTATCCAAAACAAACTACCCAAACAATCTTTCTTAGATTGGGCCAATTTCATTAGAGCCTTAACTCCTAATCAAATCCAATGGCAGATCAATTGGCCAAAGATTAGCAAAGCGAAGATCACGAGCCGAGAGGGAAATGCGATACCATTACTTGGTTTGAGTGGAGGAGCAGCTTATTGCCCTCTAAGGGTTATTAGACAATTCGGGATACTTCAGCAAGTACCACCTATATGGAATCCCGAAGAGTTCGCATTTGACATCCCAAGGGGCATTATACCCGAAGAGGAGAAGAATAGCCTTCAAGCCAAAATTCACAAGATCATCTTATCTTTGGATAATTCACTGGAACAAATAATCGAGTGGCCAAAAAGCTTGGAAGAAGACATGAAGATTTGCTTGGCCTCTAAAGAATACATCAAATGGATAGAAAATAAACATCCAATTGATATTGAGCCATATGCCCCATTGAGCATAGTACTGGATCCCGTGGAGGAGTACGTTCCGGAATACATTGTTCCAAGTATGCCTGGAGTGGAACCCTACGTCCCAGAAGAGGTCGTGATCGATGTGGAAGAATGGGAGTCTCGAGCCCAAGAATGGGAAGAATACCAAAAGGCGAAAGCTATCTTAGCTAGCAAGAAGCCTAGGATTGGATGATTTAGATTTCCATTTGAGTTTAAAATCATGATGTCAAACAATTTCAAATTTTATATGCAATGATGGATTAATCATTTTCTAAACACGATTTCAAAACATAAAGTAATCACCATGGATTGCAATTCTTTGAATTGTATGATTCCTTGAGAAAGACATTGATGAAGAATTTTATACAAGGCTAAGACTTGTATAGAATTTCTTATCCTTGACAATCTTATGAAATCATATAATTAAAAGAATGTAGGGTTTCATGATCATTTTACTATGCTGACATTGGGTCTTTTTATAAAGCAGGTTGTTTAGCAACGGAAGGTAAAAGGCCTCGGACTTGCCTATAAGTTAGAATGGCGGAAGAAGAAACCTGTACTCGACTAGCTGAAGTCGAGAATCAAATGACCCAAATGGTTGCAATGACGGCGGAAATGAAGGCCTTTATTCTCGCGTCTTGAGGATCTTATTCTACTACTCCAAATGTGGGAGTTTCAAATGCTACTGAAACACCAATTAAAGACCCAGTCAAAAATAAAGAACCAGTTCAAGAAAATCCTCCAAAAACTATGCCTGAGGTAGTAAATTTAGAAGAGGATGAACAAACCAAGAAAGCATCCAAAACAAAGGATGAAGAAGAGGCTAAGAGATTGGCCAAAATTGAAGAATACCTAGCAAGTCAGAGCTATCAGCTTTAAAGGTTCGACAAGTTCTCTTCATACTCGAAGGTGGTTGTTCCAGAAAACTATAAGGAACCGAAGTTCGTGAGCAAGTATGATGGCACTGGTTGTCCCAAAAGCCATTTGAAGTATTATTTCCGTAAGATGGCAATATATTCGGACAACATGCCACTTCTTATCAGCACATTTCAAGATAGTTTGAGAGGGGCGGCCCTTACATGGTATACAACCCTCGACATAGAAGACTTCACTAAATGGGATCATTTGACGAGAGAATGTCTTTGCCAGTACAAGTTTAATGTTGAAGTACTCCCAACTAGAGAGGATCTCATCAGGACTGATAAACGAAGGAATGAAGGGTTCAGAGCCTATGCTCAGAGATGGAAAGCTGTTGCCTCACAAGTAAAGCCTGCCATAAGTGAAGATGAGCTCATTGAGCTCTTTCTAAAATCATTGCCAACTGAGTATTACGACAAGCTCCATGTATCAGGCTGTCAGACATTCACCATGTCGGTCAAAGTAGGTGAGAGAATTGAATGGGGGTTGAAAGAAAAGAAGGCACAAGAAATAACAGCACGAAGGTCTTACCCCAGAAAAAAAGACAAAGAACCCATCCGAGAAGTGGCTATGGTGTCGAGCCCAAGTATTCATCAAGCATCATTTCTGAAGCAATCAAATGTTGCTTGGAAAAATCCGAGGCAATTTGAGCCAAATAAAAGGCCCATGAGGCAATATACACCGTTGCCCCGACCCCTGTCAAAGCTATTACCAATGCTTCTGGAAAGGCATTTGGCGGCCAAGGAAGTACCGAGAGACAATCCTGCAAGATTTTCTTGGTATGATGAGTCAAAGACTTGCACCTACCACATGAAAGAAAGGGGACATGATGTGGATAATTATCCCATTCTAAAGTACAAGATTCAACAGCTCATTGACAAGAAGATATTGAACTTCCAAGAGCCCAAGCCAAATGTACATCAGAATCCTCTTCCTGAACACAATTCAGTAAACATGATCAAGGATGAGGAAACAGTGATCGAGTCCAATGACGAAGATGAATATGAAGTCAAGATTAAAGCTTCTCAATTTAGAGATGCTCGCTTTCGTCAAGAAGCACTCCTAAAAGGTGAGGTTGTAGACAACTTGGGAGAAGACTCCGGAAAATATAACTTCCAAGTAAAATATACCCCACCGCCATGGGCGTTCAAAAATGAAGTAATTGTGCCCGATGGCTGGGGTGGTATGGATAATGAAACCAGTCCTGAGGAGAAAACTCTACCCAAGAAAGAAACACTTCAAGATGAAGTAGATCTAGATGAAGAGGAGAAAGAAAAAGTCTGTCAGGGTGAAAGGCGTTTCACCCAGAAAGCGGCTAGGGAATGCGAAACTGTAGACCTACTCGGTCAAGACAGTGGTAAATACAATTATAGTGTCAAATATACTCCACCATCATGGGCGTTCAAAAATGAAGTCATTGTATCGGACGGATGGGGTGGCATGGATGAGGTCCCGATCAGCCAATTGAATCTTGAAGAGAATGAAGATCAGGAAAAGAAAAAGGAGAAAAAGACTCGCCGAGGTGATAGGCAATTTGTTCGAAAAACACGAAGACAAAGTGAAGTTGTTGATTATTTGGGTCAAGATAGCGGTAAATATAATTACTGTGTCAAATATATACCTCCTTCATGGGCATTCAAAAACGAAACAATCACACCTGATGATTGGGGTGGAATGGATGCTGACGAAGCCAACAAAAGCATGGTATCTGTCATGCCCCGAACCCCATCGAGCATGCGACACACCTCTTTGGTCGATATCGCGACGTCCCAGAATATCACCGACCCAATTTAACTTATCAGAGATTTAAAGCATCAGCGAAAGCCACAAACACCCAGACAATAATTGACTAAGGGTAAAAGGGAGAATAGACATCCATTACTTATCCAAACTTATACAATATCCACCATATACAACCCATATAATATACATGCACACCGGATCTCTAAACTATGCACCACCGATATCAAAAAGATCAGTAGCCTAGGTACCCTAATCGTAAAAAATGGAACACTTCAAAAGGCCAACACTCAACCTCTAAACTAGCCCCTACGCCCTCTAGATGGCGTCCACTCCGAGTCCGACTCCTCAGGACCCGAGTCTGAATCCCCCTGAGCCACCTGCTCTCTGAGGACTCTAAATCAGCCTCGATCTCAATCGGGTTGTCTTCATAACCCGACTCCATCGGAACCTCAATCCGTTCCTCCTCATCAGACTCCTCTTCCGGCTCTCCCTCTGGCTCGTCCTTTGGTGCGTCCTCTGGTTCCATTTCTGGGTCTTCTTCTAGCTTATCTTCAGATTCTTCTTCCGGTGCCTCTTTAGGTTCTTCTTCAGGGTTTTCTTCTTCTGGTTCCTCCTCTGGTATTACACCTAGATCCACTTCCATAGGATCATACCCTGCCTGTGATTCCTCCGGCTCCGGATCAGGCTCAGTCACTAGAGGTTTTGATGCTGCAGGCGTAGGATGATATCTAGGCTAGTCATCTCACCGTCAGGAGGGGTTATGACTGACGGATCCCAATCCCCTACTCCGTCAAACAGAACATCAAAGCCACGGACGAGGCCAAACTCATCCATCCCGTCCCTGAACATCCAGGCGGTGTAGGTGTGGGCCTGCCAAAAAGGTAGCCCTACGTCTACCCAGACTACGGTAGTATGTTTGACCCAGGTCATATTTTCGTCTATTGGGTACTCTACAACATTATGGTCGGTTGCATCGGAATCCCAAAACGCTGCGGCGGCGGCGGCGGAAGGTTCATTGCTCAGGCCGGGGTTTTGAAATTGTTTGGTTGAAATAACCATGAGAACACGTTTTAGCAAGCAACACCCTAAACCCCACCTAGGCTAACACGTACCTCTAGACTAGTCCAAACACAATCACAATCAACGATCACATAACAGGCACACAATTTACACTTGCCCGGGCTTTGGTACATGCAAGCTGCAGGTTAGTCTCAATTATATAATTTCCAATCACATGCACATTCGAAATTAATTTCATGCCCGATACACAAGTCGAACACGTGGCATTTCCACTTCCACATTCCATACACTCGCTCATGCCTCATTGCACTAATTTCACTCGACTCGCCAGTGACCCACGTAATAGTACCGCCTCAGGTTCACTGCGACCATCTTATATTCACAACACTTCTTAGCCCGCGTAATAGTACCACCTCAGGCTATGTCTCTTGCCCGCGTAATAGTACCGCCTCAGGCTTAACATCCACCACCTACGGCACAACCCGCGTTGAAGTACACGCCTCAGGTTGACCGTCTTCCAATAATACCGGGCATCGTCCCGCGTTATAGTACCACCTCAAGACGACACGATTCCCCGCGTCATAGTACCGCCTCAGGGACTTTCGTGACCACACGCACAACATCTCACACAATTTCTCATTTATTCACTCGCTGGATTTACACGTCAACACACCGATTTACCAGCCGATCAAATTCGGCCCATGCACGCATCAAACCTCACACATCTCACATGCTTAATTAACACCCAATCACGGCCAATTACCAGTCAATTCAATTCAGCCCATGCGCGCATATAACGGTCTACATTTCAATTAATCAATTCACAATTCACAAACATATGAGGCCGCCATCGGGCCCACAATCACAGCCGCAATCATGGGCACAAATTCAACATTTCCATGCTTATTTCAAGCCATAACAAGCACCACAAATCAGCCACATCGCAACCCACCAAACCGACACAATTAGTCCCTAAATCGAGCCATATGCTCGTCATTTCAATCCACGATTTTCAGCACTCAACTTAGCATCAAATTAGTCCCGAAACATCACCAATTCATCCACAATTCAGCCAATTCCAGTCCCCAAATCAGTCCACCAAGTTAACCCCTAAACAGCCCCTAAATAACCCCTAAACCGCCACTAATCAATCCGATTCAGCCCCTAATCAAGTCCGATACCCGATATCCTAAATAGGGTTTAAGGGGCGACTTACTTGAAAATCTAGGCTAGCTCGGCTGAAGGGGAGGGGCGGCTGGTCGACGGTCACACGGCGGCGAACGGCGTCGGCGAGCGGCTCGGCGGACGGTGGCTGATCTTCCATGGCTGGATAGAATCGAAGGGGCTGGTGGTGGTGATTTGGTGCAGGGAAACAAGGGGAGGAAGAGGCGGTGAGGTGAGGGTGGCGATGGTGAGGCGAGCGGCGGTGGCTCCGGTGTGTGGCTGCTCCGGCTAGGCGGGTGGATGACGGCGACAGTTGGCTTGGACGGCCAGCCACGGTCAGGGTGAGGGGAGTAGGTGGTTCGGTCGGGTGGGAGGGAGAGAGGAAGATGCCGAAAGAGAGAAAGAGTGAGGAGAGAGAGAGAAAATTGGGGATTAAATATGAAACACCAATAATTGGTGTTTAATGCCTTTGCCAAAAGACCATATTACCCTCCTCTCTAAAATCCAATCAACGGCCAAGATTCGATCTTATCCTAAGATCGACGATCCTGATTAATCCTTGCCAAAAATATCCAGGGGCAAAATTAGAATTTCACAAAATTCCCAAGGGCAAAATTATCCAAAAATTTATATTTCTAAAGTAGGCGTGAAATGACCAAAATGCCCCTCTCACATTATACTTGGCCTTAACAAAATCTCAGGGGTAAAACGATCATTTTCCATTTCTCGCTAGAATTCGAATTTTATGAAGAATTCGGACAAATCTAAGGCTAACTAAGCCAAATAACAACATCGTCCAATTATCCTGTCGTGACATTCATAATTTCTGAGGCCCAATCTTGGTCGTTAATTAATGACCAAATTTAATTAACGTAGCTTGAGCATATCTCGAACTAACGAGTGGCTTTTGGGTAAATTCGCACATTTGACCCGTGGCCAATACTAAATCAAGCCATGTTCAAGTTCACTCGGGTCGTGACGACCTCGTTTGTCACTTAATCGCGAGGATCGATCGCTAGTTTCGACGGGCGCGATCGTTTGGTATAAGTTTAGGGTCATTCGTCAGTTCATTTCGTGGTCAAGCGGAATCACCCGCGATCCACTCATATGACAATAGCGAACTGATCCCTAACTATCCTTGGATCGGCCTACATTGCCTCAAAATGTCACCTCAACAATTTTCATGGTCGAGAGTTGGTTCACGATCGAGTTTCTTTGGTCGCGCAAATTTAAATCCCTAATTAGCCATTCCCTAATGGTTAGTATCTCAGGAGTGATCAGTTCCGGGCGAGATCTAACTACAAGCACGTCCATGAAATCATTCATTTTATAAGTCCCAAGTGGGTCAAATTTCATAATGTCACAACTCTTCCCCCCTTATAAAAATTTCATCCTCGAAATTTACAATTCGACCTAGCTACTCAAACAAGTGGGGGTATTGACGTTGCATTAGCTCTTCATTTTCCCACGTCGCGCCTTCTATCCCGTGATGTTCTTAAACAACTTTGACCATCGGAATCGTCTTGTTCCTTAGAACTCGTTCTTTCCGATCTTCAATCCTTATTGGTCTCTCGACATACGACACTCTATCGTCAACTTCTATCTCTTCGTAATTCAACACGTGAGTTGGGTCCGATTTGTATTTTCTCAGCATCGATACGTGAACACATTATGCACTTGCGACAAATTTGGCAGGAGTGCAAGGCGATAAGCCAAGTCTCCAATCCTTTCTAAACCCTCAAAGGGTGCCACGTCTCTCGGACTCAACTTCCCTTTTTTACCAAATCGGGACAATCCCCTCATGGGTGATACTTTAAGGAATACGTAATCCCCTACTTGAAATTCCAAAGGTCTTTGCCTTCTGTCTGCATAACTCTTTTGACGGCTTTAAGCTATTTTCAGTCTTTCATGAATTACCTTAACAACCTCAACTGACTGTTGAACTAATTCTGGCCCGGTTGTACTCCTTTCTCCAACTTCATCCCAATACACGGGCGTTCTACATGCTCTGCCATACAGTGCTTCAAATGGCGCCATTCCGATACATTGCTAAAAACTATTATTATACGCAAATTCTGCTAAGGGTAATTGCTTTTCCCACTTGCCCTGAAAATCCAACACACATGCTCGAAGCATATCCTCTAGAGTCTGAATCGTCCTCTCAGACTGGCCATCCGTTTGTGGATGGTAAGCTGTACTAAACTGCAGTTTTGATCCTAATGCCGTTTGCAGACTTTTCCAAAAATTGGCGGTAAATCTAGGATCACGATCTGAAGTAATCGTCACTGGTACCCCATGCAAACAAACTATTTGTTGTACGTATAACTCAGCATACCGATCTAATGCGAAGTCCTTTCGCACGGCCAGAAAGTGTGCTGACTTTGTCAATCTATCGACAATCACCCAAATGGAATCATGGCCTCTTTGGCTCCTTGGTAATCCCATCACAAAATCCATAGTAATATGTTCCTATTTCCACTCTGGGATTTCCAAAGGTCGCAATAATCCTCCGGGCTTACAATATTACGCCTTCACTTGTTAGCACGTCAGACACTTGGCCACGTGCTTAACTATGTCCACCTTCATACCATTCCACCAATAATACTGTCTCGAATTTTGAAACATTTTGGTACTACCAGGATGGATGCTATAACTACTACGATGCGCTTCCGATAAAATTTCTTCCTTAAGTTCCGCATTGTCAGGCACGCACAATTGTCCACGGAACTTCAATATCCCGTCTTCGGATATCTGGAAGTTCGACTTTCTCTTGGTAGCATCCATTCCCAGAATCTTTTGGATTTCTTGATCCGTAGATTGTAAAGTCCTAATCTTAGCCTGGATTTCTGGTTCGAATCTTAAAGTGGCAAACAAGTTCGAGACTTGACTTACTTCGAATCTAAACTCCGAGTCTCGCACTCCTTCCAATCAAGTCTATTCCTTGACCATCAAATGTGCGATGCTTGACTTCCGACTCAATGCATCCTCTACCCGGTTGGCCTTTCCGGGTTGATATAAAATATCACAATCATAATCCTTAAGTAATTCCATCCATCGACGTTGTCTCATATTGAGTTCATTTTGAGAAAACAAATACTTCAGACTCTGATGGTCCGTATATATCTGAAATTTCTCTCCGCATAAAAATGTCGCCAAATCTTAAGGGCGAATATGATTGCAGCTAATTCCAAATCATGCGTCGGATAATTCAGTTCATGTGGCCTCAACTGCCTTGATGCATAGGCTACCACTCGCCCATGTTGCATCAGCACACATCCTAATCCTTTCAACGATGCATCACTATAGATTTCGAAACCTCTAGATCCTGACGGAATAGTTAATACCAGCGCCGTCGTTAATCTATGCTTTAACTCCTGAAAACTCCTTTCACACTTGTCAGTCCATTCAAACTTCGTTTCTTTCTTTAACAGACGTGTCAACGGCATTGCTATAGCCGAAAATCCTTCCACAAAACGTTTATAGTATCCTGCCAAACCCAAGAAGCTTCGAACCTCAGTTACCGTCGTCGGTCTCGGCCACTTTATCACGACTTCAATCCTTGCCGGATCTACTGAAATTCCATCCCCCGAGATCACATGTCCAAGAAAGGCTACTCGATTGAGCTAGAACTCGCACTTACTAAACTTAGCGTACAGTGCGTGTTCCCTTAAGGTCTGCAAGACTTTACTCAAGTAGAACTCGTGCTCTTCTGAGCTCTTCGAGTACACCAATATGTCATCTATGAAAACTATCACAAATTGATCCAAGAATTCCTTAAACACCCTATTCATTAAGTCCATAAAGGCAGCAGGGGCATTCGTCAATCCGAACGGCATTGCCGTAAATTCATAATGTCCATATCTCGTCCTAAATGCCATCTTCGATATATTCTCTTTCCTAATTCTCAATTGATGATATCCCGTTCTCAAATCAATTTTAGAAAACACCGAAGCCCCTTGTAACTGATCAAACAAATCATCAATCCTTGGCAGGGGATATTTATTTTTGATCGTCACTTTATTCAACTGCCTATAATCGATACATAACCTCAACGATCCATCTTTCTTCCTCACAAATAAAACTGGCGCTCCCCATGGAGATGCACTTGGACTAATAAATCCTTTGTCCAATAACTCTTGCATTTGCACATTTAACTCTTTTAATTCTGACATTGACATTCTATAAGGTGCCTTCGAGATTGGCTCAGTCCCAAGGGCCAACTCGATTACGAATTCTATTTCTCTTTCTAGTGGCAATCCCGGTAATTCCTGAGGAAAGACATCGGGATAATCGCACATCACAGCTATGTCCTCTAGCCTCGGCTCCTCAGCCATCGAATCAATCACAGCCGCTAGAAATCCTTGACACCCTTCGTTCAACAACTTAGTCATTTCTAGCGACGAAATCCATGGGATCGAAGTCCCCCCTCGATTTCTCATAAATTTGAATTCCAGATGTCCAACAGGATTAAATTGGATCACCCTACTACTACAATCCATTACGACCCTCTGCTTAGTCAACCAATCCATACCCACTATCACATCAAAGTCATACATGGCTAGAACCGCCAAATCTATCCTTTCCTCCCTATCACCAATCACAATCTTACAATTTGGACATCCCAACGAGACTAGCACTTGATCATTCAAGGGAGTGGTAACACACAACACAACATCAAGCAATTGCGGCTCTATACCAGTCAATTTAACAAACTGCTTTGATATAAATGAATGTGACGCCACAGAGTCAAACAAAGCATATGCAGCATGATCGCACAGAGAAACCGTACCTGTGACTACCCCTGGCACGTTCTCAATTTCTCTTCTGGCCATGGCGTACACCCGTCCTTGGGCCTGTGGCCTATTCTAATTAGCCAATGGGGCAGCTCTAATTTGATTCCCGTTTCGGGGTGGCGGCAACACAGGCGATCTATTTTGCTTGATGTTGGGGCAATACCTTATCTGATGACCGAACCCGCCACATCCAAAACATGCTCTACCCCTACTCGGACAAGGTCCACTTCCATGTCTTTCTCCACATATCCGACATGGACCATTCCGAAAACAGGTCGGTTTCCCTATATTCCTTCTAGCAGGAGGGACGAAACGTCGATTACCCGTCATTGGCCTCTTCCCTAAGTGACGGTTGTCCCTACCCTAGGCAAATCTTGACCCAGAAGCAGCAGCCCTATTCGCCCAGTCCCGCTCAATCGCTTGAGCCCTATCATAGATCTCGTTATAGTCTCTCAAATTCAACGAAATCATTTGGCTGTGAAGGTCCGGCTTTAAGCCGTCTCGGAACCTCCAAGCCTTATCTAACGGATCCTCTACCATCTTTGGGGTAAACTTAGATAACCGAGTGAATTCAGCCTCATACTGATCCACTATCCTCGGCCTCTGACGAAGCCTCATAAACTCGGCTAACTTTTGTTCCCGGGCACTCTTAGAAAAATATTTACCATTAAAGGTTTCCACAAACATCGCCCAAGTCTGGGCGGTACCAGCTAGGAACACCTTCCTTTGGTGGCTTTCCACCAATCACTTGCATTTCCTTGCAATTGATACACTGCTAATGTCACTTTTCTCCTCATCTGTACACCCCAATACCTCAAAAGCCTTTTCTAATTCCTCTACCCATAGCGATGCCACCTCAAGGTCGCCCTTACCATCAAACTTATGAGGCTTTAATTTTAGAAACTGCTCGACTAACTGGTGCATCTGCCTATTCACATTCACCTACCTCTGCCCTTGATTCCCATTATTATTATTAGCAGCGGCGGCCTCGGCAGCTTGGGCAATAGTGGCAGCTCGTTCCTGAGTCTGCCGTCCTATCAGATTACCAATCTCTTCTAGGGTCCTCATGACCGCATCCATTCTCGGATCTCCTGCAGGTCAGGCTCGTGAGCTGGATGGACCTCCAGTTCCTCTACCTCGCGAACTCATCCTCACGATTTCTATCACTCGCCTACCTGCTATAATTCCACTCAGGAATTAGAGACCTAGGCCAACTATACCAGTCTAGTCCTAGGTAAAGAATTAACACAATAATTCACTCAACAGGTAATCAATCACAACAGCATAAGGCCACAATCAATAAGGTCTATGCACTTATCTCAGGTTCAGACGCACCTGCATTTCAATTGTTATAACACTCAATTCATTCAGCAATCACAACAAACAATCTAGAGGCACGCGTAGCTAATTCCACTCTATGACTCGCTAAGGTCTCCCTAGATTACTACCCCAGGTTCTCTGCTCCTTATCACTCCATACTTCGACCAACTTAGATCGAGCTGTCCTCGCTCTGATACCAAATCAAACCATGATGTCACACCCCGAACCCCATCGAGCATGCGACACACCTATTTGGTCGAATATCGCGACGTCCCAGAATATCGCCGACCCAATTCAACTTATCAGAGATTTAAAGCATCAGCGAAAGCCACAAACACCCAGACAATAATTGACTAGGGGTAAAAGGGAGAATAGAAATCCATTACTTATCCAAACTTATACAATATCCACCATATACAATCCATATAATATACATGCACACCGGATCTCTAAACTATGTACCATGCTATCAAAAAGATTAGTAGCCTGGGTACCCTAACTGTAAAAAATGGAATACTTGAAAAGGCCTACATTCAACCCCTAAACTAGCCCCTACGCCCTCTAGATGGCGTCCATTCCGAGTCCGACTCCTCAGTACCCGAGCCTGAATCCCCCTAAGCCACTTGCTCCTCTGAGGACTCTGAGTCAGCCTCGATCTCAATCGGGTTGTCTTCATCACCCGAATCCACCGGAACCTCAATCCGCTCCTCCTCATCAGACTCCTCTTCTGGCTCTCCCTCTCGCTCAATCTCTGGCTCGTCCTCTGGTGCATCCTCTGGTTCCATCTCCGGGTCTTCTTCTGGCTCATCTTCAGATTCTTCTTCCGATGCCTCTTCAGGTTCTTCTTCAGGGTCTTCTTCTTCTAGTTCCTCCTCTGGTATTACACCTAGATCCACTTCCATAGGATCATACCCTGCCTGTGATTCCTCCGGCTCCGGATCAGGCTCAGCCACTAGAGTTTCAGATGCTGCAGGCGCAGGCTGATGTCCGGACTGGGCGAGACGAGTATCCAAGCTAGTCATCTCACCGTCAGGAGGGGGTATGGGTGACGGATCCCAATCCCCTACTCCGTCAAATGGAACATCAAAGCCACGGACGGGGGCAAACTCATCCATCCCGTCCCTGAACATCCAGGTGGTGTAGGTGTGGGCCTGCCAAAGAGATAGCCCTACGTCTACCCAGACTACGATAGTATGTTTGACCCAGGTCATATTTTCGTCTATCGGGTACTCTACAACATTATGGTCGGTGTGCATCGGAATCCCAAAATGTTGCGGTGGCGGCGATGGAAGGTTCATTACTCAGGTCGGGGTTTTGAAATTGTTTGGTTAAAACAACCATGAGAACACGTCTCAGCAAGCAATGCCCTAAACCTCACCTAGGCTAACACGTACCTCCAGACTAGTCCAAACACAATCACATTCAACGATCACATAACAAGCACACAATTTACACTTACCTGGGCTTCGGTACATGCAAGCTGCAGGTTAGTCTCAATTATATAATTTCCAATCACATGCACATTCCAAATTAATTTCATACCCGATACATAAGTCGAACACGTGGCATTTCCACTTCCACATTCCATACACTCGTTCATGTCTCATCGCACTAATTTCACTCGACTCGCCAGTGACCCGCGTAATAGTACTACCTCAGGTTCACTGCGACCATCTTATATTCACAACACTTCTTAACTCGCGTAATAGTACTGCCTCAGGCTATCTATCTTGCCCTCGTAATAGTACCGCCTTAAGCTCAACATCCATCACCTACGGCACAACCCGCGTTGAAGTACACGCCTCAGGTTGGCCGTCTTCCGGTAATACTGGGCATCGTCCCGGGTTATGGTACTGCCTCAGGACGGCACGATTCCCCGCGTCATAGTACCACCTCATGGACTTTCGTGACCACACGCACAACATCTCACACAATTTCTCATTTATTCACTCACTGGATTTACACGTCAACACACCGATTACCAGCCGATCAAATTCGGCCCATGCACGCATCAAACCTCACACATCTCACATGCTTAATTAACACCCAATCACGGCCAATTACCAGTCAATTCAATTCAGTCCATGCGCGCATATAACGGTCTACATTTCAATTAATCAATTCACAATTCACAAACATACGAGGCCGCCATCGGGCCCACAATCACAGCCACAATCATGGGCATAAATTCAACATTTTCATGCTCATTTCAAGCCATAACAAGCACCACAAACCAGCCACATCACAACACACCAAACCGACACAATTAGTCCCTAAATCGAGCCATATGCTCGTCATTTCAATCCACGATTTCCAACACTCAACTCAGCATCAAATCAGTCCCGAAACATCACCAATTCATCCACAATTCAGCCAATTCCAGTCCCCAAATCAGTCCACCAAGTTAACCCCTAAACAGCCCCTAAATAATCCCTAAATCGGCACTAATCAATCCGATTCAGCCCCTAATCAAGTCCATCGATACCCGATATCCTAAATAGGGTTTAGGGGGCGACTTACTTGGAAATCTAGGCTAGCTCGGCTGAAGGGGAGGGGCGACTGGCCGGCGGTCACACGGCAGCGAACGGCGTCGGCGAGCGGCTCGGCGGACGGTGGCTGATCTTCCATGTCTGGAAAAAACTGAAGGGGCTAGTGGTGGTGATTCGATGCAGGGAAAACAGGGGAGGAAGAGGTGGTGAGGTGAGGGTGGCGATGGTGAGGCGAGCGGCGGTGGCGATGGCGTGTGGCTGCTCCGGCTAGGCGGGTGGACGGAGGCGACGACTGGCTTGGATGGCCAGCCACGGTCACGGTGAGGGGAGCAGGTGGTTCGGTCGAATGGGAGGGAGAGAGGAAGATGCCGAGAGAGAGAGAGAAAAAGTGAGGGGAGAGAGAGAAAAAATGGGGATTAAATATGCTAAACACCAATAATTGGTGTCTAATTCCTTTGCCAAAAGACCATCTTACCCTCCTCTCTAAAATCCAATCAACGGCCAAGATTCGATCTTATCCTAAGATCGACGATCCTGATTAATCCTTGTCAAAAATATCCTGGGCAAAATTGAAATTTCACAAAATTCCCAAGGGCAAAATTGTCCAAAAATTTCTATTTCTAAAGTAGGCGTGAAATGACTAAAATGCCCTTCTCACATTATATTTGGCCTTAACAAAATCTCAAGGGTAAAACGGTCATTTTTCATTTCTCGCCAGAATTCGAATTTTCTGAAGAATTCGGACAAATCTGAGGCTAACTAAGCCAAATAACAACATCGTCCAATTATCCTGTCGTGACATTCATAATTTCCGAGGCCCAATCTTGGTCGTTAATTAATGACCAAATTTAATTAACGTAGCTTGAGCATATCTCGAACTAAGGGGTGGCTTTTGGGTAAATTTGCACATTTGACCCGTGGCCGATACTGAATCAAGTCATGTTCAAGTTCACTCGGGTTGTGACGACCTCGGTGGTCACTTAATCGCGAGGATCGATCGCTAGTTCCGACGGGCGCGATGGTTTGGTATAAGTTTAGGGTCATTCGTCAGTTTATTTCGTGGTCAAGCGGAATCACCCGCGATCCACTCATTTGACAATGGCGAACTAATCCCTAACTATCCTTGGATCGGCCTACATTAGCTCAAAATGTCACCTCGACAATTTTCATGGTCAAGAGTCGGTTCACGATCGAGTTTCTTTGGTCGCGTGAATTTAAATCCCTAATTAGCCATTCCCTGAGGGTTAGTATCCCAGGAGTGATCAGTTCTGGGCGAGATCTAACTATAAGCACGTCCATGAAATCATTCATTTTATAAGTCCCAAGTGGGTCAGATTTCAGAATGTCACAGTATCCATGATTACACCATTTATAATCAAGCTTGATAAGATGGATAAATATAAGGCGGAGGAAGGTCCCGTCACACCAATCACTATTCAACTTCCCATTGATCAGCTAAGGATCGAGGAAGAGGAAACGCAGTCTGTGATCATCGCTCTCCCTCCAAAAGAAAAGCTTGACACTAAGTGTGTACCTTGGGATTATTCTCCCAAAGAAGTCGATGCCATAACCCGATTGGGAAGATGTAATGTCCCGAAGGAAAGCGAACACGAAAAGAAAGGAGTGACTAAAGAAGATGTCAAATAGTTACTTTCGGTCATGAAGACGAGCGAATTTGAGGTAATTGAATAGCTAAGAAAGATGCCGGCTCAGATTTCTTTGTTGGATCTCTTCAAGACTTTAGAAAGTCACAAAATGGTGCTTATGAAGCTTCTCAATGGGGTGCATGTCCCGGAAACAATTAATGAGGTATAATTGGAAGACTTTGTTGGCGCTATTCTTCTGAAGGATCAAATTGCCTTCTCTGATGAAGATTTCCCAATTGACGGGCGTTCCCACAATAAAGCCCTGTATATTGTCGTCAAATGCCGGGGCAAAGAGGTATCACGGGTGCTGATCGATAATGGTTCCGCACTTAATTTGTGTCCACTAAGCACACTGCATCGCTTGGGGATTAATGAGGAGCTCATCAAACCTTCTAAGGTAACCGTGCGCTCGTTTGATGGAATGAAGAAGGACGTTATTGGCGATATCGAGCTCGAAGTGAACATAGGCCCTGTGCCTTTCCTGATTGACTTCTAAGTAGTGGATATTCCAAGGACTTTCAATTTATTACTCAGAAGACCTTGGATTCATATGGCTGGCGCCATTCCTTCAAGTCTTCATCAGAAGGTCAGATTTGTCATTAATGGCAAGATGATCACCATACATGGGGAGACAGATTTTACCACCTACAAGGAGAGTGCAATATCATATGTCGAACTCGAAGTGAAAGAAGAATCAAGTTATCATTCCTTCGAAATGATTTCAATGGTGCAAATTCCTGCCGGTTGCATCATAAAATCCCCGGAGTTCTCAAAGTCATCCATTATGTTTGGAAGAATATTATGCCAATAAGGATTTACTCCCGGTAATGGTCTTGAATCAAAGTCTCAAGGAATCAAAGAACCTATCACTTCTCTTGCTACAAGAACGAAGCACAAAGTAGGATATATTCCAAATAACTCCAAAGATCACCATGGAGGCCAAGGCCAAGGTCGAAAGAACCATGGAGGCTGTAGAGGTCGAGGTGATCACCTCATTAATCCATCCATATGGAAGGGCAAAGCTAGAGAGCTTCCCTATCATCAGATCCACATCAAGGAAACTTTTCCTTGACCTCCAAGCTACTTCAAGAAGAAGACTTACATACAGAGGAAGAATCTGTTCTGCCAAGCTTATTCGAGGAGAATACCATCAACGTTATCATAACTGAGGCAGAAAATACCTACGCACTGGAGTAGGAAGATTCTCTTGAACTTTTTCTACAAGCTTTTCTTTCCATTGCATTTTGTTAATTGCAATTTCAAGTTTCTTGTGATTTCATTTGCAATTTCAATTCAACTGCAATTTACATTCCTTTTGATGTAGATGTAATCGTGTTTTTCAATTCAATAAAAGTGGTCAAATGTTTTGTTAAAGACATGTAGAAATAGAACCAAACCTATGATGAAGATTATCCTCATTCATGAGGCTTGAGGCTTTGGGTTTCTATATTGCTCCTCATTGCGAAAATGATTTTAAGAGCAAAGAAGTCTAATGATATGAGGACTAGCTCTGTCTTTATGTTCTTTCAAAACAAGTTTCAAAAGGAATTTCTAAAAAAGTTTTTCATAAGACCATGTGTGTTACTTACTTTGTATGTAATTACTAATCATGCTTGTTGCATGTCAGGCATGAGCATTCACACATCCATAATAGGTTCATATGTGACCCAAATCTCTCCGAGGAAATCACTTGCAATATTGAAATGGATAATGAAGATGAAGAATGAATTAGAAGAGAATGAATCCATCATGAAGAATCAAAGCCACTCACGTTGGAAAAAACGATTACTGTTAATCTGGGCGATAAAGAGAACCCCAAAGAGGTTAAGATTGGAGAAAGTCTTCCCTCAGCAGAGGCAGAACAAGTCTTCCCTCAAATTCACTTCTGATGTTGTGAATTTTTGCTCAAGGAATATCAAGATATATTCGCATGGTCTTATGTTGATATGCCAGGCCTTGATCCAAGCATAGTTGAACATGCTTTGCCAATTGATCTAAGTATTCCACTAAAGAAGCAAAAATTGAGGCGAACAAAGCCAGAATTGGCAAAGAAAATAGAAGAAGAAGTAATGAAATTACTCAAAGTCGGTTTTATCGAAGTAGTACCATATCCAGAATGGGTTGCCAACATAGTGCCCGTAATGAAGAAAGATGGTCGGGTACGGGTGTGCGTTGATTATCGTGACCTAAATAAAGCAAGCTCTAAGGATGATTTCCCGCTTCCACATATTGATGTATTAGTGGATAGCACTGCTGGGTTCGAAACATTTTCATTCATGGATGGCTTCTCAGGATATAATCAAATCCTCATGAAGAAAGAGGATAAAGCGAAAACATCTTTCATAACACCATGGGGCACATTTTGTTATAAGGTGATGCCTTTCGGTCTGAAAAATGCTGGTGCCACATATCAACGGGCAATGGTAACTCTGTTCCATGACATGATGCACAAAGAAATTGAGGTATATGTGGATGACATGATTGCAAAATTCAAACAAGGAGAAGATCATGTTGAGGTGCTTCACAAATTGTTCGAAAGACTTAGAAAGTACAAATTGCGGCTGAACCCCAATAAGTGTGTATTTGGGGCAAAATCTGGCAAACTGCTAGAATTTGTGATCAGTAACGGGGGAATCGAAATTGATCCTTCCAAGATCAAGGCAATATATGACTTAAAGACTCTTTCTACGGTAAAGGAAGTGAGAAGCTTGTTGGGACGATTAAACTACATTGCCCGTTTCATCTATCAGCTTTCCAAGACTGCTAAACCATTCTTCAAACTGTTGAAGAAAAATGCCAAAGTAAAATGGGATACAGAATGTCAACAAGCCTTTGACAAGATCAAAGAATATCTGGTATGCCCACCAGTGTTGGTACCACCAATTCTTGGAGTCCCGCTGATCTTATATTTGACGATTCACTATGCGTCGCTAGGAGCGGTGCTTGTACAAAGAAGATCAAATGATGGTAAAGAACAAGCCATTTATTATTCGAGTAAGAAATTCACAACATTAGAAGTGAATTACCCGGCAGTTGAGAAGACATGCATTGTATTGATTTGGGTATTATACAGATTAAGACAATACACCCTTCATCACCAAATCTTGCTAGTGACCGAGAATGATCCGATCAAATACCTTCTTGAGAAATCCTCCTTGGTCGGGAAATTAGCAAAGTGGTAAGTCTTGTTATCTGAGTTCGACATCAGAAGTTCATCCCAAAAGTCAGTCAAAGGATGAGCGATAGTAAACATGCTGGCAGAAAATTCGCAAAATATCGCCAGTTCTGAAGAACAACTTGATGATCATATATTGACATTAGTCAGCGACAAATGGACTATGTATTTTGATGGTGCAACCAACTTATCTGGATCAGGAACTGGGGTAGTACTGATCTCCCCAGAAGGCCAACACTATCCAGTATCCGCGAAATTGGCATTTCCATGCACCAATAACATCGCTGAATATGAAGCATGTATTCTCGGCTTACAATTAGCACTTTCAATGAGAGTAAAAAGGTTGCAAGTATATAGAGATTCTATGCTCATCATATTGCAAAAAACTGGTGAATGGCAAACTCGAGATGCCAAGCTGATTCCTTATCACAGATATTTAGAAGAGATAATAGAAAGTTTTGAAGAGGTAACATTTGATTATCTTCCAAGAGCTCAGAATCATTTTGCGGATGCTCTTGCAACTTTGTCATCCTTACTACAGGCTGAGGATGGTATGGATATAAAACCATTGAGAATCAATATTCTAGAACAACCAACTCATTATATGATGGTCCAAACAGAGTTCGACAACAAACCATGGTATCATGATAACAAAAGGTATCTTCAGTCAAGAGAATTTCCTGAAGAAAGCCGACCAGGTGACAGGAAGTTTATAAGGAAGATAGCCAACAAATTCTTTCTCAGTAGTCAAACCCTTTACAAGAAATCATTTGATTCAATCCTATTAAGATGTGTGGATGCTACAGAAGCTGAACAGATCATGAAAGAAATTCATGAAGGTGAATGTGGACCACACATGAATGGATATCTTTTAGCTCGAAAGATTATGAGATTGGGATATTATTGGATGACAATGGAATCAGATTGCATCCAACATGTGAGATGTTGCCATCAATGTCAGGTTTATGGAGATAAAATCAATGCACCGCCAAATGAGCTACATCAAATGTCTGAGTCATGGCCATTTTCAATGTGGGGCATTGATATGATTGGTCCAATCAACCCCAAGG
Source organism: Syzygium oleosum (assembly GCF_021117445.2). NCBI lineage: Eukaryota > Viridiplantae > Streptophyta > Magnoliopsida > Myrtales > Myrtaceae > Syzygium > Syzygium oleosum. The sequence goes on along the minus strand of NW_026607510.1, from coordinate 1,234,086 downwards.
CCTCAAATGGACACCAGTTCATCTTAGTTGCTATCGACTACTTCACTAAATGGATTGAAGCAAACTCCTACATAAATGTTACTGCCAAGAATATTGCAAGATTTATCAGGCGGGACATCATTGCTAGGTATGGAGTTCTAGAAGCAATAATTACGGATAATGGCTCAAATCTAAATAATAGGATCGTAGATGATTTACTCGAACATTTCCATGTTCGACATCTGAACTCATCTCCATAACGTCCACAAATGAATGGAGCAGTTGAAGCGGCAAATAAGAATATCAAGAAGATACCTGCCAAGACAGCCGAAAATTATTGTGATTGGCATGAAAGGTTGCCGTATGCTCTGATGGCATACCGAACTTCAATTCGAACATCAACTAGAGCAACCTCATTTTCCTTGGTTTATGGAATAGAAGTTGTGCTACCTGTTGAAGTAGAAATTCCTTCATTAAGGATACTATCCCAGTTAAAGCTTTCAGAAGCTGAGTGTTAGGGTGAGCGGTTCCAGATTCCGGGTAGGTTCCGCCTGGAACTTGGAACCTACCCTCGGGTACAGGTTCCTCAAAATGAGGAACCTGGAACCTACCCGTCGGAACCTGGAACCTGGAACCTACCCTGTCACAGGTTCCAAGGTCAGTTCCAGGTTCCTACAGGTTCTTTTATTTTATTTTATTTTTAGTTAATCAAAACGAAAATGAACATTCATAAAAAAGAATACAAAAGACAAATTATAGAAAAGTCACATTTTTTCTTAAAAGAAAGGTGATATCACGATAAATAGTAATTGTTGGGATGCAATACATATGACTTTAAATTCCAAGGTAAGATGCCACATTTTTCTCAATACATATCACCTTTCTCCCCATACATGCTGCAAAAGCACAAAAGCATAAGACCAAAAGCTTCTTCGGTATCCACTCCGGCATTAAATTTCTTCCTCCTTTAAACAACCACGAGGTCAAAGGCACGCACAAATAATTGGCAGAATCACAAATAACACGACCTTAGCTGCTCCTTCAAAGACAACCAAAGTATTAAGACAATCCATATCAATTTATTGGTAAAATAAAATAAGTATTAGAAAGCCTACCACATATATTCATTCCGCTTCAACTAGTAAACTCTATTTACTGACGATAATCTCCTCATTCAGACAATCCATATCTAAAAAAAAGAAAGATTAAATAAAATATTCACTTATTAGATATATAAAAAGAATTACAATATATAAAGATATAAACATCACTTACCCATCTCAAATTTTTCTGCATTTTCGATGCACTCTTCAACATCAATCGGCACACGAACGGCTCTCAACCAATCTTGAGTGCAAATCAAAGCTTCCACTACTTTGGGAGTCAAAGAACTTCGAAAGCCGTCAAGCACACGACCCGATGTACTAAAAGTCGACTCCGAAGCAACAGTAGTTACGGGAATAGACAAAACATCCCGAACCATCAAAGATAGGATTTTATATTTTGAGCCACTAGTCTTCCACCACATCAAAAGGTCAAGATCAAGAATATTTTCATTTTTTTCTTCAAGATATTGATCAAGCTCAGATTTGTTGTCATTGTACATTTGTTGGTTCGAGTGCATAAAGGTTTTTCGCCAAGCTTGGACGTCATACTTCTTGATCTTGCTACCTTCACTACCACCGGCATCGGCATTGGAACCACTACTACTAGCACTCAAACTTTGGGCACCAAAATTTCTATCACTTGAAGCAAGAGAAGATTGTTCATAAAATTCATATAAACGCTCCAATGCATCCTTCACCTTGTAATGCATCTCATTGACTTTCAATTCATCATCATAAATTTGTCCATACAAGAAATTCACATAACTCAACTTGGCTCTAGTATCCAACACAACCGCAATCAACACCAACATATTCACTTTATCCAAACTCCCATAGTATTTGTCAAATTTCTCTTTCATTTTCATACCCATAGCTTGAAGCTTAGGATCCGAAGCATCCGCCGCATCTTTCAAATTTTTATACAAAAGAGCTATCCCTTCAAAATAATCATTTGAAGTAACATATGAACTCCCCAACATCCGATTGGTGGCATCATAGAATATTTTTAGAAATTCCGAAAGAATAATGGCATTTTCTCAATCATCATCTTTAGGAAGATCATGGTTAAGCTCACTGGCAAAAGCTGAATCGTCTTCTTCCATCCTTTCAAAAGCTTTTCTAAATTTTATGGCGGTGTCTAACATGAGGAAAGTGGAGTTCCATCTAGTGGCAACATCAAGAATAACCGAACCCTTGTAAGTAATCTTTTCACCCTCAATGCAAGATTTAAATGTATTGGCTCTCATGGGAGAACTCCTCACATACCTAACCACGTTTCGTATACGTGCAATAGATTCCCGTACCGTAGTCAAGCCATCTCTAACAATCAAGTTTAATATATGAGCGGTGCACCTCATATGTAAAACACTACCATCTAAGATCAACAACTTTTCTCTTGAAAGTTTTTCCTTCAAATAACCAATTGCAACGTCATTCGAACTAGCATTATCCACGGTGATTGTGGATACCTTATTTTCTATTCCCCACTCGTTGATGCATTTCTCCACCATTCTCCCAATCTCCCTACCCTTGTGACTAGGCATCACCACAAAATTGATGATTCTTTTATGCAACTTCCAATTTTCATCAATAAAATGTGCAGTGAGACACAATTAATTCAGGTTTTGAATGGAAGTCCATGTATCGGTCGTGAGTGCGATCCTAGAATTTATCTTACCAAAGTAAGTCTTCAAACAAGTTCTTTCACAGAAATATAGCTTCATACAATCTTTAGCCACTGTAAAACGTAACAAATGTTTAAAGAGAGGTTGTAACTCGGTGACAAACTCGCGAAATCCAACACGCTCAACCAAGGAAAACGGTTGTTCATCAACTATGATGAACCGAGCAAGCATTTGCCTACAACGTTCTTGATTAAATGACCATGTCAATAAGACACTACCAGTACTAGAACCTCCCCCTGCCTTGTCAGCCAAGTCTACGTTACGCGGTGCAAAGAATTTCTGCCTCTTATCAACATTGCAAGGAAACTTCTTACATGTTTTCAAGTGCTTCCTCATTGCGGAAGTACCATGAGCAACATTGTACTTTAACTCAGACCCACAATGAATGCACTTCACCTTATATGTTTTTCCATCCCCATCTTTGATTCTTGCAAAATGATTCCAGCAATCGGATGTATATTTCTTATTAAGAGGAGGACGATGAGAACCAAGTACCTTGTTTGTTGCACTCGTGGTAGGGGATGGCTCTTCTTCATTTTCATCGCCCGACAATTCAAATTCTGTGTTCGGAGTCATCTCCTCACATCCATCAACCTCCATTGACATGTTATCTTGAATTCTTGATAGTTGATATGTCAATCAAACAACGCTGGCCAAGCAAACAACACGAGAACAGATTAGCACCGTCTTTAGCTAGTTTAGCATAGGGAGTGAGAGCTGGTAATCTTATTTAAGAGTTAACACTTGGATCTTGGTGAAGGTAGACCACTGTAAGAATAAATGCTCATTCCCAGGGTACTCTACCCACTGTACCTGCTAGATACATGGATGTGGCTCTTCATCCAATTTTATTTTCAGTAGAAAAGAGGCATTAAACGAGTTGTATTGTATGTATTACATGGACCCAGACAAATATTGTTGTCCATGTGCATCTGTTGTGCTTATATTTGAAAAAAATGTAACAAATTATGATGAGATAAATAGAGATCTTAGTTCGGCATGCCAGCATCATCCTTGCCAATTTTGCAATGCAGAGCTTTACACTTTGGAAGCAGACATGGGAATGGAATCAGAAGTTGGAGTTCCTTCTTACCCGCAACCCGATAAGGAATCGATCCGGAAGAGCTTAACTTGCCTTCAAGACCAACAGGGACATGCGGCACCAATGCGTAACCAATACCCAGGTAAATCTCATATAGCTTGTTTTGAATATTCATTACCGGTGGTCCATTAATTAACTGTCCTACATCTACAATAAAATGTACATGTGCTCATACTAAATACCCAGGTAAATCTCATATAGCTTGTTTGAACATATTCATTAGCCAGCTATAATTAATTCTCCCGAATGAAACAACACGACATTGCTTTCTATTCAAACAAAACTCAAGCTTTGTGCGGCAATTGACATCACAAGAATATTTCCAATGGTTCGGTGATCAAACATACAATCAACGAAATCACGGATCTGTGACAATGCACATTAGAGCATTTCCAGCACGCACTTCTCCACTGCAGTTAGCGTTAAGCAAGGACATAAACCAAATGAGCTGAGTATCAGAACAATCATCCCCAAGAAAATGCAACTGCCAAAAGTTTGATTGAAAATTAGAAAATTCAAGCGCTCGTTAAAGTTACCAATTGGAAAATAAGAGAAAGGTGACCAAGATAAAGACGATCTCGACTGCAAATTTTTCACACCCCCATAAATACAATCACCAAAAGTAGCAACAAAAGGAGCAAATCTCGAAGGCCCTTAAGATACGATCGCAATCGACAATTAACCAATCGGTTAACTCCCCCCTTCCCTCTCCTCACATTCAATCGGGGACATATCCACCGCATTTTCCCTCTCCTCACATTCACTAAGCGATGAATCCAGATGAATGTGCACGCAAGAGCACGATTTCACGCAACTCAGGCACGATCGTCGTGACTGAATTCAATCGATCGATGCAAAAGATGAACAGAAGCAATGGTGGGAATTCAAAGAGAGAAGACATGAATGGCAGGGGTTGTTCGAAGACGTTACGTACCAGAGCGACGGAACTTTAGAGGAGGAAGACGGTGGCGAGCCCAAATAATCGCAGTGAATCCGCGTGGGGAGATCACGAGACTGTGGCGAAGAAGGCGGAGCGAGGCGGAAGCGGGAGAGAACCGCGAAAGCGGGAGCGAGGAGCAAGGCGAAAGCAAGAAGCGGGAGCGAGGCAGAAGCGGGAGCGAGGCGGAAGTGGAAGCGGGAGCGAGGTGGAAGTGGAAGCAGGAGTGAGGAGCAAGGCAGAAGCGAAAGCGGGAGCAGCGCAGAAGTGGAAGCAGGAGGGACAAGATGGAGGGACAAGGTGAATTAGGGTTTCTAAATACCAAATGTGTAGTTTATGTTTTAATTTTTAGGGATCCGGTTCCTGGTCCCGGTTCTTGGTTCCGGTTCCAGGTTCCTGTTCCGGTTCCTATAGGAATCGGGAACTGGAACCGGAACAGCCGGTTCCTAAAAATGGGGAACCGAGAACCGGACCCTCTGTCCATGGAACCTGGAACCGAACCGGACCCACCGGGTCCGGTTCTCCGATTCTCCGGTTCTACCCTGGAACCGCGCTCACCCCTAGTTGAGTGGATTCAACAAAGGTATGAACAGCTCAACATGATCGATGAAAAAAGATTAAAAGCTATATGCCATGGACAAGCCTATCAAAAACGAGTGGCTAAATTCTTTAATCGAAAGGTGAAACCAAGGAATTTCAAAACAGAGGATTTAGCAGTGAAGAAAGTCATCGTGGAAAATTCACTCCGAATTATAAGGGTCCATATGTTGTCAAGAAGGTTCTTCCTGGAGGAGCATTGATTCTTGTAGATATGACAGGAACAGAACTGGTCTATCCTGTAAATGAAAATGCTGTCAAGATTTTTCTACCCATGAAATGAAGACGAACATTCAAGAAAGGATTCGAGTCATTTTAGAACATGTGCATATCATGCATTTCATGAATATGTTTATCTGTTTTACAGAAGAAAGCAAAAAGAATCCGAATCAGTCGACAATTTCAGAATTCCCAATGGAGTTATCAAATAGTAGAGGGAAGTATCACTTCTAATTTTATTTTCCATTGATATCCTTTAATGTGCTTTTCTTTTCATCATCCCCAAGGAAACAAAGGAAAAGGGGCAACCACAGAAGAATCCCCAGTGTAGCCAAAACATGCAAACAAGAGGGATCTTGATAAATCAATCAGACAGGTATCCCTAAATCATGAGGACATGTGCTAAAGAGGTTGCTTTTTTAAGAGAAAAATCAAACCTTTTCTTCCCCAAGCGGAATGACATTAAGGCTAAGCAAAGGAAAATAGTTCAGAAATGTTTCAATCAAAGATTTTGAAACACGCTTTCTTTGAAAATGCAATAAGCATCAAAATTCCCTAAAAGGGATAATTTGACAAAAGGCTTTGAAAAATTTCATAGAAAAAGTTTGGTACAAATCAAATGGAAAGACCTTCAAATGATGAAAGGTAAGCCATATCCAAACACGTCCCTTATACACTCAAAGTCAAAGTGTTGAAGTGAGTGAGAAAAACTCATCCGAAGGAAATAAGGGATATTCACAATGATTACATGGATTGAAATGATGAAAGGCAATCATTTCACTATCCCAAACACATGCTTATCCCTTGCAAACCAAATTTGAGCCAAAACAGTGGAGAAGTTTCCCCAAAACAACCCTGTTAAGAACCACCCCACATTGAAGCAAATTAGGAGGTTTGCGGATTGACAACTATGAAGAATAAGATCAAGAAAAATTTTATTGCATACGCTTGTATTAATCTTTTTGTGATAACTTCATATGAAGTCATATGGAAGTTCAAAACATCCCAAGAGGAAGAAAAGCACTTCATTTCTTATACCCAAACACATTACCTTTGACAAAGCCCAATTGAGCCTGAATATTCATTTCAGAACCCTAAATTGGTGATCATCTCTTTGCACTAGAGCATGAACATATGATCCACCTGGAATAAATAAGAAACGAAAGGCATAACACAGGGTCCTTAGAACTCAAAAAGAGAGATCAAAGGCAAAAGAATTAGAGGCATGAAAAAGTAGTGTGCCTGGTAAAAGCAATGCCAATGTCCAGAAAAATTAGCAAAAAAAAAAGAAAAGAAAAACATTCAAAAGAAAGAATGACAAAAGTTAAGCCAAAAGCAAAGCAAAAGTTGTGAAAAATCAAAAGTCACAAACCTTTGTATGGTTTTTAGTTGACCAAAAATTATTTTAAAAAGTAGTTTTGAAATTAATCAAAAACTGTTTGAAGTGTGGTTTTTTTTTAGCTTACCATAAACAGTTTGAAAACTTGATTTTAAGTTGACCAAAAACTTTTGAAACGTGGTCTGGAAACATGCATTCTTTGCATTAATGCATTTCAGACAATCAAATTTCCTTTTCAAGGAATTATTTGAACAAAGTGCTTGCAATCTTTCAAGAAATGCTTGAAATGATCATTTGGAAGACCTTCATTAGAAAGGATTTATCTCAATCTATGAGCTTGGTCTTTTCTTTATCTGATTGAAATGGGAATTGTCCGATATCCCTCAATTTTATCTCTCTTAACCAATCCTCAGGTGTTCGGAGATGTTCGTAATGTATACAATCCAATTGATCCGATAAGGTCTTTCAAAAGGTTGTAATGTTGGCTTGGTCAATGGCTATTCAAAGGATAGGCATTTTGAGGCCAAGAAAAAGGATTTTGTCATAACTTGCTTTAGGTCTACAAGTTAAGAACCTCGAGGACAAGACAATATATTATTGTATACACTTCTTTGAGCGACGATTTCTTGTCATAAAGTCATGTTTTTACTCTCAACATCCCAATCTGAAGAGTCTTTGGGGAGAGGTTGTATTGTTGGTATTGGGTAGGCTAAAAAAAAAGCTCATTTGTTTGAATTCAAGATTTTATGAAATTGGTGATCTTCTTGGCATTACCACCCCTTTCCTCTTTTGTTCATTAGGGATCTTTCTTTTTATGAATATCAGAGTCCCCTAAATGTTAATTACGATCTCTTTTCTTTTGCTCATTCTCACTTATTGTGATCTATGATCTCTCATGATCTTGGCTTTGCTTTGTCATGACCTTTTTTATTTTGTCATTTCGAGCTTTCTTTTGAACCCTCTTTTTTCTTTCTCATTTTTCTTGGGCATTTGGCCTTGCTTTCACCAGGCACACTGCTTTTTCATGCCCCTGATTCTTTTGCCTTTGACCTTTTTGAGTTCTACGGACTCTGTGTCATGCCTTTTATTTCTTATCTATTTAAAGTGGATCATATGCTTATGCTCCAGTGTGAAGAGATATGCTCCAGTGTGAAGAGATGACCACTAATTTAGGGTTCTGAAATGAATATTCAGGCTCAATTGGGCTTTGCCAGAGGTAATATGTTTGGCTATAAGAAATGAAGTGTTCTTCTTTCTCTTGGGATGTCTTGAGCTTCCATATGACTTCATATAAAGTTATCACAGAAAGATTGATGCAAGAATATGCAATAAAATCTTTCTTGATCCTATTCTCCCATGGATGTCAACCACAAACCTCCTGGTTTGCCCCAATGCGGGATGGTTCTTAACAGGGTTGTTTTGGAAAAACTTCTCCAATGTTTCGGCTCAAATTTGGTTTGCAAGGGATAAACATGTGTTTGGGATACCACCCGCCTGGGTGGCGTCGCTGGAGCGGGCACTCTTCCTCTCGCAAAAGGTTAAGCGTTCGAATCCCGGGCGCCGCAGGGTGACTTAACTGGTGGCACGTGTATGGTGGCTAGCACGTGTCGCCCCCAGGGTTTACCCTCCGGCTGTCGGCCGTGCAGGGGTTCCCTGGGTTACCAAAAAAAAAAACATGTGTTTGGGATAGTGAAATGACTGCCTTTCATCATTTCAATCCATGTAATCATTGCAAACATCCCCTATTTCTTTTGGATGAGTTTTTTCTCACTCACTCCTTCACTTTGACTTTGAGTGTATAGGGGACGTGTTTGGATATGGCTTACCTTTCATCATTTGAAGGTCTTTTCATTCGATTTCATCCAAACTTTTTCTTTGAAATTTTTCAAAACCTTTTTTCAAATTATCCCTTTTAGGGAATTTTGATACTTAATGCATTCTCAAAGAAAGCGTATTTCAAAACTTTTGATTTGAAACATTTCTGAGGTATTTTCTTTTCAAAACAATCTATTTTGTTTTGCTCAGTCTTAGTGTCATTCCGCTTGGGGAAGAAGAAGTTCGATTTTCTTTTAGAAAGATAACTTCTTTAACACATGCACTCACGATTTAGGGATACCTGTATGATCAACTTACCAAGATCCCTCTTGTTTGCATGCTTTTGCTTTGGTTCCACTGGGGATTCTTCTTTTGTTGCTCCTTTTTCTTTGTCTCCCTGGGGATGATAAAAAGAAAAGCACATTAGGGAATATCAACGGAAAAATTGAATTGGATTCTGAAACCATCGACTGGTTCGGATTCCTTTTGCTTTCTTCTGCAAAACAGATAAACATGTTCATGAAATGCGTGGTATGCATGATATGCACATGTTCTAAAGTGACCCAAAGCTCTTCTTGAATGTTCATCTTCATTTCATGGGTAGAAAATCTTGACAGCATCTGCATTTACAGGATAAGCCAATTCTGTTCCAGTCATATCTACAAGAATCAATGCTCCTCCAGGAATGACTTTCTTTACAATGTATGGACCTTTATAATTCTAAGTGAATTTGCCATGAGGATCTTAATTATTGATAATGACTTTCTTTACTACTAAATCCTCTATTTTGAAATGTCTTGATTTCACTTTTCAGTTAAAGGATTTGGCCAATCTTTTCTGATAGGCTTGCCCATGGCATATAGCTCTTAATTTCTTTTCATCGATCATGTTGAGTTGTTCATATCTTTGTTGAATCCACTCAGCTTTTGAAAGCTTCAATTGGGATAGTATCCTTAATGAAGAAATTTCTGCTTCAACAGGTAGCACTGCTTCCATTCCATAAACCAAGGAAAACGGGGTTGCTTCAATTGATGTTTGAATTGAAGTTCGGTATGCCATCAGAGCATACGGTAACCTTTCATGTCAATCATGATAATTTTCAGCTGTCTTGGCCAATATCTTCTTGATATTCTTATTTTCTGCTTCAACTGCTCCATTCATTTGTGGATGATATGGGGATGAATTCAGATGTCAGATGTGGAAGTGTTCGAGTAAATCATCCACAATCTTGTTGTTTAAATTTGAGCCGTTGTTTGTAATTATTGCTTCTGGAACCCCATACCTAGCAATGATGTCCCGCCTAATGAATCTTGCAACATTTTTGGCAATAACATTTGTATAGGAGTTTGCTTCAATCCATTTGGTGAAATAGTCAATAGCAACCAGGATAAACCGGTGCCCATTTGAGGCCTTGGGGTTGATTGGACCAATCATATCAATACCCCATATTGAAAATGGCCATGGCTCAGACATTTGATGTAGCTTATTTGGCGGTACATTGATTCTATCCCCATAAACTTGAAATTGATGATAACATCTCACATGTTGGATGTAATTTTTTTCCATTGTCATCCAATAGTATCCCAACCTCATAATCTTTCAGACTAGAAGATGTCCATTCATGTGTGGTCCCAATTCACCCTCATGAATCTCTTTCATGATTTGTTCAACTTCTGCAGCATCCACACATCTTAGTAGGGTTAAATCAAATGATTTCCTGTAAAGGATTTGACCACTGAGGAAGAATTTATTGGCTATCTTCCCTATAAATTTTCTGTCACCTGATTAGCTTTCTTCAAGAAATTCTCCCGATTGAAGATACCTTTTGATGTCATGAAACCATGGTTTGTTGCCAAATTCTGCCTAAACCATCACGCAATGAGCTGGTTGTTCAAGAATATTAATCCTCAATGGTTTTATATCCATACCATCTTCAACTTGTAGTAAGGATGACAAAGTTGCAAGAGCATCTGCAAAATGATTCTGAGCTCTTGGGAGATAATCGAATGTTACTTCTTCGAATTTTTATATCATCTCCTCTAAGTATCTGTGATAAGGAATTAGTTTGGCATCTCGAGTTTGCCATTCACCAGTCGTTTGCAATATGATGAGCATAGAATCTCCATATGCTTGCAACCTCTTTACTTTCATTGAGAGGGCTAATTGCAAGCCGAGAATGTATGCTTCATATTCAGTAATGTTATTAGTGCATGAAAATACAAGTTTCGCAGATATTGGATAGTGTTGGCCTTCTGGGGAGATCAGTACTGCCCTAGTTCCTTATCTAGATAAGTTGGTTGCACCATCAAAATACATGGTCCATTTATCGTCGACCATTGTTAATATATAATCATCAAGTTGTTCTTCAGGATTGGCGATATTGTGCGAATTTTCCGCCAACATGTCTGCTATTGCTCGTCCTTTGACTGACTTTTAGGATGAACTTCTGATGTCAAATCAGATAACAAGACTTGCCACTTTGCTAATTTCCCGACCAAGGAGGATTTCTCAAGAAAGTACTTGATCGGATCATTCTCAATCACTAGCAAATTTTGAAGATGGACGGTGTATTGCCTTAATCTATGTAACACTCAAATCAAGGCAACGAACGTCTTTTCGACTGCCGGGTAATTCATTTCTGACATTGTGAACTTCTTGTTCAAGTAATAAATGGCTTGTTCTTTACTATCATTTAGTCTTCTTTGTACAAGCACCGCTCATAACGACTCATAGTGAATCGTCAAATATAAGATCAGCAAAACTCCAGGGATTGGTGGTACCATCACCGGTGGGCATACCGGATATTCTTTGATCTTGTCAAAGGCTTGTTGACATTCCGCATCCCACTTCACTTTGGCATTTTTCTTCAACAATTTGAAGAATGATTTAGCAGTCTCAGAAAGCTGATAGATGAAATGAGCAATGTAGTTTAATCGCCCTAATAGGCTTCTCACTTCTTTTACCGTAGAAGGAGTCTTTAAGTCGTATAGTACCTTGATCTTGGAGGGATCTATTTTGATGCCCCTGTTACTGACCATAAATCCTAGCAGTTTGCCAGATTTTACCCCAAATACACACCTGTTTGGGTTTAGTCGCAAACTGTATTTTCTGAGTCTTTCGAACAACTTGCGAAGCACTTCAACATGATCTTCTCCTTGTTTGGATTTTGCGATCATGTCATCCACATATTCTTCGATTTCTTTATGCATCATGTCGTGGAACAAAGTTACCATTACCCTTTGATATGTGGCGCTAGCATTTTTCAAACCGAAAGGCATCTCCTTGTAACAAAATGTGCCCCATGGTGTTATGAAGGATGTCTTCGCCTTATCCTTATCGCGTCGTGCTTTTTTTTTGGACTTTCGGGATTTGCTCGCTAAGGAGGTATTTCCGTGTAAGGGTCTCTCCCAAACCATACCTCATGTGACAGCGGATGGTAATTTCCTATTTAGTCTAAGTTTTTGAGTTTGGAGTCGCCACTAGTCATTATTGGTAGGTAGATTAGAAACCTAATCGGGGTATGGGAGAAATACCACGATTCTACGAACCAGAGATTATGAGTCCGGGGACTTGGTTACGCTAATGATCCCAAATCGGCATCCCGAACGCCCTTTCGGTAGCTAAGAACGATGTGATGTCTAACGTGTCATGCAAGTTTCCGAGGCTTACCCACTAATTCTATCCATTCTTATCGCGGGAAAATCAATCAAGAATTAAATGCGCAATCAATGTCAATCAAATCAATCAATCCTAAATGATCTCTAAAAATGAAAAACAATCAAAACATCTAAACCCTAATGAAGCCCTAGAAGCTTATTCATTTCATGATTTGCATTTTTTAGGGTTTTAGACTTTTTTAGGGATTATAACCCCTGAATTTGAGATTTTCTAAAAATACCACTTGGGCACTTCCAAAAATTCAAATTTCACTTTCTAAGGTTGGCCACAATGTTTTTGAACTATTCTATGAATTTTTGAAATTTTTGATTTTTTTTTTCGAAAATTGAATTTCTAAGAATTTCAGTAACCGAGAATTGATTTTTATGAGTTTTTTGAAATTTTTTATGAATTTTCCAATTTTTTTTTGAATTTTTTTGAATTTTTACATTTTTTTATTTGTATTTTATGAATTTTCTGAAAATTTTTATTTTTCCTAAAATTTTTTATGTTTTCCAGAATTTTTGAATTTTTTATGAATTTTTTTGTATTTTTTAACTTTTGTCGATTTTTATTGATTTTTTCAATTTTTTTAGATTTATTTATTTACTTTTTAAAAATTCCCGCCGAAGTGGTGAATAGGACCGGCCCGATTCAACCCGATTCTGCTTGGCCGAACAGGGCCTCGCTGGCGCCGGACGCCGATCACCCTCTCCGGCGGGCACGGCGTAAAAAACGGCGTCGTTTCGGTCTTTTTCTCTTTGGCATTTTGCCGAATGCTTGGTGTGCACAATTTCAAGTTTAGTGTTTTTGAGGCCATGACTTCGGATCGGAATCCGAGGACCTTCCGGTGTGATTCCGGCCATGATTTTGGGTTTTACGTTGACCTTACATTATCTACTATCATATTCAACTTGTCAACTCGTCGTCGGGCCGTCATCAGCCGGCGAGAAATCGGTCGGAAAATGCTAACATACTACTCACTTAACTAACACCATCAGAAGCTTTAAATTTCGATTCAACTCGCCCTAACTGTCTAAATCGTTCAAAACAAGCATCAAATCCTCAAACAAGGTAAGAGACTACTAACTTGAGCGGCGGTTTGCCGCGAGGTGGTGCTCCGGCGAAGCTTGGAATTTCCGGCAAAGTTCAACAACCATGGCCGACTTGGTTTTAATACGTTTTCAATCATTCAAAGTGCAAACAAGTAATGAAAATGAAATCAGAATACGTTTTAAGCATCTAGTAGGACAAAATCATGAAGAAAAATGCATGAACAAGCCAAAAATGTATTCTGGAACTCTATAAAAAAACGAGGCAACGAACGATTTTTACCTGTTCCGTTCGACAATCAAATGACTTTTCTGAGATGATTTGAAGCTATAGAATCCTTCCCTAACACTCGAGCTTCGATCCTAAAGCTTCCGTTTCACCAAGAATGGTCCGAACTCACCAATCGATCGAGATTTTCAAGCCTCGACGACCAGCTTCAACAATGGATCTCCAAGTGTAGATCTACGATCAGCACCAATTTGCCGGGGCCTCGAGATCTCAACACACTTTGTTCAACACACTTTGTTCACTGTTTTTCCTTTGTTCACCTAAAGATCGTTAGAACCGACTTCCAATTGATTGGATCGGTTCCCTAGCGCCAGCTGGAGAATCTCCAACTGGCCAACTCGATTAAAATGTGCTAATTTGATCAAAGAAGGTCGGCAAAGCTGCGAGGCTAAAGATATTTTTCTGGGTTTAATGGCTATTCTGGGTAAACCGAGTGAAGAAGGTGACCAACCCTGGTCGGGTCGGGTTGACTCGGCCGACCCGACAGACTCGGGTTGGTCTAAATTCACAAATTCGACACGATTTTAACCCAATTTTTCAGATTTAAACCCAAAATTGAATTCCTCATCAAATTTTGAACCCAAATATGTAATTTTCCTCAATTTTTGATAAAATCATGTCCAAGATTTTTAAATTTTTGCATTCGGGTTATTGGGGTTTTGCTCAATTCGATGTCCTAATGACCTGATTAGGCAAAATTGATGTCAAAATTGAATTACTCACATTTGATTAACCCTAGAAACGATGGTCTCATGGTTCGACAATTCATATTGGGCACGATTCCTAATTTGGGCTCAAAATTCTTAATTTTCAATTGAATTTTGGGGTTTTCTGATTTCTTTGACAAATTGTGCAATTGGACTGACCATTATGTAATTCAAGGTCCCAGAATCATTTGTTGTGAAGACACTATGACTTAAAAATGACTAGAAAAGATTTAATTGCATTTTTGGTTCAATTCGGGTTTGATTTTGCCCAATTTTGGGAAAAACATATACCCAATTGAGATTTTTCAAAATTGATGATGTATTAATGAAATTGGATTTAAAATAAGACTAATGACTATTTTTATGGAATTTTCTGATTCCATTTGCTATTTTTCTTGATTTTCTCACTTATTTTGACTAAAAGAAATTAAGGAAAAATGCAGGAAAATGCTAAAAAATTTATTTTTGGTTTAGAAGTAGGTTTCTAGGCTTGGCCAAGATTTCTAGCCCAAATTTTGAGATTTTTGAAAATATGAAAAAAATGAGCTAAAAATCAAGTATCAACAGCTACCCTTCTTTGGGATTGGGCTCGTTAGAGGTTGATCTCAAAGACAAGGTGACACCTGAGTTTTTAGTCGACTCAATGAACAAGATAAGATGGAAATTTCACAATAATTTATTAGGGATCTTGCTTTTGAAATTCGTGATCTAATCTAAAAGTTCTCTTTTCAAAGCATATTTTGAAAGGTTCTTAATGATTGAGGGAGAGAAACTTACCTATTTGTGAGCGTCTCTTTGTTGCTTATCCAAGGGCATGAATTGATGGTGGTGACGATTATGACGATTATTTAGATTTCGTGGTTTAAGGACGAATCCACGAACCATGAACACCTGAGGCTCCTCGCCTGAAGATTTGGAAATTTGCCTAGTCGTTCCTCACCAGTAGGACTTTAAAATTTGCCTAGTGACTCCTTGTCAGTAGGACTTTGGAAATTGCCTGGGGGCTCCTTGCTTGTAGGACTTGAATTTGCCTAGGGGCTCCTTGCTTGTAGAACTTAAATTTTCCTAATGGTTCCTCACCAGCAGGACTTTGAATTTGCCTAGTGATTCCTCACCAGTAGGATTTGAATTTGCCTAGTGGTTCCTCACTAGTAGGACTTGAATTTGCTTAGGGGCTCCTCGCCTGTAAGACTTTGAATTTTCCTAGGGACTTCTTGCCTATAGGACTTAAATTTGCCTAGTGGTTCCTCACTGGTAGGACTTGAATTTGCCTAGAGGCTCCTCGCTAGTAGGACTTGAATTTGCCTAGGGGCTCCTTGCCTGTAGGACTTTGAATTTGCCTAAAGGCTCCTCGCCTATAGGACTTTAATTTGCCTAAGGGCTCCTCGCCTGTAGGACTTTGAATTTGCCCAGGGGCTCATTGCCTATAGGCCTTGAATTTTCCTAGTGGTTCCTCACCAGTAGGACTTGAATTTACCTATGGGCTCATCGCCTGTAGGACTTTGAATTTGCCTACGGGCTCCTCGCCTGTAGGACTTGAATTTTCCTAGTCGTTCCTCACCAGTAGGACTTTGGATTTGCCTAGGGGCTCCTCACCTGTAGGACTTGAATTTGCCTAGTGGTTCCTTACCAGTAGGACTTGAATTTGCCTAGGGGCTCCTCACCTGTAGGACTTTGAATTTGCCTCGGGGCTCCTCGCCTGTAGGACTTTGAATTTTCCTAGTGGTTTCTCACTAGTAGGACTTGAATTTGCCTAGTGGCTTCTCGCCCGTAGAACTTTGAATTTGCCTAGGGGCTCCTCGCTTGTAGGACTTAAATTTGCCTAGTGGTTCCTCACCAGTAGGACTTTGAATTTGTCTAGGGGTCTTCGCCTGTAGGACTTTGGGAAGACTTCAAATAATGAATGCCTTGATCATGAGTTATGTGATTTTTGAGGTTTCGCTAACCTTTGTATGGTTTTTAGTTGACCAAAAACTATTTTGAAAAGTAGTTTTGAAATTAATCAAAACTGTTTGAAGCGTGGTTTTTTTCTTAGCTTACCACAAACTGTTTGAAAACTTGGTTTTAAGTTGATTAGAAACTTTTCAAACCAGGTCTAGGAACATGCATTCTTGAATTAATGCATTTCAGACAATTAAATTTCCTTTTCGAGGAATTATTTGAACAAAATGCTTGTAATCTTTTAAGAAATGCTTGAAATGATCGTTTAGAAGACCTTCATTAGAAAGGATTTGTTTCAATCTATGAGCTTGGTCTTTTCTTTATTTGATTGAAATGGGACTTGTTTGATATCCCTCAATTTTATCTCTCTTAACCAATCCTTAGGTGTATGGAGATGTTCGCAATGTATATAATCCAATTGATCCGATAAGGTCTTTCAAAATGTTGTAATATTGGCTTGGTCAATGGCTATTCGAAGGATAGGCATTTTGAGACCAAGAAAAAGGATTTCATCATATCTGACTTTGGGTCTACAAGTTAAGAACCTCGAGGACAAGGTAAGATATTATTGCATACACTTCTTTGAGTGATGACTTCTTGTCATAAAGTCATGTTTTTACTCTCAACATCCTAATCTGAAGAGTCTTTGGGGAGAGGTTGTATT
This sequence comes from Syzygium oleosum, assembly GCF_021117445.2. Classification (NCBI taxonomy): domain Eukaryota; kingdom Viridiplantae; phylum Streptophyta; class Magnoliopsida; order Myrtales; family Myrtaceae; genus Syzygium; species Syzygium oleosum. Next base: position 1,216,997 of record NW_026607510.1, on the reverse strand, counting down.
ATTGATATTGGGTAGGCTCAAAAGGCTCTTTTATTTGAATTTAGGGTTTTTATGAAATTGGTTATCTTATTGGCATCACCACCCTTTTCCTCTTTTGCTCACTAGGGATCTTTCTTTTATGAACATTAGACGCCCCTAGATATTAATTACAATCTCTTTTCTTTTGCTCATTCTCACTTGTTGTGATCTAAGATCTCTCGTGATTTTGGCTTTGCTTTGTCATGACTTTTTTTTGTCATTTTGAGCTTTCTTTTGAACTCTCTTTCCTTTTCATTTTTATTGGGCATTTGGCCTTACTTTTACCAGGCACACTACTTTTTCATGCCCCAGATTCTTTTGCTTTTGATTTTTTCCAAGGACTCTGTGTTATCTCTTTTGTTTCTTATCTATTCAAAGTGGATTATATGCTCATGCTCCAGTGTGAAGAGATGATCATCAATTTAGGGTTCTGAAATCAATATTCAGGCTCAATTGGGCTTTGCCAAAGGTAATGTGTTTGGGTATAAGAAATGAAGTGCTCTTCTTCCTCTTAGGATGTCTTGAGCTTCCATATGACTTCATCTGAAGTTATCACATAAAGATTGATGCGAGAGTATGTAATAAAATCTTTCTTGATCCTATTCTCCATAGCTGTCAATCACAAACCTCCTGATTTGCCCCAATGTGGGGTGGTTCTTAACAGGGTTGTTTTGAAAAAACTTCTCCACTGTTTTGGCTCAAATTTGATTTGCAAGGGATAAGCATGTGTTTGGGATAGTGAAATGACTGCCTTTCATCATTTCAATCCATGTAATCATTGCGAGCATCCCCTATTTCCTTCGGATGAGTTTTTTTTCTCTCTTTCACTTTGACTTTGAGTGTATAGGGGATGTGTTTGGATATGGCTTACCTTTCATTATTTGAAGGACTTTCCATTTGATTTGATCCAAACTTTGTCTTTAAAATTTTCAAAGCCTTTTGTCAAATTATCCCTTTTCAGGAAATTTTGATACTTAAAGTGTAAGGACCCGGGGTCTACACTGTGTAATATTGTCCGCTTTGGGCCCACTGACCCTCACGGCTTTAAAACGCGTTACATAGGATAGGCCACCCAGGCCTTATAAGCAAGGCCGGGACTCCCCCCCTAAGCGATGTGGGATAGAGAGATGCCCCCCTTGCCATCCTAGAAGCCTGCCGGAACCGCTCCTTGTCCAGGCCCTCTGGCCCCGGCGACCACTCCCCGCCCTCGTCGGACCGGATCGTTACATTCTCCCGTCCTTCGAGCATAGCGTCCTCGCTGTGGCCCCACACGCGGTCGGGAGTCGGCTCTGATACCATTTGAAAGGACCCGGGGTCTACACTGTGTAATATTATCCGCTTTGGGCCCACTGACCCTCACGGCTTTAAAACGCATTACACAGGATAGGCCACCCAGGCCTTATAAGCAAGGCCAGGACTCCCCCCCTAAGCGATGTGGGACAGAGAGATGCCGCCCTTGCCATCCTAGAAGCCTGCCAGGAGCCGCTCCTTGTCCAGACCCTCTGGCCCTGGCGACCACTCCCCGCCCTCGTCGGACCGGGTCGTTACATAAAGCATTCTCAAAGAAAGCATGTTTCAAAACTTTTGATTTGAAACATTTCTGAGGTATTTTTGTTTCAAAACAATATGTTTTGTTTTGCTTAGTCCTAGTGTCATTCCGCTTGGGGAAGAAAAAATTCGATTTTCTCTTAGAAATGCAACTTTTTTAACACATGAGCTTACAATTTAAGGATACCTGTCTGATCAACTTACCAAGATCCCTCTTGTTTGCATGTTTTTGCTTTGATTCTACTGGGGATTCTTCTTTTGTTGCTCCCTTTTCTTTGTCTCCCTGGGGATGATAAAAAAACAGAAAAGCACATTAGGGAATATCAACGGAAAAATTGAATTGGAAGTAATACTTCCCTCTATTATTTGACAACTTCATTGGGATTTCTGAAACCATTGACTGGTTCGGACTCCTTTTGCTTTCTTCTGCAAAACAGATAAACATGTTCATGAAATGCATGGTATGCATGATATGCATGATATGCACATGTTCTAAAGTAACCTAAATCTCTTCTTGAATGTTTGTCTTCATTTAATGGATAGAAAATCTTGACAGCATCTGCATTTACAGGATAGGCCAATTCTGTTCCTGTCATATCTACAAGAATCAATGCTCCTCCAGGAAAAACTTTCTTGATAATGTATAGACCCTCATAATTCTGAGTGAATTTTCCACAAGGATATGAATTGTTGAAGATGACTTTCTTCATTACTAAATCCTCTGCTTTGAAATGCCTTGGTTTTACTTTTTGGTTAAAGGATTTAGCCACTCTTCTTTGATAGGCTTGTCCATGGCATATAGCTTTTAATTTCTTTTCATCGATCATGTTGAGTTGTTCATATCTTTGTTGAATTCACTTAGCTTCTAAAAGGTTCAATTGAGATAGTATCCTTAATGAAGGAATTTCTACTTCAACAGGTAACACTGCTTCCATTCCATAAACCAAGGAAAATGGGGTTGCTTCAGTTGATGTTCGAATTGAAGTTCGGTATGCCATCAAAGCATAAGGTAACCTTTCATACCAATCACGATAATTTTCAACTATCTTGGCCAGTATCTTCTTGATATTCTTATTTGTCGCTTCAACTGCTCCATTCATTTGTGTACAATATGGAGATGAGTTAAGATGTCGGATGTGGAAGTGTTCAAGTAAATCATCCTCAATCTTGTTGTTTAGATTTGAGCCATTGTCCGTGATTATTACTTATGGAACTCCATATCTAGCAATGATATCCCACGTAATGAATCTTGCAACATTCTTGGCAGTAACATTCGTGTAGGAGTTTGCTTCAATCCATTTAGTGAAATAGTCAATAGCAATCAGGATAAATCGGTGCCCATTTGAGGCCTTAGGGTTGATTAGACCAATCATATCAATGCCCCACATTGAAAATGGCCATGGCTTGGACATTTGATGTAGCTCATTTGGCGGTGCATTAATTCTGTCTCAATAAACTTGACATTGATGGCAACACCTCACATGTTGGATGCAATTTGTTTCCATTGTCATCCAATAATATCCCAACCTGATAATCTTTCGGGCTAGAAAATGTCCTTTCATGTGCGGTCCACATTCACCTTCATGAATTTCTTTCATGATCTGTTCAGCTTTTGTAGCATCCATACATCTTAGTAGGGTTGAATCAAATGATTTCTTGTAGAGGGTTTGATCACTGAGGAAGAATTTGTTGGCTATATTCCTTATAAATTTTTTGTCACCTGGTTGGCTTTCTTCAGGAAATTCTCCTGATTGAAGATACCTTTTGATGTCATGATACCATGGTTCATTGTCAAACTCTGCTTGGACTATCATGCAATGAGCTAGTGTTCTAGAATATTAATTCTCAATGGTTTTATATCCATGCCATCTTCAGCTTGTAGTAAGGATGACAAAGTTGCAAGAGCATCTGCAAAATGATTTTGAGCTCTTGGGAGATAATCGAATATTACTTCTTTGAAGTTTTCTATCATCTCCTCTAAGTATCTGTGATAAGGAATTAGTTTGACATCTTGAGTTTAGCATTCACCAGTTGTTTGCAATATGATGAGCATAGAATCTCCATATACTTGCAACCTCTTTACCTTCATTGAAAGGGCTAATTGTAAGCCGAGAATGCATGCTTCGTATTCAGCGACGTTATTAGTGCATGAAAATACCAATTTCGCATATACCGGATAGTGTTGTCCTTTTGGGGAGATCAGTATTGCCCTAGTTCCTGATTCAGATAAGTTGGTTACACCATCAAAATACATAGTCCATTTATCGTCGACCAATGTTAATATATGATCATCAAGTTGTTCTTTGGGATTGGAGATATTCTGCAAATTTTCTGCCAACATGTCTTCTATTGCTCGTCTTTCGACTGACTTTTGGGATGAACTTTTGATGTCAAATTCAGATAATAAGACTTGCCACTTTGCTAATTTTCTGACCAAGGAGGATTTCTCAAGAAGGTACTTGATCGGATCATTCTCAGTCACTAGCAAAATTTGGTGATGAAGGGTATATTGCCTTAATCTGTGTAATACCCAAATCAATGCAACGCACGTCCTTTCAACTGTCGGGTAATTCATTTATGATGTTGTGAACTTCTTACTCAAGTAATAAATGGCTTATTCTTTACCATCATTTGGTCTTCTTTGTGCAAGTACCGCTCCTAACGACTCATAGTGAATCGTCAAATATAAGATCAGCGGAACTTCAGAGATTGGTGGTACCAACACCAGTGGGCATACCAGATATTCTTTGATCTTGTCAAAGACTTGTTGACATTCTCCATCCCACTTCACTTTGGCATTTTTCTTTAACAATTTGAAGAATGATTTAACAGTCTCAGAAAGCTGATAGATAAAATGGGCAATGTAATTTAATTGTCCCAATAAGCTTCTCACTTCTTTTACCGTAGAAGGAGTCTTTAAGTCGTATATTACCTTGATCTTGAAGGGATCTATTTCGATGCCCTGCTACTGACTACAAATCCTAGCAGTTTGCCAGATTTTGCCCCAAATACACACTTGTTGGGGTTCAATCGCAACTTGTACTTTCTAAGTCTTTCGAACAACTTGCGAAGCACCTCAACATGATCTTCTCCTTATTTGAATTTTGTGATCATGTCATCCACATATACCTCGATTTCTTTATGTATCATGTCATGGAACAAAGTTACCATTGCTCTTTGATATGTGGCACCAGCATTTTTCAAACCGAAAGACATCACCTTGTAACAAAATGTGCCCCATGGTGTTATGAAGGATGTCTTCGCCTTATCCTCTTTCTTCATGAGGATTTGATTATATCCTGAGAAACCATCCATGAATGAAAATGTTTCAACCCAGCAGTGCTATCCACTAATACATCGATATGTGGAAGCGGGAAATCATCCTTAGGGCTTGCTTTATTTAGGTCGCGATAATCAACGCACACCCGTACTCGACCATCTTTCTTCATTACGGGTACTATGTTGGCAACCTATTATGGATATGGTACTACTTCGATGAAACCGACTTTGAGCAATTTCATCACTTCTTCTTCTATTTTCTTTATCAAGTCCGGCTTTGTTCGCCTCAGTTTTTGCTTCTTTGGTGGAATACTTGGATCAATTGGCAAAGCATGTTCAACTATACTCGGATCAAGGCCTGTCATGTCAACATAAGACCATGCGAATATATCTTGATATTCTCTAAGCAAATCTGTGATTCTTTTTGCTTCTACCGAGGAAAGACTTTCTCCAATCTTAACTTCTTTGGGATTCTCTTTATCGCCCAGATTAATAGTGATCGTTTTCTCTAATGTGAGTGGCTTTGATTCTTCATGACGAATCCATTCCTTTCTGACCCATTCCTCATCCTCATTATCCACTTCAATATCGCAAGTGATCTCCTTGGAAAGATTTGGGCCACATATGAACCTATTATGGATATGCGAATGCTCATACCTGACATGTAACAAACATGATTAGTAATTGCATACGCACGTGGTCCTATGAAAAACCTTTTGGAAATTCATTTTGAAATTTATTTTGAAAGAATATAAAGACAGAGCTAATCCTCATATCATCAGACTTCCTTTCTCTTAAAATCATTTTCGTAATGAGGAGCAATATAGAAACCCAAAGCCTCAAGCCTCACAAATGAGGATAATGTTAATCATAGGTTTAGTTTTGTTTATACATGTCCTTAACAAAACATTTGACCACTTTTATTGAATTGAAAAACGTGATTACATCTATATCAACAGGAATGTAAATTGGAACTGAACTAAAATGGCAAATGAAATCACAAGAAATTTGAAATTATAATCAACAAAATGCAATGGAAAAAGTTAATAACAAAAGTTCAAGAGAATCTTCCTACTCCAGTGCGTAGGTATCTTCTGCTTTGGTTACGATAACGTTGATGGTATTCTCTTCGAATAAACCAGGCAGAACCGATTCTTCCACTGCATGTAAGTTTTCTTCTTGAAGTAATTTGGAAGGTCTAGGAAAAGTTTCCTTGATGCGGATCTAATGATAGGGAAGCTCTTTAGCTTTGCCCTTCCATAAGGATGGATTAATGATGCGATCACCTCGGCCTCTACAGCCTCTATAGTTCTTTCGACCTCGGCCTTGGCCTCCATGGTGATCTTTAGAGCTATCTGGAATATAACCCACTCCGTGTTTCATTCTTGTAGCAAGCGGAGTGATAGGTTCTTTGATTCATTGAAATTTCGATCCAAGACCATTACCGGGAGTAAATCCATACTGGCATAACACCCTTCTAGACATAATGGATGGTGTTGAGAACTCTGGGGATTTTATGATGCAACCGGCAGGGATTTGCACCATTGAGATCATTTCAAAGGAATGATAGCTTAGTTCTTCTTTCACTTTGGGTTCGACATACGGTATTGCACTCTCTTTGTAAGTGGCGAAATCCGTCTCCCTGTGTACGGTGATCATCTTGCCATTAATGATGAACCTGACCTTCTGATAGAGACTTGAAGGAGTAGCACCAGCCATATGAATCCAAGGTCTTCCGAGTAACAAGTTGAAAGTCCTCGGAATATCCACTACTTGGAAGTCAATTAGGAAAAGCACAGGGCCTATGTTCACCTCGAGCTCGATATTGCCAATAACGTCTTTCTTCATTCCATTAAACGAACACACAGTTACCTTAGACGGTTTGATGAGCTCTTCGCTAATTCCCAAGCGATGTAGTGTGCTTAGTGGACACAAATTAAGTGCCGAACCATTATCGATCAGCACACATGATACCTCTTTGCCTCGGCATTTGATGGCAATATATAAAGCCTTATTATGGGAACACCCGTCAATTGGAAAATCTTCATCGGAGAAGGCAATTTGATCTTTCAGAAGAATAGTGCCAACAAAGTCTTTCAATTATACCTCATTAATTGTCTCCAGAACGTGCACTATATTGAGAAGATTCATAAGCATCATTTTGTGGCTTTCTGATGTCTTGAAGAGATCTAACAGAGAAATCTATGCCGGCATTTTTCTTAACTATTCAATTACCTCAAATTCGCTCATCTTCATGACTGAAATGTCGCACCACGCTCTCGCGTGCTAGAATGGAGGTATTTTTCTACACGGGTCTCTCCCAGACCATACCTTACATGACAGCGGGGTAAATTTGATTTAAATTTAAACTTGGAGTCGCCACTAGTTATTTACGGTAGGTTGATTAGAAACCTAATTGAGGTACGGGAGAAGTACCGCAATCCTACGAACCAGAGATTCTGAATAAGGGACTTAGTTACGTTAACGATCCCAAATTGAGACCATTAACGCCATTTCGGTACCTAAGAACGATATGGCTTGTCTAACATGTCATACGGATCTCTAAGGTCAATTCACTAATCTAATCATGAACAGTCAATTAAGCACCCAAAAAATGAAATGCGCAAATAATGGCAAATCAATCATAGCAACCCTAATTTGGCCACTAGAAATGAAAACCTAGTAAACACCCAAACCCTATAAAGCTCTAATAGCTTGTTCATTTCATGGTACATTTTTAGGTTTATGGTTTTTTAGGGGTTTTACCCTTAAATTTGGAATTTTCCAAAAATGCCGTTTAGGCATTTCGGAAAATTCAAATTTCACTTTTTATGACTGGCCACGATGATTTTGAATCATTTTGTGGATTTTGATATTTTTTTATTTTTTTATTTCGAAAAAATTTTAAAATCGAGAGCTGATTTTTATGATTTTCTGGAAATTTTTTTTTGTAAATTTTCCAATTTTTCAATTTTTTATTGATTTTTCAAAATTTTCAAATTTTTTATTTGAATTTTCCGAATTTTCGAAATTTTTATGAATTTTCTGAAAATTTTTGTATTTTTTTTTTAATTTTCTGTAATTTTTATTTTTTGATATTTCTATTTTTTTTTAGAATTTTCTGATATTTTGATTTATTTTTATTTGAATTTTCCCGTCGGGGAATTGAACCGGACCAAACCGGTTCAGACCGATTCGATCGAGACCGAATCGGCCGTCACCGACGCCGGCGCCGGTCACCTCCTCCGGTGAGCTCCACGCCAAAACGGCGTCGTTTAGGCATTTTTTTATTTAGGTATTTTCACAAACGGTTGGTGGGCATTATTCCATGTTTTCAGTTTTCAAGGCCGCGACTTTGGGCTCACCGTCGGCAACCTTCCGGCGACCTTTTGGCCATTCTGATTACACCATGGTAATGTCCACTTGTTCTATTCTTGATCTAACCTACTCGAGACTCCGGCGGCCATTCACCAGCCGGCGAAAAACCCGATCAAAAACCCTAAGTCGCAATGACCAAACCGAGTTTTTCAAGGCTTCAAATCCTTATTCTAATTGCCCTAGCCGTCTAACACGATTCTAATAACTAACAAATCAACAAACAAGGTTCAGAGAGGCTGACTTGAATGGCCCTACAGCCACGGCGACACTCCGACCAAGCTTCAAGTTTTCCGGCGAGGAGATTTAATGCACGGGCCGACTCGATTTAAGTGTTTTTGATGCCCAAAATGCAATCAAATCGCATAAAAAATTATTAGAAACTAATAATGCGCATCAAAATACCAAGATTCGACAATAAAATCACTCAAACATGCACATTGAAAACAAAACCAAATTCTGGAAATTTTTGACAAAACTGATTGCGAACAATTTTTACCTGTGTCGTTCAACGATTAAATGAAATTGTTGAAGTAATTGGCACCCCGAGAGTCGTTCCCTGACACGTGATCTTCCTCCTGATGTTCTTGGATTCGCCGGAACAGGTCCGAATCGGCCGGACGATGCTCAGTTTGAGGCGTTCCCGATCAGACTTTCCCGGTTGGGACGGCAAGGGGAGGTCACTGCCAACTCGCGATTCGCTGGCGTCCCGCCGTCTAGGGCGACGCTGAACACTCGCGAGGGGACCTCTGACCCTTCCTCTCTAGTTCTCTCTCTTCGGTTTCGCTCTATTCTCTCTCCTCTCTCTCTCTGGAAAATCATCGAACACCTTCTGTTCTTCCGGGTCAGTTTTGTTTCATTTTTGTTCTTTGATTTCTCGCTCAAAAGCCGTTGGAACTGAACTCCGATTGGTTGGGATGATGAACTGGTGCCAGCTGGACATTTTGTAGCTGGCCAAACCGATCCACACGTGCTATAATAGCTAGAAATCATCAATGAAGTCTCGGGTCTGGAATGATTTTCTGGGTTTGTGCACGTGTTGGGGTGAGTCGGGCGAAGAAGATACATTGTTCGGGTCGGGTCGGGTCGGGTCGACCCGCCCGATCCGGCAGTTCCGATTTTGCAAAAATTCGCAAATTAAGTCTGATTTCCACCAAATCTTCGAAATTTGACCCTAAAATTGAATTTCCCATCATATTTCGAACCCAAACGTATAATTTTCCTCAATTTTTATTATAATTGTGCCCAAGATTTTCCAAATTTCTATCCGGGTTATTCGGATTTCTCTCAATTCGACGTCCTAATGACCTGATTAGGCAAAACCGATGCCAAAATTGAATTACCCAAGTCTAATTAACCCTAGAAATGGTAGTATCATATTTCGACATTTTCATTTTGGTCACAATTCCCAATTTGGGTTCAAAATTCTTAATTTTCAATCAAATTTTGGGAATTTTTTATTTTTATGTAAAATTGTGCAATTGGACCGACCATTGTGCAATTCAAGATCCCAGAATCAATTGTTGTGAAGATACTATGACTTAAAAATGTCTAGAAAAAATTTAATTCATTTTTTGTTCAATTCGGGTTTAATTTTGCCCAATTTTGGGAAAAACACATACCCGATTGAAATTTTTCAAAATTGACAGTTTTTTTTATGAAATTGGATTTAAAATAAAATTAATGACAATTTTTATGGAATTTTCTGATTCCATTTACTATTTTTCTTGATTTTCTTGCTTATTTTGACTAAAAGAAATTAAGAAAAAATGCAGAAAAATGCTAAAAAAATATTTTTTTGGTTTAGAAATAGGTTTCTAGGTTTGGCCAAGATCCCTAGACCTAATTTTGAAATTTTTGAAAATATGACAAAAATGAACTAGAAATTAGGTGTCAACAGCTGCCCCTCTTTAAGATTGAGCTCGTTAGAGATTGATCTCAAAGACAAGGTGACACCTGAATTTTTAGTCGACTCACTAAGATAAAATGGAAATTTCACAACAACTGATTAGGGTCTTTACTTTTGAAATTTGTGATCTAATCCAAAGGTTCTCTCTTTGGAACACATTTTGAAGGTTCTTAATGATTGAGAGAGAGAAACTTACCTGTTTGTGAGAGTTTCTTTGTTGCTCATCCAAAGGCATGAATTGGTGGTAGTGATGATTATGATGATTATTCTGATTTTGCGGTTTAAGGACAAACTCACGAACCATGAACACCCGCGGCTCTTCGTCTTAGGACTTGAATTTGCCTAGTGGTTCCTTACCAGTAGGACTTTGAATTTGCCTAGTGACTCCTCGCCAAATAGGACTTTAATTTGCCTGGTGGTTCCTCACCAGTAGGACTTGAATTTGCCTAGGGGTTTCTCGCCTGAGGACTTTGAAATTTACCTAGCAGTTCCTCACCAGTAGGAATTGAATTTGCCTAAGGGCTCCTCACATGTAGGACTTTAATTTACCTAATGGTTCCTCACGAAATAGGACTTGTATAATAGTTTTATGAAGCTACGGTTTGCGATCACTTACGGAGGGTCAATTCTCCAAGGCTACAAATCCGCGATCACTTAGAAGAATTATAACGAGGCCATGCTTTAGGCCTAAAAAGTCATCCAAAGCTACAAGTTACGAACACTCGAAGGGTGATGGCTCTGAAGCTACAAACCTGCGAACACTTGGCAAGACCATAAAAATCACCATGAAGAGGCCATTCTATGGGCAAAAAAAAAAAGTCATCCAAAGCTACATGATGCGAACACTCGGAGGGTGATAGCTCCGAAGCTACAACCTGCGAACACTTGGCAAGACTATAAAAATCACCATATTCAAAGCTGCAAAATCGCGATCACTCATGAGAATCATCACTCAGAGGCTACGAAGTGCAATTCGCTTTAGAATATCTATTTTGCCTAGTGGCTCCTCGCCAAATAGGTCTTTGGATGAGGCCATGCTTTGGGCCAAAAAAAAGTTATCCAAGGCTACAGGTTGCGAACACTCGGAGGGTGATAGCTCCGAAGCTACAATCCTGCGATCACTTGAGAAAACTGTAAAAATCACCATATTGAAAGCTGCAAAATCGTGATCACTTATGAGAATCATCACTCTGAGGCTACGAAGTTGCAATTTGCTTTGGAATATCTGTTAAAAAAATTGTGATTTTAAGGATAATTTCACGAAACCTTTGTATGGTTTTTTAGCTAACCAAAAACTACTTTGAAATGAGGTTTTTTTTTTTTTTAAGATTACCACAAACTTTTTGAAAACTTGGTTTTAAGTTGACCAAAAATTATTTGAAACCTGATTTTGAAATATGCATTCTTTATATTAAATGCATTTTAGGCAATCAAATTTCCTTTTAAAGGAAGTATTTGAGCAAAATACTTGTAGACTTTCAAGAAATGCTTGAAATAATCATTTGGAAGACCTTCATTAGAAAAGATTTATTTCAATCTATGAACTTGGTCTTTTCTTTATTCGATTAAAAGGAGACTAGTATGATATCCCTCAATTTTATCTCTCTTAACTAATCCTCAGGTATTCGGAGATATTTGCAATGTATACAATCTGATTGATCCGATAAGGTCTTTCAAAAGGTTGTAATGTTGGCTTGGTCAATGGCTATTCAAAGGATAGGCATTCTATGGCCAAGAAAAGGATCTTAGCATCTTTCAACTCACTTCGGGTCTTCAAGTTAAGAACCTGGAGGATAAGATAAGACAATAATGTATACACTTCTTTGAGTGATGACTTCTTGTCATGAAATCATATTTTTACTCTCAACATCCCAATCTGAAGAGTCTTTAGGGAGAGGTTATAATGTTGGTATTGGGTAGGCTCAAAAGGCTCAATTGTTTTTGAATTCAGGGTTTTTGTGAAACTGGTGATCTTCTTGGCATCACCACCCTTTTTCTTTGTCCACTGGGGATCTTTTCTTACCATGAACACAAGAGTCCCCTAAATTTCCATCGAGATCTTTTCAATCACTGATTTGTTGTGACTTTTGATTTTTCACAACTTTTGCTTTGCTTTTGACTTGACCTTTGTCATTCTCTCTTTTGAGTGTTTTTTTTTTCTTTCTTTTATTTTGCTCATTTTTCTGGGCATTGGCCTCACTTTTACCTGGCACACTGCTTTTTCATGCCCCAGACTCCTTTGTCCTTGATCTTTTTGCGTTCTAAGGACTCTGCGTCATGCCTTTTGGTTTTTGTCGATCTAGGTGGATCATATATCATGCCCCAATGTGAGGAGATGATCGCCAATATGGGTTTTGAAATGAATATTCAAGCTCAATTGGGCTTTGCAAAGGATAATGTGTTTGGGATATGGAAACGAAATGCTCTTCTTCCTCTTGGGATGTCGTGAGCTTCCATATGAATTCATCTGAAGTTATCACAGAAAGATTGATGCAAGTGTATGCAATAAAATCTTTCTTGATCCTATTCTCCATAAATGTCAACCGTGAACCTCCTAATTTGCCCAAGTGTAGGGTAGTTCTTAACAGGGTTGTTTTTGAAAATTTCTCCACTGTTTAGGCTCAAATTTGGTTTGCAAGAGATAGTCATGTGTTTGGGATGATAAAATGATTGCCTTTCATCATTTCAATCCATGTAATCATTGCGAATATCCCCTATTTCCTTCAGATGAGGTTTTCTCTCATTCTGATACTCATCCTTCTATTCCCTCGAATGTATAGGGGACGTATTTGGATATGGCTTACCTTTCATCATTTGAAGGTCTTTCCTTTGATTTTATCCAAACTTTTTCTCTGAAATTCTTCATGACTTTCGTCAAAACTTCCTTTTTAAAGAATTCTGATGCGTAATGTATGCTCAAAGAATGTGTGTTTCAAAACTTTTTGTTTAAAGCACTTTTGAGGTAATCTTTGAAACAATCTTTCATGTTAATCCACTTGGGGAAAAGAAGTTTCATTTTTCCATAAAATTAACCTCTTCAAGACCCAAATTTACGAGTTAGGGATACTTACCTGATCGGCTTTTTGATATCCCTCTTGATTGTTTTGATTTGATTTTTCAAGAAAAATTGTCTTTTAAAACTTCTGCATTAATTTGCTCCACTGGGGATTTGAAAATGAAATGTTTGAGCTCAAATTCATGGGTTAGGGATACTTACCTGATCGGTTTGCCGGGATCCCTGCAAAAGTTAAAGCACAATATCAAAATGGGTTCTTGTTTTGTTTATTTCAATTTGAAACAATACAACCAACCTCTTGATTGTTCTGATTTGAATATCCACGAAAGATTGTTTCTTCGATCTCTTGTTTGGATTTCTCCCACTTGGGGCGGTTGAATTTCTTTTCGTAAGAATGAACTTTTTTAGGGTTCGAATTCATGAGTTAGGGATACTTACCTGATCAGTTTTATGAGATCCCTTTTTGGATTGGTGAAAATTCTGCAAGGATTAAAAATTAAGTGTTAGAGTTTATTTGCATAATCCTTATCATCAATTGGAATAATACCGCCAACTTTTATGTGCTTCAGTTTGATTCCACTAAGGATTTGTTTTTCGTAATTTCCTTCCTTTGAATTCCCTGGGGATGATAAAAGGGAAAAGTACGTTAGAAAGCAACATTGAGAAAACTGAATTTGAGAATGACACTTCCCTTTTTGTTTTCCGATTTCATTGAAGCATTTTAGAAATCTTGAGTCATCTTAGATTTCCTTTTGGCATATCTCCAGTGCGTAGGTGTCTTCATCTTCAGTTATAACGACGCTGATAACGTCCTCTTCAAATAAACCCAGCAAGATAAACTCTGCTTCTGCATGTAAATTTTCTTTTGAAAGCAGTTTGGGAGGCCCATGAAAGTTTTCTCTGATATGAATATGATGATAGGGTGACTCTCTAGCCTTACCCTTCCATGTTGATGGGTTAATGGTTCAATCACCTTGGCTTCCACGGCTTCATGATTCTTTTGACCTTGGCCCCGACCTCCATGGTGATTACTAGTGACTTATACCCCACTCCATACTTTTTCTTTGTGCCAAATGGGATAATAGGTTCTTTAATTCCTTGCGCTTTTGTTCCAAGTCCACCATCAAGGTTGAATTCGTATTGGCATAATACTTTTCCGGACATCGGAGACTTTATGACACTACCAGCGGGGATTTGTATCATAGAAATCATCTCAAAGGAATGATAGCTGGGCTCTTCTTTTACCTCAGGCTCGACATAAGGTATGGCACTTTCCTTGTAAGTAGTGAAGTCCGTCTCCCTATGCACGGTAATCATTTTACCATTAATAATAAATCTAACTTTTTGATGATGACTAGAAGGAATGGCGCCTGCCATATGAATCCAAGGCCTCCCCAGCAAGTAAGTTGAAAGTCCTTGGAATGTCTACCACTTGAAAATCGATCAGAAAAGGCACAGGACCTATATTTACTTCCGCTATTTCTTGAGCTTTCTTCTCTTTCAACCCCCATTCAATTCTCTCACCCACTTTTACCAACATGGTGAATGTTTGACAGCCTGATACATGAAGCTTGTCATAATACTCAGTTGGCAATGATTTTAGAAAGAGCTCAATGAGCTCGTCTTCACTTATAGCGGGCTTTACTTGTGAGGCAACAGCTTTCCATCTCTGAGCATAGGCTTTGAACTCTTCATTCTTCCGTTTCTCGGTTCTGACAAGATCCTCTCTAGTTGGGAGTACTTCAACATTAAACTTATACTGGCGAAGAAATTCTCCCGCCAAATGATTCCATTCAGTGAAGTCTTCTATGTCGAGGGTTGTGTATCATGCAAGGGCCGCTCCTCTCAAACTATCTTGAAATGTACTAATAAGAAGTGGCGTGTTATTTGAATATCTTGCCATCTTATGAAGATAGTACTTCAAATGACTTTTGGGGCAACCAGTGCCATCATACTTGCTCACGAACTCTGGTTCCTTATAATTTTCTGGAACAACCACCTTTGTATGCGGCGAGAACTTGTCGAACCTTTGAAGCTCATAACCTTAACTTGCTAAGCATTTTTCAATTTTGGCCAATCTCTTGGCCTCTTCTTCATCCTTTGTTTTGGATGTCTTCTTGATTTGATCATTCTCTTCCAAATTTACCACCTCATGTGAGTCTTTGGAGGATTTTCTTGAACCGATTCTTTGTTTTTGACTGGGTCTTTAATCGGTGTTTCGGTTGCGTTTGAAGTTCCCACATTTGGAGTAGTAGGATAAGATCCTCGAGATGTGAGAATAAAAGCTTTCATTTCTGCCATCATTGCAACCATTTGGGTCATTTGATTCTCGACTTCAGCTAGTCGAGCATGGATTTCTTCTTTTGCCATTCTAACTTGTAATCGAGTCCGATGTCTTTTACCTTCCGTTGCTAAACAACCTGCTTTATCAACAAGACCCGATATCAGCATAGTAAAATGATCATGAAACCCTACATTCTTTTAATTGTATGGTTTCATGAGATTGTCAAGGATAACAAAATTTCATACAAGCCTTAGCTTTGTATAAAATTCTTCATCAATGCTTTCTCAAGGAATCATACAATTCAAAGAATTGTAATCCATGGTGATTCTTTACAAAAAATATTTTGAAACTTCATTAAGCAATTGTTTCAATTTTGAAAATTTTTATTACAATGCTATTCATCAAAATAGGGGAACACTAGCTTAAACAAGTCTAGGCTTCTTGCTAGCTAAGGTAGCTTCAGCTTCTTCATACTCCTTGGCTTGTGTCTCCTATTCTTCCACATCGATTACAACCTTCTCGGGAACATACTGCTCTACACCTGGCGTGCTTGGCACAATGTACTCTGGGATATACGGCTCATCAAAATGAGTAGTAACACTCAAAGGTACATAAAGTTCAACGTCAATTGGTCTCTTAGCCTTCAACCACCTTATATACTCGTTGGACGCCAAAAAGAGCTTCATTTCTCCTTCCAAATCTTCAGGCCATTGTACTATTTGCTTGGTTGATCTCTTCAAGGAATTCACGATCCCATCGACCCTTGTTCGCAGCTCTTTACTTTTCTTTTCCGGTAGAGGTTCTTGTGGTATCTCAAATGTGAACTCTTCAAGATGCCAAATAGGTGAAATTTGTTGAACCATTCCTAATTGTCGTATGACTCTTAGTGGGCAATAAGCAGTTCCGTCGCTCAATCCAAGCAAAGGCACCAAATTACCGTCTTGGGTAGTAATTTGAGCTTTCATTATCTTCGGCCATTGAATCCTCCGTTGAAGCTGGTCGGGAGTTAATGCTCTAATGAAATTTGCCCACTCATGAAAAGAGTACTTTGGCATTTTGTCTTGGAGTTTCAAATACTTCTCAATAGGATTGGTAGATGAGTCGATCTCTCGAATGTGCATATAACGTTCCCAAGGTCGAATATGGGAAATAAACCACACAGAAAGTAACCCCGCTGAAACTTGAAGTACACCTTTTTGTTGATTTTGGTATTTGTTCAATAAAATGATGATCTTCGCCAAGAGCATATTGGAGAAGTCCCATTTTAGGCAAGCTTGCCTAGCAATTACCGCAATGAGAGGATTTAATCCCGTCCTTGATGCGAGAAATAAAACGAATCCAAAGAAGGCCAGAATAAAAACCCTCGCGGAAGTGTTTCCCGTTTCTTTCGGCAATTTGGAGTAATTGTCCACTAAGTAAGATAGAGGAAATCTCCTGGTATTCGATTTGATCAACTTTTCCACTTGAGGGGTCTTTAAGTTTAAAAATTCAGCTATAACACTTGTGGGTTTTAATCCAACTGGGGGCTCAACGGTTCGTGACTCGAAATCAATCCCAATGGTTGCCTTATATTCTTCTAGTGTAGGTACCATCTCGTGCTCGCCTAATTGAAATGTGGCAGTGGTAACTTCCCAGAAATGGGATAATACTTTGATTAGACTCACTTGGTACTTCAGGTTGATGAGCTTGAATAAATACCCGAGCCTTTCCCTTACGTATGTGTTGACGCCTAATTTTTAGCCGACGCGTCATTAAAAGCAAAAAAATTGAGATTATGGTTTCTGATCGCGACGAAACCCGTTTCTTGAACAAAAAGTGTCGTTTTTTAATTCTGTTTGTTGGCCTAGCTTCTGTAAACAATTTTCTATTCATTTCATGCAAAAACCCAAAAAGTCAAATGGTTGACTTTCGAGTTGACTTTTTGGTTACCCCTTTGACCAAAAGTCAACCCCGGGTCAAATTAGGGCTTTTTGCATAAAAAGATTCCTTTCAAGTTTAATTTCACTTTAGAAGTGGAAATTCCAGAAAAATTCAAAGATTTGATCATAAAATCAAGCTTCTACTGAAAAGTCAACTAGGGTTTGACTTTTGGTCAAACTTTCAACCAAAAAATTAAAAAATACAAAAATCCAAAAATCATCTTATTTTACATTCAATTTGACTTTGGCATTTGAAATTTTACAAAAATCGGTTTAGAATCAACTTTTTCCCAATTTGCGGAATTTGGTTCAAATTGGCCAAAAATGAAATTATTTCATTTTTAGTCATTTTTTAGGTTAGTTTCCTTCATGACATTTGATCTAGAGGTTGTATTACTTTCAATTTTAGAACCAATTTTGTGATTCCAAGCCAAACGCAAAAATCCCCAATTTAGGCCCTAATCAGTGATTTTGATTAATTCTTCATGATTTGCGCAATTAAGACACGAATGAGCCTAATTTCTTATATGAAATCAAAATTCAAAATACAATTTGGAAGATTCACATGAATTTGAGCCAATTTGATCAATTTAGTGATCCAACGATTGAGAAGTCTAAGAGTAATTGGTCCAATTAGTGCAATTCAACTTGACCCACTCTAGACTAATATTCAATTTGATGAATTGAGACTCAATTTGGCTACTTGGACTTCAATTAAATTCGTTAGTCTAGCTTGGCCATGCAATTAACTCAAGTTCAAGAACAATTGAGCTAAACAAGTTAAATTGGATCAATTTATGCATGAATTTCAAATCGGTTCAATCCAATTTAATCGAATTCAATATTAATGGGGTCAATTAATCATGATAGAGATCAAATTGTACAAAATTGGAACAAATGGAAATAAGGATTGAACCAGTTCAACCCAGCCAAACTCGGGACAAACTGGTTCAACCCAGTTTGATTTGAATTGAACCGGTCTGATCGGATTGGCTATTTTCTGGTAAAAAATCCGGCAATCGGCGGTCTATTCCGACCAGCCAAGGCCGGCCACATCCCTTTGAGCCCAAAAATGACAAAAATGCCCTTAATTGAAAATTACGAAAATGCCGCTAAGTGAAATTACTAAAATGCCCTTCCTTAAGGATTAAGCAAATTAATTAGGGGTAAGTAATTTAATCATGGCCATTCATTCAGAATTGATCATGGCCATCCATAATACCATGTCACCTATCCTTAGTCCTTAAGGAATATTCTTAATCTCTAAGGATCCATTCTAGGCTATTAGATCAATCTAAGGGCTAGGATTCAAGGTTAAGGGGAGTATATAGGCTTTTTTCCCTCCAAAATTTGAGAAGGATTCCCATTTTCAGATATGTTTTCTCTCTCTTCTCTCTCCCTCTCTCTCTAAATCACGTTTCCTCCTCCTCTCTTGGCCGTGAGTTTTCCTTGCTCACACCGGCCACTTGCCGGCCGATTTCCGGCACACCACCGCCACTCTAGTAGTCCTCCGGACGTCCTAGAGCCAGTTGCAAGGCTGGCCATAGCTGTTGGTAACCGGAGCATCTCCGATCGGCTCCATCTCTGTCTCGGTTGCATCACCGGTAGCCAAGCCAGTGATCTGTCCAGCCGTTGATTCCGGCGATTCCGGCGTTCCGGCATCCTTCCTAGGCGGTTCGAGGCTTGCGATCATCATCCTTAACCTCATCTCGAAGCTGTGGTGGCTGGCTTTCACCGGAAAAGCCACCGGAGTTCAATTTTGAACTTGATTTTACTTCTCTTTCTTTAGATTGCAATCTTATGCCAATCTTCTTACCTTGTGACATAGATATCGGGAGCTATATTTGGCGCCATTCCGGAGTCATTGGTGGCCAAAATAGCTTGTTTGACCTCAGCAACACTCTCGAACAAGGTAAGTACACTTAGATGTTATTCTGTAAATTCGTGTACAGAGAAACCTGCATGTTTGAGATACTGATTTCAGCTCGTTAATGTTGAAATCTTGTGAAGTGATGAACTAGAGAGTCGTAAAACACGTCTCAAGCTTCGATTTGATATATTGCGTGCCTCAATCAAACTTATTTTTCTAGGTCAAAACTCTTTCGGAAGTTAGGATCAGAATCTGGAATGTGATGTTCAAGTCTGTTCTGATGATTTCCTGATTGACGTTGTGCTGTTCTATGATTTTTATGATTTTCTACGATTGTTTTTTGAAGAAACTTCCTTCATGAAAGTCGTAGAATACATCTTAGTCTGTTCATCATTAAATTTTCATAAAATTCAGACTATGTTAGGATTGTACGATCTGCAACGCCATATATGCATAGATCTGGTGACAGACTAGTTTCTGACTGACCTTCATGTGTTCTTCGATTTTTATAAATTCATGTGTTCAAATTATGAAACATTTTTCTTCACAAAAGTTCACACTGAGATCGAGATATTTCCAGTGATACTAATTTCATCAAAATTGGAATTCATTTGAATTTTCAAAAGGAATTTTTATGATCTAATCAGTATCTGTGTTCAGATCTGATTTTCATTCCTTTGGAATCCAAAAGATGTTTCTCCGAATTTGATATAGTTAGAGTCCTCCTTTGCGAAAATAAAAATTATAAAATTGTTCCTTGGGGTCTCATTATATAGAATGGAAATTTTGACGGCCTAATAACAATTTTTAGGGGGTTGATTTGCTAAAAACCTCAGATAAGGCCTTCTCGGGTTAAAATTCGATCTGCAATTGAGTCCTTTGTGAAAACAGAATTTTATAAAAATTTGGAGGACTTTTTAGCAAAAACTCAAAATATGAAAGTTGTCACACATGGAGAGTCCTAACTGTCTAAACATTTTTACACGATTTTGATAAGGTTTGTTATTTTTCCCGCCATTATTTTGAAATCCCTAACAGAACCGGGTCTAGTCTGTCACCGAGAGTGAAATTGTCTGTTTCGTGAACATCGGTGGGGATTTAGAAAAAATAGTCTTCTTAACTTTTAATCCTCATGACATAAGGTTTCTAATGACACCTGAATCACTTCATTTTGACATCATTAGGTTAGTTAATCACATCTGAACAGAAGTGATCCGAATTAGATAATAATTGAATAAGTGGTCTTCTTATGAAGCCCACTTCTTATTGCTTTATTGGTTGAGAAACAAGGCCCATGGGCTTGAATGCATGTTTTACTCATTGCTATGCATGTGTTTGTTAGATGGATGTAGGCCCGGTGCATGTTCGGCGGGTAGCCCATTATGGTCATTTAGAACCCGACTTTAGGAGTTAATTGATATGAGTTGCCGTTTTGTGAATGCAAATGGTAGCCCATTATCGTTAACCATTAATCAAATAATGTTAGATGATTAGGTGGGTGGTGGATCGAAATGCATGAAAAACAAAGGCCGATCCCGAGGCCCGTGCTTGATTAGTGAATTGTTTGCACCATTGCTTTTCTTTGGTTATTCCTTTGTATATTGTCACGCCCCGAGCCTTACGGCACGCGACAACTCTACTGAGGTCGATTCAGTGCGACATCCCAAGTGCATCGCCGACCCAAAACCTAAAACAGAGAATAATGCACATGCGGAAGCAACATAACACCCGTACATAATAAATCAACATGACCAAGGATAGCAGTAATACAATAAATACAGCTTGCATTAGTAACAGGGATTTACACTATCCATCAATACAGAACTATATGCTAACAAAAAATGGGTCAACAGCCACTAACTTAAAAAAGGGGTAGGTGGCTCGGCGGTCGAGGTACTACACCTAAAAAGGGCTCTGTCAAAAAGTGTCGGCCCTACCTAACTTAGGTCAAGACTAAACGCTAGGGCAATCAGTCCGGGTCGGATCCTGAGGACTCAGACGAATCGTCAGATGACTCGGACTCAAAATCCATCGAATCCGGCTCGGACTCGGCCTCCACTGACTTTGCCCCGGAATCATCCTCCGGCTCTAGTTCCTGCTCCATGGGCTCTGGCTCCAGCTCGATATCGGACTCCCAGTCCATTGGCTCCTCTCTCTCGGACTCGGTATCCATCTTCACGATAACTGGCTAGGCGCCGGAATCCTCCTCGGGTGTGGCAACGGGGCTCACGACCTCTCCATCAATGGCCTGCGAATCCCATTGGCCGAACATATCGAATGGGACATCAAAGGTCCTAAGCGGTCCGTGGGTGCCGAACTCATCCCGAAAACACCACGCAAGGTAGGGATGGGCTCGGAAATGTGGCCCGCCCTCATCAACCCATACTATAGTGTAATATCTAACATACGACTCCCCGTTCCCTATGAGGTGTACCATCACCGGTCGCTCTATGCGATACGGGATCCCAAAACGAAGCGGCGCATCTACCATCTTCAGGGTCGGTGGTCTGAAAAGTGGGGTTTAAACAACAATGACAATAAATCTAAGCGAGTAGGCTCCCTAAACCTAAACTAGACTAACATGCACCTCCCGGACAAACATTAACTAAATAAACAGTTAAACAATCACATGACTTAGGCCCTCGGCTCAAATTCAACATATTACTGACCCTGCAGGTTAGGCACATAATAATAACAGTAGAAGTACAGGACCCACACATGGCGCACACGCGATCATACTTAGCCACACGTACACGATGCAAATGCTCATGCTCCTTGATGTCTGCATAACACACGGTTTACCGATACGCACATGCTTGCACACCTACCAATACACTCTTACACACATATGCCATCAATATGTCCGTGCTCGTGATCCGGCTCAATAATGCACACTTGTACGCTGCCAATTCTCATTTATTAATCGACCCGTGTAAAACGCATCAGGTCTGACCCACGTAAAACGAATCAGGTCTAACAATATCCAACACTTCCTGGCCCGCGTAAAACGCATCAGGCCCAGTATTTCTAGCTCGCGTAAAACGCATCAGGCGCAACACCGATCTCCATATACGAACCGAACCCGCGTAAAACGCATCAGGTTGGCTGTCTTCCGGCAATCCGGGCATCGTCTCGCGTAAAACGTATCAGGACGGGTTCAATATCCCGCGTAACACGCATAAGGGCTTATAGTGATCACACGTACACACACCAATTTTATCTGAACCCCGCGTAAAACACATTAGGGCGATTAGGTGATCACATGCTCATGTCAGGCACGCATACTCGCACAATTCTCGTATCAAGCCAATGCTCAGCAGGCAAAATGCGTGGCCATGCAGTCCGGCACTCGGGCAACAATGCAATTCACAATGAGCATTCAATTTCACCTAGGCACATAATCAATTCATGCCAAGATATGCTCAAACAAATGTCAGGACGTGCTCAAATAACGATTCGACATGCTTAGTTTAGTTACAACGTGCCCAATTAATAAACTAGCATGCCCAATTATGCACTTCAATTCAATCTTGCATGGCACATAGTCGGCACACATAATTCACGCAATTGAATCATTAAAACATCACAAGTCCATGGTCCCCAAGGCTCCCTCAAGTCACGGCTATACGAGCACCCAATATGGCATCACAATACTAACGTCAAGTCATGCTCGATCCAGTCTCCTCATGGTCCATTCACAATACACTTGGCAATTCACATTAAAACCATGATTAATCAAATATGGCCCAGATCAAACCTACACTAAATCGGCCATGAACAGTCCACCCTAGACCACTAAGTCACTTCCAAATCAGCACATTAAACCTCCAAAATCACCACAAGATCAACCACTACACGGCCCACATGATAGCACCCATTTTAGTCCACATAATCGCCTAAGTCAAATCCCCAATGAACAGCCAGCATTCAGCCCATTCTAGATCACCAAATCACAATTAAATCATCACACTAAGCCACCAAAATAGCTATAAGATCAGCCCTAATCAATGTACACTTAGCATCTCACAATTGGTCCATTAATCAATCGCGCAAAGTCCAAACGAGCCCACTATGATCAGCCATTAATTATACCAATCTAAGCCTCTAATCCACCTTCAAATCAACTCGTTAGACCACTAAAATTATCACATTAATCAGCCTAATCACCAGCCTACGATTAACCCCAAAAACACCCTAATTTAACCCCTAAAACTTGTCTAAAGTGCACTAGAGCCTAATTAGGGTTTAGGGTTGTACTCACCTAGATCCTAGGCTTCAAACGAGGCTGAACAAGGAGGAGAAATGGGCTGGACCTTGGCTGGGACAAGCTGGTTCCGCGGCGGCGCTTCGGCGGTGTACGACGGCGGTGGCGGGAACGGCGGCGGCTTGCTCCGGCGGAGGCTCTCACACAGCAAGGGGAGAGAATGGAGGGGGGGTGGCCAGTGGAATGGTGGGGAAATGAGGGGAGAGAGAGAGATTGAGGGAGTTATAGAGCAAATTGGTGAGTGGGGGTTGGTGAACTACTTCCCCAAAAATGACCATCTTGTCCTCATTTCTAGGGCTAGGATCAAGTCTTGCTAAAATATCTTGGGGCACTTTGGTCCACTAATTTCCAGCATTATTGGGGTTGATTAATCCAAATTAAATCCTAAAATTCGGAATTAACACTTACGGCTCCAAGGGCAAATCGGTAATTTTCCGATCCCGGGCCGAAATTCCATTTTTCGACCTTACCGATCCCAAATATAATTGGCCACACTTATACGACGTCGTCCTTGCAAAATAGTCGCGTACGCCCACGTCCACGAAATTCGATGTTCAAGTCCGGATCAAATTCAATGATCAAAATTGCTCAATTACAATTTTAGAGTCTCTCATTAACGAGCGGCTGTTTAGGGGTTACGCGTATCGACCTAGGGTCACTCGAGTCGTGATGGTCTCGATTACCAAGAGAACGCGAGGATTTATCACTAGTTCCGGGGGTCGCGATCGTTCGGAATAAGTTCGGGATCATTCGCCAAGTGTACTCTCGGTTGCGCGGAATCGCCCGCGATCCGATCGTACGTCGTTGGCTAAACCAAATTCGTCACCCTTCTTGGATCGGCCCACGTTGGCCCAAAATATTTCCTCGTTGTTTCTCGGAATCGGAGCTCAATTCGCGATCGGGTTCCTGGTCCACGTACCATTTTCCTAGTTAGCCATTCCCCATCGGTTAGTATCCCGAGAGTGATCAATTCCGGGCGAGACTCACTAAAATGAAATGAGAAATAACATCAATTTCCTTGATCCCAGAAATGGATCGAATTCGGGATGTTACATATATTGTTTGTTGTGTATGTATGTTGTGAATGTAAACGCCGACACCCGAGAGGCGGCCCATGGAGGGGATAGTCCAAAATTGTAAAAGACCAAGATGATAGACCGATGTCCAATCCAGTCTCAATTTGTATTCACTTGACAATGATAGGCTGATGTCCAATCCGGTCTCAATTTGTGTTCAAATTCATTTGTTCCCGACCATGTCTCGGGATTTCAATTCATGTTATAATAAACACCCGACGAGTTGCGGGTTTTACTTTCTCGCACCTAAAATTAGCTCGTCCTTTTAATACTTTGAGTATTTACTTTACGCAATGCCTTTCAGTATAATTGATTGTTTATTTCTTTTCTAGACTACGATAGGATTAGTTTAGAATCTTAAATGAAAACACAAAAAATAAGATGCATGATCACTTAGTGGACTAAAACTTTGACATGAAAATGGTAAAGAATAAATGCATGACAACTTAGATAACAACCATGTTAAGTTTAGCGGTAACGAAAGGGCATTAATAGAAATATTAACGTAAGCTAGTCCCCGAACCTTTGATCTCTGATTTTCGTAGAAATCAATACGAAATTCCCCCGTATTGGGTAGGTATTCTAGTAGACCTCCGACCTAGGCTAGTGGCGACTCCTAAAAAAGATAAAATTGATCCGCTGTCATGCGAGATATGAATTAGGAAAGATTCACGTTTATAAATAATGGACTGTACGGATGAGTCATCTCTTATGATGTACCGTATGGACCGTTTCATGAACACTTATCTCTAAACCCGCCTTATCGAGTTCGGCCCTTGAGAGGTAGGTCGCGACAGTATGCTTTGTTGTCCTTTGTCATGTTTACCCACCATGCCAAAAGCTCCTTCCTTGGAATAGGAATGACTTGTATGTCTAGTTTCCCCATTTAGATCTAAAGCATATAAAAGAAAGTGATTATTATTCATCATGAATTACCAATTGATTTTAATACCTCTATTTCAACTATATGTCCTTTTAAGGTAAGACGGAGGTAAAGTACACTTGCATGCCTCAAAAGTAATGCAAATGTGATTTTGAGTCCGTTTAAATCTTAAAAGAGCATATAGTTGAGATTATGGACAAATTCAATGTGTGATGTAAATGCCCATTCTGTCATACTTCATTTAGACCATAAAGTCCTAAACTATGGTTTACAACTTCGAATACATTGAAATGAACAAATAAGCACTTCAATTACATGGAACAACCGCCATGGACCTATACATTTCATTTAAAAATGAAAGAATGGTCAAATGGAGTATGGCATCTTAATCATACATTCTAAAATGAAAAGGCATTTAGACCAAGTATTGAATGTCATTTAGGCATTTTTTAAGAATGTGCCAACTAACATGCATAATTGTAAAAAAATGGAATGGAACGATACTTGCTTACCATGATATTTTTGTTTGGTTTTAGGTATACCAACCACAAAGACAAGTAAATGCAACCAGCGAAGTTTTGATGCCTAAAAGGGTAGGATATGCTAAAGGCTCAAGGTCATCACCTTAATGGACAAGGGATTTCATTCCAATAGGCAATCGGCCTAAAGTAATGGAATATTATTCCACCTTGGTGATCGGTATTGTATTTAAACGACCCCATGAGCAATAGGCCCATAGTTCCGCCTAAACACATACCTCCTAAGGGTAATCCTAAATGTAGCCAGGGTTGGGCCACGGGTGGTGTGTGCTAATGGTGTAGTGCTAAAGCAATTTAAAGACATGCATAGCAATTAATGACAAAACAGCACTTCTAAAATTCATTCAAACCACATTCAATCCCAACACCATCATGCAAAACAAGGATTAGCAAAGACAACACCCCTTATACCACCCGCCTGTAAAACCATTTAACACTATCGTTAGCGGGATGTATCTGGGATCCTTGCAAGCATAAAACACAAGCATATCGTTCTATCTAGGCCTAAGTCCACTTAGAAAAGGCTATCCCTAGCGGAGTTGCCAAGCCTGTCGCGCCGCGCTTTTTCGAGGCTTTCGGGATTTGTGCGCTAAGGAGGTATTTCCGTGTAAGGGTCTCTCCTAGACCATACCTCACGTGACAGCGGATGGTAATTTCCTATTTAGTCTAAGTTTGTGATTTTGGAGTCGCCACCAGTCATTATTGATAGGTAGACTAGAAATCTAATAGAGGTATGGGATAAATACCACGATTCTATGAACTAGAGATTCTGAGTACGGGGACTTGGTTATGCTAACGATCCCAAATCAAGATTCCTAACGCCCTTTCGGTACCTAAGAACGATACGATGTCTAACGTGTCATGCAAATTTCCGAGGCTTACTCACTACTTCTAATCATCCTAATCGCAGGAAGAACCAATCAAGTATTAAATATACAATCAGTGTCAATCAGATCAATCAATCCTAAATAGTCTCTAAAAATGAAAATCAATCAAAATATCCAAACCCTAATGAAGCTTTAGAAGTTTATTCATTTCATAATTCACATTTTTTAGGGTTTTAGAGTTTTTTAGGGGTTATAACCCCTGAATTTGGGATTTTCTAAAAATGCCACTTGGGCACTTCCAAAAATCCAAATCTCACTTTTTATGGTTGGCCACGATGTTTTTGGACCATACTGTGAATTTTTAAAATTTTTGAAAATTTTTTATTTGATTTTTTTTTTCGAAAATTTCATTAACCAAGAATTGATTTTTATGATTTTCCGAAATTTTTTATGAATTTTTCAATTTTTTATTGATTTTTCTAAATTTTTTACATTTTTTATTTGTATTTTCTAAATTTTCTTATGAATTTTCTGAAAATTTTTGAATTTTTATGAATTTTCTAATTTTTTATAATTTTTTGTGAATTTTTATTTTTTCTGAAATTTTTCGAATTTGTAAAATTTTTATATTTTATATATTTTTTATGTTTTTTTTATATTTTTTTCGAATTTTTTTTATGTTTTTATGATTTTTTTTAGATATTTATTTTTTAAATTCCCGCTCGGAAAATTAACCGGACCAGCCCGGTTCAACCCGGTTCGACATTGACCGAACCGGGCGTCGCCAAAGCCGATCGCCAGTCACCTTCTCCGGCGAGTCCGACACCAAAACGGCACCTTTTTTAGCATTTTTCATTGGGGCATTTCCCCGAACAGGTAGTGTGCACAATTTTGTATTCGACGTTTTCAAGGCCGTGACTTTGAGCCCACCGCGGGCGACCTTCTGGCGCCCTTTTCGATCGATTTTTTGGTTTTGGATCAGGTTCATATCACACTCTATCAAACTAAACCAACTGATTGGCCGTTGGACGATCACCGACCGACGAAAATCTCGTTGGAAAATGCCAATTTGCTATAAACCTAAACCAACTAACCGACTAACCGAAACTTAGAATCACAACATATAACGCCCTGGCCATCTAATTCGATCCTAATCACTAACAAAACACCAAACAAGGATCAAGAAAAACTGACTTGAATGGCCTAAGGGCACGGGATGTGCTCCGGCGAGGTCGTGGCCGCTCCAGCGAGATTTTCCAGAAATGGCCGACTCGGTTTATGCATTTTTTAATGCCCAAAATGCAATCTAACAACACCAAAAATGATTAGAAACTAGTTTTGAACATCAAAATGCCAAGATTCATCGGCGAAATCACACAAACATTCATATTGGGATTGAAACCGAATTCTGGAAAATTTTAAAAAAAATTACTATGAGCCAACTTTACTTTCTTCGTTCGATGATTAAGAGGAATTTCTTGTAACATCCTAAATTCGATCCACTTTCATGATCAATGAAATAGATGTTATTTCTCATTTTATTTTAGTAAGTCTCGCCCGGAACTGATCATTCTTGGGATACTGACCAATAGGGAATGGCTAACTAGGAAAACGGTACGTGGACCTAAGGACTCGACCGTGAATCGAGCTCCGATTCCGAGGAACAACGGGGGAATATTTTGGGCCAATGTGGGCCGATCTCAAGAGGGTGACGGATTTGGTTTGGCCAACGATGTACGATCGGATTGCGAGTGATTCTGCATGATCGAGAGTACGCGTGGCGAACGATCCTGAACTACTTCCGAACGATCGTGACCTCCAGAACTAGCGATAATCCTCGCGTTCTCTTGGAAATCGAGACAGTCACAACTCGAGTAATCCTAGTTTAGGTTTAGGGGGCCTACTCGCTGAGATTTATTCTCATTGTTGTTAAAACCCAACATTTCAGACCCCCAGCCTTGAGGGTGCCAGGAGTACCGATTCGTTTTGGGATCCTGTACCGCATAGAGCAATTGGTGATCTAGTACTCCGTTGGGAACGAGGAGACTTATGTTAGACACTTTACTACCGTTTGGGTTAATGTGGGCGTGTCACAGTTCCAGGCTCATCAGTATCTGGGTTGGTATTTTCGGGATCCGTTTGGCATTTATGGACCCCTTAGGACCTTCAATGTCTCAATAGACGAGTTAGGTCATTGGGATCCGCAATCAACTGATGGGGAGGTGGCCAGCCCCGAAGCCGTGTCCGAGGAGGATTCTGACCCCCGGCCAGTCATTGTCGAGATGGATTCCGATCTCGAGGAGGAGGAGCCGGTGGAGTGGGAGTCCGATCCCGAGCCGGAGCCGATGGAGCTAGAGCCAGAGCTGGAGGACGATTCCGAGGATGAGTCAGTAAAGGCTGAGTCCGAGCCGGATTCTATGGACTCAGAGTCCGAGTCGTCTGACGATTCGTTCGAGTCCTCAGGATCCGACCCGGACTGGTTACCCTAGGGTTTATCCTTGAGCCTAGTTAGGTAGGATCGACACTTTTTGATAGGAGCACTTTTTGATAGGAGCCCTTCCTAGGTTTGGTATCCTGACCGCCCAAGCCACATACCCCTTTTTGATGTTAGTGGCTGCTGACCCGTTTTGATTTATATGTATAGTTCTGTTGTAATGGATATTGTAAATTCTCGGTATTAATGTAAGTTGTATTTATCGTAATTATCGCTATCCTTGGTCATGTTGTTTTATTATGTACGGGTGTTATGTTACTTCCGCATGTGCATTGTTCTCTGTTTTGGGTTTTGAGTCGGCGATGCGTCTTGGGACGTCGCACTGAATCGATCGACGAAGGGGTTGTCGCGTGCCGTAGGTTTGGGGCGTGACATCCCCCGTTGAATTGGTATCAGAGCAAGGTTAGCTTGATCCAACTCGGTCGAAGCCTGGAGTAATAAGGAGCGATGATCTTGGGTGGCTGATAGGGAGACTTGTGTGCTACATGTATCTCCAGACTGTTTGGTTTGCGTGATTGAGTGATTGTTGTAATTGACCCGTAAAGTGCAGGTGCGGCAGGACCCGAGGTAAGTACACATATCTCTTGGTTGAGACTTCGTGCCGTTGTGATTCACTGCCTGCTATGTGATTGCTGTTGTGATTTCTTGCCTAGGACCCTAGACTGGTACAGTTTGGCCTAGGTCTCTAATTTCCGAATGGAATTGTAACAGGTAGGTGAGTAGTGAGGAAAACCGTAGGGATGAGCAGAGGAATGGGGACAAGAGGACAGTTGAGTGCAATGGGCCAAGAGGCGAGAGACCCAAGGCTTGATGCAGTTATTCAGACACTGCAAGAGATAGAAAATTTGATGCGAAGGCAGGCTCAAGAAAGGGCCGCCAATATTGCCCAGGCTTCAACAACTGCTGCTGTCAATGAAAATCAAGCCAATCTTGGGCAGGCTTAAGTAGTTGGGAATAGGTAGATGCACCAACTGGTAGAACAGTTCCTAAAGTTAAAGCCGCCGAAGTTTGACGGAAAAGGTGACCCTGAGGCTGCGTCGCGTTGGGTAGACGAATTGGAGAAGGCATTCGAAGTTCTGGGATGCACCGAAGCTGATAAGGTGACTTTGGCGGTGTATCAGTTGCAAGAAAATGCCAATGACTGGTGGAAGGCCACCAGAGGAAGAGTGTTCCCCGAGGGTACCGCCCAGACTTGGGCCGTGTTTACCGAGAACTTTTATGGGAAGTATTTTTCTGAGAGCACTAGGGAAAGGAAGTTAGCGGAGTTCATGAGGCTCCGTCAAGGATAGATGATAGTGGATCAATATGAGGCGGAATTCGCAAGACTGTTGAAGTTCGTGCCTAGGATGGTTGAGGACCCATAGGATAAGGTCCGAAGATTTTGGGATGAGCTGAAACCGGACCTTCGAAGCCAGATGATCTCGCTGGACATCCGAGACTATGGAAGAATGTATGAGCGAGCTCAGGCTATAGAGCGGGATCAGATGGACAGGGCCGCCGCTTCTGGATCGCAATTTGCCCCGGCTAAGGACAACCGTCGCTTCGAGAAGAAGTCGATGGCGGGAAATAGGCAATTCGTCCCTCCCGTCAAGAAGATTATCGGGAAGCCAAACCACCCGTAGAGCCGATTTGGGGAGTGTTTCAAGTGTAGAAGTCTGGATCGCCAGATAAGGAACTGCCCTCGCAATGCCCATCAGGACCACCGATGCAACCACAGCAGCCCCGGGTTAGAAATCAGACTGGGAATCCCCCACCGGCTATTCAAGTAGACCGCCAGCGCAAGGAAGGGTATATGCGATGGCACGAAGGGAGGCTGAGGACACGCCAATCGTGGTCACAGGTACGATCTCTCTTTGTGATCATGCTGCGTATGCCTTGTTTGATCCGGGGGCTACCCACTCGTTTATATCAGAGCAATTTGTTAGATTGATTGGAATTGAACCAGTGTTGCTTGAGGTTATGCTTTGTGTGATGACCCCGTTGAATGATACAGTGTTAGTCTCGCTAGGGTATCCTGACTGTAAAATAGTTATTGGGGGTAGAGAAGAAATGATAAACTTGGCAGTATTAGCGATGTTCAACTTTGATGTGATTATTGGAATGGATTGGTTAGTTAAGCAAAAAGCCGTAATGGACTGCAGTAGCAGGGTGATCCAATTTAATCCGATTGGACATCCTAGATTTGAGTTTTAGGGAAACCGAGGAGGAACCTCAATCCCTTGGATTTCTTCGCTTGAGGTGACCAAATTGTTGGATGAGGGTTGTGAAGGGTATTTGGTGAATGTGGTTGATTCGACAATTGCGGAGCCGAAATTGGAAGAGATACCCATGCTGGGCAATTTTTCCGAAGTCTTTCCTTAGGAATTATCCTGTTTGCCACCAGAAAGAGAAGTGGAATTTGTAATCGAGTTGGCCCCAGGAATTGAGCCAATCTCGAAGGCACCGTACCGGATGTCCCTGTCGGAACTGAAAGAGTTAAAAGTCCAGATACAGGAGTTATTGGATAAAGGTTTTATCCGCCCAAGTGCGTCTCCATGGGGAGCGCCAATGTTGTTTGTAAGGAAGAAGGACGGGACATTGAGATTGTGTATTGACTACCGGCAGCTGAACCAAGTGACAGTCAAGAATAAGTACCCACTGTCGAGGATTTATGACCTGTTCGATCAGTTGCAAGGAGCCTCAGTGTTTTCTAAGATCGATCTACGGACAGGATATCATTAGTTGAGGATCAGGAAAGAGGACATACCTAAGACGGCCTTAAGGACGAGATATGGGCATTATGAGTTCACAGTGATGCCTTTTGGTTTGACTAATGCCCCCGCTACTTTCATGGATTTGATGAATCGGGTATTTAAGGAGTTTTTAGATTAGTTCATCATAGTCTTCATTGATGACATATTAGTATACTCGAAGAGCCCGGAAGAGCATGAGGCTCATTTAAGTGAAGTACTACGGACCTTAACAGAACACGCACTCTACGCCAAGTTCAGTAAGTGCGAGTTCTGGCTCAACTGAATGGCGTTTCTTGGACATATAATTTCCCGAGAAGGAATTTTCGTGGACCCGACTATGATTGAGGCAGTGACCAAGTGGCCAAGGTAGACGTCAGTAACAGAGATTCGGAGTTTCTTAGGCCTGGCAAGATATTACAGGCGTTTCGTAGAAGGATTTTCGTCGATAGCCACGCCATTGACGCGGTTGCTCAAGAAAGAAACGAAGTTTGAATGGGACGATAAGTGTGAGAGGAGTTTCAAGAGCTAAAGCATAGGCTGACGATTGCCCCGGTATTGATTATTTTGTCTGGATCAGGAGGATTTGAGGTTTACAATGATGCATCGTTGAGAGGGCTTGGATGTGTATTGATGCAACTTGGAAGGGTAGTTGCGTATGCGTCACGCCAGTTGAGGCCGCACGAGATGAATTATCCGACTCATGATTTAGAATTGGCTGCGATCATCTTCGCCCTCAAGATTTGGAGGCACTACTTGTGCGGGGAAAAGTTTCAGATTTATACAGATCATCAGAGCCTCAAGTATCTGTTTTCGCAGAAGGAATTGAATATGAGACAGCGTCGTTGGATGGAACTTCTCAAGGACTACGACTGCGACATTTTATATCACCCTAGGAAGGCTAATCGAGTAGCAGATGCGCTAAGTCGGAAGTCGAGTATGGCGCACATGATGGTCAAGGAATGAAATTTATTGGAAAGGTTAAGAGATTCAGAGTTTATGTTTGAGGTAAGCCATATGTCGAATCTAATTGCCGCGTTGAGAATTGAACCGGAAATTCAAATCAAGATTAAGGCATTGCAATCTACGGACCAAGAAATTCAGAAGATAGTGGAATTGGATGCCGCCAAGAGAAAATCGGACTTCCAAGTATGTGAGAACGGGATCTTGAAGTTCCGCGGACGATTGTGCGTGCCCGACGATATAGAGCTTAAGGAAGAAATTTTGAAGGAAGCTCACCGCAGTAATTATAGCATTCATCCGGGCAGCACGAAAATGTATCAGAACCTGCGGCAGCACTATTGGTGGAATGAGATGAAAACGGATGTGGCCAAGCATATGGCGAAATGTCTGACCTGTCAGCAAGTAAAGGCACAACATTGTAAGCCTGGAGGACTTCTACAATCATTGGAAATTCCCGAATGGAAATATGAGTATATCACGATGGACTTTATAACGGGATTACCAAGGAGCCAGAGAGGACACGATTCAATTTGGGTGATAGTGGACAGACTGACTAAGTCAGCGCACTTTTCTGGCTGTGCGAAAGGATTTTGAGTTGGAAAGGTATGTAGATTTATATGTACGTCAGATTATCCAACTGCATGGAGTACCAGTGACGATCACTTCGGACCGTGATCCTAGATTTACGGCCAATTTTTGGAAAAGTCTGCAATCGGCCTTAGGAACGAAGCTTCAGTTCAGTACGGCCTATCATCCACAGACGAATGGCCAGTCGGAAAGGACGATCCAGACTTTAGAGGACATGTTACGTGCATGTGTATTGGATTTCCAGGGTAAATGGGAAGAGCAGTTACACCTGGTTGAGTTCGCCTACAATAACAGCTATCAGCAGAGTATTCAGATGGCACCGTTTGAAGCATTGTATGGCAGAGCATTCAGGACACCAGTGTGTTAGGATGAAGTGGGAGAACGGAGTATAACAGGTCCAGAGTTGGTACAGCAGACAGTTGAGGCAGTCAAGATTATTCGGGAAAGGTTAAAGACAACACAGAGTCGACAGAAATGTTATGTCGATCGGAGACGGAGACCTTTGGAATTTCAGGTGGGCGATCATGTCTTTCTCAAGGTGTCGCCAATGAAAGGACTGCCCCGATTTGGCAAGAAAGGAAAGTTAAGCCCGAGATATGTAGGTCCATTTGAGATTTTGGAAAAGATTGGGGATCTGGCCTATCGACTCGCTTTGCCGCCTAACTTGTCTCAAGTGCATAATGTGTTCTACGTGTCGATGTTGAGGAAGTATGAACCAGATCCGACCCATGTGCTGAGATATGAAGAGATAGATGTGGACGATAGGGTGTCGTACGTGGAGAGGCCAGTGAGGATCGAGGACAGAAAAGATCGTGTGCTGCGAAACAAGACGATCCCGATGGTCAAAGTAGTTTTGGAGCATCATGGAACAGAAGGGGTCACTTGGGAAAGTGAAGAAGCAATGCGACGTCAATACCCCCAAGTTGTTTGAGTAGTCGGGTTTGGGTTGTAAATTTCGAGGACGAAATTTTTATAAGGGGGGAAGAGTTGTAACATCCTGAATTCGACCCACTTTCGTGATCAATGAAATAGATGTTATTTCTCATTTCGTTTTACTAAGTCTCGCCCGGAATTGATCATTCTCGGGATACTAACCAATAGGGAATGGCTAACTAGGAAAACGGTACGTGGACTCAAGGACTCGACCGTGAATCGAGCTCCGATTCCAAGGAACGATGGGCGAATATTTTGGACCAATGTGGGCCGATCCCAGGAGGGTGACGGAATTGGTTTGGCCAACGATGTATGATCGGATCGCGGGTGATTCCGCACGACCGAGAGTACGCGTGGCGAACGATCCTAAACTATTTTCGAACGATCGTGACTTCCGGAACTAGCGATAATCCTCGCGTTCTCTTGGAAATCGAGACCGTCACGACTCGAGTAATCCTAGGTCGATATGCGTAACCCCTAAGCAGCCGCCCGTTAGTGAGAGACGCTAAAATCACATTTGAACGAAATTTATCGTGGAATTGAATCCGGACTTGAGTGTCGAATTTCACGGACGTACCCGACTATTTTGCAAGGACGACGTCGTATTAGTGTGGCCAATCATATTTGGGATCGGTATGGTCGAAAAATGAAATTTTGGCTCGGGAACGGAAAATTACCGTTTTGCCCTTGGACTTTAAGTGTTAATTCCGAATTTTAGGGTTAGATTAGTCATGTTCAGCCCCCCATTAGTGCCGAAAATCAAGGACCAATTTGCCCCTAGATATTTTAGTCTTGATCAATCCTAGCCCTTAATTTGTGGGCAAGATGGGCATTTTTAGTGAAGTGGTTCAACCACCCCACTCACTTATTTTTGCTCAAAACACTCTTGCAATCTCTCTCTCCTCTCATTCTCTCCCTCAACTGGCCACTCTCCTCTCTTTCTCTCTCGCCAACTCCCTCTCTCCATTCTCTCCTTCCCCTTGGCCGTGAGAGCCCCCGCCGCCGCAGACCGAAAAGCCGCCACCGCCGCCGGCCGAAACGCCGCCACCGTCCAACCACCATCTCGCACCACTACCACCGTCCGGCCACTCCATTTTTCTCTCTCTCCCTCATCCTCGTCGGCATTGCCAGCCCGACCAGCCTCAACTTGGCCGCGTGAAGGCCAGCTCGCCGGAGCACCGCCGCTCGTGCACCGTCGCCGCCGGTTACGCGTCGCCTCCGCCCGAGTGCCAGCACCACCCTCGTCTTTCTTTCTCCATTTCTGCGGCACCACCACCATCACAGTCGCTCCCTTAGCCATGTGAGATCAGCCGAGAGCCACCGCCCGTTGCCGCCGCTGTCCGCCGCCGTGAGGACCGCCGGAGTGCCGCCGCTGAACCGGTGTGAGCCAGCCACCTGTCCAGCCCACATTTGGAGCTTAAGACCTAGTGAGTGGAAACCCTAACCCTTAATTAGGCCATTATGCATTTCTAGATAGGTTTAGGGGTTAATTAGGGTGTTTTAGGGGTTAATTAGTTGGCTGGTGGTTAGGCTTGGTATTGTGGTGATTAGGGTGGCCTAATGTGCTAATTTGGAGGTGGATTAGTGGCCTAGAGTGGGCTGATTAGTGGCTGTTCACTATGGGATTAATTGGACGTGCGCGGCTAATCTAGGGTTTGAATGCGTATGGCCATGTGGACTTTAAATTGACCATGAAGTGGCTGAATTGGGTGTGATCGGTAATTAATATTGTGATGCCATGTTGTGTGTTTGGTGTGGCCGAATGATGAAATGTTTGGTGGGCCATTGACATGTGTAATTTCAATGACTAATGGCATGATTTCGTGCATCGAATAGAGAGCCGTGACTGATTTGGGTTGATCGCTTAACTGAGCATGTTAATACATTAAATTGAACATGTTGAGATGTGAATTGATATGTGCGGGTGTGAATTGAGCATATGGCTTTGTTAATTTGAGTGCTCAATGTGAATTTTACTAATGACGAGTGTTGGAGGTTATGGCCATGATTGTGCATATCGAACATTGGCATAATATGTTCATTATACGAGTGTGCACGAATGACATTGAGCATGTGATCACCTAAATTACCCTGATGCGTTTTACGCGGGGTTCAGATAATAATTGGTGGTATGTGTACGTGTGATCACATAAACCCTGATGCGTTTTATGCGGGGTATTGAACCCGTCCTGATACGTTTTACGCGGGACGATGCCCAGACTACCAGAAGATGGCCAACCTGATGCGTTTTAAGCGGGTTGTGTCATGAGCCTGATGCGTTTTATGCAGGCCGGAGATCGATCGAAAAGTGATAGACCTGGATGCGTTTTATGCGGGTCGATGAATAAATGGAAAGCGGGCACGTGTGCAAGTGTGCAGAAATGAATATGAGCATATGCATAGTGATGGCACGTGTGCAAGAGTGCATTAACGAGTGCAAGCATATGCATGGCATGTGTTCATGGCCAATTGTTATGTGCATATGTACCATGGTTGGGCTCAGTGCTATTATTTTATGTGTCTAACCTGCAGGGTCAATATATGTTTGATTTGGGCCCGAGGGCCTAAGTCGTGTGATTGCTCGATTGTGTGTTTGGTTAATACTTGTCCGGACATATTAGCCTAGTTTAGGTTTAGGGGGCCTACTCGCTGAGATTTATTCTCATTGTTGTTAAAACCCAACATTTCAGACCCCCAACCTTGAGGATGCAAGGAGTACCGATTTGTTTTGGGATCCCGTACCGCATAGAGCGATCAGTGATCGAGTACTCCGTTAGGAACGGGGAGACTTATGTTAGACACTTTACTACCGTTTGGGTTGATGTGGGCGAGCCACAGTTCCAAGCTCATCAGTATCTAGGTTGGTGTTTTCGGGACCCGTTTGGCGTTTATGGACCCCTTAGGACCTTCGATGTCCCAATAGACGGGTTAGGTCATTGGGATCCGCAGTCAGCTGATGGGGAGGTGGCTAGCCTCGAAGCTGTGTCCGAGGAGGATTCTGACCCCCGTCGAGTCATTTTCGAGATGGATTCCGATCCCGAGGAGGAGGAGCCGATGGAGTGGGAGTTCGATCCCGAGCCGGAGCCGATGGAGCTGGAGCTGGAGCCGGAGCTGGAGGACGATTCCGAGGATGAGTTAGTAGAGGCAGAGTCTGAGCCGGATTCTATGGACTCAGAGTCTGAGTTGTCTGACGATTTGTCCGAGTCCTCGGGATCCGACCCAGACTGGTTACCCTAGGGTTTATCCTTGACCCTAGTTAGGTAGGGCCGACACTTTTTGATAAGAGCCCTTCCTAGGTTTAGTATCCTGACCGCCCGAGCCACATACCCTTTTTTGACGTTAGTGGCTGCTGACCCGTTTTGATTTATATGTATAGTTCTGTTGTAATGGATATTGTAAATTCTCCGTATTAATGCAAGTTGTATTTATCGTAATTATCACTATCCTTATTCATGTTATTTTATTATGTACGGGTATTATGTTGCTTCCGCATGTGCATTGTTCTCTATTTTGGGTTTTGGGTCGGCGACGCGTCCTAGGACGTCGCACTGAATCGACTGACGAAGGGGTTGTCGCGTGCCGTAGGGTTCGGGGCGTGACATTTCCGAACTGAACCGCATATCTAGAGTTGTTCCTTGACACTTGAACTTCACCCTAGTAGCTTTTGATTCGCTGGATTAGCTCTCGGCACGCCGGACGGAGCTCGTTTTCAGGGCTTCGCGATCAGTTTTGTCTGACTGAAACAACCAGGGGAGAGTCACGGCCAATCCACGATTCGCCGGTGCTCCGCCGTCCACGGCGGCACCGAACACTCTTGAGGGGACTCTCAACCCTTTCTCTCTAAATCCTTCTCTTTGATTTCGCCTGTATCTCTCTCTTCTCTCTCTTAGTAATTTCGTCAAACACTTGTCCTACGTAATGTTCAGTTTTTTTTCTTTTTTGTTCATCGATTTTTCCCGCCCAAAGTTTGTTGGAACCGATTTCCGATCGGTTAGATCGGTTACCTGGTGCCAGCTAGAGATTCTCCAACTGGCCCAGTCGATTAAAACGTGCTAATTTGATCGAGGAGGTTGGCAAAGTCTCAGGCGCGGGAGATATTTTCTGGGTTTATTGCGCCTTGGGTGAGTTGGGTAAGGAAGATAAACAACCCGGGTCGGGTCGGGTCGACCTGTTTGACCCGGTAGACCCGGGTTGATCTAAATTCTCAAATTAAGCTCAATTTTGACCCATTTTTCAAAATTAAACCCCAAAATTGAATTCCTCATCACATTCCGAACCCAAATATGTGATTTTCCCCAATTTTTGTTATAATTGTGTCTAAGACTTTCACATTTTTGTATTCGGGTGAATAGTATTTTGTTCAATTTGATGTCCTAATGACCTGATTAGGCAAAATTGATGCCAAAATTGAATTACCCACATCTGATTAACCCTAGAAATGATGGTCTCATGGTTCAACAATTTCATATTGGGCACGATTCCCAATTTGGGCTCAAAATTCTTAATTTTCAATTATATTTTGGGGTTTTCTGATTTCTTTGACAAATTATGCAATTGGACCGACCATTATGTAATTTAAGGTCCCAGAATCATTTGTTGTGAAGACACTATGACTTAAAAATGACTAGAAAAAGTTTAATTGCATTTTTTGTTTAATTTGGGTTTAATTTTGCCCAATTTTGGGAAATACATATACCCGATTGAGATTTTTCAAAATTGATGATGTATTCATGAAATTGGATTTGAAATAAGACTAATGACTATTTTTATGGAATTTTCTGATTCCATTTGCTATTTTTCTTGATTTTCTTACTTATTTTGACTAAAAGAAATTAAGGGAAAATGCAGAAAAATGCTATAAAAAAAAATTTTGGTTTAGAAATAGGTTTCTAGGTTTGGCCAAGATTCCTAGTCCTAATTTTGAGATTTTTGAAAATATAAAAAATGAGCTAAAAATCAGGTGTCAACATCGTGGTATTTCTCTCATACCCCAATTAGGTTTCTAGTCTACCTACCAATAATGACTAGTGGCGACTCCAAAATCACAAACTTAGACTAAATAAGAAATTACCATCCGCTGTCACGTGAGGTATGGTTTGGGAGAGACCCTTACACGAAAATACCTCCTTAGCGCGCAAATCCCGAAAGTCCTCAAAGGCGATAGGCTTGGCGACTCCACTGGGGACCATTCTTTTTTAAGTGGACTTAGGCCTAGATAGAATGATATGCTTGTGTTTTGTGCTTGCAAGGATCCTAGGTACGTCCCGCTAACGATAATATTAAATGGTTTTGTAGGCGGGTGGCATAAAGGGTGTAGTCTTTGCTAACCCTTATTTTGCAGGATGGTGTTGAGATTAAATGTGATTTGAATGAATTTTAAAAGTGCTATTTGGTCATTAATTGTTATGCATGTCTTTAAATTGCTTTAACACTACACTATTAGCATACACCACCTGTGACCCAACCCCGGCTACATTTAGGATTACCCTTAGAAGCTATGTGTTTAGGCGAAACTATGAGCCGATTGCTCATGGGATCGTTTAAATGCAATACCGATCATCGAGGTGGAATAATATTTCATTATTTTGGGCCGATTGCCTATTGGAATGGAATCCCTTGTCCATTAAGGTGATGACCTTGAGCCTTTAGCATATCCTACCCTTTTAGGCGTCAAAACTTCACTGGTTATATTCGCTTGTCTTTGTGGTTGGTATACCTAAAACCAAACAAAAATGTCATGGTAAGCAAGTGTCGTTCCATTCCATTCTTTTACAATTATGCATGTTAGTTGGCACATTTTCAAAAAATGCCTAAATGACATTCAATGCTTGGTCTAAATGCCCTTTCATTTTAGAATGCATGATTAGGGCGTCATACTCCATTTGGCCATTCTTTCATTGTTTTGATGAAATGTATAGGTCCATGGCAGATGTTCCATGTAATTCAAGTACTTATTTGTTCATTTCAATGTATTCGAAGTTGTAAACCATAGTTTAAGACTTTATGGTCTAAATGGAGTATGACAGAATGGGCATTTACATCATATATTGAATTTGTCCACGATCTCAACTATATGCTCTTTTAAGATTTAAACGGACTAAAAATGATATTTGCATTACTTTCGAGGCATGCAAGTGTACTTTACCTCCGTTTTACTTCAAAAGGACATATGATTGAAATGGAGGTATTAAAATTGATTCGTAATCCATGGTGATTAATAACAAATCTTTTTGCATGATTAGGCTCAATGGGAAAACTAGACATCCAAGTAATTCCCATTCCTTGGAAGGAACTCGTTGCTTGGTGGAAAGGTATGTCCAAGGACAACCAAACTTATGTCCAAGAAAGGCTTGGATACCTTCTCGAGCTTATGCATGTGGAACATCAAGT
The DNA here is from genome assembly GCF_021117445.2 of Syzygium oleosum. Lineage (NCBI taxonomy): Eukaryota > Viridiplantae > Streptophyta > Magnoliopsida > Myrtales > Myrtaceae > Syzygium > Syzygium oleosum. The sequence goes on along the minus strand of NW_026607510.1, from coordinate 1,176,093 downwards.
CAGCTTAGTCCAAGCTTTGACGCATTTTTGAGAAGTTTCCACCGCCACATTCCAACTTGGAAAACATGAATTGATACCAACATTAGAAGAATATCAAGCCGCCATTGGAATTAATTCTAAACCTAGGGTCGTAGAGCCACCCGTTGGACTTAATCCTATGAGCCTTCTAGCTAAATTTCTTAACCTCTAAACTTCTAAAATCGAAAAGTTGATCAAATCAAACACGGGTAGATTTCCATTATCCTTCCTAGTAGACAACTTTTCAAAACTTCCTAGGGAAATGGGAAACACTTTAGCCCGGGTATTCATTCTAGCTTTCTTCGGCTTTATTCTATTCCCCGTGTCTAAAACGGGATTAGACCCTTTAGTCGCTGTGATCGCAAGAAAAGCATGTCTTAAATGGGACTTCTCTAATATGCTTCTTGCCCAAACCGTCATTTCCTTAAACACATACCTAAATCGTGGGAAGAGTATCTTTCAAGCTTCTACTGGTCTTTTGTCATTATGGTTCATCTCACATATTCGACTATGGTGTCGTTTCATGAACATTCGCGAAATTTGTTTGGCGATAAATCCAATTGAACGATATATTTGTCTCCAAAGCAAATTACCCAAACAATCTTTCTTAGATTGGGCCAATTTCATTAGAGCCCTAACTCCTGATCAAATCCAATAGCGGATCAATTGGCCAAAGATTAGCAAGGAAAAGATCACAAGCCGAGAGGGAAATGCGGTACCATTGCTTGGTTTAAGTGAAGGAGCAGCTTATTGCCCTCTAAGGGTTATTAGACAATTCGGGATACTTCAGCGAGTACCACCGGTATGGAATCCTGAAGAGTTCACCTTTGACATCCCAAGTGGAATTATACCCGAAAAGAAGAAGAGTATCCTTCAAGCCAAAATTCACAAGATCATCCTATCTTTGGATAGCCCACTTAAACAAATAATTGAGTGGCCAAAAAATTTGAAAGAAGATATGAAGATTTGCATGGCCTCCAAAAAATACATCAAATGGATAGAAAATAAGCGTCCAATTGATGTCGAGCCATATATCCCATTGAGCGTAGTACCAGATCCTCTAAATGAATATGTCCCTGAATACATTGTTCCTAGCATGTCTTGAGTGGAACCCTATATCCCTGAAGAGGTCATGATCGATGTAGAAGAATGGGAATCTCGAGCCAAGGAATGTGAAGAATACTAAAAGACGGAAGCTATCTTAGCCAGCAAAAAGCCTAGGATCGGATGATTTAGATTCCCATTTGAGTTTAAAAATCATGATGTCAAACAATTTCAAATTTCATATGCAATGATGGATTGATCACTTTCTAAACATGCATAGATAATTTCATAACACGGTTGCAAAACATGAAGGAATCACCATGGATTGCAATTCTTTGAATTGTATGATTCCTTGAGAAAGACATTGATGAAGAATTTTATACAAGGCTAAGACTTGTATGGAATTTCTTATCCTTGACAATCTCATGAAACCATACAATTAAAAGGATGTAGGGTTTCGTGATCATTTTGCTATGCTAATATCGGGTCTTTTTACAAAACAGGTTGTTTAGCAACGGAAGGTAAAAGACCTTGAACTCGCTTACAAGTTAGAATGGCGGAAGAAGAAACCCGTGCTCGACTAGCTGAAGTCGAGAATCAAATGACCCAAATAGCTGCAATGATGGTAGAAATGAAGGCTTTTATTCTCGTATCTCGAGGATCTTATCTTACTACTCCAAATGTGGGAACTTCAAATATTACTAAAACATCAATTGAAGAACCAGTCATAAACAAAGAACCGGTTCAAGAAAATCCTCCAAAGACTATGCCTGAGGTGGTAAATTTGGAAGTAAATGATCAAATCAAGAAGACATCCAAAACAAAGGATGAAGAAGAGGCCAAGAGATTGGCCAAAATTGAAGAATGCTTAGCAAGTCAAGGCTATGAGCTTCAAAAGTTCGACAAGTTCTCGCCATACGCAAAGGTGATTATTCCAGAAAATTATAAGGAACCAGAGTTCGTGAGCAAGTATAATGGCACTAGTTGTCCCAAAAGCCATTTGAAGTATTATCTCCGTAAGATGGCAAGATATTTAGATAACACGCCACTTCTTATTAGTACATTTCAAGATAGTTTGAGAGGAGCCACCCTTGCATGGTACACAGCCCTCGACATAGAAGACTTCGCTGAATAGGATCATTTGGCAGGAGAATTTCTTCGCAAGTACAAGTTTAATGTTGAAGTGCTCCCAACTAGAGAAGATCTCGTCAGAACCGAAAAACGGAAGAATGAAGGGTTCAGAGCCTATGCTCAGAGATGGAAAGCTGTTGCCTCACAAGTAAAGCCCGCCATAAGTGAAGATGAGCTCATTGAGCTCTTTCTAAAATCATTGCCAATTGAGTATTATGACAAGCTTCATGTATCAGGCTGTCAAACATTCACCATATTGGTAAAAGTGGGTGAAAGAATTGAATGGGGATTGAAAGAAAAGAAGGCTCAGGAAACAGCAGCACAAAGGCTTTACCCCGAGAAAAAAGATAAAGAGCCCATTCGAGAAGTGGCTATGGTGTCTATCCCAAATACTCATCAAGCATCATTTCCAAAACAATCAAATGTTGCTTGGAAAAACCCAAGGCAGTTCGAGCCAAAGAAAAGACCCGTGAGGCAATACACACCGTTGCCCCGACCCCTGTCAAAGCTACTACCAAGGCTTCTAGAAAGGCATTTGATGGCCAAAGAGGTACCGAGAGACAATCTTGCAAGATTTTCTTGGTACTACGAATCAAAAACCTGCACCTATCACATGGGAGAAAGGGGACATGATGTAGATAATTGTCCCACTCCAAAGGACAAGGTTCAATAGCTCATTGATGAGAAGATATTGAACTTCCAAGAGCTCGAGCCAAATGTACATCAGAATCCTCTTCCTGAGCACAATACAGTAAACATGATCAAAGAGGAAGAAACAATGATCAAGTCTGACGATGAAGATGAATATGAGGCCAAGATTAAAGCTTATCATGTAGGAGATGCTCGCTTTCGTCAAGAAGTACTCCTAAAAGGCGAGATTGTAGACAATTTGAGAGAAGACTCCAGAAAATATAACTTCCAAGTAAAATATACCCCACCACCATAGGCATTCAAAAATGAGGTAATTGTGTCTGATGGCTGGGGTGGTATGGATAATGAAACCAGCCCTGAGGAGAAAGCCCTATCTAAGAAAGAAATGCTCCAAGATAAAACAGATGTGGATGAAAAGAAGAAAGAAAAAGTCTGACAGGGTAAAAGTCGTTTCACCCAGAAATCATCCAGTGAAGGCGAAACCTTAGACTTACTCGGTCAAGACAGCGGTAAATACAATTATCGTGTCAAATATACTCCATCACCATGGGCGTTCAATAATGAAGACATTATACCGGACGGATGGGGTGGCCTGGACGAGGTCCTGATCAGCCAACTAAATCTCGAAGAAAATGAAGATCGGGAAGAGAAAAAGAAGAAAAAGATTCGCCGAGGTGATAGCCGATTTGCTCGTAAAGCACGAAAATAAGGTGAAGTTGTCGATTTTCTGGGCCATAATAGTGGCCGGTATAATTACCGCGTCAAATATACACCTCCTCCATAGGCATTCAAGGACGAAATAATCACACCCGATGGCTAGGGTGGAATGGATGCTGACGAAGCCAATAGAAGCATGGTACCTATGATTACACCATTTCTAATCAAGCTTTATGAGGTAGATAAATATAAGGAGAAGGAAGATCCTGTCAAACCAATCATTATCCAACTTCCCATTGATCAGCTAAGGATCGAAGAAGAAGAAACACAGCCTGTGATTATCACTCTCCCTCCAAAAGAAAAGTTTGATATTAAGTATGTGCCTTGGGATTATTCTCCCAAAGAAGTCGATATCATAACTTGATCAGGGAGATATAATGTCCCGAAGGAAGGTGAGCACGAAAAGAAAGGAGTAACCGAAGAAGATGTCAAACAATTGCTTTCAGTCATGAAGACAAGCGAATATAAGGTAATTGAACAGCTAAGAAAGATGCCAGCACAAATTTCTCTATTGGATCTCTTCAAAACTTCAGAAAGCCATAAAATGGTGCTTATAAAGCTTCTCAATAAAGTGCATGTCCAGGAGACAATTAATGAAGTACAATTGGAAGACTTTGTTGGCACTATTCTTCTGAAAGATCAAATTGCCTTCACCAATGAAGATTTTCCAATTGACGGGCGTTCCCATAATAAAGCTATGTATATTGCCGTCAAATGCCGGGGCAAGGAGGTGTCACTGGTGTTGATCGATAATGGTTTCGCACTTAATTTGTGTCCGCTAAGCACACTGCATCGCTTGGGGATTAGCGAAGAGCTCATTAAACCCTTTAAAGTAACTGTGCGTTCGTTTGATGGAATGAAGAAAGACGTTATTGGTGATATCAAGATCGAAGTGAGCACATGCCCTGTGCCTTTCCTGATTGACTTCCAAGTAGTGGATATTCCGAGGACTTTCAACTTGTTACTCGGAAGACCTTGGATTCATATGACCGGTGCCATTCCTTCAAGTCTCTATCAAAAAGTCAGGTTCGTCATTAATGATAAGATGATCACTGTACACGGGGAGACAGATTTCACCACTTACAAAGAGAGTGCAATATCGTATGTCGACCCTGAAGTGAAAGAAGAACCAAGTTATCATTCCTTCGAAATGATCTCAATGGTGCAAATTCCTGCCAGTTACATCATAAAATCCCCAGAGTTCTCAACATCATCCATTATGTCTAGAAAGGTGTTATGCCAGTATGGATTTACTCTCGGTAATGGTCTTGGATCCAAATCCCAAAAAATCAAAGAACCTATCACTCCGCTTGCTACAAGAATGAAACATGGAGTAAGTTATATTCCAGATAGCTCTAAAAATCACCATGGAGGCTAAGGCCGAGGTCGAAAGAACTATGAAGGCTGTAGAGGTCGAGGTGATTGCATCATTAATCCATCCATATAGAAGGGTAAAGCTAAAGAGCTCCCCTATCATCATATCCACATCAGGGAAACTTTTCATGGACCTTCCAAGCTACTTCAAGAAGAAGACTTACATGCAGAGGAAGAATCTGTTCTGCCAGGTTTATTCGAAGAGAATACCATCAACGTTATCATAACTGAGGCAGAAGATACCTACGCACTAGAGTAGGAAGATTCTCTTAAACTTTTGCTACTAGCTTTTTCCATTGCATTTTGTTGATTACCATTTCAAATTTCTTGTGATTTCATTTGCAATTTCCGTTCAGTTGCAATTTACATTCCTATTGATATAGATGTAATCGCATTTTTCAATTCAATAAAAGTGGTCAAATGTTTTGTTAAGGACACGTAGAAATAAAACCAAACCTATGATGAACATTATCCTTATTCGCGAGGCTTGAAGCTTTAGGTTTCTATATTGATCCTTATTGCGGAAATGATTTTAAGAGCAAGGAAGTCTGATGATATGAAGACTAGCTATGTCTTTATATTCTTTCAAAATTAGTTTCAAAATGAATTTCCAAAAGGTTTTTCATAGGACCATGTGTGTTACTTAATTCGTATGCAATTACTAATCATGTTTGTTACATGTCAGGCATGAGCATTGGCATATCCATAATAGGTTCATATATGATCCAAATTTTTTCGAGGAGATCACTTGCGATATTGAAGTGGATAATGAGGATGAGGAATGGATCAAAAAGGAATAGATTCGTCATGAAGAATCAAAGCCACTCACGTTAGAGAAAACGATCATTATTAATCTGGGCGATAAAGAGAATCCCAAAGAAGTTAATATTGGAGAAAGTCTTCCCTCAACAGAAGCAGAAAGGATCACAGATTTGCTCAGAGAATATCAAGATATATTTGCATAGTCTTATGCTGACATGCCAGGCCTTGATCCGAGCATAGTTGAACATGCTTTGCCAATTGATCCAAGTATCCCACCAAAGAAGCAAAAACTGAGGCGAACGAAGCCGGATTTGGCAAAGAAAATAGAAGAAAAAGTGATGAAATTGCTCAAGGTCGGTTTCATTGAAGTAGTACCATATCCAGAATGGGTTGCCAACATAGTACCCGTAATGAAGAAAGATGGTCGAGTATGGGTGTGCGTTGATTATCGCAACCTAAATAAAACAAGCCCTAAGGATGATTTCCCACTTTCACATATCGATGTATTAGTGGATAGCACTGCTGGGTTCGAAATATTTTCATTCATGGATGGTTTTTCAGGATATAATCAAATCCTCATGAAGAAAGAGGATAAGGCGAAGACGTCCTTCATAACACCAAGGGGCACATTTTATTATAAGGTGATGCCTTTCGGTTTGAAAAATGCTGGTGCCACATATCAAAGGGTAATGATAACTTTATTCCATGACATGATGCACAAAGAAATCTAGGTATATGTAGATGATATGATCGCAAAATCCAAATAAGGAGAAGATCATGTTGAGGTACTTCGCAAATTGTTCGAAAGACTTAGAAAGTACAAGTTGCAGCTAAACCCCAATAAGTGTGTATTTGGGGCAAAATCTGGTAAACTGCTAGGATTTATGGTCAGTAGCAGGGACATCGAAATAGATCCCTCCAAGATCAAGGCAGTATACGACTTAAAGACTCCTTCTACGGTAAAAGAAGTGAGAAGCTTGTTAGGGCGATTAAATTACATTGCCCGTTTCATCTATCAGCTTTCTGAGACTGCTAAACCATTCTTCAAATTGTTGAAGAAAAATGCTAAAGTGAAGTGGGATGTGGAATGTCAACAAGCCTTTGACAAGATCAAAGAATATATGGTATGCCCACCAGTGTTGGTACCACCAATCCCTGGAGTTCTGCTGATCTTATATTTGACAATTTACTATGAGTCGTTAAGAGCGGTACTTATACAAAGAAGACCAAATGATGGTAAAGAACAAGCTATTTATTACTTGAGCAAGAAGTTCACAACATCAGAAATGAATTACCCGACAGTCAAGAAGATGTGCATTGCATTGATTTGGGTATTGCACAAATTAAGACAATATACCCTTCATCACCAAAATTTGCTAGTAACTGAGAATGATCCGATCAAGTACCTTCTTGAGAAATCCTCCTTGATCGGGAAATTAGCAAAGTGGCAAGTCTTGTTATCTGAATTCAACATCAAAAGTTCATCCCAAAAGTCAGTCAAAGGATGAGCAATAGCAAACATGTTGGCGGAAAATTCGCGGAATATCTCCAATCCTGAAGAACAACTTGATGATCATATATTGACATTGGTTGATAATAAATAGACCATGTATTTTGATGGTGCAACTAACTTATCTAGATCAGGAACTGGGGCAGTACTGATCTCCCCAGAAGGCCAATACTATCCAGTAACGGCGAAACTGGTATTTCCATGCACCAATAACGTCGTTGAATACGAAGCATGCATTCTCGGCTTACAATTAGCCCTTTCAATGAAGATAAAAAGGTTCAAAGTATACGGAGATTCTGTGCTCATCATATTGCAAACAACTGGTGAATGGCAAACTCGGGATGCTAAGCTAATTCCTTATCACAAATACTTAGAAGAGATGATAGAAAGTTTCGAAGAAGTAACATTCGATTATCTCCTAAGAGCTCAGAATTATTTTGCAGATGCTCTTGCAACTTTATCATTCTTACTGCAAGCTGAAGATGGTATGGATATAAAACCATTGAGAATCAATATTCTTGAATAATCAGCTCATTGCATGATGATTCAGGCAGAATTTGACAACGAACCATGGTATCATGACATCAAAAGATATATTCAATTGGGAGAATTTCCTAAAGAAAGCCAACCAGGTGACAGAAAATTTATAAGGAAGATAGCCAACAAATTCTTCCTCAATGGTTAAACCCTCTACAAGAGATTGTTTGAACCAGTGCCTACTAAGATGTGTGGATGCTACAGAAGCTGAACAGATCACGAAAGAAATTCATGAGGGTGAATGTAGACCATACATGAATGGACATCTTCTAACCCGAAAGATTATGAGGTTGGGATACTATTGGATGACAATGGAATCAGATTGCATCCAACATGTGAGATATTATCATCAATGTCAAGTTTATGGGGACAGAATCAATGCACCACCAAATCAGCTACATCAAATGTCTGAGCCATGGTCATTTTCAATGTGGGGCATTTATATGATTGGTCCAATCAATCCCAAGGCCTCAAATGGGCACCGGTTTATCCTGGTCGCTATTGACTATTTTACTAAATGGATTGAAGCAAACTCCTACACGAATGTTGCGAGATTCATTAGGCGGGACATCATTGCTAGGTATGGAGTTCCAAAAGCAATAATTACGGACAATGGCTCAAATCTAAACAACAAGATTGTAAATGATTTACTCGAACACTTCCACATCCGACATCGGAATTCATCTCCATATCGTCCACAAATGAATGGAGCAGTTGAAGCTGCAAATAAGAATATCAAGAAGATATTGGCCAAGACAACCGAAAATTATCGTGATTGGCATGAAAGGTTACCGTATGCTCTGATGGCATACCGAACTTCAATTCGAACATCAACTGGAGCAATCGCGTTTTTCTTGGTTTATGGAATGGAAGCAATGCTACCTATTGAAGCAGAAATTCCTTTATTAAGGAACTATCCCAATTGAAGCTTTCAGAAGTTGAGTGGATTCAACAAAGATATGAACAACTCAACATGATCGATGAAAAAAGATTAAGAGCTATATGCCATGGACAAGCCTATCAAAGACGAGTGGCTAAATCCTTTAAACGAAAAGTGAAACCGATGCATTTCAAAATAGAGGATTTAGTAGTGAGGAAAGTCATCTTCAACAATTCAGATCCTCGTGGCAAATTCACTCCGAATTATGAAGGTCCATACATTGTCAAGAAAGTTCTTCCTGGAAGAGCATTGATTCTTGTAGATATGGCAGGAACAGAACTGGCCTATCCTATAAATGTAGATGCTGTCAAGATTTTCTACTCATGAAATGAAGACAAACATTCAAGAAGAGATTTGGGTTACTTTAGAACATGTGCAATATCATGCATATCATGCATACTATGCATTTCATGAACATGTTTATCTGTTTTGCAGAAGAAAGCAAAAAGAATCCGAACCAGTTGATGATTTCAGAATCCCTAATGGAGTTATCAAATAGTAGAGGGAAGTATTATTTCCAATTCAATTTTCCATTGATATCCCCTAAATGTGCTTTTCTTTTTATCATCCCCAGAGAGACAAAGAAAAGGGAGCGACAAAAAGAAAAATCCCCAGTGGAATCAAAGAAAAACATGCAAACAAGAGGGATCTTAGCAAGTTGATCAGACAGTATCTCTAAATCGTGAGTGCATGTGTCGAAGAAGTTTCCTTTTTAAGAGAAAAACGAAATTCTTTTTCCCCAAGCATAATGACACTAAAATTGAACAAAACAAAACAGATTGTTTTGAAAAAGAATATACTTCAGAAATGTTTCAAATCAAAAGTTTTGAAATACGCTTTCTTTGAAAATGTTTCAATTGAGCATGAATATTCATTTCGGAATCCTAAATTGGTGATCATTTCTTCACACTGGAGCATGAGTATATGATCCACTTTAATAGATAAGAAACAAAAGGGCATGGCACGGAGTCCTTAGAATTCAAAAAGATCAATGGCAAAAGAATCTGGGGCATGAAAAAGCAGTGTGCCTGGTAAAGGCAAGGCCAAATACCCGAGGAAAATAAGAAAGAAAAAGAGAGTTCAAAAGAAAGCTCGAAATGAAAAAAAAGTCATGACAAAACAAAGCCAAAATCACGAGAGATCGTAGATCACAACAAGTGAGAATAAGCCAAAAAAAAAAAGAGATTGTAATGAATGTTAAGGGACTCTGATGTTCATAAAAGAAAGACCCCTAATGAGCAAAAAAGAAAAGGTGGCGATGCCAAGAACATGACCAATTTCATAAAAACCCTGAATTCAAACAAATGAGCCTTTTGAGCCTACCTAATACCAACAATACAACCTCTCCCCCAAAGACTCTTCAAATTGGGATGCTGAGAGTAGAAACATGACTTTATGACAAGAAGTCATCACTCAAAGAAGTGTATGCAATGATATTTTGTCTTGTTCTCGAGGTTCTTAACTTAAAGACCCGAAGTCAGATATGATGAAATTCTTTTTCTTAGCCTCAGAATGCCTATTCTTTGAATAGACATTGACCGAGCCAACATTACAACCTTTTGAAAGACCTTATCGGATCAATTGGATTGTATACATTGCGAACATCTCCAAACACCTAAGAATTGGTTAAGAGAGATAAAATTGAGGGATATCAGACAAGTCCCCATTCAATCAGATAAAGAAAAGACCAAGCTCATAGATTGAAACAAATCCTTTCTAATGAAGGTCTTCCAAATGATCATTTCAAGCATTTCTTGAAAAATTGCAAGCATTTTGTTCAAATAATTCCTCGAAAAGGAAATTTGATTATCTGAAATGCATTAATGCAAAGAACGCATGTTTCCAGACCAGATTTCAAAATTTTTTGGTCAACTTAAAATCAGGTTTTCAAATAGTTTGTGGTAAGCTAAGAAAAAATCGCGCTTTAAACAGTTTTGATTAATTTCAAAACTATTTTTCAAAATAGTTTTTGGTCAACTAAAAAACTATACAAAGGTTAGTGAAACCTCAAAATCACATAACTCATGGTCAAGACATTCATTGTCTGAAGTCTTCCTAAAGTCCTACAGGCAAGGAGCCCCTAGGCAAATTCAAGTCCTACAGGCGAGGAGCCCCTAGGTAAATCCAAAGTCCTACAGGCGAGGAGCCCTTAGGCAAATCCAAAGTCCTACAGACGAGAAGCCCCTAAGCAAATTCAAAGTCCTACTGGTGAGAAACCACTAGGCAAATTCAAAGTCCTACAAGCGAGGAGCCCCTGGGCAAGTTCAAGTCCTACTGGTAAGGAACCACTAGGCAAATCCAAAGTCTTACAGGCGAGGAGCCCCTAGGTAAATTCAAGTCCTACTGGTGAGGAACCCCTAGGCAAATTCAAAGTCCTACAGGCGAGGAGGCCCTAAGCAAATTCAAGTTCTACTAGTGAGGAACCACTAGGCAAATTCAAAGTCCTACAAGCGAGGAGCTCCTAGGCAAATTCAAAATCCTACTGGTGAGAAACCACTAGGCAAATCCAAATTCCTACAGGCGATGAGCAAACTTTTTTCTTTGAAATTTTTCAAAGTCTTTTGTCAAATTATCCCTTTTTAGGGAATTTTGATACTTAATGCATTCTCAAAGAAAGCGTGTTTCAAAACTTTTGATTTGAAACATTTCTGAGGTATTTTCTTTTCAAAACAATCTATTTTGTTTTGCTCAGCCTTAGTGTCATTCTGCTAGGGGAAGAGGAAGTTCGATTTTCCCTTTAGAAAGGTAACTTCTTTAACACATGCACTCATGATTTTGGGATACTTGTCTGATCAACTTACCAAGATCCCTCTTGTTTGCATGTTTTTGCTTTGGTTTCACTGGAGATTTTTCTTTTGTTGCTCCCTTTTCTTTGTTTCTCTAGAGATGATAAAAAGAAAAGCACATTAGAGAATATCAACGGAAAATTGAATTGGAAATAATATTTCCCTCTATTATTTGACAACTTCATTGGGATTTTTGAAACCATTAACTGGTTCGGACTCCTTTTGCTTTCTTCTGCAAAATATCTTCTTGATATTCTTATTTACCGCTTCAACTGCTCTATTCATTTGTGGACGATATGGAGATGAGTTCAGATGTCGGATGTGGAAGTGTTCGAGTAAATCATCCACAATCTTGTTGTTTAGATTTGAGCCATTGTCCGTAATTATTGCTTCTGGAACTCCATATCTAGCAATAATGTCCCGCCTAATGAATCTTGCAACATTCTTGGCAGTAACATTCGTGTAGGAGTTTGCTTCAATCCATTTAGTGAAATAGTCAATAGCAACCAGGATAAACCAGTGCCCATTTGAGGTCTTGGGGTTGATTGGACCAATCATATCAATGCCCTACATTGAAAATGGTCATGGCTCGGACATTTGATGTAGCTCATTTGGCGGTGCATTAATTCTGTCTCCATAAACTTGACATTGATGACAATATCTCACATGTTGGATGCAATCTGTTTCCATTGTCATCCAATAATATCCCAACCTCATAATCTTTCGGGCTAGAAGATGTCCATTCATGTGTGGTCCATATTCATCCTTATGAATTTTTTTCATGATCTGTTCAACTTCTGTAGCATCCACACATCTTAGTAGAGTTGAATCAAATGATTTCATGTAAAAGGTTTGACCACTGAGGAAGAATTTGTTGGCTATCTTTCTTATAAATTTCCTATCACCTAGTTGGTTTCCTTCAGGAAATTCTCCCGATTGAAGATACTTTTTGATGTCATGATACCATGGTTCATTGTGAAACTCTGCCTGGACCATCATGCAACGAGCTGGTTGTTCAAGAATATTAATTCTCAATGGTTTTTTATCCATACCATCTTCAGCTTATAGTAAGGATGACAAAGTTGCAAGAACATCTGCAAAATGATTCTGAGTTCTTGGGAGATAATCGAATGTTACTTCTTCTAAGTTTTCTATCATCTCTTCTAAGTATCTGTGATAAAGAATTAGTTTGGCATCTCGAGTTTGCCATTCACCAGTTATTTGCAATATAATAAGCATAGAATCTCCATATACTTGCAACCTCTTTATTTTTATTGAGAGGGCTAATTGTAAGCCGAGAATGCATGCTTCATATTCAGCAACGCTATTGGTGCATGGAAATACCAGTTTTGCAGATACCAGATAATGTTGTCCTTCTAGGGAGATCAGTGCTGCCCCAGTTCCTGATTCAGATAAGTTGGTTGTACCATCAAAATACATAGTCCATTTATCATTGACCAATGTTAATAAATGATCATCAAGTTATTCTTCAGGATTGGCAATATTCTGCGAATTTTCTGCCAACATGTCTGATATTGCTCGTCCTTTGATTGACTTTTGGGATGAACTTCTGATGTCAAATTCAGATAACAAGATTTGCCATTTTGCTAATTTCCCGACAAAGGAGGATTTCTCAATAAGGTACTTGATCGGATCATTCTCAGTCAATAGCAAAATTTGATGATGTATATTGCCTTAATCTGTGTAATACCCAAATCAATGCAACGCACGTCTTCTCGACTGCCGGGTAATTCATTTATGATGTTGTGAACTTTTTGCTCAAGTAATAAATGCCTTGTTCTTTACCATCATTTGGTCTTCTTTGTACAAGCACCGCTCTTAACGACTCATAGTGAATCGTCAAATATAAGATCAGCGGAATCCCAGGGATTGGTGGTACTAGCACTGGTGGGCATACCAGATATTTTTTGATCTTGTCAAAGGTTTGTTGACATTCTGCATCTCACTTCACTTTGGCATTTTTCTTCAACAATTTGAAGAATGGTTTAGCGGTCTCAGAATGCTGATAGATGAAACGGGCAATGTAGTTTAATCGCCCCAATAGGCTTCTCACTTCTTTTACCGTAGAAGGAGTCTTTAAGTCGTATATTCCCTTGATCTTAGAGAGATCTATTTCGATGCCCGTTCTACTGACCACAAATCCTAACAGTTTGCCAGATTTTGCCCCAAATACACACTTGTTAGGGTTGAGTTGCAACTTGTAACTTCTAAGTCTTTCGAACAACTTGCAAAACACCTCAACATGATCTTCTCCTTGTTTGGATTTTGCGATCATGTCGTCCACATATACCTCGATTTCTTTATGCATCATGTCATGGAACAAAGTTACCATTGCCCTTTGATATGTGGCACTACCATTTTTCAAACCGAAAGACATCACCTTGTAACAAAATGTACCCCATGGTGTTATGAAGGATGTCTTCGCCTTATCCTCTTTCTTCATGAGGATTTGATTATATCCTGAGAAACTATTCATGAATGAAAATGTTCCGAACCCAGCAGTGCTATCCGCTAATACATCGATATGTGGAAGCAGGAAATCATCCTTAAGGCTTGCTTTATTTAGGTCGCGATAATCAACGCACACCCGTACTCGATCATCTTTCTTCATTATCGGTACTATGTTGGCAATCCATTCTGGATATGGTACTACTTCCATGAAACCGACTTTAAGCAATTTCATAATTTCTTCTTCTATTTTCTTTACCAAATCCAGCTTCGTTCGCCTAAGTTTCTGCTTCTTTGGTGGAATACTTGGATCGATTGGCAAAGCATGTTCAACTATGCTCGGATCAAGGCCTGGCATGTCAGCATAAGACCATGCGAATATAATTGATATTCTCTGAGTAAATCTATGATTCTTTCTGCTTCTGCTGAGGGAAGACTTCCTCTAATCTTAACTTCCTTGGGATTCTCTTTATCGCCCAGATTAATAGTGATCGTTTTCTCTAATGTGAATGGCTTTGATTCTTCATGATGAATCCATTCCTTTCTGACCCATTCCTCATCCTCATTATCCTCTTCAATATCGCAAGTGATCTCCTTGGAAAGATTTGGGCCACATAAGAACCTATTATGGATATGCAAATACTCATGCTTGACATGTAACAAATGTGATTAGTAATTACATACGAAGTAAGTAACGCATGTGGTCCTATGAAAAACCTTTTGGAAATTCATTTTGAAATTTATTTTTAAAGAATATAAAGACAGAGCTAGCCCTCATATCATCAGACTTCCTTGCTTTTAAAATCATTTTCGCAATAAGGAGCAATATAGAAACCCAAAGCCTCAAGCCTCACGAATGAGGATAATATTCATCATAGGTTTGGTTTTGTTTCTACATATCTTTAACAAAGTATTTGACCACTTTTATTGAATTGAAAAACGTGATTACATCTATATCAACAGGAATGTAAATTGCAACCGAACTAAAATTGCGAATGAAATCACAAGAAATTTGAAACTTTAATCAACAAAATACAATGGAAAAGGCTAGTAGCAAAAGTTCAAAAGAATCTTCGTACTCCAGTGCGTAGGTATCTTCTGTTTCGGTTATGATAACGTTGATGGTATTCTCTTCGAATAAACCAGGCAAAGTTGATTCTTTTACTGCATGTAAGTTTTCTTCTTGAAGTAATTTGGAAGATCCTGGAAAAGTTTTCTTGATGTGGATATGATAATGGGGAAACTCTTTAGCTTTGCCCTTCCATATGGATGGATTAATGATGCGATCACCTCGACCTCTATAACCTCCATGGTTCTTTCGACCTCGGCCTTGGCCTCCATGGTGATCTTTAGAGCTATATGGAATATAACCTACTCCGTGCTTCATTCTTGTAGCAAGCGGAGTGATAGGTTCTTTCATTTGGGATTTCGATCCAAGACCATTACTGGGAGTAAATTCATACTGGCATAACACCCTTCCAGACATAATGGATGATGTTGAGAACTCTGGGGATTTTATGATGCAACCGGCAGGAATTTGCACCATTGAGATCACTTCAACGGAATGATAACTTGGTTCTTCTTTCACTTCGGGTTCAACATACGGTATTGCACTCTCTTTGTAAGTGGTGAAATCCGTCTCCCCATGTACGGTGATCATCCTGCCATTAATGACGAACCTGACCTTCTGATGGAGACTTGAACAAATAGCACCATCCATATGAATCCAAGGTCTTCTGAGTAATAAGTTGAAAGTCCTCGGAATATCCACTACTTAGAAGTCAATCAGGAAAGGCATAGGGCCTATGTTCACCTCGAGCTCGATATCGCCAATAACGTCTTTCTTCATTCCATCAAACGAACGCACGGTTACCCTAGATGGTTTGATAAGCTCTTCGCTAATTCCTAAGCGATGCAGTGTGCTTAATAGACACAAATTAAGTGCAGAACCATTATCGATCAGCACACGTGATACCTCTTTGCCCCGGCATTTGACTGTAATATATAGAGCCTTATTATGAGAACGCCCGTCGGTTGGGAAATCTTCATCGGAGAAGGCAATTTGATCTTTCATAAGAATAGTGCCAACAAAGTCTTCCAATTATACTTCATTAATTGTCTCCTTGATGTGCACTTCATTAAGAAGCTTCATAAGCACCATTTTGTGGCTTTCTGAAGTCTTGAAGACATCCAACAGAGAAATCTGTGCCGGCATCTTTCTTAGCTGTTCAATTACCTCAAATTCGCTCGTCTTCATGACTGAAAGCAATTGTTTGACATCTTCTTCGGTTACTCCCTTCTTTTCATGCTCATCTTTTTTCGGGACGCTGCATCTCCCCAATCGGGTTATGGCATCAACTTCTTTAGAAGAGTAATTTCAAGGTACATGCTTAGTATCAAATTTTTCTTTTGGAGGGAGAGTGATAATCACAAGTTGTGTTTCTTCTCCTTCAATCCTTAGTTGATCAATGGGAAGTTGGATAGTGATTGGTTTGACATGACCTTTCTCCTTCTTATATTTATCTACCTCATCAAGCTTGATTAGAAATGGTATAATCATGGATACCATGCTTCTATTGGCTTTGTCAGTATCCATTCCACCCTAGCCATCAGGTGTGATCATTTCATTCTTGAATGCCCACGGAGGAGGTGTTTATTTGACACAGTAATTATACCGGCCGTTATTTTGACCCAGAAAATCAACAACTTCACCTTGTTTTCGTGCATTATGAGCAAATCGCCTATCACCTCGGCAAATCTTTTGCTTCTTTTCCTCTTCTCGATCTTCATTTTCTTTGAGATTTAGTTGGTTGATCGGGTGCTCGTCCATACCACCCCATCCATCAGGTACAATATCTTCATTTTCAAACGCCCATGGTGGTGGAGTATATTTGACACGGTAATTGTATTTACCGCTGTCTTGACCGAGTAAGTCTACGGTTTCCCCTTCTCTGGATGATTTCTAGGTGAAATGCCTTTCACCCGTCGGACTTTTTGTTTCTCTTTTTCATCTTCATTTGTTTGATCTTGGAGCATTTCCTTCTTAGACAGGGCTTTCTCTTCAAGACCAGTTTCGTCATCCATACCACCCCAGCCATCAGGCACAATTACTTCATTCTTGAATGCTCATGGCGGTGGGGTATATTTTACTTGGAAGTTATATATTCCGAAGTCTTCTCCCAAGTTGTCTACAATCTCGCCTTTTAGCAGTGCTTTTTGACGAAAGTGGGCATCTTCTAATCGATAAGCTTTAATTTTGACCTCATATTCATCTTCATTGATCATTGCTTCTTCATCCTTGATCATGTTCACTGTATTATGCTAAGGAATAGGATTCTGATGTACATTTGGCTTGGGCTCTTGGAAGTTCAATATCTTATTGTTAATGAGCTGTTGAACTTTGTACTTTAGAGTAGAATAATTATCTACATCATGTCCCCTTTCTATCATGTGATAGATGCAGATTTTTGATTCATCGTACCAAGAAAATCTTGCAGGATTGTCCCTCGGTACTTCTTTGGCCACAAAATGCCTTTCTAGAAGCATTGATAATAGCTTTGACAGGGGTCGAGACAACGGTGTGTATTGCCTCACGGGCCTTTTATTTGGCTCGAACTGCCTTAGGTTTTTTCAAGCGACATTTGATTGCTTTGGAAATGATGCTTGATAAGTATTTGGATTAGACACCATAGCCACTTCTCGGATGGGCTCTTTGCCTCTTTTTCTAGGGTAAGGCCTTCGTGCTGCTGTTTCTTGAGCCTTCTTCTCTTTCAATCCCCATTCAATTCTCTCGCCAACCTTTACCAACATGGTGAATATTTGACAGCTTGATACATGAAACTTATCATAATACTCAATTGGCAATGATTTTAGAAAGAGCTCAATGAGCTCATCTTCACTTATGGTGGGCTTTACTTGTGAGGCAACAGCTTTCCATCTCTGAGCATAGGCTCTAAACCCTTCATTCTTCCGTTTCTCGGTTCTGACGAGATCTTCTCTAGTTTGGAGTACTTCAACATTAAACTTGTACTGGCGAAGAAATTCTCCTGCCAAATGATCCCATTCAGTGAAGTCTTCTATATCGAGGGCTGTGTACCATGCGAGAGCCGCTCCTCTCAAACTATCTTGAAATGTGCTAATAAGAAGTGGTGTGTTATCTGAATATCTTGCCATCTTACGAAGATAATACTTCAAATGGCTTTTGGGACAACCAGTGCCATCATACTTGCTCACGAACTCTGGTTCTTTATAATTTTCTAGAACAACCACCTTCGGATACGGCGAGAACTTGTCGAACCTTTGAAGTTTATAGCCTTGACTTGCTAAGCACTATTCAATTTTGGCCAATCTCTTGGCCGCTTCTTCATCCTTTGTTTTGGATGTCTTCTTGATTTGATCATCCTCTTCCAAATTTACCACACCAAGCGTAGTCTTTGGAGGATTTTCTTGAACCGGTTCTTTGTTTCTAACTGGTTCTTCAATTGGTGTTTCAGTAGTGTTTGAAGCTCCCGCATTTGGAGTAGTAGGATACTGTCCTCGGGATGTAAGAATAAAAGCCTTCATTTCTATCATCATTGCAGTCATTTGGGTCATTTGATTCTCGACTTCAGCTAGTCGAGCACGGGTTTCTTCTTCCGCCATTCTAACTTGTAAGCGAGTCCGAGGTCTTTTACCTTCCGTTGCTAAACAACCTGTCTCACAAAAAGACCCATTGTTAGCATATTGAAAGAATCATGAAACCCTACATTCTTTCAATTGTATGATTTCTTATGATTAACAAAAATAAGAGCTTTTATGCAAGTCTTAGCCTTGCATAGAATTTCTTATGAATATTCTTCTTTAAGCAATCATACAATTCAAAGAATTGTAATCTATTGTGACTTTTTACAAAACATACTTTGAAACTTCATTAAGCAATTGTTCATTAAGCAATTGTTTCAATTTTGAAAATTTTTATTACAATACTGTTCATCAAAATATGGGAACACTAGCTTAAACAAGTCTAGACTTCTTGCTAGCTAAGATAGCTTCAGCCTCTTCATATTCCTTAGCTTGTGTCTCCCATTCTTCCACATCGATTACAACCTCTTCGAGAATATACGGCTCTACACCTAGCGTGCTTGGTACAATGTACTCTGGGATGTATGGCTCGTCGAAATGGGTAGTAATGCTCAAGGGTACATAAGGTTCGATGTCGATTGGTCGTTTAGCCTTCAACCACTTTATATACTAGTCGGATGCCAAGAAGAACTTCATTTCTCCTTTCAAATCTTCAGGCCATTGTACTATTTGCTTTGTTGATTTCTTCAAGGAATTCACAATCCCATCAACTCTTATTCACATCTCTTTTCCTTCCTTTTCCGATAGGGTTTTTGTGGTATCTCAAATGTAAACTCCTCAGGATGCCAAATAGGTGGAATTTGTTACACCATTCCAAATTGTTGTATAACTCTTAGTGGGCAATAAGCAGTTCCCCCGCTCAATCCAAGCAAATGGACCAAATTGCCGTCTTGGGTAGTAATTTGAGCTTTTGCTATCTCCGGCCATTGAATTCTCTATTGAAACTGGTCGGGAGTTAATGCTCTAATGAAGTTTGCCCACTCATGAAAAAGGTATTTTGGCATTTTGTCTTGGAGTTTCAAATACTTCTCAATAGGGTTGGTAGATGAGTCGATCTCTCGAATGCGCATGTAATGTTCCCAAGGTCAAATATGGGAAATAAACCACACAGAAAGTAACCCTGCTGAAGCTTGAAGTACACCTTTTGCTGATTTTGGTATTTGTTCAATGAAATAATGGTCTCCGCCAAGAGCACATTAGAGAAGTCCCATTTTAGGCAAGCTTGCCTAGCAATTACTGTAACGAGAGGATTTAATCCAGTCCTTGATGCGGGGAATAAGACGAATCCGAAGAAGGCAAGAATGAAAACCCTCGCGGAAGTATTTCCAGTTTCTTTCGGTAATTTGGAGTAATTGGCCACCAAGTAAGATAGAGGAAATCTCCCGGTATTTGACTTAATCAACTTTTCCACTTGAGAGGTCTTCAAGTTTAAGAACTCAGCTATAACACTCGTGGGTTTTAATCCAATTGGGGGCTCAACAGTTCTTGATTCGAAATCAATCCCAATGGTTACCTTGTATTCTTCTAGTGTAGGTACCATCTCGTGCTCGTCCAATTAAAATGTGACGGTGGTAACTTCCCAAAAATGGGATAATGCTTGAATTAAACTCACTTGGTACTCCAAGTTGATAAGCTTGAACAAATACCCGAGTCTTTCCCTCACGTATGCTTTATTGTCTTTTGTCATGTTTACCCACCGTGCCAAAAGCTCCTTCCTTGGAATCGGAATGACTTGTATATCTAGTTTCCCCATTTCGATCTAAAACACGTAAAAAAAATTGATTATTATTCACCATGAATTACCGATTGATTTTAATGCCTCCATTTCAATTATATATCCTTTTAAGGTAAAATGGAGGTAAAGTATACTTGCATACTTTAAAAAGTAATGCAAATGTCACTTTAAATCTGTTTAGACCTTAAAAGAGCATATACTTGAAATCATGGATAAATTTAACGTGTGATGTAAATGCCTATTATGTCATACTTCATTTAGACCATAAAGTCCTAAACTATGGTTTATAACTTCGAATACATTGAGATGAACGAATATGCACTTGAATTACATGGAAAATCCATCATAGACCTATACATTTCATCTAAAAATGAAAGAATGATCAAATGGGGTATGACGCCCTAATCATGCATTCTAATATGAAAGGGCATTTAGACCAAGCATTGAATGTCATCTAGGCATTTTTTTGAAAATGTGCCAACTAACTTGCATAATTATAAAAGAATGGAATGGAACGATACTTGCTTACCAGGACATTTTTGTTTGGTTTTAGGTATACCAACCACAAAGACAAGCGAATGCAACCAGTGAAGTTTTGACGCCTAAAAGGGTGTGATATGCTAAAGGCTCAAGGTTACCACCTTAATGGACAATGGATTCCATTCCAATAGGCAATCACCCTAAAGTAATGGAATATTGTCCCACCTCGGTGATCGGTATTGCATTTAAACGATCCCATGAGCAATCGGCTCATAGTTTCGCCTAAACACATACCTCCTAAGGGTAATCCTAAATGTAGCCGGGGTTGAGCCACGGGTGGTATGTGCTAATGGTATAGTGCTAAAGCAATTTAAAGACATGCATATTAATTAATGACCAAACAGCACTTCTAAAATTCATTCAAACCACATTCAATCCCAACACCATCCTGCAAAACAAGGGTTAGCAAAGACTACACCCCTTATACCACTCGCTTGCAAAACCATTTAACACTATCATTAGCGGACGTACTTGGGATCCTTGCAAGCACAAAACACAAGCGTATCGTTCTATCTAGGCCTAAGTCCACTTAGAAAAGGTCAATTCCCCGGCGGAGTCGCTAAGCCTGTCGCGCCGCGCTCTTTTTGGGAATTTTGGTGTTTGCGCGCTAAGGAGGTATTTTCGTGCAAGGGTCTCTCCCGAACCATACCTCATGTGACAGTGGATGGTAATTTCCTATTTGACCTAAGTTTTCGATTTTGGAGTCACCACTAGTCATTATTGGTAGGTAGACTAGAAACCTAATCGGGGTATGGGAGAAATACCACGATTCTACGAACCAGAGATTCTGAGTACGGGGACTTGGTTACGCTAATGATCCCAAATTGAGATCCCTAATGCCCTGTCGGTACCTAAGAACGATACGATGTCTAACGTGTCATGCAAGTTTCCAAGGTTTACCCATTAATTCTATCCATTCTAATTGCGGGGAAAATGAATCAAGAATTAAATGCACAATCAATGTCAATCAAACCAAACAATCCTAAATTGTCTCTAAAAATCAAAATGCGTCCAAAAACATCCAAACCCTAATGAAGCCCTAAAGGCTTGTTTATTTAATAATTTGTCTTTTTAGGGTTTTAGGATTTTTTAGGGATTATAAACCCTAAATTTGCGATTTTCTAAAAATGCCACTTGGGCACTTTCAAAAATTCAAATTTCACTTTCTAAGGTTGGCCACAATATTTTTGAACTATTCTGTGAATTTTTGAAATTTTTTATTTTTTTTTTCGGAAATTGAATTTCTGAGAATTTCATTAACCGAGAATTGGTTTTTATAATTTTCTAAAATTTTTTATGAATTTTCAAAATTTTCAATCTTTTACATTTTCTGAATTTTTTATTTGTATTTTCTGAATTTTCTGAATTTTTATGAATTTTCTAAATTTTTTTTGAATTTTCTGATATTTTTATTTATTTTTATTTTTTTCTCTGTGAATTCCCTATTTTCTGAAATTTTTTATGTTTTCCAAAAATTTTCTGAATTTTTATTTATATTTTTTTGAATATTTCAAAAATCTCAATTTTTTTTATTTTTTTCCCGCCGGATTAGTGAACCGGACCAGCCCGGTTCAACCTGGTTCGGCCTGGCCGAACCGGGCCTTGCTGGCGCCAGTCGCCGGTTGTCTACTCCGGCGAGAAACAGCGCCAAAATGGTGCCGTTTCTGGCGATTTTCATTGAGGCATTACATCGAGCACCTAAGGTGCACAATTCCAGACTTACAGTTCTTAGGGCCGTGATTTTGAGCTCATCGTCAACGGCCTTCCGGTGACTATTTCGCCATTTCTTTTGATCCATTATCAAGTTCATGTCATCCTTTATCGAACTAGACTGACTGGATGACCGTCGGGCCATCGCCGGCCGGTGAAAATCTAGTCTGAAAATGCTAATCTACTACTAACCTAAACCATCATCATCAGAAGCTCTAAATCTCTATTCTACTCGCCTTAACCATCTATACCGATTCTAATCACTAACAAAACATCAAGCAAAGATCAAAGAAGACTAACTTGAATGGCCTAAGGGCATGGGGACACTCCGGCGAGGTGGTTTAATGAGCAACCGAAACATTTTATGCATGTTTTCCAATAAAAACTGCAATCAAACCAAGTAAAACATGATTAGAACATGTTTTAGGCACCTAATATAGTAAAACCATAGAAAAACATGCACAAACAAACCAAAACACTATCATGGAATTCTGGAAAAAACGTGATCATGAGCGATATTTACCTTCTTCATTCGATGATCAGGAGGAATCGCCGAGCTGCTCCTTGCCTATGGAGTCGTTCCTTGACACTTGTACTTCAAAAAAATAATTTTGGCTTCGCCGGAGAGGCTCTGGACACGCCGGTCGACGGTGATTTTCAGACCTTCGTGATCAGGTCTTCACTGGCCATTCGAGGAGGAGATCCTCTCTGGACGATCGATTCGCCGGCGCCAGCCAATTTACTGGCGCCGATCACTCGATCTGGGGATCTCAACTCCACTCTTTCTCTCTGTATTTCACCTTCTTTCTCTCTCTATCTCTCTCTCTCTTCTCTTGGTAATTTCGTCGAACACCTTCTATCTTCAATGTTCAGTTTTTTCTTTCTTTTTGTTGATCAAAATTCCCGCCCAAAGTTTGTTTCCACTGCCTTCCGATCGGTTATAACCGATTTCCGACGAAAGCTGGAGATTCTCCAGCTATCATTCAGGTCAAACACGTGTTTATTTGACTGGAGAAGGTTGGCAAAGTGGCGGGTTTGAAATGTTTTTCTGGGTTTAGTGCACGTTAGGGTGAGTCGGGTGAGGAAGAAGGGTTCCCGGGTCGGGTATTTGTTTAAAAATCCAAATTAAGCCCAATTTCAACCAAATTTTCAAAATTAATCCTCAAAATTGAATTCCTCATCACATTTTGAACCCAAATATGTAATTTTCCCCAATTTTTGATAAAATCATGTCCAAGATTTTTAAATGTTTATATTCGGGTTATTGGGGTTTTATTTAATTCGATGTCCTAATGACCTGATTAGGCAAAATTGGTGTCAAAATTGAATTACCCATATCTGATTAACCCTAGAAACGATGGTCTCATGGTTCGACAATTTCATATTGGGCATGATTCCCAATTTGGATTCAAAATTTCTAAATTTTAATTGAATTTTGGGGTTTTCTGATTTCTTTGACAAATTGTGCAATTGGACCAACCATTATGTAATTCAAGGTCCCAGAATCATTTGTTGTGAAGACACTATGACTTAAAAATGACTAAAAAAGATTTAATTGCATTTTTGGTTCAATTCGGGTTTGATTTTGCCCAATTTTGGGAAAAACACACACCTGATTGAAATTTTTCAAAATTAATAATGTATTAATGAAATTAGATTTAAAAGAAGACTAATGACTATTTTTATGGAATTTTCTGATTCCATTTGCTATTTTTCTTGATTTTCTCACTTATTTTGACTAAAGAAATTAAGGAAAAATGCAGGAAAATGCTATAAAAAAAATTTGGTTTAGAAGTAGATTTCTAGCCTTGGCCAAGGTTCCTAATCCTAATTTTAAGATTTTTGAAAATATAAAAAAAATGAGCTAAAAATCAGGTGTCAACAGAGGTCTACTAGACAAAATCTGCACCCGGTTCACATTTCACTTTTCGATGATTCTAGACAATCTCGACGTTGGCCACAATAATATCCACACCATCCAATCAAATTCGTCACGAAACTTCAAGAAATTCGACATCAAAGTTCGGGCTCTAAATAACAGCCAAATTCGATTGAGTGAGATTTTAGCGAAATCTCAAATTTAAAAATGACTCGAGAGTGATCAGTTCTGGGCGAGATTTAACTATAAACGCACTGACGAAATACACGTTTTATAAATCCTAAAAATGGGTCAAAATTTGGATTGTCACAATTCATGTTTCCACTAACCGTGCATTACAGCTTCTTCACATGGATTTCGAACTAGAAGTCAAAGCATTGGTGGTAAGAAGTATTGTTTAGTAATTGTTAATGATTATACCAGATTCACATGAGTATTTTTCCTTGCTAACAAAAATCAAACTTTTTTATATTTTTCAAAGTTTTCCAAAAAGGTTCCGAACTAAAAAGGTTAAGCAATATCCAACATCAAAACCGATCATGAGGAAGAATTTAAATATCAAAGTTTTTTAGATTTTTGTGATGAAAATGATGTTTAACATATTTTTTCTTCTCCTTACACTCCATAACAAAATGGAGTTGTGGAATGGAAAAATAGTTCTTTACAAGAAATGGCAAGAACTCTCTTCATTGAAAACAAAATTTCTTCTCGTTTTTGGGCAGAGGCTGTTTCGACAGCATGCTACATAGTCAATCGAGTTTTTCTAAGACCTATTCTTGAGAAAACCCCCCGTGAGCTTTACAAAGAAAGAAATCCAAGCATTTCATACTTTCATGTTTTTGGATGTAGATGTTTTTTTTTTTGGTAAGGTTGAATGTAGATGTTTTATACTTAAAAATGCTAATAATCGTTCTAGAAAGTTTGATGAGAAATCAAATGAAGGAATCTTCTTTGGTTATTCCACAACAAGTAAGGCCTCCAGGATCTTCAACAAAATCTCTCAGACTGTGGAAGAATTGATGAATGTTAAATTTGAGGAAAATATTCAGATTCATAGAGATGAGTCTGAATATTCTCAAGCTAATGTGAACGTCCAAGATTCTAAATAGAATTATATACCTGATGAAGTTCAATCAGTTTAAGAAATCATTGACCATCAAACAAATGATCAAATTCAGCCTGAATGCTCCATGACTAATGAAGAACAGAATGACAAATTTAACAAACACTGGAAACATAAATCCAGTCACCCCAAGGATCTTATCATTGGAAAGGTGGACGATGGTATTAAGACACATTCTAAACTCAAGGAAAATATAAGTACTATAACACTTATATATGAGATAGAGCTAAAAGGAATTTATGAAACTCCAATTGACGAAAGCTGGATAGAAGCTATGCAAGAAGAACTTCATTAGTTCAGAATCAATGAAGTTTGGGATCTTGTATCAAGACCAAAGAATCATCCAGTGATTGGAACAAAATGGGTATTTAAAAACAAACTAGATGACAAGGAAAAGGTTACTAGAAACAAAGACAGGGTTGACTACGATGAAACCTATGCACCAGTTGCTAGATTATAAGCCATAAGACTATTTCTAGCTTATACTTGTTTCCATAACTTTAAACTATTTCAGATGGACGTCAAAAGTGCAATCCTAAATGGTTACATCAAACAGGAAGTGTTTGTGGAACAACCCCCTAGTTAGCTCTGATCATATCTACAAGCTAAAGAAAGCACCGTAAGGGTTTGAAACAAGCACCTCATGCTTGGTATGAAAGACCGAGTAATTTTTTGGTAGGGAATGGCTTTGAGAAAAGTAAAGTAGACACATAACTATCTTTATCAAAAGACAAGGTAAAGACATTCTACTTGTTCAAATTTATGTTGATGATATAATCTTTGGTTCTTCTAATAAATTACTTTGCAATGACTTTTCTAAGTCTTTGTAGAATGAATTCGAGATGAGCATGATAGGAGAACTAATATTCTTCCTTGGACTTCAAGTCAAGCAGACCAAAGATGGTACCTTCATATTTCAAGAAAAATACGCCGGAGAGATAGTAAAGAAGTTTGCAATGGAAAACAGCAAGAAAACAGAAACACCAATGTCACACTTATTCTAAACTAGATAAAGATAAGAAGGCTAAAAGGTTGATCAGAAGTTATCTAGAAGCATAATAGGATCATTATTATATCTCACTGCATCTAGACCTGACATTCTTTTTAGCATATGTATATGTGCCAGATTTCAAGCAGACCTAAAAGAATCTCATCTTACTGCTGTGAAAAGGATTACTAAAAATGTTGGAACCTATCTTATATTAGGATTATGATATTCCAAAGGTTGAGATTTTACACTTATTGGTTATTTTGATGCTGACCTTGCTGGTTGTAAAGTCGATAGGAAAAGTACATCAGGAACATGTCAATTGATGGGATACATGTTGGTATCTTGGTATTCAAAGAAGCAAAGTATAGCTGCACTATCAACTACAGAAGCAGAATATGTAGCATTTGAAAGTTGTTGTGCTCATATTCTATAGATGAAACAATGGTTGAGAGACTTTGGAATTGAAGAATTAAGTGTTAAAATCAAATGTGACAATAGTGTTATCAGCTTGACCAAGAATCCAATTTTTCATTCTCGAGCTTCATAAGAGATCATGTTCAAAACGATGATGTGAATATTCAATTTATAAATTCAAAATATCAATTAGCAGATATTTTTACAAAACCATTAGAAAGGAATTCATGAGTTTATTCGTGATAAATTAATATTACTTATCCATTTGCTCGAGATGTTTGAAAGAAAGGAAAAGGATGTCTGCCTCTAAACTTCAATACAGATCTTCTACGTCTGAACTTATGTTAGATTCAAAAGCATATTTAGACGTAAGTTAAAACTTTCAAAGATAGACATTCAATTTTGGCGCATATGTTCTATTTTTGCAAGCAAATCAGGTACCTACTCTAAATTTCTCTTAGAATAAAATCAATATATTGATTGATTCAATTTTATCTTAATTTCTAAATTTAAATTTCAAAAACTGTCCATTACAGTTTTCTCCAAAAATTTCGGATATTTTAGAAATAATCTGCCTTCAGTTTTCTTTTTTCTGATTATCTCAAAACTCACGACTCTTCGCCTCTCTACTCAAACCCCTTCGATAGAACACTCTCTTCTTCTTTCTCGATTCCAAGATCAAAACTTTTCTTCCCAAATCATTTCAAAGTCCTAAATGTCTCCAAAAACTGCAACCTCCTCAAGAACTCGACGATCATCCCGCATTGCAAACATGGGTTCGAGGACCAAAGGAGCCCTGAACAATTGGAGATCAACGACTCATCTGGAACAGAATCAGACAACAATCGACTCAGCCGTCTGGTAAACCTGAATTTTACTTTAAAGATTCAAAGTTTTTCTGGAAAAATATTGAACTGTTTAAGAAGGGAAATGCTTCCAAAGAACTGATGCGTGAATTTTTTAAGCAAAATGGGTTTAGATCTGAGGAAGATTTTCTCTTGGCCTTTACAACTCCACAACTTCAAACTGTGCTTCCTGATACTGAAAATGAAAAGAAAGAAAGTGTTTCTAGGAAAGGAAAAGAAAAAGTAGGAGAATTGACTACATC
The DNA here is from genome assembly GCF_021117445.2 of Syzygium oleosum. NCBI lineage: Eukaryota > Viridiplantae > Streptophyta > Magnoliopsida > Myrtales > Myrtaceae > Syzygium > Syzygium oleosum. The sequence continues at coordinate 1,148,034 of NW_026607510.1, read as the reverse complement.
TGGACACATTTCAAACGAAATTGTTGCTCAAACTCCTGAGTCTAAGAGCGGTTCTCAATCCCAGTGGGAAGAGAAAAAAGAAGATGATGATGAGAGATTGTACAATAACTTTGTAAGGAAGATGGGAATTGCTGCGTGGATAGAAAAACTAAATGGGAAGTTGTTTAGAACAAAGTTGCATAATGATTATTACACTTCACTTCTGGCTAGAGGTGTAATGAATCACGGAGCAATAGATTTTTCATTTCTGGACAACATTGGACTTGCGGTGAGACATCTTTTTGCAAAATTGGAGATGGAAGACTTTTGCCTGCAATCCTCCCCTGTTTATCCAAAACCTGCATACTTGTACTCTAATCTGTCCCTTTTCTCTCATAAGAAGAAAATGATAGTTGAAGCAATTCTGAAAAGAATGGAAGAGGGAGATAAGGAAACAGAGAAGGATGGTAAGGAATAACGAGAGAAAGAAGAAAAAAGAGAAGAAGAAGGAAAAGATGAGGAGGAAGGAGGTAAATGAGGAAATGAATGAAGAAGAACCTCCTGAAAGGGATAGTGTTGAGCCAAATGAAGAGTTTGGAGGACCAGAATTTAGTCCTGAAGAATCACTAGAAAAAGTGGATGCTCAATAAACCTACTGCAGAAGTGATTTATGAAAGAAATGAAATTGAGGATACACTTAGAGATACTAATGAGGGTGCTGAGATTCAAGGAGAGCTTCAAAGAGAAGAAGGAAATTTTGGACAGGTTTAAGATGTACAAGTCCAACCAACAGCAGAATTTGCAGAAGCATAATTCCAAGGCCAATCTTCAAATGACCAAAACATTCTCGAACTGCTAACGGAAATTAAAGAAAAACAAACCACTATGGAGGAAGACATTAAGAAGCTACAAGCTACGCTAGAGGACAAGATACAGAATGTCAACCACCAGGCAGAACAGAATATGGCAGCTATAGAGAAAGCTTTTTGGTCAATGCATGTTGATGATTGAGGAGACTCTACAAAATTTCGATAATTTCCAACTTGTTCGAATTCCTTACAATCCTTAGGATGTTGATCAAAATCCTCTCCTTATTTTAAAATAGGCAAAAGAACACTACAAGTGACATAACTTATGTACGGCGCTCACTTTAGTGCCATAACTTTTTTTTGGATCACTTTAGTGCTAAAATTTTTGAAAAACGATCACTTAAGTGCTAAAATTTTTGAAAAACGATCATTTAAGTGCCAACTCCGGTGCCGTACACAATTTTTCGTCGGAAATCTGACGTGGCATTTTTTTTATTAATTTCTGAAGCTGACGTGGCTCGCCGGAGTCTCGCCGGAGATTGGCACTTAAATGTTCGTTTTTCAAAAATTTTAGCACTTAAGTGATCGTTTTTCAAAAATTTTAGCACTAAAGTGATCCAAAAAAAAGTTATGACACTTAAGTGATCGTTTTTCCTCCGACTTGGCACCAAAGTGATCCGAAAAAAAGTTATGGCACCAAAGTGAGCGCCGTACACAAGTTATGGCACTTATAGTGTCCTTTTGCCTTTTAAAATATCTTTAAGTTTAGGGTTAATACCACAAAAATTCCAAACTGATACATATATGACAAATTTACCCCAAACTAATTTTTTGACCACCGAGAACCCTAAACTGGTACACTTATGATAAATTTATCCCAAACTAATTTTTTGACAACCGAAAACCCAAAACCGGTATACTTGTGATAAATTTACCCTCTGTTAGTTTCTATTAAATTGGATTAATACCACGAAAAAATCTCAAACTTGTATACCTGCGACAAATGATGGGTAAAATCCCAAACATGTATACCCTTCAACTGTCACGTGTCATCTGTTGAGAAACATCTCTAAATAAATTTTGATGATACACAAACTATCCTTGGTATAATATCTACGTTGTTTAGTGCAGACATATCTAAAGGACTAAATGATACTCATAGTGTGATCCATTGAAAAGAAGATCACAAGATGTCCTTGAAGTTTTTATGTAAACAGCACCAACGAACTTAAAAGATCAGCTACGTGACGATGTTTCATTGAAGCTGAAGATGTCACTCCCCGGACCCTCAAGCGCGCAAACATCCTTCCTTGGTTGTGGAATTGCGACGTCCCAGGAGGCGTCGCCGACCCATTTCTTTTATCTTTCAATTATGCACATGCGTAAGCACACATCTTTACATCCAACAACAAGCAACAAAATGAGATAGCAAGGAAAACACTTGAACTTAATATCTAAAGTTCTAATTACAAGGCCGCTCTTACGGCCATTTTGTCGCGCCGTGCTTTTTTTTTTGGGCTTTCGGGATTTGCGCGCTAAGGAGGTATTTCCTTGTAAGGGTCTCTCCTAGACCATACCTCACGTGACAGCGGATGGTAATTTCTTATTTAATCTAAGTTTGTGATTTTGGAGTCGCCACTAGTCATTATTGGTAGGTAGACTAGAAACCTAATCGAGGTACGGGAGAAATACCACGATTCTACGAACCGGAGATTCTGAGTACGGGGACTTAGTTACGTTACTGATCCCGAATCGAGATCCCTAACGCCCTTTCGGTACCTAAGAACGATACGATGTCTAACGTGTCATGCAAATTTCCGAGGCTTACCCACTAATTCTATCAATTCTAATCATATGAAGAAACAATCAGGTATTAAATGTACAATCAATGTCAATAAGTTCAATCAATCCTAAATGGTCTCTAAAAATGAAAATCAATGAAAACGTCCAAACCCTAATGAAGCTCTAGAAGCTTATTCATTTCATGATTCACATTTTTTTGAGGGGTTTTAGGGTTTTTTAGGAGTTATAACCTCTGAATTTGGGATTTTCTAAAAATATTACTTGGGCACTTCCAAAATTCAAATCTCACTTTTTATGGTTGGCCACGGTGTTTTTGGACCATTCTGTGAATTTTAAAATATATATTTTTTCGAAAATTTCATTAACCGAGAATTGATTTTTATGATTTTCTAAAAAAATTTATGAATTTTTCAATTTTTCAATTTTTTATTGATTTTCTAAATTTTCCACATTTTTTATTTGTATTTTCTGAATTTATATGAATTTTTATGAATTTTCTAATTTTTTATGAATTTCTATGAATTTCCTATTTTTTCTGAAATTTTCCAAATTTCTAAAATTTTTATATTTTTTCAATTTTTTTTTTATGTTTTTATGAATTTTGATGAATTTTTCAGATTTTATTTATTTATTATTATTATTTTTAAATTCCCGCGGGGAAAATGAACCGGACTGGCCCGGTTCGACTTGGCCGAACCGGGCTTCGCCGGCACTGGCGCCGGTTGTCTTCCCCGGCGAGTCACAACACCCAAAAACAGCGCCGTTTAGGGATTCTCTTTAGGGCATTAGGTCGATCACCTGGTGTGCATGAATTTAGTACAAGGGTTTTCGAGGCCGTGTCTTTGGATCGAAATCCGACGACCTTTCGGTGAATTTTTTGCCATTCCGAATGATCCACGATAAAGTCCATATTACCTACTACCAATCTAGCCTAATCGGAGTGTAGTCGGATCTTCGCCGACCGTCGAAATCTAATCTCAAAAAATTAACTTTCACTGGCTAGAACTTGCATTTTTCAGAACCTAAATGATCATCTTGTTCGCCCTAGCCATCTAATTCGATCCTAATTACTAACAAAACACCAAACAAGGATTAAAGAAGACTGACTTGAATGGCCTAAGGACACTGGATGTGCTCCGGCGAGGTCATGATTGCTCCGACGAGATTTTCCAGAAATGGCCGATTCGATTTATGCGTTTTTTAATGCCCAAAATGCAATCAAACAACACAAAAAATGATTGGAAACTAGTTCTGAACATCAAAATACTAAGATTCATCGACGAATCACACAAACATTCATATTGGGATTGAAACCGAATTTTGAAAAATTTTAAAAAAAATGACTATGAGCCCACTTTACCTTCTTTGTTCGATGATCAGGAGAAATTGTCGAATTGATCCACACTTACAGGGTTGTTCCCTGACACTTGCACTTCCACCTGGTGGTCTTGGCCTCGCCGGAAGAGCTCTGGATTGACTGAAAAAGGCTCAGTTTCAGGCCTTCAGGACCAGCCGAGCCGACTGGAGCAGTGAGGGGAGGTTTCGGCCAAACTCCGATTCGCCGGTGCTCCGCCGTCTAGGGCAGCGCCGGACACTTAGGTGGGAACCTCATACCCTCTCTCTAACTTTTCCTCTTTGGTTTTGCCCGTTTCTCTCTCCTCTCTTTCTCTAGCTTTTCGTCAAACAGCTCTTCTTCAATGTTCAGTTTTTTTCTTGGTTTTTGTTGATAAAAAATCCCGCCCAAATTCGGTTAGAACCGATTTCCGATCGGTTAGATCGATTCACTGGTGCCAGCTGGAGATTCTTCAGCTGGCCCAGTCGATTAAAACGTGCTAATTTGATCGAGGGAGGTTGGCAAAGTCTTGGGCGCGAACTGTTTTTCTTGGGTTTTATTGCATTCTGGTGAGTTGGGCGAAGAAGACGGGTCTTTGGGTCTGGTCGGGTCGACCCGGCAAGCCCGGTTTTGATTAAAAACTAAAATTGAGCTTAATTTCGACTGATTTTTTCAAATTAAATCCCGAAATTGAATTCCCCATCACATTTTGAACCTAAACATGTGATTTTCCCCAATTTTTGTTATAATTGTGTCCAAGATTTTCACATTTTTGTATTCGGGTTAATAGGGTTTTATTCAATTTGATGTCCTAATGACCTAATTAGGAAAAATTGATGCCAAAATTGAATTACCCACATCTGATTAACCCTAGAAATGATGGACTTATGGTTCGACAATTTCATATTGGGCACGATTCCCAATTTGGGTTCAAAATTCTTAATTTTCAATTAAATTTTGGAGATTTTTTATTTTTATGTCAAATTGTGCAATTGGACTGACCATTATGTAATTCAAGGTCCCAGAATCATTTGTTGTGAAGACACTATGACTTAAAAATGACTAGAAAATATTTAATTGCATTTTTTGTTCAATTCGGGTTTAATTTTGCCCAATTTTGGGAAAAACATATACCCGATTGACATTTTTCAAAATTGATGATGTATTCATGAAATTGGATTTAAAATAAGACTAATGACTATTTTTATGGATTTTTCTGATTCCATTTGCTATTTTTTTTTATTTTCTCACTTATTTTGACTAAAAGAAATTAAGGAAAAATGCAGGAAAATGCTAAAAAATTTATTTTTGGTTTAGAAATAGGTTTCTAGGCTTGGCCAAGATTCCTAATCCTAATTTTGAGATTTTTGAAAATGAGCTAAAAATCAGGTGTCGACAGCTTTCTTGATTACAACCAAACAGATCGGGGTTAGACCTAGGACCTCTATCTACGAGGACAACCTCAAAAGGTGCTCCCCCTTAAAACAGCCAGTTCCCAAGGAACGTAATGCATACTCATACCTGAGCACCTAAAAAATGGTTAACAACAACGAATGAGGTAAATCTCAGTAAGTTAACGACCTAAGTCTCGGTTAGGAAGTCAACTCGCCTCGGGCGAATCTAAACATGCATCAAATTATCAATGGCAGATCCATAGCAAAGCTACCCTTGCTTTGCTTTAACTATACACACGAGCAGGCTACCCAGCCCAGCATAAGCAAACGTGTCATTAAACAATCGCAGGCATTCTTACCTTGCCTTGGCATACATGCCCTACATGTTATGAACCATCATGTGCAATCATAATGCAACAAGCATATAATACAATCAGAACATGCAGCAGCTTTCACATGCACAAAGCATCCACACGAGTCCCGATTATAAGGTGAAACCGTTTTGGCCTGTCCCATACCATGCCTCACAATTTCATTCCATAATCAGGCGCATTGCATCCACACTCTTTCACGCATGTTCCGATTACTACAACCTTACAGGGCCATGGCACAACCCGCATTATTCGTATTGTTTGGCGGTCTTCCGGCATAACCGAGCATCTATCACGATCGCTCAGGGCACGCCCGTCCTCGCACGGGGGTCTTCCGGCTTAACTGGGTATTTATCACGACCACTCAAGGCATGGCCGAAATCCATCGGGGGTCTCATCACGGCAATTCAAGGCACGCCCGCAATCAAGCGGGGGTTTCATCACGACCATTCAAGGCACGCCCGTACCCATACGAGGGTAACGGATTCTCATTATGTGATCACACAAGCACCTCAACCACTCGAGCTAATTTCATTTTTCCTCATTTAACCAATGCAGACATGATTGTGCTCACATATCAAAATACTGTAACTTTCATGTCTAAAAATGCAATAATAAATTCACACGTGATCATATATACATAATTAAATCGTCAAACTTTGCATGCTTCCCTTTTTAAACATCCTTGCCCTATTTAACTCATAAAACCGGATATATAAACTCGACACCTCAGGGTTTACTATTTATATGTCCACAAAAACCCTTTTAAAAATTAAATAACAAGGTCTCACATAAGGCAATTATTTGTCAGGGCAAAGCAGGTATTAAACAGCATAAAACAAACATAACTCAACACTTAACTCAAGCAGAAAATACCTATATAAAATCCACTTATCGTCCTAATTGCGATAACTTATCATCTTATTAATGATAGCTTATCACCCCTTGGTGATAGCTTATCATTAAATTAATCGATAGCTTATCACCTAATTGGTGATAGCTTATTACTCAAATACCAATAGCTTATCATCCCTTTGACGATAGCTTATCATCCTTTTGTCGATAGCTTATCGTCATTTTCCTCGATAGCTTATCACTCCTTTGGTGATAGCTTATCACCAAACCCACGATAGCTTATTACCCTTTTGGTGATAGCTTATTACATTTTCTCGATAACCTATCAAGTCCACTTATCACCAATCTTGATAGCTTATCACTTCCGCCTATCACTTATCGCAATAGCTTATCAACTAATCCCTCGTTAATTAGCACTAAGCATAATTAACTTAGTCTAATCTAACCCTAAGCAATTTTAACATACTAATCAAGGGATTAGAGTATTAACTCACCCGGAAACGATTCCGACAACACGGGCGTGATGGCGGGGGTAAGGGATACGCATGGCTCGTTTCGGAACGACACAGGGTGGCGGCACGGAAATGGGTCTTGCGACAACGGCGGACGGTTTACGGCTCACGGCTCGCGATTCACAGTGGCGAATGGTGATAGGGCAACACGGATGACGCATGACGCGGCACGGCGACTACGGAATCACGGTGACGTGGAGGTGAGGCGGCGCAGTGGTGGACGGTGATGGTGGTGGTGGTTCGGTGAGAGGAAGAAGAGAGGGGGAGATGAGAGATGAAAGAGGGAAAAGAGAGAGAGAAAACGTGAGGAGAGGGGGAGAATGAACGTGAGAGCGAGAGAGAGAAGACCAACTTAGCTTCCCCTTCAAGCTTTTCCTCCTTCAATCTCAACCTAGCAAAATGCTTAGCCACGGTTGCTCCTCACGAAAATATCTCTTTAAACGAGCCTTGAATTGGGCTTGGTTTAATGGGCTTGACGAGCTTCAATTTGGGCTTAATGGGCTTGGGCCAACAAACTTGGTCTTGGGCTTGAACGGGCCCAATTGAAAGAGAAATGGGCTTGAAAAGGTTAATGGGCTTGAAAGGCTTAATGGGCCTTCTTTGGGCCCATTGGGCTTTGGCCTTGGGCATGAGGCCCATCTCGGCCCACTTGTGGGCTTCCATTCTTGGCCCAATAATTCTTTTGTCCAAAGTTTCGAGGCCTAAAACTATTCCCGGGGTCTACCTCGACTAACTCAGAAAGGAAAGTCTCTAAACTATCATTAATCGAAAACCTATAACCAGACCAAGGCTCGTGGCTAAACTTCAATGGAAAGTGCTCCTAATACGGTCTATTCGAGTTAGGCGGCCTTTTGGGTGTCACTAGCATGACTTATGGTTGATTCGTCAATCAATCCATATTCGAGTCTCATCAATCAATGGATCATTCTCGATTGTCATGTAATCGTGTGGAATTGACTTATTTACCCAGGGCACGTGGTCTTGTGAAATTAGCTTAGGATCGTTCGGGTTTAGTATAATGATCGTGCAAAATCACCCGCAATCCGACTATATATACTTCCGTCGAATCGATTCCTAACCTTTCACTGATTGACCCATGAAGTCATAAGATCGTTTCGCATCAATCCTTATGGTCGAGCTATTTTCCATGATCAAGTACTCTAGTCCAGCGCGTTTCCCGACCCTTAATTGCCCTTCCTAATCGAATAGTTGATCCATGTACAATTCGTGAATCAACTCATGGACTAATCCTGTTGTTAGTGCATTAACAGTTTAAGCCACTTCTCTTGCCGAAATATGGTCCGAATCGAGGATGCCACAGAACAAGATCAGGTCATTGGTGATGTTAGGATAACGGATCATTGATTATGACTATTGTCTCACTATTATAGCCATTGTCGATTGGGCATACACAGCAGAAGATTTCGAAAATAAAAATAGGCTGTCTAACAATATGCCAAAGTCATAGCTATAGAACAGCAGCAGAAGCTATTTCATGAAGTCAGCAAATGTTCGGGAAAAGGCTATATGGGCAGTTGGTTCCTCGAACAGTAGCACTAATTGACCCTAACGGTTATCCGGCTTCTCCAAGACATCCCCAATGGTTATATTGAAGCTGCCTATAAAAGAGAAGATCTTCGAAGCCAAAAAGAAAGAGAGAAAAATACGCACTCATACAAAATCTAGAAATTAGCAACTTGCTGTGTTCTTACTAAAAAGTTCTCACTTGTCTGTAATACTCGCTGTCTTGTAATTGTGTTAAAAGATCAAGTGTACCAAGTGATAGAAGCACCTAATCCCTGATAGTGTGATCTATCATCTGATAGGATTGGTATTTGCTGAGTGTAACTTGTTTAGCTGATTATTAGTGTATTCAAACCTGACTTGTGGCTGTAAGTGGTGAGAGTGGGCGTAGGCTTGGGAATAAAGCCGAACTACTATATATCTTTGTATGTTGCTATTTATCTTCCTGTTAATCTTTTTAAGCATACAATCAGATCACCGTTTCTCACACATTTGGTTAAATCCAATACTTACTTGGCACCTACTATTTTCCGCAAAAGTTTGAAAAACCTTTGAATCAACCTATTCACCCCCCTCTAAGTTGTATTGTTAGCCCCAACAATTGGTACGAGAGCCATGTTGCTCATTTTTAGAAATGTATTTCGTCTTAATACAAAGATCTTCTCTTATGACTAACTTTGGTGGTTTTCTTATTAATGATGCTCTACTTTGATGGAAGCAATTACAACTATTGGAAGAATAGAATGCAAGCTTATCTTGAGGCAATACACCTCGAAATGTGGGTTATAATCTCACATGACATGGATGTACCTGCCCTAGCTCTTATTCCAGGCCCTGCTCAATGAGATGGACAAGAAGCTCAGGCAGAAGATGCTGCTGCCATTGCTACTATTGCAGCTAATATAGAAGAAGCTCGAAGAAGAAGTGCTACTCATAATGCCAAAGCTAGATATCTTTTATACTGTTCTTTGTCTGTAACTGATATAACCGAATTTCCACTTGTGTCACAACTAAAGACATCTGGGATCATCGAGAGCTAACATTCGAGGGAATTGACATAGTGAAGGAGACAAAGCTGAACATCCTCCTTGCGCAGTATGAGCTCTTCAAGATGAAATAAGAAGAAACAGTAGTACAAATGGTCAACAGGTTCACGGAAATAGTAAATGGTTTGGAAAACCAAGGAAAACTATTCACTGATGGAGAAAAGGTGAACAAGCTGTTGAGAGCATTACCAAAGGAATGGAACAATGTGAAGACCTCAGTACGAGAAACAATAAGGATTCAACCAATCACATTGGAAGAGCTGATTGGAACGTTTACGTCCTATGAAGTAGAATAACAAATTAAAGAAGGTAGCTCAATAGGTAAGAAAGCTATAGCATTTAAAGCTAACAATAATGATACATGTGATCAAATGTCATCAGAAGATGAAGGTGATGACGAAGACATTGCACTGTTCACTCGAAGATTCAATAGCCTCATGAGAAAAAGAGGAAACTTCAAAGGCTAACAACAAATAAAGTTCCCTAAGGAAAGGAAGTGTTACAAAATCAAAGAAGAATTCAAAGGTAAGGATCTTGTCTGTTATGAGTGCAAGAAGTCAGGTCACATAAAGCCAGATTGTCCATTGCTCAAGAAAAGGAAAGGAAAATACGAAAAGAAGAAGAGAGTTTTAAAAGCCAAAACATAGAGTGAATTCGAATGTGAATCCAGCGACGAAGAAGAAGCAAATCCTTTGCCTAATGACTGACTCCAATCATGAAGAAGAAAATGAGGTAAGTAAACCTGAACTGTCTTATGAAAAAATTCAAGATTTTTGAAGAACACAAAAAGGCTTTAAAAAGGTCTTTCTTGAAAAAGGAAGTTTCTAATCTTACCTATGAAAAACTTGCTTACAAGACTGCTTTTGACAACTTGAAAAAGGATTATGATCTTCGAGAAATGGAAGTTAAACTTTCTCAAGTTGAAAACAGTTCTTTTAAGGAAGAAATTTCAAAAATCAGCACTAAGTTTTCTTTTTTGTTCAAAAACCTTGAAGTACATTCTCTCAATTCAGATTCCTCACTATAACAAATGTGGTGTAGGACACTAAGAAAATGATAATGAGAAGAATCTATTTCCCAAAGTCAAAGAAAGATGGGTTAATACCGCGAAAAACCCCAAACTGGTACGTTTGTGACAATTTTATCCCAAACTAATATTTTAACCACCAAAAACCCCAAACTGATATACCTGTGACAAATTTATCCTTAGTTTATTTCCGTTAAATTTTACAGTCAAATTGCTTTGTTACATGACACGTGGCAATTAACATATGTAACCATTTTATGATTTACCCTTCGTTTGTCATAGGTGTACTTATTTATAAGTTTTTGTGGTATTAATTCGATTTAATGGAAACTAATGGAGGGTAAATTTGTCACAAATGTATCAGTTCGGGGTTTTTGATGGTCCAAAAATTAGTTTGGGGTAAAATTGTCACATGTGTACCAGTTAGGGGTTTTCATGGTATTTACCCAAGAAAGATTAGCACATAGACCTCCTGCACGTCTTTATAAGAGTCATTATGCAAAACACTTCACAAAATCTTCTGGCAAACAATTTCCTGATTGCTCAATCTACAATGATTATGGTCATTACAAACTAGAATGTCCAGATAAGTAGATGAAGCTAAAAAAAATTCATTGGAGATTTGATGCGGTTTCCAAATCTAACACGAAAGGACCTGAGTTTAAGTGAGTACCAAAGAAAAGATGAGAATCTCTCTTGATGCAGGTAATTTTGAAGAAAAACAAATGGTATCTAGACAGTGGCTGCTCGCGACACATGACTTGAGACAACTCCAAATTTGTGAATCTCATCACCATAGATGGAGGCACTGTCACCTTTGGAGGAAAAGACAAAGGAAGGATTATCGGTAAAGGAAACATTAGATTGGGAAATCTGATCATTGAAGATATTTCACTAGTCAAAGGACTGAATCATAATCTCATAAGTATAAGTCAACTTTGTGACAAAGGATACAAAATCAGTTTTGAGGAAGGTAAGTGTACTAACTTAAGCCAAGACAAATCCCAATCATTCACAAGTAAAAGGTATGGTAAAATCTACTTGCTAATTGTGAATTTTGATGATACTCAATGTCTAATGTCTATAAAGGATGAATGTGATCTCTAGCACAAGAAGTTAGGTCACATTAATGCAAAGCAAATAGCAAAGATCTCATCAAAAGATCTTGTCCGTGGTTTTCCAAAGATCAACTTCAGCAAGTGTGACTCGTGCAATGCATGTACTCTGGGAAAACAGGTCAGGTCATCATTTAAATCAAGTGTTAATATCACGAAAAATCCCAAACTAGTACAACTCTGACAATTTTACCCAAACTAATTTTTTTATCACAAAAAACCCAAAAATGGTACACCTGTTACAATTTTACCCCAAATAAGTATTTTGACCATTAAAAATGCCAAACCGGTACATTTTTAACAAATTTACCCTTCGTAAGTTTCCGTTAAATTAGATTTATACTACAAAAAATCACAAATTGGTACATCTGTAACAAACGGAAGGTAAAACATAAAATTAGCATATCAGACAACTGCTGTGTGTCATTTAACAAAGCAATTTGATAGTAAAATTTAACGGAAATAAACTGAAGGTAAATTTATCACAAGTGTACCAGTTTGGGGATTTTGGTAATCAAAAAATTAGTTTGGGATAAATTATCACAGGTGTATCAGTTTGAGGTTTTTCATGGTATTAACCATAGAAATAAGTACAATTGCTACTAATAGATCTTTACAACTCTTGCACATGGACCTGTTTGGACCAACAAGGACGATCGGTCTAAGAGGAAGAAGGTACAATCTGGTGATTGTTGATGCCTACTCACGATTCACCTGGGTAATGTTCCTATCTCATTAGCATAAAGCATTTCGTTCATTTAAAAAATTTGCTCGAAAGATCTAGAACGAGAAAGGATACAGCATCACAACAATCAGGACAGACCATGGAGGAAAATTCGAGAATCAAATGTTAATGGAACACTTTTCCACGGCCTACACTCCTCAAAAAAATGGTGTTGTTGAAAGAAGAAATCGTTCATTATAAGAGATAGCCAGAACCATGATGATTGAAAGCAGTACTCCTACATATTTCTAGGCAGAAGCTGTTGTTACTGCTTGCTACACCCTAAATAGAGTACTATTGAGACCACTAATGGAAAAGACTCCCCACGAAGTTTTCAAAGGAAGAAAACCCAGTATATCATATTTCCATGTGTTTAAATGCAAATGTTTCATTCTCAAAAATAAAAATGACAACATCGGGAAATTTGATGCTCGAGCAAGTGAAGGTATTTTCCTTGGATACTCAACTACCAATAAAGCTTATTGTATGTTCGACAAAGATTTACAAGTAGTAGAAGAATCCAAAAATGTGAAATTCAAAGATGACCAATAGGGGATACAAACAAATGATTGCGAGGAAATCATGCTTATCCCCACTCCTACCAAACAGAAACAACAGCACTCAAATGTTGATGTCCCTCAGTAGAAAACAATTACTAAAGACTAGAGATCTGAGACGGAGCATCTAAAGGAACAAATCATTGGGAGTATAACTAAAGGTATCAAGGCCAGATCTTCACTCAAAAATCTAATGAACTCATTGGTTCTCATATCTCAACAAGAACCCAAAGGAATCAAAGAAGCTATTTCTGACAAAAGCTAGATTGAGGCCATGCAAGAAGAGTTGCAACAATTCAAAATCAATGAGGTTTGGGAGTTAGTACAAAGACCATCAGACCATCTAGTAATTGGAACCAAATGGGTATTTCGAAACAAACTTGTTTGACAAAGGTAATGTAATTCGCAATAAAGTAAGATTAGTTGCGAAAGGTTACTCACAGGAAAAAGATTTTGATTTCAATGAAACTTATGCTCCTGTTGCTAAACTAAAAGCTATACGACTACTACTAGCTTATGCCTGCTTCTACAATCTTCAACTATATCAAATGGATGTGAAAAGTACTTTTCTAAATGGTTACATTAAAGAAAAAGAATTTGTTGAGCAACCTCTAGGTTTCAAAGATTCAAGCAGACCTCAAGATGCCTACTGGTTAAAGAAGGCCCTATATTGACTCAAACAAGCACCAAGAGCTTGGTATGAAAGATCAAGTGCATTCCTGGAGGAACCTGATTTCAAGAAAGGCAAGGTAGATACCACCTTATTCATCAAAAAGGAGGGTAAAGATCTGTTTATCATTCAAATATATGTTGATGACAATATTTGGCTATACTAATGAGGATCTATACAAGGATTTTGCAAACATTATGAAAAATGAGTTCGAGATGAGCTTAATTGGGTCACTCAATTTCTTTCTCGGTCTTCAAATCAAGCAAACAAAAGATGGCACTTTTATTCATCAAGAAAAGTATGCCAAGGAAATTGTAAAGAAATTCAGATTAGAAGGAAGCAAAAAGGTAGAAACATCAATGTCTTTCACTATCAAGCTGGACAAGGATGAAAAAGGTAAATCTGTTGACTCCAAGCTATATAGAAGCATGATTGGTTCACTGTTATACTTAACAGCATCTAGACCTGATAAATTATTTGGAACATGCCTATGTGCACGTTTTCAGTCTGATCCGAAAGAATCTCATTTATCAGTTGTAAAACGTATCATTCGATATATTGGCTCATATCCAAAATTAGGTATCTGGTATCCCAAAAATTCAGACTTCACTCTACTTGGATACTCGGATGCTGACTATGTAGGATGCAAGGTTGATAGAAAGTGTACATCTAGCACTTGTCAATTATTAGGAAATATGATGATCTCTTGGTTATCAAAGAAGCAAAACTCAATTGCTCTTTCAATCATTGAAGCTGAGCACATAGCACTAGGCAGTTGCTATGTTCAACTTATTTGGATGAATCAACAACTACGTGATTTCGAGAAAGAGAATTCAAATATTCCAGTATTATGTGATAACACAAGTGCTATTAACTTGATGAATAATCCTATATTACACTCACGAGCCAAGCATATTGAAGTAAGACATCACTTCATCAGGGATCTTGTAAACAATGGAGATATTTCCATTCAATTTGTTGATTCGAAACATCAGCTGGCGGACAAGACTTCTAATTTATCAAAGGATAGTTGGGATTATGCAACCCATTCGATTAATGACGTCCAGCTAATCTTTATTATTCACAAGAAATGTCAATATTCTGAATAAAAATTGGCAAAATCAAGGATATCATGTATGTATCTCAAAATCAAATTTTATTACCGTTACAATACTGATCTTATCATTTTAGACCGTTCTGACGTAAGAGATCCTCCAACATATTGTTTTATTACTGTTACTATTGCTATTTTCTCTTATTCTGTTTATTCAAGATTTTTTTTCGAAATTGCTTGGAATAAATAAGGAAGTTACCGTTATTACAGCTAGCCTTTTGAACGTGGCCAAACTGCTCCTATTTATAAGGAGGTAGTGCACACGTCGTTCTTCTCACGAAAACTGCTAGCAGTAACCGCTCCTGCTCCTTTACATTCAACACCATTCACATCTTCCACTCTCATACTCTAAAATAGCTCCTAAATCCTGAAAAGCCATTGGAACTAGAAAATCCACTCACACTAGCAATATGCTGGCCAAAGTATCCAAAGAAGGATCTTCACACAATGACCTTATTGATCAACCTGAAGAATCCACTGAGGTTACACAAAGCCAAAGTGTTCATGGTTCTCACTAAGCCGGCGAACATGGTGAATCGGCAACTGCCAGCACGGCCCTTCCATCTTCAACCAATGGGGTAACACCTAGCGCAAAGACTCTTGAGTATCGACTCTGCCCTAGAAAGGAAATGGTCATAGCATCCGATTTTCCACTACTACAACTGGATGCATCATCACAATAAACCATCATTACCAGTCAAGGAACATCCTTTGAACAAATGTTTGACGCTTTCATAAAAGAAAAAGGCGACGTGCTCCTACCTGCTGATGCCCAAATCGCTAAAACACAAACACTAGCACTGCTTGCTGCACCTCCTGTTGGCGAGTCCTCCCGACCAGAAACGCAATCTCCATCTACGAAATCTTCTACAAATCGAGAAGAAGAAGATGTTCCCACAGAAAAGCCCAGTGAAGAAAATCCACAACCACCTTCTACTCCAACTTCAGACTAACTAGAGCAAAGCAAACCACGAACCGAGACAAAAGAAACATCCGGTGACAAGAAACGCGAAGATGATGATGACCGGATATTATAAAACTTTGAGCCAATTGAAAGCTTTTCTCTTGACCCCTCTTTTGATTCTGAACTGTTTTTTAGTTCAGAACACAAAGAAATTTATGAATCATTTGAAACACGCTGCCCCATTCCACATCGATTTGTCAACTTCGACTATTTTGATGCTCACGGTATTTTTCTCTCTACACTCTTTGAAGATCTCAAGCTAAAACTTTTTTGCACTATGAGAGATGAATTGCACCCCACTCTCGTCGCACTGTTTTATTCCAACCTTCATTTTCCAAATAGGGACTCTTTTATCTTCTCCTTTACAAAGAAAAATTACACTGTCACTCTGGATGAACTGGCTGAGATCATCAACACCGCGTACAATGTGTTTAAAAAGATTCCTACTGAGCCTGATGAGGCTTACAGTTTTGTTTTGGAGACTTCAAATTTTATTCAAGGTTTTAGAGAAATTGTCCCTTTGAGTCTTTTGCTTCTTAAAGCAAATTTCATTCAAAAGATTTTGACCCTTTGCCTTAACCCAAAATCTTCAACGAACGATGTATCTCGTTATGAAGCAAGAGTCATCTAGGCCATTCTCACCAAATTTGAGGATTTTTCCCTAGCATACATGATATTTATCCACATGTACCAAACTGCAAAGTGAAAAATCGGGAAGCTACCTTATGGCGCCCTCATCACTTGCATCTTCAGGCACAAAAATATTGATTTCTATGATGTAGCTCCTCGAAGCTTGCCCCGTGTGGAAATTGGGGAAAAGACCCTAGACAAAATGATGTTAAGAATGATGCCCGATGGATGGGTAAATCAGAAGGATGAAATAATCCTTATAGACCAAGGAGATGATGAAAAAGCAAGGAAGGTTCTTCAGGAAAATTTGGCTGCATAGGCTACATCAAGCAGTAAGAAGAAAGCAAAGGCATCTTTACCATGGCAGTCTACTTGTCCACCCAAACCCGAGAGATCTTCATCTCCAACGGAAACATCTGCTACTTCTGCTGTTGGACTTGCTATACTCTAGGCCAATGTTTAGGAGATCAAAAACACTCTAGCCTCTCTCTAAATATTTGGTGAAAATTGAATGAACCCTGCTAAGCCTTGATTGCTACAATCCTGTCCATCCTAATCCTGAAGATCTGGCACCTCAACCCTCTACCACCACCCAGCAAAGAAAACGCCCTCGCACCTATTTTCTTTTATATGCTCCTATTTTTCTTTTGCTGATATCTACTTTTGGTTCTCTGTTCCCCTTTTTTTTTCAGATCAATGCAAGTTATCTACTTCCTAGTTTATATTTCATTGCATTTATTCTTTTGCTAATAACAAAAACGGGGAGAGAACCTTGATGTGAAAAAAATGATGAGCTTATTTGCTCTTAATTTTTATATAGCACATCAAAACAGGGGAGCAACGAACTGCGTCAATAAACATTATTCTTAATTATCATGTTGTCTCTCAAAGCCTATTTTTTATGTTGTCTCCATATTGCTTTACTCGTCATTTCATCAAATCTAGAAGATTTGCATTATTCATTTCACACTACTAAAGATTGTCTAAGATGTAGACTCTAATATTTCTTGCAAATTCTATAGAGATAATTTGCAAATTGTACTTTCTCTGGAAAAATCATCATTTAGCAGATTCTACGATTATTTCAGTACATTTAAACCAACCTTTAAACCTTACATTTGCGGGATAGTTTTGTTATCATCAAAAAGGGGAAAATTGTTGGAGAAACATCTCTAAATGAATTTCAATGATACCTAATGTCACGCCCCGCACCCTACGAGCGCGCGATTATCCCGCGATGGTCGATCATTGAACGCGACGTCCCAGGACGCATCGCCGACCCAACCCAAACATCAGAGATTAGGCATGCGCGGAAGCAAATAGAAACACCCCGGACAATTAATAATGACAAGGGGTAACAATAGCACAAAACAATAACTGTAATTCCTACACTTGGCAAATACATACAATGCTCATCAAAAGGGACAATGGTTCGCGAACTTAACTCCTCTACAAAAGGGGAAACTCAAAATACGGGACACTCGACCCGTCCTCGATCTCCGAGATACCCTTGCAGCGTCTCCCATCACTCACGGTCGCGGATCTGAAATGGTTATATAATAACCGTGAGAACGAGTCTCAATAAGCAACCCCCTATACCCCACGTAGGCCAATGCGTACCCAAACAAGTCGTACATGCAAACTACCCCATAACATATAGAGTTCACATCATTATACTTACCTTGCCCTCGAATCATGAGCCAACCCTGCATATTAGTCCAAACATGACAATGCAAGAACAGTTCATCATCATATCACGATCACCCGGCACACGCAATCTCACTCGCATTTAACCAGCCCAGCCAAGCAACCACACGTTCAACTGGTCAATTAAATCACACGCTCAACCAGCCAAATCAGTCACACGCTCAACCAGCCAATTCAGTCACACGCTCAACCAGCCAATTCAATCACACTCAAATCACATGCGTGTCCGAACATCTTTCTCACAACTCGCGCCACTGCGCCTCAAATTCATTCTCACAGGCACACAAGCCTCACAATTCGATTAATTCCAATGGCCGCCGTCAACACGTCCCAAGCCATACCATTCAATCAATTCCAGTGGCCGCCGTCAACACGTCCCAAGCCACACTTTCCTTTCACGGACCGCCGTCAACACGTCCCAAGTCCGTAGCCCTCCGATCAATCCGGGCTCAAATTCCAATGACCGACGTAAACACGTCCCGGTCCAACACACCTTTAACGGGCCACCGTCAACACGTCTCAAGCCCGAATCCATTTGGCACATCGGCCATTCATGCCTTCACACGGACCGCCGTCAACACGTCCCAAGTCCGTAGCCCTCCGATCAATCCGGGCTTAAAATCGACAGGCAAGCACACGCCAATCAATTAAATCAATTTCACGCCAATTGCATCAAACAACCCATACTCACAACTCAGTCCAATTCACAATTCGCCACCTCAGTCCACAAACCCGACGTTCAAGTCGGCCACACACCATTACCCGAGTCAAGCATATCATTTAATCTAATTTAAATAGCGTAATTGTAACATAATATAATTAAATTAAAACACGCCCTAGCCGTTCTAAACCCGAGACAAGTCAATAAAGTACCCAAAATACTAGGTAGGGTTTAGGAAGTCACTTACTAGATTTTGGCCCGGGAAAAGTCGGCTCGGGCCTAAAATGGCCCGAGTGAACAAGTGTCTCACTCGGGCGGGCGAGGCGCGACGGGCGCGGGGCTCGGCCACGGCGCTCGGCCATGGGCACGCCACCGGCCACGGGCACAAGGCTCGGTCACGGGCTCGGCCATGGGCGCGGGCGCGGCAACGGGCGCGGCAGGGCGCGGCAGCGGCGAGGCACGGCACGGGCAATGGCTGGTCGGGCTGGTCGGGCCGGGCTTGCTTCGGCAGCTGGCGGTGGCGGCGACGCGGCGGCGAGCAGGGCGGCTCTCCGACGACCAGCTCGGAGGGAGAGAAGAGAGTCGGCCGGAGTGGGGTGGCGAGGGAGAGAGAGAGCTGGGGCGGTGAGGGCTCGGAGCCGGCGATGCTCGGGCGGCATGGCGGTGGTCGGTGGCAGAAGGGACGCCGGATGGTGGTGGACGAGGTAGCGACGGAGGCAGGCAGCGGCGAGCTGCTTCCCGACGACGATGGGAACGAAGGAAGAAGAAGAGGAAGGTGGCCGAGGCGGGTGGCGCGGCTGGGGGCGTTCGGCGGTGGCGGCGACGTAGACGCTCAGGCGTCGGGGCGATGCTGGGGAGCTGGCTGGACAGCGGCCGGGACTCGTCGAGCACGACGGCGAGCCGAGCTCGCGCGCTCGGGAGGGGAGGAAGGCAGCGTCAGGGCGGCTAGGCGGAGGTGGCGGTCGGATGGTGTGCGGTGGTGACGAGCGACGGAGGTCGGTCCGGCGAGCGGCGATTGGCGAGCTGGGTCGGCGCTGGGCGGAGCAGGGCCACACGCAGGCTCGTCGGGGGGAGAGGAAGAAAGAAGACTGAAGAAGAAGAGCAGAAGCGAAGAGAAGGAAGAAGAAAGAGAAGAAGAAGGAAGAGGAGAGAGAGAGAGAGAGAGGGTGTGTGTCAGGGGGTGGGTCTGCATGGGCGTGGGCTGAGGGGACGTTTGCCGGGGGAAGACGTGTGCGGCGGAGGGGAAAAGAGAGGGAGAAAGAAGGAGAGAGAGAGAGCGTGCGCGGCGGAGGAGAGAGGAGAGAGAAAGAGAGAGAAAAAGTTAATATTTATCCTCGAGCGCGAACCAACGGACACGGTTCAAACTAAATATCGATTTAACGGTCACGATTCAAATATTAAATGCGATCCGATGACCCAAATTCAAAACCGAAAGCGATTTACCGGTCCAAAATAAGCCTCGCATATAAAAAGGGACAAAGGCCGAATTAATTAAATCAAACTATAGCGAGGGGGTCTACTAGTCCAAATTCGCACCCGGTCAAAAACTCCCATTTTTCCATTATTCCTGACAATCTCAACGCTGGCTACGATAATATTGACACCGTCCAATTTATTTCGTCCTGAAACTCCCGAAAATCAACTGCCAAGTTCGAGGTCTAAATAACGGCCAAATTCGATCGAATGCGATTCTAGCGAAATCTCAAGATTTAAAAATAATAACCGGGAGTGATCAGTTCCCTGGCGAGATTTTTACTATAAGCGCACTGACGAAATACCCGTTTTATAAATCCCAAAAATGGGCCAAAATTCGGAATGTCACAACTCTTCCCCCCTTACAAAAATTTCGTCCTCGAAATTTACAATTCAACCCAACTATTCAAACAAATGAGGGTACTGGTGTCGCATCAACTCTTCACTTTCCCACATCGCATCTTTGGTTCCATGGTGTTCCCAAATCACCCTTACTGTTTCAATTGACTGCTGAACCAACTTGGGACCCGTGATGCTCCTCTCACCCACTCATCCCAACAAACCGGTGTTCTGCAAACCCTGCCATACCATGCCCCAAACGGTGCCATTCTAAAACTCTGCTGATAGCTATTGTTATAGGCAAACTCAACCAAGGGCAATTATTCTTTCCAACTTCCCCTAAAATCCAATGCACATGGTCGCAGCATATCTTCCAAAGTCTGAATCGTCCTCTCAGACTAGCCATTCGTCTGCGACTAATAGGCCGTGCTAAACTGTAACCTTGTTCCTAATGCCGTATGAAGACTTTTCCAATAAGCGGCAGTAAACTTAGGATCACTGTCTGAAGTGATCGTCACTAGTTCTCCATGGAGACGGACTATAGGTCGCACATACAAATCGGCATACCTTTCCAAGGCCAAATCCTTTCACACCGGTAGAAAATGTGCTGACTTTGTTAACCGATCCACTATCACCCAAATCAAATCATGGCCCCTCTGGCTCTTCGGTAATCCCATGATGAAGTCCATCGTGATGTGTTCCCATTTTCACTCGGGAATTTCCAATGGCTGCAATATTCCACCCGGCTTGCAATGTTGCGCCGTCACTTGTTGGCATGTTAAACACTTAGCCACATGCTTGGCCACATCCACTTTCATGCCATTCCACCAATAATGCTGCCGTAAATTCTGATACAATTTTTGTACTCCCCGGGTGAATACTGTACGTACTACGGTGTGCTTCAGACAAAATCTCTTCCTTCAGTTCTGTATCACTGGGTACACATAACCGTCCACGGAACTTTAGAATCCCATCCTCGGATATCTGAAAATCCGATTTCCTTTTTGTGGCATCCATACTCAAAATCTTCTGAATATCTGGGTCCGTCGATTGTAAAGCCTTAATCTTAGTCTGTATTTATGATTCAATCCTCAATGCTGCAAGTAGACTCGAGACATGACTCACTTCAAACTTAAATTCCAAATCTCGAACTCCCTCCAACAGAATCCACTTCTTGACCATCATATGCGCAATGCTTGATTTCCGGCTCAGTGCATCCGCTACCTTATTAGCTTTTCCAGGGTGATACATAATCTCGCAGTCGTAGTCCTTAAGGAGTTCCATCCAACGGCGCTGTCTCATGTTTAATTCCTTTTGGGAGAACAAGTACCTTAAACTTTGATGGTCCATATAAATCTGAAATTTCTCCCCACACAGGTAGTGTCTCCAAATCTTAAGAGCGAAAATAATCGCGGCTAACTCCAAGTCATGCATCGGATAATTCTGCTCATGTGGCCTTAATTGCCGCGATGCGTATGCCACTACTTTTCCGTATTGCATTAGCATGCATTCTAATCCTCTTAGCGACACATCACTGTAGATCTCATAATCTCCCGGTCCTGACGGGATTGTCAATACTGGCGCGGCTATCAACCTCTGCTTTAATCCCTGAAGACTCCTTTTGCACTTATCGTCCATTCACATTCCATTTCCTTCTTTAGCAAACGCGTCCACGGTATAGCTAACGCTAAAAACCTTTTTACGAAACGTCTGTAATAACCTACCAGACCCAAGAAACTCCGAACCTCGATTACCATTGTCAGTCTTGGCCAATTCATGACAGCTTCGATCTTTGTCGGGTCCACTGCAATTCCTTCCCCAGGTATCCTATGTCCTAAGAACGCCACCCGATGAAGCCAGAATTCGCACTTATTAAACTTAGCGTAGAGTGCGTGTTCCCTTGAGGTCCGTAGAACCTTTTTCCAAATGTAACTCACACTCGGCGGAACTCTTTGAGTATACCAAGATATCGTCTATGAATACGATTACAAACTGATCCAGAAATTCCTTAAATACTCGATTCATTAAATTCATAAACACAGCAAGGCGTTAGTCAATCCCAAATGGCATCACTGTAAACTCGTAGTGTCCATACCTCGTCCTAAATGCCGACTTCGGCACGTCCTCCTTCTTGATCCTCAATTGGTGATAGCCAGTCCTCAAATCAATCTTAGAAAATATTGATGTCCCTTATAACTGGTCGAACAGGGTCATTTACCCTTGGCAACAGGCGTTTATCCTTAATAGTCACCTGATTCAACTGTTTGTAGTCACTACATAACCTTAACGATCTGTCCTTCTTCATCACGAATAAAACTGGCGCTCCCCATGGAGACTTACACAGACGAATAAAACCTTCATCCAATAACTCCCGCATTTGGACTTTCGATTACTTCAATTCCGACAGTGACATCTTGTAGAGTACTCCCAAAGTCGGTTTTGTCCCTGGGGCCAACTCAACCACAACCTCGACTCTCCTATTAGGTGGCAATCCCGGCAA
This sequence comes from Syzygium oleosum, assembly GCF_021117445.2. Classification (NCBI taxonomy): domain Eukaryota; kingdom Viridiplantae; phylum Streptophyta; class Magnoliopsida; order Myrtales; family Myrtaceae; genus Syzygium; species Syzygium oleosum. The sequence goes on along the minus strand of NW_026607510.1, from coordinate 1,124,927 downwards.
TTTCCTAAGGAAAGACATCGAGAAGATTACACACCTCGGCTATGTCCCTTTAGCCTTGATTCCTCAACCAACTAATCAGCCACAATTTAATTATCTTTATACACCTCAAAGACAAGCTCAATCCATCCAATTTCAATCCCACAGTCTCCCAAAACAAATCACATCGGTTCTTTACAAAAATCTGAAATTTCCAAGCAATACTCATCCTTCCAAACCCGTCCAAGAATATCATCAGTAATCCATAAAATCCTTAAACCGATCACGCCTATTCACCATAAAATTGATTATAAGTCTTACATGACCACTCAAGCGATAACTTCAAAATCATCTCCTATTATACACAATACCATCTCATAACGCATCTAGACTTTCATGGCACATCCTTCACTTCCTTCTCAGCCACAACATACACTTTTCCTTACGTCCTTAGCCGATTCTGATAAATCTGCGAGGCAGTTCTCGCTTAATGTCCTACCTGCGATCGATGCGATTGCATTAGTGACCTACCCTGTCGATTTAACAATTTCTCACTTGGTGACCTTACTGTCTACATCCACAACATGCTCCACTTCTACCTTGGCAATGGCCATTTCTATGCCTCTTTCTATAAGACAGACATGCGGCGTTGGAGTAGTAATTCGGCTTTCCAAAGTTCTTTCTTACTAGAGGGACAAATCTCCAATTCTCTGTCATAGACTTCTTCCCAAGTTCCAATTGTCCCTAACCGGCACATACCACGATCCAGAAACGGCAGCCTTTTCACTCATATCCGTGTCAACCATCGAGCTCTCTCATACAACTCATCGTAATCCCTTAAGACTCAAAAGTACTAACTGATTGCGGAATTCCGGTTCCAATCCATCCCGAAACCTCCTTGTCATATCCACATGGTCCTTGACCATCCTTGGTGCGTACATAGGCAACCTTACAAACTCGATCTCGTACTGATCGACTGACATCCGATTTTAGCGAAGCCGGAAAAACTAGGTCATTTTCTGTCCTCGCGCACTCTCTCAATGTACTTCTCATTGAAGGCCTCAACAACGACACCCCAGTTTAGGATTATGCCCTTCGAACTATCCTACTTTGGGGGTTCTCTTACCAATCACTTGCATTTCCTTAGAATTGATATACAGCCAGGGTCACTTTCTCCTCACCAGTGCACCCGAATACCTCAAAAGCAATGTAGCCTCAGGGTCACATTTACCATCGAACTTCAGAGGTTTCAATTTCAAATATTTTCCAACCAGCTGACGCATCTATCTGATTGCATTAACTTGCCCTTGACCTTGATTCCCAACATTTCTATTATGCCCATGATTCCCGTTATTTCCATTGGCGGCGACAACAGCGGCCTCAGCATTAGTAGCAACAGTAGCGTTTCGCTCCTCAGTTTGCCTTCTCATTAAAATTCTAACTTCCTCGAGTGCCCTCAAAATCTCATCCCATCTGGGATCCTCTGCAACTCCAACTTGCGGACCTACACGACCTCAGCCTCGACCTCTACCTCGACTACTCAACCTCACAGGGTTCAAGGGTTCACAACACCCACTTACCTGCTATAATTCCCCTCGGGAATTAAAAACCTAGGCCAACTATACCAGTCCCAAGCCTTAGGCAGTGAATCACAACAATTCACTTAGTAGGCAGTCAATCACCCATGACACCAAATCACAACCACAATTCACAAAGCAGCCAGCAAGTCACCAACATCACTCGATCACAACAGGTATTGCGCACTTACCTCAAGTCCAGACGCATCTGCACTTCACACCTTATTGCATAAAAATCACTTAGCAAATCACAATCACACAGTCTGAGGTACGCATGGCACACAAATCTCCCTAACTGGCTACCCCAAAGTCATCGCTCCTTATCACTCCAGGCTTCGACCATCTTGGTTCGAGCTGACCTTGCTCTGATACCAAATCAACGGGGATGTCACGCCCCGCACCCTACGAGCGCGCGATTATCCCGCGATGGTCGATCATTGAACGCGACGTCCCAGGACGCATCGCCGACCCAACCCAAACATCAGAGATTAGGCATGCGCGGAAGCAAATAGAAACACCCCGGACAATTAATAATGACAAGGGGTAACAATAGCACAAAACAATAACTGTAATTCCTACACTTGGCAAATACATACAATGCTCATCAAAAGGGACAATGGTTCGCGAACTTAACTCCTCTACAAAAGGGGAAACTCAAAATACGGGACACTCGACCCGTCCTCGATCTCCGAGATACCCTTGCAGCGTCTCCCATCACTCACGGTCGCGGATCTGAAATGGTTATATAATAACCGTGAGAACGAGTCTCAATAAGCAACCCCCTATACCCCACGTAGGCCAATGCGTACCCAAACAAGTCGTACATGCAAACTACCCCATAACATATAGAGTTCACATCATTATACTTACCTTGCCCTCGAATCATGAGCCAACCCTGCATATTAGTCCAAACATGACAATGCAAGAACAGTTCATCATCATATCACGATCACCCGGCACACGCAATCTCACTCGCATTTAACCAGCCCAGCCAAGCAACCACACGTTCAACTGGTCAATTAAATCACACGCTCAACCACCAAATCGGCCACACGCTCAACCAGCCAATTCAGCCACACGCTCAACCAGCCAATTCAATCACACTCAAATCACATGCGTGTCCGAACATCTTTCTCACAACTCGCGCCATCGCGCCTCAAATTCATTCTCACAGGCACACAAGCCTCACAATTCGATTAATTCCAATGGCCGCCGTCAACACGTCCCAAGCCATACCATTCAATCAATTCCAGTGGCCGCCGTCAACACGTCCCAAGCCACACTTTCCTTTCACGGACCGCCGTCAACACGTCCCAAGTCCGTAGCCCTCCGATCAATCCGGGCTCAAATTCCAATGACCGACGTAAACACGTCCCGGTCCAACACACCTTTAACGGGCCACCGTCAACACGTCTCAAGCCCGAATCCATTTGGCACATCGGCCATTCATGCCTTCACACGGACCGCCGTCAACACGTCCCAAGTCCGTAGCCCTCCGATCAATCCGGGCTTAAAATCGACAGGCAAGCACACGCCAATCAATTAAATCAATTTCACGCCAATTGCATCAAACAACCCATACTCACAACTCAGTCAATTCACACCCGCCACCTCGGTCCACAAACCCGACGTTCAAGTCGGCCACACACCATTACCCGAGTCAAGCATATCATTTAATCTAATTTAAATAGCGTAATTGTAACATAATATAATTAAATTAAAACACGCCCTAGCCGTTCTAAACCCGAGACAAGTCAATAAAGTACCCAAAATACTAGGTAGGGTTTAGGAAGTCACTTACTAGATTTTGGCCCGGGAAAAGTCGGCTCGGGCCTAAAATGGCCCGAGTGAACAGTGTCTCACTCGGGGCGGGCGAGGGCGCGACGGGCGCGGGGCTCGGCCACGGCGCTCGGCCATGGGCACGACCTCGGCCACGGGCACAAGGCTCGGTCACGGGCTCGGCCATGGCGCGGGCGCGGGCAACGGGCGCGAGCAGGGCGCGGCGGCGAGGCGAGGGCACGGCACGGGCAATGGCCGGGTCGGCTGGTCGGGCCGGGCTTGCTTCTAGCGGTGGCGGTGGCGGCGACGGCGGCGAGCGGGCGGCTCTCAGACGACCAGCTCGGAGGGAGAGAAGAGAGTCGGCGGAGTGGGGTGGCGAGGAGAGAGAGAGGCCGGGCGGTGAGGGCTCGGAGCCGCGATGCTCGGGCGGCATGGCGGTGGTCGGTGGCGAAGGGACGCCGGGTGGTGGTGGACGAGGTAGCGACGGAGGCGAGGCGCGGCGAGGCCCTTCGGCGACGATGGGAACGAAGGAAGAAGAAGAGGAAGGTGGCCGAGGCGGGTGGCGCGGCTGGGGGCGTTCGGCGGCGGCGGCGACGTAGACGCTCAGGCGTCGGGGCGATCTTTGGGAGCTGGCCCAGGACAGCAGGCCGGGACTCGTCGAGCACGGCGAGCCAGAGCTCGCGCGCTCGGGAGGGGAGGAAGCGGCGTCGGGCGGCTAGGCGGAGGTGGCGGTCGGATGGTGTGCGGTGGTGACGAGCGACGGAGGTCAGTCCGGCGAGCGGCGAGTGGTTAGCTGGGTCGGCGCTGGGCGGAGCAGGGCCACACGCAGGCTCGTCGGGGGAGGAAGAAAGAAGACTGAAGAAGAAGAGCAGAAGCGAAGAGAAGGAAGAAGAAAGAGAAGAAGAAGGAAGAGGAGAGAGAGAGAGAGAGAGGGTGTGTGTCAGGGGGTGGGTCTGCATGGGCGTGGGCTGAGGGGACGTTTGCCTGGGGAAGACGTGTGCGGCCAGAGGGGGAAAAGAGAGGGAGAAAGAAGGAGAGAGAGAGAGCGTGCGCGGCGGAGGAGAGAGGAGAGAGAAAGAGAGAGAAAAAGTTAATATTTATCCTCGAGCGCGAACCAACGGACACGGTTCAAACTAAATATCGATTTAACGGTCACGATTCAAATATTAAATGCGATCCGATGACCCAAATTCAAAACCGAAAGCGATTTACCGGTCCAAAATAAGCCTCGCATATAAAAAGGGACAAAGGCCGAATTAATTAAATCAAACTATAGCGAGGGGGTCTACTAGTCCAAATTCGCACCCGGTCAAAAACTCCCATTTTTCCATTATTCCTGACAATCTCAACGCTGGCTACGATAATATTGACACCGTCCAATTTATTTCGTCCTGAAACTCCCGAAAATCAACTGCCAAGTTCGAGGTCTAAATAACGGCCAAATTCGATCGAATGCGATTCTAGCGAAATCTCAAGATTTAAAAATAATAACCGGGAGTGATCAGTTCCCGGGCGAGATTTTTACTATAAGCGCACTGACGAAATACCCGTTTTATAAATCCCAAAAATGGGCCAAAATTCGGAATGTCACAACTCTTCCCCCCTTACAAAAATTTCGTCCTCGAAATTTACAATTCAACCCAACTATTCAAACAAATGAGGGTACTGGTGTCGCATCAACTCTTCACTTTCCCACATCGCATCTTTGGTTCCATGGTGTTCCCAAATCACCCTTACTGTTTCAATTGACTGCTGAACCAACTTGGGACCCGTGATGCTCCTCTCACCCACTCATCCCAACAAACCGGTGTTCTGCAAACCCTGCCATACCATGCCCCAAACGGTGCCATTCTAAAACTCTGCTGATAGCTATTGTTATAGGCAAACTCAACCAAGGGCAATTATTCTTTCCAACTTCCCCTAAAATCCAATGCACATGGTCGCATATCTTCCAAAGTCCGAATCGTCCTCTCGGACTAGCCATTCGTCTGCGACTAATAGGCCGTGCTAAACTGTAACCTTGTTCCTAATGCCGTATGAAGACTTTTCCAATAAGCGGCAGTAAACTTAGGATCACCATGCGAAGTGATCGTCACTAGTTCTCCATGGAGACGGACTATAGGTCGCACATACAAATCGGCATACCTTTCCAAGGCCAAATCCTTTCACACCGGTAGAAAATGTGCTGACTTTGTTAACCGATCCACTATCACCCAAATCAAATCATGGCCCCTCTGGCTCTTCGGTAATCCCATGATGAAGTCCATCGTGATGTGTTCCCATTTTCACTCGGGAATTTCCAATGGCTGCAATATTCCACCCGGCTTGCAATGTTGCGCCGTCACTTGTTGGCATGTTAAACACTTAGCCACATGCTTGGCCACATCCACTTTCATGCCATTCCACCAATAATGCTGCCGTAAATTCTGATACAATTTTTGTACTCCCCGGGTGAATACTGTACGTACTACGGTGTGCTTCAGACAAAATCTCTTCCTTCAGTTCTGTATCACTGGGTACACATAACCGTCCACGGAACTTTAGAATCCCATCCTCGGATATCTGAAAATCCGATTTCCTTTTGTGGCATCCATACTCAAAATCTTCAAATATCCGGGTCCGTCGATTGTAAAGCCTTAATCTTAGTCTCGTATTTATGATTCAATCCTCAATGCTTGCAAGTAGACTCGAGACATGACTCACTTCAAACTTAAATTCCAAATCTCGAACTCCTCCAACAGAATCCACTTCTTGACCATCATATGCGCAATGCTTGATTTCCGGCTCAGTGCATCCGCTACCTTATTAGCTTTTCCAGGGTGATACATAATCTCGCAGTCGTAGTCCTTAAGGAGTTCCATCCAACGGCGCTGTCTCATGTTTAATTCCTTTTGGGAGAACAAGTACCTTAAACTTTGATGGTCCATATAAATCTGAAATTTCTCCCCACACAGGTAGTGTCTCCAAATCTTAAGAGCGAAAATAATCGCGGCTAACTCCAAGTCATGCATCGGATAATTCTGCTCATGTGGCCTTAATTGCCGCGATGCGTATGCCACTACTTTTCCGTATTGCATTAGCATGCATTCTAATCCTCTTAGCGACACATCACTGTAGATCTCATAATCTCCCGGTCCCGACGGGATTGTCAATACTTGGCGCGGCTATCAACCTCTCGCTTTAATCCCCGAAGACTCCTTTTGCACTTATCGTCCATTCACATTCCATTTCCTTCTTTAGCAAACGCGTCCACGGTATAGCTAACGCTAAAAACCTTTTTACGAAACGTCTGTAATAACCTACCAGACCCAAGAAACTCCGAACCTCGATTACCATTGTCAGTCTTGGCCAATTCATGACAGCTTCGATCTTTGTCGGGTCCACTGCAATTCCTTCCCCGGGTATCCTATGTCCTAAGAACGCCACCCGATGAAGCCAGAATTCGCACTTATTAAACTTAGCGTAGAGTGCGTGTTCCCTTGAGGTCCGTAGAACCTTTTTCCAAATGTAACTCACACTCGGCGGAACTCTTTGAGTATACCAAGATATCGTCTATGAATACGATTACAAACTGATCCAGAAATTCCTTAAATACTCGATTCATTAAATTCATAAACACAGCAAGGCGTTAGTCAATCCCAAATGGCATCACTGTAAACTCGTAGTGTCCATACCTCGTCCTAAATGCCGACTTCGGCACGTCCTCCTTCTTGATCCTCAATTGGTGATAGCCAGTCCTCAAATCAATCTTAGAAAATATTGATGTCCCTTATAACTGGTCGAACAGGTCATTTACCCTTGGCAACAGGCGTTTATCCTTAATAGTCACCTGATTCAACTGTTTGTAGTCACTACATAACCTTAACGATCTGTCCTTCTTCATCACGAATAAAACTGGCGCTCCCCATGGAGACTTACACAGACGAATAAAACCTTCATCCAATAACTCCCGCATTTGGACTTTCGATTACTTCAATTCCGACAGTGACATCTTGTAGAGTACTCCCAAAGTCGGTTTTGTCCCTGGGGCCAACTCAACCACAACCTCGACTCTCCTATTAGGTGGCAATCCCGGCAATTTCCTAAGGAAAGACATCGAGAAGATTACACACCTCGGCTATGTCCCTTTAGCCTTGATTCCTCAACCAACTAATCAGCCACAATTTAATTATCTTTATACACCTCAAAGACAAGCTCAATCCATCCAATTTCAATCCCACAGTCTCCCAAAACAAATCACATCGGTTCTTTACAAAAATCTGAAATTTCCAAGCAATACTCATCCTTCCAAACCCGTCCAAGAATATCATCAGTAATCCATAAAATCCTTAAACCGATCACGCCTATTCACCATAAAATTGATTATAAGTCTTACATGACCACTCAAGCGATAACTTCAAAATCATCTCCTATTATACACAATACCATCTCATAACGCATCTAGACTTTCATGGCACATCCTTCACTTCCTTCTCAGCCACAACATACACTTTTCCTTACGTCCTTAGCCGATTCTGATAAATCTGCGAGGCAGTTCTCGCTTAATGTCCTACCTGCGATCGATGCGATTGCATTAGTGACCTACCCTGTCGATTTAACAATTTCTCACTTGGTGACCTTACTGTCTACATCCACAACATGCTCCACTTCTACCTTGGCAATGGCCATTTCTATGCCTCTTTCTATAAGACAGACATGCGGCGTTGGAGTAGTAATTCGGCTTTCCAAAGTTCTTTCTTACTAGAGGGACAAATCTCCAATTCTCTGTCATAGACTTCTTCCCAAGTTCCAATTGTCCCTAACCGGCACATACCACGATCCAGAAACGGCAGCCTTTTCACTCATATCCGTGTCAACCATCGAGCTCTCTCATACAACTCATCGTAATCCCTTAAGACTCAAAAGTACTAACTGATTGCGGAATTCCGGTTCCAATCCATCCCGAAACCTCCTTGTCATATCCACATGGTCCTTGACCATCCTTGGTGCGTACATAGGCAACCTTACAAACTCGATCTCGTACTGATCGACTGACATCCGATTTTAGCGAAGCCGGAAAAACTAGGTCATTTTCTGTCCTCGCGCACTCTCTCAATGTACTTCTCATTGAAGGCCTCAACAACGACACCCCAGTTTAGGATTATGCCCTTCGAACTATCCTACTTTGGGGGTTCTCTTACCAATCACTTGCATTTCCTTAGAATTGATATACGCCAGGGGTCACTTTCTCTCACCAAGTGCACCCGAATACCTCAAAAGCAATGTAGCCTCGTGGTCACATTTACCATCGAACTTCGAGGTTTCAATTTCAAATATTTTCCAACCAGGTGACGCATCTATCTGATTGCATTAACTTGCCCTTGACCTTGATTCCCAACATTTCTATTATGCCCATGATTCCCGTTATTTCCATTGGCGGCGACAACAGCGGCCTCAGCATTAGTAGCAACAGTAGCGTTTCGCTCCTCAGTTTGCCTTCTCATTAAAATTCTAACTTCCTCGAGTGCCCTCAAAATCTCATCCCATCTGGGATCCTCTGCAACTCCAACTTGCGGACCTACACGACCTCAGCCTCGACCTCTACCTCGACTACTCAACCTCACAGGGTTCAAGGGTTCACAACACCCACTTACCTGCTATAATTCCCCTCGGGAATTAAAAACCTAGGCCAACTATACCAGTCCCAAGCCTTAGGCAGTGAATCACAACAATTCACTTAGTAGGCAGTCAATCACCCATGACACCAAATCACAACCACAATTCACAAAGCAGCCAGCAAGTCACCAACATCACTCGATCACAACAGGTATTGCGCACTTACCTCAAGTCCAGACGCATCTGCACTTCACACCTTATTGCATAAAAATCACTTAGCAAATCACAATCACACAGTCTGAGGTACGCATGGCACACAAATCTCCCTAACTGGCTACCCCAAAGTCATCGCTCCTTATCACTCCAGGCTTCGACCATCTTGGTTCGAGCTGACCTTGCTCTGATACCAAATCAACGGGGATGTCACGCCCCGCACCCTACGAGCGCGCGATTATCCCGCGATGGTCGATCATTGAACGCGACGTCCCAGGACGCATCGCCGACCCAACCCAAACATCAGAGATTAGGCATGCGCGGAAGCAAATAGAAACACCCCGGACAATTAATAATGACAAGGGGTAACAATAGCACAAAACAATAACTGTAATTCCTACACTTGGCAAATACATACAATGCTCATCAAAAGGGACAATGGTTCGCGAACTTAACTCCTCTACAAAAGGGGAAACTCAAAATACGGGACACTCGACCCGTCCTCGATCTCCGAGATACCCTTGCAGCGTCTCCCATCACTCACGGTCGCGGATCTGAAATGGTTATATAATAACCGTGAGAACGAGTCTCAATAAGCAACCCCCTATACCCCACGTAGGCCAATGCGTACCCAAACAAGTCGTACATGCAAACTACCCCATAACATATAGAGTTCACATCATTATACTTACCTTGCCCTCGAATCATGAGCCAACCCTGCATATTAGTCCAAACATGACAATGCAAGAACAGTTCATCATCATATCACGATCACCGAGCACACGCAATCTCACTCGCATTTAACCAGCCCAAGCAACAACCACACGTTCAACCGGTCAATTAAATCACACGCTCAACCGCCCAAATCGGTCCACACGCTCAACCAGCCAATTCAGTCACACGCTCAACCACCAATTCAATCACACTCAAATCACATGCGTGTCCGAACATCTTTCTCACAACTCGCGCCACTGCGCCTCAAATTCATTCTCACAGGCACACAAGCCTCACAATTCGATTAATTCCAATGGCCGCCGTCAACACGTCCCAAGCCATACCATTCAATCAATTCCAGTGGCCGCCGTCAACACGTCCCAAGCCACACTTTCCTTTCACGGACCGCCGTCAACACGTCCCAAGTCCGTAGCCCTCCGATCAATCCGGGCTCAAATTCCAATGACCGACGTAAACACGTCCCGGTCCAACACACCTTTAACGGGCCACCGTCAACACGTCTCAAGCCCGAATCCATTTGGCACATCGGCCATTCATGCCTTCACACGGACCGCCGTCAACACGTCCCAAGTCCGTAGCCCTCCGATCAATCCGGGCTTAAAATCGACAGGCAAGCACACGCCAATCAATTAAATCAATTTCACGCCAATTGCATCAAACAACCCATACTCACAACTCAGTCCAATTCACAATTCGCCACCTCAGTCCACAAACCCGACGTTCAAGTCGGCCACACACCATTACCCGAGTCAAGCATATCATTTAATCTAATTTAAATAGCGTAATTGTAACATAATATAATTAAATTAAAACACGCCCTAGCCGTTCTAAACCCGAGACAAGTCAATAAAGTACCCAAAATACTAGGTAGGGTTTAGGAAGTCACTTACTAGATTTTGGCCCGGGAAAAGTCGGCTCGGGCCTAAAATGGCCCGAGTGAACAGTGTCTCACTCGGGGCGGGCGAGGGCGCGACGGGCGCGGGGCTCGGCCACGGCGCTCGGCCATGGGCACAGCCCTCGGCCACGGGCACAAGGCTCGGTCACGGGCTCGGCCATGGGCGCGGGCGCGGGCAACGGGCGCGAGCGAGGGCGCGGGCGGCGAGGGCACGGGCACGGGCAATGGCTGGTCGGCTGGTCGGCCGGGCTTGCTTCGGCAGCCGGCGGTGGCGGCGACGCGGCGGCGAGCAGGGCGGCTCTCCGACGACCAGCTCGGAGGGAGAGAAGAGAGTCGGCCGGAGTGGGGTGGCGAGGGAGAGAGAGAGCTGGGGCGGTGAGGGCTCGGAGCCGGCGATGCTCGGGCGGCATGGCGGTGGTCGGTGGCAGAAGGGACGCCGGGTGGTGGTGGACGAGGTAGCGACGGAGGCAGGCAGCGGCGAGCTGCTTCCCGACGACGATGGGAACGAAGGAAGAAGAAGAGGAAGGTGGCCGAGGCGGGTGGCGCGGCTGGGGGCGTTCGGCGGCGGCGGCGACGTAGACGCTCAGGCGTCGGGGCGATGCTGGGGAGCTGGCTGGACAGCGGCCGGGACTCGTCGAGCACGGCGGCGAGCCGAGCTCGCGCGCTCGGGAGGGGGAGGAAGGCAGCGTCGGGGCGGCTAGGCAGAGGTGGCGGTCGGATGGTGTGCGGTGGTGACGAGCGACGGAGGTCGGTCCGGCGAGCGGCGATTAGCGAGGCGGGTCGGCGCCGGCGGAGCGGGGCCACACGCAGGCTCGTCGGGGGAGGAAGAAAGAAGACTGAAGAAGAAGAGCAGAAGCGAAGAGAAGGAAGAAGAAAGAGAAGAAGAAGGAAGAGGAGAGAGAGAGAGAGAGAGGGTGTGTGTCAGGGGGTGGGTGCGCATGGGCGTGGGGCGAGGGACGTTTGCACTGGGGGAAGACGTGTGCGGCGGAGGGGGAAAAGAGAGGGAGAAAGAAGGAGAGAGAGAGAGGTGCGCGGCGGAGGAGAGAGGAGAGAGAAAGAGAGAGAAAAAGTTAATATTTATCCTCGAGCGCGAACCAACGGACACGGTTCAAACTAAATATCGATTTAACGGTCACGATTCAAATATTAAATGCGATCCGATGACCCAAATTCAAAACCGAAAGCGATTTACCGGTCCAAAATAAGCCTCGCATATAAAAAGGGACAAAGGCCGAATTAATTAAATCAAACTATAGCGAGGGGGTCTACTAGTCCAAATTCGCACCCGGTCAAAAACTCCCATTTTTCCATTATTCCTGACAATCTCAACGCTGGCTACGATAATATTGACACCGTCCAATTTATTTCGTCCTGAAACTCCCGAAAATCAACTGCCAAGTTCGAGGTCTAAATAACGGCCAAATTCGATCGAATGCGATTCTAGCGAAATCTCAAGATTTAAAAATAATAACCGGGAGTGATCAGTTCCCGGGCGAGATTTTTACTATAAGCGCACTGACGAAATACCCGTTTTATAAATCCCAAAAATGGGCCAAAATTCGGAATGTCACACCTAAACTATCCTTGGTGTAATATCTACATTGTTTAGTGCAGATATATCTAAAGGACTAAATGATATTCATGGTGTGATCCATTGCAAAGAAGATCATAAGATGTCCTTGAAGTTTTTCTGTAAATAGCACCAATAGACTTAAAAGATCAACTACGTGACGATGTTTCATTGAAGTTGAAGAATATTAGGTTATTGATGATGTTAGTGTCGCGACACGCTCTCGCGTGCTAAAATGGAGGTATTTTTCATAAACAGGTCTCTCCCAGACCATACCTCACGTGACAACAGGGTTTATTTGATCTAAATCTAAACTTGGAGTCGCCACTAGTCATTTATGGTAGGTTGACTAGAAACCTAATCGAGGTACGGGAGAAATACCACGATCCTACGAACTAAAGATTCTGGCTAAGGGACTTGGTTACGTTAACGATCTCAAATTGAGACCATTAATGCCCTTTCGGTACCTAAGAACGATATGGCATGTCTAACGTGTCACATGGATCCCTAAGGTCAATCCACTAATCTAATCATGGACAATCAATTAAGCACCCAAGAATTAAATGCGCAATCAATGGCAAATCAATCATAACAACCCTAATTTGGCCACTAAAAATGAAGATCAAGCAAAACATCCAAACCCTAACGAAGCCCTCGAGGCTTATTCATTTAATGATGTATTTTACGGTTTTAGTTTTTTTTTAGGGGTTTTCTAGAAATGCCATTTAGGCAGTTCCAAAAATTCAAATTCCACTTTCGGGGATTGGCCACAATGATTTTGGGTCATTTTGTGAATTTTTGGAATTTTCGATTTTTTTTTTCGGAAAAATTTTAAATCGAGAATTAATTTTTTATGATTTTCTAAAATATTTTATGAATTTTCCAATTTTTTTTTAAAAATTTTTTTATTTTGATTTTTCTGAAATTTTTTTATTTTTTATTTTTTATTTTCTGAATTTTTATGAATTTTCTGAATTTTTTTATGAACTTTTCTAAAATTCTCGAAATTTTAAATTTTCTTAAAAAATCTAATTTTTTTATGATTTTTTCTAATTTCTATAATTTTTTTTATTTTTCTGATTTTTTTATTTTTATTTGATTTTATGATTTTCCTAATTTTTATTTGATTTTTTAATTCCTGCCGGCGAATTGAACCGGACCAGACCGGTACAAACTGGTTCGGCGGAGACCGAACCGGCCGGCACCGGCTTCTGGCACCGGTCTTTCTCTCCGGCGGGCATGGCGCGCCAAAAACGGTGTCATTTGGCCTGATTTTTCTTCGGTATTTCGCCGAGCACATGGTGTGCATGATTTCCATTCTAAAGTTCTCAAGGCCGCGACTTTGGATCGAAATCCGACGACCTTCCGGTGGTGTTCCAGAGTCGATTTTTGGTTTTGGATAATCTCCATGTTACCAGCTATTGATCTAGCCTAACTGGAACTCCACCGGACCTCCGCCGGCCGGCGAGAACCGAGTTCAAAAACGCTAACCTAAACTAACTAAAATCAATATTTCCAGAACTTAGATCATCAATCTACGCCGCCCTAGCCGTCTATCTCGTTCAAAATAACATCAAGACATCAAACAAAGTAAGAGAAAGACTAACTTGTGTGACCTATGGTCACGGCGACGCTCCGGCGAGGCAAAAACGGCTCTGGAGAGGGGATTCTCATATGTGGCCGACTCGGTTTGATGCGTTTTCAGTCATTCAAATGCAATCAAACAAGCAAGACATGATCAGAAATGTGTTTTGAGCATCAAATGGCTAAAAATCATCAATGAAATCGCTTGATCAACATTATCAAACTCAAACACGTTTTCTGGAAAAAACCATAAAAACTGAGGTTTGAACGATTTTTACCTTATTCGGAAGTGGATCAAATGAGGCTCCCGAGTTGAATGATCGATTTGGACATCTTCCTTGACACTTCGGCTTTGCAACGGTGGCCTTGGATTCACCAGAGGTGCTCTGGAAACGCTAACCGAGACCGATTTTCAGGCCTTCGTGGTTGAGTCTCGTCACCGGCTCGCTGGACGTGGAGGATCACGATCGGAGCCGATTTGCCGGCGTTTTCTCGTCGGAGAAAACGCCGATTGCTCGGTCCTCAAACCCTCTACACGTCTCTCAAACTTTCTTTCTCTTTCTCGCTCTTTCTCTCTCTAGTCTCTCTCTGGAATTCTCTCAAGCGGGTTGTGTCAATGATAATGTTTTCCTCCTCCTTTTTTTCATCAAATTTTCCCCCCCAAAAGTGGTTATCACCGACTTGATTCGGTTGGGGATGATTACCTGATGCCAACTGGAGATTTTCCAACTGGCATCGTGATCAAACACGTGCCGTATTAGCTGGAATAAGTCAGTGAAACTCCGGGTTCGACTTGATCCTTTTCTGGGTTTAGTATGCTTTGGAATGAAACAGGTGAAGAAGATAACTGTTCGGGTCGGGTCGGGTCGACCCGCCCGACCCGGCAATTCCGATTTTGACCAAAGATGCAAATTAAGCCCGATTTTGATCGAATTTTAGAAATTTAACCTCAAAATTGAATTGCCCATTACATTTTGAACCTAAAAACATATTTTTCCCCAATTTTTGACATAACCATGTCCAAAATTTTCCAAATTTCATATCCGGGTTATTTGGATTTTGTTCGATTCGATGCCCTAATGACTAGATTAGGCCAAACCGATGCCAAAATTGAATTAACTAGGTTTGATTAACCCTACAAATGATGTTCTTATGTTACAACAATTTCGAATTGGACATGATTTGCAATTTTAGCTCAAAATTCTTAATTTTCAATTAATTTTCGGGGATTTTTTATTTTTTTGGAAAAATGTGCCATTGGACCGACCATTATGAAATTCAAGGCCCCAGGATCATTTGTTGTGAAAACACAATGACCTAAAAACGACTAGAAATGATCTAATTGAATTTTTGGCTCAATTTGGGTTTGATTTTGTCCAATTTTGGAAAAACGCATACCCAATTGACATTTTTCAAAATTGATGCTGTATTAATGAAATTGAATTTGAAAGAAGACTAATGACTATTTTTATGGAATTTTTGGATTCCATTTGCTATTTTTCTTGATTTTCTTCTTTGTTTTGATTAAAAGAAATTAAGGAAAAATTCAAGAAAATCCTAAATAATTTATTTTTGGTTTAGAACTAGGTTTCTAGGCTTGGCCAAGGTTCCTAATCTTATTTCTGAGATTTTTGAAAAATTTGACAAATGAGCTAAAAATTAGATGTCAACAACTGCCTCTCTTTGAGATTGAGCTCATTAGAGGTTAATCTCAAAGACAAGATGACGCATGAATTTTTATTCGACTCACTAAACAAGATAAGATGGAAATTTCACAACAATTGATTAGGGTTCTTGCTTTTTGAAATTCGTGGTCTAATCCAAAGATCCTCTTTTCGGAACACATTTTGAAAGGTTCTTAATGATTGAGGGAGAGAAACTTACTTGTTTGTGAGAGTTTCTTTGTTGCTCATCCAAGGGCATGAATTGGTGGTGGTGATGATTATGATGGTTATTCGGATTTCGTGGTTTAAGGACAAACTCACGAACCATGAACGCCTGAGGCTCCTCGCCTGAGGATTTGGAGACTTGCCAAGTGGTTCCTCACCCGTGGGATTTTGGAAATTGCCTAGGGACTCCTCGTCTGTAGGACTTTGGATTTTCCTAGTGGTTCCTCACCAATAGGACTTGAATTTTGCCTAGGGGCTCCTTGCTTGTAGGACTTTGGATTTGCCTAGTGGTTCCTCACCAGTAGGACTTTAAATTTGCCTAGGGGCTCCTCGCCTGTAGGACTTTGAATTTGCCTAGGGGCTCCTCACCTGTAGGACTTTGAATTTTCCTAGGGGCTCCTCGCCTGTAGGACTTGAATTTGCCTAGGGGCTCCTCGCCTATAGGACTTTGAATTTGCCTAGGGGCTCCTCACCTATAGAACTTGAATTTGCCTAGGGGTTCCTCGCCTGTAGGACTTTGAATTTGTTTAGGGGCTCCTCGCCCGTAGGACTTTGGATTTGCCTAGTGATTCCTCACCAGTAGGACTTTGAATTTGCCTAGGGGCTCCTCGCCTGTAGGACTTGAATTTGCCTAGGGGCTCCTCGCTTGTAGGACTTTTGTAATAGTTTTCTGAAGCTACGATTTGCGATCACTTATGGAGGGTCAATTCTCCGAGGCTACAAATCCTCAATCACTCAGAAGAACTATAACGAGGCCCAAAAAGTCATCTAAAGCTACAGGTTGCGAACACTCGGAGGGTGATAGCTCCGAATCTACAAACCTACGAACACTTGAGAAAACTGTAAAAATCACCATATTCAGAGCTGCAAAAATCGCAATCACTCATGAGAATCATCACTCAGAGGCTACGAAGTACAATTTGCTTTAGAATATCTGTTTTGCCTTGTGGCTCCTCGCTAGTAGGTCTTTGGATGAGGCCACGCTTTAGGCCAAAAAAGTTATCCAAGGCTACAGGTTGCGAACACTCGGAGAGTGATAACTCCGAAGCTACAGACCTGCGATCACTTGAGAAAACTGTAAAGATCACCATATTCAAAGCTGCAAAATCGCGATCACTCATGAGAATCATCACTCAGAGGCTACGAAGTGCAATTTGCTTTGGAATATCTGTTAAAAAAAATGTGATTTTAAGTATAATTTCATGAAACTTTGGTATGGTCTTTTAACTAACCAAAAACTATTTTGAAACGTGGTTTTTTAGATTACCACAATCTTTTTGAAAACTTGGTTTCTAGTTAACCAAAAACTTTTGAAACTCATTCTTCATGTCAATGCATTTTGACAATCAAATTTCCTTTTAAAGGAAGTATTTGAGCAAATAACTCGAAATCTTTCGAGAAATGTTTTAAACGATCATTTAGAAGACCTTCATTAGAAAGGATTTGTCTCGATATATGAATTTGGTCTTTTCTTCATCGATTGGAATGGGTATCATCTTAGAACCCTCAATTCATCTCTCTTAACCAATCCTTAGGTGTTCAGAGATGTTCGCAATGTATACAATCCGATTAATCTGATAAGGTCTTTCAAAGGACTGTAATGTCGGCTTGGTTAATGGTTATTCAAAGGATAGGCATTCTGTGGCCAAGAAAAGATCTTATCATCTTTCAACTCACTTCGGGTCTTCAAGTTAAGAACTTGAAGGATAAGATAAGACAATATTGCACACACTTCTTTAAGTGATGGCTTCTGTCATGAAATCAGATTTTCACTCTCAACATCCCAATCTAAAGAGTCTTTGGGGAGAGGTTGTAATGTTGGTATTGGGTAGGCTCAAAAGACTCAATTGTTTTTTAATTCAGGGTTTTTGTGAAACTGGTGATCTTCTTGGCATCACCACCCTTTTTCTTTGTCCACTGGGGATCTTTTCTTATCATGAACACAAGAGTCCCTTAAATTTTCATCGAGATCTTTTCAATCACTGATTTGTTGTGACTTTTGATTTTTCACAACTTTTGCTTTGCTTTTGGCTTGACTTTTGTCATTCTTTCTTTTGAATGTTTTTCTTTTCTTTTCTTTTCTTTTGCTCATTTTTCTAGGCATTGGCCTTGCTTTTATCAGGCACACTGCTTTTTCATGCCCCTGATTCTTTTGCCTTTGATCTCTCTTTTTGAGTTCTAAGGACTCTGTGTTATGCCTTTCGTTTCTTATTTATTCCAGGTGGATCATATGCTCATGCTCCAGTGCGAAGAGATGATCATCAATTTAGGGTTCTGAAATGAATATTCAGGCTCAATTGGGCTTTGTCAAAGGTAATGTGTTTGGGTATAAGAAATGAAGTGCTTTTCTTCCTCTTGGGATGTTTTGAGCTTCCATATGACTTCATATAAAGTTATCACAGAAAGATTAATGCAAGAATATGCAATAAAATCTTTCTTGATCCTATTCTTCATAGTTGTCAATCCACAAACCTCCTGATTTGCCCCAATGTGGAGTGGTTCTTAACAGGATTGTTTTGGGGAAACTTCTCCACTGTTTTGGCTCAAATTTGATTTGCAAGGGATAAACATGTGTTTGGGATAGTGAAATGATTGCCTTTCATCATTTCAATTCATGTAATCATTGCGATTATCCCTTATTTCCTTCGGATGAGTTTTTCTCACTCACTTCAACACTTTAACTTTGAGTGTATAAGGAACGTATTTGGATATGGCTTACCTTTCATCATTTGAAGGTCTTTCCATTTGATTTGATCCAAACTTTTTCTATGAAATTTTTCAAAGCCTTTTGTCAAATTATCCATTTTAGGGGATTTTGATGCTTATTGCATTTTCAAAAAAAGCGTGTTTCAAAATCTTTGATTGAAACATTTCTGAACTATTTTCCTTTGCTTAGCCTTAATGTCATTCCGCTTGGGAAAGAAAAGGTTTGATTTTTCTCTTGAAAAAACAAAGCAAGCTCTTTAGTACATGTCCTCACGATTTAGGGATACCTGTCTGATTGATTTATCAAGATCCCTCTTGTTTGCATGTTTTGGCTACACTGGGGATTCTTCTATTGTCACTCCCTTTTCCTTTGTTTCCCTAGGGATGATGAAAAGAAAAGCACATTAAAGGATATTAATGGAAAATAGAATTGGAAGTATACTTCCCTCTACTATTTGATAACTCCATTGGGAATTCTGAAATTGTCAACTGATTCGGATTCTTTTTGCTTTCTTCTGCAAAACAGATAAACATATTCATGAAATGCATGATATGCACATGTTCTAAAATGACTCGAATCCTTTCTTGAATGTTCGTCTTCATTTCATGGGTAGAAAATCTTGACAGCATCTGCATTTATAGGATAGGCCAGTTCTGTTCCTATCATATCTACAAGAATCAATGCTCCTCCAGGAAGAACCTTCTTGACAACATATGGACCCTCATAATTCGGAGTGAATTTGCCACGAGGATCTAAATTGTTGAAGATGACTTTCTTCACTACCAAATCCTCTGTTTTGAAATTCCTTGATTTCACCTTTCGATTAAAGGATTTAGCCACTTGTTTTTTTATAGGCTTATCCATGGCATATAGCTCTTAATCGTTTTTCATCGATCATGTTGAGCTGTTCATACCTTTGTTGAATCCACTCAGCTTCTAAAAGCTTTAACTGGGATAGTATCCTTAATGAAGGAATTTCTACTTCAATAGGTAGCACAGCTTCCATTCCGTAAACCAAGGAAAATGGGGTTACTCCAGTTGATGTTCGAATTAAAGTTTGGTATGTCATCAGAGCATATGGCAACCTTTCGTGCCAATCACGATAATTTTCGGCTGTCTTGGCCAGTATCTTCTTGATAATCTTATTTGCCGCTTCAACTGCTCCATTCATTTGTAGACGATATGGAGATGAGTTCAGACATCGAACATGGACATGTTCGAGTAAATCATCTACGATCCTGTTGTTTAGATTTGAGCCATTGTCCGTAATTATTGCTTCTGGAACTCCATACCTAGCAATGATATCCCGCCTGATGAATATTGCAACATTCTTGGCAGTAACATTTGTGTAGGAGTTTGCTTTAATCCATTTAGTGAAATAGTCGATAGCAACCAGGATGAACCGGTGCCCATTTGAGGCCTTGGGGTTGATTGGACCAATCATATCAATGCTCCACATTGAAAATGGCTATGGCTCGGACATTTGATGTAGCTCATTTGGCGGTGCATTGATTTTATCTCAATAAACCTGACATTGATGGCAACATCTCACATGTTGCATGCAATCTGATTCCATTGTCATCCAATAATATCCCAATCTCATAATCTTTCGAGCTAGAAGATGTCCATTCATGTGTGGTCCATATTCACCTTCGTGAATTTCTTTCATGATATGTTCAGCTTCTGTAGCATCCACACATCTTAATAGGGTTGAATCAAATGATTTCTTGTAAAGGGTTTGACCACTGAGAAAGAATTTGTTGGCTATCTTCCTTATAAACTTCCTGTCACCTGGTTGGCTTTCTTTAGGAAATTCTCCTGACTGAAGATGCTAGGTGTTACACAGATTAAGGCAATACACCCTCCATCATCAAATTTTGCTAGTGACTGAGAATGATCCAATCAAGTACCTTCTTGAGAAATCCTCCTTGGTCGGGAAATTAGCAAAGTAAAAAGTCTTATTATTTGAATTTGACATCAGAAGTTCATCCAAAAGTCAGTCAAAGGACAAGCAATAGCAGACATGTTGGCGGAAAATTCATAGAATATCGCCAATCCTGAAGAATAATTTGATGATCATATACTAACATTGGTCGACAATAAATGGACCATGTATTTTGATGGTGCAACCAACTTATCTGGATCAGGAACTGGGGCAGTATTGATCTCCCCAGAAGGCCAACACTATCCGGTATCTGCGAAACTAGTATTTTCATGCACCAATAATGTCGCTGAGTACGAAGCATGCATTCTCGACTTGCAATTAGCCCTCTCAATGAAAGTAAAGAGGTTGCAAGTATATGAAGATTCTATGCTCATCATATTGCAAATAACTGGTGAATGGCAAACTTGAGATGCCTGTTGACACCTGATTTTTAGCTCATTTTTTTTCATATTTTCAAAAATCTCAAAATTAGGACTAGGAATCTTGGCCAAGCCTAGAAACCTATTTCTAAACCAAAAATAATTTTTTAGCAATTTTCTGCATTTTTCCTTAATTTCTTTTAATCAAAATAAGTGAGAAAATCAAGAAAAATAATAAATGGAATCAGAAAATTCCATAAAAATAGTCATTAGTCTTATTTTAAATCCAATTTCATGAATACATCATCAATTTTAAAAAATCTCAATCGAGTATATGTTTTTCCCAAAATTGGGCAAAATTAAACCCAAATTGAACCAAAAATGCAATTAAATTTTTTCTAGTCATTTTTAAGTCATAGTGTCTTCACAACAAATGATTTTGGGACCTTGAAATACATAATGGTCCATCCAATTGCACAATTTGAAATAAAAATAAAAAATCCCCAAAATTCAATTGAAAATTAAGAATTTTGAACCCAAATTGGGAATCATGCCCAATATGAAATTGTCGAAATATGAGACCATCATTTCTAGGGATAATCAGATGTGGGTAATTCAATTTTGGCATCAATTTTTTCCTAATCAGGTCATTAGGACATCAAATTGAACAAAATCCTATTAACCCGAATACAAAAATATGAAAATCTCGAACACAATTATAACAAAAATTGGGAAAAATCATATATTTGGGTTCGGAATATGATAGGGGATTCAATTTCGGGGTTTAATTTGGAAAATTTGGTCAAAATTGAGTTTAATTTGCAAATTTAGATCAACCCGGGTCTGCCGAGTCGACCGGGTCGACTCCACTCGACCCGGGTTGTTCATCTTCTTCACTCGAGTCACATTAAGCCCAGAAAATGCCCGTTCGAACCCACACCTTTGCCAACTTATTTTGGTCAATCTAACATGTGTAAATTGGTTTTGCCAGCTGGAGAATCTCCGACTGGCATCAAAGATTCAATCTAACCGATTATAAGTCAGTTCTAACGATCTTTGGGCGGAAATTTTTTATCAACAAAAAGCTGAAAAAAACTGGAGGAGAGAGGAGAACATGCTCAACGAAATGCCAGAGAGAGAGAGGAGAGAGAAATAGGCGAAATCAAAGAGAAGGATCTAGAGAGGGAGGGTCGAGAGTCCCTTCACGAGTATTCGGTGCTGCCGTGGACGGCGGAGCACCGGCGAATCGTGGATTGGCCGTGATTCTCCCCTGGTTGTTTCAGTAGATAAACTGATCGCGAAGCCCTGAAAACAAGCTCCGTCCGACGAGCCGAGACCTACTCCGGTGAATTAGAAGCTACTAGGGTGAAGTTCAAGTGTCAAGGAACAACTATAGAGGCGCGGATCAGTTTGGAAATTCCTCTTGATCATCGGATGAAGAAGGTAAAGTTGGCTCATAGTCATTTTTTTCAAAATTTTCCAGAATTCGGTTTCAATTCCGATATGTATGTTTGTGTGATTTCCTCGGTGAATCTTGGCATTTTGATGTTTAGAACTAGTTTCTAATCATTTTTGGTGTTGTTTGATTGCATTTTGAGCATTAAAATGCATAAACCGAGTTGGCCACCCCCAGGAACCATCTCGCCGGAGCTCGAATGACATTGCCGGAGCATCACCGTGGCCATAGGCCTGTCAAGTTAGCTTCCTTCAACTTTGTTTGATGCTTTGTTAGTGTTTAGAATCGAGTTAGATGGCTAAGGCGTTCTATATTGCAACTTGAAGGTTCGGCTAGTAAGTTTAGAACAAATTGCAAATAAGGTTTTTCTGACTAGTTGTTCGCCGGCCGGCGAAGGTCCGATGGTTATTCAGCTAGTCTAATTTGGTAGAGGTTGACATGAGCTTAACACAGAACCAAAAATTAGCCATAAAGGTCACCGGAGGCTCATTGGCGATGAGCTCAAACCGGTGGTCTTGAAAACAACAAGTCCAGAATTATGCCCACCAAGTGCTCGGGGAAATGTCCCAAAGAAATTGAGCCAAAACGGTGCCGTTTAGGGCATCGTATCCGCCGGAGAAGACAATCGGCGCCGGTGTCGGCGATGCCCTGTTTGGCCAAGTCGAACCGGGTCGAACCGGGCCAGTCCAGTTCATTTTCCCAGCGGGAAATTTAAAAAATTAAAATAATAATAATAATAATAAACTTATAAAAATTCAGAAAAAATAAAAAAAATGTCACAGAAAAACAAAAAGAATCAAAAATCAGAAAAATATAAAAAAAAATTTGGAAAATCGAAAAAATTCAGAAAAACAGAAAATTCACAAAAAAAATTAGAAAATTCATAAATTTTCATAAATTTTCAGAAAATTCATAAAAATTCAGAAAATACAAATAAAAATGTGTAAAAAATTTAGAAAATCAATAAAAAATTGAAAAATTGGAAAATTCATAAAAATTTTCAGAAAATCATTAAAAATTAAATCTCGGTTAATAAAATTTCCGAAAAAAAAAATATCAAAATCAAAAAATTCAAAAATTTTAAAAATGCACATAATGGTCCAAAAACACCGTAGCCAACCATAAAAAGTGAGATTTGAATTTTTGGAAGTGCCCAAGTGGCATTTTTAGAAAAATCCCAAATTCATGGGTTATAACCCCTAAAAAACCCTAAAACTCTAAAAAATGTAAATCATGAAATGAATAAGCTTCTAGAGTTTCATTAGGGTTTAGATGGTTTGATTGATTTTCATTTTTAGAGACCACTTAGGATTGATTGATTTGATTGACTTCGATTGTGCGTTTAATACATGTTTGGTCTTTCCAGCGATTAAAATGGATAGAATTAGTGAGTAAGCCTCGGAAATTCGCATGACACGTTAGACATCGTATCATTCTTAGGTACCGAAAGGGCGTTAGGGATCTCCATTCGGGATCAATAACGTAACCAAGTCCATGTACTCAGAATCTCTAGTTCGTAGAATCGTGGTATTTCTCCCGTACCTCGATTAGGTTTCTAGTCTACCTACCAATAATGACTAGTGGCGACTCCAAAATCACAAACCTAGACTAAATAAGAAATCACCTTCCACTGTCACGTAAGGTATGGTCTGGGAGAGACCCATATATGGAAATACCTCCTTAGCGCGCAAATCTCGAAAGCCCCAAAAAGCATGGCGCGATAGGCTTGGCGACTCCGTTGGGGATGAACCTTTTCTAAGTGGACTTAGGCCTAAATAGAACGATATGCTTGTGTTTTGTGCTTGCAAGGATCCCAGGTACGTCCCGCTAATGGTAGTATTAAATGGTTTTGCAGGAGGGTGGTATAAGGGGTGTTGTCTTTGCTAACCCTTGTTTTGCAGGATGGTGTTGGGATTGAATGTACTTTGAATGAATTTTAGAAGTGCTGTTTGGTCATTAATTGCTATGCATGTCTTTAAATTACTTTAGCACTACACCATTAGCACACACCACCCGTGGCCTAACCTCGGCTACATTTAGGATTACCTTTAGGAGGTATGTGTTTAGGCAAAACTATGGGCCGATTACTTATGGGATCGTTTAAATACAATGCCGATCACTGAGGTGGAATAATATTTCATTACTTTAGGACGATTGCCTATTAGAATGGAATCCCTTGTCCATTGAGGTGATGACCTTGAGCCTTTAGCATATCCTATCCTTTTTAGGTGTCAAAACTTCACTGGTTGCATTCGCTTGTCTTTGTGGTTGGTATACCTAAAATCAAACAAAAATATTATGGTAAGCAAGTATCGTTCCATTCCAATCTTTTACAATTATGCATGTTAGTTGGCACATTATTAAAAAAATGCCTAAATGACATTCAATGCTTGGTCTAAATGCCCTTTTGTTTTAGAATGTATGATTAGGGCGTCATACTCCATTCGACCATTCTTTCATTTTTAGATGAAATGTATAAGTCCATGGTGGATTTCTCATGTAATTCAAATGCTTATTCGTTCATTTCAATGTGTTCGAAGTTTCAAACCATGGTTTAGAACTTTATGGTCTAAATAGAGTATGACAGAATGGGCATTTACATCACACATTGAATTTGTCCATGATCTCAACTATATGCTCTTTTAAGGTTTAAACGGATTCAAAATGACACTTGCATTACTTTCGAGGCATGCAAGTGTATTTAACCTCCATCCTACCTTAAAAGGACATATACGTGAAATGGGGGCATTAAAATCAATCGGTAATCCATGGTGAATAATAATCACTTTCTTTTACATGCTTTAGATCGAAATGGGGAAACTAGACATACAAGTCATTCCTATTCCAACGAATGAGCTTTTGGCATGGTGGGTAAACATGACAAAGGACAACAAAGCATACGTAAGGGAAAGGCTCGGGTATTTGTTCAAGCTCATCAATCTGGAGTACCAAGTGAGTCTAATCCAAGCATTATCCCATTTCTGGGAAGTTACCACTGCCATATTTCAATTGGGCGAGCACGAGATGGTACCCACACTATAAGAATATAAGGCAACCATTGTGATTGATTTCGAGTCAAGAACCGTTGAGCCCCCAGTTGGATTGAAACCCACAAGTGTTATAGCTGAATTTTTAAACTTGAAGACCCCTCAAGTGGAAAAGTTGATCAAATCAAATATTGGAAGATTTCCTCTATCTTACTTGATGGACAATTACTCCAAATTATCGAAAGAAACGGGAAACACTTCCGCGAGGGTTTTTATTCTGGCCTTCTTCGAATTCGTTTTATTTCCCACATCAAGGACGGGATTAAATCCTCTCGTTGCGGTAATTGCTAGGCAAACTTGCCTAAAATGGGACTTCTCTAATATGCTCTTGGCAGAGACCGTCATTTCATTAAACAAATACCAAAATCAACAAAAGGGTGTACTGCAAGCTTCAGTTGGGTTACTTTCTGTGTGGTTTATTTCCTATATTCGACCTTGGGAACGTTATATGCGCACTCGAGAGATCGACTCATCTACCAACCCTATTGAGAAGTATTTGAAACTCTAAGACAAAATGCCAAAGTACTCTTTTCATGAGTAGGCAAACTTCATTAGAGCATTAACTCCCGACCAGCTTCAATGGAGAATTCGATGGCCGAAGATAACGGAAGCTCAAATTACTACCTAAGACGGTAATTTTGTGCCTTTACTAGGATTGAATGGCGGAACTGCTTATTACCCACTAAGAGTCATACGACAATTTGGAATGGTTCAACAAATTCCACCTATTTGGCATCCTGAGGAGTTCACATTTGAGATACCGCAAGAACCTATACCGGAAAAGAAAAGTAAAGAGCTGCGAACTAGGGTTGATGGGATCATTTATTCCTTGAAGAGATCAACCAAACAAATAGTACAATGGCTGGAAGATTTAGAAGGAGAAATGAAGCTCTTTTTGGCATCTAATGAGTATATAAGGTGGTTGAAGGCTAAGCAACCAATTGACGTCGAATCTTATGTACCTTTGAGTGTTACAACTCATTCTAATGAGCCGTATATCCTATAGTGCATTATGCCAAGCACGCCAGGTGTAGAGCTGTATGTTCCCCAGGAAGTGGTGATCAATGTGGAAGAATGGGAGACACAAGTCAAGGAGTATGAAGAAGCTGAAGCTACCTTAGCTAGCAAAAAGCCTAGACTTGTTTAAGCTAGTGTTTCCCTATATTGATGAATAGTATTGTAATAAAAAAATTTCAAAATTGAAACAATTGCTTAATGAACAATTGCTTAATGAAATTTCGAAATATTTTTGTGAAGAATCACCATAGATTACAATTCTTTGAATTGTATGATTCCTTGAGAAAGACATTGATGAAGAATTTTCTACAAAGCTAAGACTTATATGAAATTTCTTATCCTTAACAATCTCATGAAACCATACAATTAAAAGAATGTAGGGTTTCATTATCATTTTACTATGCTGATATCGGGTCTTTTTTGGCGAAACAGGTTGTTTAGCAACGGAAGGTAAAAAAACTCGGACTCGCCTACAAGTTAAAATGGCGGAAGAAGAAACCCATGCTTGACTAGCTGAAGTCGAGAATCAAATAACCCAAATGGCTACAATGATGGCAGAAATGAAGGCTTTTATTCTTACATCTCGAGGGTCTTATCCTACTACCCCAAATGTGGGAGCTTCAAACGCTACCGAAACACCGATTGAAGACTCAATCAGAAACAAAGAACCGGTTCAAGAAAATCCTCCAAAGACTATGCCTAAGGTGGTAAATTTGGAAGAGGATGATCAAATCAGGAAGGCATCCAAAACAAAGGATGAAGAAGAAACCAAGAGATTGGTCAAAATAGAAGAATGCTTAGCAAGTCAAGGTTATGAGTTTCAAAGGTTCGACAAGTTCTCACCGTACGCAAAGGTGGTTGTCCCAGAAAACTATAAGGAACGAGAGTTCGTGAGCAAGTATGATGACAGTGGTTGTCCCAAAAGCCATTTGAAGTATTATCTCCGTAAGATGGCAAGATATTCAGACAACACGCCACTTCTTATTAGCACATTTCAAGATAGTTTGAGAGGAGCGGCTCTTGCATGGTAGACAGCCCTTGACATAGAAGACTTCACTGAATGGGATCATTTGGTGGGAGAATTTCTTCGCCAGTATATATTTAATGTTGAAGTACTCCCAACTAGAGAGGATCTCGTCAGAACCGAAAAACGGAAGAATAAAGGGTTCAGAGCCTATGCTCAGAGATGGAAAGCTGTTGCCTCACAAGTAAAGCCCGCCATAAGTGAAGACGAGCTCTTTCTAAAATCATTGCCAACTGAGTATTACGACAAGCTTTATGTATCAGGCTGTCAGACATTCACCATGTTGGTAAAAGTGGGTGAGAGAATTGAATGGGGATTAAAAGAAAAGAAGGCTCAAGAAACAGCATCACGAAGGCCTTACCCCGGGAAAAAAGACAAAGAACCCATCCGAGAAGTGGCTTTGGTGTCAAGCCCAAGTACTCATCAAGCATCATTTCCGAAGCAATCAAATGTTGCTTAAAAAAATCCAAGGCAATTCGAGCTAAATAAAAGGCTCGTGAGGCAATATACACCGTTGCCCCGACCCCTGTTTATAATCGGAATGGTCAAAACGTAGCCGGAAGGTCGTCGGCGGTCGGCCCGAACCGGTGACCTCGAGAACATTAAATGCGGAACAGTGCCCACCAACTGTTTGTAAAAATGCCTCAATGAAAATACTCCAAAACGGCGTCGTTTTTTGGCCCTGGTCTCGCCGAAGAAGACGACCGGCGACCGGCGACCGGCGCCGGCGACGCCCGATTCAGCCAAGCCGAACCGTGTCGAACCGGGCTGGTCCGGTTCGTTTCCCCCGGCGGGAAAATTTAAAAAAAATAATTAAAAAAAACTCAAAAAAATTCAAAAAAATAAAAAATAAATCAGAAAATTCTAAAAAAATAAATCACAAAAATCATAAAAAAAAATTAGAATTTTTTTAGAAAATCAGAAAATTAGAAAATTTCATAAAAATTCAAAAAAAAATTAGAAAATTCAGAAAAATCCAAAAAATTTAGAAAATTCATAAAAATTTAGAAAATTCAGAAAATACAAATAAAAAATAAAAAAATTCAGGAAAATAAATAAAAAATTGAAAAATTGGAAAATTCATAAAAATTTTCGGAAAACCATAAAAAATCAATTCACGGTTAAAAATTTTTTCCGAAAAAAAAATCAAAAATTTTGAAAATTCACATAATGGTCCAAAATCATCGTGGCTAGCCATAAAAAGTGAAATTTGAATTTTCGGAAGTGCCCAAGTGGCATTTTTGAAAAAATCCAAATCCAGGGGTCATAACCCCTAAAAAACCCTAAAACCCTAAAAAATGTGAATCATGAAATGAACAAACTATTAGAGCTTCATTAGGGTTTGGGGTGTTTTGATTGATTTTTGTTTTAGAGACCACTTAGGATTGATTAACTTGATTGATTTTGATTGTGCATTTAATACTTGTTTGGTCTTTCCTGCGATTAGAACGGATAGGATTAGTGGGTAAGCCTCGGAAATTCGCATGACACGTTAGACATCATATCTTTCTTAGGTACCGAAAGGGCGTTAGGGATCTCAATTTGGTATCAATAATGTAACCAAGTTCTCGTACTCAGAATCTCTGGCTCGTAGGATCGAGGTATTTCTCCTGTACCTCGATTAGGTTTCTAGTCTATCTACCAATAATGATTAGTGGCGACTCCAAAATCACAAATTTAGAAATCACCTTCTACTGTCACGTGAGGTATGGTCTGGGAGAGACCCTTATATGGAAATACCTCCTTAGCACGCAAATCCCGAAAAAACCCCCAAAAGTGCGGCGCGACAAGTGCCATATCCAGAATGGGTTACCAACATAGTGCCTGTAATGAAGAAAGACGGTCGAGTACGGGTGTGCGTTGATTATCGCGACCTAAATAAAGCAAGCCCTAAGGATGATTTCCTATTTCCACATATTGATGTATTAGTGGATAGCACTGTTGGGTTCGAAACATTTTCGTTCATGGATGGTTTCACAAGATATACTCAAATATCATGAAGAAAGAGGATAAGGTGAAAACGTCCTTCATAACATCATGGGGCACATTTTGTTACAAGGTGATGCCTTTCCATTTGAAAAATGCTCGTGCCACATATCAAAGGGCAATGGTAACTTTGTTTCATTACATGATGCACAAAGAAATTGAGGTATATATGGATGACATGATTGCAAAATCCAAACAAGGAGAAGATCATGTTGAGGTGCTTCTCAAATTGTTCGAAAGACTTAGAAAGTACAAGTTGCGATTGAATCCCAACAAGTGTGTATTTGGGGCAAAATCTGACAAACTGCTAGGATTTGTGGTCAGTAACAAGGGCATCGAAATAGATCCTTCCAAAATCAAGGCAATATACGACTTAAAGACTCCTTCTACGGTAAAAGAAGTGAGAAGCCTGTTGGGGCGATTAAATTACATTGCCCGTTTCATATATCAGCTTTCTGAGACTGCTAAACCATTCTTCAAACTATTGAAGAAAAATGCCAAAGTAAAGTGGGATGCGGAATGTCAACAAGCCTTTGACAAGATCAAAAAATATCTGGTATGCCCACCAGTGTTGGTACCACTAATTCCTGGAGTTCCACTAATCTTATATTTGATGATTCACTATGAGTCATTAGAAGCGGTACTGATGGTAAAGAACAAGCCATTTATTACTTGAGCAAGAAGTTCACAACATCATAAGTGAATTGCCCAGCAGTTGAGAAGACATGTGTTGCATTAATTTGGGTATTACACAGATTAAGACAATACACCCTTCATCACCAAATTTTGCTAGTGACCGAGAATGATCCGATCAAGTACCTTCTTGAGAAATCCTCCTTGGTCGGGAAATTAGCAAAGTAGCAAGTTTTGTTATCAGAATTCGACATCAGAAGTTCATCCCAAAAGTCAGTCAAAGGACGAGCAATAGCAGACATATTGGCAGAAAATTCGCAAAATATTGCCAATCTTGAAGAATAACTTGATGATCATATATTGACACTGGTCGACGATAAATGGACCATGTATTTTGATGGTACAACCAACTTATCTGGATCAGGAACAGGGGCAATACTGATTTCCATGGAAGGCCAACACTATCCGCTATCTGCGAAATTCGTATTTCCATGCACCAATAACATCGTTGAATACGAAGCATGCATTCTCGTCTTATAATTAGCCCTCTCAATGAAAGTAAAAAGGTTGCAAGTATATGGAGATTCTATGCTCATCATATTGCAAATAACTGGTGAATGACAAACTCGAGATGCCAAGCTAATTCCTTATCACATATACTTAGAAGAGATGATAGAAAGTTTCGAAGAAGTAACATTCGATTATCTCCTAAGAGCTCAAAATCATTTTGCAGATGCTCTTGCAACTTTGTCATCCTTACTATAAACTGAAGATGGTATGGATATAAAACCATTGAGAATTAATATTCTTGAACAACCAGCTCATTGCATGATGGTCCAGGCGAAGTTTGACAACGAACCATGGTTTCATGACATCAAAAGGTATCTTCAATCGGGAGAATTTCCCAAAGGAAGCCAACCAGGTGACAGAAAATTTATAAGGAAGATAGCCAACAAATTCTTCCTCAATGGTTAAACCCTCTACAAGAAATCATTTAATTCAACCATGTTAAGATGTGTGGATGCTACAGAAGCTGAACAGATCATGAAAGAAATTCACGAAGGTTAATGTGGACCGCACATGAATGGACATCTTCTAGCCCGAAAGATTATGAGATTGGGATATTATTGGATGACAATGGAATCAAATTGCATCTAACACGTGATATGTTGCTATCAATGTCAAGTTTATGAAGACAAAATTAATGCACCGCCAAATGAGCTACATTAAATGTCTGAGCCATGGCCATTTTCAATGTGGGGCATTGATATGATTGGTCCAATCAACCCCAAGGCCTCAAATGGGCACCGGTTCATCCTGGTTGCTATTGACTATTTCACTAAATGGATTGAAGCAAACTCCTACACGAATATTACTGCCAAGAATGTTGCAAAATTCATCAGACGGGACATCATTGCTAGGTATGGAGTTCCAGAAGCAATAACTACGGACAATGGCTCAAATCTAAACAACAAGATTGTAGATGATTTACTTGAACACTTCCATGTCTAATATCTGAACTCATCTCCATATTGTCCACAGATGAATGGAGCAGTTGAAGCAGCAAATAAGAATATCAAGAAGATACTGGCCAAGACAACCGAAAATTATCGTGATTGGCACGAAAGGTTGTCGTATGCTCTGATGG
This sequence comes from Syzygium oleosum, assembly GCF_021117445.2. NCBI lineage: Eukaryota > Viridiplantae > Streptophyta > Magnoliopsida > Myrtales > Myrtaceae > Syzygium > Syzygium oleosum. Next base: position 1,093,292 of record NW_026607510.1, on the reverse strand, counting down.
CATACCGAACTTCAATTCGAACATCAATCGGAGCAACCCCATTTTCCTTGATTTACGGAATGTAAGCAGTGCTACCCGTTGAAGTAGAAATTTCTTCATTAAAGATACTATCCCAGTTAAAGCTTTCAGAAGCTGAGTGGATTCAACAAAGATATGAACAACTCAACATGATCGATAAAAAGAGATTAAGAGCTATATGCCATGGATAAGCCTATCAAAGACGAGTGGCTAAATCGTTTAATCGAAAGGTGAAACCGAGGAATTTCAAAATAGAGGATTTAGTGGTGAAGAAAGTCATCTTTAACAATTCAAATCCTCGTGGCAAATTCACTCCGAATTATGAGGGTCCATACATTATTAAGAAGGTTCTTCCTGGAGGAGCATTGATTCTTATAGATATAGCAGGAACAGAACTAGCCTATCCTGTAAATGCAGATGCTATCAAGATTTTCTACCCATAAAATGAAGACGAATATTCAAGAAAAGATTCAGGTCACTTTAGAACATGTGCATATCATGCCTATCATACATACCATGCATTTCATAAACATGTTTATCTGTTTTGCATAAGAAAGTAAAAAGAATCCGAATCAGTTGATGATTTCAGAATTCCTAATAGAGTTATCAAATAGTAGAGGGAATTATCACTTCCAATTCTATTTTCCATTGATATCCTCTAATGTGCTTTCCTTTTTATCATCCCTAGAGAAACAAAGAAAAGGAAGCAACAAAAGAAGAATCCCCAGTGGAACTAAAGCAAAAACATGCAAACAAGAGGGATCTTGGTAAGTTGATCAGACAGGTATTCCCAAATCGTGAGAGCATGTATAAAAGAAGTTGCCTTTTTAAGAGAAAAACAAACTTCTTTTTCCCCAAGCGGAATGACACTAAATTGAGCAAAACAAAATAAATTGTTTTGAAAAGGAAAATACCTCAGAAATATTTTGAAACATGCTTTCTTTGAAAATGCACTAAGCATCAAAATTCCCTAAAAGGGATAATTTGACAAAAGGCTTTGAAAAATTCCATAGAAAAAGTTTGGATCAAATCGAATGGAAAGACCTTCAAATGATGAAAGGTAAGCTATATCTACACACATCCCCTATACACTCAAAGTCAAAATGGAGAAGTGAGTGAGAAAAACTCATCCGAAGGAAATGGGAGATGTTTGCAATGATTACATGGATTGAAATGATGAAAGGCAGTCATTTCACTATTCCAAACACATGTTTACCCCTTGCAAACCAAATTAGAGCCAAAACAGTGGAGAAGTTTTTTCCAAAACAACCCTGTTAAGAACCACCCCATATTGGGGCAAATCAGGAGATTTGTGGATTGACAACTATGGAGAATAAGATCAAGAAAGATTTTATTGCGTATTCTTGCATCAATCTTTCCGTGATAACTTCAGATAAAGTCATATGGAAGCTCAAGACATCCCAAGAGAAAGAAGAGCACTTCATTTCTTATACCCAAACACATTACCTTTGGCAAAGCCCAATTGAGCCTGAATATTCATTTCAGAACCCCAAATTAGTGATCATCTCTTCACACTAGAGCATGAGCATATGATCCACTTTAATAAATAAGAAACAAAAAAGCAGAACACAGAGTTCTTAGAATTCAAAATATCAAAGACAAAAGAGTCTGGGGCATGAAAAAGCAGTGTGCCTAGTAAAAGGAAGGCCAAATGCCCAAGAAAAATGAGAAAGAAAAGAGAGTTCAAAAGAAAGCTTAAAATGACAAAAAAAAAGTCATGACAAAGCAAAGTTAAGATCATGAGAGATCATAGATCACAACAAGTGAGAATGAGCAAAAGAAAAGAGATTGTAATGAATGTTTAGGGGACTCCGATGTTCATAAAAGAAAGACCCCTAGTAAGCAAAAAAGAAAAAGGTGGTGATGCCAAGAAGATCACCAATTACATAAAAACTCTGAATTCAAACAAATGAGCCTTTTGAGCCTACCCAATACCAATAATACAACCTCTCCCCAAAGACTTTTCAGATTTGGATGTTGAGAGTAGAAACATGACTTTATGACAAGAAGTCATCACTCAAAGAAGTGTATGCAATAATATATTGTCTTATCCTCGAGGTTCTTAACTTGTAAACCCGAAGTCAGTTGTGACGAAATCCTTTTTCTTGGCCTCAGAATGCCTATCCTTTGAATAGCCATTGACCAAGCCAATATTACAACCTTTTGAAAGACCTTATCGAATCAATTGGATTGTATACATTGCGAACATCTTCGAACACCTAAGGATTGGTTAAGAGAGATAAAGTTGAGGGATATCAGACAAGTTCTCTTTTTAATCAAATAAAGAAAAGATCAAGTTCATAGATTGAAACAAATCCTTTCTAATGAAGGTCTTCCAAACGATCATCTCAAGCATTTCTTGAAAGATTGCAAGCATTTTGTTCAAATAATTCCTTGAAAATGAAATTTGATTGTTTGAAATGCATTAATGCAAAAAAAATGCATATTTCAAAACCAGATTTCAAAAGTTTTTGGTCAACTTAAAACCAAGTTTTCAAACAGTTTGTGGTAAGCTAAGAAAAAACCACGCTTCAAACAGTTTTGATTAATTTCAAAACTACTTTTCAAAATAGTTTTTGGTCAACTAAAAAAAACTATACAAAGGTTAGTGAAACCTCAAAATCATAAAACTCACGGTTAAGGCATTCATTATTTGAAGTCTTCCCAAAGTCCTACTGGGGAGGAACCACTAGGCAAATTCAAAGTCCTACAGGCGATAAGCCCCTAAGCAAATTCAAGTCTTACAGGCGAGGAGCCCCTAGGCAAATTCAAAGTCCTACAGGCAAGGAGCCCCTAGGCAAATTCAAGTCCTACTGGTAAGGAACCACTAGGCAAATTCAAAGTCCTATAGGCGAAGAGCCCCTAGGCAAATTCAAATCCTATAGGCGAGGAGCCCCTAGGCAAATTCAAAGTCCTACAAGCGAGGAGCCCCTAGGCAAATTCAAGTCCTACTAGGGAGGAATCACTAGGCAAATCCAAAGTCCTACAGGCGAGGAGCCCCTAGGCAAATTCAAAGTCCTACAGGCGAGGAGCCCCTAGGCAAATTCAAAATCCTACAAGCGATAAGCCCCTAGGCAAATTCAAGTCCTACAGGCGAGGAGCCCCTAGGCAAATTCAAAGTCCTACAGGCGAAGAGCCCCTAGGCAAATCAAAGTCCTACAGGAGAAAAGCCCCTAGGCAAATTCAAAGTCCTACAGGCGATGAGCCCTTAGGCAAATTTAAGTCCTACTGGTGAGGAACCACTAGGTAAATCCAAGGTCCTATAAGTGAGGAGCCCCTAGGCAAATTAAAGTCCTACGGGCAAGGAGCCCCAAGGTAAATTAAAGTCCTACTGTTGAGGAACCACTAGGCAAATTTCCAAATCCTCAGGCGAGGAGCCTCAGGTGTTCATGGTTCGTGGATTCGTCCTTAAACCACGAAATCTGAATAACCATCATAATCATCACCACCATCAATTCATACCCTTGAATAAAGAGACAGCTCACAAACAGGTAAGTTTCTCTCCTTCAATCATTAAGAACCTTTCAAAATATGTTATGAAAAGAGAACTGTTGGATTAGATCACGAATTTCAAAAGCAAGATCCCTAATCAGTTGTTGTGAAATTTTCATCTTATCTTGTTCAGTGAGTCGACTAAAAATTCAGGTGCCACTTTGTCTTTGAGATCACCCTCTAACGAGCTTAATCTCAAAGAGGGGCAATTGTTGACACTTGATTTTTAGTTTCTTTTTTTTCATATTTTCAAAAATCTCAAAATTAGGACTAGGAATCTTGGCCAAGCTTAGAAACCTATTTCTAAACCAAAAAATAATTTTTTAGCATTTTTCTACATTTTTCCTTAATTTCTTTTAATCAAAATAAGTGAGAAAATCAAGAAAAATAGTAAATGGAATAAAAAAATTCCATAAAAATAGTCATTAGTCTTATTTTAAATCCAATTTCATGAATACAACATCAATTTTACAAAATCTCAATCGGGTATATGTTTTTCCCAAAATTGGGCAAAATTAAACCTAAATTGAACCAAAAATACAATTAAATTTTTTCTAGTCATTTTTAAGTCAGAGTGTCTTCACAACAAATGATTCTGGGACCTTGAATTACATAATGGTCGGTCCAATTGCACAATTTGACATAAAAATAAAAAATTCCCGAAATTCAATTGAAAATTAAGAATTTTGAACCCAAATTGGGAATCGTGCCCAATATGAAATTGTTGAAATATGAGACCATCATTTCTAAGGCTAATCAAATGTGGGTAATTCAATTTTGGCATCAATTTTGCCTAATCAGGTCATAGGACATCAAATTGAACAAAACCCTATTAACCCGAATACAAAAATATGAAAATCTCGGATACAATTATAACAAATATTGGGAAAAATCATATTTTTGGGTTCGGAATATGATGGGGAATTCAATTTCAGGGTTTAATTTTGAAAATTGGGTCAAATTTGAGTTTAATTTGCAAATTTAGATCAACCAGGGTCTGCCGGATCGACCGGGTTGACCCTACCCGACTCGGGTTGTTCATCTTCTTCACCCTAGTCACATTAAGCCCAGAAAATGCCCGTTCGAACCCGCACCTTTGCCAACTTAGTTTGGTCAACCTAACACGTGTAAATTGGTGTTGCCAGCCGGAGAATCTCCGGCTGGCATCAAAGATTCAATCTAACCGATTATAAGTCGATTCTAACGGTCTTTGGGTGGGAATTTTTTATCAACAAAAAGCTGAAAAAAACTGGAGGAGAGAGGAGAACATGCTCGACGAAATGCCAGAGAGAGAGACGAGAGAGAAATAGGCGAAATCAAAGAGAATGATTTGGAGAGGGAGGGTCGAGAGTCCTTTCACAAGTGTTCGGTGCCGCCGTGGACGGCGGAGCACCGGCGAATCGTGGATTGGCCGTGATTCTCCCCTAGTTGTTTCAGTCAAATAAACTGATCGCGAAGCCTTGAAAACGAGCTCCGTCCGACACGCCAAGACCTACTCCGGTGAATCAGAAGCTACTAGGGTGAAGTTCAAGTGTCAAGGAACAACTATAGAGGTGTGGATCAGTTCGGAAATTCCTCTTGATCATCGGATGAAGAAGGTAAAGTTGGCTCATAGTCATTTTTTTCAAAATTTTCCAGAATTCGGTTTCAATTCCGATATGTATGTTTGTGTGATTTCCTCGATGAATCTTGGCATTTTGATGTTTAGAACTAGTTTCTAATCATTTTTGGTGTTGTTTGATTGCATTTTGGGCATTAAAATGCATAAACCGAAGCGGCCACCCCCATGAACCATCTCGCTGGAGCTCGGATGACATTGCCAGAGCATCACCGTGGCCATAGGCCTGTCAAGTTAGCTTCCTTCAACTTTGTTTGATGCTTTGTTAGTATTTAGAATTAAGTTAGATGGCTAGGGCGTTCTATATTGCAACTTGAAGGTTCGGCTAGTAAGTTTAGAACAAATTGCAAATAAGGTTTTTTTGACTGGTTGTTCACCGACCGGCGAAGGTTCGATGGTTATTCGGCTAGTCTAATTTGGTAGAGGTTGACATGAGCTTAACACAGAACCAAAAATTAGCCATAAAGGTCACTGGAGGCTCATCAACGATGAGCTCAAACCAGAGGTCTTGAAAACAATTATTCCAGAATTATGCCCACCAAGCGCTCGGGGAAATGCCCCAAAGAAATTGAGCCAAAACGGTGCCCACCGTTTTGGGCACCGTATCCGTCGAAGAAGACAACCGGCGCCGGCGTCGGCGACGCTCGGTTCGGCCAAGCCGAACCGGGCCGGTCCGGTTTATTTTCCAGGTAGGAAATTTAAAAAATAAAAAATAATAATAATAAAATAATAATAATAACTCATAAAAATTCAGAAAAATAAAAAAAAATTTCACTGAAAACAAAAAATCAAAAATTAAAAAAATATAAAAAAATTTGGAAAATCGAAAAAAATTCAGAAAAAACAGAAAATTCACAAAAAAATTAGAAAATTCATAAAAATTCATAAAATTTTAGAAAATTCATAAAAATTCATAAATTTTTAGAAAATTCATAAAAATTCAGAAAATTCAGAAAATACAAATAAAAATATATAAAAAATTTTAGAAAATCATAAAAAATTAATTCTCGGTTAATAAAATTTTCGAAAAAGAAAAAAATCAAGATCAAAAAATTCAAAAATTTTAAAAATTCACAGAATGGTACAAAAACACCGTGGCAACCATAAAAAGTGAGATTTGAATTTTTGGAAGTACCCAAGTGGCATTTTTAGAAAAATCCCAAATTCAGGGGTTATAACCCCTAAAAAACCCTAAAACCCTAAAAAATGTAAATCATAAAATAAATAAGCTTCTAGAGCTTCATTAGGATTTGGATGTTCTGATTGATTTTCGTTTTTAGAGACCACTTAGGATTGATTGATTTGATTAACTTCGATTGTGCGTTTAATACTTGTTTGGTCTTTCCTGCGATTAAAATGGATAGAATTAGTGGATAAGCGTCGGAAATTCGCATGACACGTTAGATATCGTATCGTTCTTAAATACCGAAAGGGCGTTAGGGATCTCGATTCAGGATCAATAACGTAACCAAGTCCCCGTACTCAGAATCTCTGGTTCGTAGAATCATGGTATTTCTCCTGTACCTCGATTAGGTTTCCAGTCTACCTATCAATAATGACTAGTGGCGACTCCAAAATCACAAACCTAGACTAAATAAGAAATCACCTTCCACTGTCACGTGAGGTGGTCTGGGAAAGACCCATACACGGAAATACCTCCTTAGCACGCAAATCCCGAAAGCCCCAAAAAGCGCGGCGCGACAATGCCAAACTGATTCCTTATCACAAATACTTAAAAAGAGATGATAGAAAAATTCAAAGAAGTAACATTCGATTATCTCCCAAGAGCTCAGAATCATTTTGCAGAGGCTCTTGAAACTTTGACGTCCTTACTATAAACTGAAGATGGTATGGATATAAAACCATTGAGAATTAATATTCTTGAACAACCAGCTCATTGCATGATGGTCCAAGCGAAGTTTGACAACGAACCATGGTTTCATGACATCAAAAGGTATTTTCAATCGGGAGAATTTCCCAAAAGAAGCCAACCAGGTGACAGAAAATTTATAAGGAAGATAGCCAACAAATTCTTCCTCAATGGTTAAACCCTGTACAAGAAATCATTTGATTCAACCCTACTAAGATGTGTGGATGCTATAGAAGTTGAACAAATCATGAAAGAGATTCATGAGGGTGAATGTGGACCGCACATGAATGGACATCTTCTAGCCCGAAAGATTATGAGGTTGGGATATTATTAGATGATAATAGAAATAGATTGCATCCAACATGTGAGATGTTGTCATCAATGTTAAGTTTATGGAGACAGAATTAATGCACCGCCAAATGGGCTACATCAAATGTCCAAGCCATGGCCATTTTCAATATGGGGCATTGATATGATTGGTCCAATCAAACCCAAGGCCTCAAAGGGGCACCGGTTTATCCTGGTTGTTATTGACTATTTCACCAAATGGAATGAAGCAAACTCCTACACGAATATTACTGCCAAAAATGTTGCAAGATTCATTAGGCGGGACGTCATTGATAAGCATGGGATTCCAAAAGCAATAATTACGGACAATAGCTCAAATCTAAATAACAAGATTGTGGATGATTTACTCAAACACTTCCACATCCGACATCTGAACTCATCCCCATATCTTCCACAAATGAATGGAGCAGTTGAAGCGGCAAATAAAAATATCAAGAAGATATTGGCCAAGACAGCTGAAAATTATCGTGATTGGCACGAAAGGTTGCCGTATGCTCTGATGGCATACCGAACTTCAATTTAAACATCAACTGGAGCAACCCTGTTTTTCTTAGTTTATGGAATGGAAGCAATGCTACCTGTTGAAGCAGAAATTCCTTCATTAAGGATACTATTCCAATTGAAGCTTTCAGAAGCTGAGTGGATTCAACAGAGCTATGAACAACTCAACATGATCGATGAAAAGAGATTAAGAGCTATATGCCATGGGCAAGCCTGTCAGAGAAGAGTAGCCAAATCCTTTAACCGAAAAGTGAAACCAAGGCACTTCAAAACAGAGGATTCAGTAGTGAAGAAAGTCATCCTCAATAATTCAGATCCTCGTGGCAAATTCACTCCGAATTATGAAGGTCCATACATTGTCAAGAAAGTCCTAGAGGAGCATTGATTCTTGTAGATATGGTTAGAACAGAATTGGCCTATCCTATAAATGCAGATGTTATCAAGATTTTCCACCCATGAAATAAAGACAAACATTCAAGAAGAGCTTTGGGTCACTTTAGAACATGGGATATCATGCATATCATGCATACCACACATTTCATGAACATGTTTATCTGTTTTGCAGAAGAAAGCAAAAGGACTCCAAACCAGTCGATGGTTTCAGAATCCCCAACAAAGTTTTCAAATAATAGAGGGAAGTATCACTTCCAATTCAATTTTTCCGTTGATATTCCCTAATGTGCTTTTCTTCTTTTTATCATCCTCAGGGAGACAAAGAAAAGGGAGCAACAAAAGAAGAATCCCTAGTAGAACCAAAGCAAAAACATGCAAACAAGAGGGATCTTGGTAAGTTGATCAGACAAGTACCCCTAAATCGTGAGTACATGTGTTAAAGAAGTTGCTTTTCTAAGAGAAAATCGAACTTCTTCTTCCCCAAGCGGAATGACACTAAGGCTGAGCAAAACAAAACAAATTGTTTTGAAAAGAAAATACCTTAGAAATGTTTCAAATCAAAAGTTTTGAAACACGCTTTCTTTGAGAATGCATTAAGTATCAAAATTCCCTAAAAAGGGATAATTTGACAAAAAGCTTTGAAAAAAAATGATGAAAGGTAAGTCGTATCCAAACACGTCTCCTATACATTCAAAGTCAAAGTGAAGGAGTGAGTGAAAAAAACTTATCCAAAGGAAATAGGGGATGTTCGCAATGATTACATGGATTGAAATGATGAAAGGCAGTCATTTCACTATCCCAAACATATGCTTATCCCTTGCAATCCAAATTTGAGCCGAAACAGTGGAGAAGTTTTTACAAAACAACCCTGTTACGAACCACCCCACATTGGGGCAAACCAGGAGGTTTGTGGTTGACAATTATGGAGAATAGGATCAAGAAAAATTCTATTACATACTCTTGCATCAATCTTTCTATGATAACTTTAGATGAAATCATATGGAAGCTCAAGACATCCCAAGAGGAAGAAGAGCACTTCATTTCTTATACCTAAACACATTACCTTTGGAAAAACCCAATTGAGCCTGAATATTCATTTCAGAACCCCAAATTGGTGATCATCTCTTCACACTGGAGCATGAGCATATGATCCACTTTGAATAAATAAGAAACAAAAAGCATGACACAGAGTCCTTAGAACTCAAACAGGTCAAAAGTTAAAAGATTAGAGGATGTAAAAAAATCAGGGGCATGAAAAAGCAGTGTGCCTGGTAAAAGTAAAGCCAAATGCTCAAGAAAAATGAAAAAGAAAAGAAAATTCAAAAGAAAGCTCAAAATAAAAAGGTCATGACAAAGTAAAGCCAATATCATGAGAGATCATAGATCACAACAAGTGAGAATGAACAAAAGAAAAGAGATCCTAATAAACGTTTAGGGGACTCTAATGTTCATAAAAAGAAAGATCCTTAGTGAACAAAAGAGGAAAGGGATGGTGATGCCAAGAAAATCACCAATTTCATAAAAACCCTAAATTCAAACAAATGAGCCTTTTTTTTAGCCTTCCCAATACCAACAATACAACCTCTCCCAAAGACTCTTCAGATTGGGATGTTGAGAGTATAAAGATGACTTTATGACAATAAGTCATCGCTCAAAGAAGTGTATATAATAATATCTTGTCTCGTCCTCGAGGTTTTTAACTTGTAGACCCGAAGTCAGATATGATGAAATCCTTTTTCTTGGCCTCAAAATGCCTATCCTTTGAATAGTCATTGACCAAACCAACATTACAGTCCTCCGAAAGACCTTATCGGATCAATTGGATTATATACATTGCGAACATCTCCGAACACCTGAGGATTGATTAAGAGAGATAAAATTGAGAGATATCAAACAATTCCCATTTCAATCAGATAAAAAAAAGACCAAGTTCATAGATTGAGACAAATCCTTTCTAATGAAGGTCTTCCGAATGATCATTTCAAGCATTTCTTGAAAAATTGCAAGCACTTTGTTCAAATAATTCCTTGAAAAGGAAGTTTGATTGTCTGAAATGCATTAATGCAAAGAATGCATGTTTCCATACCATGTTTTAAAAGTTTTTGGTCAACTTAAAATCAAGTTTTCAAACAGTTTGTGGTAAGCTAAAAAAAAAACCACACTTTAAACAGTTTTGATTAATTTCAAAACCACTTTTCAAAATAGTTTTTGGTCAACTAAAAACCATACAAAGGTTAGTGAAACCTTAAAATCACATAACTCATGGTCAAGGCACTCATTGTTTGAAGCCTTCCCAAAGTCCTACTGGCGAAAAGTCACTAGGTAATTCCCAAAGTCCTACTGACAAGAAGTCAGTAGACAATTCCCAAAGTCCTACTGGTGAGGAACCACTAGGCAAATTCCTAAAGTCCTACTGACGAGGAGTCACTAGACAAATTTTCAAAGTCCTACTGATGAGGAGCCACTAGGCAAATTTCCAAAGTCCTACTGGTGAGGAACCACTAGGCAAATTCTCAAAGTCCTACTAACGAGGAGTCATTAGGCAAATTTTCAAAGTCCTACTGACGATAAGTCACTAGGCAATTTCCAAAATCCTACTGATGAGGAGTCACTAGGCAATTTCCAAAGTCCTACTGGCGAGGAGCCACTAGGCAATTCCCAAAGTCCTACTGGTGAGGAACCACTAGGCAAATTTCCAAAGTCCTACTGGCGATGAGCTACCAGGCAATTTCCAAAGTCCTATTGATGAGGAGTCACTAGACAATTTCCAAAATCCAACTGGCGAGGAGCCACTAGGCAAATGTCTAAAGTCCTACTGGTGAGGAACCACTAGGCAAATTCCTAAAGTCCTACTGACGAGGAGTCACTAGGCAATTTCCAAAGTCCTACTGGCGAGGAGCCACTAGGCAAATTTCCAAAGTCCTACTAGCAATGAGCCACTAAGCAAATTTTCAAAGTCCTACTGGCGAGGAGCCACTAGGCAAATTTCCAAAGTCTTACTTATGAGGAACCACTAGGCAAATTTCCAAATCTTCAGGCAAGGAACCTCGGGTGATCATGGTTCGTGGGTTCGTCCTTAAACCACGAAATCAGAATAATTATCATAATCATCACTGCCATCAATTCATACTCTTGGATAAGCAACAAAGAGACGCTCGAAAACAGGTAAGTTTCTCTCCCTCGATCATTAAAAACCTCTAAAAATGTATTCTGAAAAGAAAACCTTTGGATTAGATCACGAATTTCAAAAGCATGATCCCTAATTAGTTGTTGTGAAATTTCCATTTTGTCTTGTTCATTGAGTCAACTAAAAATTCAGGTGTCACCTTATCTTTGAGATCAACCTCTAACGAGCTCAATCTCAAAGATGGGCAGCTGTTGACACCTGATTTTTAGCTCATTTTTTTTTTCATATTTTCAAAAATCTGAAAGGATTAGGAATCTTGGCTAAGCCTCAAAACCTATTTCTAAACCAAAAATAATTTTTTTTTCGAACCATGAGACCATCATTTCTAAGGTTAATCAAATGTGGGTAATTCAATTTTGCCACCAATTTTGCCTAATTAGGTCATTAAGGCATCGAATTGAACAAAGCCCCAATAACTCGAGTACAAAAAGTTAAAAATCTAGAACAAGATTTTGTCAAAAATTGGGGAAAATCACATATTTTGGTTCAAAATGTGATAAGGAATTCAATTTTGGGGTTTAATTTTGAAAATTTGGTTAAAATTGGGCTCAATTTAAATTTTTAGCCAAAACCGGGCTTACCAGGTCAACCAGGTCAACCCAACCCAACTCAGGAACCCGTCTTCGTCACCCGACTCGCCCAGAATGTGCCAAACCCAAAAATATCTTCTTAAACCCGCGACTTCATGAACCTTCCTCGATCAATCTAGCATGTGCAAATCGACTTGGCCAGCTCGAGAATCTCCGGCGGGCGCCAGAGAATTATCCTAACTGATTCTAAGTTGGTGGAAACAAACTTTAGGCGGGAAAATCAATCAACAAAAGCTGGAAAAAACTGATCATTATGCACAGAACGTGTTCGACAAAATTCCAAAAAGAGAGAAAAGAGAGAACTAGAGAGAAGAGGAGAGAGATCGAGCAAGAGAGTGAGTTGAGACTCCCTGAGATTGAGCGATCGGCACTTTTTCGGTCGGAAAAGCGCCGGCAAATCGATCCTGATGGTGAATCTCCTCACCGGAAGACCTGCGACAAAGCTGACTGAGAGGCTCTGAAATTGAGCTTCGGCCAGGCAATCTGGGACTTTCTCGGTGATACGAAGAACACTACCGTGAAGAACAAACGTCGAGGAATTGTTCCAGAGCCTCCTTACCTCTCAGAATTTCAGATTTGACCTCCATTTAAGAAGGTAAAGTTCGTTTACAATCACGTTTTGACAAAAATCCAAAATATGTATTTGAGCTCAATCATGTTTGATTATACAATTTTCTTCATGATTTTGAGTTTATTGATGTCTAAAACGTGTTCCTGATCATGTTTTACATTGTTTGATTGCAACTTGGATTGGATGGGATTATTCATTTGACTGAGTCGGCCGTCCACGAAAACCTTCGCCGGAGCTTCCTAGACCTCGCCGGAGCGTTTTTGTGACCAATCATCGCTCAAGTTAGTGATTTCTGACTATGATTCATGCTCGGATGATTGTTTTGAGAGATAGAAATGGCTAGGGCGCTAGATTTATGGATCTAAATGTTAGAATTAGTTGTTAGAACTATTTCGAGTTAGGTGTTTTAGATCAGTTTTTCGCCGGCCGGCGATGGTCCGACGACGAACTAAGGAAGCTAGATAGTTGGAGGATGATATGGACTCAACATTATACCAATTGAAATGGTTAAAATCCCGCCGGAAGGTCGTCGGAGGTGACCTTGAACTGATAGCCTTGAGAACATTTGAACCAGAATCATGCACACCACCTGTTCGAGGAAATGCCACAATGAAGAGAAAGAAAAACGGCACCGTTTTGGTGTTGTGCCCGCCGGAGCGCCGACCGGCGCCGGTGCCGGCCAGTTCGACTTGGTCGGACCGGTCTGAACCCAGTCCGGTCCGGTTCGCTTTCCTGGCGGGAAAAATTTTAAAAAATAAGTAAAAAAATATAAAAAAATAAAAATCAGGAAAAATTAAAAAAATTGGAAAAACCCACAAATAAAAAAAATCATTAAAAAAGGAAAAATTTTAGAAAATTCATAAAAATTCAAAAATTTTCAGAAAATCCATAAAAATTTAGAAAATTCAAAAAATACAAATAAAAAATGTGAAATATTCAGAAAATCTATAAAAAAAATTCGAAAATTCGAAAATTCATAAAAAATTTTAGAAAATCATAAAAATCAACTCTCGGTTAATAAAATTCTCAGAAATTCAATTTCCCAAAAAAAAATCAAACATTTCAAAAATTCACAGAATGGTCCAAAAACACTGTGGCCAATCTTGGAAAGTGAAATTTGAATTTTTTGAAGTGCCTATGTGGCATTTTTAGAAAATCTCAAATTCAAGGGTTATAACCCCTAAAAAACCCTAAAACCCTAAAAAGACACAAATTGTGAAATGAACAAGTCTTTAGGGCTTCATTAAGGTTTGGATATTTTGGTTGGATTTCATTTTTAGAGACAATTTACGATTGTTTGGTTTAATTGACCTTGATTACGCATTTAATTCTTGATTGATTTTCCCCGCAATTAGAATGGATAGGATTAGTGGATAGGCCTCGGAAACTTGTGTGACACACTAGACATCGTATCGTTCTTAGGTACCGAAAGGTCGTTAGGGATCTCGATTTGGGATCATTAGTGTAACCAAGTCCCCGTACTCAGAATCTCTGATTCGTAGAATCGTGGTATTTCTCCCATACCCCGATTAGGTTTCTAGTCAACCTACCAACGATGACTAGTGGCGACTCCAAAATCAAGAACTTAGATCAAATAGGAAATTACCATCCACTGTCACGTGAGGTATGATCTGGGAGAGACCCATATATGGAAATACCTCCTTAGCATGCAAACTCTGAAAGTTCCAAAACAAGTGCGGCGCGACAATTATATTAGTTTGGATGGGCATAATTAACGAAGATGAGTCAAATCTCTATTAATAGGCATAATTAACTATTCTAATTTTCCCCAATTTTGCGGCGCCCATCTTTGACTTTTGCTTTTTACAGAATACTAGACACTTTTAAAAGTATCCAGATATCGTCACATGAAATAGTTTACAATGAGTTTTTCATCCCTTATTGAAACTTAAAGTAATGTTTTGTATGTTCAAATTTCTGAGAGCGAGACATAATTAGAAGTTATAAATAGGCAAAAATCGACTCCAACTTTCTAAATAAAAAGTTATTAACCGTGTGGACAAGCTGGCTACTAATTTTTGATAGGTTGAAAGTTACTTTTTCAAATTGAAATTTATGAATCACTCTGAAAAAAATACTAGTCTTAGTCTCACGGATGGACACATAATTGCTTTCTCAAAACTAAAGATTTACAAACCAGGGTGAAAATTAATTACGTTAAGGAGTTGGTAACAAAATCACCATTAAAAAAGTTGCTAACCACTTTGAGGGGAGAAGGGACTAAAATTTGTCTCTGTCCCCATTTGATTGATTTGGTAATGCCTCTGGTGAACAAGTGATACAAAGTTTCATTATTTCCTGACAGACTGCGCTTACAACAAATATTGAAACAACTCTCTCATCATCTCATCAAGATGATGATGATGATGATGATGATGAGCTTCACTTATTTATCTTCTTACTAAAATAATATTAGGGTTAACCAAAAGACACCTTCCACCCGAAACTTCTAGTTTTTTATCAGTTTGGCAGTGCATTGGGGTTCAAAAGTCTCTACTGCCTCTGCTATGCCGAGATGCGCCATGAGAAGCCAAATATGGCTGAGAAGCTCTCCTCCTCTGTTCAGGCTCTCGCAGTGTTCGTGGCCTTTGCATTGGCAAGCTGCATATATCAGCAAATTTGCCCAGACCGTGCCGATCAAGTTCCATTTCGAGCTGAAGTTACCAAGATCTCCGTTATTCAACTGGGATGCAAGATGGCACCCGTCAAACAGCACCGACCTGCTTTCGCTTCTGCGCATGTCCCTCTCGCGGAGGTCAGTTCTCACTTGGAGCAGAAGATGGTAGATTTCACACAGATCGCGTAACTCTCTTGACTTGTGCCCCTTCTCGCAGCTTTTAACTCCAGTGTGCAGATGTTCGTCTTTCTTGAATAATTTCATTACCCACTTGATGACAACTGATGAGACATTGCCTTCGTTCTTTGACATCTCTGCTTGCTTGCCCTCGAAGAACTTCTGAGCGTCGACCAAAGTATCTTTGTATCGGAGCACCCCTATCCCTGTTGGCAACATGGAAGGATGGAGTAGTATAAGATAGAGCATGTACCGAGAGACCAACTTGCTCATCTTGTATTGCGTGATATCTTCAGCGCTTCTGCCCCGCATCTCCTCCTTGTCCACGTATTGACAGAGCTCAGTGGCGACGTGCCAGATGAGGATACTCTTGTCAAACTCCATCGCTTCCACACTCCATGTCAGATGACCACAGTTTGACCTCATCAGTATTTCGCTCGCCTCCAGCTTGAGACTCGCCAGCCCGTTCTCCAATCTGTGGTTCCGTTCCAGATTTTGGGCCGTATCCCTCATGTGATGGAAGATCCATTCTTTCACGCTGCTCTTGAACATTTTGTAACCGATGTAAAAGATCATCAACTTCTCGTCTGACTTGGAGAGCCACGGATACTTGAGGAAGATCCTGTTTCTCTTCCTGATAGATAATCTGAAGAGGTTGAACTGGGCCACGTAATTCGACCATCTTCTGTTCGGGCAGAACTGGAGAAAAGCCACAGCGGATGAAATTGCGGATTTCCCGACTCTCTGAAGCTGCCAGTGGTTGACCCAATCGGATGAAATTGCTAGAAGAAGCGAGTAAATCTCCAAAAGTATAGCCACGCTTATCAGAAAGAAAGTTATACAGATATCAACTTTGGCGTAATCCTTCTTATCCTGTAAGGAGAAGAATACCAAAATGGCACTCGGCACAGAGAGACTGACGGCCCAACGAATGATGCTCCAAGCACAGTTCAGCAATGGCACCTTGGTGTAGAGAAGATCGTACATAAGCCCAAGCTCGATCTCCACGATCCCAAAAGCCATATTCGAATCCATGTGACGATGTTTCATGAACATGCGCTTACAGGCCTCGAGGTCCCCAAATCTGCGGATATAGCCCAAGAAGAGAAGCTTGAAGACCTCGAACAACTCATAGGCTTTGTCCATAGTGAAGACTTCTTCGTTGGAGGCTTGATAGCTGTTCCCTGGGAAATCATCCGCGCATGAAACCTCTGTGATCTCGTCGATTTCGACCAGGTAACCCTCCTGTTCCTTCAGAGTGTACTGCTCCATTATCCTGGTGTATATGGGAACGAAATTCGGGAGCACAAGCATTGAATCTCGAAGCCGGCCTTCGTTCGCCAAGTACAAACACAATATTCTCTCTGCATATTTCATGAACCCCACCAGGATCATACCCACTGCTAACATCGACAGTGGAGACCCCGACAAGGCCATGAAGTAAATGAAACACACTAGTCCTACCTGGATGCAAAGCCGCACTAACTGCCTCAGCCATAGGTCGTTGTCCTCCTGGCCATACGCGGTGATCGTGTCCGGCCCGCCCAAGTGGAGGAGAAGGAATGGTGCCCAGAACGCTGTAATCTGGCTCTTCGGATTGGTTGTCCCCTTCGTTTCCTGGATGTTGGCCAGGCGGCTTGAGAGGATACTGAGAGAGAAGGTCGCAATGGAGTCAGCCAATAGGTATGTCGTCCAGATCATGACATGGATGCAGTACGAGAAGATGGATTTCCTTCGTCTGGCCTGAGTCGCAAGGGTCAGTTGGAGGAACAAGCTGAGGAGGACAAGCAACCGCATCTCCCACTCCTTCCACAGTTCACGAGTGTTTTGAAGAAGCAGCGAAAATTCCATGGTTGAACTCAAACTGTTGGCACCGAAAGGCGCAAGGATCGGGGTGCAGTCTCAAAGAGCAGTAAAACTTGGGACGATATATGGAGGGGACAAAGCAAGGCAAAACAGCATTAGCCTTGAATTTACCTCTGCCATCTTATAAGCATTAACTTGGGATTAAAACCTCTGCCATCTTATAAGCATTAACTTGGGATTAAAGCCCACACACACAGTCCCCCCCCCCAATAGTAAATGTAACACCCAGGACACAATACTCGACACCACCTTTCGAATGCATGATTGTCAAGTCATTCTCTGCATTTGCCTAAGGGGCAAGAAAAGTGACAAAATCAGATTCCGGCATCCGTACTATGGTAGCATCAGTATTATCTACTTGAATTGACAAGATTAGAATGTAGGCCATGAGTTAAAATTTGGTTTCTCAATCACTGCTCATAATTTAAATCCTATGAACTTCACTAACTCATTGTGATTTTCACACTTTGTTCAGCATGCATTATCAGTCTAAGCAATTCATGTCGAATGATAGAGTCACCTATTTGGCTAGCTATAGCAAGTAAAGACGCACAAAAAGAGGCCAAAAGAGGGTGATAAATGGTCACTAAATTGAAGCAATTTTGATGCATTGAGTTGATTGCTTCAATTCCAGCAGCAGCTTTTTATTTCCTTAATCGGTGGTTTTTGTATCAAGTCCGTGAATGAAATAGTCCACTACGAATAAAACATTGCACGATGAGCGCATTTAGCTCACATCCTCGTCATTTGATGTGGTTTATGACCTCCGTGATCAGAGTCATCCATGCCTGACCAATTGGCCCTTGGTGTGCGACAGTCGCTGTACATTTTTCTCCATTTATATACAACATTTCACAAGGAGGCATGTGGTGTATGACGGTCGCTGAACATTTCCGTCGCCCACGTGCCATCCCATGAAGGAAATGTGGCACCACCTCTAGCTTAACTTGATTAAGCCCTTAACATTGCAAATCAAGGCTTGAAACATCCGACTAGGAACCTACGAAATCCTCGAAGTCTGACAACATACATAACCTCAAAATAGGTTTTCTTTATCACAACCAGGAAAAGGACGGTGTTGCCACAATATTTGCATGGTCTCTCCATTTTGATGTTAAAACTTATCAAATGATCACTAAAGTGCCCCAACTTTTGAAAAGCGATCATTTTAGTATCTTCAATGACTTAGCTTGTCGAAAAAGCTAGTATGGCTAAAAAATTCACTTAACTGGATGCATTTAAAAAAATTTGAGATTAAATATAAAATTTTTGCTCTAAAATTTATAAAAATCAGTTTCAGTTTTCTCCTAAAAAATCTATAGGTGAAAAAATATTAGGTGCATTCA
Organism: Syzygium oleosum; assembly: GCF_021117445.2. Classification (NCBI taxonomy): domain Eukaryota; kingdom Viridiplantae; phylum Streptophyta; class Magnoliopsida; order Myrtales; family Myrtaceae; genus Syzygium; species Syzygium oleosum. The sequence continues at coordinate 1,074,656 of NW_026607510.1, read as the reverse complement.
ACACTCTACGTAGAATATGCATTGAACCATCCAAAGATGGATACGTAGCCATAATGGGCTCACTTTTTAGACCTTTTCTCTCTCCTCAGTTATTCCCTCTCTCTCTTTCCTTCATGGAATAACTGAGCAAGAAGAAAAGGAAGAAAATGATGAGAGGAGAAAGAGTAACGAAGGAGAGATGGAATAACTAAGGAGAGAGAAAAGGTCTAAAAATGGCATCGAAAGGCAAGAAGAAAGGGAAGAAAATAGTGAGAGGAGAGAGGGGTTAACTTAGGGGAGAAAAAAAGGTCTAAAAAGTGGGCCCATTATGGCAACGTGTCCATCTCTAGATAATTCAATGCATATCTTATGTGCAATGTTGAATGTACCTAATATTTTCTCAAGGGGTATCAATAAAATTTCCAAGGTCAGTGCATTTATTAACATTAAAGCACTAACCTCCCTCACGTAGATTTACATGAAGATTTATGTTGTATGTCAGAGGAGGTAAGGACTGAAAAGGAATCGAATTTCAAATGTTTGACAAACGACTAAGTCGAGTGCAGAACCATTTATTATACAAACTAAGCTATTAGAGAATGTTGTTTGTCCTGTATTTTTAATAAATATTGTGTTGTCAATGAAAAAAAAAATATTGGGTAGTCCTGAAATGCCAATAAGTAAAGTTCCTCTCCTCAATTGATTGACACATGTGCAAAGTGGGACCTACTTTTACCTTTACTCTCTCCCTCCCTTTCGAAATTATAATTAGTGGCGCTACGTCACTAGTAGCTGAGTTGGCGTGTATTTTTATTCATGTATAATAATTGGTTGACATGTGTTTGCTGAGTTGGATTAAAAAAATAAAAATCTAATTTTTCTCTCCTTCCTCCTCCTTCTCCACCTAGTTTTTTTTCTTTAGATCTGGCCGGTGACCATGGCCATCGATGCCTTGTTCAGGTGTTTTTTTGGCCAACTCTTGAGATTGGGCCGTCCATGGCCACCGGCGCCCAATGACCATCATCGCTAGCGGCCAAATCTAGAGGCATGGCCACGAGCACGTCGACTCCAGATCTAAAATTTCGGTCAAGCCCAGATATGAAGGCTACTCTTGAAGTCTCATGTTGCTTGCTTAACACAATGCAACTCAAAAACAAAAGACAAAGAAAAGGAAAAAGTGAGGATGAATTGTGAAGCTTTTCTTCGTCTTCGTCTTCTCCAAGCATGGGAAAGGTTTGTCCATGACGGCAATGGGCAAGGTTGAGATCTCGACGGCAAACTTTCACATCTAAAGGTCGAGATCCCCATTGTCGAGTTTTCAAATTTGAGCAAACTTCCCTTTTAATTTGGCCATACCGGCTGGTCATGGCCATGACGGGACTTCGAGATTTGCAACCATGGCTCCAGAGACAGTGGCTCATCTAAGGCCGCGAGCAACAGTGGTTTTCTTCCAAATCTGTAACTCTGTTGCCATGACTCCATATATGATCTACGGCAACGAGGTTAACGAAAGGAACATTGACCACAAAGACGACGAAGAGGGTTGAACACTCGACTGCCTTGGACACAACACCGACAACTCTGCTGATATGGCAAAGGCAAAGGAAGGCGTATAGGTTGGGCTCAAGGCGGCTGCAGATGGAGGAGGAAAAGTGAGGTGGATGGAGATTTTTTATTTTGTTTATCTAAATGCACATCAGTATATACATGTCAATTTGTAATTGGTTCGAAGTGAATAATGCATGCCACGTCAGCTATTGAGGCGCCGCTCGCAAACCACTGAGTATTCTGTCACACTCTTGACTTTCTCTCTTCAACTTCCTCTGCAATTCCTCATCTCCTCTATGGATACCAAAATCGGAGGTCTCAACTCCTACAAACCCGCCTCAAATGATGATGAAGTGCGTCCCAACAACACCATCTCGGCAATGTAGAGCTTGGTCTCCTTGCACATGGTGGATAACTCCTTTGATTCCGCCATGGGCTAATTTGAATAAGATACTCGTGACGTCTTAGAACGTCACACGTGATACATGTCCTTTCTAATCATATCATTTATTCAGTAATAGAATGCGAAATTTCAATAAAATCTCTCCAACAAAATCCAGTACAAGAAAATCGCACGAGTTAAACATGGATTTTATCTTTATTTATATTTGCTGACACTTCATTTTCAAAAATAAAAAAATAAAAATAAATTTAAATAAATAAATAAACAAAAATTCTGGTTCAATCCAGCCCAATTGGGCCCAATTCACGCGTTCGGCCTGTTGCCCGTCTGGCCCTCCTTTCTTCCATTGCTTGGGCCGAATTCGGCCCTCTTCTTTTTTTTCTTTTTCTCTCTTTCGTATTTGGGCCCAATCTTTTCCTTCAAGGCCCATTACAGCTAAGCCAGCCCAGCCTGTTGCCTTTCTTCTTCTCTAGCACGCTCACGATTGTCAGCAGAGCGGTGGTGACGCTCAAGTCTGTGAGCAACGATGATGAATAGCGTTCGTGAAGCTCACGAGAGGTGACGGGAGCAAATCCAAGCTAGAAGATGTTCTAGAACCTGATGAGCTGGCTGATCGTTGGGGAATAACAGAAAAAAAAGATTCCGTGAGCGAGGGGATAACAAACCGAGAGAGAATCAGTTCTACGCGGGGGAGGAGTTCCCCTATTCTTCAATTCACCATCGCCAGAGGACTCGGGTTGCCTGTCAAAGTTGAGTTCCCTGAAACTTTTACCTCGACTTTCATATTGCTGGTTGCTACATCTTCACAGCCAAACAGACGAAATATCGGCGAGAGTTGTTCATTATCGTGAAGAAGGAAGAACGGCGATTTTCTGCAATTGTATTGATCTTCATCGACACTGATTTTCTACTATTTCAACTCACCTCACGAATCAGGTGAGTCTCCTTCTTCACTACGTTGTTTTCTCTTGCCTTACTAAAGTTGAGGACAGCGAGTTCAACCGACTGATTTGTGGCTTTATTGTGTGAATCCAAGGCTATTTCATGATTAGTAATGCTGATTTGCAGTCTAATATACGGTATCTAGACCGAGAATTGAGTAAAATGAGAATCGGAAGCTTTTATTCTAACCAGTATATTACATGTTTGATGAAATGCCAAAGAGATGGTTGAATCTAAGTCCGTGATTAAACTTGGAATCAAGTTTAGGAATTCCCCACTCGATGCAAACAAAGGGAGACTTTTTTTTTCATCTATTTGTAGGAGATCATACATTTTGGCGGCATGGCCGAGCAGTAAGGCGGGAGACTGTAAATCCTTTTTCCCCAGTTCAAATCCGGGTGTCGCCTGATCAAGTAAAAACTCGAAATCTCTTATTTCGTTTTGCTGATATAACTTGCTGAATTTTTCCCCAGCAGAAGCAAACAAAGTAAAAAGACTCTTGAGACTTGCTTGCTTGCTTCTAAACATCTGGAAGTTTGACTCTCGAAAGCTAAAGTGCTCTAAATCCTTGCCTCTAAGATTCAAGGACATATTCTAGTTTCTAATAATCGTCAAACTATGTCTGACTTTGTGTTTTTCTCTGTGATTTTTGCGATTTTGTGGCATAATCATCATTTGTCCGAGTTGGCTATTGATGGAACCTTCAACGGAGATCCATTCCACTTTTGCCGGAGCGATACTCGCGGTTAGAGGCCGCTTCAGTTAGTCTATCTCTCATGATTTGATATGCATATACGTTTCCTACGTGCGATTGAGTTTCAGTTTACGTGATTTTTGAGTTTGAGAATTTCTTGCCGGAGTTAGTCCCACTCTGTAGAAACCGTTGACCAACTAGTGGCTGGTGGTTATTGGCCAGCTATGGTTATTGACGTCGATGATTGAAGGTTGAGGTCAACAGTGTTATGGAGTTCACCGGAAGAATTGTGCTCGGTAAAGGCGTGAGGAAAGTGAGCTTTCGGTGAAGAAGACGTCGAGGAAGAGGATGATGCATAGGGGAAGGCCAAAAGGAAATAAAAAAAAATAATAAATAAAGAAAAAGAAATAAAAAAAAGAAGTAAAAAATAATAAAAGATGAGGGCGCAAAGAAAAGGGGTCATCGGAAAAGAATACCCAAAAGAAAAGAAAGAAACAAAAAAAAATAGAATTCGGGTATAACAAAGACCGGGTTGAGTACGGGTCTAGGTTGGAGAGGATCCGATGGGCTAGAATCTGGGCCGAACAAGGAATAGGGAATTAAATGGTTTAAATAGATAGTGGGTTGAATTCGAATTGGGCCTAAATGAATAAAAAACTGAAATTTGATAATTAAAGCTTTATTCACATTGAGCCCAAGAGCTTGCCCGAGCTGACCCAACCTGGACCATCTGGGTCCGGCTCAGATCAGTGAGTTGGACCGGGTTCTCTGACCCAGGCTGAACTCTTTTTCTTGAAATAAAAAATAAAAAATAAAAAATAAAAAATTTCTGGAAAAATTTCAGAAAATTCAGAAAAAATAAAAAATGTCAGAAAATCTAAAAAAATGTAGAATTCTCTTAGTTTAGTTTTTTTCTTTAATGATCACCTTAGGCTTGAACAAATTTTGATTCCAAATTGAATAAGCTTTTAGAGCTTTACCTTAGGGATTTTTGATTTTGTTTTTTAGAGACGATGTTAGGTCGCTGTTTATGCACTTTCATTTTGATTTCATTTGATTGCGCACTTTAAATTCATTGATTGTTGTTTTCCCTTTTTAGAATGGTTAGGACTAAATTTAAAATTCTCAATTGGTGAAATATTGCCATGACACATTGGTTAACAAATAGTCATAACAAATAGTCAAGTTTAGGTATCGAAAGGTTATTAGTTGAAAAACTAGCGTAATCAAGTCTCTGATCCCTAAGAATCTCTAGTTGCGTATGTTTTCGAGATGACACTCCCCTATTTCGATTAGGGTTTCTAGCCGACCCTTAACTGTGGGTAGTGGCGACTCTTATCGAACAAATAGATTTAAACAACTAATGTCACGCTAGGTATGGACTTAGGGAGAGTCCAATAAAATACCTCTAGACCTACTTCCCCGAGGCGGCCCTCGAGGATTAGGTCGCGACAATATTAAATATCAGTTTTACAACTTTGACACATTGTTCAAGCAAAATATAAAATACAAAAGTTATGGGAAGAAAGTCGGGTCAATTAGCACCACTACTCCCAAATTAACCCAAAAAGCGAACCATCATCCAATTCAGGAGTTGATGGCCTCAGGCATCATCTTATGCCCCTCCTTATCATGTTCTAGGGGACCATCCTACACACTAAAAAATAAAAGAATAAGTCGAATCCCAATAATGAAATCTCTAGTTTTAAATTAGTAAAATTCATTTTACCACTTCACCTGGTATTAACAAACAACGTGAATTCAAAACAATACAAAATACTCATGTAAGACAATGCATGAGTAATTATATTATCTTTTCATATCGATGGAAACTAACAACAACAGTGCTTAAGATCATTCACTCAAATACAAGCAAATGAGATATTCTCTTATGATGTACAAACATTATCATATTGGCTCACCACTATACATAGAGGATATTTATTCCCTATTGGTCATGAAGCTTACCCATATACATAGATAAGTTCATACTTGTCATGAAGATCACTAGCACACACAAGTGAGTTCATACTGGTCATGAAGCTCACTGATATACACATATATGTTCATACTATACATAGAGGATATTTATTCCCTACTGGGCATGAAGCTTACCCATACACATAGATAAGTTCATACTTGTCATGAAGATCACTAGCACACACAAGTGACTTCATACTAGTCATGAAGTTCACTGATATACACATATATGTTCATACTTATCAAGAAGCTTACTAACTTCATACAGATCATGAAGATTACCAACACACACATACGGGTCATAAAGCTCATTAATATACACAAATGAGTTCATACTTATCATGACGATCGCCAATACACATAGGTGACTTCATATTGATCATGACAATAAGTATTCACACACATTTAAAAACACATGCCCACCTTCTTGCTCAACCACATTGTTTACACCTATTTTTAATTGTCCAAAATTAATTACATAAACTTTAGGGGTGAATGTCCCTAATTCCTAAACCAAAAAAGTTATTTAGTTTCAATTGCATTGCATATAGACATTAGGTGCATTTTGCAATATTGGAATATATTTTTCCTCTTTTACTTAAAAAAATTATTTTTTTTAAAGAAGAAAAAATTTTAAAAAATTCGGATCGAGCCGGGTTGACCTGGCCCTCTCTTTTTCTCCCCCCCGCGCGAGTCCAACCCACTCCCTTCTCTCTTCCTCATGCACCAAGCTGAGCTCGGCCCAGCCCGCTCTCTCTCCTTCCCCCCCAGCCCGGCCACTCTTCCTCGTTTCCTCCTTCCTTCCCCCTGCAGCTGATCGCCGCCTGGGACAACAGGGAGAAGCCGCTCCACCGCACAAAATTGGCCACCAAAGTCTTAAGCAGGGTAGGCCGGTGCAAAGCATTTAAGTGGTGGACTTTCGGGGCAGAAGGAAGCAACCGACGGCCGTTATATAAGCCAGCGAAGAGATCGGCCAAAAAAACAAAGCAGAGAGAAAAGAGAGAGCCAGAGGGCAAACCAAGAGAGAGTGAGTGAGTATAGAGCGTGAGGAAGTCCCACATAGCCTCGCCGTCGCTTGCGAGCCGACCGTCGATTCCCTAGAAACAGTCCCGACCGGTAAACCTTTCCCGACCCCTATTTTCCCCTGTTCTGATTCACCAGTTAACTGGGACTCACGCCGGCCGTTTCGCGCAAATCCCAGCCCATACCGGTATTTCCCATAATCCATAAATTGTCTTCAAAGGTAAAAATAGGTCATCGGAGGAGGCCGGAGTACTAAAACAAGTCAAAGTTCCCACGTTTTGGTCGTAAACACCAGGTGTTTGATGAAATGCGTTAGTGAGGTCGGTTTGGTTTTGGTCTTCACCGACAAGCAAGTAGGCATCCGGTGAGCTGTGGCCCTCGTGGATAGCCTTGTGGTGGTCGTGTGAGGCCTAGAGTGACCAAAATTGGTCTAGGTCCGTCGGCTAAGCTCTGACCAACGTTTAGGCTTGAAGAGCCTTGGTCAGAGCTCGGCTGGAGGCCACTGTGGCCGGTCACCTTGGTCAGCCAGAAGGGGGCCTCCCCGGCCCCAGATGCTGAGGCAGTTGAGGCCAACGACTAGGCGAAATGGTCGGCCAATAGCCGGATCTCGCCCGGCCGACGCTCTCGTTTGCCTTTGCACGCGGGAGCCGGCTCCGGCCGAATTTTGTAAGCCAAGCAAGATCGGTTCAACCCGGTTGAACCGGTCCTGTTTTGTCTTTTTCCATTGGACCGAGCCCGATCCGATTTAAGACCCGGGTCAACGCATATGGGTTGGGTCCGTTGACCTGGGTCGGTTCTGACCCGATTCGGATCCGCTGACCTGACCCGATTTAATATTATTTTATTATTTTATTAAAAAAATAATATTTTGAAAATTATAAAAAATAAAAAAAAAATCTTTTTTTATTTATTTTAAAATTAGGAAATAGTTTAGAAATTAGTATTTTTGAATATTTTTCTAAATTATGTAAATTATTTGATTAATAATCATGTTTAAATTGGATAAGTCTATATGACTATACGATAGGATTTTGCGTATTATTTTTTTACTACTATTGTATTATCATTATGCATGTTATTTCTAATTAGTATATAATTGCATAAATTGTCATGTGTTGTATATTGTCGCCTTAGCTAAGGTTAGAACCCTAAGCTGCATATCTAGTTTGACTGCTAATCTTTAATGATTGTGCACTCGTTTAATCACCTCATATGTTAGGAGATAAGTCCTAAAATCAATCCAAACTACTTGATAAATATTTTTCTGAAATGAACAGGATGAAAGGTATCGAAAGGGCACTAGTCACTCAAGTAGTATAACCAAGTCCCCGAACTCATTTAATCTCTTGCTTGTAGGAGTAGGGTGATTCTCCCGTCATCTTACTTGGGTTTCTAATTGACCCACTCCAAATTGATTAGCGACGACTCCTAGATAAAAATCACTTGCAGGTTAAAAACCTAAATCACAAGTCACAATATGGTATGGGCTTGGGAGAGTTCAAGTTAAGTTCTAGACGTAGACTTAGCACGTACCAGGCTACGCCATTTTCCCTCTCCAAAGAAAATCTGGCGGGTCGCGATAGGCTGGTGACTCCACTGGGAACTGTGATACATGTTTTTCTTAAGTGGACTTAGGCCAGAAATTTTATCTCGTTCAAAATCATTTTTGTTTGGCAGTGAAGATTCCATAAACGTTCCTAACTTTTGAGGTGTTAAATGTTGTTGCAGTTGGGAGTTATAAGTGGTGTTGTAATTGTAAACCCCTTGTTTTGTAGGTCTAGAATTTGGGAATGAATGTTTATTTCCTGAACATTTGAAGCGGTGATTGTTTATGAATTGTTGTGCATGCTTTAATAATTTAGCACTACACTGTTGTACACACAATCATGTCGCCGGACATGAGCTACGATAGGACATTTTAGGATGGTGTTAAGAAACATACGACCTCAAACGCAAGACCGCAATATAGAGACTGCCTTTCTTTTCCCCGAAATTTCTTTCTGGATGTTGTAAGTTTGTTCGTAAAATTCTGCACGTGTTAACGAACGTGTTGAACTAGTAATACAATGATGAGAAGAGTATCGTCCCACAGAGATTGATGATAATAAACCAATTAAATATTAAAAATAGACTAATTATAAAATTTATTTAATAGATCAAAATAAAATTGAAAATAAATAAAAATTGACAATTTTTAAAAACGAAATTTTAGAAACTAAAGGCAGATAATCAATTAGATAAACTATGTTAGAGCATCCGATTTCATCATAACCACTAGATATGAATTTCGGATCATTATGCATACAAAAACATTATCAAACATGTGATAGCAGAATTTCCTAGTCTATTTACTATCCTATCTCCAGGTATAGCAAACCTACTCAGTTTATCAATCCATTATATCTCTATGTGAATTTAAATAAACATAAGTGCATTAAAATTTGTGAATATTCCCGGTTTACAATAAATCTTTTGGACCAACTTATCACCGAAAGATACACAAATAACATGGTATATTTCTATCCACATTTAATTCATGGTTATATATTATAAGGAGCAATTACATATTATCACTTCTCAGTCTCAAACATGCACATCAGATCATTCAAGTGGTGGCCAGTCACTTAAAGGCATTAAGCACAATAATATATAACTCACATGAATGAAATCACTTGCCAAGCATAAAAAGCATGAAATTCATATCATCATGGTTAGGCTACATCGTAGCTTTAACAAAGAAAATTAGAACATAATAGAAGAAGAAACGAAAATATAAATTAAACCAAATATCTTGAATCAAAGAACAAAAATTCTGTCACCACGTTTATTTTCTCTTCAAAATACTTGAAAAACTCTTAAAACACTGAAAATAAAAACGATCTCAAAGAAAACTAGCTGTTCTCTCAAGTTATCATATGTGTATGATAACATCCAAGGCTTCTCTCACAAGGCAATTGCTTCTTTTTCTCATAAAATTAGGTAATAAATTGCAGAATTCCCAATGTGATATTCACCTTCTAACTCTTATCTGGGTGGCACATTCCTTTCCTTCTTTTTGCCATATTTTCCTTATTTTCTCCATTTCTCAATATTTTGCATAAACAAGAAAAATTAAGTAAATAAAATGAAATCCAAATATATTCTAACAAATATTGAATTATTTATTGCTTAAAGTAGATAAAATAACTCTATTTTTATAGAGTTATCAAACCCCCAAACTTAACATTTTGCTAGTCCTCGAGCAAAAGCAAGATATAAAACATACTCAAGCTAACAACCCCCTCCATGACTTCCTTCCATAATTGCTTGAAATCACAATTTAAAGAAAAACACAAATTTCATCCAAACATTGAAATAGATTCATAAGTTAAAACCAATTCTAACTATGTGATCCAAGTGTGTGTGTGTGAGTCCTCATCTTTTCAAATTATATGCAATCCAGATAAGTTTACATTGTTATGCAACCTCTCAAAAACTCTTTATAATTATAATCAAATCTCATATGTTTGCTTTTCATTCCTCTCTCCATTAATGTAAGCTAATCATCCAACCAAAAATCACTAGGACTTTCCTCAAGCTGTAATGTAAGACTCGGCTAATGGTGAGATAATGATAAATTTAAGCTCAAATCACCCATGAACACATTGATTTCTAGGATCTAATTAGAGCACATGCCACTATCGCCAATTTTACATCTTCAAAATAATCTTTCTGTCACCACTTATCATCATTCTTTCTCTTTTTTTTTCTTTTTTTCTCTTTTTTTTCAATTGCTTTATGGTGGAGTTCCTCCCTAAGTCCCTCCTAATATAACGTGAATGTTCCCAACCCATCGAGTATCCAAAAGGCTCACTCAATTGAAAGTTGGATAGGGAACCATAAAAGCAATTCTTTTTCTTTTTTTTTCTTCTTTTTTTTTGAAATGATACACCCCAAACAACCATAGCAATCAAATTAATTCCATGCTCCACCCTTCCTCTCAAATTGCTATTATGCTCAAATACACTTTTATCCTAAAAAAAATCAACATGTTCATAGGGCGTGGGACAATATAATAATTTGACAAAAGGTAAGCTAAAAAATATGCGGGTACCAATGAAAGATTGGATAAGAATTATGGCTCAACAGGGTGACTATGGATAAATAAACAGGGTTGGCTTGAAAGGCTCAATTGATCAAAAAATTGCCTAAATCATTTTCTCAGTTAGATGTAGCCTAGGATTTCGCCTCAAGAGAAAATCAAACAAATTCTAAGATTTGGTGAGATCTAAGAAAAGCACATACTTCACATGAATGTTCTCTAGATGTACACACTACTAAAAAATTAAGAACTTTCAGTGCTCAGTAAGTGGATCAACATAATCAGAATCAAAATTAACTCACATATCATTCGCAAGTTTGAAAAAAATTTAAATTTTCTTTCATACGTATCACAAAAATTCACAACAAGGAATGCAATCATGAAAAAAAAAATTCAGATTTAGCAAAAATTTTGTCTCCCCCCAAACTTGAGTGAAGCATTGTCCTCAATGCGAAAAACAAAAGAAACAAAGGAAAAATAGGAACATGAAAACTCCTCTTACCGTGGGATGTGTCCATGGATGGTCTTGATGACTAAATTCCAAAAAGGAGATCCTTCAAGAAAGAAAATTAACCTGGATTAAAAAAAATTAATCATGTTTTTTTTGAAAAAAAAAGGAACATTAAAATTAATGAAGAAACATAATAAAAATGCTTGGGTTGCCTCCCAAGAAGCGCTTGCTTTATAGTTTTCAGCCAAACTATCTCAGATGTCGCTATTTTGGAGGATGAAATTCAATGGTGATCTCTGCTTGTTGTAACCACCTTCGATGTAGGGCTTCAAACATTGACCGTTCACCTTAACTAATATCATCCCTAAAAGAAAAATCAATCAAAACAATCAAAGCCTAGTGAAGCCCTAAAGGCTTGTTCATTTTAAAGGATAGTGTTAGTTTTGGGGGTTTTGGATTATTTAGAGGTTAGGGCCCCTTTTGGGGGTTAAGCCTCTTGTTAGGGTTTTTTAGGGGTTAAGCCCATTTTCATCTTTTAACTAAGGATTCTTCAAAAGAATCACTTGTGCACCCAAAAAAAAAAATTCTAATTTCACTCAAAATGGGTGGTTACAAGTGTTCTGAGTCATTCTGTGAATATTTGTAAGTTTTGATATTTTTTTGGGAAATTTTTTTATTTGACTTTCTTACTTCCCAGAAATCCAAATTTTTTTTTCGAAATTTTCTGAAATTTTTTTCGACTTTTTTTTAAATTTTCGGGATTTTTCACTTTTTTTTATGAAATTTCTGAATTTTTCAAAATTTTCTGATTTCTGACTTTTTTTTTCGAATTTTCTGAAATTTTCCTGATTTTTATGAATTTTCTGGAATTTTTCTGATTTTTATGAATTTTCTGGAATTTTCCTAATTTTACTGAATTTTCTGATTTTTTTTTAATTTCCTCAAAATTTTTTGAATTTTCTGGAATTTTTCTGAATTTTCCCGAAATTTCTAAATTTTTTATGATTTTATGATTTTTATGAATTTTTGTAATTTTTCTGATTTTTTTCTTTTTTAAAATTTTTTTAATTTTTATTCTCGGGACTGAACCGGACCGGTTCAACCACGTTGGACCGGCCTAACTGGCGCAGATTAGTACTCTGGCAGGGACGATGCCAAAACGGCACCGTTTTAGGCCTTCTTCGTTGGGGCATTTTATCAAATATTGGTGTGCATTAAGTTTGATATTACATTTTCAACATTGCCACTCTGGGCTAATCTCCGACGACCCTCCACTAGGCTCCGAACATTGCCATTAGTCTTAGGCCATCTACCCATCATCCTCTAACAACCTAACCCCATTGATTCACCGCCGGCCGGCGAATTCTAGGCAAAAAACCTAATCCGAAACTGTTCTAACTAGGATTTTCTAACATTTTCAACTAATCCTAATCTTCCTAATCAATCTGACAATCAAAACAACAATTAAAACAACCAAGGGGAACAGAAATGACTAACTTGGACGGCCAATGGCCATGGAAAGGGGCTCTGACGAGGTGGTTTAAAGGGATCGACTCATGGTTTATGCACAAACGTGATCCAAAATGTATCAAACAAGTAAGTAATTGATCAGAAACATGTTTTAAGGGATCAATGATCACAAAATCAAGAAGAAAATCACATAATCAAACTCAAAGTGGCTTGGGCACTCATTCTGAAATTTCATCAAACATGTGGCAGGTGATCGGGAAGGACTTTTACTTTCTTTGCCAAAACTCGAATATGAAATTCCAAACCGGCTGGGGATGCTAGACCGATTCTCTTGCACTTCCTCTACAAGTCTATGGCCTCAGCTTCTCTGGGAAGGTCTTAGATTGGCTGGTCGAAGTTCGATTTTAGAGCTTCTCGATGAGCTCTTCTCTAGTTACTTAGGGAAGAAGGTCCACCTGAGAGGCTGATTCGCCGACGCCTTTCTCGTCGGGATGGCGCTGGTCACTCAGCCCAAAGGACCTCTACTCCCTCCCTTTCTCTCTCAATTTCTCTCTCTCTCTCTTTAGTTCTCTCTCTCTCTCCTAGGAATTCTATCGCGCAGCTCGTGTGTGGGAAACTGGTTTTCCAGCCCGTTTTGTCCTCCTCCCCAAGGCAGTTCCAACCTCTAACTGCCTCGGGAAGCCGTTATGACGGCCCCTCGACAACAGCTGGAGGCCCCCAGCTGTCCAACCTTCCTCAGCACGTTTTAGAATGGGGGGAATTAGGTCAGTGAAAGGGCGGGCCAAACCAAGTTCTTCCTTCCCCTTCCCAATCAAATACTGTGTCGTGTAAGGAAGATGATGACCCGGGTCGAGTCGGGTCGGATTCGACCAACCCGGCTGACCCGGGTTTATTAATATTGCAAATTAAACCCCTATTTGATCCTTTTTCACAATTTTGACCCCAAATTTCAATTCCTTGACACATTTTATCCTGAAATATTTTATCAATTTGAATTTTTATTTCAATTAAACCTAAAATTCTCAAATTTGAATTATGTTCAATTGGGTTTTATTCAATTAAGTGTCCAAATGACCTAATTAGGCTGTTCCAAGGCCAAAATTGGATTTCCCATGATCAAGTACCCTTAGGGAAGGTATGGGCTTTGATTGAAAATTTCAAATTGAATGAAATCCCAATTTGGGTCGTAAAATCCCTAATTTTCAATTAAATTTGGGGCTTTTTAATTCCTTTGTCAAATTATGAAATTGGATTGACCAATATGTAATTCAAGGTTCCAGAATCAATTGTTGTGAAGGTACTATAGCCCAAAAATGACTAGAAATGACTTAATTATATTTTTGGTTCAATGAAGATATGAAATGACCCAAATTTGGGGAAAACATATTTCCAATTGAAATTTTGTAAAATTGAAGTTGCGGGGATAAAATTGGAATTAAAAGAGGACTAATGACTATTTTTGGAAATTTTTTGGATTTTACTTGGTATTTTTATTGATTTTCTTCTCATTTTTATCAAAGGAATTTAAAGAAAAATTAAAGAAAAATCTAGATAAATTTTTTTTATTTAGAAATAGGTTCCTAAGCATGGTCAAGGTTCCTAGACCTAATTTTGTGATTTTTATGTAAAATTGAAAATTTGACCAAAAATTAAGTGTCAACAAACACTCACAAAGAAAAAACTCACTTTTTCTTTTTTCTTTTCTTTTCTCTCTATTTTTTTAACTAGCGCTTGACGGCTAGCTTCTATCAATAGCTAATATATAAAATGTAGCTTTTAACCTAAAAGCAAAATTAATAAAAAAGACAAAAAAGCCCCTAACAATAATATTTGGCTTCATCCTCCTACAATCTCCCACTTGAAGACAAATACACCCGATGCACCAAGCAACTTTGCATCAATCTACTTCAAAAGCTAGTAAATGGAACTTGTACCTCTGCGATACTCCTCATCAATTAACATGGAGTAATGCTAATGGTAGTACAGAAAATAAGTTTATCTCTGTCTACTTCCTTGGTAAACATATCAGCTGGATTCTTCGCGCCATCAATCTTTTATAACTTTAACTCATTTTCTTTCAATGTTGATCTGATGAAATGATAACACTTCTTGATATGTCTAGTCCTTGAGTGATAAGCTGCATTCTTTGCCAAGTGTACTGCACTTTGACTATCACTCCATAGTGTGCTCACTGACTGCTTTCGATGTAGCTCATCCATGTAATCTTGTAACCACATGATTTCCTTTGGTGGCTTATGTGATCGCCACGTACTCTACTTCTGTCATTGATAGAACTACTACTTTCTGTAGTTGAAATACCCAACTCACTGCTATACCTGCAACTATAAAGACATATCCAGTGGTACTCTTACCACTATCTTGATCACCCTAGTGATTTGCATCTACATAACCTTGCAACTCTAGAGATGTACCTCCATAACAAACAGAGTAATTTGATGTACCTGTTAGATATCTCAATATCCATTTTATTGCATTCCAATGTTCTTTGCCCGGGTTCTACAAATATCAACTCATAACTCCCACTGCTTGTGCAATGTCTGGTCTCGTGTTCACCATGGCATACATTAAACTTCCCACTGCTGATGCATATGGGACTGCCGCCATCTCATTTTTCAAAGCTTGAGTACTCTGACACATATCCTTAGAAAGTTTGAAGTGACTCGCTATAGGAGTCGCAACCGGTTTTGCCTTATCCATGTTAAATCCCTTTAACACTTTCTTCACATAGTCTTCTTACAACAACCATAATTTCTTATTTTTCCTGTCTCTGATGATTTTCATGCCTAAAATATTCTTGGCCTCCCCCAAGTCTTTCATAGTAAACTGCGATGTCAACATCTTCTTCACTTTTGCGATTCTCTTCATATTGGCACTAGCCACCAGTATGTCATCCACACATAAATAGAGATATATGATATTACCATCGCTATAATTGCAAAAATAAACACAATAATCAGCTTCATAGTGTGTAAATTCTTTTTCTTCCATAAAACTATCAAACTTTAAGGGCAAAAGGACACTATAAGTGCCATAACTTGTGTACGGCGCTCACTTTGGTGCCATAACTTTTTTTCGGATCACTTTGGTGCCAAGTCGGAGGAAAAACGATCACTTAAGTGTCATAACTTTTTTTTTGGATCACTTTAGTGCTAAAATTTTTGAAAAACGATCACTTAAATGCTAAAATTTTTGAAAAACGAACATTTAAGTGCTAAAATTTTTGAAAAACGATCAATTAAGTGCCAATCTCCGGCGAGACTCCGGTGAGCCACGTCAGCTTCAGAAATTAATAAAAAAAATGCCACGTCAGATTTCCAGCGAAAAATTGTGTACGGCACCGGAGTTGGCACTTAAGTGATCGTTTTTAAAAATTTTTAGCACTAAAGTGATCCAAAAAAAAGTTATGGCACTAAAGTGAGCGCCGTACACAAGTTATGGCACTTGTAATGTTCTTTTGCCAAACTTTAAGTACCATTGCTGCGGAGCTTGCTTCAAGCAATACAAGCTTTTCTTCAAGCGACATACCATGTGTTCTTTACCTTTGACCTCAAAACCTTTAGGTTGCGCCATGTATAACTCTTTATCTAGGTCCTCATGCAAAAATGCTGTTTTCACATCCAATTACTCGAGATGAAGATCCTCCACCACAACTATACTCAGCAAAACTCTGATTGATGTCATCTTTACTACTGGTGAAAATATCTCGGAGTAGTCGATCTCTTCTTTTCGAGAAAAGCCCTTGACCACAAGTCTTGCATTGTATTTGATATTACCATTTATTTTTTATCCTGTATAGCCACTTATTTAACAAAGCCTTTTTACTTGTGGGCAACTTGGTTAACTCCCAAGTTTTGTTCTGAAGTAATGAGCTCATCTCGTCTTTCATAGCACGTTCCCACTGCATGTGAGATGTGTCTTTCTTTGGCTCATCATTAGTCTCCGGTTCTCCTGAATCTGTATATAAGACATGGCTTAGAATAAGATTAGCTGATGAATCAAAAATTACCTTTGGCTTTCTCACACGTGTAGACCTCCTCAAGACAGTACTTCAGGGTCATTAGTTTGTTCTAGATCACTGTGTTCCTCTTGAATTGCCTATTCATTGATGATAGGTTCATCTCGAACCTCCCCTTCAAGTGCACTTTGATCCCCTGAAACCATCTTCACGGGCATTGTGTCTAGCTCAACATATTATGGTTTTACTACCTTCTCATGCTCTGTCTGATGATCCTTGTACACCATTTCTTGATGGAATACCACATTCCGACTGCGGATGACTTTGTTATTCTTATATTCCCAAAGCCTATACCTATACTCACCGCCACCATATCCGATAAAGACATACTTCTTGGATTTAGCATCAAGCTTCTTCCTGTCTTCCATATCAATTAGCGCATATGCAATACAACTAAAAACTTTTAAATATGAATAATTAATCTTTTTACCTGACCACTGCTCTTGCGGTATTTCTCCATCCAGCGCACTAGATGGACTCCTATTAATTTGATAAATAGCTGCATCAACTGTAGCAGCCCATAAGTGTAGCGGAAGACTCGCGTGTAGCCTCATGCATCTTACGTGCTCCAAAATAGTCATGTTCATCCTCTCAGCTACACCGTTCTCTTGAGGAGTTCTAGGAACAGTCTTCAACCCGTATATGCCTTCCCGGCTCAAGTATTCTGCAAATTCCATGCTCGTATATTCACCACCATTATCAGACTTTAGAGCTTTAATTTGATAATCTGTCTCTTTTTCTACCATGGCCTTCTATATTTTGAACATCCCGAATGCTTCTGATTTTATTCTATGAGCATAGACCCAAGTCTTTCTTGTCGCATCATCAATGAATGTGACAAAATATCTCTTACTACCATAAGAGAGTTGTTGACACTTGATTTTAGCTGACGCGTTACAAAGGTAAAAACTTGAGATTAGGATTTCTGATCACGACAGAACCTAATCCTCAACCAAAAATAGTCATTTAGCATTTGAATTAGTATTATCCATTCATTTTCTAGCTTTTTGCATTTCAATTTCAAAAAGTCAAAGAGTTGACTTTTGAGTTGACTTTTTGGCAAAAAGTCAACTGAAAGTCAAAATTTGGTTTTTTCCATGAAAATCCCCAAAATAGTGTCAATTTCACTTTTGCATAATCAATTTTCAAAAAAATTCAAAGTTTGGCCCATTAATTGACATTTTAGTACATAA
Source organism: Syzygium oleosum (assembly GCF_021117445.2). Lineage (NCBI taxonomy): Eukaryota > Viridiplantae > Streptophyta > Magnoliopsida > Myrtales > Myrtaceae > Syzygium > Syzygium oleosum. The sequence goes on along the minus strand of NW_026607510.1, from coordinate 1,056,856 downwards.
GTACTAAAATGTTGACTTTTTGTCAATACTTTGTCCAAAAAAATTAAAAAATTTTAAAACCCCTAAATCAACTCATTTTTAGCTTAATTTCACTTTGGCATCATCGATTTTACAAAAATCGATTTAGAATCAACTTTTTCCCAATTTGCAGAATTTGGTTCAAATCGGCCAAAAATAAAATTACTTCATTTCTAGTCATTTTTTTAGGATAGTTTCCTTCACGACATTTGATTTAGAGGTCGTGTTACATTCAATTTTCAAATCAATTTTAGAATTCCAAGCCAATGATGAAAAACCCCAATTTGAGCCCTAATTAGGGATTCCAATCGGTTCTTCATGATTTGCATAATTGAGACACGAATGAACCTAATTTCTTATATGAAACTCAAATCCGAAATCAAATTTGGAAGATTCACATGAATTTGAGCCAATTTGACCAATCTAGTGATCCAATGATTGAGAAATCCAAGAATAATTGGTCCAATTAGTGCAATTCAACTTGACCCATTCTAGACTAACATCCAATTTGATGAATTGAAGCTCAATTTGGCCAATTGGACTTCAATTAAGTTCATGAGTCTAGCTTAACCATGCAATTTTAACTCAAATTGAAGAACAATTGGGCCAAACAAGTTAAATTGAATCAATTTGTACTTGTATTTCAAATTGGTTCAATCCAATTTAATCAAATTCAATTCAATTGGGTCAATCAATCATAATAGGGATGCAATTGCTTAAAATTGAAACCAAATTGAGCTGACAATCGAACCGGTTCAACCCGATCAAACCCGGATCAAACCGGTACAACCGGTTCAACTCGATTTGACCGGAATTGAATCGGCCCAATCGGACGGCTGTTTCTTGCTAAAAAATTCGGCGGCCAGCGGTCCATTCCAACCAGCCGAGGCCGAGCCACACCCTTTTGTGCCCAAAATAACAAATATGCCCTTGAACGAAATTACAAAAATGCCCCTCAAGTGAAATTACCAAAATGCCCTTGTTTAAGGGTTTAGCAAAATTACTTAGGGGTTAAGCAAATGAATCATGACCATTCTTTTAGAATGCATCATGGCCATCCATAGTGCCATGTCATTTATCCTTAGCCCATAAGGAATATTTTTAATTATTAAGGGAATATTTAGAGCCATTAGATTGATCCAAGGGCTAGGATTCAAAGTTGGGGAGATATATAAGGATTTTCCTTTCAAAAGTTGGGGGGGGCTCATTTTCAGATTTGAATTTTCTCTCTATAAGCTCAAAAGCTCTCTCTCTCTCTCTCTCGGTCGGAACTCCCCTCGCCCTGTCAGACCGCTCGCCAGCTGGTTCCCGGCGCGCCACCACCACTTCGACGACCCCCTAAGCATCCCAGAGCCAGTCGCAAGACCGGCCACCGCTGCTGGTGGCCGGAACTCTCTGATCCGACTCACTTTCTCTTTTGATCGCAACACTGACAACTGAGCTGGTGTTGACTCCAGCCGGTTCAAGCGGCTGAACTGGCTGGCTGACGGCTCCCTCTGGCAATTCCGAGCTTCTAGCGGTCTTCCTTGGCGTCTTCCCGTGGCTGTAGTGGCTGGCCTCCCTCCGAACGGCCACCGGATTACTTCATTTTACTTGATTTTCCATTGATAGTTCACTTGATCAAACCGGATCAATTCTCACCGTGATTCGTGTACTTGTCGCGCTGCGCTTTTTTTTTTGGGCTTTCGGAGTTTGCATGCTAAGGAGGTATTTCCATGTAAGGGTCTCTCCCAGACCATAACTCACGTGACAGTGGATGGTAATTTTCCTATTTGATCCAAGTTTTTGATTTTGGAGTCGCCACTAGTCATTATTGGTAGGTTGACTAGAAACCTAATCGGGGTACAGGAGAAATACCACGATTCTACGAGCCAGAGATTCTGAGTACGGGAACTTGGTTATGCTAATGATCCCAACTTGAGATCCCTAACGCCCTTTCGGTACCTAAGAACGATACGATGTCTAACGTGTCATGCAAGTTTTCGAGATCTATACATTAATTCTATCCATTCTAATTGCGGGGAAAATCAATCAAGAATTAACTGCGCAATCAATGTCAATCAAATCAATCAATCCTAAATTGTCTCTAAAAATGAAAATCAATCAAAACATCCAAACCCTAGTGAAGCCCTAAGGGCTTATTCATTTCATGATTTGTGTCTTTTCAGAGTTTTTCAGGGTTTTTCAGGGGTTATAACCTCTGAATTTGGGATTTTTCTAAAAATGCCACTTGGGCACTTCCAAAAATTCAAATTTCACTTTTTAAGGTTGGCCACAGTGTTTTTGAACCATTCTGGGAATTTTTGAAATTTTTGATTTTTTTTTCGGAAATTGAATTTCTGAGAATTTCATTAACCGAGAATTGATTTTTATGAATTTTTGAAAAATTTTATGTATTGTCCAATTTTTTAGATTTTTCTGAATTTTTCACATTTTTTATTTGTATTTTCTGAATTTTTATGAATTTTTCGAAATTTTTTTATTTTTACGAATTTTCTATTTTTCTGAATTTCTTTATGAATTTTTTATTTTGCTGAAATTTTCCGAATTTCTAATTTATTTTTTGTATTTTTCTGATTTTTTTTATTTTTTTTGAATTTTTCAAAATTCTTATTGATTTTTATCGATTTTTTTGGATTTTTTAGATTTTTTTATTGGATTTTTTTTTTATTTAAATTTTCCCGCCGGTATGGTGAACCGGACCGGCCCGACCGATTCAACCCGGTTTGACTTGGCCGAACCAAGAATCGCCTACGCCGGCGAGTTCAGCGCTAAAACAGCGCCATTTTTGGTCTTTTTCTCTTTGGCATTTCGCCGAGCAGTTGGTGGCACATTCTGGGTTAAACATTTTTTAGGCCGCCGGTTTGAGCTTGTTGCCGACGAGCCTCTGGCGACCTTTTTGCTTGATTTTTTTGATCCTGTATCATCTCCTCATCACCACCTATCGTCCTCAGCTGATAGATTCGTTGTTGGACCACCGCCGGCCAGTGAAAAGCCGGTTAGAAAAACCTAACTTGCAACTATTCTAGATTAACTCCTCAAAACTTCAAGTCCTGATTCTACTTGCCATAGCAGTCTAGATCGCTTAAAACAAACATCAAATCATCATACAAGGTCAAAGATTGGGTAGCCATTGGCCACGGGGGACACTCCGGCGAAGGTTCTTCGAGCTCCGGCGAGGTGTTTTTGGTAACGGCGGAGACATTTTATGCATGTTTTGCAACAAAAAACGCAATCAAACAAAGCAAAACACGATTAGAACACGTTTTAGACACCTAATATAATAAAATCATAGAGAAACATGCACGAACAAACCGAAGCATTATGGAATTCTGGAAAAAACGTGATCACGAGCGATGTTTACCTGCTTCGTTTGGGATTGAAACGTTGTCCTCGAGCTAATCGGCCACCGTGGAAGTCTTCCTTGACACTTGAGCTTCGAGACGGTGGCTTTGGACTTGCCGAAGAGACCTTGGATGCTTCTGCCGTGACCGATTTCCAGGCGTTCGTGATCAGTTCCAACTCTGGTTCGCCGGTGAGGAAACTCACCGACGAGACCGATTTGCCAGTGCTTTTCCGGCTGGAAAAGCACTGATTGCTCGGCCTCAGAGAGTTTCTAACCACTTCTCTCACTAGTATTTTGTCTTTCGCGTCCGTTCTCTGTCTTCTCTGTCTTCTCTCTCTCTAGCATTTCATCGAACAGCTATTGACACTTGATTTTTTAGCTCATTTTTTTTTTCATATTTTTAAAAATCTCAAAATTAGGACTAGGAATCTTGGCCAAGCCTAGAAACCTATTTCTAAACCAAAAAATATTTTTTTAGCATTTTCCTGCATTTTTCCTTAAATTCTTTTAGTCAAAATAAGTGAGAAAATCAAGAAAAATAGCCAATGGAATCAGAAAATTCCATAAAAATAGTCATTAGTCTTATTTTAAATCCAATTTCATGAATATATCATCAATTTTGAAAAATCTCAATTGGGTATATGTTTTTCCCAAAATTGGGCAAAATTAAACCCGAATTGAACCAAAAATACAATTAAATTTTTTCTAGTCATTTTTAAGTCATAGTGTATTTACAACAAATGATTCTGGGACCTTGAATTACATAATGGTTGGTCCAATTGCACAATTTGACATAGAAATAAAAAATCCCCAAAATTTAATTGAAAATTAAGAATTTTGAACCCAAATTGGGCATCGTGCCCAATATGAAATTGTCGAACCATGAGGCCATTATTTCTAGGGTTAATAAGATGTGGTAATTCAATTTTGGCATCAATTTTGCCTAATCAGGTCATTAGGACATCAAATTGAACAAAACCCTAACCCGAATACAAAAATGTGAAAATCTTGGACACAATTATAACAAAAATTAGAGAAAATCATATATTTGGGTTCAAAATGTGATGGGGAATTCAATTTTGGGGTTTAATTTTGAAAATTGGGTCAAAATTGAGCTTAATTGGCGAATTTAGACCAACCCGGGTCTGCCGGGTCAACCCGACCCGACCCAGGTTGGTTGGCTTCTTTGCCCAAGTCACATTAAACCCAGAAAAAACGTTGCAAACCCTCCACTTTGCCAATCTTATCCGGTCAAATAGACACGTGTTTGACTTGGACGACAACTGGAGAATCTCCAGCTGTCGTCGGAGATCAGTTATAACCGATCAGAAGTCTGTTCTAACGATTTTGAGGCGGGAAAAATGGATCAACAAAAGGGAAGCAAAAACTGAACATTGAAGAAGAGGTGTTCGACGAATTGCCGAGGAGAGAGAGAGAGAACCAGAAACGCGAAAGAGAGGAAACTAGTGAGAGAGTGAGTTGAGACTCCCTGAGGCCTAGTGATCGGCGCTTTTCTGACTAGGAAAGCGCCGGCAAATAGGTCTCGCCGGTGAGTTTCCTCACCGGTAAACCTGCAAATAAGCCTACTGTGAAAGCCTGAAAAGGTGCTTCGCTTGATCAATCCAGGGACTCTCCGGCGCAGTGGAGACCACCGTTCGATAGTCCAGGTGTTGTAGAACTTCCCCACGGCCATAGATTAGATCGGGAGAATCATTTGGTTCACTTCCAAAACAGGTAAAGTTCGGTCTTCAACATTATTTTTCCAGAAATTCCAGAAAATGAAGATAAAATTGATATTGTTAAATCGGCGATTTCTTTGTTGATCTTGAGTGCCTTGATGTCAAAAACGAGTTTCTGATCATTTTTGGTGTTGTTTGATTGCATTTCGGGCATTAAAAATGCAAGAAACCGAGTCGGCCACCCCCATGAATCATCTCGCCGGAGCTCAGTTGACATTAACGGAGCATCACCATGGCCATAGGCCTATCAAGTTAGCCTCTTTCAACCTTGTTTGATACTTTGTTAGTGATTAGAATCGAGTTAGATGACTAAGGCGTGCAATATTGTGATTTGAAGGCTAGGTTAGTTAGTTTAGCACAGTTGCGAATTAGGTTTTTTTGATCGGTTTTTCGCCGGCCGGCGGACTTCCGCCGGTGTTCTGAGTAGGTTAGATTCAAAGTAGAACATATGAACATCATAATGGTGCAATCGGAATGGCGAGATAGTCGCCGGAAGGTCGCCGAATTCCAATCCAAAGTCATGGCCTTGATAATGTTCGAGTAAAAATTGTGCACACCACCTGTTCGGGAAAATGCCCCAATAAAAAAATGCTTAAAACGGTGCCGTTTTTGGCTATGGGCTCACCGGAGAAGACGACCGGCGACGCCCGGTTCGGCCAAGCCGAACCATCATGCAATGAGCTGGTTGTTCAAGAATATTAATTCTCAATGATTTTATATCCATACCATCTTCAGCTTGTAGTAAGGATGACAAAGTTGCAAGAGCATCTACAAAATGATTTTGAGTTCTTGGGAGATAATCGAATGTTATTTCTTTGAAGTTTTCTATCATCTTTTCTAAGTATATGTGATAAGGAATTAGTTTGGTATCTTGAGTTTGCCATTCACCAGTTGTTTGCAATATGATGAGCATAGAATCTCCATATACTTGCAACCTCTTTACTTTCATTGAGAGGGCTAACTGTAAGCCGAGAATGTATGCTTCATATTCAGCAACGTTATTGGTGCATGGAAATATCAATTTTGCAGATACCGGATAGTGTTGTCCTTCTGGGGAGATCAGTACTGCCCCAGTTCCTGATCCAGATAAGTTGATTGCACCATCAAAATACATGGTCCATTTATTGTCGACCAATATTAATATATGATCATCAAGTTGTTCTTCAGGATTGGCAATATTCTGCGAATTTTCTACCAACATGTCTACTATTGCTCGTCTTTTAACTGACTTTTGGGATGAACTTCTGATGTCAAATTCAGATAACAAGACTTGCCACTTTGCTAATTTCTCGACCAAGGAGGATTTTTCAAGAAGGTACTTGATCGGATCATTCTCAGTCACTAGCAAAATTTGATAATGAAGGGTATATTGCCTTAATCTGTGTAATACCCAAATCAATGCAATGCATGTCTTCTCGACTGCCGGGTAATTCATTTTTTATGTTGTGAACTTCTTGCTCAAGTAATAAATGGCTTGTTCTTTACCATCATTTGGTCTTCTTTGTACAAGCACTGCTCCTAACGACTCATAGTGAATCGTCAAATATAAGATCAGCGAAACCCCAGGGATTGATGGTACTAGCACTGGTGGGCATACCATATATTCTTTGATTTTGTCAAAGGCTTGTGGACATTCTGCATCCCACTTTACTTTAGCATTTTTCTTCAACAATTTGAAGAATGGTTTAGCAGTCTCAGAAAGCTAATAAATGAAATGGGCAATGTAGTTTAATCTCCCCAATATGCTTCTCACTTCTTTTACCGTAGAAAGAGTTTTTAAGTCGTATATTACCTTGATCTTGGAGGGATCTATTTCGATGCCCCTGCTACTGACCACAAATCCTAGCAGTTTGCCAGATTTTGCCCCAAATACACACTTGTTATCAGTCACAACTTATACTTTCTAAGTCTTTCAAACAACTTGCGAAGCACCTCAACATGATCTTCTCCTTGTTTGAAATTTGCGATCATGTCGTCCACATATACCTCGATTTCTTTGTGCATCATGTCATGAAATAAAGTTACCGTTGCCCTTTGATATGTGGCACCGGCATTTTTCAAATCGAAAGGCATCACCTTGTAACAAAATGTACCTCATGGTGTTGTGAAGGATGTCTTCGCCTTATCCTCTTTCTTCATGAGGATTTGATTATATCCTGAGAAACCATCCATGAATGAAATGTTTCGAACCCAGCAGTGCTATCCATTAATAAATCGATATGTGGAAGCGGGAAATCATCCTTAGGGCTTGCTTTATTTAGGTCGCGATAATCAACGCACACCCGTACTTGACCATCTTTCTTCATTACGGGTATTATGTTGGTAACCCATTCTGGATATGGTACTACTTCAATGAAACCGACTTTGAGCAATTTCATAACTTCTTCTTCTATTTTCTTTGCCAAATCTAGCTTCGTTCGCCTAAGTTTCTGCTTCTTTGGTGGAATACTTGGATCGATTGGCAAGGCATGTTCAACTATGCTCGGATCAAGGCCTGGTATGTCAATATAAGACCATGCGAATATATTTTGATATTCTCTGAGCAAATCTGTGATTCTTTCTGCTTCTACTGAGGGAAGACTTTCTCTAATCTTAACTTCTTTGGAATTCTCTTTATCGCCCAGATTAATAGTGATCGTTTTCTCTAATGTGAGTGGCTTTAATTGTTCATGACGAATCCATTCCTTTATGACCCATTCCTCATCCTCGTTATCCTCTTCAATATCGCAAGTGATCTCCTTGGAAAGATTTGGGCCACATATGAACCTATTATGGATATGCGAATGCTCATGTCTGACATGTAATAAACATGATTAGTAATTGCATACAAAGTAAGTAACGCACGTGGTCCTATGAAAAACATTTTGGAAATTCATTTTGAAATTTATTTTGAAAGAATATAAAGATAGAGCTAGTCCTCATATCATCAGACTTCCTTGCTTTTAAAATCATTTTTGCAATGAGGAGCAATATAGAAACCCAAAACCTCAAGCCTCACGAATGAGGGTAATGTTCATCATAAGTTTGGTTGTGTTTCTACATGTCCTTAACAAAATATTTGATCACTTTTATTGAATTGAAAAACGTGATTACATCTATATCAACAGGAATGTAAATTGCAACTGAACTAAAATTACAAATGAAATCACAAGAAATTTGAAACTGTAATCAACAAAATGCAATGGAAAGGTGTTGACACCTAATTTTTAGCCGACGCGTCATTAAAAATAGAAAATTCGAGATTATGGTTTCCGATCGCGACGGAGCCCGTTTCTTGAACAAAAAGTGTTGTTTTTTAATTCTGTCTGTTGGCTTAGCCTCTGTAAGCGTTTTTCTATTCATTTCATGCAAAAACCCGAAAAAGTCAAACAGTTGACTTTCGAGTTGACTTTTTGGTCAATCCTTTGACCAAAAGTCAACCCCGGGTCAAATTGGGGTTTTTCGCATCAAAAGATTCCTTTCAACTCCAATTTCACTTTAGAAGTGGAAATTTCAAAAAAATTCAGAGATTTGATCATAAAATCAAGCTCCTAGTGAAAAGTCAACTAGGGTTTGACTTTTGGTCAAACCTTTGACCAAAAAAATTGAAAAATACAAAAATCCAAAAATCATCTTATTTTACATTCAATTTACCTTTGGCATTTGAAATTTTACAAAAATCGATTTAGAATCAACTTTTTCCCAATTTGCGGAATTTGATTCAAATCGGCCAAAAATGAAATTACTTCATTTCTAGTCATTTTTTAGGTTAGTTTCCTTCATGATATTTGATCTAGAGGTCATCTTATATTCAATTTTGGAACCAATTTTGTAATTCCAAGCCAAACACAAAAACCCCCAATTTTGGCCATAATCAGTAATTTGGATCGATTCTTCATGATTTGCACAATTGAGGCACGAATGAGCCTAATTTCTTATATGAAGTCCAAATCCAAAATCAATTTTGGAAGATTCACATGAATTAGTCAATTTGATCAATTTAGTGATCCAATGATTAAGAAGTCTAAGGGTAATTGGTCTAATCAGTGCAATTCAACTTGACCCACTCTAGACTAATATTCAATTTGATGAATTGAGACTCAATTTGGTTAATTGGACTTCAATTAAATTTGTTAGTCTAGCTTGGCTATGCACTTACCCAAATTCAAGAGCAATTGAGACAAACAAGTTAAATTGGATCAATTTGTGCATCGGTTCAATCCAATTTGATTGAATTTGATATTGATGGGGTCAATTAATCATGATAGAGATCAAATTGTACCAAATTGGAACAAATGGAATCAAGTATTGAACTAGTTCAATCAGGCCAAATTCAAGGCTAACCGGCTCAACCCGGTTTGATTCAAATTGAATCGGTCCGATCAGACTGGCCATTTTCCGGTCGAAAATCCGGCGATCGACGGTCCATTCCGGCTAGCCAAGGCCGGCCACATCCTTTTGAGCCCAAAAATGACAAAAATGCCCTTAATTGAAAATTACGAAAATGCCCCAAAGTGAAAATTACCAAAATACCCTTCATTAAGGATTAAGCAAATTAATTAGGGGATAAACAAATCAATCATGGCCATTCATTTAGAATTGATCATGTCCATCCATGATGCCATGTCACCAATCCTTAGCCCTTAAAGAATATTCTTAATCATTAAGGATGCATTTTAGGCCATTGGATCAATCTAAATTAAGATTCAAAGTTGAGGGAGTATATAGTGTTTTTCCCTCCAAAATTTGGGGGGGACACTCATTTTCAGATCTGGATTCTCTCTCCTCTCTCTCTCTAAACTCACGTTCTCTCTCTCTCTAGCTCACGCCCCTCTCTCTCTCGTGTTCTCTCTCTCGGCCAGCCGGCATTCCGCCTCATCGCCGGCCAATTTCCGGCGAGCTGCTGCCCCACCGTCGTCCCCCACGGTGGTCCAAGGCTGGTCGCAAGTCTAGCCTCCTTCGCTGGTGGCCGGAGCATCCATTTCCGGCGGCCTCATCCTCTCGGCAACATCACTGGCGGTACTGCCGGTGATGCGATCAGCCGGTTCAAGTGGCTGAACCGGATGATAGGCGTCCCTCACGGCGGTCCCGATCCTCCAGCGATATTCCTCAACATTTCCGTGCGGCTGTGGTGTCCATTTGATCGTTTAACAGCCACCGGATCGCGTTCCTTGATTCAATTTTCCATTACTAGTTCATTCGTGCTATAACGGATCGATTCTCACTATATTTTGTGCGATCTATTATCATAGGTTGGCCGAGCTTTCCGAGGCTTCTCCGTGCTGTCCTTGATCTGAATACGGAGGCCGGATCGCTCGATCGTGCGTCGAAGCATCGTTAAACAAGGTAAGTGCACTTGAACGTGATTCTGCGAATTCGTGTTCTGGAAAATCTGCACGTTTGAGATGCTGATTTGAGTTTGTTAACGTCGAAATCTCGCAAAACGATGAACTAGAGAATCATAGAACGTGTTTTAAGCTTCGATTTGACATATTGCATGCCTCGATCGGACTTGATTTGCTATGTCAAAACACTGTTAGAAGTTAGGATCAGAATCAGAATCATAATGTTCAAGTCTGTTCTGATATTCTCCTGACTGACGTTGTGCTACTTGATGATTTTTATGATTTTCTATGATCATTTTTTTAAAAAACGTTCCGCATGAAAGTTGTAGAACACTTCTAGATCTGTTCATCATAAAATTTTCATAAAATTCCAAGCATGTTTTCCTTGTACGATGTGCAACGTCATGTGTGCATGAATCTGGTGACAGATTAGTTTCAGATTGACCTTCGTGTGTTCTTCGATTTTCATAAATTCGTGTGTTCGAAATATGAAAAAGTTTTCTTCACGAGAGTTCACGCTGAGATCGAGATCTTTCTATTGATATTGATTTCATCAAAATCAGAGGTCATTTGAATTTTCAAAAGAAATTTTCACAATCTGATCAGTATCTGTGTCCAGATCTGATTTTCATTCCTTTAGAGTTCAAAAGATGTTTCTCCGAATTTGATGAAGTTAGAGTACTTTTTAGCAAAAACTCAAAACATGAAAGTTGTTGCACACGAAGAATCCTAACTGCCTAAAAATTTTCACACGGTTTTGATAAGGTTTGTTATTTTTCCCGCCATTATTTTGAAATCCTTAACAGAACCGAGTCCAGCCTGTCACTGAGATCAAATTTGATATTTTCGGGAAAATTGGCTAGGATTTAGAAAAAATGGTCTGCTTGACTTTCGATCCTCATGTCATAAGCTTTCTAATGACTCCTGAATCATTTCATTTGGACGTCATTAGAGTAGTTAATCACATCTGAATAGAAGCAATCCGAATTAGATAATAATTGAATAAGTGGTCTCCTTATGAAGCCCACTTCTCATCGTTTGATTGGCTTCGAAATAAGGCCCATGGGCCTGAATGCATGCTTATTTCATTGCTATGCATGTGTTTGTTAGATGAATGTTAGGCCCGGTGCATGTTCGGCGGGTAGTCCATTGTGGTCACTTAGAACCCGACTTTAGGGGTTAATTGATATGAGTTGCCGTTTTGTGAATGCAAATGGTAGCCCGTTATCATTAACCATTGATCAAATAATATTAGATGATTAGGTGGGTGGTGAATCGAAATGCATGAAAAACAAAGGCCAATCCCGAGGCCCGTGCTTGATTAGTGAATTGTTTGCACCATTGTTTTTCTTTGGTTATTCTTTTGGACATTGTTTGTCGTGAATGTATGTTGTGAATGTAAATGCCGACACCCGAGAGACAATCCATGGGAGGATAATCCAAAATGGTGAAAGACCAAGACGATTGACCGATGTCCAATCCGGTCTCAATTTGTATTCATTTAATGATGGCGATAGACCGATGTCCGATCCGGTTTCAATTTGTATTCAATTCATTCATTCCCGATCATGTCTCGGGTTTTCAATTTGTGTTGTAATAAACACCCGACGAGTTACGGGTTTGTACTTTTCTCGCACTTAGAATTAGCTCGTTTTTTCAATACTTTGAGTGTTTACTTTACGTAATGCCTTTCAATACAATCGTTTCTTTCTTTCTTTTCTAGACTAAGATAGGATTAGTTTAGAATCTCAAATGAAAATAACAAAAACAAGATGCATGATCACATTATGGACCAAAACTTTGGCATGAAAATGGTAAAGAACAAATGCATGACAACTTAGATAACAACCATATTAAGTTTAGCGGTACCGAAAGGGCGTTAATAGAAATATTAACGTAAGCTAGTCCCCGAACCTTTGATCTCTGGTTTTCGTAGAAACCAAGACGAAATTCCCACGTATTGGTTAGGTATTCTAGCCGACCTCCGACCTAGGCTAGTGGCGACTCCTTAAAAGATAAAATTGATCCTCTGTCGCGCGAGGTATGAATTAGGGAAGATTCACGTTCATGAATAATGGACTGTACGGATGAACCATCTTTCATGATGTACCGTATAGACTGTTTCATGAACACTTACCTCTAAACCCGCCCCATCAAGTTCGGTCCTCGAGGGGTAGGTCGCGACAGGCTTGGCAACTCCGCTGGGGACTAGGTTACAAACCTAAAGTGGATTAAAGCCGTAATAAACTTGTTGGTTGTTATCTTACTTGTCTACATTTTGTAGCATCGAATGCATGTCGAAGTCGCGCGGAAAATGAGGTTAGTCCACTAACCATGTGTTAAATGGTTTTGTAGGTGGGAGACATAAGGGGTGGAGTGAATGCAAACCCTTTGTTTTGTAGGTGGCGTTCGGGTGAATGTCGAATGTATGAGATTATGTTGAAGTGTTGTTTGCTTTAGATTTAAATGCATGTTTACTTGCTTTAGCACGACACAATGCACCCACGTCCCGCGGTCTAAAACCCCGGATCGCTTTAGGGCTCCTTTAGGAGGTATTAAGAGTGGAATCCACATGTGAATGCATGTGGTAATCCATTCTTTAATACCGCTCATCTTGATTAGTAAGAAGTGCACCGACCGACGTTAGTAGCGGTGGGTAAACTCTTCTTATCTAATTAAGATGAGGACCTTAAACCTTTAGAATCCTACCCTTAGATGTCGAACCTCACATGTCCTCATGCGATGTGTCGATGTGTTTGCCATTTTCTCTTCGTGGTAAGGTTGATTGTATCGTTCTGCAATTTCAATTACGCCATTTCAATTCCACGTTATATTTCTTTCTAATAATGCGTGGTGATTAATCTCGATGCCCCAAATTAGGGTTAGTCAAAATGGATATGTCGGAGATTCGAATCATCCCCGTACCTAGAGCTCTCGTGGTCATGTGGGAAAGTCTCGAGTCAAAGCACAAGGACTACGTGGAAAAGAGGATCGGATATCTTCCCACACTCTTATACGTCGAGCCTCGTATCGCCATGATTAAGGCATTGTCTCATTTTTGGAACTCAAAGACATCGACTTTTGTGTTTGGTCGAAATGAGTTGACCCCTACAATTGAGGAGTACGATATTGCCATTGGAAGAGTCGGGTCTTTTGGTCTAGTTAGTCCTCCGATAGATATAGATCCAATAACTCTTTTGAGCCAATTCTTAGGAGTCGACATTCTCCAAATCAAAGGCGTCCTTAGAGGAAATTCCAATGCACTCTCCTTCGCATTCTTAGAACGATATTTTTCTAGCTTGCCAAAAGAAGCGGGTAATCAAATTCCTCGAGTCTTTCTCTTAGCATTCTTTGGTTTTGTGGTTTTTCCATTCACCAAAAAGACCATGGATCCTTTGGTAATTCATATTGTCAATCAAGTGTGTATGTTCAAAAGATTTTCCAATATGATCTTAGGTGAGACCTTTGTATCACTCAATAAGTTCGAACAAAACAGAAATGGTGTCTTTAGAGCCCCAATAGGTTTACTCCAAATTTGGTTGGTCTCTCATCTCAAAGACTTCGGTTTGAGCTTGAAAATCATAGATGTGTCCAAAGATTGTCATCCTATCTCGCTCTTCCGAGAAAAGGAAGAAATCTTTCCTTATTGGTCATTCTCAACTTGGTTTAACTTTTTCAAGAACCTTGTTCCAAATCAAATCCAATGGCATGTTCGTTGGCTTGGAAATCCCGAGGTACGCCTTAATAATGGATCCGACAACCCAATCCCACTTTTGGGTCTAACGGGGTCTACGTCATATTACCCTTTTAGGGTGATCCGTCAATATCGCGTGCTTCAAAAGATTCCACCATTTCTCAAGCTGGGGTTATATCATTTTGACTATCGCAAAGATGTCATCCAAAAGGACCAAATGGCGGATTTGAAAGAAATGATCACGTCTATCATTGATATGTGGTACAAATGCCACCCGGAGCCGATTCTCATTACCGATGAGTCAGAATTGGAAGGAGAAATGAAGATACATCATGCATTGCCGGATTACATACACCGTCGTCTCGAGCCCGAGCTTAAAGTGGATCTCCCCAATGTCCCCGAGAAGCCAACTCAACAGCAAGCTATAGCCGCAAGAGCTCTTAGGGAAAAGGATGAGGCTTTAGTCGAGGTTGAACGTTTGACCCAAGAAAACAAACGAATTCGCCTCGCACCTAAAGAAGATCCATTAGGATTTTGGCTATATTCCATGAGGAAATCTCCTTTCATGTAATTTTCGTTTTATAGATTTGATGTATAGGGTTTCCTTTTTACTCATGATGTAATAGGATTCTCCTTTTGTTTCTAGATTGATGTATAGGGATTATATTTCACGAAATTTTGTTGTTAATAGTGAAATTTCCCTTTTATGTGCTTTTCCGAGGATTCCAATGGAATATAGATGGGGCATCTTGATTAATCATCGCGTGTTACCCCTTCAATTGTATAATTTCTTGTGAAGAAATTTTGATAAGAGATCATTCACATGGTATTGGGATCATGAGAATATTTCTTATCTCTATTTCATCCAAAGAAAATATAAAATTGAAGGGTTTTATATTTTCGTCTCAATTCATTTTCCATATACTAACTTGATTTCTGTTTTTTCTGCAAGAACAAGGTATTAAAATACGGCTGAATCGCATTCTATTATACGCACCCGTCGCCAAGCAAGGATGGAAAATGAGGACACTCGTAGCCGCGTTATTACCATTGAGAATCAAATGGCGCAAATGATGGCACTCTTGACTGATCTTGCAAATCAAGTAAAGAACTTCACGCCTGTGGCTCCTCCTGCCGCAGCTTCTACTCCTAAGGCGCCTGTTAATGCACCGACGATAGATCCTGTCGACAAAGGACCTGCTGAAGAGGTCCCTGTTAATGCTATGCCTGCTGTCATTGATTTGGAAGCTCCACCTAAGGAGTCGCCTGTTGTTCATATGGATGAAGAGAGTGCGAGACGTCTCGCAAAATTGGAAGAACGCTTATGCATGTTGCAAGGTTACCAACTCCAAGGCTTTGATAAGCTATCGCCTTTTACAAAAGTGAAAGTCCTTGATTTTTACAAGGAGCCCGAATTTTCAAGGAAATACGATGGAACTGGGTGCCCTAAGACCCACTTGAGATACTATTTGAATAAGATGGCTCGTTACTCCGATAATACTCCGCTGTTGGTCAACAATTTTCAAGATAGCTTGGCTGATTCCGCATTGACATGGTTTATCGAGTTGGATTTGGAGAAAATTTGTACCTGGGAAGACCTCGCAGAAGAATTCCTTCAACAATACAAGTTTAATACTGAAATTGCTCCAACCCGTGAAGAGCTGGTCCGGGTTGATAAAAGGAGAAATGAAACTTTTAGAGCGTATGCCCAAAGGTGGAGAACTACGGCGTCCCAAGTTAAACCTCCGCTGTCCGAGAAGGAGATCATGCAACTGTTTCTTCGAGCTCGACCTCGAGAATACTTTGATAAGATGTTTAATAACACTTACATCAATTTTCCCGCAATGGTTGAATTGGGAGAACGTATCGAAGGAATCATGCGAGAGGGTCGATTACCCGAGACGACGACTCGTAGATTTATCCAAAAGAAGGATAAGGAGCCAATGGTGGAGGTTGCTTATATTCAAAATCCTAATACTCAAAAGCCATTAAACTCACAAGTTCAAAGGTCTGTTATGGAAGCAGGGGGCTCTTCCCGAAATTTTGATCGAAAAGGAAAAGCTCCACAAAGACAATTTACTCCGTTGCCAAGACCTATGTCTCAGTTATTGCCGATGTTGATTGAACAAAGACTCGTAGCAAAAGAAATCCCGAGAGATAACCCACCAAAGTTTGTTGGGTTTGATTTATCAAAATCTTGTGTGTACCACATGGGTGAGAAAGGTCATGATGTGGACAACTGTTATACTCTCAAGGTCAAGATTCAGAACCTGCTGGATAAGAAGATCTTGTCATTTAAAGATGCTACACCAAATGTTCAACAAAATCCACTCCCCAATCATACCGAAACCGTTAATGTGATATTTGGAGACAAGAATGAGAAACCCTTCTTGTTCGATATGGTGAAGTTGGAAGAGCTATTGACCGTAGCTAGATGTCAACCGAAAGAAGGAAATGTATCCCGAGAGGAGAAAATGTATTGCCTAGCCAAGATGGCTGCTTTAGGCATAATTCAGCCTCCTCAAGGAAAGAAACCCGAAGGGTCCATTGAGACCGCTGTAATTGATTGGTTGTCCGAAAAATTCTCTTGTAAGTTCGCGGGTGAAGTCTCATGCTCTAAGCCAAAAGATGATGGATACGAGCCAGACATTGACGAACTTTGGAGTGACAAGTATTCCGATGATGACTTGGAATGTGAGAGCAAGAATGATCGTCGAGGTCATGAAATTATGAAGAAGGCCCATGAGAAAGACATCGTTCCAACTGAATGGGACGGCGAAGATAATAGAGAGGCTCTTTCCGATGCTAATTCGAAATTTGAACGACATACATCCCACTAGGATCGGGAGTTTGTTAGGAAAGCAATTGAAAAAGGCGAAATTGTTGATACTCTCGGGCAGCCGAGCGGTAAATATGACTTCATGGTAAAATACTCTCCTCCTCCAAGCGCTTTTATCGACCCTAAGACTATCGTCCCAAGTGGATGGGGGTCAGAATTCGAAGATGATGGCATGGTAGCCGTGATTGATCCTGTCGTGATTGAATTGAATACTATGCGTGAAATCCAAGCGCATGTTGTGGAACTTGTGGTTATAGATTTAATGGCTGATGGCGTTGAGGATATAAAGATCTTCGGGGAGGACTTTGAGCTTATTGTGATCGAGCTGCCACCGAAAAAGCATGAGAATTTGAAGGCAGGAATACCCCCTGTTTATGACCCCAAAGCGGTTCCTTGGAACTATGAGTCTAATGAGATAGATGCTGTTACTTGGTCAGGCCGATGTTTTCCATCTCGTGAAGGTGTCGAGAAAAAGGCTGTAACCGAAGAGGAAGCAGAGCAACTCCTCAAAACCCTCAAAATGAGTGAAGCAGAAGTGATCGAGCAGTTGAGAAAAATGCCGGCTCAGATCTCGTTACTTGAACTATTCAAGTCTTCTGAGAAACATAGGAATGCCCTTTTAAAAATTCTTAATGAAGTACATGTACCCGAGACAATTGGAGAGGTACAGTTGGAAGAGTTTGTAGGTGCTATCCTTCTTAAGGATCAAATTTCTTTTTCGGAAAAGGACTTGCCGCCGGAAGGGCGAGCACATTCTAAAGCATTATACATCTCTGTTCAACACTTGGATACAAAGATATCGAGAGTACTCATTGATAACGGTTCAGCTCTCAATATATGTCCGTTAGCAACCTTGCGCCGCCTAGGTGTAGGTATGGATAGTGTTCGTCCTTCTAAAACTCCAGTCAGAGCCTTTGATGGCATGAAGAAGAAAGCTCTAGGAGAAGTTGACTTGCAGCTGATGATTGGTCCAGTCATGTTCACTCAGAAATTTCAAGTGCTCGACATCCCAAGTAACTTCAGTTTATTGCTGGGACGACCTTGGATCCACGCTGCGGGTGTAATACCCTCAAGTCTACATCAGATGATCCGCTTTGTCGTGTGTGGCAAGATTATAACTGTCCATTGTGAGAAAGACACCGAAACCTTCAACAATATTGCAATTCCCTACGTGGAGCCAGAAGTAAAAGGAGAATCAAGCTACCATTCATTCGAGTTAGTGTCAGTATCTCATGTGCCCACAGGTACCGTTATAAGAAAGCCTCACTATTCAAAGGCGGCCCTTATGTCTAGCAAAGTGTTAATCGAGCACGGATTTACTATTGGCAAAGGATTAGGGAAGTTGTCCCAAGGCATTCTCACACCCATTGAGGTGACTAAGAGAAAGAAACGAGAAGGCTTAGGTTACCAAGGCGATCGACAGGATCAAGGTAATCAGAAAAGCCCGAGCATCAAAGAAAAGAGTTATCGACGTTTGCTCCCTCCTCCACTGAAAGATTTCTTCCCTGGACCGCCAATGTTTCTCCAAGATGAAGAAATAGACATCTATGGTATCGTCGACCTATTTGAAGAGAGTTCTGTGGGTGCCATTTCCGAAAGCTTTGAAGATGATCTACCTACTGATCCCGCTGTGTAAGGGATGTTTCCGTGTTTTACTTTGTTTTCAGTTGTAATCCATCTAATTCTCCCCTGCGAGGGACTTTCATTTGTTCATTTGTTCATTCGTTCATTGTATTCGTTCATTTCATATGTTGTAATAATTTGGATCATGAACTTTGGATCCAAAACATTATATGACATTTACTGCATATCAATAAAAGCATTCTCATGTTTTGTTAATAGACGTGCGAAAGTATACCGAACCAGCCCTATGATGATGCTTTGAGGCCTGGGCTTTTGCACGATCTATAGATTTCAAAACAGTCTTTTGGAACAAGGATGTCCAATGATATGAGGACAAGTTCCCCATGAAATTTTCGAAAATCTGGAATTCGAAAAGTTTTTTTCATCACATCTTCATGCATTGCATTTCTTATATTCATATACTAACCATTTTTTTTGTTGTTGCATCTCAGGCATGACACTTTGCATAATCATGATAGTCATATGCATGGCTTGGATTCGTACCCAAAAAACTCTTACGAACCTGATTATTCTGATCCTGAAAATGAAGAAGATTCCCAGGTTATTAAAAAAGAATGGATCCGACATGAAGAATCCAAGCCTCCCACAGAAGAGCGAACTGTTATTATAAATTTGGGTGATTCTGAAAATCCCAAAGAAACAAAAATTGGGGCAGGTCTCTCTCAAACAGATGCCGATCGACTAATCAAACTCTTGAAGGAGTACCGGGATGTCTTTGCTTGGTCTTATGCTGATATGCCGGGTCTAGACCCCGACATTGTAGAACACACATTACCTCTCAATCCTGCCATTCCACCTAAGAAACAGAAGCTTAGGAGGACGAAGCCAGAATTATCTAAGAAGATTGAAGAAGAAGTCATGAAACTGTTAAAAGTTGATTTCATTGAAGTTACTCATTATGCCGACTGGATTGCTAATATTGTCCCAGTCATGAAGAAGGATGGGCGAGTTCGGGTATGTGTCGATTATCGTGACTTGAACAAAGCAAGTCCCAAAGATGATTTCCCATTGCCACATATTGACGTCTTGGTCGACAGCACGACAGGATTCGAATTGTTTTTCTTCATGGATGGTTTCTCTGGCTATAACCAAATCCGAATGAAAGAAGGAGACAAGACTAAAACATCTTTTATCACCCCATGGGGAACATTCTGTTACAAGGTTATGCCCTTCGGCTTGAAGAATGCAGGGGCAACTTACCAAAGAGCTATGGTGACACTATTCCATGACATGATGCATAAAGAGATTGAAGTGTATGTCGACGACATGATTGCTAAATCACGACAAGGTGAAGGTCACATTGAAGTCTTGAAGAAACTGTTCGATCGACTTAGAAAGTTCAAGCTAAGGCTTAATCCCGCTAAATGCGTGTTTGGGGCAAAGTCTGGAAAGCTCCTTGGATTTATGGTTAGTAACAAGGGCATCGAGATTGATCCCTCGAAGGTGAAGGCCATTTGCGATTTGAAACCCCCTTCTACTGTTAAGGAGTTTCGAAGCTTGTTGGGAAGACTGAATTATGTTGCAAGATTTATTTCCCAATTATCTGAAATAGCCAAGCCATTTTTCAAGCTGTTGAAAAAGAATGCCAAAGTTGAATGGAATGAAGATTGTCAAAAATCCTTTGAGCAATTAAAGCAGTATCTTTCACAACCACCAGTTTTAGTACCGCCTGCTTCAGGTATACCTTTGATTTGTATCTCACCATTCACGATGAGTCTTTAGGAGCTATGTTAGCGCAGAAGAGATCGGAGGATGGAATGGAACGCGCTATTTACTACCTCAGCAAGAAATTTACTTCTGGTGAAGCTCGATACCCTGAAGTTGAGAAAGCATGTGTAGCCTTAATTTGGGTATTACACAGATTACGGCAATACACTCTTTACCATCGTATCCTACTTGTGAATGAAAATGATCCCATCAAATATCTTTTGGAAAAGCCTGCACTAGTTGGAAGGCTTGCAAAATGGCAAATATTGCTTTCTGAATTTGATATCCAGAGCATGTCTCAGAAGTCCGTTAAAGGGCGAGCCATAGCTGACATGTTGGCTGAAAGTCCCTTAAAGTCAGACGACTGGGATGAAATTGATGAAAGAATCCATTTGGTGTCACATGACAAGTGGACCATGTATTTTGATGAAGCTGTTAACCTCTCCGGTTCTGGCACCGGAGCAGTCCTAATATCCCCAGCAGGTCAGCATTATCCAGTAGCTGCAAAGTTGGTATTTCCTTGTACCAATAACATTTCAGAATATGAAGCTTGCATCCTCGGTCTCCAATTAGCCATCGATATGAAGGTTAAGAGATTACAAGTCTATGGTGATTTCGCGCTTATCATTCTCCAAACAGGAGGTGAATGGCAAACTCGTGATTCAAAACTGATTCCTTACCACGAATATCTTAAAGACTTGGTGGAAGAATTCGAAGAGATCTCATTTGATTATTTGCCAAGATCTCATAATCAATTTGCTGATGCTTTGGCGACATTATCTTCAATGTTACAAGTAACCGATGGTTTGAATATTGATCCTTTGCAAATCGATATTTTGAAAGAGCCTGCATATTGCATGGTTATAGAAGAGGAACTCGATGGTCAACCATGGTACTATGACATTATGAATTATCTTCGAGAAGGAAAATTTCCCCAAGGAAGTCGAGCTACTGATTGTGTAGACACCAAAGAGGCCAATTTATTAATGAAAGAGATACATGAAGGAGAATGCGGTCCTCATATGAACGGCCATCTTCTAGCAAGGAAGATCATGAGGCTAGGTTATTACTGGTTAACCATGGAAGCCGATTGTATTCAACATGTTAGATTTTGCCATCAATGTCAAGTTTATGGAGATAAAATCAATGCTCCCCCAAATGAATTACATCAAATGTCTGAGGCATGGCCTTTTTCAATGTGAGGCATTGACATTATCGGACCAATTAATCCTAAAGCATCAAATGGACACCGCTTCATTCTAGTGGCTATCGATTACTTCACCAAATGGATCGAAGCCAATTCTTATGCTCACGTCACTGCGAAAAGTGTGGTAAAATTCATTCGTCGAGACATTATCGCTCGATATGGGGTTCCAGAAGCAATTATCACTGATAACGGGTCAAACTTGAATAACAAAGTAGTGGATGAGCTACTCAATAAGTTTCACATCCGCCACTTGAATTCTTCTCCTTACCGCCCACAAATGAATGGAGTTGTGGAGGCGGCAAACAAGAACATAAAGAGGATTCTGTCCAAGACGGCAAAGAATTACCGAGATTGGCATGATCGATTGCCGTACGCGTTAATGGCTTACAGAACTTCTATTCGCACTTCGACTGGGGCAACACCATTCTCATTGGTATATGGAATGGAAGCAGTTCTACCTGTGGAAGCGGAAATTCCTTCATTAAGGGTACTTTCGCAAATAAAGCTTTCTAAAACAGAATGGATTCAACAAAGATTTGAATAGCTTAACATGGTTGATGAAAAAAGGGTAAAAGCCCTGTGCCATGGACAAAGCTACCAAAAGCGAGTGGCTAAGTTATTCAACCGTAAGGTTCGACCCAGGCATTTTGAGGTCAATGATCTTGTCTTGAGGAAAGTCCTACCCATCATTCCAGATCGTGGGAAGTTCACCCCCAATTATGAAGGACCGTATGTCATCAAGAAGGTGTTACCTGGCGGAGCATTGATTCTTGTAGAAATGGATGGCCGAGAATTGCCAAAACCTGTAAATGCTGATGCTGTCAAGAAATATTTTCCATGAATAAAAAGCCTTTGAGCTGTTTTTGGATCGAATCCAAGTCATTTTAGGACATTTGCATCATGCATCTCATGCATACATAGCATTTTTGCATATTTGTTCATTTTGCAGAAACTCAGCTGTTCCCTAAGGAGCCTATTCCAAGCCCCAAGGAATCAATCTTAAGAAGGCATCTACCAAAAAACAATCTTCTCCCCAGAGCTTAGGAAGTAGATCTTATTTGTGAGGACCTTTTTCTGTCCGAAAAGTTTTTCAAATTTGAAATTTTGCTTAAAAAAATCCCCAGAGGAGACAACAAATCATTTCACCAAAAAAAAAAAATCAAATGATTTGATTTATCAAAATTCCCCACAGACGGGAGATTTAACTAAATGATCCTTTGAAAAAAGCAAAAAGGATTTCTCAAAAATGCCAAATGGAAATGCCTAGGATGATAAAAGGCAAACATTTGATTAAACACGTCCCTATACACATTTTGAGAGAATTGAGCGAAAAAACCATGTCCTAGGACGTAAGGTTCGTTCACATTGAATACATGGATTGAAATGATAAAAGGCATTTCATTTCTCTATCCTAAACACTCATTTTATCCTTTGCTAGCCACTTTGAGCCAAATAAGGAGAATTTTCAAAATACCCCTGTCAAGAACCACCCCACATTGGGGCAAGTTAGAAGGTTGTAGTTGATCATTTTTGGAGCAAAAAGATTAAGAAAGATTTTATTGCTTTCACTTGTATCAACCTTCTTGTGGTAATTTCAGGTGGATCTTTATGGAAGCTCGAAACATCCCAAAGTGAAGAAGAGCATTCTTTTCCTCTACCCAAACAGAATTATCCCTTGCTTAGCCAAATTGAGCCTTAAGCATGTTCATTTCAAAGCCCAAAATGTTGATTATCTCCCTACATTGGGGTAATGCATATGATTTACCAAGAAAATTTGAAAAAATTGGTGAATATGTATAGAGTGTCTCGAGAGTCCAAAGAGCTCAAAAGATAATATTAGGGGGCATGAAAAAGCAGTGTGCCTGATAAAAGCAAGGCCGATGCCCATGAAAAAGAAAATATATCAAAAGCAAAAGCAAAAACAAAAAGCAACATGCTTATGATGAAAACGAAATTCCCATTGCAAAAGATGCTTAGAAAGAGCAAAGCTCTTATGTTGCAAGGAAAATGGACTCTCGAGACAATTTGTTTTTCAAGAGTCAAATGATGTCAAATTTGGATGATTTGGTAATGATGCCAAGATAATCATCATTTCTCTTTCAAACCCCTTCTACAAAAATTTCAAGCCTTTTGAGCCTAACCCGAACCGACATTACAACCCTCTCCGAAGTCTTTTCCGATTGGGATGGTTTGAGTTTGATGTAAAGATTTCACAAAGAAGCTACCGCTAAAAGGAGTGGAAGTAATCCTATCTTATCTTATCTTCAAGGTTCTTGACTTGTAAACCCGCTGAAGATATTGATGATATATTTCTTTTCTTGGCCTCAAAGCAAATACCCTTTGTGTAAGCCCATGACCAAGCCTATATTACGGTCCTTTTGAAAGACCTTTCTGATCAATCAATTTGTATTCAATGTGAACGTTTCCGAAAACCTTTAACATAGGTTCATGAGGCATCACCAACGAGGATTGAATAGCTTTCCCACATCAATGGATGGGAATCAAAGCCTTTATGAGAGCCAGTGCGAAAGACCTTTTTGATTAGGTTATTTCCAATTTGGCATTTTTTATCTAACCTATTTAGATGGTTATTCAAAGATCATTTTGTTAAAATTTCCTCTTAAGGATTTTGATAATCAGTGTCTTTTACCAAAATATGAACAATACCGTTTGATTTGTCATTAAACAATCTCGGAACTTTTTTCAAAATATCTTTCCCCAGTGGATCGGTTTTTGGTCATCCTAAACCATAACCCCTATTTCGGTTTTTGGTCATCCTAAACCATAACCCCCATTTCGGTTTTTGGTCATCCTAAACCATACCCCCATTTTCGGTTTTTGGTCAGCCTAAACTATAACCCCCATTTTAGGTTCTAGGTCATCCTTAAACCTTGTCCTTGGTTCCTGGTCATCCTTAAACCTTACCTTAGGTTCTAGGTCATCCTTAAACCTTGTCTTTGGTTCTTGGTTATCCTTAAACCTTACCTTAGGTTCTAGGTCATCCTTAAACCTTGTCTTTGGTTCCTGGTTATCCTTAAACCTTACCTTAGGTTACTGGTCATCCTTAAACCTTACCTTTGGTTCTAGGTCATCTTTAAACCTTGTCCTTAGGTTCCTGGTCATCCTTAAACCTTGTCCTTAGGTTCTAGGTCATCCTTAAACCTTGTCCTTAGGTTCTAGGTCATCCTTAAACCTTGTCCTTAGGTTCTAGGTCATCCTTAAACCTTGTCCTTAGGTTCTTGGTTATCCTTAAACCATAGATTTTCTACAAAACCACTTCTCTTTCATTTATTCCTTCATCCCACCATATGAGAGAGAGAAGAGAAAAATACATGAATGAGCTGACAATCCAAATGGTCAATGGTAAGTGCTTCAGGTAAGACTCTAATCAAATGTCTTTGTCTATAGTTTCTTTTATTTCCCAAGTGGAGTCGACTAAATATTTGCAGGTGTCAATTGGTCTTTGAGCGGAACCTCTTCGAACTCCCACTCAAAGAGGGGCAGCTGTTGACACCTAATTTTTAGCCGACGCGTCATTAAAAATAGAAAATTCGAGATTATGGTTTCCGATCGCGACGGAGCTCGTTTCTTGAACAAAAAGTGTCGTTTTTTAATTCTGTCTGTTGGCTTAGCCTCTGTAAGCGTTTTTCTATTCATTTCATGCAAAAACCCGAAAAAGTCAAACAGTTGACTTTCGAGTTGACTTTTTGGTCAATCCTTTGACCAAAAGTCAACCCCGGGTCAAATTGGGGCTTTCGCATAAAAAGATTCCTTTCAAGTCCAATTTCACTTTAGAAGTGGAAATTTCAGAAAAATTCAGAGATTTGATCATAAAATCAAACTCCTAGTGAAAAGTCAACTGGGGTTTGACTTTTGGTCAAACCTTTGACCAAAAAAATTGAAAAATACAAAAATACAAAAATCATCTTATTTTACATTCAATTTACCTTTGGCATTTGAAATTTTACAAAAATCGATTTAGAATCAACTTTTTCCCAATTTGCGGAATTTGATTCAAATCGGCCAAAAATGAAATTACTTCATTTCTAGTCATTTTTTAGGTTAGTTTCCTTCATGACATTTGATCTAGAGGTCATCTTATATTCAATTTTGGAACCAATTTTGTAATTCCAAGCCAAACACAAAAACCCCCGATTTTGGCCATAATCAGTGATTTGGATCGATTTTTCATGATTTGCACAATTGAGGCACGAATGAGCCTAATTTCTTATATGAAGTCCAAATCCAAAATCAATTTTGGAAGATTCACATGAATTTGAGTCAATTTGATCAATTTAGTGATCTAATGATTAAGAAGTCTAAGGGTAATTGGTCTAATCAGTGCAATTCAACTTGACCCACTCTAGACTAATATTCAATTTGATGAATTGAGACTCAATTTGGTTAATTGGACTTCAATTAAATTTGTTAGTCTAGCTTGGCCATGCAATTACCCAAATTCAAGAGCAATTGAGACAAACAAGTTAAATTGGATCAATTTGTGCATCGGTTCAATCCAATTTGATTGAATTTGATATTGATGGGGTCAATTAATCATGATAGAGATCAAATTGTACCAAATTGGAACAAATGGAATCAAGTAATGAACTAGTTCAATCAGGCCAAATTCGGGGCTAACCGGCTCAACCCGGTTTGATTCAAATTGAATCGGTCCGATCAGACTGGCCATTTTCCGATCGAAAATCCGACGATCGACGGTCCATTCCGGCTAGCCAAGGCCGGCCACATCCTTTTGAGCCCAAAAATGACAAAAATGCCCTTAATTGAAAATTACGAAAATGCCCCTAAGTGAAAATAACCAAAATACCCTTCATTAAGGATTAAGCAAATTAATTAGGGGATAAACAAATCAATCATGGCCATTCATTTAGAATTGATCATGTCCATCCATGATGCCATGTCACCAATCCTTAGCCCTTAAAGAATATTCTTAATCATTAAGGATGCATTTTAGGCCATTGGATCAATCTAAGGGCTAAGATTCAAAGTTGAGGGGAGTATATAGTGTTTTTTCCCTCCAAAATTTGGGGAGGACACTCATTTTCAGATCTGGATTCTCTCTCCTCTCTCTCTCTAAACTCACGTTCTCTCTCTCTCTAGCTCACGCCTCTCTCTCTCTCTCGTGTTCTCTCTCTCGGCCAGCCGGCATTCCGCCTCATCGCCGGCCAATTTCCGGCGAGCTGCTGCCCCACCGTTGTCCCCCACGGTGGTCCAAGGCTGGTCGCAAGTCTAGCCTCCTTCGCTGGTGGCCGGAGCATCCATTTCCGACGGCCTCATCCTCTCGGCAACATCACCGGCGGTACTGCCGGTGATGCGATCAGCCGGTTCAAGTGGCTGAACCGGATGATCGGCGTCCCTCACGGCGGTCCCGATCCTCCAGCGATATTCCTCAACATTTCCGTGCGGCTGTGGTGTCCATTTGATCGTTTAACAGCCACCGGATCGCATTCCTTGATTCAATTTTCCATTACTAGTTTATTCGTGCTATAACGGATCGATTCTCACTATATTTTGTGCGATCTATTATCATAGGTTGGCCGAGCTTTCCGAGGCTTCTCCGTGCTGTCCTTGATCTGAATACGGAGGCCGGATCGCTCGATCGTGCGTCGAAGCATCGTTAAACAAGGTAAGTGCACTTGAACGTGATTCTGCGAATTCGTGTTCTGGAAAACCTGCACGTTTGAGATGCTGATTTGAGTTTGTTAACGTCGAAATCTCGCAAAACGATGAACTAGGGAATCATAGAACGCGTTTTAAGCTTCGATTTGACATATTGCATGCCTCGATCGGACTTGATTTGCTATGTCAAAACACTGTTAGAAGTTAGGATCAGAATCAGAATCATAATGTTCAAGTCTGTTCTGATATTCTCCTGACTGACGTTGTGCTACTTGATGATTTTTATGATTTTCTATGATCATTTTTTTAAAAAACATTCCGCATGAAAGTTGTAGAACACTTCTAGATCTGTTCATCATAAAATTTTCATAAAATTCCAAGAATGTTTTCCTTGTACGATGTGCAACGTCATGTGTGCATGAATCTGGTGACAGATTAGTTTCAGATTGACCTTCGTGTGTTCTTCGATTTTCATAAATTCGTGTGTTCGAAATATGAAAAAGTTTTCTTCACGAGAGTTCACGCTGAGATCGAGATCTTTCTATTGATATTGATTTCATCAAAATCAGAGGTCATTTGAATTTTCAAAAGAAATTTTCACAATCTGATCAGTATCTGTGTCCAGATCTGATTTTCATTCCTTTGGAGTTCAAAAGATGTTTCTCCGAATTTGATGAAGTTAGAGTCCTTTTTAGCAAAAAATCAAAACATGAAAGTTGTTGCACACGAAGAATCCTAACTACCTAAAAATTTTCACGCGGTTTTGATAAGGTTTGTTATTTTTCCCGCCATTATTTTGAAATCCTTAACAGAACCGAGTCCAGCCTATCACTGAGATAAAATTTGATATTTTCGGGAAAATTGGCTAGGATTTAGAAAAAATGGTCTTCTTGACTTTCGATCCTCATGTCATAAGATTTCTAATGACTCCTGAATCATTTCATTTGGACGTCATTAGAGTAGTTAATCACATCTGAACAGAAGCAATCCGAATTAGATAATAATTGAATAAGTGGTCTCCTTATGAAGCCCACTTCTCATCGTTTGATTGGCTTCGAAATAAGGCCCATGGGCCTGAATGCATGCTTATTTCATTGCTATACATGTGTTTGTTAGATGAATGTTAGGCCCGGTGCATGTTCGGCGGGTAGTCCATTGTGGTCACTTAGAACCGACTTTAGGGGTTAATTGATATGAGTTGCCGTTTTGTGAATGCAAATGGTAGCCCGTTATCATTAACCATTGATCAAATAATATTAGATGATTAGGTGGGTGGTGAATCGAAATGCATGAAAAACAAAGGCCAATCCCGAGGCCCGTGCTTGATTAGTGAATTGTTTGCACCATTGTTTTTCTTTGGTTATTCTTTTGGACATTGTTTGTCGTGAATGTATGTTGTGAATGTAAATGCCGACACCCGAGAGACGATCCATGGGAGGATAATCCAAAATGGTGAAAGACCAAGACGATTGACCGATGTCCAATCCGGTCTCAATTTGTATTCATTTAATGATGGCGATAGACCGATGTCCGATCCGGTTTCAATTTGTATTCAATTCATTCATTCCCGATCATGTCTCGGGTTTTCAATTTGTGTTGTAATAAACACCCGACGAGTTGCGGGTTTGTACTTTTCTCGCACTTAGAATTAGCTCGTTTTTTCAATACTTTGAGTGTTTACTTTACGTAATGCCTTTCAATACAATCGTTTCTTTCTTTCTTTTCTAGACTAAGATAGGATTAGTTTAGAATCTTAAATGAAAATAACAAAAACAAGATGCATGATCACATTATGGACCAAAACTTTGGCATGAAAATAGTAAAGAACAAATGCATGACAACTTAGATAACAACCATATAAATATTAACGTAAGCTAGTCCCCGAACCTTTGATCTCTGGTTTTCGTAGAAACCAAGACGAAATTCCCACGTATTGGTTAGGTATTCTAGCCGACCTCCGACCTAGGCTAGTGGCGACTCCTTAAAAGATAAAATTGATCCTCTGTCGCGCGAGGTATGAATTAGGGAAGATTCACGTTCATGAATAATGGACTATACGGATGAACCATCTTTCATGATGTACCGTATAGAACGTTTCATGAACACTTACCTCTAAACCCGCCCCATCAAGTTCGGCCCTCGAGGGGTAGGTCGCGACAAAAGGCTAGTAGCAAAAGTTCAAGAGAATCTTCTTACTCCAGTGTGTAAGTATCTTCTGTTTCAGTTATGATAACATTGATGGTATTCTCTTCGAATAAACCAGGCAGAACCGATTCTTCCACTGCATGTAAGTTTTCTTCTTGAAGTAATTTGGAAGGTCCAGGAAAAGTTTCCTTAATGTAGATCTGATTATAGGGAAGCTCTTTAGCTTTGCCTTTCCATATGGATGGATTAATGATGCGATCACCTCGGCCTCTATAGCCTCCATGGTTCTTTCGACCTCGGCCTTGGCCTTCATGGTAATCTTTAGAGCTATCTGGAATATAACATACTCCATGTTTCATTCTTGTAGCAAGCGGAGCGATAGGTTCTTTGATTCCTTGGGATTTCAATCAAGACCATTACCGAGAGTAAATCCATACTGGCATAACACCCTTCCAGACGTAATAGATGATCTTGAGAACTCTGGGGATTTTATGATGCAACCGGCAGGAATTTGCACCATTGAGATCATTTCAAAGGAATGATAACTTGGTTCTTCTTTCACTTCGGGTTCAACATACGGTATTGCACTCTCTTTGTAAGTGGTGAAATCCGTCTCCCCATGTATGGTGATCATCTTGCCATTAATGACGAACCTGACCTTCTAATGGAGACTTGAAGGAATAGCACCAGCCATATGAATCCAAGGTCTTCCGAGTAACAAGTTGAAAGTCCTCGGAATATCCACTACTTGAAGTCAATTAGGAAAGGCACAGGGCCTATGTTCACCTCGAGCTTGATATCGCCAATAACGTCTTTCTTTATTCCATCAAACGAACGCACAGTTACCTTAGATGGTTTGATAAGCTCTTCGCTAATTCCCAAGCGATGCAGTGTGCTTAGTGGACACAAATTAAGTGCAAAACCATTATTGATAAGCACACGTGATACCTCTTTGCCCGGGCATTTAACGGTAATATATAGCGCCTTATTATGGGAACGCCCGTCGATTGGGAAATCTTCACCGTAGAAGACAATTTGATCTTTCAGAAGAATAGTGCCAACAAAGTCTTCCAATTGTACTTCATTAATTATCTCCGGGACGTGCACTTCATTGAGAAGCTTCATAAGCACCATTTTATGGCTTTCTGAAGTCTTGAAGAGATCCAATAGAGAAATCTGTGCTGGCATCTTTCTTAGCTGTTCAATTATCTCAAATTCGCTCGTTTTCATGACTAAAAGCAATTGTTTGACATCTTCTTCGGTTACTCCCTTCTTTTTGTGCTCATCTTCTTTTGGGACATTGCATCTCCCTGATCGGGTTATGGCATCAACTTCTTTAGGAGAGTAATCTCAAGGTACACACTTAGTATCAAACTTTTCTTTTGGAGAGAGAATAATAATAACAGGCTATGTTTCTTCTCCTTCAATCCTTAGTTGATCAATGGGAAGTTGGATAGTGATTGATTCGACAAGACCTTCCTCCTCCTTATATTTATCTACCTCATCAAGCTTAATAAAAAATGGTGTAATCATGAATACCATGCTTCTATTGGCTTCGTCAGCATCCATTCCACCCCAGCCATCAGGTGTGATGATTTCATTCTTGAATGCCCACGGAGGAGGTGTATATTTGACACTGTAATTATACTGGCCACTATCTTGACCCAAAAAATCAACAACTTCACCTTCTTTTCGTACTTTACGAACAAATCGCCTATCATCTCGACAAATCTTTTTTTTCTTTTTCTTTTCTCGATCTTCATTTTCTTCGAGATTTAGTTGGCTGATCGGGACCTCGTCCATACCACCCCATCCCTCAGGTACAATGTCTTCATTTTTAAACACGTATGGTGGTGGAGTATATTTGACACGGTAATTATATTTACCACTGTCTTGACCGAGTAAGTCTACGGTTTTGCCTTTCCTGGATGATTTCTGGGTGAAACGCCTTTCACTCTGTCGGACTTTTTCTTTCTCCTTTTCATCCTCATCTGTTTCATCTTGGAGCATTACCTTCTTAGATAGGGCTTTCTCCTCAAGACCGATTTCGTCATCCATACCACTCCAGCCATCGGGCACAATTACTTCATTTTTGAATGCCCATGGCGGTGGGGTATATTTTACTTAGAAGTTATATTTTCCGGAGTCTTTTCCCAAGTTGTCTATAATCTTGCCTTTTAGGAGTGCTTCTTGACGAAAGCGGGCATCTCCTAATTGAGAAGCTTTAATTTTGACCTCATATTTATCTTCATTGTCAGACTTTATCATTGCTTCTTCATCTTTGATCATGTTTACTGTATTGTGCTAAGGAAGAAGATTCTGATGTACATTTGGCTTGGGCTCTTGGAAGTTTAGTATCTTCTTGTCAATGAGCTGTTGAACCTTATACTTTAAAGTGGGACAATTATCTACATCATGTCCCCTTTCTTCCATATGATAGGTGCTGTGACATCCTGAATTTCGACCCACTTGGAATTTATGAAGTGAGTGATATCTTTAACACACTTGTAGTTGTACATTACCCAGAGCTGATCACTCTTGGGATACTAATCTTTAGGGTAAGGCTAAATAGGGATTTAAGTTCGCGAGACCAAAGAAATTCTATCATGGACTGACTTTCGATCGTAAGGATTGTCGAGGTGATATTTTGGGCCAACATAGGTTGATCCAAGGATAGTCACGGATCGATTCACCAATGTCATACGAATGGGTCGCGGGTGATTCTGCTCGACCATGAGATGAATTGCGAACGATCTTAAACCTATTCCGAACGATCACACCTCTCGGAACTAGTGATTAATCCTCGCAATTATATGACAACCGAAGTCGTCATGATTCGAGTGATCTTAAACGTGGCTCAACTTAGTGTTGACCACGGGTCAATTCGCGTATTGCCCAAGAGCCACCCATTAGTCAGAGATACGCTCAAGTCACGTTGGTTCGATCTAACCACTAAATTGAATCCAAGTTTGGGGTTCCGAATTTCTCGAAAGTCATGACAATTGGATTGGACGACGTCGTGACCAACCTTAGAGCTTGTCGATTTTGTCGGAACTTGAAAATTTGATCGGGAGTGGAAAATGACCGTTTTGCCCTTGGGACTTTGTGAAGGCCAAGTATAAAATGAGAAGGGCATTTTGGACATTTCACCCCCACTTTAGAAATAAAATTTTTTTGACGATTTTGCCCCTATCCTTTTTGCTCAATTCCTATTTTACCCTTGGATATTTTTAGTGGGGATCGATCCGAGCTATCGATTTTTAGATAAGATTGAATCGTGGCCGTCGGATGGAAAGTAGAGAGGAGGGTAACTTAGTCATTTTGGTTTGGGGTTAGGTGCACCAATTATTGGTGCCACCTATTTAATCCTTTTCTCTCTTTTTTTCTCTCTCTCCTTCACTTTCTCTCCTCGTTTCTCATGCCTACACCATCATCTTTCATTTTCCTCCCCCCTTGGCTAAACTATCTCTCTCTCCCCCCTTGGCCGTGTGATTGGCCAAAGTCGTGCCGGATCGCCGTTTGCTCGCTCGCTGTCCGCCATGCGTCCAACCGCCGGACTGCCGTGGCCGCCGCTTCTTTGCCGTCTTGCCGCCCCCTTGCTAGGTTGTTCTTGCTTGGAATTTTCAAGTAAGTGACACCCTATTTCCTATTTAGGATATCGGGTATCGACGGGCTCGTTTAGGCACGATTTAGTGTAGTTTTGTGGGCTGTTTTGGACGAGGGTTATTATGGACGAAATTATAGTGGTTTGGTGAGTAATTAGAAGCTAAATGAGGGCTGAGTAGGGTTGATTCAAGTGCTACAAAATTTGGTTTGGTGCGTAGGGTGTATAATTTGGTTCGGCTTAATTGTGTGAAATCGTGGTGTAGTGCCGTACTTGTTGTGCCATGGTTTTTGTGATGAAAAATGGAATGTTATGTGATGGTTGTATGTATATTGCATGGGCTGAATTGAGATGATTGAATTGGGTGCATTTGAGTGCATTTAATTAATGTTAGAGTATGTGAACGTGTGAGATTTAAGGCGTGTGATATGCGTGTGATCACTAAAAAGCCCTAAGGCATGTTTACGCGGGGTACAAATAAAATATGGCGTGTTAGCATGTTCGCGTGATCACTTAATCTCTGAGGCGTGTTTACGCGGGGAATTGAACAGGCCTGATGCGTGTTTACGCGGGTCGTGATAGGAATATGGAGCCTGAGGCGTGTTTACGCGGGCTGTGGAAAGAGATTGAGAGTGAGATGTGTGATGTGGCAAGTGAAAATGAGAACGGACCTGAGGCGTGTTTACGCGGGTCGTTAGCAAGTTTAATGAAAATGGTGTGGTAGTGCATGAACGAGTGTGAAATGCGGAGTTCGGAAATGCCATATGTTCGACTTTTGCTTTTGGGCATGAGATTAGTTTGGAAAATACATGTGGTTGGAATTTGTGGAATTGAGACTAATGTGCAGATTGTGTGTACTAAGAGCCCAGGTAAGTTCATTTGTGTACATGTTATGTGTTTATTGAGTGACATTGTGTTTGGACTTGTCTGGAGGTACGTGATAGCCTAAGTGGGGTTTAGGCTGTCGACTTATTGAGACTTGTCTCATATTTGTATAAATTAACATTTTCAGAATCCCGGCCTGGACCATGAATCCTCCACCGCCACCGCCTCAGCGTTTTGGCATACCTATGCACACCGATCATGCAGTAGTAGAGTACCCTGTAGATGACAATATGGCTTGGATTAAGCACACCACAGTAGTCTGGGTAGATATAGGACAACCCATTTGGCAAGCCCATAGTTATACAGCCTAGTGCTTCTGGGATGATATTGACGAATTTGGTCCGGTTCGTGATTTTGATGTCCCTTTCGATGGAATGGGAGATTGGGATCCATCGGCTATACCTCCTCCTGATGGTGAGATGACCAGCCTCGACACTAGCTTCGCACAGTCAGGTCTTCAGCCTGTACCTGCAGAACCCGAACCCATGGTGGCTAAGCCTGAACCGAAGCCAGAAAAGTCATAAGTAGGGATTGATCCGATGGACGTGGATTTAGGAGAAGAGCCTGAGGAGGAGCTCGAAGAAGAGCCAGAGGAAGAACCCGAGGAGGAACCGGAAGAAGAGCCGAAGGAAGAACCCGAGGAGGAACCGGAAGAAGAGCCGAAGGAAGAACCCGAGGAGGAACCGGAAGAAGAGCTAAAGGAAGAATCGGAGGAAAAGCCGCCGATTGATGTTCCAGACGATTCTGATGATGAGCCGATCGAGATTGAGGCGGATTCTGAGTCTTCAGAGGAGCAAGTGGATCAGGGGGAGTCAGATTCAAGTTTTGGGGAGACCGACTTAGAGTGGATACTATCTAGAGGACGTAGGGGTTAGTTAGGGGTAGGGTAACCTTTTTGAAGTGTCCCCTTTTTGGAGTTAGTATATACCCAGACTACTGGTCCTTTTTCATGTTGGTGGTGTGAACTTTAGAAGCCCGGTATGTGTGTATAATATATTTATTGTAAATAGTATGTAATGTTATAAGTTTGACTTGGTAATGAATGTGTATTCTCCCTATTACCCCTTTCTAAATATTGTCTGGGTGTATATTTGCTTCTGCTAGTGCTTTATCTCTGTGTGTATGGGGTCGGCGACATCCTGGGACGTCGCGATATTCAACCGAAGAGGGATGTCGCGAGCTTGATGGGGTTCGGGGCATGACATCCCCGTTGAATTGGTATCAGAGCAAGGTCAGCTCGATCTAAGTTGGTCGAAATCTGGAGTGATAAGGAGCTGTGGTCAGAGCAAGGTCACCTTTGGGGTAGTTGACTAGGGAGACCTTATTAAGTCATAGATGTGTGTCGCTCTACGCGTGCCTCCAGACTATTTGGTGGGTGCATTGTATGAATTGTTGGATGCATTGCATGCTATGACAGTTGAGTGCAGGTGCGTCTGGACCTGAGGTAAGTACACGAACCCTGCTGATTGTGATCTTGTGATGTTTGTGATTGGTTGCCTGCTAAGTGAATTGTTGTGGTAAATCACTGCCTAGGGCTGTAGATAAGAATAATTGGCCTAGGTCTCTAATTCCTGAGTGGATTTATAGCAGGTAGGTGAGTGGTAGAAAACACGGAAATATGAGTTTAAGAGGTAGGGGTACAAAGGGCCAATCAAGTTCGCAAGATCGAGTTGTGGAGGACCCGAGAGTTAATGGAGTTTTAAGAGCATTGGAAGAGATCGGGAACCTTATGGGGAGGCAGGCTCAGGAACGAGCTGCCACTATAGCCCAAGCTGCTGAGGCTGCTGCAGTTGCTGCGAATGGTCACAATGGGAATCAAGATCAGGGACACGTGAATGTGAACAGGCAGATGCATCAGTTGGTAGAACAATTCTGGAAGTTAAAACCCCCTAAGTTTGATGGTAAAGGTGACCTTGAGGCTGCGTCTCTTTAGATAGAGGAACTAGAGAAGACTTTCGAGGTTCTGGGGTGCACTGATGAAGAAAAAGGTAACTTTGGTAGTGTTTTAGTTGCAAGGGAATGCGAGCGATTGGTGGAAGACCACCAGAGGTCAGGTATTCCCTGTTGGTACCATTCAAAATTGAACTGTCTTTATTGAAGTCTTCAATGGCAAATATTTCTCAGAAAGTGCCCGGGAA
Organism: Syzygium oleosum; assembly: GCF_021117445.2. Taxonomy (NCBI): domain Eukaryota; kingdom Viridiplantae; phylum Streptophyta; class Magnoliopsida; order Myrtales; family Myrtaceae; genus Syzygium; species Syzygium oleosum. The sequence continues at coordinate 1,020,926 of NW_026607510.1, read as the reverse complement.
CGAAAATTGGCTGAATTCATGAGATTGCGTTAGGGACAGATGTCAGTTGATCAATATGAAGCTGAGTTTGCACGATTGTCTAAGTTTTCCCCGAGGATGATAGAGGATCCTTTGGACAAGGCCCAGAGATTCCGAGATGGGTTGAAGCCAGATCTCCGCGGCCAAATGATATCATTGAACTTGAGGGATTATTATGAGATTTATGAAAGGGCTTAGGCAATCGAGCATGACTTGATGGAGAGAACTGCCGCATTTGGGTCGCGATATGCTCTAGTTAGGGACAACCGTCAGTTTGGAAAGAAACCGATGACGGAAGGTTGACGTTTCGCTCCAGCCATCAGAAAGAATATCGAAAAGCCAAATTGTTATTAGGGTGTTGTGTGTCAGTTGTGTGGAGGGAGACATGGGAGTGGACCCTGTCCGAGTAGGAGTATCATATGCTTTAGATGTGGCGGAGTGGGCCACCAAGTAAGGAACTGTCCCAATAATAGATAGGCTAGGTCATCGGTGCTATCGCAACTGTCCCGAGTTGGAAATCAAGTTGGAACGCCCTTATCAACGAACCAGAACAGACTGCTGGCTCAAGGACAAGTGTATGCGATGGCTAGAAAGGAAGCTGAGAATGCGCCAGGTGTGGTCACAAGTACGGTTTCTCTCTTTGATCATACTGCTTATGCTTTGTTTGATCCGGGGGCATCGCATTCGTTTGTGTCAACTCAATTCGTTAAATTGATTGGGATAGAGCCGAAATTGCTTGAAGTTGTGCTGTGTGTTACTACTTCGTTGAATGATGAAGTGATAGTTTCGTTAGGATGCCCTAATTGTAAGATAGTGATTGGTGATAGAGAAGAAAGGATAGACCTGACAGTCTTAGTTATGTATGATTTTGATGTGATTATTGGCATGGATTGGTTGATTAAGCAAAAAGCTGTAATGGATTGTAGTAACAGGGTGATTCAATTTAATCCGGTTAGACACCCTAGATACGAATTTGTGGGAAATTGAGGAGGAATCTCGATCCCCTGGATTACGTCACTGGCAGTGACTTTGTTGTTGGATGAAGGGTGTCAAGGATTTTGAGGGACAATGGTTAATTCCACAATTGAGGAACCAAGGTTAGAGGACATAGCCGTGGTGTGTAATTTTCTCGATGTCTTTCCTCAGGAATTGCCGGGATTGCCACTAGAAAGGGAGGTAGAATTTGTAATTGAATTAGCCCCTGGTACTGAACCAATCTCGAAAGCACCTTATAGAATGTCGTTGTCAGAGTTAAAAGAGTTAAAGGTGCAAATGTAAGATTAATTGGACAAAGGTTTCATTCGTCCAAGTGCGTCTCCATGGGGAGCGCCAGTCTTATTTGTTAGGAAGAAGGATGGGTCATTGAGGTTATGCATTGATTACCGGCAGTTAAATCAAGTGACGATTAAGAATAAGTATCCATTGCCGAAGATAGACGATCTATTTGATTAGTTGCAAGGAGCATCTTTGTTCTCCAAGATAGATTTGAGGACTGGTTACCATCAATTGAGGATTAAGAAAGAGGACATACCGAAAACGGCATTTAGGACAAGGTATGGGCACTATGAATTTACGGTAATACCGTTTGGATTGACTAACGCCCCTGCTGCCTTTATGGATTTAATGAATCGAGTGTTTAAGGAATTCTTAGATCAATTTGTGATAGTTTTCATAGACGACATATTGGTGTACTCGAAGAGTCTAGAAGAGCATGAGATACATTTAAGTAAAGTTCTATGGACCTTAAGAGAACACGCATTATACACCAAGTTTAGTAAGTACGAGTTCTAGCTCAATCGAGTAGCATTTCTTGGACACATGATCTTTGAGGAAGGAATCTCAGTAGATCCAGCAAAGATTGAAGCTGTAATGAAGTGGCCGAGACCAACGACGGTAACAGAGGTTCGAAGCTTTTTGGTTTTGGCAGGATCGTACCGACGTTTCGTGGAAAGGTTTTCGGCAATAGCAACACCGTTGACACATTTATTGAAAAAGGAAACAAGGTTTGAATGGACCGACAAATGTGAAATGAGTTTTCAAGAACTAAAGCATAGATTGATAACGGCGCCGGTATTGACTATTCCATCAGGACCAGGAGGATATGAAATTTATAGCGATGCGTTGTTAAAAGGACTGGGGAGTGTACTCATGCAAAATGGACGAGTAGTGGCCTACGCATCAAGACAGTTGAGACCGCATGAGTTGAACTACCCGACGCATGATTTGGAATTAGCCGCAATAATATTCGCCCTTAAGATTTGGCGACATTACTTATGCGGAGAGAAGTTTCATATATATACGGACCATCAAAGTTTGAAAAATCTATTTTCTCAAAAGGAACTCAACATGAGACAGCATCGTTGGATGGAGTTACTTAAGGATTACAATTGTGATATTTTGTATCACCCCGAAAAGGCCAACCGGGTGGCTGACGCATTAAGTCGGAAGTCGAGCATCGCATACTTGTTAGTTAAGGAATAGACCTTGTTGGAAGAGGTGCGAAAGTCGGAATTTAGACTTGAAGTAAGTCAAGTCTTGAGTTTGCTAGCCACACTAAGGATCGAACCAGAAATCCAGATTAAGATTAAGGCTTTACAATCTACGGACCAAGAAATTTAGAAAATTCTGGAAATGGATGTTACTAAGAGGAAAGCGAACTTTCAAGTATCCGAAGACAGGATCTTGAAGTTCCGAGGAAGGTTGTGTGTGCCCGATGACGCAGAACTTAAGGAGGAAATCTTATCGGAATCACACCGTAGCAAGTTAGCATCCATCCTGGTAGCAAGAAAATGTATCATAACCTTAGACAACACTATTGGTGGAATGGCATGAAGGTGGATGTAGCTAAACACGAAGCTAAGTGTTTAACATGCCAGCAAGTGAAAGCGCAACATTGCAAGTCTAGAGGATTGTTGCGACCGTTGGAAATCCCTGAGTGGAAGTAGGAGCATATCACTATGGATTTTGTAATGGGATTACCAAGGAGCCAAAAGAGCCATGATTCCATTTGGGTGATAGTGGACAAATTAACCAAATCGGCACACTTTTTAGCGGTGCGAAAGGATTTTGACTTGGAAATGTATGCCGAATTGTATGCAAGGCAAATAGTTTGTCTACATAGAGTGTCGGTGACGATCACTTCGGACCGTGATCCCAAGTTCACTGCCGCTTTTTGGAAAAGTCTTCATACAACAATAGGGACAAAACTACAGTTTAGTACGGCCTATTATCCACAAACGGATGGCCAGTCTGAAAGAACTATTTAGACTTTGGAAGATATGCTACGGGCATGTGTGTTGGACTTTCAAGGCAAGTGGGAAGAACAATTACATTTGGTTGAGTTTGCCTATAACAATAGTTATCAGCAGAGTATCGTTATGGCACCATTTGAAGTATTGTATGGCAGAGCGTGCAGAACTCCAGTGTGTTGGGATGAAGTCGGGGAAAGAAGTATAACGGGCCCAGAGCTGGTACAGCAGTCAGTGGAAACGGTTAAGACTATTCGAGAAAGGTTGAAGATCGCTCAAAGTCGTCAAAAGAGCTATGCCGACCGGAGACGGAGACCTTTGGAATTTCAGATAGGAGATCATGTGTTCCTCAAGGTATCGCCGATGAAAGGGTTGTCCCGGTTTGGCAAGAAAGGGATGTTAAGCCCAAGGTATGTGGGACCCTTTGAGATCTTGGAAAAGATTGGAGACTTAGCGTATCGACTTGCTTTGCCGCCGAATTTATCACAAGTGCATAATGTTTTCCACGTGTCCATGCTAAGGAAGTATGAACCGGATCCAACCCACGTGCTGAACTATGAAGAAATAGACGTGGACGATAGGGTGTCGTATGTGGAAAGACCTGTACGAATTGAGGACAGAAAGGAACAAGTTTTAAGAAACAAGATGATACCGCTAGTCAAGGTGATATGGGAACATCATGGGACAGAAGGAGCTACTTGAGAAAGCGAAGAGTTGATGCAACGTCAGTACCCTCAGTTATTTGAATAGTTGGGTTTGGATTACAAATTTCGAGGACGAAATTTTTGTAAGGGGGGAAGAGTTGTGACATCCCGAATTTCGACCCACTTGGAATTTATGAAGTGAGTGATATCTTTAACGCACTTGTAGTTGTACCTTGCCCAGAGCTGATCACTCTTGGGATACTAACCTTTAGGGTAAGGCTAAATAGTGATTTATGTTCGCGAGACCAAAGAAATTCTATCATGGACTGACTTTCGATCGTAAGGATTGTCGAGGTGATATTTTGGGCCAACATAAGTTGATCCAAGGATGGTCACAGATCGATTCGCCAATGTCATACGAATGAGTCGCGGGTGATTCCGCTCGACCATGAGATGAATTACGAACGATCTTAAACCTATTCCGAACGATCACACCTTTCGAAACTAGTGATTAATCATCGCAATTACATGACAATCGAAGTCGCCATGATTCGAGTGATCTTAAACGTGGCTCAACTTAGTGTCGACCACGGGTCAAATCGTGTATTGCCTAAGAGCCGCCCGTTAGTCTGAGATACGCTCAAGTCACGTTGGTTCGATCTAACCACTAAATTGAATCCAAGTTTGGGGTTTCAAATTTCTCGAAAGTCATGACAATTGGATTGGACGACATCGTGGCCAACCTTAGAGCTTGTCGGTTTTGTCGGAACTTGAAAATTTGATCGGGAGCGGAAAATGACCGTTTTGCCCCTGGGACTTTGTGAAGGCCAAGTATAAAATGAGAAGGGCATTTTGGACATTTCACCCCCACTTTAGAAATCAAAAATTTTGGACAATTTTGCCCCTATCCTTTTTGCTCAATTCCTACTTTACCCTTGGATATTTTTTGTGGGGATCGATCTGGGCCGTTGATTTTTAGATAAGATTGAATCGTGGCCGTCGGATGGAAAGTAGAGAGGAGAGTAACTTAGTCATTTTGGCTTGGGGTTAGGTGCACCAATTATTGGTGCCACCTATTTAATCATTTTCTATCTTTTTTTTTCTCTCTCCTCGTTTCTCACGCCTACACCATCATCTTTCATTTTCCTTCCCCCTTGGCCGAACCATCTCTCTCTCCCCCTTGGTCGTGTGATTGGCCGGAGCCATGCCGGATAGACGTTCACTCGCTCGCTCGCTCGCCGTCCACCGTGCGTCCAACCACCGAACTGCCGTGGCCGCCACTTCTTTGCCGCCTTAACGCCCCCTTGCTAGGTTGTTCTTGCTTGGAATTTCCAAGTAAGTGACACCCTATTCCCTATTTAGGATATCGGGTATTGATGGGCTCGTTTAGGCACGATTCAGTGTAGTTTTGTGGGCTGTTTTGGACGAGGGTTATTATGGATGAAATTACGGTGATTTGGTGAGTAATTAGAAGCTAAATGAGGGCTGAGTAGGGTTGATTCAAGTGCTGCAAAATTTGGTTTGGTGCGTAGGGTGTATAATTTGGTTCGGCTTAATTGTGTGAAATCGTGGTGTAGTGCTGTACTTGTTGTGCCATGATTTTTGTGATAAAAAATGAAATGTTATGTGATGGTTGTATGTATATTACATGGGCTGAATTGAGATAGTTGAATTGGGTGCATTTGAGTGCATTTAATTAATGTTAGAGTATATGAACGTGTGAGATTTAAGGCGTGTGATAGGTGTGTGATCACTAAAAAGCCCTGAGATGTGTTTACGCGGGGTATAAATAAAATATGGCGTGTTGCCATGTTCGCGTGATCACTTAATCCCTAAGGCTTGTTTACGCAGGGAATTGAATTGGCCTGATGCGTGTTTACGCGGGTCGTGATAGGAATGTGGAGCCTGAGGCGTGTTTACGCGGGCTGTGGAAAGATATTGAGAGTGAGGTGTGTGATGTGGCAAGTGAAAGTGAGATCGAGCCTGAGGCGTGTTTACGCGGGCTGTGGAAAGAGATTGAGAGTGAGATGTGTGATGTGGCAAGTGAAAATTAGATCGAGCCTGAGGCGTGTTTACGCGGGCCGTGGAAAGAGAATGAGAGTGAGATGTGTGATGTGGCAAGTGAAAATGAGATCGGACTTGAGGCATGTTTACGCGGGTCGTTGGCAAGTTTAATGAAAATGGTGTGGTGGTGCATGAACGAGTGTGAAATGTGAAGTTCAGAAATGCCATATGTTCGTGGTTTTGATGTCCCTTTTGATGGAGTGGGAGATTGGGATCCATCGGCTATACCTCCTCCTGATGGTGAGATGACCAAACTCGGCACTAGCTTCGCACAGTCAGGTCCTCAGTTTGTACCTACAAAACCCGAACCCATGGTGGCTGAGCCTGAACTGGAGCTAGAAGAGTCACAAGTAGGGATTGATTCGATGGACGTGGATTTAGGAGAAGAGCCTAAGGAGGAGCCAGAAGAAGAGCCAGAGGAAGAACCCGAGGAGGAACCAGAAGAAGAGCCAGAGAAAGAATCTGATGGACGTGGATTATGTAATTCAAGGTCCCATAATCATTTGTTGTGAAGACATTATGACTTAAAAATGACTAGAAAAAAATTTAATTGTATTTTTGGTTCAATTGTGGTTTAATTTTGCCCAATTTTGGGAAAAACATACACCCGATTGAGATTTTTTAAAATTGATGATGTATTCATGAAATTGGATTTAAAATAAGACTAATGACTATTTTTATGGAATTTTCTGATTCCATTTTCTATTTTTATTGATTTTCTCACTTATTTTGATTAAAAGAAATTAAGGAAAAATGCAGAAAAATGCTAAAAAAAATATTTTTTGTTTTAGAAATAGGTTTCTAGGCTTGGCCAAGATTCCTAGTCGTAATTTTGAGATTTTTAAAAATATATAAAAAAAAGAGCTAAAACTTGGGTGTCAACAGCTTGCCCCTTTTTGAGATTGAGCTCGTTAGAGGTTGATCTCAAAGACAAGGTGACACTTGAATTTTTAGTCGACTCACTGAACAAGATAAGATAGAAATTTCACAACAACTGATTAGGGATCTTGCTTTTGAAATTCGTGATCTAATCCAACGGTTCTCTTTTCAAAACATATTTTGAAAGGTTCTTAATGATTGAGGGAGAGAAACTTACCTGTTTGTGAGGTGTCTCTTTATTCAAGGGCACGAATTGATGGTGGTGATGATTATGATGGTTATTCAGATTTCGTGATTTAAGGACGAATCCACGAACCATGAACACTTGAGGCTCATCGCCTAAAGATTTGGAAATTTACCTAGTGGTTCCTCACCAGTAGGATTTGAATTTGCCTAGGGGCTCTTTGCCTGTAGGACTTTGAATTTGCCTAGGGGCTCCTCGCCTGTAGGACTTTGAATTTGCCTTAGGACTCCTCGCATGTAGAACTTAAATTTGCCTAGGGGCTCCTCGCCTATAGGACTTTAAGGGTCTGCATAGCAACGTTTCTGTTCCCAAAAATAATTTCTGATCAGAAATAGTTTTTTCTATTTCTATTTCTTGGAACAGTTTCTGAGCAAAAAATAACGGTTAGTAAACTGCACAAAATTTCTATTCTTGGAATAGAAAAAGAATAGAAACGCGTTTAGGGCGCGAATGATCCATTTCTATTCCATGGACGAGTTTCTCCCTTCTGGGCTACCAGTGGGTGGCGGTGGGGGGCGGAGGACGGTGGTCGATGGCGGCCGGTGGTGGGTGGCGACAAGCGTCGAGCGGCGGAGGACAGTGGTCGACGATAAGAGGCGGCTGGCGGGCGGGAGGCGGCCAGCGGGCAGGAGGCGACCGGCGGAAGGCGGGCGGTAGGTGGCGGCGAAGGACGGCGAGAGACGGCGAAGGACGGCGAGAGACGGCGGTGGGCGGGTTGCGGCCGATGGATTGTTTCTTGTTTTTGGAGGCTTCCAGAAAAAATCGTTTCTTGTTTTTGTTCTAGAAACAAAGAAGTAGATTTTTTTTGCTTCTTGTTTCTGTTCTAAATCTATTCTAGGATCACTTTTTTGTTCAAGAAATAAAAAAAGTAGATTTTTTTTACTAAACGGATTTATGTTCTTTTTATGTTCCGGGGAACAAAAGAACAGAAAAACAAAGAAACGGAAACGTTACTAAACAGACCCTAAATTTTCCTAGGGGCTCCTTGCCTATAGGACTTTGAATTTGTCTAGGGGCTCCTCGCCTGCCTGTAGGACTTGAATTTGCCTAGGGGCTTCTCGCCTGTAGGACTTTGAATTTGTCTAGGGGCTCCTCGCCTGCCTGTAGGACTTGAATTTGCCTAGGGGCTCCTCACCTGTAGGACTTGAATTTGCCTAGGGGCTTATCGCCTGTAGGACTTTGAATTTGCCTAGGGGCTCCTCTCCTGTAGGACTTGAATTTGCCTAGGGGCTTCTCGCCTGTAGGACTTTGAATTTGCCTAGGGACTCCTCGCATGTAGGACTTGAATTTGCCTAGGGGCTCCTCGCCTGTAGGACTTTAAATTTGCCTAGGGGTTCCTCGCCTGTAAGACTTTGAATTTGCCCAAGGGCTTCTCGCCTGTAAGACTTGAATTTGCCAAGGGGCTCCTCGTCTGTAGGACTTTGAATTTGCCTAGGGACTCCTCGCATGTAGGACTTGAATTTGCCTAGGGGCTCCTCGTCTGTAGGACTTTAAATTTGCCTAGGGTCTCCTCGCCTGTAGGACTTTGAATTTGCCTAGTGGTTCCTCGTCTATAGGACTTTGAATTTGCCTAGGGGCTCCTTGCCTGTAGGACTTTGAATTTGCCTAATGGTTCCTCACCAGTAGGACTTTGGGAAGATTTCAAACAATGAATGCCTTAACCGTGAGTTTTGTGATTTTGAGGCTTCACTAACCTTTGTATGGTTTTTTTTAGTTGATCAAAAACTATTTTGAAAAGTAGTTTTGAAATCAATCAAAACTGTTTGAAGCGTGGTTTTTTCTTAGCTTACCACAAACTGTTTGAAAACTTGATTTTAAGTTGACCAAAAACTTTTGAAACCTGGTTTAGAAATATGCATTTTTTTTGCATTAATGCATTTCAGACAATCAAATTTCCTTTTCAAGGAATTATTTGAACAAAATGTTTGCAATCTTTCAAGAAATGCTTGAAATGATCGTTTGGAAGACCTTTATTAGAAAGGATTTGTTTCAATCTATGAACTTGGTCTTTTCTTTATTTGATTAAAAGGAGAACTTGTCTGATATCCCTCAATTTTATCTCTCTTAACCAATCCTTAGGTGTTCGGAGATGTTCACAATGTATATAATCCAATTGATCCGATAAGGTCTTTCAAAAGGTTGTAATGTTGGCTTGGTTAACGGCTATTCAAAGGATAAGCATTCTGAGGCCAAGAAAAAGGATTTCATCATATCTGATTTCGGGTCTACAAGTTAAGAACCTCGAGGACAAGACAAGATATTATTGCATACACTTTTTTGAGTGATGGCTTCATGTCATAAAGTTATGTTTCTACTCTCAACATCCCAATCTGAAGAGTTTTTGGGGAGAGGTTATATTGTTGGTATTGGGTAGGCTCAAAAGTTTTTATGAAATTGATGATCTTCTTGGCATCACCACTTTTTCTTTTCTTCTTTTTTTTTCACTATAGATCTTTTCCTTTATGAACATCAGAGTTCTCTAAACATTCATCACAATCTCTTTTCTTTTGCTCATTCTCACTTATTGTGATTTATGATCTCTCATGATCTTGACTTTGCTCTGTCATGACTTTTTTTGTCATTTTGAACTCTCTTTTCTTTCTCATTTTTCTCGGGCATTTGGCCTTGCTTTTGCCAGGCACATTGCTTTTTCATGCCCTAGACTCTTTTGCCTTTGATCTTTTGAATTCTAAGAACTCTGTGTTCTGCTCTTTTGTTTCTTATTTATTAAAGTGGATCATATGCTCATGCTCCAATGTGAAGAGATGATCACCAATTTAGGGTTCCGAAATGAATATTCAGGCTCAATTGGGCTTTGCCAAAGGTAATGTGTTTAGGTATAAGAAATGAAGTGCTCTTCTTCCTCTTGGGATGTCTTGAGCTTCCATATGACTTTATCTGAAGTTATCACGGAAAGATTGATGCAAGAATACTCAATAAAATCTTTCTTGATCCTATTCTCCATAGCTGTCAATCATAAACCTCCTAATTTGCCCCAATGTGGGGTGGTTCTTAACAAGGTTGTTTTGGAAAAAAACTTCTCCACTGTTTCAGCTCCAATTTGGTTTGCAAGGGGTAAGCATGTGTTTGGGATAGTGAAATGACTGCCTTTCATAATTTCAATCCATGTAATCATTGCGAACATCCCCCATTTCCTTCGAATGAGTTTTTCTCATTCACTTCTCCATTTGGACTTTGAGTGTATAGGGGACGTGTGTGGATATGGCTTACCTTTCATCATTTGAAGGTCTTTCCATTCGATTTAATCCAAACTTTTCTATGAAATTTTTTAAAGCCTTCTGTCAAATTATCCCTTTTAGGGAATTTTGATGCTTAGTGCATTTTCAAAGAAAGCATGTTTCAAAATATTTCTGAGGTATTTTCCTTTTCAAAACAATCTATTTTGTTTTGCTCAATTTAGTGTCATTCTGCCTGGGGAAAAAGAAGTTCGTTTTTCTCTTAAAAAGGCAACTTTTTTTATACATGCTCTCACGATTTGGGAATACCTGTCTGATCAACTTACCAAGATCCCTCTTATTTGCATGTTTTTGCTTTAGTTCCACTGGGGATTCTTCTTTTGTTGCTCCCTTTTTTTTTTGTTTCCCTAGGGATGATAAAAAGGAAAGCACATTAGAGGATATCAATGGAGAATAGAATTGAAAGTGATACTTCCCTCTACTATTTGATAACTCCATTGAAAATTCTGAAATCATCAACTGATTCGGATTCTTTTTACTTTCTTCTGCAAAACAGATAAACATGTTTATGAAATGCATGGTATATATGATAGGCATGATATGCACATGTTCTAAAGTGACCCGAATCTTTTCTTGAATGTTCGTCTTCATTTTATAGGTAGAAAATCTTGACAGCATCTGCATTAATAGGATAGACTAGTTCTGTTCCTGCCATATCTACAAGAATCAATGCCCTTCCAGTAAGAACCTTCTTGATAATGTATGGACCCTCATAATTCGGAGTGAATTTGCCACGAGGATCTGAATTGTTGAAGATGACTTTCTTCACCACTAAATCCTCTGTTTTGAAATTCCTTGGTTTCACCTTTCGATTAAAGGATTTAGCCACTCGTCTTTGATAGGCTTGTCCATGGCATATAGCTCTTAATCTCTTTTCATCGATCATGTTGAGTTGTTCATATCTTTATTGAATCCACTTAGCTTCTGAAAGCTTTAACTGGGATAGTATCCTTAATGAAGGAATTTCTACTTCAACGGGTAGCACTGCTTCCATTCCGTAAACCAAGGAAAATGGGGTTGCTCCAGTTGATATTCGAATTGAAGTTCGGTATGCCATCAGAGCATACGGCAACCTTTCGTGCCAATCACGATAATTTTAAGCTGTCTTAGCCAGTATCTTCTTGATATTCTTATTTGCTGCTTCAATTACTCCATTCATTTGTGGACGATATGGAGATGAGTTCAGATGTCGGACATGGAAGTGTTCAAGTAAATCATCTATAATCTTGTTGTTTAGATTTGAGCCATTATTCGTAGTTATTGCTTCTGGAACTCCATACCTAGCAATGATGTCCCGTCTGATGAATTTTGCAACATTCTTGGCGGTAATATTCGTGTAGGAGTTTGCTTCAATCCATTTAGTGAAATAGTCAATAGCAACCAGGATGAACCGGTGCCCATTTGAGGCCTTGGGGTTGATTGGACCAATCATATCAATGTTCCACATTGAAAATGGCCATGGCTCGGACATTTGATGTAGCTCATTTGGCGGTGCATTAATTTTGTCTCCATAAATTTGACATTGATGGCAACATCTCACGTATTGGATGCAATCTGATTCCATTGTCATCCAATAATATCCCAATCTCATAATCTTTCGGGCTATAAGATGTCCATTCATGTGCGGTCTACATTCACCTTCGTGAATTTCTTTCATGATCTGTTCAGCTTTTGTAGCATCCACACATCTTAACAGGGTTGAATCAAATGATTTCCTGTAGAGGGTTTGACCACCGAGGAAGAATTTGTTGTCTATCTTCCTTATAAACTTCCTGTCACCCGATTGGCTTTCTTCATAAAATTCTCCTTATTGAATATATCTTTTAATGTCATGATACCATGGTTCGTTGTCAAACTCTGCTTGGACCATCATGCAATGAGCTGGTTGTTCGAGAATATTGATTCTCAATGGTTTTATATTCATACCATCTTCAGCCTGTAGTAAGGATGACAAAGTTGAAAGAGCATATGCAAAATGATTCTGAGCTCTTAGAAGATAATCGAATGTTACTTCTTCGAAACTTTCTATCATCTCTTCTAAGTATCTATGATAAGAAATTAGCTTGGCATCTCGAGTTTGCCATTCACAAGTTGTTTGCAATATAATGAGCATAGAATCTCCATATACTTGCAACCTTTTTACTTTCATTGAAAGGGCTAATTGTAAGCCGAGAATGCATGCTTCGTATTCAGTGACGTTATTGGTGCACGGAAATACCAATTTCGCAGATACCGGATAGTGTTGGCCTTGTGGGGAAAGCAGTACTGCCCTAGTTCCTGATCCAAATAAGTTGGTTGCACCATCAAAATACATGGTTCATTTATCGTCGACCAGTGTCAATATATGATCATCAAGTTGTTCTTCTGGACTGGCAATATTTTGCGAATTTTCTGCCAACATGTCTGCTATTGCTCGTCCTTTGACTGACTTTTGGGATAAACTTCTGATGTCGAATTCTGATAACAAAACTTGCCACTTTGCTAATTTCTCGACCAAGGAGGATTTCTCAAGAAGGTACTTGATCGGATCATTCTCGGTCACTAGCAAAATTTGGTGATGAAGGGTGTATTGTCTTAATCTGTGTAATACCCAAATTAATGCAACGCATGTCTTCTCAACTGCTAGGTAATTCACTTCTGATGTTGTGAACTTCTTGCTCAAGTAATAAATGGCTTGTTCTTTACCATCATTTGGTCTTCTTTGTACAAGCACCGCTCCTAATGACTCATAGTGAATCGTCAAATATAAGATCAGTGGAACTCTAGGAATTGGTGGTACCAACACTAATGGGCATACCAGATATTCTTTAATCTTGTCAAAGGCTTGTTGACATTCCGCATCCCATTTTATTTTGGCATTTTTCTTCAATAGTTTGAAGAATGGTTTAGCAGTCTCAGAAAACTGATATATGAAACGGGCAATGTAATTTAATCGCCCCAACAGGCTTCTCAATTCTTTTACCGTAGAAGGAGTCCTTAAGTCATATATTGCCTTGATCTTGGAAGGATCTATTTCGATACTGTCATGCCCCAAACCCCAACGAGCACGACACCCCTAAGCTGGTCAAATTGAATGCGACGTCCCAGGGTCATTGCCGACCCAACCCCAAAAGCATAAGAGATCAAGCACATACGAAAACAAGCATAATATCCGGATAAGAATTAGAAGAGGGGTAACAAGGAGAATAACCAACCACTTTATTACACCCATTATTTACAATATTCATTACAACCCATCAAAACCATCAAACCTCCGCATTGACAACTGCCGATATCAAAATGGACTAGCGGCTTCGGGTAGACTAACACTTACACCAAAAGAGTGTCTCTCAAGAAGAAACGGGTCCAACGCCTAGCTTCTAACTAACCCTAGCGGGGGTCCACTCAGAGTTAGTCTCATCGAAGTCAGTCTGATACTTCGAGGACTCAGACTCAGCATTGATCTCAATTGGGTTATCCTTAGATCCTGACTATGATGAGACCTCAATCGGCGGTTCTTCCTTGGGTTCTTCTTCTTCAGGCTCCTCTTCAAACTCTTCTTCAGGGTCTTCAAACTCATCAAAACCATCTCGGAAACACCATGCTTCGAACTTATTAGGTTATAACTGGGGTTCACCTATATCTACCCAAACCACCGTGGTACACCTAAGCCAAGCCTGGTTCTCACCTACCGGATGCTCAACTACCAAGTGCTCAGAGTGCATCGGTATCCCAAAACGTTGCGGGGGAGTATTCATGGTCCAGGCCAAGGGTCTGAAATGGTTTGGTTAAACAACCATGAGAACATTTCTCAATAAGCAAACACCCTAAACCCCACCTAGGCTAACACGTACCTCTAGACAAAAATAAGCATTCAATTCATATAATCCAGAGTGCATATAACAATCACAGGCACACTTACTCGGCTTTGTCACATACGTAAGCCCTACACGTCAACTTAATCACGATAATATGCCAATCATGACGTGAACGCTCTAAATCACATGAAACACTCAATACATACTCGTATAGTCATGATAATCCGAATACTTACCAAACTTAACTCAACATCTCGCATTCGTTCTTACAATCAAGCACACGTGTTCAGCTTATTCACGACTCGCGTAATTACGCCTCAGGTCCACTTTTGATCCACGGTCCACTTTCGATCCACGGTCCACATACAATTGTCTCATATTCACAACACTCCTTAGCCCGCGTTACAGTACACGCCTCAGGCTATGTCTCTTGCCCGCGTATCATGCCTCAGGCTCAACATCCTCCACCTACGGCACAACCCGCGTAAACGCATCAGGTTGGCGGTCTTCCAGTAATACCGGGCATCATCCCGCATTACAGTACATGCCTCAGGACGGGTTCAATTCCCCGCGTTAAACGCATCAGGGATTATGTGATCAAGCGAGCATGTCAACACACCACATTTTATCTTGACCCCGCGTTACAGTACACACCTCAGGGTTTTTAGTGATCACGTGCATGCCACATCACATGAATTTTCACGCATCCACACGCTCAAACATCATACGAACGTGCTCAATCTCCAACCAAATCAAATCAACCCATGCTCGCAGAAATGAATTCCGAATTTCAACCATAAATTCCACATTCTGCCAAGTATAATAGGCTACCACCAAACCAATAATCACTGCCCATAAAAAGAACATATAACCATCATATTCATGTTCAAATCTAGCCACAAAGACCATCACAAATCGGCCACGGCACCACACAACAATCCAACACGTTTAATCCACAAACCAAGCCATACACTCGTCACGCTAAACCAAAATTTCCAGCATGCATAACCACCATGATCAGCCCTTATTTGGTCTCTAAATAACTACCAAATCACCACAAATCCATCCACAAACCCACTCATGATCAACCGGTAAGTCTACCCTCAAAACAACCCCTAAACTTGTCAAAACAACACCTAAACTAGTCTGTTAGTACCCGCCATCCTAAGTAAGGTTTAGAATGTCACTTACTCAAGGTCCTAAGCAAACTCAAGCAAGAAAAAGGGCAGCAAGCCGGCAGTCGCACGGTGGCCTCGGCGGACGACGGACGGACGGTGACGGCGGCGATGGCGTGGCTTACCATCTGAGCAGGCGAATGGCAAGGAAGAGAGGAGGAGAGCTAGTCGAGGGGGAGAGAGAGTGTGTGTGAGATGGTGTGGTGGCGGTGACGAGGCCGCGGTGTCGGGAACGACCGGACCGGTGGCGACAATGCACGGCGACTGAATGGCAGCGACGGCGGGCTTGGGCGGCTGGCCACGGTCACAGGAGGAGGGGGAGAAGAAGAAGGTCGGCCAAAATGGAGAGGGAAATGGCGTGAGGGAGAGAGGGTGAGGGAGAAAAGGAAAGAAAAAGAAAGGAAAAGAGCGGAATAGGCTAGGGGGTAGGTTAGGTAGGTAGGTCATGATGGCTAAGAAAATCCATCATGGCCTAAAAAGGCTCATCCTGACCTAGAAAGAGCCATTATAGCCTAAAAAGGCTAGATGGGTCAACTCACCAAGAAAAAGACCATCTTACCCCTCTCCACTATCTTACTAAATCGAAGGGACCACATTCAAACACACATCACATCCATCTCATCCAATGGCTAAAATTGAATCATCCACAAAATATCTAGGGGCAAAGAAGGAAATGAACAAGGAGAGTGGGGGCATTTTTGTCCGTAAAATTCATCCATCAAGGGGGCAGCTAAAAGACCAAACTGCCCTTCCACTTTTCTTAAGAGCCTTCACATAATCCCAGGGGCAAAATGGTAATTTTCCACTCTCGGTCCAAATTTCGATTTTCGGACAAATCTAACAAATTCTAAGATTGAATACGCTAATGACGATGTCGTCCAATTAATTATCATGATGTTCGAGGAATCCGAAACCCAAACTTGGACTCTAATTATGACTAAATCAAATCAACGTGACTTAAGCGTATCTCTGACTAACGGGCAGCTCTTGGGTGTTACGCATATTTGACCCGTGATCGACACTAAGTCGAGCCACGTTTAAGTTCACTCGAACCACGGCGATCTCGGTTGTCATGTAATTGCGAGGATCAATCATTAGTTTCGAAGGGCACGATCATTCAGAATAGGTTTAAGGTCGTTCGCAAATTCATCTCATGGTCAAGCGGAATCACTCACGATCCACTCATATGACATTGACGAATCGATCCGTGACCATCCTTGGATCGATTTACATTGGCCCAAAATATCACCTCGACAATCCTTATGGTCGAAAGTCAGCCTATAATCGAGTTTCTTTGGTCGTGCGAACTTAAATCCCTAATTAGCCATTCCCTAATGGTTAGTATCCCATAAGTGATCAGTTCCGGGCGAGATCTAACTACAAGCGCGTTAATAAAATCATCCATTTCATAAATCTTAAGTGGGTCGAATTTCAGAATATCACATATGCCCCTGTTACTGACCACAAATCCTAGCAGTTTGCCAGATTTTGCCTCAAATACACACTTGTTAGGGTTCAATCGCAACTTGTACTTTCTAAGTCTTTTGAACAATTTGCAAAGCACCTCAACATGATCTTCTCTTTGTTAAAAATTTAATTGCATTTTTGGTTCAATTTGGGTTTAATTTTGCCCAATTTTGGGAAAAACATATACCCGATTGAAATTTTTTTAAAATTGATGATGTATTCATGAAATTGGATTTAAAATAAGACTAATGACTATTTTTATGGAAATTTCTGATTCCATTTACTATTTTTCTTGATTTTCTCACTTATTTTGGTTAGAAGAAATTAAGGAAAAATGCAGAAAATTGCTAAAAAATTATTTTTTGGTTTAGAAATAGGTTTCTAGGCTTGGCCAAGATTCCTAGTCCTAATTTTGATATTTTTGAAAATATAAAAAAAAAATGAGCTAAAAATCAAGTGTCAACCGACCCGACTTTAGGGTTTGATCGGTATGAGTCGCCGTTTTGTGAATGCAAATGGCATCTCGTTATTGTTAACCATTAATCAATCAATTTTAGTTGATTAAGTGGGTGAGATGATTGGAATGCATGTGAAGCAAAGGCCGACCCCAAGGCCCGTTCTTGAGTTGATATTTGAGTGTTCGTGCTTGACTTTGTTTGGAATGTCATTTGAATGTGTGAATTGAATGTAAAACCGATACCCGTGAGGCGGTCCATGGAGAAGATGGCCAAACAACTTCGAAGATGGTGATTTAATACTGATGTTCAATTCGGTCTCAATTTGTATTCAATTTATTTGTTCCCGACCATGTCTTGGGTTTTCAATTCGTGTAGTAATAAATACCCGACGAGTTACGGGTTTTATTTTCTCGTACTTAGACTAGCTTGCAAATTTTAATACCTTGATTGTTTACTTTGCGCATCGTCTTTTCAATATAATTGTTGCTTTCTTTCTTTTCTAGACTAAGATAGGATTAGTTTAGAATTTTAAATGAAAACACAAAAACAAGATGCATGATCACCTAGTGGACTAAGGCTTTGGCATGAAAAATGGTAAAAAACAAATGCATGACAACTTAGATAACAACTATGATAAGTTTAGCGGTACCAAAAATGCGTTAATAGATATATTAACGTAAGCTAGTCTCCGAACCCATGATTTCTGGTTTTCATAGAAACCGAAATGAAACTCTCGCATTTCGGTTGGGTATTCTAGCTGACCCCCAACCTAGGCTAGTGGCGACTCCTAAAAAAGACAAAATCGATCCACTGTCACGTGAGGTATGGATTTAGGAAAAATTCACGTTCATGATGAATGAACCGTATGGATGACCAAAAGATTGATGCTTCGATAAGTCGTCTTTTATGATGTGCAATATAGATCGTTTCATGAACACTTAACTCTAAACCGCTTCATCGAGTTCAGCCTTCGTGAAATAGGTCGCGACAAGGGTTCCTGAACAAGTCCCCACACATCCGTATGAACCAACTCTAACTTTCGACCTTTATTCTGTTGCCCATTCAACTAAAAACTGACTGCCTTTTTTTTTTTTCAATAAATGCAACTCTCACGGAATTCTAACTCAACTTTTTGCAAACCTGAAAGAAAATTCCTAGAGTGTAACTGCTTTACACCCTTTTCACCAAGATGTCCTAATCGATAATGCCAAACAGTAGACAAATTACTTGTAGCCACTGTAATTGCAACCATATCATTGATATTGTCTCCCTAGAGAAGGTAAAGCATACTCTTATGCTATCCCTTTGCTACTACTCTTGTCTCTGAGGTTATCTTTCGCTCTCCACATCCAAAGGTTGTTACCCTTCTTGGTCAAGTTTACTAGTTGAGATCAGTTTTTTTTTTTAAATTCTGGGATATGTCTAGTTTCATGTAAAACTAGACATCCTCCACTTGAGATGTTCACAATCACAGTTCCTTTTTTAATAATTGGACAGATGTGGCCGTTTCCTACAACCACTTGCCCAAAATCTCCACTGGCATAATCAGTGTCACGTCTCGAACCCTACGAGCTCACAACATCCCACCAATGGTCGTTGAGAATGCGACATCCCAGGACTTGTCAACGACCTAAACAACTTACCAACGAAAGAACGCAAGCGGAAGCAAACTCTGAACACCCCAAACAACTACCAAGCAAGGGATAGCAAGGGAAACACAATGGTACTCAAAAGAATGAAGCCATTTATATAAACATAGAGTTAATCACAGGAGATACAATATACAAGCTTTACTAAAGGCCACATCTACGGACCACGCATAAGCAAAAAGGATCGGGTGATCGATTAGCTTAGCTTCTCTACCAAAAGAGGGCGCTCCAAAAAGGCGGGGTGATTAAGCCTATCACTATCATCAATCCCCGTGATACCCCGGAGGCGTTCCCTGGTCAGTTAGCGAGTGAACCGAGTCTGAGTCTGAGTCCTCTGGGCCGGTGTCAGGATCGATAACGGCCCCATTGGGAGGATCTATCTCCATGGGATCCCACTCCCCTACACTATCAACAGGGGGAACATAAAATCCTTGGAGTGGACCAAGCAACTCATCCCTATCTTGATAAAACCACGACAAAAAGGTTTGCAGCCTCCAAAACGCAAACCCTTCGCCCACCCATAAAGTCATGGCATGCCTAATGTAAACCCTATCATCTCCTACCAGGTACTCCGTCAATTGATAGTTCATATCCATTGGTACCCCAAAACGTTGCGGAGGATCATTCATGGTCAGGGATATGAAACAATTAGAATACAACAATGAGATAAAATCTCAATAAGTAAACTTCCTAAGCCTCGCTTAGGCTAACGCGTACCTCCGGACAACCC
Source organism: Syzygium oleosum (assembly GCF_021117445.2). Lineage (NCBI taxonomy): Eukaryota > Viridiplantae > Streptophyta > Magnoliopsida > Myrtales > Myrtaceae > Syzygium > Syzygium oleosum. The sequence goes on along the minus strand of NW_026607510.1, from coordinate 1,001,296 downwards.
TAAACATGCAATTCTAGCGTCTAACACGCCATGAACAACCACAGGCGCCCTTACCTCGCCTTGGAACATACGCAAACCCTGCATGTTAGAATTCATTATAGCATGGCAAGTTACTCCTTGAGCACACACGAGACAACTGTTGCATGAGCATACATAACATAATTAATAACCCAAACATACTCAACATTAAGCTCAAGCATAGCATTCCCCAATGCATATCACACTTATAGTTGGCCAAATTATTAACGACCTCTCGGGCCACACCGAACCCCCGCCGGTCTTCCGGTCTAGCCGGGCATCGTCCCGCTACATCGGGCACAGCAACGTCTGGGATCGAACACCCTCCGGCAAATCGAGTACCAAACGGCATTCCATAAAGGAGCATCGGTTCGTCCTCTACCGCGATCGGTAACTTCTAGAACTCCCGTCTAGACAGCATCCAAACTCCCACCACGCATCGTCTAGAACTCCCGCCGAGCATCGTCTAGAACTCTCGCCTAGACGGCACTTGTCATGACCATGCGCACACATCATTCACTTAATGCCAATTCTTATCTTTACAATTAGCCAATGTTGAGTGTTTATGACATGCAAATCACTAAGAACGAACATGCCATGAAACATAATTAATTCCAAACACGGATAACATGTTGTTGATACCTAATTTTTAGCTCATTTTTTTCATATTTTCAAAAATCTCAAAATTAGGACTAGGAATCTTGGCCAAGCCTAGAAACCTATTTCTAAACCAAAAAATAATTTTTTAGCATTTACCTGCATTTTTCCTTAATTTCTTTTAAAAAAATAAGTGAGAAAATCAAGAAAAATAGCAAATGGAATCAAAAAATTCCATAAAAATAGTCATTAGTCTTATTTTAAATCCAATTTCATGAATACATCATCAATTTTGAAAAATCTCAATCAGGTATATGTTTTTCCCAAAATTGGGCAAAATTAAACCCGAATTGAACCAAAAATGCAATTAAATTTTGTCTAGTCATTTTTAAGTCATAGTGTCTTCACAACAAATGATTCTGGTACCTTTAATTTCATAATGGTTGGTCCAATTGCACAATTTGGCATAAAAATAAAAAATCCCCAAAATTAGATTGAAAATTAAGAATTTTGAACCCAAATTGGGAATCGTGCCCAATATGAAATTGTCGAAACATGAGACCATCATTTCTAGGGTTAATCAAATGTGGGTAATTCAATTTTGGCATCAATTTTGCCTAATCAGGTCATTCGGACATCAAACTGAATAAAAACCTATTAACTCGAATATAAAAATGTGAAAATCTTGGACACAATCATGACAAAAATTGGGGAAAATTATATATTTGGGTTCGGAATGTGATGGGGAATTCAATTTTGGGGTTTAATTCTGAAAATTGGATCAAAATTGAGCTTAATTGACGAATTTAGACCAACCCGGGTCTGCCGGGTCGGCCGGGTCAACCCGACCCGACCCGGGTTGTTCATCTTCCCTACCCAGTTCGCCTAGAACGTGCAAAAACCCAGAAAAATTATGTCAAGCCCGTGGCTTAGTCGATCATTTCCGGTCAAATAAACTTTCCGGTCAAATAAACACGTCTTTGACCCAAACGACAGCTAGAGAATCTCCAGTTGTCGTCGGAGAACAGTTATAACCGATTAGAAATCGGTTCTAACAATCTTTGGGTGGGAATTTTTGATGAACAAAAACGAAAAAAAACTGGAACATTGGGTGAGAGGTGTTCGACAGATTGCTAGAGAGAGAGAGAGCGAACCAGAGGATAGGAGAGAGAGAAGAAAGGCATGAGAGGTGTGTAAAGGATCGCCGAACTGAGCGTTCTACGTTTCCTCCGGCGAGGAAACGTCGGCAAATCGGTTCAAAGCGTGATCTTCCACACCTGAGTGACCAGTGAAGGTTTGATCGTCATAACCTGAAAAACGATCCTCGGTCGGCATATCCAGAGCATCTTCGGAAGTTCTGAGACCATCTACTTGAAGCTTGGGTGTCAAAGAAAGATTCTATAGCATCAAATCAGCTCGGAGAAGTCATTTGATCATCAAACAAAGCAAGTAAAGATTGTTCATCATCTCGGTTTTCACCGATTTCCAGAAACATGCTTTTGATTTGTTTGTGCATTTTTCGTTGTAATTCTGTCATACTAGTTGCTTGAAGCATGTTCTGATCATATTTTGTGTTACTTGATTGCATTTTGGGCGTAAAAAACGCATAAAATTGAGTCGATCGACTATTAATGACCCTCGCCGGAAACCCCGAAGCTTCGCCGGAGCACCACCCGCGGCAAATGGCCGCTCAAGTTAGTAACCTCCTGCCTTGCTTGATGTTTTGATGCCTGTTTTGAGCGATCTAAACGGCTAAGGCGGTTAGAATTAGGATTAGCAGTTCTGGAAATTCTAATAGAATAGTTTACAAGTTAGGTTATTCGAACCAATTTTTTGCCAGCCGGCGAAGGTCCGGCGGCGAGTTGATTAGGCTGGGTTGATAAGTGGTGATGTGAGGATGATAAAGAACCTAAAATCAACACCAAAATATCACCGGAAGACCGCCGGAGATCGATCTAAAATTGCAGTCGTGAAAACAAAAAAAAAAACAGACCCACGCACACCACCTATTCGGGGAAATGCCCCAATGAGAAATGGTGAAACGACGCCGTTTTGGCGCTGGGAGAGATGATCGGCCCCGGCGCCGGCGACGCCCGGTTCGGCCAAGCAGAACCGGGTTGAACCGATCCGGTTTGTTTCCCAACGGGAAATTTAAAAAGTTAAAAAAATAATACAAAAAATCTTTAAAAAACTCATAGAAATTCATTAAAAAAATAAAAAAATTTCCACAGAAAAAATAAAAAAATAAAAAAATTCATAAAAATTTAAAAAATTGTGAGAAAATTCATAAAAATTCCAAAATTTTCAGAAAATTCATAAAAATTCAGAAAATTCAGAAAATACAAATAAAAAAATGTAAAAATTTTGGAAAATCAACAAAAAATTAAAAAATTGGAAAATTCATAAAATTTTTCAGAAAACCATAAAAAAATCAATTCTCGGTTAATAAAATTTCCGAAAAAAATAAAAAAATTCAAAAAATTCAAAAATTTTAAAATTCACAGAATGGTCCAAAAACACCGTGGCCAACAATAAAAAGTGAGATTTGAATTTTTGGAAGTGCCCAAGTGGCATTTTCAGAAAATTCCAAATTCAGAGGTTATAACCCCTAAAAAACCCTAAAACCCTAAAAAATGTATATCATGAAATGAATAAGCTTTTAGAGCTTCATTAGGGTTTGGGTGTTGTGATTGATTTTCGTTTTAGAGACCATTTAGGATTGATTGACTTGATTGACTTTAATTGTGCATTTAATACTTGTTTGGTCTTTCCTACAATTAGAACGGATAGGATTAGTGGGTAAGCCTCGGAAATTCGCATGACACGTTAGACATTATATCGTTCTTAGGTACCGAAAGGGCGTTAGGGATTTCGATTTGGGATCAATAACGTAATCAAGTCCCCGTACTTAGAATCTCTGGTTCGTAGAATCGTGGTATTTCTCCCGTACCTCAATTAGGTTTCTAGTCTACCTACCAATAATGACTAGTGGCGACTCCAAAATCACAAACCTAGACAAAATAAGAAATTACCTTCCACTGTCACGTGAGGTATAGTCTGGGAGAGACCCTTACACGATATACTTTTCTAAGTGGATTTAGGCCTAGATAGAACGATATGCTTTTGTTTTGTGCTTGCAAGGATCCCAGGTATGTCCCGCTAATCATAGTGTTAAATGGTTTTGCAGGCAGGTGGTATAATGGGTGTTGTCTTTGCTAACCCTTGTTTTGCAGGATGATGTTTGGATTGAATGTGTTTTGAATGAATTTTAGAAGTGCTGTTTGGTCATTAATTGCTATGCATGTTTTTAAATTGCTTTAGCACTACACCATTAGCACACACCACCCATGGCCCAACCCCGACTATATTTAGGATTACCCTTATAAGGTATGTGTTTAGGCGGAACTATGGGCCGATTGCTCATGGGATCGTTTAAATGCAATACCGATCACCAAAGTGGAATAATATTCCATTACTTTAGGCCGATTGCCTATTGGAATGGAATCCCTTGTCCATTAAGGTGATGACCTTGAGCCTTTAGTATATCCTACCCTTTTAGGCGTCAAAACTTCACTAGTTGCATTCGCTTGTCTTTGTGGATGGTATACCTAAAACCAAACCAAAATATCATGATAAGCAAGTATCATTCCATTCCATTCTTTTACAATTATGCATGTTAGTTGGCTCATTCTTAAAAAATGCCTAAATGACATTCAATGCTTGGTCTAAATGCCCTTTCATTTTAGAATGCATGATTAAGGTGTCATATTCCATTTGACCATTCTTTTGCTTTTAGATAAAATGTATAGGTCCATGGCAGATTTCTCATGTAATTCAAATGTTTACTCGTTCATTTCAATGTGTTCGAAGTTGTAAACCAAAGTTTAGGACTTTATGGTCTAAATAGAGTACGACAGAATGGGCATTTACATCACACATTGAATTTGTCCATAATTTCAACTATATGCTCTTTTAAGGTTTAAACGGACTCACAATGACATTTGTATTACTTTTGAGGCATGCAAATGTACTTGATATGAATCTGTGTGGAAGATGATCATTCTACGAAGATCTATGAGTTACGAATTGCTGACCTCAACCCCCAATCGAACCTGTGATTGGTAATATCGGTATGAACGCGACCTGTTGATGAACCTGTGTCAACCAATCCACGCTATAACGCCACGAACAAGAGAATTCGCGATCTTGCTCGATAAGTTTAATTCGATCGCCACAAGGGAGCCTTGATAAGATCTAGTCCTCAAAAGAACTCAAGAAGAAAACTTCTCTCTATAAAATTATGTCTCTCCTCTTAGAATTCTATAAGCAACCTTATATAGGTGCTAACCCTAATCCTAATCCTACTAGGATTAAAATTAAAAAAATAACCTTAATTGCTAAAATTCGTCCAAAAATGGAAAAAGGCCTAAAAGTTCATCTAAACGACTCCAAATCGCTAAAAAATGTCATCAATCACTACTAAAGTAGTGAGTATTGATCAGCGGCCCGTTTCCAAGCGTCCATCCAAATTTGAGCCAATTCGGTGTTCGTCAATTCTAAGCTCCTTCGGAATTCGCTGGACCAAGAGTAATCATGTTGCGCCAAGGAGCTTCAGAATCTTCAAGTCTCGAATCCAGATTGTCTCCATTCCAAATATCTTGAACCATGATACCGACAGCTTGTTTGAATTCCTTCGCTCTCGCTCGAGTGATCGGGCCTAGCGAATAGAACAACGGGTCCCTAGCACCTCCTCCTCGATAGGGTTCGATGTCCACATCAGTACTTTACCTCCGTTTTACCCAAAAAGGACATATGATTGAAATGGAGGCATTAAAATTAATTCGCAATCCATGGTTATTAATGACAAATCTTTTTACATGATGCTCAATGGGAAAACTAGACATCCAAGTAATTCCCATTCCTCGAAAGGAACTTGTTGCTTGGTGGAAAGGCATGTCCAAGGACAACCAAACTTATGTCCAAGAAAGGCTTGGATACCTTCTCGAACTTATGCATGTGGAACATCAAGTCAGTTTAGTCCAAGCTTTGGCGCATTTTGGGAAGCTTCCACCGTCACATTCCATCTTGGAGAGCATGAATTGGTACCAACATTAGAAGAATATCAAGCCGCCATTGGAATTAATTCTAAACCTATGGTCGTAGAGCCACCCATTGGACTTAATCCTGTAAGCCTTTTAGCCGAATTCCTCAACCTCAAAACTTCCAAAATCGAAAAGTTAATCAAATCAAATACGAGTAGATTTCCATTATCCTTCCTAGTGGACAACTTTTCAAAACTTCCTAGGGAAATGGGAAACACTTCAGCACGGGTATTCATTTTAGCTTTCTTCGGCTTTATTCTATTCCCCATGTCTAGAACGTGATTAGACCCTTTAGTAGTTGTGATCGCAAGACAAGCATGTCTTAAATGGGACTTCTCTAATATACTTCTTGCCCAAACCGTCATCTCCTTAAACACATACCAAAATCATGGAAAGGGTATCTTTCAAGCTTCTACTGGTCTTTTGTCATTATGGTTCATCTCACACATTCGACCATGGTGTCGTTTCATGAACATTCACGAAATTTGTTCGGCGATAAATCCAATTGAACGATATCTTCGTCTCCAAAGCAAATTACCCAAACAATCTTTCTTAGATTGGACCAATTTCATTAAAGCCTTAACTCCTGATCAAATCCAATGGCGGATCAATTGGCCAAAGATTAATAAGGTGAAGATCACGAGCCAAGAGGGAAATGCGGTACCATTGCTTGGTTTGAGTGGAGGAGCAGCTTATTGCACTCTAAGGGTTATTAGACAATTTGGGATACTTCAGCAAGTACCACCGGTATGGAATCTCGAAGAGTTCGCCTTTGACATCCTAAGTGAAATTATAGCCAAAGAGAAGAAGAATGTCCTTCAAGCCAAAATTCACAAGATCATACTATCTTTGGATAACCCACTCGAACAAATAATTGAGTGGCCAAAAAGCTTAGAAGAAGACATGAAGATTCGCATGGCCTCTAAAGAATACATCAAATGGATATAAAATAAGCATCCAATTGATGTCGAGCCAGCCATATGTCTCATTGAGCGTGGTACCAAATCATGTAGATGAGTATGTCCCAGAATACATTGTTCCAAGCATGCCTGGAGTGGAACCCTACGTCCCTGAGGAGGTTGTGATCGATGTGGAAGAATGGGAGTCTCGAGCCAAGGAATGGGAAGAATACCAAAAGGCGGAAGCTATCTTAGCTAGCGAGAAGCCTAGGATTGGATGATTTAGATTCCCACTTGAGTTTAAAACCATGATGCCAAATAATTTCAAATTTTATATGTAATGATGTATTGATCATTTTCTAAACATGCATAGATAATTTCAGAACACGATTTCAAAACATAAAGGAATCACCATGGATTGCAATTCTTTGAATTGTATGATTCCTTGAGAAAGACATTGATGAAGGATTTTATACAAAGCTAAGGTTTGTATGAAATTTTTTATCCTTGATAATCTCACGAAACCATACAATTAAAAGAATGTAGGGTTTCATGATCATTTTACTATGCCAATATCGGGTCTTTTTTGGCGAATCAGATTGTTTAGCAACGGAAGGTAAAAGACCTCGGACTCACCTACAAGTTAAAATGGCGGAAGAAGAAACCCGTGCTCGACTAGTTGAAGTCAAGAATCAAATGACCCAAATGGTTGCAATGATGGCGGAAATGAAGGCTTTTATTCTCGCATCTCGAGGATCTTATCCTACTACACCAAATGTGGGAGCTTCAAACGCTACTGAAACACCAATTGAAGACCTAGTCAGAAACAAAGAACCGGTTCAAGAGAATCCTCCAAAGACTACACCTGAGGTAGTGAATTTGGAAGATGATGATCAAATCAAAAAGGCATCCAAAATAAAGGATGAAGAAGAGGCCAAGAGATTGGCCAAAATTGAAGAATGCTTAGCAAGTCAAGGATATGAGCTTCAAAGGTTCGATAAGTTCTCACCGTACGCAAAGGTGGTTGTTCCAGAAAACTATAAGGAGCCGGAGTTCATGAGCAAGTATGATGGCACTGGTTGTCCCAAAAGCCATTTAAAGTATTATCTCCATAAGATAGCAAGGTATTCAGATAACACACCACTTCTTATTAGCACATTTCAAGATAGTTTAAGAGGGGCAGCCCTTGCATGGTATACAGCTCTCGACATAGAAGACTTCACTGAATGGGATCATTTGGCGGGAGAATTTCTTCGCAAATACAAGTTTAATGTTGAAGTACTCCCAACCAGAGAGGATCTCGTCAGAACTGAGAAACGGAAGAATGAAAGGTTCAGAGCCTATGCTCAGAGATGGAAAGCTGTTGCCTCACAAGTAAAGCCCCCCATAAGTGAAGACGAGCTCATTGAGCTCTTTCTAAAATAATTGCCAATTGAGTATTACGACAAACTTCATGTATCAGACTGTCAGACATTCACCATGTTGGTAAAGGTGGGTGAGAAAATTGAATGGGATTTGAAAGAAAAGAAGGCTCAAGAAACAGCAGTACGAAGGCCTTACCCAGGGAAAAAAGACAAAGAACCCATCCGAGAAGTGGCTATGGTGTCGAACCCAAGTACTCATCAAGCATTATTTTCGAAGCAATCAAATGTCGCTTGGAAAAATCCAAGGCAATTCGAGCCAAATAAAAGGCCCATGAGGCAATATACACCGTTGTCCCGACCCTTGTCAAAACTATTACCAATGCTTCTGGAAAGGCATTTAATGGCCAAGGAAGTACCGAGAGACAATCCTGCGAGATTTTCTTGGTACGATGAGTCAAAAACTTGCACCTATCACATGGGAGAAAGGGGACATGATGTAGATAATTGTCCCGTTCTAAAGTATAAGGTTCAACAGCTCATTGACAAGAAGATATTGAACTTCCAAGAGCCCGAGCCAAATGTACATCAAAATCCTCTTCCAGAGCACAATATAGTAAACATGATCAAGGATGAGGAAATAGTGATCAAGTATGACGATGGAGATGAATATGAAGTCAAGATTAAAGCTTCTCGATTAGGAGATGCTCGCTTTCGTCAAGAAGCACTTCTAAAAGGCGAGATTGTAGATAACTTGGGAGAAGACTTCGAAAAATATAACTTCCAAGTGAAATATACCCCACTGCCATGGACATTCAAAAATAAACTAATTATGCCTGATGGCTGGGGTGGTATGGATGATGAAATCAGTCCTGAGGAGAAAGCTCTACCTAAGAAAGAAATGCTTCAAGATGAAACAGATCAGGATGAAAAGGAGAAAGAAAAAGTCCGTTAGGGTGAAAAGCGTTTCACCCAAAAAACAGCCAGGTAAGGCGAAGCTGTAGACCTACTCGGTCAAGACAGTGGTAAATACAATTACTGTGTCAAATATACACCACCACCATGGGCGTTCAAAAATGAAGACATTGTACCAGACGGATGGGGTGGCATGGATGAGGTCCCGATTAGTCAATTGAATCTCGAGGAGAATGAAGATTAGGAAGAGAAAAAGAAGAAAAAGACTCGCCGAGGTGATAGACGATTTGTTCGAAAAACACGAAGACAAGGTGAAGTTGTCGATTTTCTAGGTCAAGATAGTGGCCGGTATAATTACCGTGTCAAATATACACCTCCTTCATGGGCATTCAAGAACGAAATAATCACACCTGATGGTTGGGGTGGAATGGATACTGACGAAGCCAATAGAAGCATGGTATCCATGATTACACCATTTCTAATCAAGCTGGATGAGGTAGATAAATATAAGGAGGAGAAAGGTCCCATCACACCAATCACTATTCAACTTCCCATTGATTGGCTAAAGATTGAAGAAGAAGAAACACAGCCTGTGATCATCACTCTCCCTTCAAAAGAAAAGTTTGACACTAAGTGTGTACCTTGAGATTACTCTTCCAAGGAAGTCGATGCCATAACTCGATCGGGAAGATGCAATGTCCCGAAGGAAAGTGAACACGAAAAGAAAGGAGTAACCGAAGAAGATGTTAAACAGTTACTCTCAGTCATGAAGACGAGTGAATTTGAGGTAATTGAACAGCTAAGAAAGATGCCACACAGATTTCTCTGTTGGATCTCTTCAAGACTTCAGAAAGCCACAAAATGGTGTTTATGAAGCTTCTCAATGAAGTGCACGTCTCGGAGATAATTAATGAAGTACAATTGGAAGACTTTGTTGGCACTATTCTTTTAAAGGATCAAATTGCCTTCTCCGATGAAGATTTCCCAATTGACGGGCGTTCCCATAATAAGGCTTTGTATATTGCCGTCAAATGCCGGGACAAGGAGATGTCACGAGTACTAATCGATAATGGTTTCGCACTTAATTTGTGTCCACTAAGCACACTGCATCGCTTGGGGATTAGTAAAGAGTTCATCAAACCTTCCAAGGTAACAGTACACTCGTTTGATGGAATGAAGAAAGATGTTATTGGCGATATCGAGCTCGAGGTAAACATAGGCCCTGTGCCTTTCTTGATTGACTTCTAAGTAGTGGATATTCCAAGGACTTTCAACTTGTTACTCGGAAGACCTTGGATTCATATGGCTGGCGTTATTCCTTCAAGTCTCCATCAGAAGGTCAGATTTGTCATTAATGACAAGATGATCACCGTACACGGGGAGACAGATTTCACCACCTACAAGGAAAGTGCAATACCGTATGTCGAACCTGAAGTGAAAGAAGAACCAAGTTATCATTCCTTCGAAATGATCTCAATGGTGTAAATTCCTGCCGGTTGCATTATAAAATCTCCGGAGTTCTCAACATCATTTATTGTGTCTGGAAGGATGTTATGCCAGTATGGATTTACTCCCGGTATTGGTCGGGGATCGAAATCCCAAGAAATCAAAGAACCTATTACTCCACTTGCTAAAAAGAATGAAGCACGGAGTAGGTTATATTCTAGACAGCTCTAAAGCTCACCATGGAGGCCAAGGCCGAGATCGAAAGAACCATGGAAGCTGTAGAGGCCGAGGTGATCGCATCATTAATCCATCCATATGGAAAGGCAAAGCTAAAGAGCTTCCCTATCATCATATCCACATCAAGGAAACTTTTCCTGGACCTTCCAAGTTACTTCAAGAAGAAGACTTACATGCAGAGGAAGAATCTGTGCTGCCAAGTTTATTCGAAAAAAATACCATCAACGTTATCATAACTGAGGAGGAAGTTACCTACGCACTGGAGTAGGAAGATTCTCTTGAACTTTCGCTGCTAGCTTTTTCCATTGCATTTTATTGATCGCAATTTCAAGTTTCCTGTGATTTCATTTGCAATTTCAGTTCAGTTACAATTTACATTCCTTTTGATGTAGATGTAATCGTGTTTTTCAATTTAATAAAACTGATCAAATGTTTGTTAAGGACATGTAGAAACAAAACCAAACCTATGATGAACATTATCCTCACTCATGAGGCTTGAGGCTTTGGGTTTCTATATTGCTCCTCGTTGCGAAAATGATTTTAAGAGCAAGGAAGTTTGATGATATAAGAATTAGCTCTGTCTTTATGTTCTTTCAAAACAAATTTCAAAATGAATTTCCGAAGGGTTTTTCATAGGACCATGTACGTTATTTACTTCGCATGCAATTACTAATCATATTTGTTACATGTCAGGCATGAACATTCATATATCCATAATAGGTTCATATGTGACCCAAATCTTTTCGAGGAGATCACTTGCAATATTGAAGTGGATAATGAAGATGAGGAATGGGTCAGAAGGGAGCCGTCAGGAAGAATCAAAGCCACTCACGTTAGAAAAAACGATCACTGTTAATCTGGGCGATAAAGAGGATCCTAAAGAGGTTAAGATTGGAGAAAGTCTTCCCTCAGCAGAGGCGGAAAGGATCATAGATTTGCTCAAAGAATATCAAGATATATTCGCATGGTCTTATGCTGACATGCCAGGCCTTGATCCAAGCATAGTTGAGCATGCTTTACCAATTGATCCTAGTATTCCACCAAAGAAGCAAAAGCTGAGGCGAACAAAGCCGGAATTGGCAAAGAAAATAGAGGAAAAAGTGATGAAATTACTCAAAGTCGGTTTCATCGAGGTAGTGCCATATCCAGAATGGGTTGTCAACATAGTGCCCGTAATGAAAAAAGATGGTCGGGTGCAGGTGTGCGTTGATTATCGTGACCTAAATAAAGCAAGCCCTAAGGATGATTTCTAGCTTCCACATATTGATGTATTAATGGATAGCACTGCTGGGTTCGAAACATTTGCATTCATGGATGGTTTCTCAGGATATAATCAAATCCTCATGAAGAAAGAGGATAAGGCAAAAAACGTCATTCATAACACTATGGGGCACATTTTGTTACAAGGTGATGCCTTTCGGTCTGAAAAATGCCGGTGCCACATATCAAAGGGCAATGGTAACTTTGTTCCATGATATGATGCACAAAGAAATCGAGGTATATGTAGACAACACGATTACAAAATCCAAACAAGGAGAAGATCATGTTGAGGTGCTTCGCAAATTATTCGAAAGACTTAGAAAGTACAAGTTGCGATTGAACCCCAACAAGTGTGTATTTGAGGTAAAATCTGGCAAACTGCTAGGATTTTTGGTCAGTAACAGGGGCATCGAAATTGATTCTTCCAAGATCAAGGCAATATACGACTTAAAGACTCCTACGGTAAAAGAAGTGAGAAGCTTGTTGGGGCGATTAAACTACATTGCCCGTTTCATCTATCAACTTTCTGAGACTGCTAAACCATTCTTCAAATTGTTGAAGAAAAATGCCAAAGTTAAGTGGGATACGGAATGTTAACAAGCCTTTGACAAGATCAAAGAATATCTGGTATGTCCACCAGTGTTAGTATCACCAATCCCTGGAGTTCCGCTGATCTTATATTTGATGATTCATTATGAGTCGTTAGGAGCGGTGCTTGTACAAAGAAGACCAAATGATGGTAAGGAACAAGCCATTTATTACTTGAGCAAGAAGTTCACAACATCAAAAGTGAATTACCCAGCAGTTGAGAAGACATGCGTTGCATTGATTTGGGTGTTACACAGATTAAGACAATACACCATTCATCACCAAATTTTGCTAGTAACTGAGAATGACCCGATCAAGTACTTTCTTGAGAAATCTTCCTTGGTCAGGAAATTAGCAAAGTGGCAAGTCTTGTTATCTGAATTTGACATCAGAAGTTCATCCCAAAAGTCAGTCAAAGGATGAGCAATAGCAGACATGTTGGCAGAAAATTCGTAAAATATTGTCAGTCCTAAAGAACAACTTGATAATCACATATTGACACTGGTCGACGATAAATGGATCATGTATTTTGATGGTGCAACTAACTTATTTGGATCAGGAACTGGGGCAGTACTGATCTCCCCAGAAGGCCAACACTATCCGGTATCTGCGAAATTGGTATTTTCATGCACCAATAACGTCGCTAAATACGAAGCATGCATTCTCGGCTTACAATTAGCCCTTTCAATGAAGGTAAAAATGTTACAAGTATATGGAGATTCTATACTCATCATATTGCAAACAACTGGTGAATGGCAAACTCGAGATACCAAGCTAATTCCTTATCACAGATATTTAGAAGAGATGATAGAAAGTTTCGAAGAGGTAACATTCAAATAACTCCCAAGAGCTCAGAATCATTTTGCGGATGCTCTTGCAACTTTGTCATCCTTACTACAAGCTGAAGATGGTATGGATATAAAACCATTGAGAATCAATATTCTTGAACAATCAGCTCATTGGATGATGGTCCAAGCAGAGCTCGACAACGAACCATGGTATCATGACATTAAAAGATATCTTCAATCAGGAGAATTTCCTGAAGAAAGCCAACCAGGTGACAGGAAATTTATAAGGAAGATAGCCAATAAATTCTTCCTCAGTGGTCAAACCCTTTACAAGAAATCATTTTATTCAACCCTATTAAGATGTGTGGATGCTACAGAAGTTGAACAGATCATGAAAGAAATTCACGAAGGTAAATGTGGACCACACATGAATGGACATCTTTTAGCCCGAAAGATTATGAGATTAGGATATTATTGGATGACAATGGAATCAGATTGCATCCAACATGTGAGATGTTGCCATCAATGTCAGGTTTATAGAGATAAAATCAATGCACCGCCAAATGAGCTACATCAAATATTCGAGCCATGGCCATTTTCAATGTGAGGCATTGATATGATTGGTCCAATCAACCCCAAGGCCTCAAATGGGCACCGGTTTATCCTGGTTGCTATTGACTATTTCACTAAATGGATTGACGCAAACTCCTACACAAATGTTACTGCCAAGAACGTTGCAAGATTCATCAAGCGGGACATCATTGCTAGGTATGGAGTTCCAGAAGCAATAATTACGGACAATGGCTCAAATCTAAACAGCAAGATTGTAGATGATTTACTCGAACACTTCCACATCTGATATTTGAACTCATCTCCATATCGTCCACAAATGAATGGAGCAGCTGAAACGGCAAATAAGAATATCAAGAAGATACTGGCCAAGACAGCTGACAATTATCGTGATTGGCACGAAAGGTTGCCGTATGCTCTGATGACATACCGAACTTCAATTCGAACATCAACTGGAGCAATCCCATTTTCCTTGATTTACGGAATGGAAGCAGTGCTATCTGTTGAAGTAGAAATTCCTTCATTAAGGATACTATCTCAGTTAAAGCTTTTAGAAGCTGAGTGGATCCAACAAAGATATGAACAACTCAACATGATCGATGAAAAGAGATTAAGAGCTATATGCCATGGACAAGCCTATCAAAGACGAGTGGCTAAATCCTTTAATCGAAAGGTGAAACCGAGGAATTTCAAAACAGAGGATTTAGTAGTGAAGAAAGTCATCTTCAACAATTCAGATCCTCGTGGAAAATTCACTCCGAATTATAAGGGTCCATATATTGTCAAGACGGTTCTTCCTAGAGGAGCATTGATTTTTGTAGATATGGCAGGAACAGAACTGGCCTATCCTGTAAATGCAGATGCTATCAAGATTTTCTACCCATGAAATGAAGACGAACATTCAAGAAAAGGTTCGAGTCACTTTAGAACATGTGCATATCATACATATCATGCATGTCATGCATTTCATGAATACGTTTATCTGTTTTGTCGAAGAAAGCAAAAAGAATCTGAACCAGTTGATGATTTCATAATTCCCAATGGAGTTATCAAATAGTAGAGGGAAGTATCACGTCCAATTCTATTTTCTATTGATATCCTCTAATGTGCTTTCCTTTTTGTCATCCCTAGGAAGACAAAGAAAAGAGAGTAACAAAAGAAGAATTCCTAGTGGAACCAAAGCAAAAACATACAAACAAGGGGGATCTTGGTAAGTTGATCAGATAGGTATCCTCAAATCGTGAGAGCTTGTGTTAAAGAAGTCGTATTTTTAAGAGAAAAACGAACTTCTTTTTGCCCAAGCGAAATGACACTAAATTGAACAAAGCAAAACAAATTGTTTTGAAAAGGAAAATACCTCAGAAATGTTTCGAAACATGTTTTCTTTGAAAATGCACCAAGCATCAAAATTCCCTGAAAGGGATAATTTGACAAAAGGCTTTGAAAAATTTCGTAAAAAAAGTTGGGATCAAATCGAATGGAAAGACCTTCAAATGATGAAAGGTAAGCCATATCCAAACACGTCCCCTATACACTCAAAGTCAAAATAGAGAAGTGAGTGAGAAAAACTCATCCGAAGGAAATAGGGGATATTCGTAATGATTACATGGATTGAAATAATGAAAGGCAATCATTTCACTATCCCAAACACATGCTTATCCCTTGCAAACCAAAATTTGAGTCAAAACAAAAGAGAAGTTTTCCCAAAACAACCCTGTTAAGAACCACCCCACATTGGGGCAAATCAGGAGATTTGTGGATTGATAGCTATGGAGAATAGGATCAAGAAAAATTCTATTGCATACTCTTGCATCAATCTTTTTGTGATAATTTCATATGAAGTCATATGGAAACTCAAGACATCTTAAGAGGAAGAAGAGCGCTTTATTTCTTATACCAAACACATTACCTTTAGCAAAGCCTAATTGAGCCTCAATATTCATTTAAGAACCCCAAATTGGTGATCATTTCTTCACACTGGAGCATGAGCATACGATCCACTTTAATAATAAGAAACAAAAGGGCATAACACAGAGTCCTTAGAATTCAAAAAGATCAAAGATAAAAAAAGTCTATGGCATGAAAAAGCAATGTACCTAGTAAAAGTAAGGCCAAATGCCCGATAAAAATGAGAAAGAGAAGAGAGTGTAAAAGAAAGCTCAAAATGACAAAAAAGGTCGTGACAAAGCAAAGTCAAGATTATGAGAGATCATACATCACAGTAAGTGAGAATAAGCAAAAGAAAAGAGATTGTGATGAATGTTTGGAGGACTCTGATGTTCATAGAAGAAAAGATCTCTAATGAAAAAAGAAGAAAAGGAAAAGTGGTGACGCCAAGAAGATCATCAATTTCATGAAAACCCTGAATTCAAACAAATGAGCCTTTTGAGCTTACCCAATACCAATAATACAACCTCTCCCCAAAGACTCTTCAGATTGGGATGTTGAGAGAAGAAACATGACTTTATGACAATAAGCCATCACTCAAAGAAGTGTATGCAATAATATCTTATCTTATCCTCGAGGTTCTTAACTTGTAAACCCGAAGTCAGTTGTGACGAAATCCTTTTCTTGGCCTCAGAATGCCTATCCTTTGAATAGCCATTGATCAAGCCAACGTTACAACCTTTTGAAAGACCTTATCGGATCAATTGGATTGTATATATTGCAAATATCTCCGAACACCTAAGGATTGGTTAAGAGAAATAAAATTGAGGGATATCAGATCAATCCCCTTTCAATCGAATGAAGAAAAGACCAAGTTCATAGATCGAAACAAATCCTTTCTAATGAAGGTCTTCCAAACAATCATTTCAAGCATTTCTTGAAAGATTGCAAGCATTTTGTCCAAATAATTCCTTGAAAAAGAAATTTGATTGTCTGAAATGCATTTAATACAAAGAATGCATATTTCAAAACTACTTTTCAAAAGTTTTTGGTCAACTTAAAATCAAGTTTTCAAACAGTTTGTGGTAAGCTAAAAAAAAACCACATTTCAAACAGTTTTGATCAATTTGAAAACTACTTTTCAAAATAGTTTTTGGTCAACTAAAAAATCATACAAAGGTTAATGAAATCTCAAAATTACATAACTCACGGTCAAGGCATTCATTGTTTGAAGTCTTCCCAAAGTCCTACTAGTGAGGAACCACTAGGCAAATTCAAGTCCTACAAGCGAGGAGCCCCTAGGCAAATTCAAGTCCTACAGGCGAGGAGACCCTAGGCAAATTCAAAGTCATACTGGTGAGGAACCACTAGGCAAATCAAAGTCCTACAGGCAAGGAGCCCCTAGGCAAATTCAAGTCCTACAGGCGAGGAGCCCCTAGGCAAATCCGAAGTCCTATTGGTGAGGAACCACTAGGCAAATCAAAGTCCTACAGGCGATGAGCCCCTAGGCAAATTCAAGTCCTACAGGCGAGGAGCCCCTAGGCAAATTCAAGTCCTACAGGCGAGTAGTCCCTAGACAAATTCAAGTCCTACAGGCGAGGAGCCCCTAGACAAATCCAAAGTCCTACTGGTGAGGAACCACTAGCCAAATCAAAATCCTACAGGTGAGGAGCCCCTAGGCAAATTCAAGTTCTACTGGTGAGGAATGTCACGGCCGTTTTTTTGTTTTTTTGGGCTTTCGGGATTTGCGCGCTAAGGAGGTATTTCCTTGTAAGGGTCTCTCCCAGACGATACCTCACGTGACAGTGGAAGGTGATTTCTTATTTAGTCTAGGTTTGTGATTTTGGAGTCGCCACTAGTCATTATTGGAAGGTAGACTAGAAACCTAATCGAGGTACGGGAGAAATACCACGATTCTACGAACTAGAGATTCTGAGTACGAGGATTTGGTTACGTTATTGATCCCAAATTGAGATCCCTAACGCCCTTTCGGTATGATATCTAACGTGTCATGCGAATTTCCGAAGCTTACCCACTAATCCTATCCGTTCTAATCGTAGGAAAGACCAAACAAGTATTAAATGCACAATCAAAGTCAATCAAGTCAATCAATCCTAAGTGGTCTCTAAAACGAAAATCAATCAAAACACCCAAACCTTGATGAAGCTCTAAAAGCTTATTCATTTCATGATATACATTTTTTAAGGTTTTAGGGTTTTTTAGGGGTTATAACCTCTAAATTTGGAATTTTCTAAAAATGCCACTTGGGCACTTCCAAAAGTTCAAATTTCACTTTTTATGGTTGGCCACGGTGTTTTTGGACCATTCTGTGAATTTTTAAATTTTTTGATTTTTTTTTCGGAAATGTTATTAACCGAGAATTGATTTTTTATGGTTTTTCGAAAATTTTTATGAATTTTCCAATTTTTTTATTGATTTTTCAAACAAAAATTTACATTTTTTATTTGTATTTTATGAATTTTTGGAATATTTATGAATTTTCTAAATTTTTTTGAATTTTTATGAATTTTCTATTTTTTTTTGTGAATTTTCTGTTTTTTTCTGAATTTTTTTATTTTCCAATAATTTTTTTGTATTTTTTTTTATTTTTCATTTGATTTTTTTATTGTTTTTTATTTTTATTTTTATTTTATTTTTATTTTTTATTTTTTGAAATTTCCCGCCGGGAAATGAACCAGACCGGCCCGGTTCAACCTCGTTCGGCCTGACCGAATCGGGCGTCGGCGTCAACGGCGCCGGTCGTTTTCTCCGGTGGGCATAGTGCCAAAATGGCACCGTTTTTGGCCTTCTTCACTGAGGCATTTTTCCAAGCAGGTGGTGTGCACGATTTTGACTTGAACATTATCAAGGCCGTGACTTTGGATCGGAATCCGGCGACCTTCCAATGACTATCTTGCCATTTCGATTGCACCATCATCAAGTTCATATGTTCCAGTACCGATCTAGCACCATTAGATTGCCGCCGGATGTACGCCGACCGGCGAAAAAATCGATCCAAAAACCCTAACTTGTAAGCTATTTCGACATAGATTTTCCAAAATATAAACCTTGATCCCAATCGTCCTAGCCGTCTAGATCGATCCCAATCAATATAAAATCGACAAAGAGAGTCTAGGGAGTCTAACTTGGACGGCCTACGGCCGAAAGGAATCTCCGGCAAAGACCTCCAAGCTCCGACGAGGGGTTTCAATGGCGGCCGACTCGATCAAATGCAATTTTAATCACCCAAAATGTAATCAAGCAATGGAAAATGTGATCAGAGGCTCATTTTATACATCAATAAACTCAAAATTGTAAAAAGAATCATCCAATTAGCAAAATCAAGCTCCAACCTACAATCTGGAAATTTTGACAAACCGTGATAGGAATCAAAGTTTACGTGCTTCGTGGGGTGTCAAATGAGATTTTCAGGACCTCCGACGACCGTATGACGCTTACTTGACACTTCAGCTTCAAGACTATGGCTTTGGATTCACCGGAGAGGCTCTGAACGCTTCTGCCGAGGTTGATTTTCAGGCCTTGACGACCAACTTCGCTTCTGGTTCGCCAGTGAGGAAACTCACCGACGAGACCGATTTGCCGGCGCCTTTCAATCGGAAAAGCACCGATCACTCGGCCTCAAGGAGTCTTAACCCACTTCTCAAGCTATTTCTCTCTCTTTTCTCTCTCTGGTTCTCTCTCTCTCTCTTTGGCCATTCATCGAACAGGTTCTATACGCCATGTTCAGTTTTTCCCGTTTTTGTTCTTCAAAAATTCCCGCCCAAATTCGGTTAGAACCGATTATCGATCGGTTAGATCGGTTCAATGGTGCCAGTTGGAGATTTTCCAGCTGGCCAGTCTATTTTTACGTGCCAAAATAGCTGAAAATGATTGGTAAAGTCACGGGCTTCAAATGGTTTTTTTCTGGGTTTAGTGTGTTCTGGGTTTCGTGTGTTTTGAATCGAATTTTGGGGATTTTTTTTATTTTTATGTCAAATTGTGCAATTGGACTAACCATTATGCAATTCAAGGTCCCAGAATCATTTGTTATGAAGACACTATGACTTAAAAATGACTAGAAAAAATTTAATTGCATTTTTTGTTCAATTCGGATTTAATTTTGCCCAATTTTGGGAAAAACATATACCTGATTGAGATTTTTTCAAAATTGACAATGTATTCATGAAATTGGATTTAAAATAAGACTAATGACTATTTTTATGGAATTTTCCGATTCCATATGCTATTTTTGTTGATTTTCTCACCTATTTTGACTAAAAGAAATTAAGGAAAAATGCAGAAAAATGCTAAAAAATTATTTTTTGGTTTAGAAATAAGTTTCTAGGCTTGGCCAAGATTCCTAGCCCTAATTTTGAAATTTTTGAAAATATGAAAAAAAATGAGCTAAAAATTAGGTGTCAACAACTGCCCCTCTTTGAGATTGAGCTCGTTAGAGGTTGATCTCAAAGACAATGTGACACCTGAATTTTTAGTCGACTCATTGAACAAGATAAGATGGAAATTTCACAACAATTGATTAGGGATCTTGCTTTTTGAAATTCGTGATCTAATCAAAAGGTTCTCTTTTCAGAACATAATTCGAAAGATTCTTAATGATTGAGGGAGAGAAACTTACTTGTTTGTGAGAGCTTTTTTGTTGCTTATCCAAGGGCATGAATTGATAGTGGTGATGATGATGATGGTTATTATGATTTCGTGGTTTAAGGACGAACTCACGAACCATGAACGCTTGAGGCTCTTCGCCTGAGGATTTTTGAGACTTACCAAGTGATTCCTTACCTGTAGGATTTTGGAAATTGCCTAGGGGCTCCTCGCCTGTAGGACTTTTGATTTGCCTAGTGGTTCATCACTAGTAGGACTTGAATTTGCCTAGCGGCTCCTCGCCTGTAGGACTTCGAATTTGCCTAGTGGTTCCTCACCAGTAGGACTTGAATTTTCCTAGTGGTTCCTCACCAGTAGGACTTGAATTTTGGAGACTTGCCAAGTGGTTCCTCACCAGTAAGGTTTTGAAAATTGCCTAGGGGCTCCTCGCCTGTAGGACTTTAGATTTGCATAGTGGTTCTTCACCAGTAGAACTTGAATTTTGGAGACTTGCCAAGTGGTTCCTCACCAGTAGGGTTTTGGAAATTGCCTAGAGGCTCCTCACCTGTAGGACTTTGGATTTGCCTAGTGGTTCCTCACCAGTAGGACTTGAATTTACCTAGGGGCTCCTCACCTATAGGACTTTGAATTTGCCTAGGAGCTCCTCGCCTGTAGGACTTGAATTTGCTCTGGAGCTCCTCGCCTGTAGAACTTTAATTTGCCTAGGGGCTCCTCGCCTATAGGACTTTTAATTTGCCTAGTGATTCCTCACCAATAGGACTTTGGATTTGCCTAGGGTCTCCTCGCCTGTAGGATTTGAATTTGCCTAGTGGTTCCTCACCAGTAGGACTTTGGGAAGACTTCAAATAATGAACGCCTTAACCGTGAGTTTTGTGATTTTGAGGTTTCACTAACCTTTGTATGGTTTTTTAGTTGATCAAAAACTATTTTGAAAAATAGTTTTGAAATTGATCAAAACTGTTTGAAATGTGATTTTTTTTTAGCTTACCACAAACTATTTGAAAACTTGGTTTTAAGTTGACCAAAACTTTTGAAACCTGGTTTTGAAATATGCATTATTTGTATTAAATGCATTTCAGACAATCAAATTTCCTTTTAAAGGAATTATTTGGACAAAATGCTTGCAATCTTTCAAGAAATGATTGAAATGATCATTTGGAAGACCTTCATTAGAAAGGATTTGTTTCGATCTATGAACTTGGTCTTTTCTTCATTGGATTGAAAGGGGACTAATCTGATATCCCTCAATTTTATTTCTCTTAATCAATCCTTAGGTGTTCGGAGATGTTCGTAATGTATACAATCCAATTGATCTGATAAGGTCTTTCAAAAGGTTGTAATGTTGGCTTGGTCAATGGCTATTCAAAGGATAGGCATTATAAGGCCAAGAAAAGGATTTCATCACAACTGACTTCGGGTTTACAAGTTAAGAACCTCGAGAACAAGACAAGATATTATTGCATACACTTTTTCGAGTGATGACTTCTTGTCATAAAGTCATGTTTCTACTTTCAACATCCCAATCTGAAGAGTCTTTGGGGAGAGGTTATATGGTTGGTATTGGGTAGGCTCAAAAGGCTCATTTGTTTGAATTCAGGGTTTTCATGAAATTGATGATCTTCTTGGCATCACCACTTTTCCTTTTGTTCTTTTTTTTCACTAGAGATCTTTTCTTCTATGAACATCAGAGTCCTCTTAATCATTCATCACAATCTCTTTTCTTTTGCTCATTCTCACTTGCTGTGATCTATGATCTCTCATGATCTTAACTTTGCTTTGTCATGACCTTTTTTTGTCGTTTTGAGCTTTCTTTTGCACTCTCTTTTCTTTCTCATTTTTCTTGGGCATTTGGCCTTACTTTTATCAGGCACACTGCTTTTTCATGTCCCAGACTTTTGTCTTTGATTTTTTTGAATTCTAAGAACTCTGTTTTCTACTCTTTTATTCCTTATTTATTAAAGTGGATCATATGCTCATGCTCTAGTATGAAGAGATGATCACCAATTTGGGGTTCTGAAATGAACATTCATGCTCAATTGGGCTTTGCCAAAGGTAATGTGTTTGGTTATAAGAAATGAAGTGCTCTTCTTCCTCTTGGGATGTCTTGAGCTTCATATGACTTCATACGAAGTTATCACAGAAAGATTGATGCAAGAGTATGCAATAAATCTTTCTTGATCCTATTCTCCATAGCTATCAATCTACAAACCTCCTGATTTGCCCCAATGTGGGGTGGTTCTTAATAGGGTTATTTTAGGAAAAATTTTCTACTGTTTTGGCTTAAATTTTGGTTTACAAGGGATAAGCATGTATTTGGGATAGTGAAATGATTGCCTTTCATCATTTCAATCTATGTAATCATTGCGAATATCCCCTATTTCTTTCGGATGAGTTTTTCTCACTCACTTCTTTATTTTGACTTTGAGTGTATAAGGGACGTGTTTGGATAAGACTTACTTTTCATCATTTGAAGGTCTTTCCATTGGATTTGATCCAAACTCTCTTTGAAATTTTTCAAAGCCTTTTGTCAAATTATCCCTTTTAGGGAATTTTGATGCTTAGTGCATTTTCAAAGAAAGTGTGTTTCAAAATCTTTGATTAAAACATTTCTGAGGTATTTTCCTTTTCAAAACAAGTTGTTTTGTTTTTGCTCAGCCTTAGTGTCATTCCGCTTGGGGAAAAAAAGTTTGATTTTTCTCTTAGAAACGCAACTTCTTTAACACATGCCTTCACGATTTAGGGATACCTGTATGATCAATTTATCAAAATCCCTCTTGTTTGCATGTTTTTGCTTTGGTTACACTGCGGATTTTTCTGTTGTTACTCCCTTTTCTTTGTCTATCTAGGGATGATAAAAAGGAAAGCACATTAGAGGATATCAATGGAAAATAGAATTGGAAGTGATACTTCCCTCTACTATTTGATAACTCTATTGGGAATTCTGAAATCATCAACTGGTTCAGATTCTTTTTGCTTTCTTCTGCAAAACAAATAAACATGTTCATGAAATGCATGGCGTGCATGATATGCATGATATGCACATGTTCTAAAGTGACTCGAATCTTTTCTTGAATGTTTGTTTTCATTTCATGGGTCGAAAATCTTGACAACATCTGCATTTACAGGATAGGCCAGTTCTGTTCCTGCCATATCTACAAGAATCAATGCTCCTCTAGGAAGAACCTTCTTGACAATATATGGACCCTCATAATTCGGAGTGAATTTTCCACGAGGATCTGAATTGTTGAAGATGACTTTCTTCACTACTAAATCCTCTGTTTTGAAATTCCTCCGTTTCACCTTTCGATTAAAGGATTCAGCCACTCGTCTTTGATAGGCTTGTCCATGGCATATAGCTCTTAATCTATTTTCATCGATCATGTTGAGTTGTTCATATCTTTGTTAGATCCACTCAGCTTCTGAAAGCTTTAACTGGGATAGTATCCTTAATGAAGGAATTTCTACTTCAACGGGTAGCATTGCTTCCGTTCCATAAATCAAGGAAAATGGGGTTGCTCCAGTTGATGTTCGAATTGAAGTTTGGTATGCCATCAAAGCATACGGTAACCTTTCGTGCCAATCACGGTAATTTTCGACTGTCTTGGCCAGTATCTTCTTGATATTCTTATTTGCCGGTTCAACTGCTACATTCATTTGTGGACAATATGGAGATGAGTTCAGATGTCGGACATGGAAATGTTCGAGTAAATTATCTATGATCATGTTGTTTAGATTTGAGCCATTGTCCGTAATTATTGCTTCTGGAACTTCATACCTAGTAATGATGTCCCGCCTGATGAATCTTGCGACATTTTTGGCAGTAACATTTGTGTAGGAATTTGCTTCAAGCCATTTAGTGAAATAGTCAATAGCAACCAGGATAAACCGGTGTCCATTTGAGGCCTTGGGGTTGATTGGACCAATCATATCAATGCCCCATATTGAAAATGGCAATGACTCGGACATTTGATGTAGCTCATTTGGTGGTGCATTGATTTTATCTCCATAAACCTGACATTGATGGCAACATCTCACATGTTGGATGCAATCTGATTCCATTGTCATCCAATAATATCCCAATCTCATAATCTTTCGGGCTAGAAGATGTCCATTCATGTGTGGTCCACATTCCCCCTCATGAATTTCTTTTATGATCTGTTCAGCTTCTGTAGCATCCACACATCTTAACAGGGTTGAATCAAATGATTTCTTATAGAGGGTTTGACCACTGAGGAAGAATTTGTTGGCTATCTTCCTTATAAATTTCCTGTCACCTAGTTAGCTTTCTTCGGGAAATTCTCCTGATTGAAGATATCTTTTGATGTCATGATACCATGGTTCGTTGTCGAACTTTGCTTGGACCATCATGCAATGAGCTGGTTATTCAAGAATATTGATTCTCAATGGTTTTATATCTATACCATCTTCAGCCTGTAGTAAGGATGACAAAATTGCAAGAGTATCTGCAAAATGATTCTGAGCTCTTGGAAGATAATCGAATGTTATCTCTTTGAAACTTTCTGTCATCTCTTCTAAATATTTGTGATAAGGAATCAGCTTGGCATCTCGAGTTTGCCATTCACTAGATGTTTGCAATATGACGATTATAGAATCTCCATATACTTGCAACCTTTTTACTCTCATTGAAAGGGCTAATTGTAAGCCGAGAATGCATGCTTTGTATTTAGCGACGTTCTTAGTGCATGAAAATACCAATTTCGTAGATACCGAATAGTGTTGGCATTCTGGGGAGATCAGTACTGCCCCAGTTCCTAATCCAGATAAGTTGGTTGCACCGTCAAAATACATGGTCCATTTGTCGTCGACTAATGTCAATATGTGGTCATCAAGTCGTTCTTCAGAACTAGCAATATTCTGCGAATTTTCTGTCAACATGTCTGCTATTACTCGTCCTTTGACTAACTTTTAGGATGAACTTCTAATGTCGAATTCTGATAACAAAACTTGTCACTTTACTAATTTTCCGACCAAGGAGGATTTCTCAAGAAGGTACTTGATCGGATCATTCTCGGTCACTAGAAAAATTTGGTGATGAAGGGTGTACTGTCTTAATCTGTGTAATACCCAAATCAATGCGATGCATGTTTCTCAACTGCTGGGTAATTCACTTATGATGTTGTGAATTTCTTGCTCAAGTAATAAATGGCTTGTTCTTTACCATCATTTGGTCTTCTTTGTACAAGCACCACTCCTAACGACTCATAGTGAATCGTTAAATATAAGATCAGTGGGACTCCAGGAATTGGTGGTTCCAATACTGATGGGCATACCAGATATTCTTTGATCTTGTCAAAGGCTTGTTGACATTCCACATCCCACTTTACTTTGGCATTTTTCTTCAATAGTTTGAAGAATGGTTTAGCAGTCTCAGAAAGCTGATATATGAAACGGGCAATGTAGTTTAATCGCCCCAACAAGCTTCTTACTTCTTTTACCGTAATAGGAGTCTTTAAGTCGTATATTACCTTGATCTTGGAAGGATCTATTTCGATGCCCCTGTTACTAACCTAGCAGTTTGCCAGATTTTGCCTCAAATACACACTTATTGGGGTTCAACCGCAACTTGTACTTTCTAAGTCTTTCGAACAATTTGTTAAGCACCTCAACATGATATTCTCCTTGTTTGAATTTTGCAATCATGTTATCCACATATACCTCGATTTCTTTATGCATCATGTCATGGAACAAAGTTATCATTGCCCTTTGATATGTGGCACCGGCATTTTTCAAACCAAAAGGCATCACCTTGTAACAAAATATGCCCCGTGGTATTATGAAGGACGTTTTCGCCTTATCCTCTTTCTTCATGAGGATTTGATTATATCCTGAGAAACTATCCATGAATGAAAATATTTCGAACCTAGTAGTGCTATCCACTAATACATCGATATGTGGAAGCAGGAAATCATCTTTAGGGCTTGTTTTATTTAGGTCGCAATAATCAACGCACACCCGCACCTGACCATCTTTCTTTATTACGGGTACTATGTTGGCAACCCATTCTGGATATGGTACTACTTCAATGAAACCGACTTTGAGTAATTTCATCAATTCTTCTTCTATTTTCTTCGCCAATTCTAGCTTTGTTATCCTCAGTTTTTGCTTCTTTGGTGGACTACTTGGATCAATTGACAAAGCATGTTCAACTATGCTTGGATCAAGGCCTGGCATGTCAGCATAAGACCATGCGAATATATCTTGATATTCCTTGAGCAAATCTGTGATTCTTTCTGCTTCTACTGAGGGAAGACTTTCTTCAATCTTAACGTCTTTGGGATTCTCTTTATCACCTAGATTAATAGTAATCATTTTCTCTAACGTGAGTGGCTTTGATTCTTCATGACGGATCCATTCTCTTCTTATCCATTCCTCATCTTCATTATCTACTTTAATATCGCAAGTGATCTCCTCGGAAAGATTTGGGTCACATATGAACCTATTATGGATATGCGAATACTCATGCTTGATATGTAACAAACATGGTTAGTATTTGCATACAAAGTAAGTAACGCACATGGTCCTATAAAAAAAATTTTGAAATTCATTTTGAAATTTGTTTTGAAAGAACATAAAGACAGAGCTAGTCCTCATATCATCAAACTTCCTTGCTCTTAAAATCATTTTCGCAACGAGGAGCAATATAGAAACCCAAAGCCTCAAGCCTCATGAGTGAGGATAATGTTTATCATAGGTTTGGTTTTGTTTCTACACGTCCTTAACAAAACATTTGACCACTTTTATTGAATTGAAAAATGCAGT
The DNA here is from genome assembly GCF_021117445.2 of Syzygium oleosum. Lineage (NCBI taxonomy): Eukaryota > Viridiplantae > Streptophyta > Magnoliopsida > Myrtales > Myrtaceae > Syzygium > Syzygium oleosum. The sequence continues at coordinate 974,225 of NW_026607510.1, read as the reverse complement.
TACATCTATATCAAAAGGAATGTAAATTGCAACTGAATTGAAATTGCAAATGAAATCACAAGAAATTTGAAAATGGCAATCAACAAAATGCAATGGAAAAAAGTTTGTAGCAAAAGTTCAAGAGAATCTTCCTACTCCAGTGCGTAGGTATTTTCTGCCTCAGTTATGATAACGTTGATGATATTCTCCTCGAATAAACTTGGCAGAACAGATTCTTCCTCTACATGTAAGTCCTCTTCTTGAAGAAGCTTGGAAGGTTCAGGAAAGGTTTCCTTGATGTGGATCTGATGATAGGGAAGTTCTCTAGCTTTGCCCTTCCATATAGATGGATTAATGAGGCGATCACCTCGGCCTCTACAGCCTCCATAGTGATCTTTAGAGTTATTTGGAATATAACCTATTCCGTACTTCATCCTTGTAGCGAGTAGTAGATAGGTTCCTTGATTCCTTGGGATATCGATCCAAGGCCATTACTGGGAGTAAATCCATACTGGCATAACATCCTTCTAGACATAATGGATGGTGTTGAGAACTCCGGGGATTTTATGATGCAACCAGCAGGAATTTGCACCATTGAGATCATTTCGAAGGAATGATAACTTGGTTCTTCTTTCACTTCGGGTTCGACATACGGTAATGCACTCTCCTTGTAGGTGGTGAAATTTGTCTCCCCATGTACGGTGATCATTTTGCCATTAATAACAAATCTGACCTTCTTATGGAGACTTGAAGGAATGGCGCTAGCCATATGAATCCAAGGTCTTCCGAGTAACAAGTTGAAAGTCCTTGGAATATCTACTACTTGGAAATCAATCAGAAAAGGCACAGGGCCTATGTTTACCTCGAGCTCGATATCGCCAATAACGTCTTTCTTCATTCCATCAAACGAGCACACTGTTACGTTAGAAGGTTTGATGAGCTCTTCACTAATCCCCAAGCGATGTAGTATGCTTAGTGGACACAAATTAAGTGCGGAACCATTATTGATCCGTACCCGTGCCACCTTCTTGCCTCGGCATTTGACGGCAATATACAGGGCTTTATTGTGGGAATGCCCGTCAATTGGGAAATCTTCATCGGAGAAGGCGATTTGATCCTTCAGAAGAATAGCGCCGACAAAGTCTTCCAATTGTACTTCATTAATCGTCTCCGGGACGTGCACCTCATTGAGAAGCTTCATAAGTACCATTTTGTGGCTTTCTAAAGTCTTGAAGAGAATTTCTGTGAATCAGGTCATTAGGACATCAAATTGAATAAAAATCTATTAATCCGAATACAAAAATGTGAAAATCTTGGACACAATCATGACAAAAATTGGGGAAAATTATATATTTGGGTTTGGAATGTGATGGGGAATTCGATTTTGGGGTTTAATTCTGAAAATTGGGTCAAAATTGAGCTTAATTGACGAATTTAGACCAACCCGGGTCTGTCGGGTCAGCCGGGTCAACCCGACCTGACCCGGGTTGTTCATCTTCCCTACCCGGTTCGCCCAGAACGTGCAAAAACCCAGAAAAATTATTTCAAGCCCGTGGCTTAGTCGATCATTTTCGGTCAAATAAACACGTGTTTAACCCAAACGACAGCTAGAGAATCTCCAGCTGTTGTCGGAGAACAGTTATAACCGATTAGAAATCAGTTCTAACGATCTTTGGGCGGGAATTTTTTATGAAAAAAAAACGAAAATAACTGGAACATTGGGTGAGAGGTGTTCGACAGATTGCGAGAGAGAGAGAGAGAGAGCGAACCAGAGAATAGGAGAGAGAGAGAAGAAAGGCGTGAGAGGTGTGTAGAGGATCCGAGCGTTCTACGTTTCCTCCGGCGAGGAAACGCCGGCAAATCGGTTCAAAGCATGATCTTCCACACCTGAGTGACCAGTGAAGGTTTGATCGTCATAGCCTGAAAACGATCCTCAGTCGGCATATCCAGAGCATCTCCGGAAGTTCTGAGACCGTCTACTTGAAGCTTAGATGTCAGAGAAAGATTCTATAGCATCAAATCAGCTCAGAGAAGTCATTTGATCATCAAACAAAGCAGGTAAAGATTGTTCATCACCTCGGTTTTCACCGATTTCCAGAAACATGCTTTTGATTTGTTTGTGCATTTTTCGTTGTAATTCTATCATACTAGTTGCTTGAAGCATGTTCTGATCATATTTTGTGTTACTTGATTGCATTTTGGGCATAAAAAATGCATAAAATTGAGTCGACCGACTATTAATGACCCTCGCCGGAAACCCCGAAGTGTCGCCGGAGCACCACCCCCGGCAAATGGCCACTCAAGTTAGTAACCTCTTACCTTGCTTGATGTTTTGATGCCTGTTTTGAGCAATCTAGACGGGTAAGGTGGTTAGAATTAGGATTAGCAGTTCTGGAAATTCTAATAAAATAGTTTACAAGTTAGGTTATTTGAACCAATTTTTTGCCGGCCGGCAAAGGTCCGGCGGCGAGTTGATTAGGCTGGGTTGATAAGTGGTGATGTGAGGATGATAAAGAACCTAAAATCGACACCAAAATATCACTGGAAGACTGCCGGAGATCGATCTAAAGTTGCAGTCGTGAAAACAAAAAAAAACAAACCCACGCACACCACCTATTCGGGGAAATGCCCCAATGAGAAATGGTGAAATGGCGCCGTTTCGGCGCTGTTTCTCGCCGGGAGAGATGATTGACACTAGCGTCGGCGACGCTCGGTTCGGCCAAGTCGAACCGGGCCGGTCCGGTTCGTTTCCCGGCGGGAAATTTAAAAAATTAAAAAAAAAATTAAAAAAATCTAAAAAATACTCATAGAAATTCATAAAAAAATAATAAAAAATTTCCACGGAAAAAATTAAAAAATTCATAAAAATTCAAAAAATTGTCAGAAAATTCATAAAAATTCCAAAATTTTCAGAAAATTCATAAAAATTCAGAAAATTTAGAAAATACAAATAAGAAAATGTAAAAAATTTGGAAAATCAATAAAAAAATTGAAAAATTGGAAAATTCATAAAAATTTTCGTAAAACCATAAAAAAAATCAATTCTCGGTTAATAAAATTTTCGAAAAAAATCAAAAAAATAAAAAAATTCAAAAATTTTAAAAATTACAGAATGGTCCAAAAACACCGTGGCCAACCATGAAAAGTGATATTTGAATTTTTGGAAGTATCCAAGTGGCATTTTTAGAAAATTCCAAATTCAGGGGTTATAACCCCTAAAAAACCCTAAAAAATGTATATTTGAAATGAGTAAGCTTTTAGAGCTTCATTAGGTTTGGGTGTTGTGATTGATTTTCGTTTTAGAGACCACTTAGGATTGATTGACTTGATTGACTTTTATTGTACATTTAATACTTGTTTTGTCTTTCCTGTGATTAGAACGGATAGGATTAGTGGGTAAGCCTCGGAAATTCGCATGACACATTAGACAACATATCGTTCTTAGGTACCGAAAGGGCATTAGGGATCTCGATTTGGGATCAATAACGTAATCAAGTCCCCATACTCAGAATCTCTGGTTCGTAGAATCGTGGTATTTCTCCCGTACCTCGATTAGGTTTCTAGTCTACCTACCAATAATGATTAGTGGCGACTCCAGAATCATAAACCTAGACTAAATACGAAATCACCATCCACTGTCACGTGAGGTATGGTCTGGGAGAGACCCTTACACGGAAATACCTCTTTAGCGCGTAAATACCGAAAGCCCCCCCCAAAAAAAAAAAAAGAACGCGGCGCGACACATGTCCAGCCAACATACGAGCCAAATCAACCACCAATGATCCGAACTCAGCCAATAAGCCCCAATTCAGCTACTAATTGCGCCATGAACAAACCAACCATTAACTAAACAAACATGATCAACCAAGAACTAAACAAGGTCAGCCATTAAGCCTATCGCGCCGCGCTTTTTTTTTTTGGGGCTTTCGGGATTTGCGCGCTAAGGAGGTATTTCCGTGTAAGGGTCTCTCCCAGACCATACCTTACTTGATAGCGGAAGGTAATTTTCTATTTAATCTAAGTTCGTGATTATGGAGTCGTCACTAGTCATTATTGGTAGGTAGACTAGAAACCTAATCGAGGTACGGGAGAAATACCACAATTCTATGAACCAGAGATTCTGAGTACGAGGACTTGGTTACGTTAATGATCCCGAATCGAGATCCCTAACGCCCTTTCGGTACCTAAGAATGATACGATATCTAATGTATGATGCAAATTTCCGAGGCTTACCAACTAATTCTATCCATTCTAATCGCAGGAAGAGACAATCAAATGTTAAATGTACAATCAATGTCAATAAGCTCAATCAATCCTAAATGGTCTCTAAAAATGAAAATCAATCAAAACATCCAAACCCTAATGAAGCTCTAGAAGCTTATTCATTTCATGATTCACATTTTTTGAGGGGTTTTAGGGTTTTTTAGGGGTTATAACCCCTGAATTTGGGATTTTCTAAAAATGCCACTTGGGTACTTCCAAAAATTCAAATCTCACTTTTTATGGTTGGCCACGATGTTTATGGACCATTCTGTGAATTTTAAATTTTTTTTCGAAAATTTCATTAATCGAGAATTGATTTTTATGATTTTCTGAAAATTTTTATGAATTTTTCAATTTTTTATTGATTTTCTAAATTTTTCACATTTTTTATTTGTATTTTCTGAATTTTCTGAAATTTTTTGAATTTTTATGAATCTTTTTAATTTTTCTGTTTTTCTGTGAATTTCCTGTTTTTTCTGTAATTTTCCAAATTTCTAAAATTTTTATATTTTTTCTGATTTTTTTCATTTTTTTAATTTTTTTTATATTTTTATGAATTTTTATGAATATTTTTAGATTTTTTATTTTTTAAAATTCCCGCCAAAGTGGTGTACCAGACCGGCCCGGTTCAACCCAGTTTGGCTTCGCGAATCGGGCGTCGCCGGCGCCGGCGCCGTCATTTTCTCCGACGGGCACAGCACCGAAATGGTGCCGTTTCAGAGGAATTTCATTGGGGCATTTCCCCGAGCACCTGGTGTACATATTTCTGTATTGAACATTTTCGAGGCTGCCGGTTCGAACCCGTCTCCGGTGACCTTCCGGTGAGTATTTTGCCATTCCAATTAATTCACTACAAAGTCCACATTTCCCATTACCAATCTAGCCCAATCGGAGTGTCGCTGGACCTTCACCGGCGGCAAAATCCAATCTCCAAAACACTAACTTTCATTGGCTAGGATTTACATTTTTAGAATCTGAATAACTATCCTACTCGCCCTAGCCGTCTAACTCGGTTCCAATGACTAACAAAACATCAAACAAGGTCAAGGAAGCTAACTTGAATGGCCCTATGGCCACGGCAATGCTCCGGCGACGGTTGAATGAACTCCGATGAGATGGTTCATGGACAACCGGTTCGGTTTATGCAGGTTTATTCAACAAAATGCAATCAAACGACATAAAATGTGATTAGAAACATGTTTTAAACATCAAAATGCGAAAAAATCATCAACGAAATCACACGAGCATAAGATTCAATTTTGGAAATTTTTGGGAAAACTGTGACTATGAACAATGTTTACCTGCTTCGTTCGATGATCAGAAGAAATTGTCGAATTGATCCGCGCCTATAGGGTTGTTCCCTGACACTTGCACTTCCACCTAGTGTTTTTAGCCTCGTCGGAAGAGCTCTTGATTGACCGAAAAAGGCTCGGTTTCAGGCCTTCAGGACCAGCTGAGCCGACTCAAACAGTGAGGGGAGGTTTCGGCCAAACTCCGATTCGCCGGTGCTCCGCCATCTAAGGCAACGCCGGACACTCAGGTAGGAACCTCATACCCTCTCTCTCTAACTTCTCCTCTTTGGTTTCGCCCGTTTCTCTCTCCTCTCTCTCTCTGGATTTTCGTCGAACACTTCTCCTTCAATGTTCAGTTTTTTCTTGGTTTTTGTTGATAAAAAATCCCGCCCAAATTCGGTTAGAACCGATTTTCGATCGGTTAGATCGGTTCACTGGTGCCAACCGGAGATTTTCCAACTGGTACCAGCCGGAGATTTTCCAACTGGCCTAATCGATTTTCACGTGCCAAATTAGCCGGAAAGGATCGGCGAAGTTGCGGGCTTGAAATGGTTTTTTTCTGGGTTTAGTACGGTCTAGTGAGTCGAGTAAGGGAGATGAACAACCCGGGTCGGGTCGAGTTGACCCGGTCGACTCGGCAGACCCGGGTTGATCTAAATTCGCAAATTAAACTCAATTTTGACTCAATTTTCAAAATTAAACCTCGAAATTGAATTTCCCATCGTATTCCGAACCCAAGTATATGAATTTTCTCAATTTTTGTTATAATTGTGTCCAAAATTTTCATATTTTTGTATTCGGGTTAATAAGGTTTTATTCAATTTGATGTCCTAATGACCTGATTAGGCAAAATTAATGCCAAAATTGAATTACCCACATCTGATTAACCCTTGAAATGATGGTCTCATGGTTCAACAATTTCATATTGGGCACGATTCCCAATTTGGGTCCAAAATTCTTAATTTTCAATTAAATTTTGGAGATTTTTTATTTTTATGTCAAATTGTGCAATTGGACCGTCCATTATGTAATTCAAGGTCCCAGAATCATTTGTTGTGAAGACACTATGACTTAAAAATGACTAGAAAAAATTTAATTGCATTTTTTGTTCAATTCGGGTTTAATTTTGCCCAATTTTGGGAAAAACATATACCCGATTGATATTTTTAAAATTGATGATGTATTAATAAAATTGGATTTAAAATAAGACTAATGACTATTTTTATGGAATTTTATGATTCCATTTGCTATTTTTCTTGATTTTCTCACTTATTTTGACTAAAAGAAATTAAGGAAAAATGTAGAAAAATGCTCAAAATTTTATTTTTGGTTTAGAAATAGGTTTCTAGGCTTGACCAAGATTCCTAGTCTTAATTTTGAGATTTTTGAAAATATAAAAAAAATGAGCTAAAAATCAGGTGTCAACAACTGCTCCTATTTGAGATTGAGCTCATTAGAGGTTGATCTCAAAGATAAGGTTACACCTGAATTTTTAGTCGACTCATTGAACAAGATAAGATGAAAATTTAACAACAACTGATTAGGGATCTTGCTTTTCAAATTCGTGATCTAATCCAAAGTTTTTCTTTTCAAAACATATTTTGAAAGGTTCTTAATGATTGAGGGAGAGAAACTTACCTGTTTTTTAGTGTCTCTTTGTTACTTATCCAAGCGCATGAATTGATGGTGGTGATGATTATGATGATTATTCTGATTTCGTAGTTTAAGGATGAACCCACGAACCATGAACACCTAAGGCTCTTCGCCTGAGGATTTGGAATTTTTCCTAGTGGTTCTTCACCAGTAGGACTTGAATTTGTCTAGGGGCTCCTCGCCTATAGGACTTTGAATTTGCCTAGGGGCTTCTCGCCTGTAGGACTTTGAATTTGCCTAGGGGCTCCTCATCTGTAGGACTTGAATTTGCCTAGCGGTTCCTCACCAGTAGGACTTTGAATTTGCCTAGGGGCTCTTGACCTGTAGAACTTGAATTTGCCTAGGGGCTCCTCGCTTGTAGGACTTTGAATTTGCCTAGGGGCTCCTCGCCTGTAGGACTTTGAATTTGCCTAGAAGCTCCTCGCCTGTAGGACTTGTATTTGCCTAGGGGCTCCTCGCCTGTAGGACTTTGAATTTGCCTAGGGGCTCCTTACCTGTAGGACTTGAATTTGCCTAAGGGATCCTCGCCAGTAGGACTTTGAATTTGCCTAGGGGCTCATCGCCTGTAGGACTTGAATTTGCTTAGGAGCTCCTTGCTTGTAGGACTTTGAATTTACCTAGGGGCTCCTCGCCTGTAGGACTTGAATTTGCCTAGGGGCTCCTTGTCTGTAGGACTTAAATTTGCCTAGGAGCTCCTCGCCTGTAGGACTTTGGGAAGACTTCAAACAATGAACACCTTGACCGTGAGTTATGTGATTTTGGGTTTCACTAACCATTGTATGGTTTTTTAGTTGACCAAAAACTACTTTGAAAAGTAGTTTTGAAATTAATCAAAACTATTTGAAGCGTGATTTTTTTTCTTAGCTTACCACAAACTGTGAGAAAATTTAGTTTTAAGTTGACCAAAAACTTTTGAAAAGTAGTTTTGAAATATGCATTCTTTGCATTAACGCATTTCAGATAATTAAATTTCCTTTTTAAGGAATTATTTGAACAAAATGCTTACAATCTTTCAAGAAATGATTGAAAGATCATTTGGAGACCTTCATTAGAAAGGAATCTATGAACTTGGTCTTTTCTTTATTTGATTGAAAGTGGACTTGTTTGATATCCCTCAATTTTATCTCTCTTAACCAATCCTTAGATGTTTGGAGATGTTCGCAATGTATACAATCCAATTGATTCGATAAGGTCTTTCAAAAGGTTGTAATGTTGGCTTGGTCAATGGCTATTCAAAGGATAGACATTTTGAGGCCAAGAAAAAGGATTTCGTTACAACTGACTTTAGGTCTACAAGTTAAGAACCTCAAGGATAAGACAAGATATTATTGCATACACTTCTTTGAGTGATGACTTCTTATCATAAAGTCATGTTTCTACTCTCAACATCCCAATCTGAAGAGTCTTTGGGGAGAGGTTGTATTATTAATATTGGATAGGCTCAAAAGGCTCATTTGTTTGGATTCAGAGTTTTTATGAAATTGGTGATCTTCTTGGCATCACCACCCTTTTCTTTCTTTTTCACTAGGGGTCTTTTTTTATGAACATCAGAGTCTCCTAAACATTCATTACAATCTTTTTTTCTTTTGCTCATTTTCACTTGCTGTGATCTATGATCTCTTGTGATCTCAACTTTGCTTTGTCATGCCTTTTTTTTGTCATTTTGAACTTTCTTTTTCTTTCTCATTTTCCTTGGGCATTTGGCCTTGCTTTTACCGGGCACACTGCTTTTTCATGCCCCAGATTCTTTTGCCTTTGATCTTTTTGAATTCTAAGGACTCTATGTCATCCCCTTTTGTTTCTTATATATTAAAGTGGATCATATGCTCATGCTCCAGTGTGAAGAGATGATCACCAATTTAAGATTCTGAAATGAATATTCAAGCTCAATTGGGCTTTGTCAAAGGTAATGTGTTTGGGTATAAGAAATAAATTGCTCTTCTTCCTCTTGGGATGTCTTGAGCTTCCATATGATTTTATCTGAAGTTATCACGGAAAGATTGACGCAAGAGTATACAATAAGATCTTTCTTGATCCTATGCTCCATAGCTGTCAATCACAAACCTCCTGATCTGCCCCAATGTGAGGTAGTTCTTAACAAGGTTGTTTTGGAAAAAACTCCTCCATTGTTTTGGCTCCAATTTGGTTTGCAAAGGATAAGCATGTGTTTGAGATAGTGAAATGACTGCCTTTCATCATTTCAATTCATGTAATCATTGCGAACATTCCCTATTTCCTTTGGACGAGTTTTTCTCACTTACTTCTCCATTTTGGCTTTGAGTGTATAGGGGACGTGTTTGGATATAGCTTACCTTTAATTATTTGAAGGTCTTTCCATTCGATTTGATATAAACTTTTTCTTCGAAATTTTTCAAAGCCTTTTGTCAAATTGTCCCTTTTAGAGAATTTTGATGCTTAGTGCATTTCCAAAGAAAGCGTGTTTCAAAAATTTTGATTTGAAATTTTTCTGAGATATTTTCTTTTCAAAACAATGTGTTTTGTTTTGTTCAATTTTAGTGTCATTCCGCTTGGGGAGGAAAAAGTTCGATTTTCTCTTAGAAAGGCAACTTTTTTAACACATGCACTCATGACTTAGGGATACCTGTTTGATCAATCCTACCAAGATCCCTCTTGTTTGCATGTTTTTCTTTGATTCCACTGGGGAATTTTCTTTTTGTCGCTCCTTTTTCTTTGTCTCCCTGGGAATGATAAAAAAGAAAAGCACATTTAGGGGATATCAACAGAAAATTGAATTGGAAATAATACTTCCCTCTATTATTTGATAACTCCATTGGAAATTCCGAAATCATCAACTGGTTCGGATTCTTTTTGCTTTCTTCTGCAAAATAGATAAACATGTTCATGAAATGCATGGTATGCATGATATGCACATGTTCTAAAGTGACCCGAATCTTTTTTTGAATATTCGTCTTCATTTCATGGGTAGAAAATCTTGACAGCATCTGCATTTATAGGATAGGCTAGTTCTGTTTCTGTCATATCTACAAGAATCAATGCTCCTCCAGGAAGAACTTTCTTGATAATGTATGGACCCTCATAATTTGGAGTGAATTTGCCATGAGGATCTGAATTGTTGAAGATGACTTTCTTCACTACTAAATCCTCTCTTTTGAAATGCCTTGGTTTCACTTTTCGGTTAAAGGATTTAGCCACTCGTTTTTGATAGGCTTGTCCATGGCATATAGCTTTTCAACAGGTAACACTGCTTCCATTCCATAAATCAAGGAAAATGGGGTTGCTCCAGTTGATGTTCGAATTGAAGTTTGGTATGCCATCAAAGCATACGGTAACCTTTCGTGCCAATCACGATAATTTTCGGCTGTCTTGGCCAGTATCTTCTTGATATTCTTATTTGCCGCTTCAATTGCTCCATTTATTTGTGGACGATATGGAGATGAGTTCAAATGTCGGACGTGGAAGTGTTCAAGTAAATCATCTACAATCTTGTTGTTTAGATTTGAACCATTGTCCATAATTATTGCTTCTTGAACTCCATACTTAGCAAAGATGTCCCGCCTAATGAATCTTACAACATTCTTGGCAGTAACATTCGTGTAGGAGTTTGCTTCAATCTATTTAGTGAAATAGTCAATAGCAACCAGGATGAACCGGTGCCCATTTGAGGCCTTGGGGTTGATTGGACCAATCGCATCAATGTCCCACATTGAAAATGGCCATGGCTCGACATTTGATGTAGCTTATTTAGCAGTGCATTGATTTTGTCTCCATAAAACTGACATTGATGATAACATCTCACGTGTTGAATGCAATCTGTTTCATTGTCATCCAATAGTATCCCAACCTCATAATATTTCGGGTTAGAAGATGTCCATTCATGTGCGGTCCACATTCACCCTCTTGAATTTCTTTCATGATCTATTCAGCTTCCGTGGTATCCACACATCTTAGTAGGGTTGAATCAAACAATCTTTTGTAGAGGGTTTGACCGCTGAGGAAGAATTTATTGGCTATCTTCCTTATAAACTTCCTGTCACCTGGTTGGCTTTCTTCAGGAAATTCTCTCGATTAAAGATATCTTTTGATGTCATGATACCATGGTTCGTTGTAAAATTCTACCTGAACCATCATGCAATGAGCTGGTTGTTCGAGAATATTGATTCTTAATGGTTTTATATCCATACCATCTTCAGCTTGTAGTAAGAATGACAAAGTTGCAAGAGCATCTGCAAAATGATTCTTGAGCTCTTGGGAGATAATCGAATGTTACTTCTTCAAAGTTTTCTATCATCTCTTCTAAGTATCTGTGATAAGGAATTAGCTTGGCATCTCGAGTTTGCCATTCACCAGTTGTTTGCAATATGTTGAGCATAGAATCTCCATATACTTGTAACCTTTTTACCTTCATTTAAAGGGCTAATTGTAAGCCAAGAATGCATGCTTCGTATTCAGCAACGTTATTGGTGCATGGAAATATCAATTTTGCAAATACCGGATAGTGTTGGCCTTCTGGGGAGATTAGTACTGCCCCAGTTCCTGATCCAGATAAGTTGGTTGCACCATCAAAATACATGGTCCATTTATCGTCGGTCAGTGTTAATATATGATCATCAAGTTGTTCTTCAGGACTGGCCATATTCTGTGAATTTTCTGCCAACATGTCTGCCATTGCTCGTCCTTTGACTGAATTTTGGGATGAACTTCTGATGTCAAATTCAGATAACAAGACTTGCCACTTTGCCAATTTCCCGACCAAGGAGGATTTCTCAAGAAGGTACTTGATCGGATCATTCTCAGTCACTAGCAAAATTTGGTGATAAAGGGTGCATTGTCTTAATCTGTGTAATACCCAAATCAATGCAACGCACGTCTTCTCGACTGCCAGGTAATTCATCTATGATGTTGTGAACTTCTTGCTCAAGTAATAAATGGCTTGTTCTTTACCATCATTTGGCCTTCTTTGTACAAGCACCGCTCCTAACGATTCATAGTGAATCGTCAAATATAAGATCAGCGGAACTCCAGGGATTGGTGGTACCAACACTGGCAGGCATACCATATATTCTTTGATCTTGTCAAAGGTTTATTGACATTCTGCATCCCACTTCACTTTGGCATTTTTCTTCAATAATTTGAAGAGTGGTTTAGCAGTCTCAGAAAGCTGATAGATAAAACGGGCAATGTAATTTAATCACCCCAATAAGCTTCTCACTTCTTTTACCGTAGAAGGAGTTTTTAAGTCGTATATTGTCTTGATCTTGGAGGGATCTATTTCGATGCCCCTGCTACTGATCACAAGCCCTAGTAGTTTGCTGGATTTTGCCGCAAATACACATTTATTGGGGTTCAGCCGCAATTTATACTTTCTAAGTCTTTCGAACAATTTGCGAAGCACCTTAACATGATCTTCTCCTTGTTTGGATTTTGCAATCATGTCGTCCACATATACCTCAATTTTTTTGTGCATCATGTGATGGAACAAAGTTACCATTGCCCTTTGATATGTAGCACCAGTATTTTTCAAATCGAAAGGCATCACCTTGTAACAAAATGTGTCCCATGGTGTTATGAAGGACGTCTTCGCTTTATCCTCTTTCTTCGTGAGGATTTAATTATATCCTGAAAAATCATCCATGAATGAAAATATTTCGAACCCAGCAGTGCTAATTACTAATACATCGATATATGAAATTGGGAAATCATCCTTAGAGCTTGTTTTATTTAGGTCGCGATAATCAACGCACACCCGTACTCGACCATCTTTCTTCATTACGGGTACTATATTGGCAACCTATTCTGGATATGGTACCACTTCAATGAAGCCGACCTTGAGCAATTTCATCACTTCTTCTATTTTCTTCGCCAAGTCCGGCTTTGTTCGCCTCAATTTTTGCTTCTTTGGTGGGATATTTGGATCAATTGGCAAAGCATGTTCAACTATGCTTGGATCAAGGCCTGGCATGTCAGCATAAGACCATGCGAATATATCTTGATATTCTCTGAGCAAATCTGTGATTCTTTCTGCTTCTGCTGAGGGAAGACTTTCTCCAATCTTAACTTCTTTGGAATTCTCTTTATCGCCCAGATTAATAGTGATCGTTTTCTCTAACGTGAGTGGTTTTGATTGTTCGTGACGAATCCATTCCTTTCTAACCCATTCATCATCCTCATTATCCACTTCAATATCACAAGTGATCTCATTAGAAAGATTTGGGTCACATATGAACCTATTATGGATATGCGAATGCTCATGCCTGACATGTAACAAACATGATTAGTAATTACATACGAATTAAGTAACGCACATGGTCCTATGAAAAACCCTTTTGGAAATTCATTTTGAAACTAATTTTGAAAGAATAAAAAAACAGAGCTAGTCCTCATATCATCAGACTTTCTTGCTCTTAAAATCATTTTCGCAATAAGGAGCAATATAGAAATCCAAAGCCTCAAGCTCTATGAATGAGGATAATGTTCATCATAGGTTTGGTTTTATTTCTACATGTCCTTAACAAAATATTTGACCATTTTTATTAAATTGAAAAATGTGATTACATCTATACCAACAGAAATGTAAATTGCAACTGAATTGAAATTGTAAATGAAATCACAAGAAATTTGAAATGGCAATCAACAAAATGCAATGGAAAAAAAACTAGTAGCAAAAGTTCAAGAGAATCTTCCTACTCCAGTGCGTAGATATCTTCTGCCTCAGTTATGATAACATTGATGGCATTTTCTTCGAATAAACCTGGCAAAACATATTCTTCCTCTGCATGTAAGTCTTCTTCTTACAGTAGCTTGGAAGGTCTAGGAAAAGTTTCCTTGATATGGATCTGATGATAGGGAAGCTCTTTAACTTTACCCTTCCATATGGATGGATTAATGATGCGATCACCTCTACTTCTACAGCTTCCAAGGTTCTTTCGATCTCGGCTTTAGCCTCCATAGTGATCTTTGGAGTTATCTGGAAGATAACCTACTCCATGTTTCATTCTTGTAACAAGCTGAGTGATAGGTTCTTTGATCCCTTGGGATTTCAATCCAAGACCATTACCAGGAGTAAATCTATACTAGCATAACGCCCTTCCAGACATAATGGATGGTGTTGAGAACTCCGGGGATGTTATGATGCAATCGGAAGAAATTTGCACCATTGATATCATTTCGAAGGAATGATAACTTGGTTCTTCTTTCACTTCGGGTTTAACAAACGGTATTGCACTCTCTTTGTAAGTGACGAAATCTTTCTCCCCATGTACAGTGATCATCTTGCCATTAATGACGAACCTGACCTTCTGATGGAGACTTGAAGGAATGGCACAAACCATATGAATCTAAGGTCTTTCGAGTAATAAGTTGAAAGTCCTCGGAATATCCACTACTTGAAAGTCAATCAGGAAAGGCACAGGGCCTATGTTCACCTCGAGCTCGATATCGCCAATAACGTCTTTCTTCATTCCATCAAACGAACGCACAGTTACCTTAGAAGGTTTAATGAGCTCCTCACTAATCCCCAAGCGATGCAGTATGCTTAGCGGACACAAATTAAGTGCGGAACCATTATCGATCAGCACCCGTGACACCTCCTTGGCCCGGTATTTGACGGCGATATACAGGGCTTTATTATGGGAACGCCCGTCAATTGGGAAATCTTCATCAGAGAAGGCAATTTGATCTTTCAAAAGGATAGTGCCGACAAAGTCTTCCAATTGTACTTCATTAATCATCTCCGGGACATGCAACTCATTGAGAAGCTTCATAAGCACCATTTTGTGGCTTTCTGAAGTCTTGAAGAGATCCAACAGAGAAATCTGTGCCGGCATCTTTCTTAACTATTCAATTACCTCAAATTCGCTCGTCTTTATGACTGAAAGCAATTGTTTGACATCTTCTTCGGTTACTCCTTTCTTTTCGTGCTCGTCTTCTTTCGGGACATTGCATCTCCCTTATCGGGTTATGGCATCGACTTCTTTAGGAGAGTAATCCTAAGGTATACACTTAGTATCAAACTTTTCTTTTGGAGGGAAAGTGATAATCATAGGTTGTGTTTCTTCTTCTTTGATCCTTAGCTGATCAATAGGAAGTTGGATAGTGATTGGTTTGACAGGACCTTCCTCTGCCTTATATTTATCTATTTCATCAAGCTTGATTAGAAATGGTGTAATCATGGATACCATGCTTATATTGGCTTCATCAGCATCCATTCCACCCCAGCCATCAGGTGTGATGGTTTCATTCTTGAATGCCCATGAAGGAGGTGTATATTTGACACGGTAATTATACTGGTCACCATCTTGTCCCAGAAGATCGACAACTTCACCTTGTCTTCGTGCTTTTCAAATAAATCGCCTATCACCTCGGCGAGTCTTTTTCTTCTTTTTCTCTTCCCGATCTTCATTCTCCTCGAGATTTAATTGGCCAATCGGGACTTCGTCCATGCCACCCCATCCATCCGGTACAATGTCTTCATTTTTGAACGCCCATGGTGGTGGAGCATATTTGACACGGTAATTGTATTTACCGCTGTCTTGATCGAGTAAGTCTACGGTTTCGCCTTCAACGAAGATTTATGGGTGAAACGCCTTTCACCTTGTCGGACTTTTTCTTTCTCCTTTTCATCCACATCTATTTCATCTTGGAGCATTTCCTTCTTAGATAGGGCTTTTTCCTCAGGACTGGTTTTATCGTCCATACCATCCCAACCATCAGGCACAATTACTTCATCTTTGAATGCCCATGGAGGTGGAGTATATTTCACTTGGAAGTTATATTGTCCAGAGTCTTCTCCCAAGTTGTCTACAATCTCGCCTTTTAGGAGTGCTTCTTAACGAAAGCGGGCATCCCCTAATCAAGAAATTTTAATCTTGATTTCATATTCATCTTCATCGTCAGACTTGATCACTGTTTCTTTATTCTTGATCATGTTTACTATATTGTGCTCAGGAAGAGGATTCTGATGTACATTTGGCTCGGGCTCTTGAAAGTTCAATATCTTCTTGTCAATGAGCTTTTGAACCTTGTACTTTAGAGTGGGACAATTATCCACATCATGTCCCCTTTCTCCCATATGATAGGTGCAGGTTTTTGATTCATCGTACAAAGAAAATCTCGCAGGATTGTCTCTCGGTACTTCCTTGGCCACCAAATGCCTTTCTAGAAGCATTAGTAATAACTTTGACAGGAGTCGGGGCAACGGTGTGTATTGATTCATGGATCTTTTATTTAGCTCGAACTGCCTTGGGTTTTTCTAAGCGACATTTGATTGCCTTGGAAATAATTCTTGATGAGTATTTGGGCTAGACACCATAGCCACTTCTTGGATGGGCTCTTTGTCTTTTTTCCCGGGGTAAGGCCTTCGTATCGCTGTTTCTTGAGCCTTCTTCTCTTTTAACCCCATTTCAATTCTCTCACCAACCTTTACCAACATGGTGAATGTTTGACAGCCTGATACATGAAGCTTGTCATAATACTTAGTTGGCAATGATTTTAGAAAGAGCTCAATGAGCTCGTCTTCACTTATGGCGGGCTTTACTTGTGAGGCAACAGCTTTCCATCTCTGAGCATAGGCTCTGAACCATTCATTCTTTCGTTTCTCGGTTCTGACGAGATCCTCTCTAGTTGGGAGTACTTCAACATTAAACTTGTACTGGCGAAGAAATTCTCCCGCCAAATGAATCCATTCAGTGAAGTCTTCTATGTCGAGGGCTGTGTACCATGCAAGGGCCGCTCCTCTCAAACTATCTTGAAATGTGCTAATAAGAAGTGGCGTGTTGTCTAAATATTTCGCCATCTTACAGAGATAATACTTCAAATGGCTTTTGGGACAACCAGTGCCATCATACTTCCTCACGAACTCTGGTTTCTTATAGTTTTCTGGAACAACCACCTTTGCGTACGGCGAGAACTTGTCAAACATTTGAAGCTCATAGCCTTGACTTGCTAAGCATTCTTCAATTTTAGCCAATCTCTTGGCCTCTTCTTCATCCTTTGTTTTGGATGTCTTCTTGATTTGATCATCCTCTTCTAAATTTACTACCTCAGGCGTGTCTTTGGAGGATTATCTTGAACCAGTTCTTTATTTCTGACTGGGTCTTCAATCAGTGTTTCGGTTGCGTTTGAAGTTCCCACATTTGGAGTAGTAGGATATTGTCCATGGGATGTAAGAATAAAAGCCTTCATTTCTGCCATCATTGCGACCATTTAGGTCATTTGATTCTCGACCTCAGCTAGTCGAGCACAGGTTTCTTCTTCCGCCATTCTAACTTGTAATTGAGTCTGAGGTCTTTTACCTTCCGTTACTAAACAACTTGCTTCGTAAAAAGACTCGATATTAGCATAGCAAAATGATCACGAAACCCTACATCCTTTTAATTATATGGTCTCATGAGATTACCAAAGATAAAAATTTTCATACAAGCCTTAGCTTTGTATAAAATTCTTCATCAATGTCTTTCTCAAGGAATCATACAATTCAAAGAATTGCAATCCATGGTGATTCCTTTATGTTTTGAAATCATGTTATGAAATTATCCATGCATGTTTAGAAAATGATCAATCCATCATTGCATATAAAATTTGAAATTGTTTGACATCATGATTTTAAACTCAAATGGGAATCTAAATCATCCAATCCTAGGCTTCTTGCTAGTTAAGACAGCTTCCGCCTTTTAGTATTCTTCCCATTCCTTGGCTCGAGACTCCCATTCTTCCACATCGATCATGACCTCTTCAGGGACGTAGGGTTCCACTCCGGGCATGCTTGGAATAATGTATTCTGGGACATACTCATCTACAGAATTTGGTACCACTCTCAATAGGACATATGGCTCGATATCAATTGAACGCTTATTTTCTATCCATTTGATGTATTCTTTAGAGGCCATGCGAATCTTCATGTCTTCTTCCAAGCTTTTCGGCCACTCGATTATTTGTTCGAGTGGGTTATCCAAAGATAGGATGATCTTGTGAATTTTGGCTTGAAGGATATTCTTCTCCTCTTCGGGTATAATTCTACTTGGGATGTCAAAGGCAAACTCTTCGGGATTCCATACCGGTGGTACTTGCTGAAGTATCCGAAATTATCTAATAACCCTTAGAGAGCAATAAGTTGCTCCTCCACTCAAACCAAGTAATGGTACCGCAATTCCTTCTCGGCTCATGATCTTCGCCTTGCTAATCTTTGGCCAATTGATCCGCCATTGGATTTGATCAGGAGTTAGGGCTTCAATGAAATTGGCCCAATCTAAGAAAGATTATTTGGGTAATTTGCTTTGGAGACGAATATATCGTTCAATTGGATTTATCACCGAACAAATTTCGCAAATGTTCATGAAACGACACCATGGTCGAATGTGTGAGATGAACCATAATGACAAAAGACCAGTAGAAGCTTGAAAAATACCCCTCCCACGATTTTGGTATGTGTTTAAGGAAATGACGGTTTGGGCAAGAAGCATATTAGAGAAGTCCCACTTAAGACATGCTTGTTTTGCAATCACAGCGACTAAAGGGTCTAATCCCGTTATGGACACGAGGAATAGAATAAAGCTGAAGAAAGCTAAAATGAATACCCGGGCTGAAGTGTTTCCCATTTCCCTAGGAAGTTTTGAAAAGTTGTCTACTAGGAAGGATAATGGAAATCTACCCGTGTTTGATTTGATTAATTTTTCGATTTTGGAAATTTTGAGATTAAGGAATTTGGCTAAAAGGCTTACAGGATTAAGTCTAACGGGTGGCTCTACGACCCTAGGTTTAGAATTAATTCCAACGGCGGCTTGATATTCTTCTAATGTTGGTACCAATTCATGTTCTCCAAGTTGGAATGTGGCGGTGGAAACTTCCCAAAAATGCGCCAAAGCTTGGACTAAGCTAACTTGATGTTCCACATGCATAAGTTCGAGAAGGTATCCAAGCCTTTCTTGGACATAGGTTTGGTTGTCTTTGGACATGCCTTTCCACCAAGCAAAGAGTTCCTTCCGATGATTGGGAATTACTTGAATGTCTAGTTTTCCCAATGAGCCTAATCATGCAAAAAGATTTGTTATTAATCACCATGGATTACGAATCAATTTTAATGCCTCCATTTCAATCATATGTCCTTTTGAGGTAAAACAGAGGTAAAGTACACTTGCATGTCTCGAAAGTAATGCAAATGCCATTTTGAGTCCGTTTAAACCTTAAAAGAGCATATAGTTGAGATTATGGACAAATTCAATGTGTGATATAAATGCCCATTCTGTCATACCCCATTTAGACCATAAAGTCCTAAACTATGATTTACAACTTCGAATACATTGAAATGAACAAATAAGCACTTGAATTACATGGAAAATCTGCCATGGACCTATATATTTCATCTAAAAAAGAAAGAATGGTCAAATGAAGTATGACGCCATAATCATGCGTTCTAAAATGAAAGGGCATTTAGACCAAGCATTGAATGTCATTTAGGCATTTTTTTTAAAATGTGCCAACTAATATGCATAATTGTAAAATAATGGAATGGAACGATGCTTGCTTACCATGATATTTTTGTTTGGTTTTAGGTATACCAACCATAAAGACAAGCGAATGCAATCAGTGAAGTTTTGACGCCTAAAAAGGATAGGATATGCTAAAGGCTTAAGGTCATCACCTTAATGGACAAGGGATCCCATTCCAATAGGCAATCGGCCCAAAGTAATGGAATATTATTCCATCTCGGTGATCGGTATTGCATTTAAACGATCCCATGAGCAATTGGTTCATAGTTTCGCCTAAACACATGCCTCCTAAGGGTAATCCTAAATGTAGCCGGAGTTGGGCCATAGATGTCGTGTGCTAATGGTGTAGGGCTAAAGCAATTTAAAGACATGCATAGCAATTAATAACCAAACAGCATTTCTAAAATTCATTCAAACCACATTCAATCTCAATACCATCCTGCAAAACAAAGGTTAACAAAGACTACACCCCTTATACCACCCGCCTGCAAAACCATTTAACACTATTATTAGCGGGACGTACTTGGGATCCTTGCAAGCACAAAACACAAGCATATCGTTCTATCTAGGCCTAAGTCCACTTAGAAAAGGTAACTCCCCAGCAGAGTCGCGCCGTGCTTTTTTTTTTTGGGCTTTCGGGATTTACGCGCTAAGTAGGTATTTCCGTGTAAGGGTCTCTCACAGACCATAGCTCATGTGACAGCGGAAGGTAATTTCCTATTTAATCTAAGTTTATGATTTTGGAGTCGCCACTAGTAATTATTGGTAGGTAGACTAGAAACCTAATCGAGGTACGGAAGAAATACCACGATTCTACGAATCAAAGATTCTGAGTACAGGGACTTGGTTACGTTACTGATCCTGAATCGAGATCCCTAACACCCTTTCGGTACCTAAGAACGATACGATATCTAACTTGTCATGCAAATTTCCGAGGCTTACCCACTAATTCTATCCATTCTAATCGTAGGAAGAGACAATAAGATGTTAAATGTACAATCATTGTCAATCAGTTCAATTAATCCTAAATGGTCTCTAAAAATGAAAATCAATCAAAACATCAAAACCCTAATAAATCTCTAGAAGCTTATTCATTTCATGATTCACATTTTTTTGAGGGGTTTTAGGGTTTTTTAGGGGTTATAATCCTTGAATTTGGGATTTCTAAAAATGCCACTTGGGTACTTCGAAAAATTCAAATCTCACTTTTTATGGCTGGCCACGGTGTTTTTGGACCATTATGTGAATTTTAAATTTTTTTTGATTTTTTTTTCGGAAATTTCATTAACTGAGAATTGATTTTTATGATTTTCTAAAAAAATTTATAAATTTTTCAATTTTTCAATTTTTTATTGATTTTTCTAAATTTTTCACATTTTTTATTTGTATTTTCTAAATTTTCTGAATTTTTTATGAATTTTTTGAAAAATTTTGAATTTTTATGAATCTTTTTAATTTTTCTGTTTTTCTGTGAATTTCCTATTTTTTCTGCAATTTTCCAAATTTCTAAAATTTTTATATTTTTTCTGATTTTTTTCATTTTTTCAATTTTTTAATATTTTTATGAATTTTTATGAATTTTGTTAGATTTTTTTATTTTTAGATTTTTTGTTTTTTATTTTTTATTTTTTAAAATTCCCGCCGAAGTGGTGAACCGGACCGGCTAGGTTCAACCCGGTTCGGCTTCGCCGAACCAGGCGTCGTCGGCGCCGGCACCGGTCATTTTCTCTGGCGGGCACAGCACCAAAACGGTGCCGTTTCAGAGGAATTTCATTGGGCCATTTCCCCGAGCACCTGGTGTGCATATTTCTGTATTGAACATTTTCGAGGCCGCCGGTTCGAACCCGTCTCCGGCGACCTTCCGGTGAGTATTTTGCCATTCCAATTAATTCACTACAAAGTCCACATTTCCCATTACCAATCTAGCCCAATCGGAGTGTCGCCGGACCTTCACTGGCGGCGAAATCCAATCTCCAAAACACTAACTTTCATTGGCTAGGATTTACATTTTTAGAATCTGAATAACTATCCTACTCGCCCTAGCCGTCTAACTCGGTTCCAATGACTAACAAAACATCAAACAAGGTCAAGGAAACTAACTTGAATGGCCTACGGCCACGGCAATGCACCGGCGAGGGTTGAATGAACTTCGGCGAGATGGTTCATGGACAACCAGTTCGGTTTATGCAGGTTTATTCAACAAAATCAATCAAACGACATAAAATGTGATTAGAAACATGTTTTAAACATCAAAATGCGAAAAAATCATCAACGAAATCACACGAGCATAAGATTCAATTCTGGAAATTTTTGGGAAAACAGTGACTATGGACAATGTTTACCTGCTTCGTTCGATGATCAGAAGAAATTGTCGAATTGATCCGCGCCTATAGGGTTGTTCCCTGACACTTGCACTTCCACTTGGTAGTCTTGGCCTCGCCGGAAGAGCTCTGGATTAACCGGAAAAGGCTCGGTTTCAGGCCTTCAGGACCAGCCGAGCCCACTGGAACAGTAAGGGGAGGTTTCAGCCAAACTCCGATTCGCCGGTGCTCCGCCGTTTAGGGCGGCGCCAGACACTCCGGGAGGAACCTCAGACCCTCTCTCTCTAACTTTTCCTCTTTGGTTTCGCCCGTTTCTCTCTCACTTTCTCTCTGGATTTTCATCGAACACTTCTCCTTCAATGTTCAGTTTTTTCTTGGTTTTTGTTGATAAAAAATCCCGCCCAAATTCGGTTAGAACCGATTTCTGATCGGTTAGATCGGTTCACTGGTGCCAGCTAGAGATTTTCCAGCTGGCCTAATCGATTTTCACGTGCCAAATTAGCCGAAAAGGATCAGCAAAGTTGCGGGCTTGAAATGGTTTTTTTTCTGGGTTTAGTGCGGTCTGGTGAGTCGGATAAGGGAGATGAACAACCCGGGTCGGGTTGACCAGGTCGACCCGGCAGACCTGAGTTGATCTAAATTCGCAAATTAACCTCAATTGTGACTCAATTTTCAAAATTAAGCCCCGAAATTGAATTCCCCATCATATTCCGAACCCAAATTTATGATTTTCCCCATTTTTTGTTATAATTGTGTCCAAGATTTTCACATTTTTGTATTCGAGTTAATAGGGTTTTATTCAATTTGACGTCCTAATGACCTAATTAGGCAAAATTGATGCCAAAATTGAATTACCTACATTTGATTAACCCTAGAAATGATGGTCTCATGGTTCGACAATTTCATATTGGGCACGATTCCCAATTTGGGTCCAAAATTCTTAATTTTCAATTAAATTTTTTCAATTAAATTTTGGGGATTTTTTATTTTTATGTCAAATTGTGCAATTGGACCGACCATTATATAATTCAAGGTCCCAGAATCATTTGTTGTGAAGACACTATGACTTAAAAATGACTAGAAAAAATTTAATTACATTTTTAGTTCAATTCGGGTTGAATTTTGCCCAATTTTGGGAAAAACATATACCCGATTGAGATTTTGCAAAATTGATGATGTATTAATGAAATTGGATTTAAAAGAAGACTAAAGACTATTTTTATGGAATTTTTTTATTCCAGTTGCTATTTTTCTTGATTTTCTCACTTATTTTGACAAAAAGAAATTAAAGAAAAATGTAGAAAAATGATAAAAAATTAATTTTTGGTTTAGAAATAGGTTTCTAGGCTTGGCCAAGGTTCCTAGTCCTAATTTTAAGATTTTTGAAAATATGAAAAAAATTGAGCTAAAAATTAGGTGTCAACAAAACCGAACCACAATGGCCACTAAACCAAACCCAAAATCAGCCACAATTCAACCATATACCAGCCTTTAAGCTAGCCGCAATTCAGTCCACAATTCGGCCACAAAATCGACACTAAAGAGTCACTAAATTAGCACATGATCATCCATTCAATCAACTACTAATCCGCCCACAATTCAATCCACAATCACCACTTAATCCACTCACACGCTGACCACAAGTTAATCCCAATTCAGCCCCTAATCAGCCACTAAATTACCATTGATCAACCCCTAAACATGTATATTAGTCACCCATTACTCTAATCAAGGATTAGGAAGTTACTTACAAGAAAACCTAAGCAAAACCAAGCCAAAGGAACAGCCAACAGCCACGGCAAGGTGGCGGAACAGCTAGCAGCGGCGGCGTCGGCAAACAACAATGGCGGACGGCAACATGGTGAAGCGGCTCACGGATGACACGGGTCCGGCTTGAGGGCGACCGAAACGGCAACGAGGTGGGCTGAGATGGACACATGATGGTGGTGATGGTAGCGAGTTGGTGGCGGTTAAACAAGAGAGAGAGAGGGATGATGGTGGTGAGCTATGACGATTGGGCGGTGGTGACGGCGTGACGGTGATGGCAACAGGTGGCGACGACGGCGAACGGTGGCTGAAAAGGGGACGGGGAGATGGTGATGGTGATCGTGGTCGTGGTCGGCCGAGTAAGAGAGAGGAAGTAAGGGTGGCGGTGAGCAGCTAAGGCCGCAACAAACGAGTGGCGGCGAGCGACTGCCGGATTGCTGAGATGGGCGCTCAACGTCGGCGACCAAGACTATTGGAGTGGCAGACGGTGGTTGGTTGGGCTGGTGGTGGTGGCCGAAGGTGAGAGGAGAGGGAGAGAGGGTGAGACTTAATCAAATGAGAGAGACAAGTGTGTGTGTGTGTGTGAGAGAGAGAGAGAGAGAGAGAGAGAGTTTACCCAATCAAAACCCCATCAACCACCCCACTAGCAATCCAAGGGTCAAGATTAATTCTTCTTCCCCAAGCCAAGATCAAAAGGTCCACAATTTATCTCCCAAATTAATTCACCCAGAATACTAATGGCAAGTAAATAAATAAACAAGGAGGGGAGGGGTAAAGTAGTCCAAATTTTGGGTCAAGAGAGGGGGAGTGCACAATGTCCAATTTATCCTTCAACATAACCAAGAAGTCCAAGATATCTTAGGGGTAGAATGGTCTTTTTCAACTTCTGGTCCGAATTTCACTTTTCGATTAATTTCCAAGCGGTTCGACAATCAGCCATGCTATACAAGGTGACGTTTAATAAATTAGTCGTGGAGCCTTAAAAAGTTCGCTACCCAAATCCGGATTCTAATCGGTGGTCAAAATCAATCAATTGCGACTTTAGTGCATCTCAAACTAACGGGTGGCTTTTAGGAGTTACGCGTATCGAACCGTGGTGGATTCAATTATCAAACCACATTTTAAGTTTACTCAAACCATGACGACCTCGATTGTCATGTAATTGGGAGGGTCGGTCACTAGTTCTAATGGATGCGATCGTTCGGAATAGGTTTAGTGTCATTCGCAATTCATACAACAGTCAAGCGGAATCACCCGTGATCCAATTGTATATCATCGGCGAATCGTTCCATAACCATATTTGGATCGGTCTATAATGGCCCTAAACATTCCCTCGTCAATCCTTACGATCGAAGTGTCAATTCCTGGTCAAGTTCTTAGGTCCACATACTTAATTCCTAGCTAGCTTTTCCCTAATGGTTAGTCTTCTCAAGAGTGATCAATTTCGAGTGAGATTTAACTGAAAGTGCATCGATAAGATAATTATTTCATAGGCCCCGAATAGGGTCGAAATTCATAATGTCATAATCAACAAATATGTCTCTTTACGAGGTGCAATGGAAAGAAGCACTGGAGTCAATAAACCACTTGTCTGTCGTCAAGTCAAACCCTGCAGATAAACACAAGTTCTCTAGCAAAGGTTCATCTTTAATCACATTAGCTCCTTGATTCTCATCCCATTGCTTCATTTTGTAGGCTTCACACTTAAACCTCCGATGTTCAGTCTAGTGACAAAACCAACACTCATCTTTTGCAACCTCTTTATTTCCCCTTGATTGTGACCTGCCACGCCCGTTGAATTTTCCTTTGCTTTTACTTCTCCCATAGTTCTTCACTGCTAGTGCCGTGAACAATGTAGATGGTGAAAAATTATTTCCACCTAAGACTTTTCTTCGCATCTCTTCATCCATGATGTTATTCATAGTATCATCCAGAGTCAAATCATCCTTCATGGTGCTTGAAATTCCTCGCACTGTGGTGTTGTAGCTTTCCGGAAGAGAACATAAAAATAAGAAAGGTTGAAGCTTCATATCCAGATTTATGCCTGCAGATTAGCCGTGACTTGCGTGAAACTATTGATATGCTCTGCCATAGAACCTCTATCAAATAACTTCATATTAACCAATTTCTTCAACAAAAATACCTGATTTGATGTGGATAGCTTTTCATATATATTCGTAAGAATATCCATGGCTTCTTTTTGTAGTTTTTGCTTTCACGATATGGTACCCTATATTTTTCGTCAACCCTAGATGAATCACATCTAATGCCTTTTGATCAAGAATTTTCCATCCCGATGTTAACACCTAAATTTTGGCCCAAAAATATTGAGCGCGTGACACATGGCCAACGGGCCCACAGGTCAGATTTATTAAAAAATCTGACTCCTTCCCTTCTCTCTCCCAATCTCCATTAGCCTCCCGTTAACCCTCACTGCTATTGCTCAAAAGTTTTCACTTTTCACTTGGTCTCTCTCTCCCTCACTCCTCTCGCTCAAAATTTCTCCTGCTCGTGACCTCCTCTTCCTTCCTCCGCGACTTTGCCTCCTTCGGTCATGAACCCGCCGCGCCTACGCTGGTTGCCTCCGTTGTCCCCTTTCGAGAAAACCCATATGCTCTCCCTCTCTCCTTCCTCTGCGAAGCGTGGCTCTTTTTGTGAACCGCGCCTCCGCCTCTACCGTCGCCTCCCGGAGCCCATCGGTGGCTCAAATCCCAACCACGTGGCCGCCTACGCTGTTGCCTCTGCCGGCCCCTATTAGCGATTCGTCCTTTGCCCCTCTCTCTCTGTCCCAAGAAATGGCTCCGCTCGGCTCTTTGTGACAAACTGCGCCTCCATCGTCGCCTCCTGAAGCCCCTATGGCAATTTCAGGCTCCGACTCGCCCTCTGCGTTGCCTCCCGAAACCCCATTCTCAAGTTAGGGTTTTGTAGGACTTGAACTTATTTCAGTCGTTTTACCCTTAACGGGAAGATCGGTGGCTCAGATCTCGACCACGCGGCAGCCTCTGCCTACGTCGTCGCCTCCAAAGCGCCTCATTGGCGATTCGTCCTCTGCCCCTCTCTCTTTGTCTCGAGAAACGGCTCCGCTCGGCTCTCTGTGACGAACCGCGCCACCAACATGTCCGCAAAAATGACTGTGGCAGAGACTACTCTGTTGGATTGCAAACATACTAGAAGAGATATTAGATAATGCTGGTCAGGAGCACGCCAGAGGAGTGGAAGTCACAAGGTTTTAAGGTTTGCTATTCTTCTGTTTTTTCCTTTTTTGGTTTGTTTCATCTTCACGGAATTGTTTTTTTGGCCTCATTTGGAGTCAACGTGATATGTAAATGTTAGGGATTTTGGAATGACAACGGCGACCGTAAAAGTGGAGCTGATCTTGAAAATTGTGTATAGAATGTGGACATTCTATGGTACACATGGTAATCGATTTAGCAAATTTATTGGTTTTATAATAGCTTGTCCGGATACTTCATTTTGACACAACGGATTAATGCATAAGATATGAACTTTCCTTGAATCTTTTTTTCTCTAGACATGAAATTGTCTAAGGAAAAGTAGGTGTAGCTCCAATGAAGGAAAGACTTAAGTCCATGATACCCCATTGAGATGATTTTTCCTATTTGGTAGTAAGTAAGAGATTAAACCCCAATAACGTTAATTTGGATTTCCTGTTCGTTATTGATGATGATGTGGAGTTTAGTAATTACATTGGGTCCCTAAATAAATCCCGTGCTTGTACATTCTGCTGATTGTGTTTGATTGTGCTCTAAAAATGTTTATGTGAGTGATTGTGTTTTAAAAATGTTTGTTTTGGGACAATTTTATGATCCTCTTTGAAGTGGAGGGACAAATTGATTTGCCTTTACCCTAAAGAAACAAGTTAGGTTCAACTCATAAAAAGATCGCGCTATTATTTGAACTCTCCACTCTTCCTTTTCGGTATAAATTAGATCTATCAATTTGGAAGTGACCCATGGTGCTTGTTGAGGCTGGGCATGAGCCAAAACAAATGCAAAAGATAAATCATGATACTTCCCTCAACTTTCTCCTCATCTTCTCCTTGTAGTATTAGAGCTCAACATTGTTTTTTGACGTGCACTTTCCTCTGTGGTTCTCAACATACAAAAGGACCGTCAAGAAAGATCTTCTTCTTTGGATCTTTTGGTAAGTGATATGTAATTATTAACTGTCTATTTCAAATCTAACGTTCTGCCTGATGGGTATTTGACAATGAATGTTTTCGTCATTTTAGAGTCATCCTTTCATCAAAAAGTTTGAAGACAAGGATATCGATCTCGGGATTCTCGTAGGTAGCTTGAAACCTCCCGTAAGTTTTCCGAGATAAGAAGTTGTAGGTGTTTGTGGACTACTTACTACTAGTGGTCATTGAATTGAGCAGAAGTGAAAGAAAGTTGTAAATGGTGATGTCTTGCAGGTACATGATGTCTTCATTCAGTGTGAATGAAGATAATTGGAGTAGATTGACCTTTCAAAATAGAATGTGCAAGTGTGGTAAGCGTGCTGCCGTGAGAATTTCAGAATCTATAAAAAAAAAAAACACTAGCTCTACTATACTTGTGAGGAAAAGACGTGTAACTTCTTTTCTTGGTGTTTTCCTACAAGCGATGTGGCTTATTCTTTCACGAAAGCTCCGCCTGCAATATTTGAAGATAACATGAGAAGCATTAAGTATTTGCTTGAGCATTTGAAAGATGAACACAAGAAGACTGATGAGAAGCTGTGGGGATTGAGTCATAATGTGCACAATTTAAGTGTCTTGCAAGTTAGGTGTATTTTTTTTTTGTTTGTCTATTATGTATATTATGTTTTATTAGGACTACTTGTCCAGAAAAACTAGATGGTTGGAACTTGTAATTTTGCTAGCTTGAATCAAACATTATGTTGCGTTGGCTCTAATGAACACAATCGCATTATCTAAGTTCGTATTTACTGTTTTCCATCTTAACTCCATTATAATTGAATGGGCATTATCTAGAGTTACCTTATAGTTCTCATGATTGAATCAAGTTTCAATATCTTACCCTTTGAATTTTCAACCAAAATCGATGCCTATATCCTCCTCTTTTCTAACGAAATCAATAACAAACATTAACGCCTGACTTTAGCATGTCAAAGATTGGAGCAGAGAACTTTCAACATTTAGTTATTCTACTTCTCTTCCTCTTTGTGCCTTTGGTGGAGGATTCACAATTGTCCTTCAGACACATATTAATCTGCATTAGGGGGTGGAAAAGAGAACAAGAGATAGAGAAGCTATTGATCACTTCCTCTTCAAGTCCAAAAGCATAGCTTTTCCATAATCATTTACTTCAAATGATAGCCAATTTTGCATTGCTTTCACTCCTTCAACGTATCAAACATCTCTGAACTCAAACTATGGCACTAAAAATAATTGTAATATATACAACTTTAAGTCTTCCAATCCTTTTCCAGAGAGATAAGACATTGAGTTATAAAGATGGAAACAAACCAATAAATACACTCATATAGCTTAACCATGAGATGACCGGGATATCTACTGTGACATTCTGAATTTCGATCCACTGTTGGGATAAATGAATGTGTATATTCTTCAATGCATTTGTAGTTAAATCTCACCTGGAACTTATCATTCTCGGGATACTAACCTTTATTGAATGGCTACCTAGGGAAATATACGTGGACCTAAGAACTCGACCATGAGTCGACCTTCGGTGACGATCGAGGTCGCCATGACTTGAGTAACCGAAGGTCGATACGCGTAAACCCTAAAAGGCCGTCCATTAATCAAAGATTCACTAAAGTCGCATTTGAGTGAAATTGACCGTTATTTGAATCCGAACTTGGATGTCGAATTTCTCGAAGTGTCATGACTAATTTATTTGGACGACGTCATATAAATGGGCAAAAGAACACTACAAGTGCCATAACTTGTGTACAGCGCTCACTTTAGTGCCATAACTTTTTTTTGGATCACTTTAGTGCTAAAATTTTTGAAAAACGATCACTTAAGTGCTAAAATCTTTGAAAAACGATCACTTAAGTGCCAACTCTGTGCCGTACATAATTTTTCGCCGGAAATCTGACGTGGCATTTTTTTTATTAATTTTTGAAGCTGACGTGGCTCGCCGGAGTCTCGCCGGAGATTGGCACTTAAGTGATCGTTTTTCAAAAATTTTAACACTTAAATGATCGTTTTTCAAAATTTTTAGCACTTAAGTGATCGTTTTTCAAAAATTTTAGCACTGAAGTGATCTAAAAAAAAGTTATGACACTTAAGTGATCGTTTTTCCTCCGACTTGGCACCAAAGTGATCCGAAAAAAAGTTATGGCACCAAAGTGAGCGCCGTACACAAGTTATGGCACTTATAGTGTCCTTTTGCCCATATAAATGTGGCAAACCTTAAGGTTTATTAGATTTGTCGAAAATTTGGAATTTGGACCGGGAGTGGAAGATGACCATTTTACCCCTGGAATTATTTGAATTCATTTAAAAGGTTGAAGGGCAATTTGGACTTTTGGACTTTCCCTCCTTTGGCTGAAATGCATGGACAAGTATGCCCCTCCCCATCTTGCTTATTTATTTTGTGTGCCATTTAGGAATTTTGGGAAAATAATGTGAGGAATTATGTGGACCCTTAGATCTTGACTTGGAGAAGATGATGGAATGTGAGCTCTTGGATGTGTGAGTGGGGGTGGGTGATGGGGTTTTTAGTGGGATTAGTGTTGATACCTGATTTTTAGCTCATTTTTTCCATATTTTCAAAAATCTCAAAATTAGGACTAGGAATCTTGGCCAAGCCTAGAAACCTACTTCTAAACCAAAAAATAATTTTTTAGCTTTTTCCTGCATTTTTTATTAATTTCTTTTAGTCAAAATAAGTGAGAAAATCAAGAAAAATAGCAAATGGAATAAAAAAAATTCCATAAAAATAGTCATTAGTCTTCTTTTAAATCCAATTTCATTAATAAATTATCAATTTTGAAAAATCTCAATCGAGTATATGTTTTTCCCAAAATTGGGCAAAATCAAACTTAAATTGAACCAAAAATGCAATTAAATCTTTTCTAGTCATTTTTAAGTCATAGTGTCTTCACAACAAATGATTCTGGGACTTTGAATTACATAATGGTCAGTTCAATTGCACAATGTGTCATAGAAATCAGAAATCCCTAAAATTCAATTGAAAATTAGGAATTTTGAGCCCAAATTGGGAATCGTGCCCAATTCGAAATTGTCGAACCATGAGATCATCAGTTCTTGGGTTAATCATATGTGGGTAATTCAATGTTGGCACCAATTCTTCCTAATCAGGTCATTAAGACATTGAATTGAATAAAACCTTGATAACCCGAATACAAAAATTCAAAAATCTTGGACATGATTTTAACAAAAATTGGGGAAAATCACATATTTTTGGTTCAAAATGTGATGGGAAATTTAATTTTGGGATTTAATTTGAAAAAATCTGTCAAAATTGAGCTCAATTTGAGTTTTTAATCAAAATCGGGCTTTCCGGGTTGATCGGGTCAGCCCGACCCGACCCGACCCGACGACCCGTCTTCTTCACCCGGTTTGCCAAGAACTCAATAAAACCCAGAAAAATCAGTTCGACCCCGCCACTTTATCGACTCAAGCTGATCAGATAAACACGTATTTAACCCGACTAATAGTTGTAGAATCTACAACTGTCGTCGAAGATCAGTTACAACCGATTGGAAGGCGGTGGCAACTGGTTTTGGGTGGAAATTTTGATCAACAAAAAGCTGAAAAAACTAAACGAGGAGGAAGAACGTGTTCGACGATTTGCCGAAGAGAGAGAAGAGAGAGAAACAGAGGAGGAAGAGAGTTTTCTAGAGGGAGAGTGAGTTGAGACTTCCCGGACCAAGTGATCGGTGCTTTTCTGGCCAGAAAAGCGCCGGCAAATCGGCCAATTCTAATCATCACCACCACTAATTCATGCCCTTGGACAAGTGATAAAGAGACAGCTCACAAACAGGTAAGTTTCTCTCTCTCAATCATTAAGAACCTTTCAAAATATGTTCTGAAAAGAGAACTGTTGGATTAGATCACGAATTTCAAAAGCAAGATCCATAATCAGTTATTGTGAAATTTCCATCTTATCTTGTTCAGTGAGTTAACTAAAAATTTAGGTGTCACCTTGTCTTTGAGATCAACCTCTAACGAGTTTAATCTCAAAGAGAGGCAGTTGTTGACACCTAATTTTTAGCTCATTTTTTTTCATATTTTCAAAAATCTCAAAATTAGGACTAGAAATCTTGGCCAAACCTAGAAACCTATTTCTAAACTAAAAAATAATTTTTTAGCATTTTTCTGCATTTTTCCTTAATTTCTTTTAGTCAAAATGAGTAAGAAAATTAATAAAAATAGCAAATGGAATCAGAAAATTTCATAAAAATAGTCATTAGTCTTATTTTAAATCCAATTTCATGAATACATCATCAATTTTGAAAAATCTCAATCGGGTATATGTTTTTCCCAAAATTGGGCAAAATTAAACCCGAATTGAACCAAAAATGCAATTAAATTTTTTCTAGTCATTTTTAAGTCATAGTGTCTTCACAACAAATGATTCTGGGACCTTGAATTACATAATGGTCGGTCCAATTGCATAATTTGACATAAAAAAAATCCCCAAAATTTAATTGAAAAATAAGAATTTTAAACCCAAATTGAGAATCGTGCTCAATATGAAATTGTCAAACCATGAGGCTATTATTCCTAGGTTTAATCAGATGTGGGTAATTCAATTTTAGCATCAATTTTGCCTAATCAGGTCATTAGGACATCAAATTGAATAAAAACCTATTAACCCGAATACAAAAATAAGAAAATCTTGGACACAATCATGACAAAAATTGGGGAAAATTATATATTTGGGTTCGGAATGTAATGGGGAATTCAATTTTGGGGTTTAATTTTGAAAATTGGGTCAAAATGGAGCTTAATTGGTGAATTTAGACCAACCCGGGTCGGCCGGGTCAACCCGACCCGACCTGGGTTGGTTGTCTTCTTTACTCAACTCATCCAAAGCACGATAAACCCAGAAAAGAACCCGTGCCCAGGACTTTACCGATTTCCCCCGATCAAATTAGCATGTTTTAATCAACTGGGCTAGCTAGAGAATCTCCGGCTGGCACCAGGTAACGGATCTAACCGATCGAAAATCGGTTCCAACAAATTTTGGACGGAAAAATCGATGAACAAAAAAGAAAAAACACTGAACATGGCGGAGGAGAGTTGTTCGACAAAATGCTAGAGAGAGAGAAGAGGGAGAAATAGGCGAAATCAAAGAGGAGAAGTTAGAGAGAGAAGGTCTGAGGTTCCCACCCGAGTGTCCGGCGCCGCCCTAGACGGCGGAGCACCGGCGAAAAAAAGTTTGGTCGAAACCTCCCCTCACTGTTCCAGTCAGCTCGGCTGATCTTGAAGGCATGAAACCGAGCATTTTCCAATCAATCCAGAGCTCTTCCGGCGAGGCCAAGACCACCAAGTGGAAGTACAAGTTTCAGGGAACAACCCTATAGGCGCGGATCAATTCGACAATTTCTTCTAATCATCGAACGAAGCAGGTAAACATTGTTCATAGTCACAGTTATGCATGAGAACCTCCTCGCCGGAACTCAGGTACCCTCGTCGGAGCATTCCCGTGGCCGTAGGGCCATTCAAGTCAGTCTTTCTTGATCTTTTGTTTGGTGTTTTGTTAGTGATTAGGACCGAGTTAGACGGCTAGGGCGTTGTATGTTGTGATTCCAAGGTTCGGTTAGTCGGATTAAGTTAGTAGCAAATTAGCATTTTCCAACGAGATTTTCGCCGGTCGGTGATGGTCCGACGGCCACTCAGTCGGTTCAGTTTGATAGAGTGTAATATAAATCAGATCCAGAACCAAAAAATAATCGAAAAGGCCATCGGAAGGTCGCCGGAAATCGATCCAAACCGGCGGCCTCGAAAACACTGAACTTGGAATAGTGCCCACCAAGTGTTCGACCAAATGCCTCAATGAAAAAGGGAATAAACGGCGTCGTTTTTTACTCTGGGTTCGCCAGAGAAGGTGACCGGTGCCGGCGACGACCGGTTCGGCCAAGCCGAACCAGGTTGAACCGGGCCGATCCGGTTCAACACTTCGGCGGGCATTTAAAAAAAATAAATAATAAAAAATCTTAAAAAACATAAAAAAAATCGAAAAAATCAAAAATAAAATAAAAAAATAAAAAATTCACAAAAATAAAAAATATCAAGAAATATCAAAAAAAAATTTGGAAATTAGAAAAATTCCAGAAAAAATAAAAAAAATTAGAAAATTCATAAAAATTCAAAAATTTTCAAAAAATTCATAAAAATTCAGAAAATTCAGAAAATACAAATAAAAAATGTGAAAATTTAGAAAATCAATAAAAAATTGAAAAATTCATAAAAATTTTCAGAAAATCATAAAAAAATCAATTCTCGGTTAATAAAATTTTCGAAAAAAAATCAAAATTTTTGAAAATTCACAGAATAGTCCAAAAACACCGTGGTCAACTATAAAAAGTGATATTTGAATTTTTGGAAGTGCCCAAGTGGCATTTTTTGAGAATTTCAAATTCAAGGGTTTTAACCCTAAAAAATGTAAATCATGAAACGAATAAACTTCTAGAGCTTCATTAGGGTTTGGATGTTTTGAATGATTTTCTTTTTTTAGAGACCATTTAGGATTGATTGATCTGATTGACTTTGATTGTACATTTAATACTTGATTGTTTCTTCCTGCGATTAGAATGAATAGAATTAGTGGGTAAGCCTCGGAAATTTGTATGACACGTTAGACATCGTATCGTTCTTAGGTACCGAAAGGGCGTTAGGGATCTCGATTCGGGATCAATAGCGTAACCAAGTCCCCATACTCTGATTCGTAGAATCGTGGTATTTCTCTCGTACCTCGATTATATTTCTAGTCTACTTACCAATAATAACTAATGACGACTCCAAAATCACAAACCTAGATTAAATAGGAAATTACCCTCCACTGTCACGTGAGGTATGGTCTGGGAGAGACCCTTACACGGAAATACCTCCTTAGCGTGCAAATCCCGAAAAAGCGTGGCGCGACAGACTTGGCGACTCCACTAGGGACTTTACCTTTTCTAAGTGGACTTAGGCCTAGATAGAACGATATGCTTGTGTTTTATGCTTGCAAGGATCCCAAGTATGTCCCGTCAATAATAGTGTTAAATGGTTTTGCAGGCGGGTGGTATAAGGGGTGTTGTCTTCGCTAACCCTTGTTTTGCATGATGGTGTTAGGATTGAATGTGGTTTGAATGAATTTTAGAAGTGCTATTTGGTTATTAATTGCTATGCATGCTTTTAAATTGCTTTAGCACTACACCATTTAGCACATACCACCCGTGGCCCAACCCCGGTTACATTTAGGATTACCCTTAGGAGGTATGTGTTTAGGCGAAACTATGGGCCGATTGCTCATGGGATCGTTTAAATACAATACCGATCACCGAGGTGGAATAATATTCCATAACTTTAGGCCGATTGCCTATTGGAATGGAATCCCTTATCCATTAAGGTGATGACCTTGAGCCTTTAGCATATCCTATCCTTTTTAGGCGTCAAAACTTCACTGGTTGCATTCGCTTGTCTTTATGGTTGGTATACCTAAAACCAAACAAAAATATCATGGTAAGCAAGTATCGTTCCATTCCATTCTTTTACAACTATACATGTTTTTTTTTTGGTAACCCGAGAACCCCCCGCATGGCCGACAGCCGGGAAGGTAAACCCGGGGTGATGCTAGCGCAGGACCCACCACCACGACGTCACGCTTAAGAATCCCTAACGCCAGCGCTAGGATTCGAACTCCTACCCTTCGTGGGGGGTGAGAAGCTCGAAGCCACAATTATACATGTTAGTTGGCACATTCTTAAAAAAATGCCTAAATGACATTCAATGCTTGTTCTAAATGCCCTTTCGTTTTAGAATGCATGATTAGGGCATCATACTCCATTTTACCATTCTTTCATTTTTAGATGAAATATATAGGTCCATGGCGGATTTCTCATGTAATTCAAATACTTATCCGTTCATTTCAATGTGTTCGAAGTTGCAAACCATAGTTTAGGACTTTATGGTCTAAATGGAGTATGACAGAACGGGCATTTACATCACACATTGAATTTGTTCATGATCTCAACTATATGCTCTTTTAAGGCTTAATGGACTCAAAATGACATTTGCATTACTTTCGAGGCATACAAGTGTATTTAACCTCCGTCCTACCTTAAAAGAACATATAAGTGAAATGGGGGCATTAAAATCAATTGGTAATCCATGGTGAATAATAATTACTTTCTTTTACATGCTTTAGATCGAAATAGGAAAACTAGACATACAAGTCATTCCTATTCCAAGGAAGGAGCTTTTGGCATGGTGGGTAAACATGACAAAGGACAACAAAGCATACGTAAAGGAAAGGCTCGGGTATTTGTTCAAGCTCATCAACCTGAAGTACCAAGTGAGTCTAATCGAAGCATTATCCCATTTCTGGGAAGTTACCACTGCCACATTTCAATTGGGCAAGCACGAGATGGTACCTACACTAAAAGAATACAAGGCAACCATTGAGATTGATTTCGAATCAACAACCGTTAAGCCCCCAGTTGGATTGAAACCCACAAGTGTTATAGCCAAATTTTTAAACTTGAAGACCCCTCAAGTGGAAAAGTTGATCAAATCGAATACCGGGAGATTTCGTCTATCTTACTTGGTGGACAATTACTCCAAATTGCCAAAAAAAAACGGGAAACACTTCCGAGAGGGTTTTTACTCTGGCCTTCTTCGAATACGTTTTATTCCCCGCATCAAGGACGGGATTAAATCCTCTCGTTGCGGTAATTGCTAGGGAAGCTTGCCTAAAATGGGACTTCTCCAATATGCTCTTGGTGGAGACCATCATTTCACTGAACAAATACCAAAATCAACAAAAAAATATACTTCAAGCTTCAGCGGGGTTACTTTCTGTGTGGTTTATTTCCCATATTCGACCTTGGGAACGTTATATGCGCATTCGAGAGATCGACTCATCTACCAACCCTATTGAGAAGTATTTGAAACTCCAAGACAAAATGCCAAAGTACTCTTTTCATGAGTGGGCAAACTTCATTAGAGCATTAACTCCCGACCAGCTTCAATGGAGGATTCAATAGCCGAAGATAATGAAAGCTCAAATTACTACCTAAGACGGTAATTTTGTGCCTTTACTAGGATTGAGTGGCGGAACTGCTTATTGCCCACTAATAGTCATACGACAATTTGGAATGGTTCAACAAATTTCACCTATTTGACATCCTAAGGAGTTTACATTTAAGATACCGCAAGAACCTATACTGAAAAAGAAAAGTAAAGAGCTGCGAACAAGGGTCGATGGGATCGTGAATTCCTTAAAGAGATCAACCAAACAAATAGTACAATGGCCGGAAGATTTGGAAGGAGAAATGAAGCTCTTTTTGGCATCTAATGAGTATATAAGGTGGCTGAAGGCTAAGTGACCAATTGACGTCGAACCCTATGTACCTTTGAGTATTGTTACTCATTCTGATGAGCCGTACATCCCGGAATATATTATGCCAAGCACGCCAGGTGTAGAGCCATATGTTCCTGAGGAGGTTGTAATCGATGTGGAAGAATGGGAGACACGAGTCAAGGATTATGAAGAAGCTAAAGCTACCTTAGCTAGCAAGAAGCCTAGACTTGTTTAAGCTAGTGTTCCCCTATTTTGATGAATAGCATTGTAATAAAAATTTTCAAAATTGAAACAATTACTTAATGAATAATTGCTTAATGAAGTTTCAAAATATTTTTTTTGTAAAGAATCACCATGGATTACAATTCTTTGAATTGTATGATTCCTTGAGAAAGATATTGATGAAGAATTTTATACAAAGCTAAGGCTTGCATGAAATTTCTTATCAATGACAATTTCATAAAACCATACAATTAAAAGAATGTAGGGTTTCATGATCATTTTACTATGCTGATATCGGGTCTTTTTGACAAAACAGGTTGTTTAGCAACAGAAGGTAAAATGCCTCGAACTCGCCTACAAGTTACAATGGCGGAAGAAGAAACCCGTGCTTGACTAGTTGAAGTCGAGAATCGAATGACCCAAATGGTTACAATGATAGCAGAAATGAAGGTTTTTATTCTCGCATCTCGAGGATCTTATCCTACTACTCCAAATGCGGGAGCTTCAAATGCAACTGAAACACTGATTGAAGACCTAGTCAGAAATAAAGAATCGGTTCAAGAAAATCATCCAAAGACTACACCTGAGGTGGTAAATTTGGAAGAGGATGATCAAATTAAGAAGACATCCAAAACGAAAGATGAAGAAGAAGCCAAGAGATTGGCCAAAATTGAACAATGCTTAGCAAATCAAGGCTATGAGCTTCAAAGGTTCGACAAGTTCTCACCGTATGCAAATGTGGTTGTTCCAGAAAACTATAAAGAACCAGAGTTCGTGAGCAAGTATGATGGCACTGGTTGTCCCAAAAGCCATTTGAAGTATTATCTCCGTAAGATGGCAAGATATTCAGACAACACGCCACTTCTTATCAGTACATTTCAAGATAGTTTGAGAGGGGCAGCCCTTGCATGGTATACAGCCCTCGACATAGAAGACTTCACTGAATAGGATCATTTGGCAAGAGAATTTCTTTGCCAGTACAAGTTTAATGTTGAAGTACTCCCAACTAGAGAGGATCTCATCAGAATCGAGAAACGGAGGAATGAGGGCTTCAGAGCCTATGCTCAGAGATGGAAAGCTATTGCTTCACAAGTAAAGCCCGCCATAAGTGAAGACGAGCTCATTGAGCTCTTTCTAAAATCATTGCCAACTGAGTATTATGACAAGCTTCATGTATCAGGCTGTCAAACATTCACCATGTTGGTAAAAGTGGGTGAAAGAATTGAATGGGGATTGAAAGAAAAGAAGGCTCAAGAAACAGCAGCACGAAGGCCTTACCCCGGGAAAAAAGACAAATAACCCATCCGAGAAGTGGCTATGGTGTCAAGCCCAAGTACTCATCAAGCATCATTTTCGAAACAATAAAATGTCGCTTGGAAAAACCCAAGGCAATTCGAGCCAAATAAAAGGCCCGTGAGGCAATATACACCGTTGCCCCGACCCCTGTCAAAGCTATTACCAATGTTTCTAGAAAGGCATTTGGTGGCTAAGGAAGTCCCAAGAGACAATCCTGCGAGATTTTCTTAGGTACGATGAATCAAAAACTTGCACCTATCACATGAGAGAAAGGGGACATGATGTAGATAATTGTCCCACTCTAAAGTACAAAGTTCAACAGCTCATTGATAAGAAGATATTGAATTTCCAAGAGCCCAAGCCAAATGTACATCAGAATCCTCTTCCTGAGCACAATATAGTAAACATGATCAAGAATGAAGAAATCGTGATCAAGTCTGACGATGAAGAAGAATATGAAGTCAAGATTAAATTTTCTCCATTAGAAGATGCCCGCTTTCGTCAAGAAGTACTCTTAAAAGGCGAGATTGTAGACAACTTGGGAGAAGACTCCGGAAAGTATAACTTCCAAGTGAAATATACCCCACTGCCATGGGCATTCAAAAATGAAGTAATTGTGCCTGATGGCTGGGGTAGTATGGACGACTGTCGCGCCGCGCTTTTTTTTGAGGCTTCGGGATTTGCACGCTAAGGAGGTATTTCCGTGTAAGGGTCTCTCCCAGACTATACCTCACGTGACAGTGGAAGGTGATTTCTTATTTAGTCTAGGTTTGTGATTTTGGAGTCGCCACTAGTCATTATTAGTAGGTAGACTAGAAACCTAATTGAGGTACGGGAGAAATATCACAATTCTACGAACTAGACATTCTGAGTACGGGGACTTGGTTACGTTATTGATCCCAAGTCGAGATCCCTAGCGCCCTTTCGGTACCTAAGAACGATATGATGTCTAACGTGTCACGCGAATTTCCGAAGCTTACCCACTAATCCTATCTATTCTAATCGCAGAAAAGACCAAACAAGTATTAAATGCACAATCGAAGTCAATCAAATCAATCAATCCTAAGTGGTCTCTAAAAATGAAAATCAATCAAAACATCCAAACCCTAATGAAGCTCTAAAAGCTTATTCATTTCATGATATATATTTTTTAGGGTTTTAGGATTTTTTAAGGGTTATAACCCCTGAATTTGGAATTTTCTAAAAATGCCACTTGGGCATTTTCGAAAATTCAAATTTCACTTTTTATGGTTGGCCACGGTGTTTTTGGACTATTTTGTGAATTTTCAAAATTTTTGATTTTATGCCAAATTGTGCAATTGGACTGACCATTATGAAATTCAAGGTCCCAGATTCATTTATTGTGAAGACACTATGACTTAAAAATGTCTAGAAAAAATTTAATTGCATTTTTTGTTCAATTCGAGTTTAATTTTGCCC
This sequence comes from Syzygium oleosum, assembly GCF_021117445.2. Classification (NCBI taxonomy): domain Eukaryota; kingdom Viridiplantae; phylum Streptophyta; class Magnoliopsida; order Myrtales; family Myrtaceae; genus Syzygium; species Syzygium oleosum. The sequence goes on along the minus strand of NW_026607510.1, from coordinate 933,999 downwards.
AATTTTGGGAAAAATATATACCCGATTGAGATTTTTCAAAATTGATGATGTATTTATGAAATTAGATTTAAAATAAGACTAATGCTATTTTTCTTGATTTTCTTACTTATTTTGACTAAAAAAATTAAGGAAAAATACAGAAAAATGTTAAAAAATTATTTTTTGGTTTAGAAATAGGTTTCTAGGCTTGGCCAAGATTCCTAGCCCTAATTTTGAAATTTTTGAAAATATAAAAAAAATGAACTAAAAATTAGGTGTCAACAAATGTCCCTCTTTAAGATTGAGCTCATTAGAGGTTGATCTCAAAGACAAGGTGACACCTGAATTTTTAGTCGACTCACTGAACAAAATAAGATGGAAATTTCACAACAATTGATTAGGGATCTTGCTTTTTGAAATTCGTGATCTAATCCAAAGGTTCTTATAATTCAAAAAGTTCTTAATGATTGAGGGAGAGAAACTTACCTATTTGTGAGCGTCTCTTTATTGCTTATCCGAGGGCATGAATTGATGGTGGTGATGATTATGATGGTTATTCTGATTTCGTGGTTTAAGGACGAACTCATGAACCATGAACGCCTAAGGCTCTTCGCATGAGGATTTTGGAGACTTGCCAAGTGGTTCCTCACCCGTAGGATTTTGGAAATTGTCTAAGGGCTCCTCGGCTATAGGACTTTGGATTTGCCTAGTGGTTTCTCATCAATAAGACTTGAATTTTCCTAGGGGCTCCTCACCTATAGGACTTCGAATTTTGCCTAATGGCTCCTTACCGGTAGGACTTGAATTTTGCCTAAAGGCTCCTCGCCTATAGGACTTTGAATTTTGGAGACTTGCCAAGTGGTTCCTCACTAGTAGGATTTTGGAAATTGCCTAGGGGCTCCTCGCCTGTAGGACTTTGGATTTGCCTAGTGGTTCCTCACCGGTAGGACTTGAATTTGCCTAGGGGCTCATCGCCTGTAGGACTTGAATTTGCCTAGGGGCTCCTCGCCTGTAGGACTTCGAATTTGCCTAGGGGCTCCTCGCCTGTAGGACTTCGAATTTGCCTAGGGGCTTATCGCCTGTAGGACTTTAATTTAGCTAGGGGCTCCTCGCCTGTAGGATTTTAGGAAAACTTCCAATAATGAATGCCTTAACCATGAGTTACGTGATTTTTTGAAGTTTCACTAACCTTTGCATGATTTTTAGTTGACCAAAAACTATTTTGGAAAGTAGTTTTGAAATTAATCAAAACTGTTTGAAACGTGGTTTTTTCTTAGTTTACTACAAACTGTTTGAAAATTTGATTTTAAGTTGACCAAAAACTTTTGAAACCTGATTTTGAAATATGCATTCTTTGTATTAAATGCATTTCAAACAATCAAATTTCCTTTTCGAGAAATTATTTGGACAAAATGCTTGCATTCTTTCAAGAAATGCTTGAAATGATCATTTAGAAGACCTTCATTAGAAAGGATTTGTTTCGATCTATGAACTTGATCTTTTCTTCATTCGATTGAAAGGGGACTGATATGATATTCCTTAATTTTATCTCTCTTAATCAATCCTTAGGTGTTCGGAGATGTTCGCAATGTATACAATCCAATTGATCCGATAAGGTCTTTCAAAAGATTATAATGTTAGCTTGGTCAATGGCTATTCAAAGGATAGGTATTCTGAGGCCAAGAAAAGGATTTCGTCACAACTGACTTCGGGTTTACAAGTTAAGAACCTCGAGGACAATACAAGATATTATTGCATACACTTCTTTAAGTGATGACTTCTTGTCATAAAGTCATGTTTTTACTCTCAACATCCCAATCTGAAGAGTCTTTGGAGAGATGTTGTATTGTTGATATTGGGTAGGCTCAAAAAGGCTCATTTGTTTGAATTCAGGGTTTTCATGAAATTGATGATCTTCTTAGAATCACCACTTTTCCTTTTCTTCTTTTTTTTTTTCACTAGAGATCTTTTCTTATATGAACATCAGAGTCCTCTAATCATTCATCACAATCTCTTTTCTTTTGCTCATTCTCACTTGCTGTGATCTGTGATCTATGATCCCTCATGATCTTGACTTTGCTTTGTCATGACTTTTTTGTCGTTTTGAGCTTTCTTTTGCACTCTCTTTTCTTTCTCATTTTTCTCAGGCATTTGGCCTTACTTTTACTAGGCACACTGCTTTTTCATGCCCCAGACTCTTTTGTCTTTGATCATTTTGAATTCTAAGGACTCTATGTTCTACCTTTTTGTTTCCTATCTATTAAAGTGGATCATATGCTCATGCTCCAGTGCAAAGAGATGATCACCAATTTAGGGTTCTGAAATGAATATTCAGGCTCAATTGGGCTTTGCCAAAGATAACGTGTTTGGGTATAAGAAATGAAGTGTTCTTCTTCCTATTGGGATGTCTTGAGCTTCCATATGACTTCATATGAAGTTATCACAGAAAGATCGATGCAAGAGTATGCAATAAAATCTTTCTTGATCCTATTCTCCATAGCTATCAATCCACAAACCTCCTGATTTGCCCCAATGTGGGGTGGTTCTTAACAGGGTTGTTTTGGGAAAACTTTTCTACTATTTTGGCTCAAATTTGGTTTGCAAGGGATAAGTATGTGTTTGGGATAGTGAAATGATTGCCTTTCATTATTTCAATCCATGTAATCATTCCGAATATCCCCTATTTTTCTTTGGATGAGTTTTTCTCACTCACTTCTCTATTTTGACTTTGAGTGTATAAGGGACGCGTTTGGATATGGCTTACCTTTTATCATTTAAAGGTCTTTCCATTCGATTTGATCCAAACTTTCTCTTTGAAATTTTTCAAAGCCTTTTGTCAAATTATCCCTTTTATGGAATTTTGATGCTTAGTGCATTTTCAAAGAAAGCGTGTTTCAAAATTTTTGATTGAACCATTTCTGAGGTATTTTCCTTTTCAAAACAATTTGTTTTGTTTTTGCTCAGCCTTAGTGTCATTCCGCTTGGGGAAGAAAAAGTTTGATTTTTCTCTTAGAAAGGCAACCTCTTTAGCACATGCCCTCACGATTTAGGGATACCTGTCTGATCAATTTACCAAGATCCCTTTTGTTTGCATGTTTTTGCTTTGGTGATACAGGGGATTCTTCTGTTGTTGCTCCCTTTTCTTTGTCTCTCTGGGGATGATAAAAAGGAAAGCACATTAGAGGATATCAAAGGAAAATAAAATTGGAAGTGATACTTCCCTCTACTATTTGATAACTCCATTGGGAATTCTGAAATCATTAACTGGTTCGGATTCTTTTTGCTTTCTTCTGCAAAATAGATAAACATGTTCATGAAATGCATGGCATGCATGATATGCATGATATGCGTATGTTCTAAAGTGAGCCGAATCTTTTCTTGAATGTCCGTCTTCATTTTATGGGTAGAAAATCTTGACAGTATCTGCATTTATAGGATAGGCTAGTTCTGTTCCTGCCATATCTACAATAATCAATGCTCCTCCAGGAAGAACCTTCTTGATAATATATGGACCCTCATAGTTCGGAGTGAATTTGCCACAAGGATCTGAATTGTTGAATATGACTTTCTTCACTACTAAATCCTCTGTTTTGAAATTCCTCGGTTTCACCTTTCGATTAAAGGATTTAGCCACTCATCTTTGATAGGCTTGTCCATGGCATATAGCTCTTAATCTCTTTTCATCGATTATATTGAGTTGTTCATATCTTTGTTGGATCCACTCAGCTTCTGAAAGCTTTAATTGAGATAGTATCCTTAATGAAGGAATTTCTACTTTAACAGGTAGCACTGCTTCCATTCCGTAAACCAAGAAAAATGGGGTTGCTCTAGTTGATGTTCAAATTGAAGTTTAGTATGCCATTAGAGCATACGACAACATTTCGTGCCAATCACGATAATTTTCGGCTGTCTTGGCCAGTATCTTCTTGATATTCTTATTTGCCGCTTTAACTGCTCCATTCATTTGTGGACGATATGGAGATGAGTTCAGATGTCGGACATGGAAATGTTCGAGTAAATCATCTACGATCCTGTTGTTTAGATTTGAGCCATTATCCGTAATTATTACTTCTGAAACTCCATACCTAGCAATGATGTCCCGCCTAATGAATCTTGCAACATTCTTGGCAGTATCATTTGTGTAGGAGTTTGCTTCAATCCATTTAGTGAAATAGTCAATAGCAACTAGGATGAATCGATATCCATTTGAGGCCTTGGGGTTGATTGGACCAATCATATCAATGCCCCACATTGAAAATGGCCATGGCTTGGACATTTGATATAGCTCATTTAGCGGTGCATTGATTTTATCTCCATAAACCTGACATTGATGGTAATATCTCACATGTTGGATGCAATCTGATTCTATTGTCATCCAATAATATCCCAATCTCATAATCTTTCGAGCTAGAAAATGTCCATTCATGTGTGGTCCATATTCCCCCTTATGAATTTCTTTCATGATCTGTTCAGCTTCTGTAGCATCCGCACATCTTAACATGGCTGAATCAAATGATTTCTTGTAGAGGGTTTGACCACTGAGGAAGAATTTATTGGCTATCTTTCTTATAAACTTCCTGTCACCTAGTTGGCTTTCTTCAGGAAATTCTCCTGATTAAAGATATCTTTTAATGTCATGATACCATGGTTCGTTGTCGAACTCTGTTTGGACCATCATGCAATGAGCTGGTTTTTCGAGAATATTGATTTTCAATAATTTTATATTCATACCATCTTCAGCTTGTAGTAAGGATGACAAAGTTGCAAGAGCATCTGCAAAATGATTCTGAGCTCTTAGGAGATAATCGAATGCTACCTCTTTGAAACTTTCTATCATTTCTTCTAAGTATCTATGATAAGGAATTAGCTTGGCATATCGAGTTTGCCATTCACCAGTTATTTGTAATATGATGAGCATAGAATCTCTATATACTTGCAACCTTTTTACCTTCATTGAAAGGGCTAATTGTAAGCCGAAAATGCATGCTTCGTATTCAGCGACGTTATTGGTGCATGGAAATACCAATTTCGCAAATACCGGATAGTGTTGGCCTTCTGGGGAGATCAGTACTGCCCCAGTTCCTGATCCAGATAAGTTGGTTGCACCATCAAAATACCTGGTCCATTTATCGTCGACCAGTGTCAATATATGATCATCAAGTTGTTCTTCAGAACTGGCAATATTCTATGAATTTTCTGCCAACATGTCTGCTATTGCTCGTCCTTTGACTGACTTTTAGGATGAACTTCTGATGTCGAACTCAGATAACAAGACTTGCCACTTTGTCAATTTCCCGACCAAGGAGGATTTCTCAAGAAGGTACTTGATCGGATCATTCTCAGTCACTAGCAAAATTTGATGATGAAGGGTGTATTGTCTTAATCTGTGTAATACCCAAATCAATGCAATGCATGTCTTCTCAACTACTAGGTAATTCACTTATGATGTTATGAATTTCTTGCTCAAGTAATAAATGGCTTGTTCTCTACCATCATTTGATCTTCTTTATACAAGCACCGCTCCTAACGACTCATAGTGAATTGTCAAATATAAGATCAGTGGAACTCCAGGAATTGGTGGTACCAACACTGGTGGGCATACTAGATATTCTTTGATCTTGTCAAAGGCTTGTTGACATTCTGCATCCCACTTCACTTTGGCATTTTTCTTCAATAGTTTGAAGAATGGTTTAGCAATCTCAGAAAGCTGATATATGAAACGGGCAAAGTAGTTTAATCGCCCTAATAAGCTTCTCACTTCTTTTACCGTAGAAGGAGTCTTTAAGTCGTATATTGCCTTGATCTTGAAATGATCTATTTCGATTCCCCTCTTACTGACCATAAATCCTAGCAATTTGCCAGATTTTACTCCAAATACACACTTGTTGGGGTTCAGCCGCAACTTGTACTTCCTAAGTCTTTCGAACAATTTGCGAAGCACCTCAATATGATTTTCTCCTTGTTTGGATTTTGTAATCATGTCATCCACATATACCTCGATTTCTTTGTGCATCATGTCATGGAACAAAGTTATCATTGCCCTTTGATATATGGCACCAGCATTTTTCAAATCGAAAGGCATCACCTTGTAACAAAACGTGCCCCATGGTGTTATGAAGGATCTTTTCGCCTTATCCTCTTTCTTCATGAGGATTTGATTATATTTTGAGAAACCATTCATGAATGAAAATGTTTCGAACCCAGGAGTGCTATCCACTAATACATCGATATATGAAAGCGGGAAATCATCCTTAGGGCTTACTTTATTTAGATCACGATAATCAACGCACACCCGCACCCAACTATCTTTCCTCATTACGGGTACTATGTTGGCAACCTATTCTGGATATGGTACTACTTCAATGAAACCGACTTTGAGTAATTTCATCACTTCTTCTTCTATTTTCTTCGCCAATTCTGGCTTTGTTCGCCTCAGTTTTTGCTTCTTTGGTGGAATACTTGGATCAATTGGCAAAGCATGTTCAACTATGCTTGGATCAAGGCCTGGCATGTCAGCATAAGACCATGCGAATATATCTTGATATTCTTTGAGCAAATCTGTGATCCTTTCTGCCTCTGCTGAGGAAAGACTTTCTCCAATCTTAACCTCTTTGGGATTCTCTTTATCGCCTAGATTAACAGTGATCGTTTTCTCTAACATGAGTGGCTTTGATTCTTCATGACGGATCCATTCTCTTCTGATCCATTCCTCATCTTCATTATCTCGGCGAGTCTTTTTCTTCTTTTTCTCTTCCTGATCTTCATCATCTCGAAATTCAATTAGCTGATCGGGACCTCATCCATGCCACCCCATCTGTCCGGTATAATATCTTCATTTTTGAAAGCCCATGGTGGTGGTGTATATTTCACTTGGAAGTTATATTTTCTGGAGTTTTCTCCCAAATTGTCTACAATCTCGCTTTTTAAGAGTGCTTCTTGACGAAAGCGAGCATCTCCTAATAGAGAAGCTTTAATCTTGACTTCATATTCATCTTCATCGTCAGACTTGATCATTGTTTCTTCATCTTTGATCATGTTTACTGTATTGTGCTCAGGAAGAGGATTCTGCTATACATTTGACTCGGGCTCTTGGAAGTTCAATATCTTCTTGTCAATGAGCTGTTGAACCTTGTACTTTAGAGTGGGATAATTATCTACATCATGTCCCCTTTCTCCCATGTGATAGGTGCAAGTTTTTCACTCATCGTACCAAGAAAATCTCGTAAGATTGTCTCTTGGTACTTCTTTGGCCACCAAATGCCTTTCCAGAAGCATTGGTAATAGCTTTGACAGGGGTCGGGGTAACGGGGTATATTGCCTCACGGGCCTTTTATTTGGCTCAAATTGCCTTGAATTTTTCCAAGCGACATTTGATTGCTTCGGAAATGATGCTTGATGAGTACTTAGGCTTGACACCATAGCCACTTCTCGGATGGGTTCTTTGTCTTTTTTTCCGGGGTAAGGCCTTCGTGCTGCTGTTTCTTAAGCCTTCTTTTCCTTCAAACCCCATTCAATTCTCTCACCCACCTTTAACAACATGGTGAATGTCTGACAGCCTGATACATGAAGTTTGTCATAATACTCAATTGGTAATGACTTTAGAAAGAACTCAATGAGCTCGTTTTCACTTATGGTGGGCTTTACTTGTGAAGCAACAGCTTTCCATCTCTGAGCATAGGCTCTGAACCCTTCATTCTTCTGTTTCTCGGTTCTGACGAGATCCTCTCTAGTTGGGAGTACTTCAACATTAAACTTGTACTGGCGAAGAAATTCTCCCACCAAATGATCCCATTCAGTGAAGTCTTCTATGTCGAGAGCTGTATACCATGCAAGGGCCGCCCCTCTCAAACTATCTTGAAATGTTCTAATAAGAAGTGGCGTGTTGTCTGAATATCTGGCCATCTTATGGAGATAATACTTCAAATGGCTTTTGGGACAACCAGTGCCATCATACTTGCTCACGAACTCTGGTTCCTTATAGTTTTCTGGAACAATCACCTTTACATACGGTGAGAACTTGTCGAACCTTTGAAGCTCATAGCCTTGACTTGCTAAGCATTCTTCAATTTTGGCCAATCTCTTGGTCTTTTCTTCATCCTTTGTTTTGGATGTCTTCTTGATCTGATCATCATCTTCCAAATTCACTACCTCAGGTGTAGTCTTTGGAGGATTTTCTTGAATCGGTTCTTTGTTTCTGACTGGGTCTTCAATTGGTGTTTCGGTAGCGTTTGAAGTTCCTACATTTGGAGTAGTAGGATAAAATCCTCGAGATGCGAGAATAAAATCCTTCATTTCCACCATCATTGCAACCATTTGGGTCATTTGATTCTCGACTTCAACTAGTCGAGCACGGGTTTCTTCTTCCGCCATTCTAACTTGTAGACGAGTCCGAGGTCTTTTATCTTCCGTTGTTAAACAACCTGCTTCGCCAAAAAAAAAAATACCCGATATCAGCATAGTAAAATGATCATGAAACCCTACATTCTTTTAATCGTATGGTTTTATGAGATTTCAAGGATAAGAAATTTTATACAAGCCTTAGCTTTGTATAAAATTCTTCATCAATGTCTTTCTCAAAGAATCATACAATTCAAATAATCGTAATCCATGGTGATTCTTCAATATTTCGAACCTTCATAAAGCAATTGTTTCAATTTTGAAAAAAATTTGATTACAATGCTATTCATCAAAATAGGAAAACACTAACTTAAACAAGTCTAGGCTTCTTGCTAGCTAAAGTAGCTTAGCTTCTTCATACTCCTTGACTCGTGTCTCCCATTCTTCCACATCGATCACCATTTCCTCAGGGACATACGACTCTACACCTGGCGTGCTTGGCACAATGTACTCTGGGATATACAGCTCATCAGAATGAGTTGTAACACTCAACGGTACATAAGGTTCGACGTCAATTGGTCGCTTAGCCTTCAACCACCTTATATACTCATTAGATGCCAAAAAGAGCTTCATTTCTCCTTCCAAATCTTTCGGCCATTGTACTATTTGTTTGGTTGATCTCTTCAAAGAATTCACGATCCTATCGACCCTTGTTCGTAACTCTTTATTTTTCCTTTCAAGTAGAGGTTCTTGTGGTATCTCAAATGTGAACTCCTCAGGATGCCAAATAGGTGGAATTTGTTGAACCATGCCAAATTGACTTATGACTCTTAGTGGGCAATAAGCAGTTCTGCCACCCAATCCTAGCAAAGGCACAAAATTACCGTCTTGGATAGTAATTTGAGCTTCCGCTATCTTTGGCCATCGAATTCTCCATTGAAGCTGGTCGGGAGTTAATGCTTTAATGAAGTTTGCCCACTCATGAAAAGAGTACTTTGGCATTTTATTTTGGAGTTTCAAATACTTCTCAATAGGGTTGGTAGATGAGTCGATCTCTTAAATGCGCATATAACATTCCCAAGGCCGAATATGGGAGATAAACCATGCAGAAAGTAACCTAGCTGAAGCTTGCAGTACACCTTTTTATTGATTTTGGTATTTGTTCAGTGAAATGATGGTCTCTGCCAAGAGCATATTGGAGAAGTTCCATTTTAGGCAAGCTTGCCTATCAATTACCGCAACGAAAGGATTTAATCCCGTCCTTGATGTGGGAAATAAAACAAATCCAAAGAAAGCCAGAATAAAAACCCTCGCGAAAGTATTTCTTGTTTCTTTCGGCAATTTGGAGTAATTGTCCACCAAGTATGATAGAGGAATTCTCCCGGTATTCGATTTGATCAACTTTTCCACTTGAGGGGTCTTCAAGTTTAAAAATTCAGCTATAACACTTGTGGGTTTCAATCCGACTGGGGGCTCAACGGTTCTTGACTCGAAATCAATCCCAATGGTTGCCTTATATTCTTATAGTGTAGGTACCATCTCGTGCTCGCCCAATTGAAACGTGGCCGTGGTAACTTCCCAGAAATGGGATAATGCTTGGATTAGACTCACTTAGCACTCCAGGTTGATGAGCTTGAACAAATACCCGAGCATTTCCCTTACGTATGCTTTGTTGTCCTTTGTCATGTTTACCCACCATGCCAAAAGCTCCTTCCTTGGAATAGGAATGACTTGTATGTCTAGTTTCCCCATTTCGATCTAAAGCATGTAAAAGAAAGTGATTATTATTCACCATGGATTACCAATTGATTTTAATGTCCCTGTTTCACTTATATGTTCTTTTAAGGTAGGACAGAGGTTAAATACACTTACATGCCTCGAAAGTAATGCAAGTGTCATTTTGAATCTGTTTAAACCTTAAAAGAGCATATAGTTGAGATCATGGACAAATTCAATGTGTGATGTGAATGTCCATTTTGTCATACTCCATTTAGACCATAAAGTCTTAATCTATGATTTGCAATTTCGAACACATTGAAATGAACGAATAAGCATTTGAATTACATGAGAAATCCACCATGGACCTATACATTTCATCTACAAAAGAAAGAATGGTCAAATGGAGTATGACGCCCTAATCATGCATTCTAAAACAAAAGGGCATTTAGACCAAGCATTGAATGTCATTTAGGCATTTTTTAAGAATGTGCCAACTAACATACATAATTGTAAAAGAATGGAATGGAACGATACTTACTTACCATAATATTTTTGTTTGGTTTTAGGTATACCAACCATAAAGACAAGCAAATGCAACCAGTGAAGTTTTGACCCTAAAAGGGTAGGATATATTAAAGGCTCAAGGTCATCACTTTAATGGACAAGGGATTCCATTCCAATAGGTAATCGGCCTAAAGTTATGGAATATTATTCCACCTCGGTGATCGGCGTTGTATTTAAACGATCCCATGAGCAATCGGCCCATAGTTTCGCTTAAACACATGCCTCCTAAGGGTAATCCTAAATGTAGCCAAGATTGGGCCACGGGTAGTGTGTGCTAATGGTGTAGTGCTCAAGCAATTTAAAAACTTGCATAGCAATTAATGACCAAACAACACTTCTAAAATTCATTCAAAACATATTCAATCCCAACACCATCCTGCAAAACAAGGGTTAACAAAGACAACACCCCCTTATAACACCCGCCTGCAAAACCATTTAACACTATCATTAGCGAGACTTACCTGGGATCCTTGCAAGCACAAAACACAAGCATATCGTTCTATCTAGGCCTAAGTCCACTTAGAAAAAGTTCATAATCCCCAGCGGAGTCGCCAAGCCTGTCGCGCCGCGCTTTTTTTTTTGGGCTTTCGGGATTTGCGCGCTAAGGAGGTATTTCCGTGTAAGGGTCTCTCCCAGACCATACCTCACGTGACAGTGGAAGGTAACTTCCTATTTAGTCTAGGTTTGTGATTTTAGAGTCGCCACTAGTCATTATTGGTAGGTAGACTAGAAACCTAATCGAGGTACGGGAGAAATACCACGATTCTACGAACTAGAGATTCTGAGTACGGGGACTTGGTTACGAGGAATACCCTAAGGATGATTTCCCGCTTCCACATATTGATGTACTAGTGGATAGCATTGCTGGGTTCGAAACATTTTCATTCATTGATGGTTTCTCAAGATATAATCAAATCCTCATGAAGAAAGAGGATAAGGTGAAAACATCCTTCATAACACCATGGGACACATTTTGTTACAAGGTGATGCCTTTCGATTTGAAAAATGCCGGTGCGACATATCAAAGGGCAATGGTAACTTTGTTCCATGACATGATGCACAAAGAAATCGAGGTATATGTAGATGACATGATTACAAAATCTAAACAAGGAAAAGATCATGTTGAGGTGCTTCGCAAATTATTCGAAAGACTTAGAAAGTACAAGTTGCGACTGAACCCCAATAAGTGTGTATTTGGGGCAAAATCTAACAAATTGCTAGGATTTGTGGTCAGTAACAGGGAAATCGAAATAGATCCTTCCAAGATCAAGGCAATATACGACTTCAAGACTACTTCTACGGTAAAAGAAGTGAGAAGCTTGTGGGGCGATTAAACTACATTGCCCGTTTCATATATCAGCTTTCTGAGACTGCTAAACCGTTCTTCAAACTACTGAAGAAAAATGCCAAAGTGAAGTGGGATGCAGAATGTCAACAAGCCTTTGACAAGATCAAAGAATATCTGGTATGCCCACCAATGTTGGTACCACCAATTCTTGGAATTCCACTGATCTTATATTTGACAATTCACTATGAGTCGTTAGGAGCGGTGCTTGTACAAAGAAGACCAAATGATGGTAAAGAACAAGCCATTTATTACTTTGAGCAAGAAATTCACAACATCATAAATGCATTACCCAGGAGTTGAGAAGACATGCGTTGCATTGATTTGGGTATTACACAGATTAAGACAGTATATCCTTCATCACCAAATTTTGCTAGTGACCGAGAATGATCCGATCAAGTACCTTCTTGCGAAATCCTCCTTGGTCGGGAAATTAGCAAAGTGGCAAGTCTTGTTATCTGAGTTTGACATCAGAAGTTCATCCCAAAAGTTAGTTAAAGGATGAGCGATAGCAGACATGTTGGCAGAAAATTCGCAAAATATCGCCAGTTCTGAAGAACGACTTAATGACCACATATTGACATTGGTCGACGACAAATGGACCATGTATTTTGACGGTGCAACCAATTTATCTCGATCAGGGGGGGAGTACTGATCTCCTCAGAAGGCCAACACTACCCCGTATTTGCGAAATTGATATTTCCACGCACCAATAACGTCACTGAATATGAAGCATGCATTCTCGGCTTACAATTAGCCCTTTCAATGAGAGTAAAAAGGTTGCAAGTATATGGAGATTCTATGCTTATCATATTGTAAACAACTGGTGGTGGCAAACTCGAGATGCCAAGCTAATCCCTTATCACAGATATTTAGAAGAGATGATAGAAATTTTCAAAGAGGTAACATTCGATTATCTTCCAAGAACTCATAATCATTTTGCAGATCCTCTTGCAACTTTATCATCCTTACTACAAGCTGAAGATGGTATGGATATAAAACCATTGAGAATTAATATTCTTGAACAACCAGCTCATTGCATGATGGTCCAAGCAGAGTTCGACAACGAACCATGGTATCATGACATCAAAAGATATCTTCAATTAGGAGAATTTCTTGAATAAAGCCAACCAGGTGACAGGAAATTTATAAGGAAGATAGCCAACAAATTCTTCCTCAGTGGTTAAACCCTCTATAAGAAATCATTTGATTCAACCCTGTTAAGATGTGTGGATGCTACAGAAGCTGAATAGATCATGAAAGAAATTCACGAAGGTGAATGTGGACCGCACATGAATGGACATCTTCTAGCCCGAAAGATTATGAGATTGGGATATTATTGGATGATAATATAATCAGATTACATCCAACATGTGAGATGTTGCCATCAATGTCAGGTTTATGGAGATAAAATCAATGCACCGTCAAATGAGCGACATCAAATGTCCGAGCCATGGCCATTTTCAATGTGGGGCATTGATATGATTGGTCCAATCAACCGCAAGGCCTTAAATGGACACCGGTTTATCCTAATTGCTATTGACTATTTCACTAAATGGATTAAAGCAAACTCCTACACAAATGTTACTGCCAAGAATATTGCAAAATTCATTAGGTGGGTCATCATTGCTAGGTATGGAGTTCCAAAAGCAATAATTACGGACAATAGCTCAAATCTAAACAACAGGAACGTAGATGATTTACTCGAACACTTCCATGTTCGACATCTGAATTCATCTCCATATCGTCCATAAATGAATGGAGCAGTTGAAGCGGCAAATAAGAATATCAAGAAGATACTGGCCAAGACAGCCGAAAATTATCGTGATTGGCACGAAAGGTTGCCGTATGCTCTGATGGCATACCGAACTTCAATTCGAACATCAACTAGAGCAACCCCATTTTCCTTGATTTACAGAATGGAAGCACTGCTACCCGTTGAAGTGAAAATTCCTTCATTAAGGATACTATCCCAGTTAAAGCTTTCAGAAGCTAAGTGGATTCAACAAAGATATGAACAACTCAACATGATCGATGGAAAAAGACTAAGAGCTATATGTCATGGACAAGCCTATCAAAGACGAGTGGCTAAATCCTTTAATCGAAAGGTGCAACTGAGAAATTTCAAAACGGATGATTTAGTAGTGAAAAAAGTCATCTTCAATAATTCAGATCCTCGTGGCAAATTCTCTCCGAATTATGAGGGTCCATACATTGTCAAGAAGGTTCTTCCTGGAGGAGCATTGATTCTTATAGATATGGCGGGAACAGAATTGGCCTATCCTGTAAATGCAGATGTTGTCAAGATTTTCTACCCATGAAATGAAGATGGACGTTGAAGAAAAGATTCGGGTCACTTTAGAACATGTGCATATCATGCATATCATGCATGCCATGCATTTCATGAACATGTTTATCTGTTTTGCAGAAGAAAGTAAAAAGAATCCGAACCAATTAATGATTTCAGAATTCCCAATGGAGTTATCAAATAGTAAAGGGAAGTATCACTTCCAATTCTATTTTCCATTGATATCCTCTAATGTGCTTTCCTTTTTATCATCCCCAGAAAGACAAAGAAAAGGGAGCAACAATATAAGAATCCCCAGTGTAACCAAAGAAAAAACATGCAAACAAGAGGGATCTTGGTAAGTTGATCAGACAGGTATCGCCTAATCGTGAGAGCATGTGTAAAAGAAGTTGCATTTTTAAGAGAAAAACGAACTTCTTTTTCCCCAAGCGGAATGACACTAAATTGAACAAAACAAAACAGATTGTTTTGAAAAAGGAAAATACCTCATAAATATTTTGAAACACGCTTTCTTTGAGAATGCACTAAGCATCAAAATTCCCTAAAAGGGATAATTTGATAAAAGGCTTTGAAAAATTTCAAAGAGAAAGTTTGGATCAAAACAAATGGAAAGACCTTCAAATGATGAAAGATAAGCCATATCCATACACGTCCCTTACACACTCAAAGTTAAAATGGAAAAGTGAGTGAAAAAAACTCATCCGAAGGAAATAGGGGATATTCGCAATGATTACATGAATTGAAATGATGAAAGGCAGTCATTTCACTATCCCAAACACATGCTTATCCCTTGCAAACCAAATTTGAGCCAAAACAGTAGAGAAGTTTTCTCGAAACAACCCTGTTAAGAACCACCCTACATTGGGGCAAATCAGGAGGTTTGTGGATTGATAGCTATGGAGAATAGGACCAAGAAAGAATTTATAGCATACTTTTACATCAATCTTTTTGTGATAACTTTATATGAAGTCATATGGAAGCTCAAGACATCCCAAGAGGAAGAAGAGCATTTCATTTCTTATACCCAAACACATTACCTTTGGCAAAGTCCAATTGAGCCTGAATATTCATTTCAGAACCCTAAATTGGTGATTATCTCTTCACACCGGAGCATGAACATATGATCTACTTTAATAAATAAGGAACAAAAGGGCAGAACACAGAGTTCTTATAATTCAAAAAGATCAAAGACAAAAGAGTCTGGGGCATGAAAAAGCAGTGTGCCTGGTAAAAGCAAGGCCAAATGCCCGAGAAAAATGAGAAAGAAAAGAAAGTGCAAAAATGACAAAAAAAAAGTCATGATAAAGCAAAGTCAAGATCATGAGAGATCATAAATCACAATAAATGAGAATGAATAAAAGGAAAGAGATTGTGATGAATGTTTAGAGGACTTTGATGTTCATAGAAGAAAAGATCTCTAGCGAAAAAAAAAGAAGAAAAAGTGGTGATGCTAATAAGATCATCAATTTCATGAAAACCCTGAATTCAAACAAATGAGCCTTTTGAGCCTACCCAATACCAACAATATAACCTCTCCCCAAAGACTCTTCAGATTGGGATGTTGAGAGTAGAAATATGACTTTATGATAAGAAGTCATCACTCAAAGAAGTGTATGCAATACTATCTTGTCTTATCCTTAAGGTTCTTAACTTGTAAACCCGAAGTCAGTTGTGACGAAATCCTTTTTTTGGCCTCAAAACGCCTATCCTTTGAATAGCCATTGACCAAGCCAACATTACAGTCCTCCAAAAGACCTTATCGGATCAATTGGATTGTATACATTGCGAACATCTCCAAACACCTAAGGATTGGTTAAAAGAGAAAAATTGAGGGATATCAGACAAGTCCCCTTTCAATCGAATGAAGAAAAGACCAAGTTCATAGATCGAAACAAATCCTTTCTAATGAAGATCTTCCAAACGATCATTTCAAGCATTTCTTGAAAGATTGCAAAGCATTTTGTTCAAATAATTTCTTGAAAAGGAAATTTGATTGCCTGAAATGCATTTAATACAAAGAATGCATATTTCAAAACCAGGTTTCAAAAGGTTTTGGTCAACATAAAATCAAGTTTTCAAACAGTTTGTGGCAAGCTAAGAAAAAATCACATTTCAAACAGTTTTGATTAATTTCAAAACTATTTTTCAAAATAGTTTTTGGTCAACTAAAGAAAACCATACAAAGGTTAGTGAAACCTCAAAATCACGTAAATCATGGTCAAGGCATTCATTATTGGAAGTCTTCCCAAAGTCCTACAGGCGAGAAGCCTCTAGGCAAATTCAAGTCCTACTGGTGAGGAACCACTAGGAAAATCCAAAGTCCTATAGGCGAAGAGCCCCAAGGCAAATTCAAAGTCCTACAGGCGAGGAGCTCCTAGGAAAATTCAAAGTCCTACAGGCGAGGAGCCCCTAGGAAATTCCAAAATCATACTGGTGAGGAATCACTTGGCAAGTCTCCAAAATTCAAGTCCTACTGATGAGGAACCACTAGGGAAATCCAAAGCACTATAGGCGAGGAGCCTCTAGGCAATTTCCAAAATCTTGCTAGTGAGGAATCACTTGGCAAGTCTCCAAAATTCGAAGTCCTACAAGCGAGGAACCCCTAGGCAAATTCAAGTCCTACTGATGATGAACCACTAGGCAAATCCAAAGTCCTACAGGCGAGGAGCCCCTAGGCAATTTTCAAAATCCTACGGGTGAGGAATAACTTGGCAAGTCTCTAAAATCCTCAGGCGAAGAGCCTCAGGCGTTCATGGTTCGTAAGTTCATCTTTAAACCACGAAATCAGAATAACCATCATATTCATCACCACCATCAATTCATGCCCTTGGATAAGCAACAAAGAAGCTCTCACAAACAAGTAATTTTCTCTCCCTTAATCATTAAGAACCTTTCAAAATACGTTCCGAAAAGAGAACCTTTGGATTGGATCACGGATTTCAAAAGCAAGATCCCTAATCAATTATTGTGAAATTTCCATCTTATCTTGTTCAGTGAGTCGACTAAAAATTCAGGTGTCACCTTATCTTTGAGATCAACCTCTAACGAGCTCAATCTCAAAGAGGGGCAGCTGTTGACACCTAATTTTTAGCTCATTTTTTCCATATTTTCAAAAATCTCAAAATTAGGACTAGGAATCTTGGCCAAGCTTAGAAACCTATTTCTAATCCAAAAAATATTTTTTTAGCATTTTCCTGCATTTCTCCTTAATTTATTTTAATAAAAATAAGTGAAAAAATCAAGAACAATAGCAAATGAAATCAGAAAATTCCATAAAAATAGTCATTAGTCTTATTTTAAATCCAATTTCATGAATACATCATCAATTTTGAAAAATCTCAATCGGGTATATGCTTTTCCCAAAATTGGGCAAAATTAAACCCGAATTGAACCAAAAATGTAATTAAATTTTTTCTAGTCATTTTTAAGTCATAGTGTCTTCACAAAAAATGAATCTGGGACCTTGAATTTCATAATGGTCGGTCCAATTGCACAAGTTGGCATAAAAATAAAAAATCCCCAAAATTCAATTGAAAATTAAGAATTTTGAACCCAAATTGGGAATCATGCCCAATATGAAATTGTCGAACCATGAGGTCATCATTTCTAGGGTTAATTAGATGTAGGTAATTCAATTTTGGCATCAATTTTGCCTAATCCGGTCATTAGAACATCAAATTGAATAAAAACCTATTAACCCGAATACAAAAATGTGAAAAATCTTGGACAAAAATTGGGGAAAATTATATATTTGGGTTCGGAATGTGATGGGGAATTCAATTTTGGGGTTTAATTCTGAAAATTGGGTCAAAATTGAGCTTAATTGACGAATTTAGACCAACCCAGGTCTGTTGGGTCGGCCGGGTCAACTCGACCCGACCCGGGTTACTCATCTTCCTTACCTGACTCATCCAATGCACAATAAACCCAGGAAAACCAACTCGTGCCCAGAACTTCACTGACTTTCCCCAATCAAATTAGCACGTTTTAATCGATTTGACCAGCTGGAAAAAATCCAGCTGGCACTAGGGAATCACTTTAACCGATTCAAGGTCGGTTCCAACAAACTTTGGGCGGGATTTTTTATCAACAAAAAATGAAAAAAAACTGGAACATTAGGAGGAAGGTGCTCGGTGAAATGCTAGAGAGAGAGAGAGGAAAGAGAAGGAGGTGAAACCAAAGAGTAAAAGTGAGAGAGAGAGAGGGTCTGAGGTTCCCACCCGAGTGTCCGGCGCCGCCCTCGATGGCGGAGAATCGGCGAATCGGAGTTCGGCCGAAACCTTCCTGTTACTGTTCGAGTTGAATCGGCTGGTCCCGAAGGCCTGAAAATGAGCCTTTTCCGATCAATCCCGAGCACTTCCGGCAAGGCCAAGACCACCAGGTGGAAGTACAAGTGTCAGGGAACGACCCTATAGACCTGAATCACTTCGACAATTTCTTTTGATCATCAAACGAATCAGGTAAATATTGTTCATAGTCATGATTTTCCAGAAATTCCATATTTGAGTTTCATGATCATGTGATCTCGTTGATGATTTTTTTTTTTTTGCATTTTTTATGTTTGAAACATGTTCCTGATCCCATTTTGTGCTGTTTGATTGCATTTGGATCATTAAAAATGCACAAAACGAGTCGGCCAACCATTAAAACCTCCTCGCCGGAATTTGGGTACTCTCGCTGGAGCACTCCCCATGGCATTAAGCTACTCAAGTTAGCTTTCTTGACCATGTTTGATGTTTTTGCACTTGATTGAAATCGAGTTAGACGGCTAGGGCGAGCATGGTGATAGTTTAAGTTATGAAAATGCAAAGTTTAGTTATAAATGGATTAGGCTTTTTCGGACTGAAATTTCGCTGGCCAACGAACGTCCGCTGGTGTTCTAATTAGTCTAGATTGAAAATAGAACACATAGACTTCATAATGGTGTAATCGGAATGGTGAAACAGTCGCCAGAAGGCCGTCGGCGGTGATTACAAACCGGCGGTCTCGAGAACGTTTAACACCGAATCATGCCTACCAAGTGTGTGTCATTCTGAAATCTAACTCACTTGGGATTTATGAAATGAATAGTTTATGGACGTGCTTGTAGTTAAATCTCACCCGGAATTGATCACTTCGAGAATACTAACCGTTAGGGAAAGGCTAATTAGGGATTAGGGATTTAAATTCGTGCGACCAAACAACTCGATCGTGAACCGACTTTCGACCACGATAATTGTCAAGGTGACATTTTTGAGCCAATGTAGGCCGATCCAAGGATAGCTAGGGATCAGTTCGCCATTATCATACGAGTGGATAGCGGGTGATTCCGCTAGACCGCGAAATGAATTGACGAATGATCCCGAACCTATACCAAACGATCATGCCTGTCGGAACTAGCGATCGATCCTCGCGATTAAGTGACAACCGAGATCGTCACGACCCAAGTAAATTAGTACGTGGCATGATTCAGTATCGGCCACGGGTCAAATGTGTGAATTTCCCCAAAAGCCACCCGTTAATTTGAGATACACGCAAGTTACGTTATTTAGAACTTAGTCATTAATTAGAGACCAAGTTGGGCATTGAAAATTTAGAAAGTCATGACAGATCATTTGGACGATGTTGTCATTTGCCCGGGTAGCCTCGGATTTGCCCGAATCCTTCAGAAAAATTTAATTTTGGCGAGAAATGGAAAATAACCATTTTACCCCTGGAAGTTTGTTAAGGCCAATGTAATTGGGGAAGGGCATTTTGGTCATTTCGCCCTAGCCTTAGAAATAGAGATTTTTGGACAACTTTGCCCTTATACTTTTTGTGAAATTCCCAAATTGCCCTTCGATATTTTGGAAAAGATTCGATCCGGACCGTCGATCTCAAGATAAGATCGAATCTAGGCCGTTAATTTGGATTGTGAGAGAGGGGCATGATGGTCTTTTGGGCACCAATAATTGAGTTTGGACTATTTAAGTCCAAACTCTCTCTCTCTCTCTCTCTCTCTCTCTCTCTCTCTCTCTCTCTCTCTCTCTCTCTCTCTGTCCTCTCCCTCCCACTCTCGGCTCACTCTCTCTCCCCCTCCTCCCGACCGAACCAGCCACCCCCTTCCCTCACCGTGACCATCACCGTCCGCCAAGACCGGTTGCTGCCGCCGTCCATCCGTCCAGCTAGATGAAACAAAACCAAACCTATGATGAACATTATCCTCGTTCGTAAGGCTCGAGGCTTTGAGATTCTATATTGCTCCTCTTTGCGAAAATGATTTTAAGAGCAAGAAAGTTTGATGACATGAGGACTAGCTCTGTCTTTATGTTCTTTCAAAACAAATTTCAAAATGAATTTCCAAAAGGTTTTTCATAAGACCACGTGTGTTACTTACATCGTATGCAATTACTAATCATGTTTGTTACATGTCAGGCATGAGCATTCCAATATCCATAATAGGGTCATATGTGACCCAAATCTTTTCGAGAAGATCACTTGCGATATTGAAGTGGATAATGAAGATGAGGAATGAGTCAGAAGGGAATGGATCCGTCATGAAGAATCAAAGCCACTCACGTTAGAGAAAACAATCACTGTTAATTTGGGAGATAAAGAGAATCCCAAGAAAGTTAAGATTGGGGAAAGTCTTCTCTTAGTAGAAGTAGAAAGAATCACAGATTTGCTTAAGGAATATCAAGATATATTCGCATGGTCCTATGCTGACATGCCAGGCCTTGATCCAAGTATAGTTAAGCATGCTTTGCCAATTGATCCAAGTATTCCACCAAAGAAGCAAAAATTGAGGCGAACAAAGCCGGAATTGGCAAAGAAAATAGAAGAAGAAGTGATGAAATTACTCAAAGTCGGTTTCATCGAGGTAGTGCTGTTGACACCTAATTTTTAGCTCATTTTTTTTTCATATTTTCAAGAAATTTCAAAAATTTCAAAATTAGGACTAGGAATCTTGATCAAGCCTAGAAACCTATTTCTAAACCAAAATTTTTTTTTTAGCATTTTTCTGCATTTTTTCCTTAATTTTTTTTAGTCAAAATAGGCTAGAAAATCAAGAAAAATAGCAAATGGAATCAAAAAATTCCATAAAAATAGTCATTAGTCTTATTTTAAATCCAATTTCATGAGTACATTGTCAATTTTGAAAAATATCAATCAGTTATATATTTTTCCCAAAATTGGGCAAAATTAAACCCGAATTGAACCAAAAATGCAATTAAATTTTTTCTAGTCAATTTTAAGTCATAGTATCTTCACAACAAATGATTCTGGAACCTTGAATTGCATAATGGTCGGTCCAATTGCACAATTTGTCATAAAAATCAAAAGTCCCCAAAACTTGATTGAAAATTAAGAATTTTGAACCCAAATTGGGAATCGTGCTCAATATGAAATTGTTGAAATGTGAGACCATCATTTCTAGGGTTAATCAGATGTGGGTAATTCAATTTTGGCATCAATTTTGCCTAATCAGGTCATTAGGACATCAAATTGAACAAAACCCTATTAACCTGAATATAAAAATGAGAAAATCTTGGACACAATTATACTAAAAATTGGGGAAAATTATACATTTGGGTTCAAAATATAATGGGAAATTCAATTTTGGGGTTAAATTTAGAAAATTGGGTCAAAATCGGGTCGAATTTGAGAATTTAGGCCAATCCGAGTCTGTCGGGTAGAATGGGTCAGCCCGACCCGACCCGGATTACTCACCTTCTTCGCTCGACTCAGTCGTAGCACACTAAACCCAGAAAAACCGAATCAAACTCGCGACTTCACCGATCATTTCCAGCTATTTTGGCACGTGGAAGTTGACTGGGCTAGCTGGAAAATCTCCGGCTGGCACCAGTTAACCACCTCAACCGATCGGAAGTCGGTAGAACGGACTTTGGGCGATAAAAAATCGAGAACAAAAATGAAGAAAAACTGAAGGAGAGGAAGAGAAGGTGTTCGAAGAAATTCCAGAGAGAGAGGAGAGAGAACGGAGCCAAACCGAAGAGAGAGGGTTGTAGGTCCTCCCACGAGTGTCCGGCGCCGCCTTAGACGGTGAAGCGCCGGCGAATCGTGAGTTGATCGTGACTTCCCCTCTCCATTCCAGTCGGGAAAGTCTGACCGTGAAGACCTGAAACCGAACGTTTTCCAGCCAATCAAGACCTGTTCCGGCGAATCCAATAGCACTAAGAGGAAGATCAAGTGTCAGGGAACGATCCTTGGAGTGCGGATCACTTCAACAATTTTGTTTAATCATCGAACGAAGCAGGTAAAATCGGCTCAGGGTCAATTTTTTGTAAAATTTTCCAGAATAGGTTTTAGGTTTGCTCGTGCATATTTCCTCTTGATTTTGTTACATTAATGCCTAAAACTTGTTCTAATCACTTTTTGTATGCTTGTTTGCACTTTGAATGGTTAAAAATGCACAAACCGAGTCGGCCGTGCATTAAACCCCCTCGTCGGAAAACCCAAAGCCTCGCCGGAGCATTGCCATGGCCGTAGGGCCATTCAAGTTAGTTTCCCTGACCTTGTTTGATGTTTTGATAGTCGTCAGAACCAATTTAGACGGCTAGGGCGGCTAGCGTTAGGATTAGTGTTCTGGAAAATTTTGTTTAGGTTAGTGTTATGTTAGGATTTTCTAATCGGTTTTTGGCAAGCCGGCGAACGTCCGGCGGTGAATTGATTGGACTAGATTGATACTCGATCACATGGACTTCATTGTGATGCAATCGGAATGGTCAAAAGGTAGCCGGAAGGTCGTCGGCGACGGGCCCGAACCGGTGACCTCGAGAACGTTAAATGCGGAACAGTGCCCACCAACTATTTGTAAAAATGCCTCAATGAAAATACTCCAAAATGGCGCTGTTTTTTGGCTCTGGTCTCCCCGGAGAAGACGACCAACAACCGGCACCAGAGACGCCCGGTTCGGCCAAGCCGAACCGGGTCGAACCGGGCCGGTCCGGTTCGTTTCCCCCAGCAGGAAAATTCAAAAATAAAAAATAAAAAATAAATAAATAAATCAGAAAAATTCTAAAAAAATAAATCACAAAAATCATAAAAAAAATTAGAAATTTTTTTAGAAAATCAGAAAATTATAAAAATTCATAAAAATTCAAAAAAAATTTCAGAAAATTCAGAAAAATCCAAAAAAAATTCAGAAAAATCAATAAAAAATTGGAAAATTCATAAAAAATTTTAGGAAAACCATAAAAAAAATCAATTCTCGGTTTAAAATTTTTTTCCAAAAAAAAAATCAAAAATAAAAAATTTTGAAAATTCACAGAATGGTCCAAAATCATCATGGCCAGCCATAAAAAGTCAAATTTGAATTTTCGGAAGTGCTCAAGTGGCATTTTTGAAAAAATCCAAATTTAGGGGTTATAACCCCTAAAAAATCGTAAAATCCTAAAAAATGTGAATCATGAAATGAACAAGCTATTAGAGCTTCATTAGGGTTTGGGGTGTTTTGATTGATTTTCATTTTAGAGACTACTTAGGATTGATTGACTTGATTAATTTTGATTGTGCATTTAATACTTGTTTGGTCTTTCCTGCGATTAGAACGGATAGGATTAGTAGGTAAGCCTCGGAAATTCGCATGACACGTTAGACATCATATCATTCTTAGGTTCCGAAAGGGCGTTAGGGGTCTCAATTTGGGATCAATAATGTAACCAAGTCCTCGTACTCAGAATCTCTGGTTCGTAGGATCGAGGTATTTCTCCCGTACCTCGATTAGGTTTCTAGTCTACCTACCAATAATTACTAGTGGCGACTTCAAAATTACAAATTTAGAAATCACCTTCTACTGTCACGTGAGGTATGGTCTGGGAGAGACCCTTATACGGAAATACCTCCTTAGCGCGTAAATCCCGAAAAAACCCCCAAAAGCGCGGCGCGACAAGTGTTATATCCAGAATGGGTTGCCAACATAGTGCCCGTAATGAAGAAAAATGGTCGAGTACGGGTGTGCATTGATTATCGCGACCTAAATAAAGCAAGCCCTAAGGATGATTTCCCACTTCCACATATTGATGTATTAGTGGATAGCATTGCTAGGTTCGAAACATTTTCGTTCATGGTTAGTTTCTCAGGATATAATCAAATCCTCATGAAGAAAGAGGATAAGGCGAAAACGTCCTCAATAACACCATGGGGCACATTTTGTTACAAGGTGATGCCTTTCGATTTGAAAAATGCTCGTGCCACATATCAAAGGGCAATGGTAACTTTGTTTCATGACATGATGCACAAAGAAATTGAGGTATATGTGGATGACATGATTGCAAAATCCAAACAAGGAGAAGATCATGCTGAGGTGCTTCGCAAATTGTTCGAAAGACTTAGAAAATATAAGTTGCGATTGAACCCCAACAAGTGTGTATTTGGGGCAAAATTTGGCAAACTGCTAGGATTTGTGGTCAGTAACAGGGGCATCGAAATAGATCCTTTCAAGATCAAGGCAATATATGACTTAAAGACTCCTTCTACGGTAAAAGAAGTGAGAAGCCTGTTGGGGCGATGAAATTACATTGCCCATTTCATATATCAGTTTTCTGAGACTGCTAAACCATTCTTTAAACTATTGAAGAAAAATGCCAAAGTAAAGTAGGATGCGGATTGTCAACAAGCTTTTGACAAGATCAAAGAATATTTGGTATGCCCACCAGTGTTGGTACCACTAATTCCTGGAGTTCCACTGATCTTATATTTGACGATTCACTATGAGTCATTATGAGCGGTGCTTGTACAAAGAAGACCAAATGATGATAAAGAACAAGCCATTTATTACTTGAGCAAGAAGTTCACAACATCAGAAGTGAATTACCCAGCAGTTGAGAAGACATGCGTTGCATTAATTTAGGTATTACACAGATTAAGACAATACACCCTTCATCACCAAATTTTGCTAGTGACCGAGAATGATCCGACCAAGTACCTTCTTCAGAAATCCTCCTAGGTCGGGAAATTAGCAAAGTGGCAAGTTTTTTTATCATAATTCGATATCAGAAGTTCATCCCAAAAGTCAGTCAAAGGATGAGCAATAGCAGACATGTTGGCAAAAAATTCGCAGAATATTGCCAAACTTGAAGAACAACTTGATGATCATATATTGATACTGGTCGACGATAAATGGACCATGTATTTTGATGGTACAACTAACTTATTTGGATCAGAAACTGGGGCAGTACTGATTTCCCCAAAAGGCCAACACTATCCGGTATCTGCGAAATTCGTATTTCCATGCACCAATAACGTCGCTGAATACGAAGCATGCATTCTCAGCTTACAATTAGCCCTTTTAATGAAAGTAAAAAGGTTGCAAGTATATGGAGATTTTATGCTCATCATATTGCAAACAACTGGTGAATGGCAAACTCGAGATGCCAAGCTAATTCCTTATCACAGATACTTAGAAGAGATGATAGAAAGTTTTGAAGACGTTAACATTCGATTATCTCCTAAGAGCTCAAAATCATTTTGCAGATGCTCTTGCAACTTTGTCATCCTTACTACAGGCTGAAGATGGTATGAATATAAAACCATTGAGAATCAATATCCTCGAACAACCAGCTCATTGCATGATGGTCCAAGCAGAGTTCGACAACGAACCATGGTATCATGACATTAAAAGATATCTTCAATCAGGAGAATTTCCTAAAGAAAGCCAACCGGGTGACAAGAAGTTTATAAGGAAGATAGCCAACAAATTCTTCCTCAGTGGTCAAACCTTCTACAAAAAATCATTTCATTCAACCCTGTTAAGATGTGTGGATGCTACAGAAGCTGAACAAATCATGAAAGAAATTCACGAAGGTGAATGTGAACCGCATATAAATAGATATCTTCTAGCCCGAAAGATTATGAGATTGGGATATTATTGGATGACAATGGAATCAGATTGCATCCAACACGTGATATGTTGCCTTCAATGTTAAGTTCATGAAGACAAAATTAATGCACCGCCAAATGAGCTATATTAAATGTCTGAGCCATGGCCATTTTCATTGTGGGGCATTGATATGATTGGTCCAATCAACCCCAAGGCCTCAAATGGGCACCGGTTCATCCTGGTTGATATTGACTATTTCACTAAATGAATTGAAGCAAACTCCTACACGAATGTTACTGCTAAGAATGTTGCAAAATTCATCAGACGGGACATCATTGCTAGGTATGGAGTTTCAGAAGTAATAACTATGGACAATGGCTCAAATCTAAACAACAAGATTGTAGATATTTTACTTGGAACACTTCCATGTCCGACATCTGAACTCATCTCCATATCGTCCACAAATGAATAGAGCAGTTGAAGCAGCAAATAAGAATATCAAGAAGATACTGGCCAAGACAGCCGAAAATTATCATGATTGGCACGAAGGTTATCGTATGCTCTGATGGCATACCGAACTTCAATTCGAACATCAACTAGAGCAACCTCATTTTCTTTGGTTTACGGAATGGAAGCAGTGCTACCCGTTGAAGTAGAAATTCCTTCATTAAGGATACTATCCCAGTTAAAGCTTTCAGAAGCTGAGTGGATTCAACAAAGATATGAATAACTCAACATGATCGATGAAAAGAGATTAAGAGCTATATGCCATGGATAAGCCTATCAAAGACGAGTGGCTAAATCCTTTAATCGAAAGGTGAAACTGAGGAATTTCAAAACAGAGGATTTAGTGGTGAAGAAAGTCATCTTCAACAATTCAGATCCTCGTGGCAAATTCACTCCGAATTATAAGGGTCCATACATTGTTAAGAAGGTTCTTCCTGGAGGAGCATTAATTCTTGTAGATATGGCAGGAATAAAACTAGCCTATCCTGTAAATGCAAATGCTGTCAAGATTTTTTACCCATAAAATGACGACGAATATTCAAGAAAAGATACGGGCCACTTTAGAACATGTGCATATCATGCCTATCATACATACCATGCATTTCATAAACATGTTTATCTGTTTTGCAGAAGAAAGTAAAAAGAATCCGAATCAGTTGATGATTTCAGAATTCCCAATGGAGTTATCGAATAGTAGATGGAAGTATCACTTCCAATTCTATTTTCCATTGATATCCTCTAATGTGCTTTCCTTTTTATCATCCCCAGGGAAACAAAGAAAAGGGAGCAACAAAAGAAGAATCCCTAGTAGAACTAAAGCAAAAACATGCAAACAAGAGGGATCTTAGTAAGTTGATCAAACAGGTATCCCCAAATCGTGAGAGCATGTATAAAAGAAGTTGCCTTTTTAAGAGAAAAACAAACTTCTTTTTCCTCAAGTGGAATGACACTAAATTGAGCAAAACAAAATAAATTGTTTTGAAAAGGAAAATATCTCAGAAATGTTTTGAAACACGCTTTCTTTGAAAATGCACTAAGCATTAAAATTCCCTAAAATGAATAATATGACAAAAGGCTTTAAAAAATTTCATAGAAAAAGTTTGGATCAAATCGAATGGAAAGACCTTCAAATGAAGAAAGGTAAGCCATATCCACACACGTCCCCTATACACTCAAAGTCAAAATGGAGAGGTGAGTGAGAAAAACTCATCCGAAGGAAATGGGGGATGTTTGCAATGATTACATGGATTGAAATGATGAAAGGCAGTCATTTCACTATCCCAAACACATGCTTACCCCTTGCAAATCAAATTGGAGCCGAAACAGTGGAGAAGTTTTTTCCAAAATAACCCTGTTAAGAACCACCCCATATTGGGCCAAATCAGGAGGTTTGTGGATTGACAGCTATGGAGAATAGGATCAAGAAAGATTTTATTGTGTATTCTTGCATCAATCTTTCCGTGATAACTTCAGATAAAATCATATGGAAGCTCAAGACATCCCAAGAGGAGGAAGAGCACTTCATTTCTTATACCCAAACACATGACCTTTGGCAAAGCCCAATTGAGCCTAAATATTCATTTCAGAACCCCAAATTGGTGATCATCTCTTCACACTGGAGCATGAGCATATGATCCACTTTAATAAATAAGAAACAAAATAGCAGAACACAGAGTTCTTAGAATTCAAAAGATCAAAGATAAAAGAGTCTGGGGCATGAAAAAGCAGTGTGCCTGGTAAAAGTAAGGCCAAATGCCCGAGAAAAACGAGAAAGAAAAGAGAGTTCAAAAGAAAGCTCAAAATGACAAAAAAAAGTCATGACAAAGCAAAGTTAAGATCATGAGAGATCATATATCACAACAAGTGAGAATGAGCAAAAGAAAAGAGATTGTAATGAATGTTTGGGGACTCCGATATTCATAAAAGAAAAACCCCTAGTAAGCAAAAAAGAAAAAGGTGGTGATGCCAAGAAGATCACCAATTTCATAAAAAATCTGAATTCAAACGGCAAAAGAACACTACAAGTGCCATAACTTATGTACGGCGCTCACTTTAGTGCCATAACTTTTTTTTTGAATCACTTTAGTGCTAAAATTTTTGAAAAACGATCACTTAAGTGCTAAAATTTTTGAAAAACGATCACTTAAGTGCCAACTCCGGTACCGTACACAATTTTTCGCCGGAAATCTGACGTGGCATTTTTTTTATTAATTTCTGAAGCTGACGTGGCTCGCCGGAGTCTCGCCGGAGATTGGCACTTAAGTGATCGTTTTTCAAAAATTTTAGCACTTAAATGTTCGTTTTTCAAAAATTTTAGCACTTAAGTGATCGTTTTTCAAAAATTTTAGCACTCAAGTGATCCAAAAAAAAGTTATGACACTTAAGTGATCGTTTTTCCTCCGACTTAGCACCAAAGTGATCCGAAAAAAAGTTATGGCATCAAAGTGAGCGCCGTACACAAGTTATGGCACTTATAGTGTCCTTTTGCCGAATTCAAACAAATGAGCCTTTTGAGCCTACCTAATATCAACAATACAACCTCTTCCCAAAGACTCTTCAGATTGGGATGTTTAGAGTAGAAACATGACTTTATAACAAGAAGTCATCACTCAAAGAAGTGTATGCAATAATATCTTGTCTTATCCTCGAGGTTCTTAACTTGTAAACCCGAAGTCAGTTGTGACGAAATCCTTTTTCTTGGCCTCAAAATGCCTATCCTTTGAATAGCCATTGACCAAGCCAACATTACAATCTTTTGAAAGACCTTATCAGATCAATTGGATTGTATACATTGCGAACATCTCCGAACACCTAAGGATTGGTTAAGAGAGATAAAGTTGAGGGATATCAGATAAGTTCTCCTTTTAATCAAATAAAGAAAAGACCAAGTTCATAAATTGAAATAAATCCTTTCTAATGAAGGTCTTCCAAACGATTATCTCAAGCATTTCTTGAAAGATTGCAAGCATTTTGTTCAAATAATTCCTTGAAAAGGAAATTTGATTGTTTGAAATGTATTAATGCAAAAAAATGCATATTTCAAAATCAGATTTCAAAAGTTTTTGGCAACTTAAAACCAAGTTTTCAAACAGTTTGTGGTAAGCTAAGAAAAAATCACGCTTCAAACAGTTTTGATTAATTTCAAAACTACTTTTCAAAATAGTTTTTGGTCAACTAAAAAAAACCATACAAAAGTTAGTGAAACCTCAAAATCATAAAACTCACGGTTAAGGCATTCATTGTTTGAAGTCTTCCCAAAGTCCTACTGGAGAGGAACCACTAGGCAAATTCAAAGTCCTATAGGCGAGGAGCCCCTAGGCAAATTCAAGTCTTACAGGCGAGGAGCCTCTAGGCAAATTCAAGTCCTATTAGTGAGAAACCATTAGGCAAATTCAAAGTCCTACAGGCGAGGAGCCCCTAGGCAAATTTAAGTCCTACGGGCGAGGAGCCCCTAGGCAAATTCAAAGTCCTACAGGCGAGGAGCCCCTAGGCAGATTCACGTCCTACAGGTGAGGAGCCCCTAGGCAAATTCAAAGTCCTACAGGCGATGAGCCCCTAGGCAAATTCAAAGTCCTACAGGCGAGGAGCCCCTAGGCAAATTCAAGTCCTACAGGCGATGAGCCCCTAGGCAAATTCAAAGGTCTACAGACGA
This sequence comes from Syzygium oleosum, assembly GCF_021117445.2. Lineage (NCBI taxonomy): Eukaryota > Viridiplantae > Streptophyta > Magnoliopsida > Myrtales > Myrtaceae > Syzygium > Syzygium oleosum. The sequence goes on along the minus strand of NW_026607510.1, from coordinate 903,788 downwards.
GGAGCCCCTAGGCAAATTCAAGTCCTATTGATAAGGAACCACTAGGCAAATCCAAAGTCCTACATGCGAGGAGCCCCTAGGCAAATTAAAGTCCTACAGGCAAGGAGCCCCTAGGCAAATTAAAATCCTACTGGTGAGGAACCACTTGGCAAATTTCCAAATCCTCAGGCGAGGAGCTTTAGATGTTCATGGTTCGTGGATTCGTCCTTAAACCACGAAATCTGAATAACCATCATAATCATCACCACCATCAATTCATGCCCTTGAATAAAGAGACAGCTCACAAATAGGTAAGTTTCTCTCCCTCAATCATTAAGAACCTTTGAAAATATGTTTTGAAAAGAGAACTGTTGGATTAGATCACGAATTTTAAAAGCAATATCCCTAATTAGTTGTTGTGAAATTTCCATCTTATCTTGTTCAGTGAGTTGACTAAAAATTCAGGTGTCACCTTGTCTTTGAGATCAACCTATAACGAGCTCAATCTCAAAGAGTGGCACTTGTTGACACTTGATTTTTAACTCATTTTTTTTATATTTTCAAAAATCTCAAAATTAGGACTAGGAATCTTGGCCAAACCTAGAAACCTATTTCTAAACCAAAAAGTAATTTTTTCTGCATTTTTTCTTAATTTCTTTTAATCAAAATAAGTGAGAAAATCAAGAAAAATAGTAAATGGAATCAGAAAATTCCATAAAAATAGTCATTAGTCTTATTTTAAATCCAATTTCATGAATACATCATCAATTTTAAAAAATCTGAATCGGGTATGTGTTTTTCCCAAAATTGGGCAAAATTAAACCCAAATTGAACCAAAAATGCAATTAAATTTTTTCTAGTCATTTTTAAGTCATAGTTTCTTCACAACAAATGATTCTGGGACCTTGAATTACATAATGGTCAGTCCAATTGCATAATTTGACATAAAAATCAAAAATCCCCAAAATTCAATTGAAAATTAAGAATTTTGAACCCAAATTGGGAATCGTGCCCAATATGAAATTGTCGAAATATGAGACCATCATTTCTAAGGCTAATCAGATGTGGGTAATTCAATTTTGGCATCAATTTTTCCTAATCAGGTCATTAGGACATCAAATTGAACAAAACCCTATTAACCCGAATACAAAAATGTGAAAATCTCGGACACAATTATAATAAAAATTAGGAAAAATCATATATTTTGGTTCGGAATATGATAGGGAATTCAATTTCGGGGTTTAATTTTGAAAATTGGGTCAAATTTGAGTTTAATTTGCAAATTTAGATCAACCCGGGTCTGCCGGGTCGACCCGTCCCAACCCGGGTTGTTCATCTTCTTCACCCGAGTCACATTAAGCCCATAAAATGCCCGTTCGAACCCGCACCTTTGCCAACTTATTTTGGTCAATCTAACACGTGTAAATTGGTTTTGCCAGCTGGAGAATCTCCAGCTGGCATCAAAGATTCAATCTAATCGATTATAAGTCGGTTCTAACGATCTTTGGGCGGGAATTTTTTATCAACAAAAAGCTAAAAAAAAAACTGGAGGAGAGAGGAGAACATGCTCGACGAAATGTCAGAGAGAGAGGAGAGAGAAATAGGCGAAATCAAAGAGAATGATCTGGAGAGGGAGGGTCGAGAGTCCCTTCACGAGTGTTCGGTGCCGCCGTGGACGGCGGAGCACCGGCGAATCATGGATTGGCCGTGATTTTCCCCTAGTTGTTTCAGTCAGATAAACTGATCGCGAAGCCCTGAAAACAAGCTCCGTCCGATGCACCGAGACCTACTCTGGTGAATCAGAAGCTACTAGGGTGAAGTTCAAGTGTCAAGGAACAACTATAGAGGCGTGGATCAGTTCGGAAATTCCTCTTGATCATTGGATGAAGAAGATAAAGTTGGCTCATAGTCATTTTTTTTCAAAATTTTCCAGAATTCGGTTTCAATTCCGATATGTATGTTTGTGTGATTTCGTTAGTGAATCCTGGCATTTTGATGTTTAGAACTAGTTTCTAATCATTTTTGGTATTGTTTGATTGCATTTTGGACATTAAAATGCATAAACAGAGTCGACCACTCCCATGAACCATCTCGCCGGAGCTCGGATGACATTGCCGGAGCATCACCGTGGCCATAGGCCTGTCAAGTTAGCTTCCTTCAACTTTGTTTGATACTTTGTTAGTATTTAGAATCGAGTTAGATGGCTAGGGCGTTTTATATTGCAACTTGAAGGTTCGGCTAGTAAGTTTAGAACAAATTGCAAATAAGGTTTTTCTGACTAGTTGTTCGCTAGCCGACGAAGGTTCGATGGTTATTCGGCTAGTCTAGTTTGGTAGAGGTTGACATGAGCTTAACACAGAACCAAAAATTAGCCATAAAGGTCACCGGAGGCTCATCGGCGATGAGCTCAAACCGGTGGTCTTGAAAACAAGTAGTCCAGAATTATGCCCACCAAGTGCTCGTGGAAATGCACCAAAGAAATTGAGCCAAAACGATGCCGTTTTGGGCACCGTATCCGCCGGAGAAGACAACCGGCGCCGGCATCAACGACGCCCGGTTCGGCTTGGCCGAACCGGGTCGAACCGGGCCGGTTCGGTTCATTTTCCCGGTGGAAAATTTAAAATTTTTAAAAATAATAATAAAAAAACTCATAAAAATTGAGAAAAAATAAAAAATTTCCCAAAAAAACAAAAAAATATAAAAAATCAGAAAAATATAAAAAAATTGGAAAATCAAAAAAGATTCAGAAAAACAGAAAATTCACAAAAAAAATTAGAAAATTCATAAAAATTCAGAAAATTTAGAAAATACAAATAAAAAATGTGTAAAAAATTTAGAAAATCAATAAAAATTGAAAAATTAGAAAATTCATAAATTTTTTTAGAAAATCATAAAAAATTAATTCTCAGTTAATAAAATTTCCGAAAAAGAAAAAAAAATCAAGATCAAAAAATTCAAAAATTTTAAAAATTCACAGAATGGTCCAAAAACACCATGACCAACCATAAAATGCGAGATTTGAATTTTTGGAAGTGCCCAAGTGGCATTTTTTGAAAAATCCCAAATTCAAGGATTATAACCCCTAAAAAACCCTAAAACCCTAAAAAATGTAAATCATGAAATGAATAAACTTCTAGAGCTTCATTAGAGTTTGGATGCTTTGATTGATTTTCGTTTTTAGAGATCACTTAGGATTGATTGATTTGATTGATTTCGATTGTGCGTTTAATACTTGTTTGGTCTTTCCTGCGATTAAAATAGATAGAATTAGTGAATAAGCCTCGGAAATTCGCATGACACGTTAAACATTGTATCGTTCTTAAGTACCGAAAGGGCGTTAGGGATCTCGATTCGGGATCAATAACGTAACCAAGTCCCCATACTTAGAATTTCTAGTTCGTAGAATCGTGTTATTTCTCCCGTACCTCGATTAGGTTTCTAGTCTACCTACCAATAATGACTAGTGGCGACTCTAAAATCACAAACCTAGACTAAATAAGAAATCACCTTCCACTGTCACGTGAGGTATGGTCTGGGAGAGACCCATACACGGAAATACCTCCTTAGCGCGCAAATCCCGAAAGCCCCAAAAAGCGCAGCGCGACAATGCCAAACTGATTCCTTATCACAGATACTTAAAAGAGATGATAGAAAAATTCAAAGAAGTAACATTCAATTATCTCCCAAGAGCTCAGAATTATTTTGCAAATGCTCTTGCAACTTTGTCATCCTTACTATAAGATGAAGATGGTATGGATATAAAACCATTGAGAATTAATATTCTTGAACAACCAGCTCATTGCATGATGGTCCAGGCAAAGTTTGACAACGAACCATGGTTTCATGACATCAAAAGGTATCTTCAATCGGGAGAATTTCCCAAAGGAAGCCAACCAGGTGACAGAAAATTTATAAGGAAGATAGCCAACAAATTCTTCCTCAATGATCAAACCCTGTACAAGAAATCATTTGATTCAACCCTACTAAGATGTATGGATGCTGCAGAAGCTGAACAAATCATGAAAGAGATTCATGAGGGTGAATGTGGACCGTACATGAATGGATATCTTCTAGCCCGAAAGATGATGAGGTTGGGATATTATTAGATGATAATAGAAACAGATTGCATCCAACATGTGAGATGTTGTCATCAATGTCAAGTTTATGGAGACAGAATTAATGCACCGCCAAATGAGCTACATCAAATGTCCAAGCCATGGCCATTTTCAATATGGGGCATTGATATGATTGGTCCAATCAAACCCAAGACCTCAAATGGGCATCGGTTTATCCTGGTTGCTATTGACTATTTCACCAAATGGATTGAAGCAAACTCCTACACGAATGTTACTGCCAAAAATGTTGCAAGATTCGTTAGGCGGGACATCATTGCTAGGCATGGGGTTCCAAAAGCAATAATTGCGGACAACGACTCAAATCTAAATAACAAGATTGTGGATGATTTACTCGAACACTTCCACATCCGACATCTGAACTCATCCCCATATCGTCCACAAATGAATGGAGCAGTTGAAGCGGCAAATAAGAATATCAAGAAGATATTGGCCAAGACAGCTGAAAATTATCATGATTGGCATGAAAGGTTGCCGTATGCTCTGATGGCATACCGAACTTCAATTCGAACATCAACTGGAGCAACCCCGTTTTTCTTAGTTTATGGAATGGAAGCAATACTACCTGTTGAAGCTGAAATTCCTTCATTAAGGATACTATCCCAATTGAAGCTTTCAGAAGCTGAATGGATTCAACAAATATATGAACAACTCAACATGATCGATGAAAAGAGATTAAGAGTTATATGCCATGAGCAAGCCTATCAGAGAAGAGTGGCCAAATCCTTTAACCGAAAAGTGAAACCAAGGCACTTCAAAACAGAGGATTTAGTAGTGAAGAAAGTCATCCTCAATAATTCAGATCCTCGTGGCAAATTCACTCTGAATTATGAAGGTCCATACATTGCCAAGAAAGTCCTTCCTAGAGGAGCATTGATTCTTGTAGATATGGCTAGAACAGAATTGGCCTATCATGTAAATGCAGATGCTGCCCATGAAATAAAGACGAACATTCAAGACGAGATTTGGGTCACTTTAGAACATGGGATATCATGCATATCATGCATACCACGCATTTCACGAAGATGTTTATCTATTTTGCAGAAAAAAAAAACAAAAGGACTCCGAACCAGTCGATGGATTCAGAATCCCCAATGAAGTTTTAAAAATAATAGAGGGAAGTATCACTTCCAATTCAATTTTTCCGTTGATATTCCCTAATGTGCTTTTCTTCTTTTTATCATCCTCAGGGAGATAAAGAAAATGAAGCAACAAAAGAAGAATCCCCAGTGGAACCAAAGCAAAAACATGCAAACAAAAGGGATCTTGGTAAGTTAATCAGACAAGTATCCCTAAATCGTGAGTACATGTGTTAAAGAAGTTGCTTTTCTAAGAGAAAATCGAACTTCTTCTTCCCCAAGCGGAATGACACTAAGACTGAGCAAAACAAAACAAATTGTTTTGAAAAGAAAATACCTTAGAAATGTTTCAAATCAAAAGTTTTGAAACACGCTTTCTTTAAGAATGCATTAAGTATCAAAATTTCCTAAAAGGGGATAATTTGACAAAAGGCTTTGAAAAATTTCAAAGAAAAAGTTTGGATCAAATCGAATGGAAAGACCTTCAAATGATGAAAGGTAAGTCGTATCCAAACACATCCCCTATACATTCAAAGTCAAAGTGAAGGAGTAAGTGAAAAAAAAAACTCATCCAAAGGAAATATGGGATGTTCGCAATGATTACATGAATTGAAATGATGAAAGGTAGTCATTTCAATATCCTAAACACATGCTTATCCCTTGCAAATCAAATTTGACCCGAAACAGTGGAGAAGTTTTTCCAAAATAACCCTGTTAAGAACCACCCCACATTGGGGCAAACCAGGAGGTTTGTGATTGACAGCTATGGAGAATAGGATCAAGAAAAATTCCGTTGCATACTCTTGCATCGATCTTTCTATGATAACTTTAGATGAAATTATATGGAAGCTCAAGACATCCCAAGAGGAAGAAGAGCACTTCATTTCTTATACCTAAACACATTACCTTCGGCAAAACCCAATTGAGCCTGAATATTCATTTCAGAATCCCAAATTGGTGATCATCTCTTCACATTGGAGCATGAGCATATGATGCACTTTGAATAAATAAGAAACAAAAAGCATGACACAGAGTCCTTAGAACTCAAACAGGTCAAAAGCTAAAAGATTAGAGGATGCAAAAGAATCAGGGGCATGAAAAAGCAGTGTGACTGGTAAAAGCAAGGCCAAATGCCCAAGAAAAATGAAAAGGAAAAGAAAATTCAAAAGAAAGCTCAAAATAAAAAGGTCATGACAAAGCAAAGCCAAAGATCATGAGAGATCATAGATCACAACAAGTGAGAATGAGTAAAAGAAAAGAGATCCTAATAAATGTTTATGGGACTCTGATGTTAATAAAAAGAAAGATCCCTAGTGAACAAAAGAGGAAAGGGGTGGTGATGCCAAGAAGATCACCAATTTCATAAAAACCCTGAATTCAAACAAATGAGCCTTTTTTTTTAGCCTACCCAATACCAACAATACAACCTCTCCCAAAAGACTCTTCAGATTTGAATGTTGAGAGTAGAAACATGACTTTATAACAAGAAGTCATCGCTCAAAGAAGTGTATACAATAATATCTTGTCTCATCCTCGAGGTTCTTAACTTGTAGACCCGAAGTTAGATATGATGAAATCCTTTTTCTTGGCCTCAAAATGCCTATCCTTTGAATAGTCATTGACCAAATCAACATTACAGTCCTCCAAAAAGACCTTATAGGATCAATTGGATTATATACATTGATAACATCTCCGAATACCTGAGGATTGGTTATGAGAGATAAAATTGAGAGATATCAGACAATTCCCATTTCAATCAGATAAAGAAAAGACCAAGTTCATAGATTGAGACAAATCCTTTCTAATGAAGGTCTTCCGAATGATCATTTCAAGCATTTCTTGAAAAATTGCAAGCATTTTGTTCAAATAATTCCTTGAAAAGGAAGTTTGATTGTCTGAAATGCATTAATGCAAAGAATGCATGTTTCCATACCATGTTTTAAAAGCTTTTGGTCAACTTAAAACCAAGTTTTCAAACAGTTTGTGGTAAGCTAAAAAAAAACCACACTTTAAACAGTTTTGATTAATTTCAAAACCACTTTTCAAAATAGTTTTTGGTCAACTAAAAACCATACAAAGGTTAGTGAAACCTTAAAATCACATAACTCATGATCAAGGCACTCATTGTTTGAAGCCTTCCCAAAGTCCTACTGGCAAGAAGCCACTAGGCAATTCCCTAAGTCCTACTGACGAGGAGTCACTAAACAATTCCCAAAGTCCTACTGGTGAGGAACCACTAGGCAAATTCCCAAAGTCCTACTGACGAGGAGTCACTAGGCAAATTTTCAAAGTCCTACTGATGAGGAGCCACTAGGCAAATTTCCAAAGTCCTACTAGTGAGGAACCACTAGGCAAATTCCCAAAGTCCTACTGACAAGGAGTCATTAGGCAAATTTCCAAAGTCCTACCGACGATAAGTCACTAGGCAATTTCCAAAGTCCTACTGATAAGGAGTCACTAGGCAATTTCCAAAGTCTTACTGGTGAGGAGCCACTAGGCAATTCCCAAAGTCCTACTGGTGAGGAACCACTAGGCAAATTTCCAAAGTCTTGCTGGCAAGGAGCCACTAGGCAATTCCCAAGGTCCTACTGGTGAGGAACTACTAGGCAAATTTCCAAAGTCCTACTGGTAAGGAGCTACTAGGCAATTTCCAAAGTCCTATTGACGATGAGTCACTAGATAATCTCCAAAATCCTACTGGCGAGGAGCCACTAGGCAAATGTCTAAAGTCCTACTGGTGAGGAACCACTAGGCAAATTCCTAAAGTCCTACTGACGATGAGTCACTAGGCAATTTCCAAAGTCCTACTGGCGATAAGCCACTAGGCAAATTTCCAAAGTCCTACTGATGAGGAACCACTAGGCAAATTTCCAAATCCTCAGGCGATGAGTCTCAGGTGTTCATGGTTCGTGGGTTCGTCCTTAAACCACGAAATCGGAATAATTATCATAATCATCACCACAATCAATTCATACTCTTGGATAAGCAATAAAGAGACGCTCGAAAACAGGTAAGTTTCTCTCCCTCAATTATTAAGAACCTCTCAAAATGTATACTAAAAAGAAAACCTTTGGATTAGATCACGAATTTCAAAAGCAGGATCCCTAATCAATTGTTGTGAAATTTCTATTTTGTCTTGTTCATTGAGTCAACTAAAAATTCAGGTGTCACCTTGTTTTTGAGATCAACTTCTAACGAGCTCAACTCAAAGAGGGGCAGCTGTTGACACCTGATTTTTAGCTTTTTTTTTTGTGCATATTTTCAAAAATCTCAAAATTAGGATTAGGAATCTTGGCTAAGCCTAGAAACGGGGGAAGAACAGCAGAAGTGGCAAAAGTTGTGTATGGAACTCACTTTGGTTCCAAAAGTTTCAATCGGATCAATTAAGTGCCAAAAGTTGAGAAAAAAGATCACTTAAGTGCCACTTCGCCGGAAATCCGACGTGGCATTTTTTTATTAATTTCTCAAGCTGATGTGGCTCGCCGGAGGCTGATATGGCTCGCCGGGGGCTGATGTGGCTTTTCTTTTCTTTCTTTTTTCCTTTCTTTTCTTTTTTTTCTTTTCTTTCTTCTTATTTCCGATGGCCGGCGTCCGGCCACCAGCCATGGCTGGCCTCGCCGGGCATCGTCTTCCTCCGGGCGAGGGCCGGCGAGGCCAGCCCTCGTCCGGAGGAAGGCCACGCCACGGCGAGGCCGCCGTGACCTTGGCGAGGGCTTGCCTCGCCAGATCCGGCGTGGCCGGTCCTCGCCAAGGCCACGACTGCCTCGCCGAGGCGTCGTCTTCCTTCGGGCAAGGGCCGACGAGGCCGTCGTGGCCCTCGCCGAGGCCATGACTGCCTCGCTGAGCCTCGCCCGGAGGAAGGCGACGCCCAGCGAGGCTGGCCATGGCCGGTGGTCGGCCTCCGGCCACCGGCCATGGTAGAAGAAGAAGAAGAAGAAAGAAAAGAAAAAAGAAAAGAAAAGAAAAGAAAAAAGAAAAGAAAGAAAAAAATCAGAAAAAATATTTAAAAAATTGAATTATACACATGGAAATGCCACGTGTCATTAAAATTTAAATATAAAAGCCACGTATTAAATTTGGTTGGAATTTCTCGCCGTTGGCACTTAAGTGATCGTTTTTTCTCCGATTTGGCACTTAAGTGATCGCCGGCGTAAACTTTTGGCACTTAAATGATCCAAATGAAACTTTTGGCATCAAAGTGAGCTCCGTACACAACTTTTGGCACTTCTGCTATTCTTCCCCCCCTAGAAACCTATTTCTAAACCAAAAATAATTTTTTTGTCGAGCCATGAGACCATCATTTCTAGGGTTAATCAGATGTAGGTAATTCAATTTTGGCACCAATTTTACCTAATCAGGTCATTAAGGCATCGAATTGAACAAAGCCCCAATAACCCGAGTATAAAAAGTTAAAAATCTAGGACATGATTTTGTCAAAAATTGGGGAAAATCACATATTTGGGTTCAAAATGTGATGAGGAATTCAATTTTGGGGTTTAATTTTGAAAATTCGGTTAAAATTGGGCTCAATTTAAATTTTTAGCCAAAACCGGGCTTACCGGGTCAACTAGGTCAACCCAACCCGACCTGGGAACCCGTCTTCGTCACCCGAATCGCCCAGAATGTGCTAAACCCAGAAATATCCTCTTAAACCCGTGACTTCATGAACCTTCCCCGATCAATCTAGCACGTGCAAATCGACTTGGCTAGCTGGAGAATCTCCAGCGGGCGCCAAAGAATTATCCTAACTGATTCTACGTCGGTGGAAATAAACTTTAGGCGGGAAAATCAATCAACAAAAGCTAGAAAAAACTGATCATTATGCACAGAACGTGTTCGACGAAATTCCAAAAAGAGAGAAAAGAGAGAACTAGAGAGAAGAGGAGAGAGATCGAGCAAGAGAGTGAGTTGAGACTCCCTAAGATCGAGCGATCAGCACTTTTCTGGTCGGAAAAGCGCCGGCAAATCGATCCTGATGGTGAATCTCCTCGCCGGAAGACCTGTGACAAAGCTGACTGAGAGGCTCTGAAACTGAGCTTCGGCCAGGCAATCTGGGACTTTCTCGGTGATACGAAAAACACTACCTTGAAGAACAAACGTTGGGGAATTGTTCTAGAGCCTCCTTACCTCTCAGAATTTCAGATTTGACCTCCATTTAAGAAGGTAAAGTTCGTTTACAATCACGTTTTGACAAAAATCCAAAATATGTATTTGAGCTCAATCATGTTTGATCATACAATTTTCTTCGTGATTTTGAGTTTATTGATGTCTAAAACGTGTTCCTGATCATGTTTTACATTGTTTGATTGCAACTTGGATGGGATTATGCATTTGACTGAGTCGGCCGTCCATGAAAACCTTCGCTGGAGCTTCCTAGACCTTGCCGGAGCATTTTTATGACCAATCATCGCTCAAGTTAGTGATTTCTGACTATGATTCATGCTCTGATGATTGTTTTGAGCGATAGAAATGGCTAGGGCGCTAGATTTATGGATCTAAATGTTAGAATTAGTTGTTAGAACTGTTTCGAGTTAAGTGTTTTAGATCAGTTTTTCACCGCCTGGTGATGGTCTGACGACGAACTAAGGAGGCTAGATAGTTGGAGGATGATATGGACTCAACATTATACCAATTGAAATGGTTAAAATCCCGCCGGAAGGTCGTCGGAGGTGACCTTGAACCGACAGCCTCGCGAACATTTGAACCAGAATCATGCACACCACCTGTTCGAGGAAATGCCACAATGAAGAGAAAGAAAAATGGCACCGTTTTGGTGTTGTGCCCGCCGGAGCGCCGACCGGCGCCGATGCCAGCCGGTTCAACTTGGTCGGACCGGTCTGAACCCAGTCCGGTCCGGTTCGCTTTCTAGGCGGGAAAATTTTTAAAAAATAAGTAAAGAATATAAAAAAAATAAAAATCAGGAAAAATTTAAAAAAATTGGAAAAACCCAAAAATAAAAAAATAAAAAAATCTTAAAAAAAGGAAAAAATTTAGAAAATTCATAAAAATTCAAAAATTTTAGAAAATCCATAAAAATTTAGAAAATTCAAAAAATACAAATAAAAAATATGAAAAATTCAGAAAATCTATAAAAAAAAATTCGAAATTTTGAAAATTCATAAAAAAATTTAGAAAAACATAAAAATCAACTCTCGATTAATAAAATTCTCAGAAATTCAATTTCCCAAAAAAAAATTAAAAATTTCAAAAATTCACAGAATGGTCCAAAAACACTATGACCAACCTTGGAAAGTGAAATTTGAATTTTTGGAAGTGCCTAGGTGGTATTTTTATAAAATCTCAAATTTAAGGGTTATAACCCCTAAAAAATCCTAAAATCCTAAAAAGACACAAATTGTGAAATGAACAAGCCTTTAGGGCTTCATTAGGGTTTGGATGTTTTGGTTGGATTTCATTTTTAGAGACAATTTAGGATTGTTTGGTTTGATTGACCTTGATTGCGCATTTAATTTTTGATTGATTTTCCCCGCAATTAGAATGGATAGGATTAGTGGGATAGGCCTCGGAAACTTGTGTGACACGTTAGACATCGTATCGTTCTTAGGTACCGAAAGGGCGTTAGGGATCTCGATTTGGGATCATTAGTGTAACCAAGTCCCCGTACTCAGAATCTCTAGTTCGTAGAATCGTGGTATTTCTCCCATATCCCGATTATGTTTCTAGTCAACCTACCAACGATAACTAGTGGCGACTCCAAAATCGAGAACTTAGATCAAATAGGAAATTACCATCCACTGTCACGTGAGGTATGGTCTGGGAGAGACCCATACATGGAAATACCTCCTTAGCATGCAAACTCCGAAAGTTCCAAAAAAAGCGCGGCGCGACAATTATATTAGTTTGGATGGGCATAATTAACGAAGATGAGTCAAATCTATATTAATAGGCATAATTAACTATTCTAATTTTCCCCAATTTTGCGGCGCCCATCTTTGACTTTTGCTTTTTACAGAATACTAGACACTTTTAAAAGTATCCAGATATCGTCACATGAAATAGTTTACAATGAGTCTTTCATCCCTTATTGAAACTTAAAGTAATGTTTTGTATGTTCAAATTTCTGAGAGCGAGACATAATTAGAAGTTATAAACAGGCAAAAATCGACTCCAACTTTCTAAATAAAAAGTTATTAACCGTGTGGACAAGCTGGTTACTAATTTTTGATAGGTTGAAAGTTACTTTTTCAAATTGAAATTTATGAATCACTCTGAAAAAAATACTAGTCTTAGTCTCACGGATGGACACATAATTGCTTTCTCAAAACTAAAGATTTACAAACCAGGGTAAAAATTATTTACGTTAAGGAGTTGGTAACAAAATCACCATTAAAAAAGTTGCTAACCATTTTGAGGGGAGAAGGGACTAAAATTTGTCTCTGTCCCCATTTGATTGATTTCAGGGTAATGCCTCTGGTGAACAAGTGATACAAAGTTTCATTATTTCCTGACAGACTCCACTTACAACAAATATTGAAACAACTCTCTCATCATCTCATCAAGATGATGATGATGATGATGATGATGATGATGAGCTTCACTTATTTATCTTCTTACTAAAATAATATTAGGGTTAACCAAAAGACACCTTCCACCCGAAACTTCTAGTTTTTTATCAGTTTGGCAGTGCATTGGGGTTCAAAAGTCTGTACTGCCTCCGCTATGCCGATATGCGCCATGAGAAGCCAAATATGGCTGAGAAGCTCTCCTCCTCTGTTCAGGCTCTCGCAGTGTTCGTGGCCTTTGCATTGGCAAGCTGCATATATCAGCAAATTTGCCCAGACCGTGACGATCAAGTGCCATTTCGAGCTGAAGTTACCAAGATCTCCGTTATTCAACTGGGATGCAATATGGCACCCGTCAAACAGCACCGACCTGCTTTCGCTTCTGCGCATGTCCCTCTCGCGGAGGTCAGTTCTCACTTGGAGCAGAAGATGGTAGATTTCACACAGATCGCGTAACTCTCTTGACTTGTGCCCCTTCTCGCAGCTTTTAACCCCAGTGTGCAAATGTTCGTCTTTCTTGAATAATTTCATTACCCACTTGATGACAACTGATGAGACATTGCCTTCGTTCTTTGACATCTCTGCTTGCTTGCCCTCGAAGAACTTCTGAGCGTCGACCAAAGTATCTTTGTATCGGAGCACCCCTATCCCTGTTGGCAACATGGAAGGATGGAGTAGTATAAGATAGAGCATGTACCGAGAGACCAACTTGCTCATCTTGTATTGCGTGATATCTTCAGCGCTTCTGCCCCGCATCTCCTCCTTGTCCACGTATTGACAGAGCTGATTGACAGAGCTCAGTGGCGACGTGCCAGATGAGGATACTCTTGTCAAACTCCATCGCTTCCACACTCCATGTCAGATGACCACAGTTTGACCTCATCAGTATTTCGCTCGCCTCCAGCTTGAGACTCGCCAGCCCGTTCTCCAATCTGTGGTTCCGTTCCAGATTTTGGGCCGTATCCCTCATGTGACGGAAGATCCATTCTTTCACGTTGCTCTTGAACATTTTGTAACCGATGTAAAAGATCATCAACTTCTCGTCTGACTTGGAGAGCCACGGATACTTGAGGAAGATCCTGTTTCTCTTCCTGATAGATAATCTGAAGAGGTTGAACTGGGCCACGTAATTCGACCATCTTCTGTTCGGGCAGAACTGGAGAAAAGCCACAGCGGATGAAATTGCGGATTTCCCGACTCTCTGAAGCTGCCAGTGGTTGACCCAATCGGATGAAATTGCTAGAAGAAGCGAGTAAATCTCTAAAAGTATAGCCACGCTTATCAGAAAGAAAGTTATACAGATATCAACTTTGGCGTAATCCTTCTTATCCTGTAAGGAGAAGAATACCAAAATGGCACTCGGCACAGAGAGACTGACGGCCCAACGAATGATGCTCCAAGCACAGTTCAGCAATGGCACCTTGGTGTAGAGAAGATCGTACATAAGCCCAAGCTCGATCTCCACGATCCCAAAAGCCATATTCGAATCCATGTGACGATGTTTCATGAACATGCGCTTACAGGCCTCGAGGTCCCCAAATCTGCGGATATAGCCCAAGAAGAGAAGCTTGAAGACCTCGAACAACTCATAGGCTTTGTCCATAGTGAAGACTTTTTCGTTGGAGGCTTCATAGCTGTTCCCTGGGAAATCATCCGCACATGAAACCTCTGTGACCTCGTCGATTTCGACCAGGTAACCCTCCAGTTCCTTCAGAGTGTACTGATCCATTATCCTGGTGTATATGGGAACGAAATTCGGGAGTACAAGCAACGAATCTCGAAGCCGGCCTTCGTTCGCCAAGTACAAACACAATATCCTCTCTGCATATTTCATGAACCCCACCAGGATCATACCCACTGCGAACATCGACAGTGGAGACCCCGACAAGGCCATGAAGTAAATGAAACACACTAGTCCTACCTGGATGCAAAGCCGCACTAACTGCCTCAGCCATAGGTCGTTGTTCTCCTGGCCATACGCGGTGATCGTGTCCGGCCCGCCCAAGTGGAGGAGAAGGAATGGTGCCCAGAACGCTGTAATCTGGCTCTTCGGATTGGTTGTCCCCTTCGTTTCCTGGATGTTGGCCAGGCGGCTCGAGAGGATACTGAGAGAGAAGGTCGCAATGGAGTCGGCCAATAGGTATGTCGTCCAGATCATTACATGGTTGCAGTACGAGAAGATGGATTTCCTTCGTCTGGCCTGAGTCGCAAGGGTCAGTTGGAGGAACAAGCTGAGGAGGACAAGCAACCGCATCTCCCACTCCTTCCACAGTTCACGAGTGTTTTGAAGAAGCAGCGAAAATTCCATGGTTGAACTCAAACTGTTGGCACCGAAAGGCGCAAGGATCGGGGTGCAGTCTCAAAGAGCAGTAAAACTTGGGACGATATATGGAGGGGACAAAGCAAGGCAAAACAGCATTAGCCTTGAATTTACCTCTGCCATCTTATAAGCATTAACTTGGGATTAAAGCCCACACACAACACACACACACCCCCCCCCCCCCCCCGGAATAGTAAATGTAACACCCAGGACACAGTACTCCACACCACCTTTCGAATGCATGATTGTCAATCACTACGCATAATTTAAATCCTATGAACTTCACTAACTCATTGTGATTTTCACACTTTGTTTGGCATGCATTATCAGTCTAAGCAATTCATGTCGAATGATAGAGTCACCTATTTGGCTAGCTATAGCAAGTAAAGACGCACAAAAAGAGGCCAAAAGAGGGTGATAAATGGTCCCTAAATTGAAGCAATTTTGATGCATTGAGTTGATTGCTTCAATTCCAGCAGCAGCTTTTTATTTCCTTAATCGGTGGTTTTTGTATCAAGTCCGTGAATGAAATAGTCCACTACGAATAAAACATTGCACGATGAGCGCATTTAGCTCACATCCTCGTCATTTGATGTGGTTTATGACCTCCGTGATCAGAGTCATCCATGCCTGACCAATTGGCCTTTGGTGTGCGACAGTCGCTATACATTTTTCTCCATTTATATACAACATTTCACAAGGAGGCATGTGGTGTATGACGGTCGCTGAACATTTCCGTCGCCCACGTGCCATCCCATGAAGGAAATGTGGCACCACCTCTAGCTTAACTTGATTAAGCCCTTAACATTGCAAATCAAGGCTTGAAACATCCGACTCACTACAAAAAAACACGAAATTTGCGACGAACGTTTTTCCGTCACAAATTTGCGACGGATTACATTTTCCGTCGCAAATTTGCGACGGTTCATTTCCGTCGCAAATTTGCGACGGATTTTGCGACGGTTTTATTTTCCATCGGAAATTTGCAACGGAAAATGTAATCCGTCGCAAATTCCGTCGCAAATTTGCAACGGAAAATACAATCCGTCACAAATTTGCGACGGAAAAACGTTCGTCGCAAATTTCCGACGGAAAATAAAACCGTCGCAAAATCCGTCGCAAATTTGCGACGGCATTGTAAGTCCGTCGCAAATTTGCGACGAAAACTTCGTCCGTCGCAAATTCGTAGTTTATCAGCCCGTTATATTCCAACCCTATCTCTCTCTCTCGCTCTCTCTCGCTCTCTCTCGTTTTTCTCCCTCTTTCGTTTGTCTGAAATCAGCAAAATCCGCGCGCGCGCGCACATATTAATCTCGGTGAAGCTTTTGTACCGGTAAGTGTCATAGCTAGCTTCGTGACTATTCGTCGTTGCATTGTAATTTCCGTTTTTTAATATATGTTTATGTTTGTTTTTTTTTGGTATCTGCATCACCGGTTTAACGACCGGCGACCGGCGACACCTCGCCGGCCTTTGGATGAGGCCGAACGGCCACGCCGTTTTGCGACGGAAATAGTTTCCGACGCAAATTTGCGACGAATAAATGAAAATTCTGTTGCAAATTTGCGACGGATACTATGTGCAGTCGCAAGTTTGCGAAGGATACCTGATTCCGTCGCAAATTTGCGACGAATAAATGAAAATTCCGTCGCAAAATTTGCGACGGATTTGAGTATCCGTCGCAAATTTGCGATGGAACGTAGTATCCGTCGCAAATTTGCGACGGCACGTAGTATCCGTCGCAAATTTGCGACGGAAACCTGATTCCGTCGCAAATTTGCGACGAATAAATGAAAATTCCGTCGCAAAATTTGCGACGGATACTCAACTCCGTCGCAAATTTGCGACGGATACATTCCGTTTCCATCGCACATTAAAAATTATTAAAAAATGATTCTTAAGTGATTATTCTTTTTTGGGTATGTGCCTAATTGAAGGTCTCGCAATCCAAGTGGACGTTGCAATTCTCATCAAATTGATCACTTTCTCCTACAAATATTTCAGTCAAATATTTGGGTAAGTCTTCTTTACATTGTAGTTTTTTCTATTTTTGCAATTTCATATTAATTGTTGCGTGAATAACAAAAATTATAATTTCCAAAATTTTATGGTTTTAATTAAGAACAATAGATATGATATTTTAAATATTTTACCAGAATTTTTTATTTTAATACAGACACAATGCAAAGAGAAAGGGCTTGGATGTATAATAAGAACTTACCTGGACGTCAAGGATTGACAGATGAGTTTCGTACTGGGTTGGAACTATTTTTAGACTTTGCTAGTAGTAAATATGAGTTTATGGATGGAAATAAGTTAAGGTGTCCATGTAAAAAGTGCGGTAATGGTAAATTTCTTGTGTGTGATCAAGTTAGAGAACACCTTATTAGATTTGGGTTTACTCCGAACTATTATAATTGGACTTCCCATGGTGAACCATTTATATCTGATGAAGGATATGGAAGAAGTGACCAATTTTCAGTTAGGGAAGAATGTGGCTATTATGAGCAATTGAACCCATACGAGAGGATGGTGATTGATGCAGCTAGTTATAATTTTGTCACAGAATCAAATCATGCAAGTACTAGTTTTACTCCTACACGTGAACAAGTGGGTACTAGTCATGCTTCACAATTGGAAGATATAGGAATAACGGGTTTTGAGGAGAATGTGTATAATGAAACTTTTCAATCTAATCAGTTCTGGGATGTCTTGAAAGCAGCAGATGAACCTCTATGGACAGGTTGTGAGGACCACACTAAGTTATCGATGACAGCCCGACTATTAAATATCAAGGCAGAGCATAATGTGTCTGCGGATTGCTTCAACTCTTTTGTTGAAGTAATGCGGGAATCATTGCCTCGTGATAATAACATGCCAAGTGATTTTTATGATATGAAAAAGCTAGTGGATAACTTAGGTCTTCCGGTTGTAAGGATTGATGTATGTAGTAGGGGTTGTATGATATATTGGAGAGATGATGAAAATGCAGAATCTTGCAAATTCTGTAGCCAACCTAGGTACAAGATTAACAGGAGGCCGGGTCGTAATCAGAAGCATAAACCATGCAAGCAAATGTTTTATCTGCCCTTAATCCCCAGATTGCAAAGGCTTTATGCGTCTACAGCCACTGCTGAACACATGACTTGGCATGCAAATCATGAAACAGAAGAGGGTCTAATGTGTCATCCTTCAGATGCAGAGGCATGGCAACATTTTGATAGAACATACCTTGAGTTTGCAATGGAGCCTCGGAACATCAGGTTAGGTCTCTATGCCGATGGATTTGCTTCATTTGGGAGAACAGGAAAAAGTTATTCATGCTGGCCAGTTATCTTAACGCCGTACAATCTTCCACCTGATATGTGCATGAAGACACCTTATATGTTTTTGACATTGATCGTGACAGGGCCGCAAAATCCGAAAAAGTTGATAGATGTTTATATGCAATCATTGATTGAGGAGTTACAACGGCTATGGGTTGAAGGTGTCCCTACGTATGACGTTTCTACCGATCAAACATTTGTTATGAAGGCTGCCTTTTTTTGGACGATAAATGACTTTCCAGCTTACGGAATGTTATCTGGATGGAGTACAGATGGGATCTTAGGATGTCCGATATGTTTGGAGAGGACAAAGTCATTTAGATTAAAACATGGAAAGAAGCCTAGCTATTTTGACTGTCACAGATAATTTTTACCGCCAAGTCATCCTTTCAGAAGGAATAAGAAAGAGTTCAGCAAGAATAGGACTGAAAGAACGCGTCCACCATTGAGGTTGACTGGCGATCAAATTTGGGAGCGTGTGCAGGACTTTCCAACTGTTGTTGAAAACCCGCACGGCACGACTTTTGAGTACGGAAGTACACATAAGTGGACAAAACGCAGTATATTTTGGGATCTACCATATTGGAAGGCCCATCTTATTCATCATAATCTTGACGTCATGCACATAGAAAAGAATGTTTTCGACAATGTCATGAATACTATGATGGATGTCGCCGGAAAAACAAAAGACAACTTGAACGCAAGAAAAGATATGAGAGATATTTGCGATCGGCCAATACTAGCTGTGGATGCAAGCAGCAGGGGACCAAAACCGAAAGCAGTTTATACATTGGATAAGGAGCAGAGGCGAGTTGTTTGTCAATGGTTGAAATCTGTGCGGTTTCCTGATGGATATGCTTCGAACCTCGGGAGATGCGTTGATTTGAAGGAATGCAAGTTGACAGGTTTGAAGAGTCATGATTGTCACATCCTGATGGAAAGACTAATTCCAATAGCTTTGAAGGAAGTTTTACCGAACTTTGTATGGGGCGCCATTACAGAATTAAGCAATTTCTTCCATGATATTTGCTCGACAGTGTTAAAAGCATCGCACATGGAAAAACTAGAGAGAGATATTCCAATTATTCTTTGCAACTTAGAAAGGATATTTCCTCCAGCGTTTTTTGATTCGATGGAGCATCTCTTAGTTCACTTGCCTTATGAGGCCAAAGTTGCAGGTCCCGTCCAATTTCGATGGATGTATCCATTTGAGAGGTAATGTTTTCTTTAAAATACAGTTCAAATGAGTTTATCATATAATATGTCCCGATAAGCTTCTTTCTATTTCAACTAGATTCTTATATCATTTGAAGAAAAAAGTGAAGAATAAGGCACATGTTGAAGCTTCAATTTGTAATGCATATATTGTGGAAGAAGTGACGACATTTGCATCATACTATTTTGAGCCGCACGTTCAATGCAAGAGGCGGAGAGCAGGCAGAAATGATGAGGGCCCCATTGATCCCAATTGCACAGCATTCTTTATTTTCAATTATCTGGATCGACCAAGCGGCGCATGTCAGTTTCGTTATTTATCAGGCGAAGAACTTCATGCAGCCCATACTTATATTTTACTGAACTGTCCAGAAGTCAAGCCATACTTCAAGTAAGTGTAAATTTGTAAATATATGTTTTGCGTGTCAAATATTTGCTAATAATGATATGGTTTTTAATATTAGGATTTTCCAAACTTCAATGTTTGGACTACAACCAAATGAGTTTGACCGTTTGTGCGATGAACAATTTGCAGCATGGTTCAAGACATATGTAAGTTGCCTATGGATCAAAACCACGTTATTAAAATTATATACATCATTTAGTTAAATATATATTATTAACTTTGCATGTGTAACCTTAGGTTCACAGTAATTATGATGAAATTGGAGGGCAAGGATTGCTACATTATCTATCGTGGGGTCCACAGTTAAGAGTTCGAAGTTGGCCAGCATATTTCATAAATGGATATAATTTTCATACTCAAGAATATGGAATGGGAAAATCCACAATGAATAGTGGTGTGTCTGTTCGGTCATCCAATGGTGACAGTTCGAAAGATGATTTTTATGGCTTGTTGGATGAAATCATAGAAATAGAGTACCCTGGACCATTAATGATGCGGGTTGTGTTATTTAAGTGCATGTGGTTCGACCCCGTCAAAGGAATGAAGGTGCATATGAAGTTCAATTTGGTTGAAATAAATCACAAGAAAAGGTATATGAAGTATAAACCGTTTGTCTTGGCACAACAAGCAATTCAAGTATGTTATGCATCATATCCTAGTTTGAAACGTGACAAAGCTGATTGGTGGGCTGTATGTAAAATCAAAGCACGAAGGAAAATCGAGGAACACTGGAAGGATAGAGCCTACCAACAGGAGGAAATGTCTAACACGGTTGAAATTGAGGAATATAACATACTAACTTTACGAGATCCGTGTGGAGCAATGATATATGTGGAGCCAACTGAAATTTGCGAGTTAAATGTACAAGAATGTTCAGAATCTGATTTTCAGACAGATGACGAAGACGAGGACGAGGACGAGGACGAAGACGAAGCCGAAGACCAAGATTAAAATTTTTGTCACAAAACACTACAGATGTGTAATTATTAATGCTACAGGTGCTATTTTGGTTGTTATCATTATTGTTCTTGTTATTATTATTATTGTGCTTTTTTATTATTGTTATTGTCAATTATTCTTTTTATTTTAATTGATCGTCCGAAATTTTGTCCCTAAATGCCGACAAGTCTAATATTATTAACGTGCCCTAACATTTCCGATATTCTAATTTCTATTGCAACATTTGAGATGCCTAAATTTTGGATTGAAAAAAAGATGTAGCAAATTTAGGACCCAAATAAATGAGATGCTAAATTTTTTACCGAAAAAAAAAATTCACAAATTTACAACGTTCATGTAGTATGTGCATATTTGCGCCGGACTCAAGCTGTCCGTCGCAAATTTTGCGAGAGAATTTGTACCGTTCGAAATTGTATACGGATAATTTAATCCGTCGCAAATTTGCAACGGAATTTTTTTTACATCGCAAATTTGCGATGGAAAGTTGATTTTGCGGTAAGATTTTTACAGCTCGTAATTTTCGGCGTAAAAAAAATCTATTGTAAATTTGCGACAGACTTATCTGTCCGTCGCAAAGTTACGGTTGAAATTTTGCCGTTCAAATTTGCGACGGACAGCTTTGTCCGTCGCAAATTTTGCGACGGATTCAACTATCCGTCGCAAATTTGCGACGGACTCATCTGTCCGTCGCAAGTTTGCGACGGACCGAACTGACCGTTGCAAACTTGCGACGGACAGCTCAGTCCGTCGCAAACTTGCGAGGGACAGCTCAGTCCGTCGCAAACTTACGAGGGACTGAGCTGTCCGTCGCAAGTTTGCGACGGACAGAGCTGTCCGTCGCAAGTTTGCGACGGACAATTCAGTCCGTCGCAAAATTTGCGACGGACAAAGCTATCCGTCACAAAATTTGCGACGGACAGATTAGTCCGTCGCAAATTTTAGGAGGGAAATTTTCCCGGTCAAATTTGCGACGGAAAAATTAATCCGTCGCAAATTTACGACGGAAAAATTAATCCATCGCAAATTTACGACGGATGTTTAAGTCCGTCGCAAATTTGCGACGGATTTTTGTTTTCGTCGGTAATTTTTGTCGGTGGAAAATTTGCGACAGACGTGAGCATCTGTCGCAAATTTGCGACGGACCGACGAAGTTCGTCGCGAATTTGCGACGGACCGACGATGTCCGTCGCGAATTTGCGACGGAACGAGCAGGTCCGTCACAAATTTGCGACGGACGTCAGCGTTCCGTCGCAAATTTGCATCGTTATTAGCCCTCCCCCTTCCCCGACGTCGCCCCCCGCCCGATCTGCACATTCCCCCCTGCCCGTCGCCGTCGCAGCCGTCGCCGTCGCCACCCAGCCGTCGCCGATAGGCCCGTAGGCCCCCCCGCCCGTCGCCGGTTGCCCCCGCCCGCCCCCGCGGCCCCCGCCCGTCGCTGCCCCTCCGCGGGTCGCGCTCTCGCCCCGCCTCGCCGACCGCCCCCCGCCTTGTCGCGCCCTCGCCCCGCCTCGTATCCCGCCCCCGCCTCGCCGCCACCCCGCCGGCCGTCACCCGCCCCTCCGCCGATCGCGTCCCAGACCGGCCAGCCGTCGCCGCCCGGCCTTGCCGCCCGGCCTCGCCGCCGTCGCCCGCCCGCCGAGCCGGCCGGCCAGCCCGCCCGGCCGCCGCCGACGCCGTCGTCCTGTCGCACCGCCCGGGCCGCCGGCGCGCCGTGCCGTCCCGACCAGCACCGCCACCCGCCTCGTAGCGCCGGCCGAGGGCTGTGGCCGGTCGGCCCCGCCGTCCGCTTGCCGCGCCGCTGCCGCCCCCACGCCGTTGCCACCGCCGACACCGTCGCCGCCCCTGACGCCGTCGCTAACGAGCTCCGCCATCGTTCTCCCAGTCGTGGCCGAGCACCTGGCCGACTAGTCACCATTTGAGCTCACGCTTGCGCCGGGACCGCCACTATTCTATTGGCCGATTTTTATTGTCCTTGAACCAAATAAGCAACTCTCTAAACCGTAGTTAGTATAATTAGGTAATTAGTCTGACTTGTTTAAGGATTATTTAGGATCACTTTTCGTTGGCTAAGTTACGGGTCGATTTCAGGATTGCATGTGACTTTGATCGATGGTCGGCTGGTTAATTTGTCTATTATGTGGATGATTAAGCGTTAAATGACGATAAGTTGATTGATTAAGCGTTTTCATAGAAAATGCTTGAAAATTGAACAATTCTATAAAAAATCAAGGAAAATTACGGAAAATTAAAACAATGGTATATGTTGGCAACAAATATGAAATTTGACCGTAAAAGTTTTTTAAACTTTTTAAAAAAGAAAATTTTCATAATATCACAAAATGGCAAAAATTAATAGTGACCACCCATTTTCAATGAAATTTAGATTTTTTAACGTTCCGAGGAAAAAAATATTAAAAAATTTAAAATTTCCATAATCTTATAAAATGGCTTAACATAAATGTGGTCACCCATTGTGAGGGAAATTTTTATTTTTTTTGGGTGAAAAAAAAATTAAAAAAATATAAAATTTCACTACTGCACAGAATTGCCTAGAAAACATGTGGCCATCGACTTGCAGTGAAATGTAAATTTCTTTAGATGGCAAAAAAAAAATTAGAATTTAAAAATTTTCAAAACTTCACGGAATGACTTATAATACCTGTGGCCACCCACTTTTAGTTATATTTAATTCTTTTAACGTGCCCTAAAAATTATTAAAATAAATAAAGACAAAAATTTTGGAAACTTTACTTAATAGCTTAGACTACCTGTGGCCACCCAATTTTAGTATGGACAAATATTTTTATTTCACGAAAAAAATTTATATTAAAAAATAATAATTAAAAAATGCTTAAAATTTTAAAATTTCAAAACTTTACAAAATGTCTTAGAATATCGGTGGCCACTAACTTTTAGTGAAATTTTTTTTTAGGGCCCAAAATTTTTTTTTGCAATAATAATATTTTTTTTCTTACAAAACTGTACAGAATGACTCAGAATACCTGTGGCCACCCACTTTCAGTGAAATTTAATTTTTTGTACGTTGTCAAAAAAAATTTAATCAAAATGAATGTGATTCATATAGTGATGTTTAATACCTGTAGCCACCCAAATCGTGCTCATACATTGATGTTTCATATCAAAATAAATGGGATTCATAGTATATTTGTTTGTAGGAAATTGCACGTCATAAACACTCGACATTGGCTCATTTCAAGGAAATATTTTCTCAGTCTTTCCATCAAAATGGTAAGCTTCGTCATGTACATCATTATGTGTTCGTAATACGTGTCAATAGTTCTTTACATATTCGCATAACCTTCCTACTTGTCAGTATAAACGTGGAGGTCACATGCCTAGAAGACAAGGCTCTTCCTCGTCCTCGTCCCCGTCCCTTTCCTCTTCCCCTGTCTCGGCATCTAACCCTCAACCACAGTATGGTCCGTCACAATATGGACACGTTGGCCCTTCCTCCAACACTCAACAACATGTTACGGGACTTGGCCACATGCGAACTGAACGTTCTCCAGTTCAATCTCCTTTAGCTCCCTCTCCTTCCGTTCCACCCCATTATTCGGCGGAACAATCGAATATTGACGGAAATATAGGTCAAGAAGATAACCGATTCTTCATATGCCCATTTGGAGATTCGTAAGTACTTCATTTTTATTTTAGTATATGTAATATTTAGGGCTTTAGATATTGATGTCAATTGAATTGTCCATGTTGCACAATATTCATATGAATGCAGATTCACGGATGCTCCGTCTGTTGTGAGGGAATTGAACAAAATAGTAAGAAACTTTTGGATGGAAGAGTATATTACTTACAGAAATGTTCCACAAGAAGTGAAAGAAATGTGATGGAATGAGTTCAAGGTAAGTTTTACATATTTTATTTTCTCACCAATTAAGTATGGTGTAGTATAGTGATGGTCAAGAATGATGTAAAGGGACCAGAACAACTCTGTAGTTTTCGATACCTAAAGGACTAGATATTTTCCCCGACATGAACTTTACAAAATCTGTCTATATTTGTCTGGTGCATGGTTATGGATATGTAATCATCATAATAATTTTCATTTTGTGTTTTTATTCATTGCAGCGGAAGTTCAAGTGGGAGGAAGCGGAAGACAATGAAGTCAGAAGAATTTTCGATAAGAAAATAAGTGATTTTATGCGAAATGTCATGAATAGAGCGAAGAGCAAGAAAGCGAAGCCGTCTTTCTTTACAGCTGACAATTGGGAGGCAATTAACACATTTTGGGCATCTGAACAGAGTCGGCAACTCTGTGAGCAGAATAAGAAGAATCGATCTTCTAGTTCTAGTGATGGGTCAGCCACATATGCTGGGGGCTCTATCAACATTGCGGAGCATCGTAAACGAATAGTAAGTCTGTTAAATGAGTTATAAGTTAATTTAATTCAATTACTCATGTTTACAATTTGTAGGCACATGAATTGGGGACGGAATCGACATTTGCAGCTACATTTGAACGCACATTTCAAAAGAAAGATAAGACATGGACTGGCGATCGAGCAAAAGCTGTTAAGGTATGTAAGGTTATACTTTGGCTCATATGTAAACTATAATGAAAACTGTGAATGCTTTCAATATTTTTGATAGATATATATATAGTGATTTTATTTTCATCTACATTGTTAATGTAGGAAAAATATGATGAACTTTTAATGAGTAGTGCTAGTGGTAGTGATGATTGTCCTGAGTCCCGGCCACCAGTTGATAATATGGCATTATGGATGGAGGCAACGGGTGGGGCGAAAAAAGGGAAAATATTTGGGATGGGATCATTATCAAGGATGTTCATGCCGAATAGTCCTGGAAGTTCATCATCCACTGGAACTGGTCGAAGGAGGTCACGACCAGACGAGCAATTGACCCAAGAAGTGCATCGTCTGAATAATTTACTTGTTAAGAAGGATGAACGAATACATAACTTGGAAGAACAAATGAGAGTCGTTATGCAACACCTTAACATCAATCGCTATGGCGATCCTCCTGTACCTCCAGCCAATCCAGTAGGTGATGGGTACAATGATGACCAATACATTGATGTCGAGAATGCTGCTGATGATGATGATGATGAAGATTTTCTCCGGTCTTTCTAGTTAAAATTCTCAAAATCGGGGGTAAGCTTACTTCATAATCTTGGTTTTTCATAATTTCACTCATATTCATATGTAAGAACATTTATGTTCGTCCCGAAACGTATTTTTGTTAACCCTTTTGTTATTTTACACCTAGTTCCACATCCATGCATAAACGTTTTTTTTATATTCTTGACTGATTTATGTATCGACATTTCTTCAGGTCTCGACAAAAGTGACTACTTTTGGTGTCCTGCCATCGTACCAAAGCCGCGTCTTCTTCTGTATGGTTTTTTTGCGTCTTCTATGGTTGTCCCGTCTCTTAGTTCATGTTTTGACTGTATTGTAAGATTGGATATCAAATAGTATCATGTCAGACTCTACAACTTTCCTTCTGTTATTTGTTTCAATTATATGTCATTGTGGCTGGTTTGTCAGAATTTATGGTTTGTTCGTTTTTCTGTTTCAATTATATATCATTGTCTCCTTTGATTGATATGGACAAGAATTTATGGCCGAAATGATATAAAAATAGCGACGAATATTTTAAGCCGACTTTTGCTATCATTAAAGTTTGTCACTAATTTGCGACGAAATTCGCGACGAATTTTCTGACGAAATTCGCGACAAATTTTACGACGATTTTGCGACGAAAATTGCGACGAAATTGCGACGGATTTTTGCGACGGACAGAGTCGTTGCAAATTTGCGACGAAATTTGCGACGAAATTACGACGGATTTTTGCGACGAATTTTGCAACGGACAAAGTTCGTTGCAAATTTTCGACGAAATTTGCGACGAATTTGCGACGGATTTTTGCGACGAATTTTGCGACGGACAAACGTTCGTCGGAAATTTGCGACGAAATCGCGACGGATTTTTGCGACGGACAAACGTGCGTCGCAAATTTGCGACGAATTTGCGACGGATTTTTGCGACGAATTTTGCGACGGATCGAGTTCGTCGCAAATTTGCGACGAAATTGCGACGGATATTTGCAACGAATTTTGCGACGGATCGAGTTCGTCGCAAATTTGCGACGAAATTGCGACGGATATTTGCGACGGACAAAATTCGTCGCAAATTTGCGACGGAATATTTGCGACTGACTATGTGCCGTCGCAAATTTGCGACGAATTTTGCGACGAATTTTTTTTCGTCGCAAATTTGCGACGAACTTGTGAATTTTCCGTCGCAAAATTTTGCGACGACCGAGTAGCGACGGAATTTTTTCCATCGTAAATTCGATTTGCAACTGATTTTTCCACGTTTTCCGTCGCAAATTTCGTCGCTAATCCGGTGTTTTTTTGTAGTGACTAGGAACCTACGAAATCCTCGAAGTCTAACAACATACATAACCTCAAAATAGGTTTCCTTTATCACAACCAGGAAAAGGACGGTGTTGCCACAATATTTGTATGGTCTCTCCATTTTGATGTTAAAACTTATCAAATGATCACTAAAGTGTCCCAACTTTTGAAAAGTGATCATTTTAGTATCTGCAATGACTTAGCTTGTCGAAAAAGCTAGT
Organism: Syzygium oleosum; assembly: GCF_021117445.2. NCBI lineage: Eukaryota > Viridiplantae > Streptophyta > Magnoliopsida > Myrtales > Myrtaceae > Syzygium > Syzygium oleosum. Next base: position 876,209 of record NW_026607510.1, on the reverse strand, counting down.
ATGGCTAAAAAATTCACTTAACTGGATGCATTTAAAATTTTTTGAGATTAAATATAAAATTTTTGCTCTAAAATTTATAAAAATCAGTTTCAGTTTTCTCCTAAAAAATCTATAGGTGAAAAAATATTAGATGCATTCAACACTCTACGTAGGATATGCATTGAACCATCCAAAGATGGATACGTAGCCATAATGGGCTCACTTTTTAGACCTTTTCTCTCTCCTCGGTTATTCCATCTCTCTCTCTCCTTCATGGAATAACTGAGCAAGAAGAAAAGGAAGAAAATGATGAGAGGAGAAAGAGTAACGAAGGAGAGAGGGAATAACTAAGGAGAGAGAAAAGGTCTAAAAATGGCATCGAAAGGCAAGAAGAAAAGGAAGAAAATAGTGAGAGGAGAGAGAGATTAACTTAGGGGAGAAAAAAAGGTCTAAAAAGTGGGCCCATTATGGCAACGTGTCCATCTCTAGATGATTCAATGCATATCTTATGTGCAATGTTGAATATACCTAATATTTTCTCAAGGGGTATCAATAAATTTTCTAAGGTCAGTGCATTTATTAACAATAAAACACTAACCTCCCTCACGTAGATTTACATGAAGATTTATTGTGACATTCTGAAATTCGACCCACTTGGGATTTATGAAATGAGTGATTTTATGAACGTACTTGTAATTAGGTCTCGCTCGGAACTGATTATTCCTGGGATACTAACCGTTAGGGAAGGGCCAATTAGGGATTTAAATTTGTGCGACTAAAAAAATTCGGTCGTGAACTGACTTTCGACCATAGAATCGTCGAGGTGACATTTTGAGCCAATATAGGCCGATCTTAGGATAGTTATGGGCCGGTTCATCATTATCATACGAGTGGATCACGAGTGATTCCGTTTGACTACGAGGTGAGTTGACGAACGATCCAGAACCTATACTGAACGATCGCGCCCGTCGGAACTAGCGATCGATCCTCGCGATTAAATTGACAACCGAGGTCGTCACGATCCGAATGAACTTGCACGTGACTTGATTTAGTATCAGTCACGGGTCGAATATGCGAATTTTCCTAAAAGCCGCCCATTAGTCTGAGACACGCTCAAGTTACGTTATATAAAATTCAGTTATTAATTAGAGATCAAATTGGGCATAAAAATTTAGAAAGTCACTACAGGACATTTGGACGATGTTGTTATTAGAATGTTCAGTCTTAGAATTGTCTGAATCCTTCAGAAAAACTGAAATTCGGCAAAAGATGGAAAATGACCGTTTTACCCCTGGAGCTTTGTTAAGGCCAAGTGTTATTGGGGAAGGGCATTTTGGTCATTTCGCCCTAACTTTAGAAATGACAATTTTTGGAAAATTTTGCCCTTAGAATTTTATTAAAATTCCCAAATTACCCTTGGATATTTTTGGAAAAGATTCGATCTCGGCCGTCGATCTCAGGATAAGAACGAATCTCGGCCGTCGATTGAAAAGTAGAGAGAGGGGCAAGATGGTCATTTTGCGATTAGGGGCACAAATTATTGGTTTTTAAACCCATTTTCCTCTCTCTCTCTCTCTCTCTCTCTCTCTCTCTCTCTCTCTCTCTCTCTCTCTCTCTCTCGGCAACTCCCTCTCCTCCCCCTCACAGCCGATTGCCCCTCTCCCCTTGGCCGGGCTGCCGCCATCCGCCGCGCCACCTCCGTCCCACCGCCAAGCCTCGCCCTCACCACCCTCACTCCACCGCTGTTTCCCTCTCTCTCTCTCTCTCTCTCTCTCTCGGCTCACACACACACACACACACACACACACTCTCTCTCTCTCTCTCCCGTGGTCGTGGATAAGCTGGCCCAAGCCGAGCCACCGCCGCCGTTGCCGATCGTCGCCGCTGCAAGGTCACCGCCGTAGCTGCCGCGTTCCAACCACCTAGTCAACCTTGGATAGGTTGATTTTGCTTGGAAATTTCCAAGTAAGTCGCAATCTAACTCTTGCCTAGGCCATCGGGTATTATCGGACCCGTTTTGACGCGGTTTATGGTAATTTAGGGACTGATTTAATTGCGGGCCTTAGGGACGAGATTGAGGTGTTTTGGTGATAATTTAGAGGCCAATTAAGGGCTGGAAATTGTTGATTTAGGTGCTGGAAAATTCTGTTTGGATTGGCGAGTGGATAATTTGATTCGGTTCGTAATTGCGTGAAATTGTCGTGTGGTGCCGGGATTTGTTGTGCTGTGATTTGTTGAGAAAATGACGTGATTTGTGATGGTTGTATGTGTGTATGAAATGGTTGGAATTGATGCATTGATGTGCATTTAATTGATGCCCGAGTGTGTGCACGTGTGAGATTTGAGGCGTGCGATGTGCGTGTGATCACTAAAATGCCCTGAGACGTTTTTACACGGGGTACAGATAAAATACGGTGTGTTGGTATGTTCGTGTGATCACTAAATCCCTGAGGCGTGTTTACGCGGGGAATTGAACCGGCCTGAGGCGTGTTTACGCGGGTCGTGATACGACTGTGGGATCGGACCGAGGCGTGTTATGCTCAAGTCGCGATCATGTAGGCTGATGTGTGTTTATGCGGGCTAAGGAAAGAAAGTGAGAATGGGATCGGGCCTGAGGCGTGTAGACCTGATGCGTGTTTACGCAGGCTGAGGAAAGAAAGTGAGAATGGGATCGGGCCTGAGGCGTGTTTACGCGGGTCGCGATCATGTAGACCTGATGCGTGTTTACGCGGGCTGAGGAAAGAAAGTGAGAATGGGATCAGGCCTGAGGTGTGTTTACGCGGGTCGCGATCATGTAGACCTGATGCGTGTTTACGCGGGCTGAGGAAAGAAAGTGAGAATGGGATCGGGCCTGAGGCGTGTTTACGCGGGTCGCGATCATGTAGGCCTGATGCGTGTTTACGCAGGCTGAGGAAAGTGTTTGAGCACGAGATGGTGCGATGTGGCAAGTTAAATGAAATGATATGGTGGTGCGTGAACGAGTGTGAATTGTGGAGTTCGGGAATGTAGTGTGTTCGACATGTGCCTTCGAGCATGAGATTGGGTTGGAAGTTGCATGCGATTTGTAAATGTGAATGTAAGACTAACGTCCAGGTTGCGTGTATCGAGAACTAGGTAAGTACGATTGTGTGGATGTTGTTTGTGTGTTGCTTGATTCGGTGTCTAGAATTGTCTGGAATACGTGGTAGCCTAGGTAAGGTTTAGGTTGTGTACTTATTGAGAAGTGTCTCATAGTTGTATCAACCAAACCATTTCAGAGCACCCGCCCGAGCCATGAACCTTCCGCTGCTGCCGCCGCAGCGTTTTGGGATTGTTATGCACACTGATCATGATGTTGTAGAATACCCGATCGAGATTGAGGCCGATTCGGAGTCGTCGGATAAGCATGTGCCTGATGAGGATTCGAATGAGGATTCTGAAGAGAGTGAGACAGAGTGGACGTCATCTAGAGGGCGTAGGGATTAGTTTTGGAGCAGAAGAAGAGTTTGGAAGTGTTCCATGTTTGGTGTAGTGCTTACCCAGGCAACTAATCTTTTTGTGATATCGGTGGTTTGCAGTTTAGTAGTTCAATGTGCATATTTTGCTTTGTGGTTTGTAAATGGCAGTTGTGGCATAAGTTTATATTGTAAATGGATATTGTACTTAAATCGAGATATAATATGAGATTTTGTGGTTTGGCAATTTATTCTCCCTAGTACCCATGGTAAATCATTGTCTGGGTGTTTGTTGTTTCCGCCGCAATTAAACTCTGATAGGTTCGTTTGGGTCAGCGACGTTTCCTGGGATGTCGTACTGATTCGACCAAAGAGGGATGTCGCGTGCTCGATGGGGTTCGGGGCGTGACATTTATGTTGTATGTCAGAGGAGGTAAGGACTGAAAAGGAATCGAATTTCAAATGTTTGACAAACGACTAAGTCGAGTGCAGAACCATTTATTATACAAACTAAGCTATTAGAGTATGTTGTTTGTCCTGTATTTTTAATAAATATTGTGTTGTCAATGAAAAAAAAAATATTGGGTAGTCCTGAAATGCCAATAAGTAATGTTCCTCTCCTCAATTGATTGACACATGTGCAAAGTGGGACCTACTTTTACCTTTACTCTCTCCCTCCCTTTCGAAATTATAATTAGTGGCGCTATGTCACTAGTAGCTAAGTTGGCGTGCATTTTTATTCCTGTATAATAATTGGTTGACATGTGTTTGCTAAGTTGGATTAAAAAAATAAAAATCTAATTTTTCTCTCCTTCCTCCTCCTTCTCCACCTAGCTTTTTTTCTTTAGATCTGGCCGGTGACCATGGCCATCGATGCCTTGTTCAGGTGTTTTTTTGGCCAACTCTTGAGATTGGGCCGTCCATGGCCACCGGCGCCCAATGACCATCATCGCTAGCGGCCAAATCTAGAGCCATGGCCACGAGCACGTCGACTCCAGATCTAAAATTTCGGTCAAGCCCAGATATGAAGGCTACTCTTGAAGTCCCATGTTGCTTGCTTAACACAATGCAACTCAAAAACAAAAGACAAAGAAAAGGAAAAAGTGAGGATGAATTGTGAAGCTTTTCTTCGTCTTCGTCTTCTCCAAGCATGGGAAAGGTTTGTCCATGACGGCAACGGGCGAGGTTGAGATCTCGACGGCAAACTTCCACATCTAAAGGTTGAGATCCCCATTGTCGAGCTTTCAAATTTGAGCAAACTTCCCTTTTAATTTGGCCATACCGGTTGGTCATGGCCATGACGGGACTTCTAGATTTGCAACCATGCCTCCAGAGACAGTGGCTCATCTAAGGCCGCGAGCAACAGTGGTTTTCTTCCATATCTGTAACTCTGTTGCCATGACTCCATATATGATCTATGGCAACGAGGTTAACGAAAGGAACATTGACCACAAAGATGACGAAGAGGGTTGAACACTCGACTGCCTTGGACACAACACCGACAACTCTGCTGATATGGCAAAGGCAAAGGAAGGCGTATAGGTTGGGCTCAAGGCGGCTACAGATGGAGGAGGAAAAGTGAGGTGGATGGAGATTTTTTATTTTGTTTATCTAAATGCACATCAGTATATACATGTCAATTTGTAATTGGTTTGAAGTGAAATAATGCATGCCACGTCAGTTATTGAGGCGCCGCTCGCAAACCACTGAGTATTCCGTCACACTCTTGACTTTCTCTCTTCAACTTCCTCTGCAATTCCTCATCTCCTCTATGGATACCAAAATCGGAGGTCTCAACTCCTACAAACCCGCCTCAAATGATGATGAAGTGCGTCCCAACAACACCATCTCGGCAATGTAGAGCTTGGTCTCCTTGCACATGGTGGATAACTCCTTTGATTCCGCCATGGGCTAATTTGAATAAGATACTCGTGACGTCTTAGAACGTCACACGCGATACATGTCCTTTCTAATCATATCATTTATTCAGTAATAGAATGCGAAATTTCAATAAAATCTCTCCAACAAAATCCAGTACAAGAAAATCGCACGAGTTAAACATGGATTTTATCTTTATTTATATTTGCTGACACTTCATTTTCAAAAATAAAAAAATAAATTTAAATTTAAATAAATAAATAAACAAAAATTCTGGTTCAATCCAGCCCAATTGGGCCCAATTCACGCGTTCGGCCTGTTGCCCGTCTGGCCCTCCTTTCTTCCATTGCTTGGGCCGAATTCGGCCCTCTTCTTTTTTTTCTTTTTCTCTCTTTCGTATTTGGGCCCAATCTTTTCCTTCAAGGCCCATTACAGCTAAGCCAGCCCAGCCTGTTGCCTTTCTTCTTCTCTAGCACGCTCACGATTGTCAGCAGAGCGGTGGTGACGCTCAAGTCTGTGAGCAACGATGATGAATAGCGTTCGTGAAGCTCACGAGAGGTGACGGGAGCAAATCCAAGCTAGAAGATGTTCTAGAACCTGATGAGCTGGCTGATCGTTGGGGAATAACAGAAAAAAAAGATTCCGTGAGCGAGGGGATAACAAACCGAGAGAGAATCAGTTCTACGCGGGGGAGGAGTTCCCCTATTCTTCAATTCACCATCGCCAGAGGACTCGGGTTGCCTGTCAAAGTTGAGTTCCCTGAAACTTTTACCTCGACTTTCATATTGCTGGTTGCTACATCTTCACGGCCAAACAGACGAAATATCGGCGAGAGTTGTTCATTATCGTGAAGAAGGAAGAACGGCGATTTTCTGCAATTGTATTGATCTTCATCGACACTGATTTTCTACTATTTCAACTCACCTCACGAATCAGGTGAGTCTCCTTCTTCCCTACGTTGTTTTCTCTTGCCTTACTAAAGTTGAGGACAGCGAGTTCAACCGACTGATTTGTGGCTTTATTGTGTGAATCCAAGGCTATTTCATGATTAGTAATGCTGATTTGCAGTCTAATATACGGTATCTAGACCGAGAATTGAGTAAAATGAGAATCGGAAGCTTTTATTCTAACCAGTATATTACATGTTTGATGAAATGCCAAAGAGATGGTTGAATCTAAGTCCGTGATTAAACTTGGAATCAAGTTTAGGAATTCCCCACTCGATGCAAACAAAGGGAGACTTTTTTTTTCATCTATTTGTAGGAGATCATACATTTTGGCGGCATGGCCGAGCGGTAAGGCGGGAGACTGCAAATCCTTTTTCCCCAGTTCAAATCCGGGTGTCGCCTGATCAAGTAAAAACTCGAAATCTCTTATTTCGTTTTGCTGATGTAACTTGCTGAATTTTTCCCCAACAGAAGCAAACAAAGTAAAAAAACTCTTGAGACTCTTGAGACTCTTGAGACTTGCTTGCTTGCCTCTAGAATTCAAGGACATTCTAGTTTCTAATAATCGTCAAACTATGTCTGACTTTGTGTTTTTTTCTGTGATTTTTGCGATTTTGTGGCATATTCATTATTTGTCCGAGTTGGCTATTGATGGAACCTTCAACGGAGATCCATTCCACTTTTGCCGGAGTGATACTCGCGGTTAGAGGCCGCTTCAGTTAGTCTATCTCTCATGATTTGATTTGCATATGCGTTTCCTACGTGCAATTGAGTTTCAGTTTACGTGATTTTTGAGTTTGAGAATTTCTCGCCGGAGTTAGTCCAATGCCGTAGAAACCATCGGCCAACTAGTGGCCGGTGGTTATTGGCCGGCTGTGGTTATTGACGTCGATGATTGAAGGTTGAGGTCGACGGTGTTATGGAGTTTGCCGGAAGAATTGTGCTCGGTAAAGGCGTGAGGAAAGTGAGCTTTCGGTGAAGAAGACGTCGAGGAAGAAGACGATGCAGAGGGGAAGGCCAAAAGGAAATAAAAAATAATAATAAATAAAGAAAAAGAAATTAAAAAAAGAAGTAAAAAATAATAAAAGATGAGGGCGCGAAGAAAAGGGGTCATCGGGAAAGAATACCCAAAAGAAAAGAAAGAAACAAAAAAAAAATAGAATTCAGGTATAACAAAAACCGGGTCGAGTGCGGGTCTAGGATGGAGAGGATCCGATGGGCTAGAATCTGGGCCGAACAAGCAATAGTGAATTAAATGGTTTAAATAGAGAGTGGGCTGAATTCGAATTGGGCCTAAATGAATAAAAAACTAAAATTTGATAATTTAGGCTTTATTCACATTGAGCCCAAGAGCTTGCCAGACCCAACCTGGACCATCTGGGTCCGGCTCAAACCAGTGAGTCGGACCGGGTTCTCTGACCAGGGCCGAACTCCTTTTCTTGAAATAAAAAAATAAAAAATAAAAAATTTCAGAAAAAATTTCAGAAAATTCAGAAAAAATAAAAATGTCAGGAAATCTAAAAAAAAGTAGAATCCTCTTAGTTTAGTTTTTTCTTTAATGATCACCTTAGGCTTGAACAAATTTTGATTCCAAATTGAATAAGTTTTTAGGGCTTTACCTTAGGGATTTGTTTTTTAGAGATGATGCTAGGTTTTTGTTTGTACACTTTCATTTTGATTTCATTTGATTGCGCACTTTAAATTCATTGATTGTTGTTTTCCCTTTTTAGAATAATTAGGATGAAATTTAAAATTCTCGATTGGTGAAATATTGACATGACACGTTGGTTAACAAATAGTCAAGTTTAGGTACCGAAAGGGCATTAGTTGAAAAACTAGCGTAATCAAGTCTCCGATCCCTAAGAATCTCTAGTTGCGTATGTTTTCGAGATGACATTCCCCTATTTCGATTAGGGTTTCTAGCTGACCCTTAACTGTGGGTAGTGGCAACTCCTATCGAACAAATAGATTTAAACAACTAATGTCACGCTAGGTATGGACTTAGGGAGAGTCCAATAGAATACCTCTAGACCTACTTCCCCGAGGCGGCCCTCGAGGATTAGGTCGCGACAATATTAAATATCAGTTTTACAACTTTGACACATTGTTCAAGCAAAATATAAAATACAAAAGTTATGGGAAGAAAGTCGGGTCAATTAGAGCCACTACTCCCAAATTAACCCAAAAAGCGAACCATCATCCAATTCAGGGGTTGATGGCCTCAGACATCATCTTATGCCCCTCCTTATTATGTTCTAGGGGACCATTCTACACACTGAAAAATAAAAGAATAAGTCGAATCCCAATAATGAAATCTCTAGTTTTAAGTTAGTAAAATTCATTTTACCACTTCACCTGGTACTAACAAACAACGTGAATTCAAAACAATATAAAATACTCATGTAGGACAATGCATGAGTAATTATATTATCTTTTCATATCGATGGAAACTAATAACAACAGTGCTTAAGATCATTCACTTAAATACAAGCAAATGAGATATTCTCTTATGATGTACAAACATTATCATATTGGCTCACCACTATACATAGAGGATATTTATTCCGTATTGGTCATGAAGCTTACCCATATACATAGATAAGTTCATACTTGTCATGAAGATCACTAGCACACACAAGTGAGTTCATACTGGTCATGAAGCTCACTGATATACACATATATGTTCATACTATACATAGAGGATATTTATTCCCTACTGGGCATGAAGCTTACCTATACACATAGATAAGTTCATACTTGTCATGAAGATCACTAGCACACACAAGTGACTTCATACTAGTCATGAAGTTCACTGATATACACATATATGTTCATACTTATCAAGAAGCTTACCAACTTCATACAGATCATGAAGATTACCAACACACACATACGGGTCATAAAGCTCATTAATATACACAAATGAGTTCATACTTATCATGACGATCGCCAATACACATAGGTGACTTCATACTGGTCATGAAGTTCACTAATATACACAAATAAGTTTATACTGGTCATGAAGCTTACCGAGTTCATACTGGTCATGAAGCTTACCAACTTCATACAAGTCATAAAGTCTACTAACACGCACAAGTAACTTTCTACAGGTCATGAACCTTATTAATATACACAAATGAGTTCATACTTATCATGATGGTCGCCAATACACATAGGTGACTTCATATTGGTCATGACAATAAGTATTCACACGCATTTAAAAACACATGCCCATCTTCTTGCTCAACCATATTGTTGACACCTATTTTTAATTGTCCAAAATTAATTACAGAAAATTTAGGGGTTAATGTCCCTAATTCCTAAACCAAACAAATTATTTAGTTTCAATTGCATTGCATATAGACATTAGGTACATTTTGCAATATTAGAATATATTTTTCCTCTTTTACTTAAAAAAGTTATTTTTTTTAAAGAAGAAAAAAAAATTAAAAAACTCGGATCGGGCCGGGTTGACTCGATCCTCTCCTTTTCTCCCCCCCGCGCGGGCCCAGCCCGCTCCCTTCTCTCTTCCTCATGCACCAAGCTGGGCTCGGCCTAGCCCGCTCTCTCTCCTTCCCCCCCAGCCCGGCCACTCTTCCTCCTTTCCTCCTTCCTTCCCCCTACAATCGATCGCCGCCTGGGACAACATGGAGAAGCTGCTCCACCGCACAAAATTGGCCACCAAAGTCTTAAGCAGGGTAGGCCGGTGCAGAGCATTTAAGTGGTGGACTTTTGGGGCAGAAGGAAGCAGCCGACGGCTGCTATATAAGCCAGCAAAGAGGAAAGAGAAGCGGTCGCCCAAAAAAACAGAGCAAAGAGAGAGATTTAGAGAGAAACGAGAGAGCCAGAGGGCAAACCAAGCGAGAGTGAGTGAGTACAGAGCATGAGGAAGTCCCACACGGCCTCGCCGTCGCTTGCGAGCCGATTGGCGATTCCCCAGAAACAATCCCGACCGGTAAGCCTTTCCCGACCCCTGTTTTCCCCTGTTTTGATTCACCAGTTGACCGGGACTCACGCCGGCCATTTCGCGCAAATCCCGGCCCATACCGATACTCCCCATAGTCCATACATTGTCTTCAAAGGTAAAAATAGGTCATCGAAGGAGGCCGGAGTACTAAAACAAGTCGGAGTTCCCACGTTTTGGTCGTAAACACCAGGTGTTTGATGAAATGCCTTAGTGAGGCCAGTTTGGTTTTGGTCTTCGCCGACAAGCAGGTAGGCATCCGGTGAGCTGTGGCCCTCGTGGATAGCCTTGTGGTGGTCGTGTGAGGCCGAGAGTGACCAAAAATTGGTCTGGGTCCATAGGCCAAGCTCCGACCAACGTTTGGTCTTGAAGAGCCCTAGTCGGAGCTTAGCCGGAGGCCACTGTGGCCGATCACCTTGATCAGCCAGAAGGGGCCCTCCCCGGCTCGAGATGCCGAGGCAGTTGCGGTCAACGACCGGGCGAAATGGCCAGCCAATCGCCGGATCTCGCCTGACCGACGCTCTCGTTTGCCTTTGCACACGGGAGCCGGCTCTGCCCAAATTTTGCAAGCCAAGCAGGACCGGTTCGACCCTGTTGAACCGATCCTGTTTTGTCTTTTTCCATTGGACCGAGCCCGATCCGATTCAAGACCCGGGTTGACCCCGACCTGGTTCGGATCCGAAGATCCGACCCGAGTCAACGCATATGGGTCGGGTCCGTTGACCTGGGTCGGTTCTGACCCAATTCGAATTCACTGACCTGACCCGGTTTAATATTATTTTATTATTTTATTAAAAAAATAATATTTTGAAAATTATAAAAAAAATAAAAAAATCTTTTTTTATTTCTTTTAAAATTAGGAAATAGTTTAGAAATTAGTATTTTTGAATATTTTTCTAAATTATGTAAATTATTTGATTAATAATCATGTTTAAATTGGATAAGCCTATATGACTATACGATAGGATTTTGCGTATTATTTTTTTACTACTGTTGTATTATCATTATGCATGTTATTTCTAATTAGTATATAATTGCATAAATTGTCATGTGTTGTATATTGTCGCCTTAGCTAAGGTTATAACCCTAAGCTGTGTATCTAGTTTGACTGCTAATCTTTAATGATTGTGCACTCGTTTAATCACCTCACATGTTAGGAGATAGGTCCTAAAATCAATCCAAACTATTTGATAAGTATTTTTCTGAAATGAACAGGATGAAAGGTACCGAAAGGGCACTAGTTACTCAAGTAGTATAACCAAGTCCCCGAACTTATTTAATCTCTGGCTCGTAGGAGTAGGGTGATTCTCGCGTCACCTTACTTGGGTTTCTAATTGACCCATCCCAAATTGATTAGTGGCGATTCCTAGATAAAAATTAATATTTGTTAGAATATATTTGGATTTCATTTTATTTATTTAATTTTTCTTGTTTATGCAAAATATTGAGAAATGGAGAAAATAAGGAAAATATGGCCAAAAGAAGGAAAAAATGTGCCACCCAGAGAAGAGTTAGAAGGTGAATATCACATTGGGAATTCTGCAATTTATTCCCTAATTTTATGAGAAAAAGAAGCAATTACCTTGTGAGAGGAGTCTTGGATGTTATCATACAAATATGATAACTTGGGAGAACAGCTAGTTTTCTTTTAGATCGTTTTTGTTTTCACTGTTTTAGAAGTTTTTCAAGTATTTTGAAGAGAAAATAAACGTGGTGACAGAATTTTTGTCCTTTGATTCAAGATGTTTGGTTTAATTTATATTTTCGTTTCTTCTTCTATTATGTTCTAATTTTCTTTGTTAAAGCTACGATGTAGCCTAATCATGATGATATGAATTTCATGCTTTTTATGCTTGGCAAGTGATTTCATTCATGTGAGTTATATATTATTGTGCTTAATGCCTTTAAGTGACTGGCCACCACTTGAATGATCCGATGTGCATGTTTGAGACTGAGAAGTGATAATATGCAATTGCTCCTTATAATATATAACCATAAATTAAATGTGAACAGAAATATACCATGTTATTTGTGTATCTTTCGGTGATAAGTTGGTCCAAAAGATTCATTGTAAACTGGGAATATTCACAGATTTTAATGCACTTATATTTATTTAAATTCACATAGAGATATAATGGATTGATAAACTGAGTAGGTTTGCAATACCTGGAGATAGGATAGTAAATAGACCAGGAAATTCCGCTATCACATGTTTGATATTGTTCTTGTATGCATAATGATCCGAAATTCATATATAGTGATTATGATGAAATCGGATGCTCTAACATAGTTTATCTGATTGATTATCTGCCTTTAGTTTCTAAAATTTCGCTTTTAAAAATTGTCAATTTTTATTTACTTTCAATTCTATTTTGATCTATTAGATAAATTTTAGAATTAGTCTATTTTTAATATTTAATTGGTTTATTATCATCAATATCTGTGGGACGATACTCTTCTTATTATTATATTACTTGTTCAACACATTCGTTAACATGTGCAGAATTTTACGAACAACTTACAACATCCAGAAAGAAATTTCGGGGAAAAGAAAGACAGTTTCTATATTGCGGTCTAGCGTTCGAGGTCGTATGTTTCTTACCACCATCCTAAAATGTCCTATCGTAGCCCATGTCCGGCGACATGGTTGTGTGTGCAACAGTGTAGTGCTAAATTATTAAAGCATGCACAACAATTCATAAACAATCACCGCTTCATATGTTCAGGAAATAAACATTCATTCCCAAATTCCAGACCTGCAAAATAAGGGGTTTACAATTACGACACCACTTATAACTCCCAACTGCAAGAACATTTAACACCTCAAAAGTTAGGAACGTACATGGAATCTTCATTGCCAAACAAAAATGATTTTGAACGGGATAAAATTTTTTGCCTAAGTCCACTTAAGAAAACATGTATCACAGTCCCCAGCGGAGTCGCCAACCTGTCGCGACTCGCCAGATTTTCTTCGGAGAGGGAAAATGGCGTAGCTTGGTACGCGCTAAGTCTATGTCTAGAACTTAACTTGAACTCTTCCAAGCCCATATCATATCGCAACTTGTGATTTAGGTTTTTAACCTGCAAGTGATTTTTATCATTGAATTATTTATTGCCTAAAGTAGATAAAATAACTCTATTTTTATAGAGTTATCAAACCCCAAACTTAACATTTTGCTAGTCCTCGAGCAAAAGCAAGATATAAAACATACTCAAGCTAACAACCCCCTCCATGACTTCCTTCCATAATTGCTCGAAATCACAATTTAAAGAAAAACACAAATTTCATCCAAACATTGAAATAGATTCATAAGTTGAAACCAATTCTAACTATGTGATCCAAGTGTGTGTGTGTTCTTTTCAAATTATATGCAATCCAGATAAATTCACATTGGTATGCAACCTCTCAAAAACTCTTTATAATTATAATCAAATCTCATATGTTTGCTTTTCATTCCTCTCTCCACTAATGTAAGCTAATCATCCAACCAAAAACCACTAGAACTTTCCTCAGGCTGTAATGTAAAGCTGGGCTAATGGTGAGATAATGGTAAATTTAAGCTCAAATCACCCATGAACACATTGATTTCTAGAATCTAATTAGAGCACATGCCACTATTCCCAATTTCACATCTTCAAAATAATCTTTCTGTCACCACGTATCATCATTCTTTCTCCTTTTTTTTTTCTTTTTTTCTCTTTTTTTTTCATTGCTTTATGGTGGAGTTCCTCCCTAAGTCCCTCATAATATAACGTGAATGTTCCCAACCCATCAAGTATCCAAAAGGCTCACTCAATTGAAAGTTGGATAGGGAACCATAAAAGCAATTATTTATTTTTTCTTTTTTTTTTTAAACGATACACCCCAAACAACCATAGCAATCAAATTAAATCCATGCTCCACCCTTCCTCCCAAATTGCTATTATGGTCAAATACACTTTTATCCTAAAAAAAAAGCAACATGTTCATAGGGCGTGGGACAATATAATAATTTGGCAAAAGGTAAGCTAAAAAATATGCGGGTACCAATGAAAGATTGGATAAGAATTATGGCTCAACAGGGTGACTATGGATAAATAAATAGGGTTGGCTTGAAAGGCTCAATTGATCCAAAAATTGCCTAAATCATTTTCTCAGTTAGATGTAGCCTAGGATTTCGCCTCAAGAGAAAATCAAACAAACTCTAAGATTTGGTGAGATCTAAGAAAAGCACATACTTCACATGAATGTTCTCTAGATATACACACTACTAAAAAATTAAGGACTTTTAGTGCTCAGTAAGTGGATCAACATAATCAGAATCAAAATTAACTCACATATCATTCGCAAGTTTGAACAAAATTTAAATTTTCCTACGAAACGCAAAAATTCACAACAAGGAATGCAATCATGAAAAAAAAAAATTCAGATTTAGCAAATATTTTGTCTCCCCCCAAACTTGAATGAAGCATTGTCCTCAATGCGAAAAACAAAAGAAACAAAGGAAAAATAGGAACATGAACACTCCCATTACCGTGGGATGTGTCCGTGGATGGTCTTGATGACTAAATTCCAAAAAGGTGATCCTTCAAGAAAGAAAATTAACCTAGATTAAAAAAAATTAATCATGTTTTTTTTTTAAAAAAGGAACATAAAAATTAATGAAGAAACATAATAAAAATGCTTGGGTTGCCTCCCAAGAAGTGCTTGCTTTATAGTTTTCAGCCAAATTATCTCAGATGTCGCTATTTTGGAGGATGAAGTTCAATGGTGATCTTCTGCTTGTTGTTACCACCTTCGATGTAGGGCTTCAAATGTTGACCGTTCACCTTAACTAATATCATCCCTAAAAAGAAAATCAATCAAAACAATCAAAGCCTAGTGAAGCCCTAAAGGCTTGTTCATTTTAAAGGATTTTATTAGTTTTGGGGGTTTTTGGATTATTTAGAGGTTAGGCCCCCTTTTGGGGGTTAAGCCCCTTGTTAGGGTTTTTCAGGGGTTAAGCCCATTTTAATCTCTAAATTAAGGATTCTTCAAAAGAACTACTTGTGCACCCAAAAAAAAGAAATTCTAATTTCACTCAATGGGTGGCTACAAGTATTCTGAGTCATTCTGTGAATTTTTTATATTTTTTTGGGAAATTTTTTTATTTGACTTTCTTACTTCCCAGAAATCCAAATTTTATTTTTTCGAAATTTTCTGAAATTTTTTTTCGACTTTTTTTAAATTTTTGGGATTTTTCACTTTTTTTTTATGAAATTTCCGAATTTTTCAAAATTTTCTGAATTTTCTGACTTTTTTTTCGAATTTTCTGAAATTTTCCTGATTTTTATGAATTTTCTGGAATTTTTCTGATTTTTATGAATTTTCTGGAATTTTCCTAATTTTACTGAATTTTCTGTTTTTTTTTTAATTTCCTCAATTTTTTTTGAATTTTCTGGAATTTTTCTGAATTTTCCCGAAATTTCTAAATTTTTTATGATTTTATGATTTTTATGAATTTTTTTTACGTATTTTTGTAATTTTTCTGATTTTTCTTCTTTTTTAAATTTTTTTTAATTTTTATTCACGGGACTAAACCAGACCGGTTCAACCACGTTGGATCGGCTTGACCACCGCAGATCAGTACTCCGGCGGGGATGGTGCCAAAATGGCACCATTTTAGGCCTTCTTCATTGGGGCATTTTGTCAAATATTGGTGTGCATTAAGTTTGATATTACATTTTCAACATTGCCACTCTGGGCTGATCTCCGACGACCCTCCAATGGTGCTCTGGACACTGCCATTAGTCTTAGGCCATCTACCCATCATCCTCTAACAACCTAACCCCACCGGATCACTGCCGGCCGACAAATTCTAGGCCTAAAAAACCTAATCCGAAACTGTTCTAACTAGGATTTTCTGACATTTTCAACTAATCCTAATCTTCCTAATCAATCTAACAATCAAAACAACAATTAAAACAACCAAGGGGACCATAAATTACTAACTTGGATGGCCAATGGCCGTGGAAAGGGGCTCCGACGAGGTGGTTTAAAGGGATCGACTCATGGTTTATGCACAAACGTGATCCAAAATGTATCAAACAAGTAAGTAATTGATCAAAAACATGTTTTAAGGGATCAATGATCACAAAATCAAGAAGAAAATCACATAATCAAACTCAAAGTGGCTTGGGCACTCATTTTGAAATTTCATCAAACATGTGGCAGGTGATCGGGAAGGACTTTTACCTTCTTTTCCGGAACTCGAATATGAAATTCCAAACCGGCTAGGGATGCTAGACTGATTCTCCTGCACTTCCTCTACAAGTCTATGGCCTCAGCTTCTCTGGGAAGGTCTTAGATTGGCTGGTCGGAGTTCGATTTTAGAGCTTCTCGATAAGCTCTTCTCTAGTTACTTAGGGAAGAAGGTCCACCTGAGAGGCTGATTCGCCAGTGCCTTTCTCGTCGGGACGGCGCCGGTCACTCAGCCTAAGGGACCTCTACTCCCTCCCTTTCTCTCTCAATTTCTCTCTCTCTTGGGAATTCTATCGAGCAGCTCGTGTGTGGGAAACTGGTTTTCTAGCCCGTTTTGTCCACCTCCCCAGGGCGGTTCCGACCTCTAACTGCCTCGGGAAGCCGTTATGACAGCCCCTCGACGACAGCTGGAGGCCCCCAGCTGTCCAACCTTCCTCAGCATGTTTTGGAATAGGGGGAATTAGGTCAGTGAAAGGGCGAGCCAAACCAAGTTCTTCCTTCCCTTCCCAATCAAATATTGAGTCATGTAAGGAAGATGATGACCCGGGTCGAGTCGGGTTGGATTCGACCAACCCAGCTGACCCAGGTTGATTAATATTGCAAATTAAACCCCTATTTGACCCTTTTTCACAATTTTGACCCCAAATTTCAATTCCTTGACATACTTTATCCTGAAATATTTGATCAATTTGAATTTTTATTTCAATTAAACCTAAAATTCTCAAATTTGAATTTTGTTCAATTGGGTTTTTATTCAATTAAGTGTCCAAATGACCTAATTAGGCTATTCCAAGGCCAAAATTGGATTTCCCATGATCAATTACCCTTAGGGAAGGTATGGGCTTTGATTGAAAATTTCAAATTGAATGAAATCCCAATTTGCGTCCTAAAATCCCTAATTTTCAATTAAATTTGGGGCTTTTTAATTCCTTTGTCAAATTGTGAAATTGGATTGACCAATATGTAATTCAAGGTTCCAGAATCAATTGTTGTGAAGGTACTATAGCCCAAAAAATGACTAGAAATGACTTCATTGGATTTTTGGTTAAATGAAAATATGAATGACCCAAATTTGGGGAAAACATATTTCCAATTGAAATTTTGTAAAATTGAAGTTGCGGGGATACAATTGGAATTAAAAGAGGACTAATGACTATTTTTGGAAATTTTTTGGATTTTACTTGGTATTTTTATTGATTTTCTTCTCATTTTTATCAAAGGGATTTAAGGAAAAATTAAAGAAAAATCTAGATAAATTATTTTTTGTTTAGAAATAGGTTCCTAAGCATGGCCAAGGTTCCTAGACCTAATTTTGTGATTTTTATGTAAAATTGAAAATTTGATTAAAAATCAAGTGTCAACAAACACTCACAAAGAAAAAACTCACTTTTTCTTCTTTCTTTTCTCTTCTCTCTATTTTTTTACTAGCGCTTGACGGCTAGCTTCTATCAATAGCTAATATATAAAATGTAGCTTTTAACCTAAAATAAAAATTAATAAAAAAGATAAAAAAAGCCCTTAACAATAATATTTGGCTTTATCCTCGTACAATCTCCCACTTGAAGACAAATACACCCGATGCACCAAGCAACTTTGCATCAATATACTTCAAAAGCTAGTAACTGGAACTTGTACCTCTGCGATACTCCTCATCAATTAACATGGAGTAATGCTAATGGTAGTAGTACAGAAAATAAGTTTCTCTCTGTCTATTACCTTGATAAACATATTAGCTGGATTCTTCACGCCATCAATCTTTTATAACTTTAACTCATTATCTTTCAATGCTGACCTGATGAAATGATAACACTTCTTGATATGTCTAGTCCTTGAGTGATAAGCTGCATTCTTTGCTAAGTGTACTGCACTTTGACTATCACTCTATAGTGTGCTCACTGACTTCTTTCGATGTAGCTCATCCATGTAATCTTGTAACCACATGATTTCCTTTGGAGGCTTCCGTGATCGCCACGTACTCTGCTTCTGTCGTTGATAGAACCACTACTTTCTGTAGTTGAAATACCCAACTCACTGCTATACCTACAACTGTAAAAACATATCCAGTGGTACTTTTACCACTATCTTGATCACCCTAATGATTTGCATCTACATAACCTTGCAACTCTAGAGATGTACCTCCATAACAAAGAGAGTAATTTGATGTACCTGTTAGATATCTCAATATCCATTTTATTGCATTCCAATGTTCTTTGCCCGTGTTTTGCAAATATCAACTCATAACTCTCACTGCTTGTGCAATGTCTAGTCTCGTGCTCACCATGGCATACATTAAACTTCCCACCGCTGATGCGTATAGGACTGCCGCCATCTCATTTTTCAAAGCTTGACTACTCTGACACATATCCTTAGAAAGTTTGAAGTGACTCGCTAGAGAAGTCACAACCGGTTTTGCCTTATCCATGTTAAATCCCTTTAACACTTTCTTCACATAGTCTTCTTGCAACAACCATAATTTCTTATTTTTCCTGTCTCTGATGATTTTCATGCCTAAAATATTCTTGGCCTCTCCCAAGTCTTTCATAGCAAACTGCGATATCAACATCTTTTTCACTTTCGCGATTCTCTTCATATTGGCACTAGCCACCAGTATGTCATCCACATATAAAGAAAGATATACGATATCACCATCGCTATAATTGCAAAAATAAACACAATAATCAGCTTCACAGTGTGTAAATCCTTTTTCTTCCATAAAATCATCAAACTTTAAGTACCATTGCTGCGGAGCTTGCTTCAAGCCATACAAGCTTTTCTTCAAGCAACATACCATGTGTTTTTTACCTTTGACCTCAAAACCTTTAGGTTGCGCCATGTATAACTCTTTATCTAGGTTCTCATGCAAAAACGCTGTGTTCACATCCAATTGCTCGAGATGAAGATCCTCCACCACAACTATACTCAGCAAAACTCTGATTGATATCATCTTTACTACTGGTGAAAATATCTCGGAGTAGTCGATCTCTTCTTTTTGAGAAAAGCCCTTGACCACAAGTCTCGCATTGTATCTGATATTACCATTTATTTTTTTATCTTGTATAGCCACTTATTTAACAAAGCCTTTTTACTTGTGGGCAACTTGGTTAACTCCCAAGTTTTATTCTGAAGTAATGAGCTCATCTCGTCTTTCATAGCACGCTCCCACTGCATGTGAGATGTGTCTTTCTTTGGCTCATCATTAGTCTCTGGCTCTCCTGAATCTGTAAATAAGACATGGCTTAGAATAATATTAGCTGATGGATAAAAAATTACCTTTGGCTTTCTCACATGTGTAGACCTCCTCAAGACAATACTTTAGGGTCATTAGTTTGTTCTAGATCACCGTGTTCCTCTTGAACTGCCTATTCATTGATGATAGGTTCATCTCGAACCTCCCCTTCAAGTGCACTTTGATCCCTTGAAACCATCTTCACGGCCATTGTGTCTAGCTCAACATATTGTGGTTTTACTACCTTCTCATGCTTTGTTTGATGATCCTTGTACACCATTTCTTGATAGAATACCACATTCCGACTGCGGATGACTTTGTTATTCTTATATTCCCAAAGCCTATACCTATACTCACCGCCACCATATCCGATAAAGACGTATTTCTGGGACTTAGTATCAAGATTCTTCCTATCTTCCATATCAATTAGAGCATATGCAATACAACTAACAACTTTTAAATATGAATAATTAATCTTTTTACCTGACCACTGCTCTTGCGGTATTTCTCTATCCAACGCACTAGATGGACTCCTATTAATTTGATAAACAGCTGCATCAACTGTAGCAGCCCATAAGTGTAGTGGAAGACTCGTGTGTAACCTCATGCATCTTACGTGCTCCAAAATAGTCCTATTCATCCTCTCAACTACACCGTTCTCTTGAGGAGTTCTAGGAACAGTCTTCAACCTGTATATGCCTTCCCGGCTCGAGTATTTTGCAAATTCCATGCTCGTGTATTCACCACCATTATCAGACTTTAGAGGTTTAATTTGATAATCGGTCTCTTTTTCTACCATGGCCTTCTATATTTTGAACATCCCGAATACTTCTGATTTTATTCTGTGAGCATAGACCCAAGTTTTCCTTGTCGCATCATCAATGAATGTGACAAAATATCTCTTACCACTATAAGAGAGTTGTTGACACCTGATTTTAGCCGACGCGTTACAAAGGTAAAAACTTGAGATTATGGTTTCTGATCGCGACAGAACCTAATCCTCAACCAAAAATAGTCATTTAGCATTTGAATTAGCATTAGCCATTCATTTTCTATCTTTTTGCATTTCAATTTCAAAAAGTCAAAGAGTTGACTTTTGAGTTTACTTTTTGGCAAAAGTCAACCCAAAGTCAAATTTTGGTTTTTTTAAATGAAAATCCCCAAAATAGTGTCAATTTCACTTTTGCATAATCAATTTTCAAAAAAATTCAAAGTTTGGCCCATTAATTGACATTTTTGTACATAAGTACTAAAATGTTGACTTTTTGTTAACACTTTGTCCAAAAAAATTAAAAAATTTCAAAACCCCTAAATCAACTCATTTTTAGCTTAATTTCACTTTGGCATTATCGATTTTACAAAAATCAGTTTAGAATCAACTTTTTCTCAATTTGCGGAATTTGGTTCAAATTGGCCAAAAATGAAATTACGTCATTTCTAGTCATTTTTTAAGGATAGTTTCCTTCACAACATTTGATCTAGAGGTCGTATTACATTCAATTTTCAAATTGATTTTAGAATTCCAAGCCAATGATGAAAACCCCCAATTAGGGATTCCAATCGGTTCTTCATGATTTGCATAATTGAGACACGAATGAACCTAATTTCTTATATGAAACTCAAATCCGAAATCAAATTTGGAAGATTCACATGAATTTGAGCCAATTTGACCAATCTAGTGATCCAATGATTGAGAAATCCAAGAGTAATTGATCCAATTAGTACAATTCAACTTGACCCATTCTAGATTAACATCCAATTTGATGAATCGAAGCTCAATTTGGCCAATTGGACTTCAATTAAATTCATGAGTCTAGCTTAGCCATGCAATTTAACTCAAATTGAAGAGCAATTGGGCCAAACAAGTTAAATTGGATCAATTTGTACTTGTATTTCAAATTGGTTCAATCCAATTTAATCAAATTCAATTCAATTGGGTCAATCAAACGTAATAGGGATGCAATTGCTTAAAATTGAAACCAAATTGAGCTGACAATCGAACCGGTTCAACCCGGTCAAACCCAGGTCAAACCGGTCCAACCGGTTCAACTCGGTTTGACCAGAATTGAATCGGCCCAATCGGATGGCCGTTTCCCAGTAAAAAATTCGGCGGCCAGCGGTCCATTCCAACCAGCCGAGGTTGAGCCACAGCCCTTTGTGCCCAAAATAACAAATATGCCCTTGAACGAAATTACAAAAATGCCCCTAAGTGAAATTACCAAAATGCCCTTGTTTAAGGGTTTAGCAAAATTACTTAGGGGTTAAGTAAATAAATCATGGCCATTCTTTTAGAATGCATCACGGTCATCCATAGTGCCATGTCATTTATCCTTAGCCCATAAGGAATATTTTTAATTATTAAGGGAATATTTAGAGCCATTAGATTGATTCAAGGGCTAGGATTCAAAGTTGAGGAGATATATAAGGATTTTCCCTCCAAAAGTTGGGAGGGCTCATTTTCAGATTTGAATTTTCTCTCTATAAGCTCAAAAGCTCTCTCTCTCTCTCTCTCTCTCTCTCTCTCTCTCTCTCTCTCTCTCTCTCTCTCTCTCTCTCTCTCTCTCTCTCTCTCTCTCTCTCTCTCTCTCTCTCTCTCTCTCTCTCGGCCAGAACTCCCCTCGCCCGGTCCGACCGCTCGTCGGGCGGTTCTCGGCGCGCCACCACCACTCCAGCGACCCCCTAAGCATCCCAGAGCCAGTCACAAGACTGGCCACCGCCGCTGGTGGTCGGAACTCTCTGATCCGGCTCACTTTCTCTCTTGATCGCAACACCAACAACCGAGCAGGTGTTGATTCCAGCCGGTTCAAGCGGCTGAACCGGCTGGCTGATGGCTCCCTCTGGCGAGTCCGAGCCTCTAGTGGTCTTCCTTGGCGTCCTCCTGTGGCTGTAGTGGCCGGCCTCCCTCCGAACGGCCACCGAATTGCTTTGTTTTACTTGATTTTCCATTGATAGTTCACTTGATCAAACCGGATCAATTCTCATCGTGATTCGTGCACTCTACTTTCAGAGGTTCGTCAAGCTTTCTGAGGCTTCTCCACGGTGTCCTAAGGCTGTATACTGAGGCCAGATCGCTCAGTTATACGTTGAAAGGTTAAAACACAAGGTGAGTTCAAAACATGTGATTCTCGGATCCTGATGACCTGATTGCTTGCAATGCTAATTTGTCCTCTGAAATGTAGGAATCTTGTGAAATGATGAACTATAGAATCGAAATGCATGTCTTAAGCTTCGATTTGATAGGTTGTATGCCTTGAACGGACATCCTTTGCTAGGTCAAAACTCCTTCGAAAGTTGAGATCAGAATCTGGAATGAGTATATTGAGTTTTGTTCTTATATGCTACTGAATGACCTTGCTCAGTTTTTTGATTATTCTGATTTTTTTTTCATCATTTGAGAAAACTTTCTTCGAGAAAGTTGTAAGAGACATCTAGATCTATCCACGGTAAAATTTTTATAAAATTCCAAGCATATTAGGTTATGACGATTAGCATTGTCATCTAGGCTCAGTTCCTGTGATAGATGAATTTCTGACTGACCTTTACGTTTTCTTCGATTTTTATAAATTCATCTGTTTAAAATCTGGCAAACTGTTATTCACAAAAGTTTACACTGAGGTCTAGATCTTTCTGATGATACCCATTTTATCAAAATCGGAGCTCATTTGGATGTTCAAAGGAATTTTTCATGTTTTAATCAGATTCTGTGTTCAGATCTGAAATTCCTTCCTCCGAATTCCAAAACATATTTCTCCGAATTTGATAACTTGGAGTCCTTTTTTATAAAAATTCAAAACTTAAAAGTTGTTCATTGGGGTCTTATTATGTAGATTGGAAAGTTTGGAGACCTAATACCAATGTTTAGAGGGTCAATTTGCTAACAATCTCGAGTAAGGTCCTCCCAGCCTTAAAAATAAATCGAATTTTATAAAAAAATTGGGGGGCTTTTTAGCAAAAACTCAAAATATGAAAGCCATCACACACGGCGAATCCTAATTGTCCAAAAAATTTGGCAGGGTTTTGATCACAGCCACTATTTTTCCCGAAATTTTTTCTGAATTCAAATTCAAACCGGGTTTAGACTGTCTCCAAGGGTGAAATTGTCATTTTTTGTGAAAATCGTTGGGGAATTAGTAAAAGTATTCTGTATGAACTTTGATCCTCATGAAATTATCTTTCTAATGACACCTGAATCACTTCGTTCTTGAGTTGATGTTTGAGTGTTCGTGCTTGACTTTGTTTGGAATGTCATTTGGATGTGTGAATTGAATGTAAAATCGACACCCGTGAGGCAGTCCATGGAGAAGATGGCCAAACAACTTCAAAGATGGTGGTTTAATACTGATGTCCAATTCGGCCTCAATTTGTATTCAATTCATTTGTTCCCGACCATGTCTTGGGTTTTCAATTAGTGTAGCAATAAATACCCGACGAGTTGCGGGTTTTATTTTCTCGTACTTAGACTAGCTTGCAAATTTTAATACCTTGGTTATTTACTTTGCGCATCGTCTTTTCAATATAATTGTTTCTTTCTTTCTTTTCTAGACTAAGATAGGATTAGTTTAGAGTTTTAAATGAAAACACAAAAATAAGATGCATGATCACCTAGTGGACTAAGACTTTGGTATGAAAAGCGGTAAAAAATAAATGCATGACAACTTAGATAACAACTATGATAAGTTTAACGGTACAAAAAATGCGTTCATAGATATATTAACGTAAGCTAGTCCCCAAACCCAAGATTTCTGGTTTTCATAGAAACCGAAACGAAACTCCCGCGTTTCGGTTGGGTATTCTAGCCGACCCCCGACCTAGGCTAGTGGCGACTCCTTAAAAAGATAAAATCGATCCACTGTTACGCGAGGTATGGATTTAAGGAAAATTCACGTTCATGATGAATAGACCGTATGGATGACCAAAAGATTGATGCTTCGATAAGTCGTCTTTTATGATGTGCAATATGGACCGTTTCATGAACACTTAACTCTAAACCGCTTCATCGAGTTTAGCCTTTGTGAAGTAGGTCACGACAAGAGTTCCTGAGTAGGTCCCTACATATCCGTATGAACCAACTCTAACTTTCGACCTTTATTCTATCGCCCATTCAACTAAAAACTAACTGCCTGTTTTTTTTTTTCCATAAATGCAACTCTCACAGAATTCTAACTCAACTTTTTGCAAACCTGAAAGAAACTTCCTAGAGTATAATTGCTTTACACCCTTTTCACCAAGATGTCCCAATCGATAATGCCAAAGAGTAGACAAATTACTTGTAACCACTGTAATTGCAACCATATCACTGATATTGTCTCCCTGGAGAAGGTAAAGCGTACTCTTATGCTTTCCCTTTGCTACTACTCTTGCTCCTGAGGTTATCTTTCACTCTCCGCATCCAAAGGTTGTTACCAAACCTTCTTGATTAAGTTTACTAGTTGAGATCAGATTTTTCTTTAATTCTGGGATATGTCTAGTTTCACGCAAAACTAGACGTCCTCCACTTGAGATGTTCACAATCACAGTTCCTTTTCTAATAATTGGACACATGTGACCGTTTCCTACAACCACTTGCCCAAAATCTCTACTAGCATAATAAGTGTCACGCCCCGAACCCTACGAGCTCACAACATCCCACTAATGGTCGTTGAGAATGCGACATCCCAGGACTTGTCAACGACCCAAACAACTTACCAACGAAAGAACGCAAGCGGAAGCAAACTTTGAACACCCCAAACAACTACCAAGCAAGGGATAGTAAGGGATACACAATGATACTCAAAAGAATGAAGCCATTTATATAAACATAGAGTTAATCATAGGAGATACAATAAACAAGCTTTACTAAAGGCCGCATCTACGGACCATGCATAAGCAAAAAGGATCGGGTGATCGGTTAGCTTAGCTTCTCTACTAAAAGAGGGCGCTCCAAAAAGGCGGGGTGACTAAGCCTATCATCAATCCCCGTGGTACCCTGGAGGCGTTCCCGGGTCAGTCAGTGAGTGAACCGAGTCGGAGTCTGAGTCCTCTAGGCCGATGTCAGGATCGATAACGGCCCCATCGGGAGGATCTATCTCCATGGGATCCCACTCCCCTACACTATCAACAGGGGGAACATCAAATCCTTAGAGTGAACCATGCAACTCATCCCTATCTCGATAAAACCACGCCAGGAAGTGTGCAGCCTCCAAAACGCAAACCCTTCGTCCACCCCTAAAGTCGTGGCATGCCTAATGTAAACCCTATCCTCTCCTACCGGGTACTCTGTCAATTAATAGTTCATATCCATCAGTACCCCAAAATGTTGCGGAGGACAATTCATGGTCGGGGATATGAAACAATTAGAATACAACAATGAGATAAAATCTCAATAAGTAAACTCCCTAAACCTCGCTTAGGCTAACGCGTACCTCCGGACAACCCTAAACATGCAATTCTAGCGACTAACATGCCATGAACAACCACAGACGCCCTTACCTCGCCTTGGCACATACGTAAACCCTGCACGTTAGAAATCATTATAGCATGGCAAGTTGCTCCTCGAGCACACACGAGACAACTGTTGCATGAGCATACATAACATAATTAATAACCCAGACATACTCAACATTAAGCTCAAGTATAGCATTCCCCAATGCATATCACACTCATAGTTGGCCAGATTATTAACGACTCCTCGGGCCACACCGAACCCCCGCCGGCCTTTCGGTCTAGCCGGGCACCGTCCCGCTACATCGGGCACAGCAACGTCTGGGATCGAACACCCTCTGGCAAGCCGAGTACCAAACGGCATTCCATAATGGAGCATCGGTCCGTCCTCTACCGCGATCGGTAACTTCTAGAACTCCTGCCTAGACGGCATCTGAACTCTCGCCGGGCATCGTCTAGAACTCCCGCCAGGCATCGTCTAGAACTCCCGCCAGGCATCGTTTAGAGCTCCCGCCTAGACGGCACTTATCATGACCATGTGTACACATCATTCACTCAATGCCAATTCTTATCTTTATAATTAGCCAATGTTGAGTGTTTATGACATGCAAATCACTAAGAACGAACATGCCATGAAACGCAATTAATTCCAAACACGGATAACATGTCTAGCCAACATACGAGCCAAATCAACCACCAATGATCCGAACTTAGCCAATAAGCCCCAATTCAGCTACTAATCGCGCCATGAACAAACCAACCATTAACTAAACAAGCATGATCAACCAAGAACTAAACAAGGTCAGCCATTAAACCGAACCACAATGGCCACTAAACCAAACCCAAAATCAGCCACAATTCAACCATATACTAGCCTCTAAGCTAGCCGCAATTCAGTCCACAATTTGGCTACAAAACTGACACTAAACAGCCACTACATTAGCACATGATCATCCATTCAATCAACCACTAATCTGCCTACAATTCAATCCACAATCACCACTTAATCCACTCACACGCCGGCCACAAGTTAATCCCCAATTCAGCCCCTAATCAGCCACTAAATTACCATTGATCAACCCCTAAACATGTCCATTAGTCACCCATTACTCTAACCAGGGATTAGGAAGTTACTTACAAGAAAACCTATGCAAAACCCAGCCAAAGGAACAGCCAACAACCACAACAAGGTGGCGGAACAGTTAGCAGCTCCGGCGGCGTCGGCAAGTGGCAATGGCGGATAGTGGCATCGTGAAGCGGCTCACGGCTGACACGGGTCCGGCTTGAGGGCGACGGAAACGGCAACGAGGTGGGCTGAGATGGACACGTGATGGTGGTGATAGTAGTGAGTTGGTAGCGGTTGAACAAGAGGGAGAGAGGGATGGTGGTGGTGAGATACGGCGGCTGGGCGGTGGTGACGGCATGATGGTGATGGCAGCAGGTGGTGGCGGTGGTGAACGGTGGCTGAAAAGGGGACGGGGAGATGGTGATAGTGATCGTGGTTGACCGAGTAAGAGAGATGAAGCAAGGGTGGCGGTGAGCAGCTAAGGCCGCAGCAAACAAGTGGCGGCGAGCGGCTGTCGGACGGCTGAGACGGGCGCTTAATGGCGGTGACCATGACGGCTGGAGTAGCGGACGGTGGTTGGTCGAGCTGGTGGTAGTGGCCGAAGGTGAGAGGAGAGGGAGAGAGGGTGAGACTTAATCAAATGAGAGAGACAAGTGTGTGTGTGTGTAAGAGAGAGAGAGAGAGAGAGAGAGAGAGAGAGAGTCTACCCAATCAAAACCCCATCAACCACCCCACCAGCAATCCAAGGGTCAAGATTGATTCTTTTTCCCCAAGCCAAGATCCAAAGGTCTACAATTTATCTCCCAAATTAATTCATCCAAAATACTAATGGCAAGTAAATAAATAAACAAGGAGGGGAGGGGTAAAGTAGTCCAAATTTTCGGGCAAGAGAGGGGGAGTGCACAATGTCCAATTTGTCCTTCAACATAACCAAGAAGTCCAAGATATCTTAGGGGTAAAATGGTCTTTTCCAATTTCTGGTCCGAATTTCACTTTTCCGTTAATTTTTGAGCGGTTCGACAATCAGCCATGCTATACAAGGCGACATCCAATAAATTAGTTGTGGAGCGTTAGAAAGTTCACTATCTAAATCCGGATTCTAATCCGTGGTCAAAATCAATCAATCGCGACTTTAGTGCATCTCAAACTAACGGGTGGCTTTTAGGAGTTACGCGTATCGACCCATGGTGGATTCAATTATCAAACCACATTTTAAGTTTACTTAAACCATGACGACCTCGATTGTCATGTAATTGCGAGGGTCAGTCACTAGTTCTGAAGGACGCGATCGTTCGGAATAGGTTTACTGTCATTCGCAATTCATACAACGGTCAAGCCGAATCACCCGCGATCCAATTGTATATCATCGGCGAATCATTCCATAACCATCTTTGGATCAATCTATAATGGCCCTAAACATTCCATCGTCAATCCTTATGATCGAAGTGTCAATCCCTGATCAAGTTCTTAGGTCCACGTACTTAATTCCTGGCTAGCTTTTCCCTAATGGTTAATCTTCTCAAGAGTGATCAATTCCGAGTGAGATTTAACTGAAAGTGCATCGATGAAATAATCATTTCATAGGCCCCGAATAAGGTCAAAATTCATAATGTCACAATCAACAAATATGTCTCTTTACGAGGTGCAATGGAAAGAAGCACCGGAGTCAATAAACCACTTGTCTGTGGTCAAGTCAAACCCTGCAGATAAACACAAGTTCTCTAGCAAAGGTTCATCTCTAACCACATTAGCTCCTTGATTCTCATCCCGCTGCTTCTTTTTGTAGACTTCACACTGAAACCTCCGATGTCCAGTCTAGTGACAAAACCAAGACTCATCTTTTGCAACCTCTTTATTTCCCCTTGACTGTGACCTGCCATGCCCGCTGAATTTTCCTTTGCTTTTACTTCTCCCACAGTTCTTCACTGCTAGTGTCGTGAACGATGTAGATGGCGAAAAATTATTTCCACCTGAGACTTTTCTTTGCATCTCTTCATCCATGATGCTATTCATAGTATCATCCAGAGTCAAATCATCCTTCATGGTGCTTGAAATTCCTCGCATTGTGGTGTTGTAGCTTTCCAGAAGAGAACATAAAAATAAGAAAGCTTGAAGCTTCATATCCAGATTTATGCTTGCGGATTCCAATTGACCTGTGACTTGTGTGAAACTATTGATATGCTATGCCATAGAACTTCTATCAAATAACTTCCACTACAAAAAAATATGATTTTTGCGACGGAAATTTGCGACGAAAATTTTTCGTCGCTAATTTGCAACAAACTTTGTGACGGATTTCTAATTCCGTCGCAAATTAGCGACGAAAATTTTCCGTCGCAAATTTGCGACGGATTTTGCGACAGATCTATTTTCCGTCACAAATTAGCGACGGAAAATAAATCCGTCGCAAATTCCGTCGCAAATTTGCGACGGAAAATAAATCCGTCGCAAATTAGTGACGGAAAAATTTCGTCGCAAATTCCGTCGCAAATTTGCGACGGAAAATCAATCCGTCGCAAAATTGGTCACAAATTAGCTTTTCCGTCGCAAATTTCGTCACTAA
The DNA here is from genome assembly GCF_021117445.2 of Syzygium oleosum. Classification (NCBI taxonomy): domain Eukaryota; kingdom Viridiplantae; phylum Streptophyta; class Magnoliopsida; order Myrtales; family Myrtaceae; genus Syzygium; species Syzygium oleosum. The sequence goes on along the minus strand of NW_026607510.1, from coordinate 846,512 downwards.
TTTGCGACGGAAAATAAATCCGTCGCAAAATTCGTCGCAAATTTGCGACGGAAAATTTTCGTCGCTAATTCCGTCGCAAATTAGTGACGACTAATTTTCCGTCGCAAATTTGCGACAAATTTTGTGACGGATTTATTTTCCGTCACTAATTTGTGCAACAAAATTTACCATTTTGCGACGAAAGTAGAGACGAATTGGATGATTGTCACAAGTTCAAATTCAAAAGAGATTGGACGATTTGCTACACGTCCAATTCTAAGAGATATTAGATATTACAAATTCAAATTAGATAAGAACATCTATTATAAACTCAAGATATTAGATAATCTCTTAAAATGTTCTCGTCCCAAATAAGCTTTTTTAGATTCGATAGGTGCAAATCTTATCTTCTTTTTTTTTTCAAGACTTAGATATAGATAACGCAGATATCCATTTAGTTGAATATGGCGGTTTCCTCCGCACGTAGCTCTTATGTATGCGTAAATATATGGGTAAATAAATTATAGCAATTTTCAAATAGATCGGAATCAGGTGGATGTATGAAATGTAAAGTCAATGTATCTATATGGGGATATCTATAGGAGATCATATAAAAGAGATATTCTTATTTAGACCTAACCAATTTGATCTAACCAATTAGATGAATTATTTCTAAAGGATTACATCCGAATGATGAGTGAATAGAGGGCATGCATTCCATTAGATAAATATTTAGAAGATTCCCTATATTTCGTTTAATTGATTGTAATTGATATTTTCCCTTTTAGATAGTCATCCTATAAAACCGATAAATAGGTTCGTGTACTCTTCATTTGACAATGATATATATATATTGCTCTTAATTTTTTTTATCACATTCTTGACTTGGTATCAGAGCCCTATTGTTATTTGAGAAATCGTCAATCGAGTCTGTTTGTAACAACAACATCCACATCAGTCATGTTTCTCCACAGTGCTCGTAATGCTAGTCACATTGGCCCATTTCGCAACAACCTCCCGTAGTTGTTTGACATTCCTCCGCTGCTCTAATGAAAAAAAAAAATCACCAGACTTGCCACCCTTAGATGAATTAGATCATGACATTTACTAATTCGTCAAATATGAGTAATGTGTCATTGTAAGAAGCATATCTACTCAAAGTTCCGATGGAATTAGCGACGGATTCGAAAAATTGATCGGTATAAACATTTTCGTCGGTAATTCCGTTGCAAATTAGCGACGAATTTGAAAAAATGGGCGCCATGTGCCGCGAAGATCACTTCCGTCGCAAGATTTGGAAAATGCTCTTTATTTTTGGAATCTGTCCCAAAATCAGTCGCAAATTTATGACGGAAAAATAAGTCCGTCGCAAATTTGCGACGAAAAAATAAGTCCGTTGCAAATTTGTCACGGAAAAAAAAATCCGTCGCAAAAATTTGCGACGGAAAAAAAAATCCGTCGCAAATATTTGCGACGGAAACAAAATCCGTCGCAATTTCGCGACGGAAACAAATTTGCGACGAAAAAAAAATCCGTCGCAAAAATTTGCGAAGGAAACAAAATCCATCGCAAATTTTTGCGACGGAAACAAAATCCGTCGCAAAAGTTTGCGACGGAAACAAAATCCGTCGCAAAAGTTTGCGACGGAAAAAAAATCCGTTGCAAATTTGCGACGGAAACAAAATCCGTCGTAAATTTTTGTGACGGAAAAAAAAAAAATTCGTCACAAATTTACGACGAAAATAAAATCCGTCGTAAAAATTTACGACGAACATAAGGTTCGTCGCAAATTAGCGACGAACTGAAAAGGTTCGTCGCTAAAATTTGCGACGAAATATGAAGTTCGTCCCAAATTTAATTAAAAAAAGTGCGCCCCAAATCCCCGCCCTTACCCCCAATTTCTCTCTCTCTCGCTCACTGTTCTCCCTCTCTCTCCCTCTTCTCCTTCTCCTTCTCCCCCACACCCCCAAACCTCTCGCGCTCGCGCTTCCTCCCGCGACTCCTCCTCGCCCATGGCCTCCGGAACCCTAGAGGCCGCGGAGCCCGAAGGGGCGGCGGCTCCTCCCCCCGTCGAGGGCAAGGAGGAGGAGCTCCCCGAGAAATCAGAGGTGGAGGAGGCAGATCAAGAGGACCGAGAGATCGCCGCTCCGGAGGAGGAGGAGGCTGAGGCTTCCGACGAGGAGGCCACGGCCGAAGATGACGACAGGGACGACGACGCCCCCCCGAAAGGGAAGGAGAGCGAGGAGAATCCGAAAGGAGGGAGCTCCGTGGAGAAACAGGGCGTGCCCAAGAGGAGGAGGAAATCGAGCGCGGCGAAGAATAAGCAGAGCTCTCATTTCAGCCTCCAGCCGCACCGTCTCGGCGCGCACATGGACGGCCTCGCTCGAGCAAGCTCTCCACCGTCTCGGCTGCCGCGACCTGCTCACCCCTCAGCTCGTCGCCCGCGTGATCGACCCTTTCCTGATCCCCCACCCCTCGCTCGCCCTCGGCTTCTTCGACTGGGCCTCCCAGCAGCCCGGCTTCGCTCACGACCCCCTCACGTACCGCTCCGTCCTCAAGTCCCTCTCCGCTTCCCGACAGTCCAACGCCGTCGAGGCCCTGTTGAAGCGGGTCAGGGCCCGCGGGATCAGCCTCGACGCCTCGGCATACGGGCACGTCATCGCCTGTTTCGTCAGGAACAAGAGGACCCACGACGGGTTTTTGGTTTTCAGCGAGATTGGTTCGTTAGTTGGGGACGTTGGGCCCGACGTGTGTAACTTGCTTCTGGCTGCCCTCGCGTCTGATGGGTATATCGATAATGCAAGGAAGGTGTTCGATGAAATGATGCAGTGGGGTGTTCGTTTGAGCACTCTGGGATTGGGCGTGTTCTTGTGGAAGTTTTGTGGTAATGGGGAAATTTCCGAGGTTCTGAGCGCGTTAGATGAAGTTAGGAGGCGTAATGCAGGGATTAACGGGTCAGTTATTGCCGTTTTGGTAGTTCATGGTCTTTGTCAAGCTTCAAGGGTATCAGAGGCTCTCTGGGTGCTGGACGAGCTGAGAAGTAGAAGCTGCAAACCTGATTTTATGGCGTATAGAATTGTTGCGGAAGCTTTTCGAGAAATGGGTGATGTGGTGCAGAAAGAGAGAGTTTTGAAGTTGAAGCGGAAGTTAGGAGTAGCTCCGAGGGCGAATGACTATAAAGAGTTTTTATTTACTCTGATTTCTGAAAGACTAATGAAGGAAGCCTCAGAGTTGGGTGAAGTCATCGTTAGTGGGGACTTTCCCCTGGAGGATGATATCCTCAATGCATTGATCGGAACAATCTCAGCTGATGATCCCCAATCAGCTATCGCCTTCTTTAGGTTCATGATTAAGAAGGGAAAGTTCCCGACCCTTTTGACATTGAGCAATTTGTGTAGGAACTTATGCAAGCACAACCAAACTGATGTACTGATGCAGGTGTATCAAGTCTTGGATTCTGGTGGTTATTTTGCTGATGCGGAGAGTTACACTGTGATGGTCTCATTTTTATGCAGGGCTGGAAAAGTAAGAGAAGCTTATGGAATCCTTCAGGTGATGAAGAAGAAAGGGTTGGGCCCAGATGTGGTTGGCTATAATTCTGTTCTGGAAGCATGTTGTCGGGAAGATCTTATACGTCCAGCAAAAAGGCTGTGGGATGAGATGTTTTCAAGTGGGTATTCTGGAGATTTTAGAACATATACTATCTTGATCAAGAAGTTCTCTGAAATTGGGCAAGTTGAAGAGGCGAGGAGGCTGTTTTACCACATGTTGGAGAAAGGGTTGGAACCAGATTCCTCAATCTACAAATCTCTCATAGAAGGGCTTTGTCAAGAAGCAAACTTTGAAGTTGCCTTTAATATTTTCGATAAGTGTATTGAACAGGATGCAACTCTTGCCAGTAGTGTCCTCAGTGCATTCATCCTGTGTCTCTGCAGAAAAGGTAAAGTTTTGACGAGCTCGGTAAATACTGAATTTGAGTATTCTTGATCTCATATAATTGCACCAACAGATAATGTCTTGGTTCTATGTCTTGACATGCTTGATGCAGGTGATTTTGTTACCGCTTCAAAGTTGCTCCAACGTTTCAATTGTGATTTGGGCAATTTAGACTCCCATGTCACTTTCCTGAAATACTTAAATGATGCGGACGAGGCGAGACTTGCCCTTGAACACATGAAATGGATTAGGGAAAACTCTTCTCTGATGATGAATCGTATTTCATCAGAACTTGTATTCCTAGTTTCTTCTGCGTCTAAATCGGAACCAATCTTGAACTGGCTTGACAGAATGCAAGCGAAGGAATTGCCTGCCGGTCAATAATACCTCTCTGTAGCGATATTAGCGATATACCAATCTTGAACTGGCACGCTTGGACTCTCTTTTTTAATCTTTTTTTCCAAGGGATTAATGGCTTGCTGGTATTTCGGGGTCGTGGTATACAGCTTAAGGACATTCCCCATGGTATGTTTCCAGCTTTAATTGTTTCCTCATGGTTTACAGTGGGTCTGCCGCCTCTTTGCCCAGTACTTCTCTTGCGGGGAGTTACTTGCTATCTTAGTTTATATGCTCTTTTGAGTTGAACGGCACATGACCTTCGACTATCTCCGGGTTATTGTCTTGAATTTGTTTATGTTGCCCTGAATATTTCAATGTCTCAAGCTGTGTGGAGGCTGATTTATCCTGCAAAGATGGTTTTGCCACATTTCGCATTTTGTGTGGTGTCTCTGTTCCTTAAAAATCTTCATGCTAGATTGTAGTCTATATGCCTGGAGAATCTGCATCTTAGGCAACATCAAGCTTTATAGTCTAATTACTATTTGCCAAAAATTTGTGTTTGAATATTTGCTTATTGTCATATCCACAGTCACTTTGGCTGAAATCCAACCATCTTGTGGGTTGTAATGGCGAGAATAATCTACTGCCTGGCATTAGCTTCTGTTTATAAACTTTTGCTTGTTTGATTTTTGTTGAAAGTGCACAGCTAATGGTCCATCAATACAAGTAATTTGGGGAAGTATCGCCTTCGTGATCATGAACTCTCCATCACAATTTTTTGAGCATTTCTAGGGTTTGAATTAGCAAAGCAGAAATTGAGATTATTATCATCAGAGAAACAAATGTTAGAGTCAGCATTTAGCTAGGATGCATCGTTCTGTTCTCCATAACACCAAGCCACCAAATGCGTTACAAGGCCTTCGGGTTATGATAAGCTGATAAGGTTTTATGCAGACGCTAGTTACGAGAAAATTCTAATTACTAGTAGAACCAAAGCATGATTGTTGTTTTTTTCAGAATGATTTGCATGTTGAACTTCATAGTTACCTGCTGGTATGATTTTCCCTATCTAGAATCACGAGCCTGTTGAAGTTCATGTTTCTCTGTTTATCACACACGGTAATGCTCATGTAATATGAATGTGAATGCTTACCTAATTATGCGCTGAACAATGATTGAATAGTCTCCAATTAAGATGTGGTATGGTAGAATAGTATTCTCTGAGCTTATGGATGTCATGGCCGTTATGGGCTTGATATATTATATGATACATCTTCCATCTGCCAGATTGTATGCTTCAAGTAACTTGGAAACTGAATGGTGATGATCCTTGTGTTAGATATTATATGTTAGTTAGTGACTGACAAACAACGGTTTTTTTTTTTCAAGGCTTAATTTCTGGGTCAATCCATATGAGGTTTCACGGGTATTACTTTTAAAGAGAAATATTTGTCCATATTTTCTGTCCTAGCTGTTTATCGTAGGTCACCGTTCACCAGTACAATATATCTGTGCTAAAGATGTGCCTCTTTGGATAGGTAGAACTTTTATTTTCTACTTGTGTGTGTGTATCTTGGATTGAATTTTTGTGGATGGTTCTTGAGTTGGACACTGGCTATTTTATCATCTAATACTATCATGCAATAGGTCAGATAGGCACCAGTATAAAATTCTAATTGTAACCTGTGATCAGGGTTTATTTTTTATTTTAACTGCCCTTTTTTGTCAATGTTGGTCATCCTTGGTCTGGGTTCTTCTCTATATTCGTATATGTTGAGGGAAGGTTTGTCTGAGACTCCCTTTTTTACCTCCCTTATGTAATATGTTGTCATTGTTCAGAAGAAAGATTCAAGTTTTCTGTGGCCTTTGTTTTTGAGTGTTATTAGTGACAACTTGTTATTTTCATTTTGGTTGACTGTATCTATTTCTGAGCAGTAAACTTTTTTTAGCACGAATCCAGGTGCTCCACGGTAATCATATATCAGGACAAGTTCGTTTAACAAATACTCCCTCTGTGGAGATTAATGGCGATCACTTGCTTCAAGAGGTTATTAGAAGCAGAAGACGGACGAGAGGAACTGTCTTGGTATGTCAAATCTGGGGACTTCACCTGCAACCATTGACATGAAGCTACTTAAGTTGACATGGAGAAAGTTAGAAGGTTTGGCTGCTAGACTTGGTGGAGCCAAGAACATATTCTGTGAACTTTTTTCTGATAACAAGGCTGATAACGCCTTTTGGTTGGATAGTTCCTCAATTGAGAAAGTCTGTCTTGAAGAGGAAGAATGCAACTTTCAGTTTGGTTCTTTATTTTTATCATTCTTGTGGAAAATGTAGATGAATGTATTTCATTTTCATATTATTATAATATTTTGATGTTATTAAGTGCTTAATCAATGTTAAATATAAATTTCAAGAATTAATTTTGCTTTTAATTAGGTTTAAAATCGAAAAATAAAATAAATGATTTTATCGTACGATCACAAATTACAAAAGTTCAATGCAAAAATAAAATTTCGTCGCTAAACGATATTCGTAGTGGAGTTCGTCGCTAAAGAATTAATAAAAAATTGTCGCTAAATTCGATCATGAATAATGTTAATGGCAAAAGTAAAATTTTTTTATGGCAAATTAGCGACAAATTTTGCCACAAATAAGTTCGTCGTAAATTACTGACCAAATTTTTTTTTTTTGCAAATTAGCGACAAATTTTACGACGAATAATTAGCGACGAATTTTGCGATAGATAATTAGCGACGAAATGTGCGACTAAATTTGTGACGAAATTTGCGTCGATATTTGCGATGAATTTTGCGACTACATTTGCGACGAATAAAGTTCGTGGCTAATTTGCGACGAAATTTGCGACGAATTATTTGCGATGAATTTTGCGACGAAATTTGCGACGAATTTCGCGACGAAATTTGCGACGAATTTTGCGACGAATTTTGCGACGAAATTGGCGACGAATTTTGTGACGAATTTCGCGATGAATTTCGCGACGAAATTTGCGACGAATTTTGTGACGAATTTTGCGACGAAATTCGCGACGAATTTTGCGACGAAATTTGCGACGAATTTCGCGACGAAATTTTGCGACGACCTATTAGCGACGGAATTTTTTCCGTCGCAAATTCGATTTGCGACGGATTTTTCCAAATTTTTCGTCGCAAAAATCGTCGCAAAAATCATGTTTTTTTGTAGTGTTCATATTAACCAATTTCTTTCGGCAAAAATACTTGATTTGATGTGGACAGCTTCTCATATATATTCGTAAGAATATCCATGGCTTCTTTTGCAGTTTTTGCTTTCACGATGTGGTACCCTGTATTTTTCGTCAACCCTAGACGAATCGCACCTAATGCCTTTTGATCAAGAATTTTCCATCCCGATGTTGACACCTAAATTTCGGCCCAAAAATCATTTTCGAAAAATTGGAACTTGTTTTTCCACAAAAATATTTCATAATTTTTAAATGGAATTATTCTTCTTGAAGGCTACTTTGAAAAAAAAATTTCAATATTGCATGGTCTTGCAGTTCTGCATTTAGAAATTAGGAATTTTTTAGATAGAGTGTCCACATAAAGCATCGATTTATGGCGAGATTACAAACTTTCGAAACTTATGCCCATTCCGTCACTCAAGGCAGTATAGCTCTCCTCGCAAACAATTGTCTGTGCCTGTGAACAGTGGTGGCACTCGAGAGGTGAGGTTGCGCTCGTGACCGAATGTTTAATCAGGGTCTCTCCTCATGAATGAAGTAAATTGCGACGGATGACCAAATGCTTAGAAGATGGTTGAGCTCAAGATCTTCGAGCACGGCCACACCGTCGACATTGTTATCTTAAAGAGCAAAGGAAAAGAAAAATTTCTGCTGGAGGAGCATGGGTATTCGGTGGTCAAAAGAAAAAGAGCTGAACGAATCAACAAAAAGAACGAGGAAGAAATCAAACCGGTCGGTGAGGTGAATAATACCAAAGAAAAAAATAAGAAAAAGAAAAAGAAAAAGAAAAGAAAAGAGGTGTGTGCACATATGAAGAAAAAAGAAAGCATGTGTCAGACAAAATAAATCAGAGGGCAGAGTCAATATTTGTTCAGCTACAAATCGGGAATTCTCGTTGAAGCATGGAGATATGGCTGTGTATTGTCAATTCTCACGGCTGAAGAGAAGACATTGGCGCAGCCGGTACACCATCATAAATGGAGAAAAAATTGGCCGAGTGGAATACTCCACGTAGGCTGCATAATACCATTGAGCGCGTGACACATGGCCAGAGGGCCCACAGGTCAGATTTATTAAAAAATCTGACTCCTTCCCTTCTCTCTCCCAATCTCCGTTAGCCTCCCGTTAACCCTCACCGCTATTGCTAAAAAATTTTCACTTTTCACTTGGTCTCTCTCTCCTTCACTCCTCCCGCTCAAAATTTCTCCCGCTCCCGACCTCCTCTTCCTTCCTCCGTGACTTCGCCTCCTTTGGTCATGAACCCGCTGGGCCTATGCCGGTTGCCTCCGTTGTCCCCTTCCGAGAAAACCCATCTGCTCTCCCTCTCTTTCCTCTGCGAAGCGTGGCTCTTTTTGTGAACCGCGCCTCCACCTCTGCCATCGCCTCCCGGAGCCCATTGGTGGCTCAGATCCTGACCACGCGGCCACCTACGTTGTTGCCTCCACAGCCCCCCATTGGCGATTCGTCCTTTGCCCCTCTCTCTTTGTCTCGAGAAATGGCTTCGCTCGGCTCTATGTGACAAATTGCGCCTCCATCGTCGCCTCCTGAAGCCCTTATGGCGATTTCGGGCTCCGACTCGCCCTTTCCGTTGCCTCTTGAAACCCCATTCTCAAATTAGGGTTTTGTAGGACTTGAACTTATTCCAGTCGTTTTACCCCTAACGGAAAGATCGGTAGCTCAGATCCCGACCATGCGGCAGCCTCTGCCTACGTCGTCGCCTCCAAAGCCCCCCATTGGCAATTCGTCCTCTGCCCCTCTCTCTCTGTCTCGAGAAATGGCTCCGCTTGGCTCTCTGTGACGAACAGCGCCACCAACATGTCTGCAATAATGAATGTGGCAGAGACTACTCTGTTGGATTGCAAACATACTAGAAGAGAAATTAGATAATGCTGGTCAGGAGCACGCCAGAGGAGTGGAAGTCACAAGGTTTTAAGGTTCGCTATTCTTCTGTTTTTTCCTTTTTTGGTTTGTTTCGTCTTCATGGAATTGTTTTTTTGGCCTCATTTGGAGTCAACGTGATATGTGAATGTTAGGGATTTTGGAATGACAACGGCAACTGTAAAAGTATAGCTGATCCTGAAAATTGTGTATAGAATGTGGACATTCTGTGGTACACATGGTGATTGATTTGGCAAATTTATTGGTTTTATAATAGCTTGTCCAGATACTTCATTTTGACACAACGGATTAATGCATAAGATATGAACTTTCCTTGAATCTTTTTTTCTCTAGACATGAAATTGTCTAAGGAAAAGTAGGTGTAGCTCCAATGAAGGAAAGAAATAAGTCCATGATACGCCATTGAGATGATTTTTCCTATTTGGCAGTAAGTAAGAGATTAAACCCCAATAACGTTAATTTGGATTTCGAGTTCGTTATTGATGACGATGTGGAGTTTAGTGATTACATTGGGTCCCTAAATAAATCCTGTACTTGTACATTCTGCTGATTGTGTTTGATTGTGCTCTAAAAATGTTTATGTGAGTGATTGTGTTTTAAAAATGTTTGTTTTGGGACAATTTTATGATCTTCTTTGAGGTGGAGGGACAAATTGATTTGCCTTTACCCTAAAGAAACAAGTTAGGTTCAACTCATAAAAAGATTGCGCTATTATTTGAACTCTCCACTCTTCCTTTTCGGTATAAATTAGATCTATCAATTTGGAAGTGACCCATGGTGCTTGTTGAGGCTGGGCATGAGCCAAAACAAATGCAAAAGATAAATCATGATACTTCCCTCAACTTTCTCCTCATCTTCTCCTTGTAGTATTAAAGCTCAACATTGTTTTTTGACGTGCACTTTCCTGTGGTTCTCAACATACAAAAGGACCGTCAAGAAAGATCTTCTTCTTTGGACCTTTTGGTAAGTGATATGTAATTGTTAACTGTCTATTTCAAATCTAACGTTCTGCCTGATGGGTATTTGACAATGAATGCTTTCGTCATTTTAGAGTCATCCTTCCATAAAAAAGTTTGAAGACAAGGATACCGATCTCAGGATTCTCGTAGGTAGCTTGAAACCTCCCGTAAGTTTTCCGAGATAAGAAGTTGTGGGTGTTTGTGGACTACTTACTGCTAGTGCTCATTGAATTGAGCAGAAGTGAAAGAAAGTTGTAAATGGTGATGTCTTGCAGGTACATGATGTCTTCATCCAGTGTGAATGAAGATATTTGGAGCAGATTGACCTTTTAAAATAGAATGTGCAAGTGTGGTAAGCGTGCTGCCGTGAGAATTTCAGAATCTATATAAAAAAAAACACTAGCTCTACTATACTTGTGAGGATAAGATGTGTAACTTCTTTTCTTGGTGTTTTCCTACAAACGATGTGGCTTATTCTTTCACGAAGGCTCCACCTGCAATATTTGAAGATAACATGAGAAGCATTAAGTATTTGCTTGAGCATTTGAAAGATGAACACAAGAAGATTGATGAGAAGCTGTGGGGATTGAGTCATAATGTGCACAATTTAAGTGTCTTGCAAGTTAGGTGTATTTTTTTTGTTTGTCTATTATGTATATTATGTTTTATTAGGACTACTTGTCCAGAAAAACTAGATGGTTGGAACTTGTAATTTTGCAAGCTTGAATCAAACATTATGTTGCGTTGGCTCTAATGAACACAATCGCATTATCTAAGTTCGTATTTACCGGTTTTCATCTTGACTCCATTATAATTGAATGGGCATTATCTAGAGTTACCTTACAGTTCTCATGATTGAATCAAGTTTCAATATCTTACCCTTTGAATTTTCAACCAAAATCGATGCCTATATCCTCCTCTTTTCTAACGGAATCAATAACAAACATTAATGCCTGACTTTAGCATGTCAAAGATTGGAGCAGAGAACTTTCAAGATTTGGTTATTCTACTTCTCTTCCTCTTTTTGCCTTTGTTGGAGGATTCATAATTGTCCTTCAAACACATATTAATCTGCATTGGGGGGTGGAAAAGAGAACAAGAGATAGAGAAGCTATTGATCACTTCCTCTTCAAGTCCAAAAGCATAGCTTTGCCATAATCATTTACTTCAAATGATAGCCAATTTTGCATTGCTTTCACTCCTTCAACGTATCAAACATCTCTGAACTCAAACTATGGCACTAAAAATAATTGTAATATATACAACTTTAAGTCTTCCAATCCTTTTCCAGAGAGATAAGACATTGAGTTACAAAGATGGAAACAAACCAATAAATACACTCATATAGCTTAACCATGAGATGACCGGGATATCTACTATAGCAGAAGAGGAATTGAAATGCATGAATTCCAGACTCAGGAAGTTCACACATTCTGGACCCAAATACTAAATTGCGAGATGACGCCATATGAACTTGTTCCTTCATATCATTCTTGAAACTTCACATTGATGCTCTCCATACCAGTTGGCGGCTTTCTAGCATGGTGTTTATGAGTTCACGCATTCTGGACCCAAATACTAAATTGTGAGACAACGCCATATGAACTTGTTCCTTTAGATCATTCTTGAAACTTCACACTAATACTTCATACCAGTTGGCAGCTTCATATCATTCTTGATCTGCACATCACTGAACAAATATTACAGGTAAATGAGCCTCCAATCACTAAATGGTAAGTTGAAATACCAATGATTTCATTATAGGGTTAATACCACGAAAAACCCTAAACTGGTACACTTGTGACAATTTTACCCCAAACTATTTTTTTGACCACAAAAAACCCCAAACTGGTACATCTGTGACAAATTTACCCCGAACTATTTTTTTGACCACCAAAAACCCCAAACTGGTACACTTGTGACAATTTTACTCCGAACTATTTCTTTGACCATAAAAAACCTCATACTGGTACACTTGTGACAATTTTACCCCCGAACTAATTTTTTTACCACTAAAAACCCCAAATTGGTATATTTGTGACAAATTTACCCTCTGTTAGTGTCCGTTAAATTATATTAATATCACAAAAAATCACAAAATTAATAAACTTGTGAAGCAGAGGGGTAAAACCAAAATTGGTACACATGTCAATTTCCACGTGTCATTAAACTTAGCAATTTGACAGTAAAATTTAACGGAAACTAACGGATGGTAAATTTGTCACAAGTGTACCAATTTGGGGTTTTTGGTTGCTAAAAAATTAGTTCGGGGGTAAAATTGTCATAGGTATACCAGTGTGGGGTTTTTGATGGTCAAAAAAATAGTTCGGGGTAAAATTGTCACAGGTGTACCAGTTTAGGGTTTTTTATGGTCAAAAAAATAATTTGGGGTAAATTTGTCACAGGTGTACTAGTTTGGGGTTTTTCGTGGTATTAACCCTTCATTATAAGAAGCAGCCCAAAACAAATGGTAAGTCGAAATACCTTCAATCATGAATGAGCCTCCGATCACTAAAGCTGCATATTGGATATTTTCCGAAGGCTAAAGAAGACAATGAACTTATATATGAAGAACAACTTTGCCCATTTTATGAACTAGCTAAAACTTGAGAAGAATGGTAAAGGATAAGACAAAAAAAGAAGAATACATGTGTAATCCACAAGCTTTGAATTCCATTAACAATTGTAGCATTAGATCCAAGATAAAAAAAAATGCCAACAACAGATATCAGAGCCCAAACAAATCTTTCTTTGGAATACCCATAACTGCAGAAAATGAGAGAACATAGTGAATACTCAAAAGAAGAATGAATCTCTGCATATGGGTGAAGCTCTCAGCAAGTTTGATAAGATCATAACTTACATAGAACTAAGTCTTTACTACTCTAGCAATCCTTTTCTAATGTCTATCGAAACTATGCCCCCAGTTAATCACTACATCATGTCAAATGAATATCGAACTTGGTTCCTACTGAATATCTAACAACTTTGCCCATTTTATGAACTGGCTAAAACTTGAGAAGAATGGTAAAGGATAAGAAAAAAAAAGAAGAATACGTGTGCAATCCACAAGCTTTGAATTCCATTAACAATTGTAGCACCAGATCCAAGATAAAAAAAAATGCCAATAGCATATATCAAAGTCCAAACAAATCTTTCTTTGGAATACCCATAACTGCAGAAATGAGAAAACATAGTGAATACTCAGAAGAAGAATGAATCTCTGCATATGGGTGAAGCTCTCAGCAAGTTTGATAAGATCATAACTTACATAGAACTAAATCTTTACTACTCTAACAATCCTTTTCTAATGTCTATCGAAACTATGCCCCCGGTAAATCACTACATCATGTCAAATGAATATCAAACTTGGTTTCTGCTAGATTTATAGCCCAACTAACAAAATTGGAAATATAAAAACATTTCTTCCAAGTAACAGCCAAGAAAATACAAAGGAAGATCTTTTCATATAAAAGGCACAAATGCAAATCCCAAGTCACAGTGAAATCATACTACAATAGTTACCATATCAGAGAAGGACGCAAAAAATATTTTTTTTCGATGAAGTGACTTATTACGAGGGTTCCTCTCGACTATTTATGTTGCGACCGTGCATTGTCTATGCTGTCAAAGGGGCTTCGGATTCATTCATCCTAGGATGCCGAAAAGAGTTTGATGACCCCTATATAAGAGAATAACAAATATACTTACATTTTACTAAACAATATGCCTAGATCAATATGTTTCAAGTAATCCCACATCAACAAAAGGTAAGTTGTACCTGACTCAAAATGATTCCATGGGATTGATTATGGTACTCCAACATCTATCCAGAAGAAACCATTAATAATAAATATTACAATAGTAATAAAAAGTTCAAATAACACTAGAATCCAAAATGATTTCATAATAAGTACCTGACTAGTGAATGGGGAAAATCCACTCCTTGGCGGCATGATATATGGTGATTGCATCTACATAAAATAAATTACCTCATTAGCATAAATAGGCACAATAACTTGAATAGCATACAAACAAACTGATTGATCACCAAACTATTAAATACTCGACTAGGGAATGGGCAAAATCCACTCATAATCCCCGACGGCATGATGTATGGTGGCTGCTGCATCCATATAAAAAATGATCAATTAATAAAACAAAAATACAAATTGAGGACAAAGAGCAACGTACCTAATTATGAAAATTTAGATTTACGGTAGGACCACTAATGTTGCTAGAATAAAAGGCCCTTCGAAACTGATTTGAATTACTCGAATAATCTGGGAAATGAGTTTCATTATGTGTCGCTTGGACAACCAACTCTACATTACAAAGTAATAAATATGTTAATTGGTATCATGTAACATAAGCGAAAAATTTAACTAATTATATTAACTAGAATAATATGTCACTCACCTCGACTTGTTATTTGCGTTGGGGGAGTTCCTTTCTTAGATTTTTTCTTCTTTTTCTCACTTGAGCTTTTAAGCCTTCCATAACTTATTCCCTTTCGTTTCCTTCAAACGGGGGTCCGCTACTGAAATATCGTACAAAGAAGCCTCATTATCCTCATCATCACCAGCATCATCAGACACAACCATACTTGATTTGTATGATGAAATTTCAGCCTTTGCTTTAACCATGGGCTTCCTCAATATTCTCATAGTATGTACATCTTCGGCGCCCAAACTCTTCAGTTCAAAGGATTCATGCATTAACATGGAAAATCGATTAAATTTAGATGGACCCCGGTGACATTTGATGGGATTCATCATTCACAATCCCCACTTTGGCATCCTTAGTTCATATTTTCAAAATATAGGAAGATGGAATGACCGTAACCATCGATATGTTCACATTCAACATGCGTAAGGCATGGCGACACAACCACCCTTTTGATTCAAATAATTTGCATTCACAAGAAACTAAAAAGTTTGCATGGTCAAATCTAACAACATATTCACCTTGAATCCCAATCCCCATACACTTGAGAGTACATAAAGAAACCAATTCATCAAATGCAGTACTTGAAATATGTTCAGAGAGGCTTTGCAAAAATTCTTCATTAAACCTTTGAAAAATGGTACATGTATATACCGAAGCAGCATGCATCAAGATCCCATTATTTAAAACCTGCAATTTGGCTATCCCACAAGAATTGTAATCATCTTGACTTTTAACTTCTCTCATATGCTTCAGTTGTTCTTCATAATGGTAGACAAATTCTGCAAGGGACAATGTCTTCGTCAACATATGTTGGAAGACATTATTGGTGCTCTCACTCCTTTGACTTGACCTTATACCACATGTAAAAGAGTTACAACCAAAAGCTAAACTCCATTTATGTCTAAGGTCATATAATCTCCGAAGCCCATTATTGTTCTCAGTACCCCACACCTCTTCTATTTCCCTCCATGTAGCTTCAAATTCGTCCTCTAATTTGCATCTATACATAAGCGCTAAGAAATATTTATTCTTAAAACCCGACTTATGATGAAGATGTTGAATGTTTTGATTGGCATTTTTCCCGATGTGCCAAGTGCATAAACGGTGCTGTGTATTCGGAAACACCATTCTAATGGCTTTTGCCATGGCTTGGTCTTGATCAGTAAATATGATTTTCGGAGCCTTATTTCCCATAGACTTCAAAAACACCTTAAATAACCAAATAAATGATTCTGCAGCCTCATCCAGCAAAAATGCATAACCAAACAGAGTATTCTTCCAATGGTGATTAACCCCAACAAAAGGTCCACATATCATATTATATTTGTTGGTACGATATGTGGTATCAAATACTAGCACACCACCAAAACAATCGTAATCAAATTTGGACAAGCTATCTCTCCAAAATAACTTGGTCAATCTACCATCCTGATCTACCTAAACAACATAGAAAAACATTGGGTTTTGCATTTGAATGCAATGAAAATGGTTCGAAAGACTTTGACAATCTCCGCCACTTATAACCTTGGATCTTTTCGTTTGCAAAATTTTTTGACAATCACCTAGGATGAAACCCAAGTTTTTGCTTTCTCCAGCTTCATTTGCTAAAAACTTATATGCCACAGTCCCCCCAATGCCCGCTTTAATCATGTCAACCAAAACACCCTTGCATGTGTCAGATATCATTCTTCCACATCTTATCAAATGCTTTTGATCTTCCGGTACAAATGCATGATTATGCTCAGAAACATAGTCCATGACTTTATAGACACCATTATCAACCTTAAATTTGATATGAGCAAGAAACCCACATCTAACTTCAAATCTCTCATATTTCTTTTCTTGATCAGATGACCCAACCAATGCCCCTCACAATTACACAAAAAAGTCCGTCGGGTTATTTCACCTTTTCTATTTTTAACCATATTATCCTTTCTCACTCGAAATCCTTTGCCGATTGCATAAGCCACATACTTATGATATACTTCAAGTTCATTTGAGAAAACCATCCCTACTACAAACTCAAAATCTTTTTCCATATCACGCATTATATGTGCAAGATTGGAAGTTTCATGCTGCAACCAAATGAACAAAAAATAATTCAAGAAAAACAACATCTCATCCTTTACTTAAGAAAGCAAATTATGTTTTATGAGTAAAGAATTACCTCTAAGTCAGCCATTTGATATCTTTACAAGTGTAAAATAACTGAGGTGATGAGAGACTATAAAGTTCCCTCCTAATGAAATACAAAACAAACATTTTTAAAACACAATCACTCACACAAACATTTTTGGATCCCAATCAAAAGAATGTACAAGCACGAGATTTATTTAGGGACCCAATGTAATTATTAAACTCCACATCATCATCAATAACGAACGGGAAATCCAAATTAACGTTATTGGTGTTTAATCTCTTACTGCCAAACAGGAAAAATCATCTCAATGGGTATCATGGACTTATGTCTTTCCCTCATTGGAGCCACACCTACTTTTCCTTAGACAGTTTCATGTCTAGAGAAAAAAAGATTCAAGGAAAGTTCATATCTTATGCATTAATTCATTGTGTCTAAATGAAGTATGCAAACAAGCTATTAAAATACCAATAAATTTGGCAAATCGATCACCATGTGTACCACAGAATGCCCACATTCTATACACAATTTTCAGGATTAGCTATAATTTTATGGTGGCAAAAGAACACTACAAGTGCCATAGCTTGTGTATGACGCTCACTTTAGTGCCATAACTTTTTTTTGGATCACTTTAGTGCTAAAATTTTTGAAAAACGATCACTTAAGTGCCAACTCCGGTGCTGTACACAATTTTTCGCCGGAAATTTGATGTGGCATTTTTTTTATTAATTTCTGAAGCTGACGTGGCTCGCCGGAGTCTCGCCGGAGATTGACACTTAAGTGATCGTTTTTCAAAAATTTTAGCACTTAAATGTTCGTTTTTCAAAAATTTTAGCACTTAAGTGATCGTTTTTCAAAAATTTTAGCACTAAAGTAACCCAAAAAAAAGTTATGACACTTAAGTGATCATTTTTCCTCCGACTTGGCACTAAAGTGATCCAAAAAAAAGTTATGACACTTAAGTGATCGTTTTTCCTCCGACTTGGCACCAAAGTGATCCGAAAAAAGTTATGGCACCAAAGTGAGCGCCGTACACAAGTTATGGCACTTATAGTGTCTTTTTGCCCTTTTATGGTCGCCATTGTCATTCCAAAATCCCTAACATTCACATATCACGTTGACTCCAAATGAGGCCAAAAAAACAATTCCGTGAAGACAAAACAAACAAAAAAAGGAAAAAACAGAAGAATAGTGAACCTTAAAACCTTGTGACTTCCACTCCTCTGGTGTGCTCCTGACCTGCATTATCTAATATCTCTTCTAGTCTGTTTGCAATCCAATAGAGTAGTCTCTGCCACAGTCATTTTTGCGGACATGTTGGTGGTGCGGTTCATCACAGAGAACCGAGCGGAGCCATTTCTCGGGACAGAGAGAGAGGGGCAGAGGACGAATCGCCAATGGTGGGCTTTGGAGGTGACGGCATAGGCGGTCGCATGATTGGGATCTAAGCCACCGATATTTACGTTAGGCAAAAGCAACTGGAATAAGTTCAAGTCCTACAAAATCCTAACTTGAGAATAGGGCTTCGGAAGGCAACGCAGAGGGCAAGTCGGAGCCCGAGATCGCCAAAAGGGCTTCGGGAGGTGCGGTTTGTCATAGAGAGCCTAGCGGAGCCGTTTCTCGGGACAGAGAGAGAGGGGGAGACGACGCCAATGGGGCTTGAATCGCCAATGGCGGGGCGGCCGGAGTCGATCCGGCGTGGCGGCCGGTGGGCACGGAGGCGAGGCCATCGATGGGCTGCGGAGGAAAGAGAGAGAGAGAGAGAGAGAGAGAGAGAGAGAGAGAGAGAAGAGAGAGAGAGAGAGAGAGAGAGAGAGAGAGAGAGAGAGAGAGAGAGAGAGAGAGAGCATATGGGTTTTCTCGGAAAGGGACGGCGGAGGCAACCAGCGTAGGCGCGGCGGGTTCATGACCAAAGGCGAAGTCGCGGAGGAAGGAAGAGGAGGTCGGGAGCTGGAGAAATTTTGAGCGGGAGAAGCGAGGGAGAGAGAGACCAGGTGAAAAGTGAAAACTTTTGAGCAGTACAGTAGCGGTGAGGGTTAACGGGAGGCTAACGGAGATTGGGAGAGAGAAGGGAAAGAGTCAGATTTTTTAAAAAATCTGACCTGTGGGCTCGCTGGCCACGTGTCACGTGCTCAATGGTGTTATGCACAGCCTACGTGGAGTATTCCACTCAGCCAATATTTTCTCTCATAAATGACAGTCTCCAGCAAGATGTCAGCAGAAAAAGGGGAGAGAAATGCAGAGCAAAGGTAGAAATCATGGTTGTCATACTAAGAAGATTCAATCAAGATTCATGACCATGCTTCCGTGGATCAGCATTCGCACGGGCAATTCATTAACTCTGGGGCGGCGATTTTTGGATTGGATCGCTTTGTCAAAGCAAAGAAGATCGTCATTCTTAAATGCTCAGATTTGGAGAGAGATCCATGGAGGAACAAAGAAACGACTTCAGACTCCTTCGCAAGGATGTCTCTATATACACACAAGCCACGAAGCAAACGGGGGGCCGAACGAGAGAAAAAAAGGAGACCTTCACTTCATTTTATTTTGCTGGAAAAAGTCTTAAAAAGGTAGGATTTGCTGCATCTTGATGTTCTTGAGGTAGGAGATGGGAGGCTTTGTTTCCGCCGGTGCAGGACCGGTTGAGTTTGAGAATGAGCACTCCAAGGACCTCTATTTCACTTCGTCGTGTTCATGCCTACCTTAGTATCAGTGTCTTTTTGGTGTGTTTGTTTACTCGCCAATAAACTGTAGGAATAACCTTTAGTTTTCGTCTATGTGCGTTTAGTAGTTCTCGCGTTTGCTTTTATGCCCCTAAATTCGTTGTTTACTGTTGTCTACTCACTGGTTTGCTTCAAAGGTTTGCTGGTCACGATGTGTTGAGCTTCAAGTATGGAGATTCTAGCTTTGTTACTGTGTTGCTTTGACCACCCATGGTGATGTAAAATTTGGGTGTGAATTCCACGATGATTTAATTTCGTTTTGTCATGTCTATGTGATGCACGGTGATGTTGATCCTTGCTGTCCGCGCTCATTCCTTGCTCAAACCATCAACATTTGACTGTATTTACATTTTTTTTTATATAACTTGAACATGTAAATTCATGTAGGAAAGTGTCGTAGTGGTAGCAGTGTTCGTTTCTAGTCAAATTGTCACATTTTGAGATTGTATACATGTTGAATATGATAGAGAGGCTTGCTGTCCAGATTCGACTTTTGATCTTAATGAGGAATGTTCAACGTGGTTTGCATGTCATCTAAGAACAAACCGCATTTGATCCAATTCTTGCATGTATGTGTCTTATATTTGCCGGGATATCGACGAGTAGCGTGCTGCCCAAGTTCGATGTGAACCGAGTTGAAGGTTCTTTGGTATCATCTATACGTCATTTGGGTCACCTAAGTAGATACTGTTGGAGAAACATCTTGAAATGAATTTTGATGATACCCAAACTATCCTTGGTATAATATCTACATTGTCTAAAGTGCATATATATTCAAAGGACTGAGTGATACTCATAATGTTATTCATTAAAGAAAAGATCACAAGACTGTCCTTGAAGGATCATATAAAAAGCACCATCGATCTCAAAGATCAGCTAAATGACGATGTCTTATTCAAGCTGAAGAGATCTAGTAATTGGTGATGTTTAGGTAATAGTTCATTTAATATGACCGTTTATGTCACTAAAATAGCCGTCGGGACTGGACAGGCACAATAAAAGATCCGGCAGAAAGGAGAATTGATGGTCTGACAAGTAGTCAGGATCGTAGCTATAGTAAAGCAGCAAAAACTATTTCAGGAAAATCTACAAAAGTTCAGGAATAGGCTGTATAGGTAGTCAGTTTCGAGGATAGCAGCTCCAATGACTTTAATGGCTACTATGCCCTTCCAAGATATCAGCAACGACTAGTTTGAAGATACCTATAAAAGAGAAAGTCTTTGAAGCCAACAGGTTAGAGAGAGAGAAAGTGTGTGCTTACAATATTTTTGAAATCTCTTACTTGCTGTGTACTAAGAAAAAAGCTTCTGTTGTCGATAGCACTTGCTGCATTATAATTGTGTTGAAGTTTCAAGTGTACCAAGTGATAGCAGCATCCACCTCCTGGTAGTGTGATCTACAAACTGATAGGAGTGATGGTTGCTGAGTGTAACTTGATTAGCAAATTACTGGTGCAATTCAGCCCAACTTGTGGCTATTAATGGTGAGAGTGGATGTAGGCGTGGAATCAAAGCTGAACCACTATATATCCTTGTGTGCAGCTGCTTATACTTCTGTTTATCATCTCTAGCATACAAGTGATACATTGTCTCTCATATATCTGGTGTTTTTCAATATCTCTTTGTTACACGCTGTTTTCCGCAAAAAAATTTAAATTCTTCCAAAGCAACCTATTCACCCCCTTTAGGTTGCATAGTTAGTCCCAACAATTGGTATCAGAGCCAAGTTGCTCATCTTGTGAAGAGTATTTCTTCTAAGTATAAAGATCTTCTCTTATGGCTAATTTTGGTGGTTTTATCACTAGTGATGCTCTTGCGCCTAACAAGCCTCTGTACTTTGATGGAAGCAATTACAGCTACTACAATAACATAATGCAAGCCTATCTTGAGTCAATTGATCTTGAAATATGGGACGTGATCCAACATGGCGTGGAAGTACCTGTACCTGCTGCTGCTCAAAGAATTGATCAAGAAGTTCCAGCAGAGAATGCTGCTAATGTTCCCGTAGCACATAACGCAGAGGAAACACGAAGAAGAAGAGTAGCACATAATGCTAATGCTAAACATCTTCTATATTGCTCTTTATCTATGACTGAGTATAACAAAATTTGCACGTGTCATAGCTAAAGAAATTTGGGATCTAATGGAACTCACATACGAAGAGACTAACCGAGTAAAGGAGACAAAGCTAAACATCCTTCTTGGACAGTACGAGATCTTCAAGATGAAATCACATGAAATAGTAGCTCAAATGTTCAACAGGTTCACGAACATAGTGAATGGACTTGCGTATCAAGGAAAAATATTCACCAATGGAGAAAAGGTGAACAATCTACTGAGAGCCTTACCAAAAGAATAAAACAATGTGAAAACCTTAGTTCAAGAAACAACGAGGATTCAATCAATCACGCTGGAAGAATTGATTGGAACATTCACATCCTATGAAGTAGAACAACAAATTGAGGAAGGTAGCTCAAAAGTTAAGAAAGTCATAGCCTTTAAAGTTAACAACAATGATACAGGTGATCAATTGTCATCTGAGGATCAAGGTGATGATGAAGACATGGCGTTGTTCACTCGAAGGTTTAATAGTCTTATGAAAAAGGGAGAAAAATTCAAAAGCAAACGACAAGTGAAGGCTCCTGAGGAAAGAAGATTCTACAAGAGCAAGGAAGAACTCAAAGGTAGAGATCTTGTTTGTTATGAATGCAGAAAATCAGGTCACATAAAGCCAGATTGCCTATTACTCAAAAAGAAGAGAGGAAAGTATGAGAAAAAGAAGAAATCACTGAATGCTGAAATATGGAGTGAATCAGAATGCGAAACTAGGGACGAAGAAGAAGCAAACCTCTATTTGATGGCTGACTCGGATCATGAAGGGCAAAAGTACACCAGAAGTGCCACAACTTGTGTACGGAGATCACTTTGATGCCACAACTTTTTTTCAGATCACTTTGATGTCAACTTTTTTGAAAAACGATCATTTTAGTGCCAATGCTGACGTAACTCGCCGGAAATCCGATGTGGCGTTGACACAGCTCGCCGGAGAGGTCCAGTCAGCATTAAAAACAAAAAAATGATGCCGTTTAGCCCGCTAACATGTACTTTTTTTAAAAAAAAATTAAATTAAATTTTAAAAAAAGAGGCTGCAGCAGCGGCGAGGGAGCCCTCGCCGCTGCTGCCACCGACCCACCACCACTGGGAAGGGCCGGCGGTGGTGGGCGCAGTGGTCAGCGAGGGTCGCTGGCCCTTGGTCGAGGCCCGGCGACCCTCGCCTCGCCCAGCGAGGGCCGGATCCGGCGAGGCGAGACCTCGCCGTCGCCTGGGTCGCGACGGCGAGGTCAGCCTCGCCTTCGCTGGGCGAGGCAAGAGCTCGCTGTCACGACCAAGGGGGTGACGGCGAGGCCGACCTCACCGTCGCGACCTAGGTGACGGCGAGGTCGGCCTCGCCTTCGCTGGGCAAGGCGAGACCTCGCCGTCGCTTGGGTCGCGACGGCGAGTTCTCGCCCTCGCCGGATCCGACCCTCGCCGACCACTGTGCCCACCACCGCCGGCCCTTCCCAGCGGTGGTGGGTTGGCGACAGCAGCAGTAAGGGCTCCCTCGTCACTACTGTAACCTTTTTTTTTCTTTAAAAATTAAAAAATTCGAAAAAAAAGCCACATAATTTCCACGTGTACAAGTTAGACCATTTTTTTTAATATAAATGCCAGGTCATCTTTTTGGTCGAAATTTTGGCCGGAGTCACTAAAGTGATCTATTTTCCTCCGACTTGACACTAAAGTGATCCGAAAAAAAGTTATGGCACCAAAGTGATCTCTGTACACAAGTTGTGGCACTTATGGTGTTTTTTTGCCCATTTTCATCCTCCAGAATATAACAACACCTCTCACCAAGTGATTCAACAAGCTCAATCTTCAATGAAGTATCACAAGAAAGCAATTACTGAATAGTAGCCGAACTAAACACTGTCTAGTTATGACATACAAATCATGAGAAAATGTCGGCACGACCACTTTAGCATGTGAAAAACATTCAATCCAATGACTCAAGATAAACTGTATTGTGATAGCAATCGATTCATCTATCATTCAAGAACTTGGACCATCAGGTAGAGGCACAATGTAAGCACTGGAGAAATTTTTAAGTTCAAGTCTTAAAATTTGGCTTATGAAGTTCCCAACTGTAAGTCAGTTACCAAAAAAAAAAGAAGAAAAAATCACAACTTTAAGGACAAAAGGACACCAGAAATGCCACAACTTATGTACGGAGATCACTTTGGTGCCATAACTTTTTTTCGGAATACTTTGGTACCAACTTTTTTGAAAAACGATCATTTTAGTGCCAATGCTGACATGGCTCGCCGAAAATCCGATGTGGCACTGACATGGCTCGCCGGAGAAGTCCAGTCAGCATTAAAAACCAAAAACGACGTCGTTTAGCTCGCTCACGTGTACTTTTTTAGAAAAAAAATTTAAAATTTATAAAAAAAAATTTGCAGCAGCGGCGAGGGAGCCCTCGCTGCTACTGCCGCCAACCCACCACCTCCAGGAAGGGCCGGCGGTGGTGGGCGGAGTGGTCGGCGATGGTCGCCGGCCCTTGGCCGGGGCCTGGCGACCCTCGCTGAGACCCAACGAGGGCCCGATCCGGTGAGGCGAGACCTCGCCGTCGCGACCCAGGCAACGGCGAGGTCTGGCCTCACCTTGGTTGGGCGAGGCGAGACCTCGCCATCGCCTGGGTCGCGACGGCGAGGTCTCACCTCGCTCGCCTCGCCTAACCAAGGCGAGGCCAGACCTCGCCAACGCCTGGGTCGTGACAACGAGGTCTCGCCTCGCCGGATTCGGCCGGGGCCCGGCGACCCTCGCTAACTACTCCGCCCATCACCACCGGCCCTTCCCGGCGGTGGTGGGTTGGCGACAGCAATGGCGAGGGCTCCTTCGCAGCTGCTGCAACTTTTTTTTTAATCAAAAAATTAAAAAATTTGAAAAAAGCCACCTAATTTCCACGTTTACAAGTCAGACCATTTTTTTAAATATAAATGCCAGGTCAGCTTTTTGGCCGGAGTCACTAAAGTGATCTATTTTCCTCTGACTTGGCACCAAAGTGATCTGAAAAAAAGTTATGGCACCAAAGTGATCTCCGTACACAAGTTATGGTACTTCTGGTGTCCTTTTGCCGATCATGAAGAAGAAGATGAGGTAATTCAGCCTGAACTTTCTTATGAAGAATTGCTGGATTTTTTAAAGGAAATGTTTGATGAACACAAAAAGGCTTTAAAAAGAATTTCTATTTTGAAAAATGAAGTACTTGATCTTACCACAGTAAAGCTTACTTGCAAAACTGCATTTGACAACTTGAAAAAGGACTATGACCTCCAAGAAAAGAAAGTTAAACTTTATCAAGTTGAAAATGACTCTATCAAAGAAGAAATTTCAAAAATCAGTACCAGGTTTTCTCTCGGTTCAGAAATCTTGGAGCACATTCTCTTGATTCAAATTCCTCACTACAATAAATGTGGTTTAAGACATAAGGAAAATGAAGATGAGAAGAATCATTTTCCCAAATTCAAAGAAAAATTGGCTAAACGACCTCCCGCATGTCTTTATAAGAGTCATTATGCAAGACACTTCACCACAGCCTTTGACAAGCAATTTCCTGATTGCTCAATCTGCAATCAATATGGTCATTTTAAATTAAAAATGCCCAAACAAGCAGATGATGCTAAAAAAGGTACACAAAAGATTTGATGATGTTTCTAAATCTGACGCTAATGAACCCAAGGTTAAGTGGGTACCAAAAAAAAGATGAGCATCTCTCTCTAAGTAGGTAATTTTGAAGAAAAACAAGTGGTACTTAGACAGCGGATGCTCACGGCACATGACAGGAGATAGTTCCAAGTTTATAAATCTTGTCACCTTAGACGGAGGCACTATCACATTCGGAGGAAAAGACAAAGCAAGGATCATCGGTAAAGGAGACATTACGTTAGGAAATCTGATTATTGAAGATGTTTCACTAGTCAAAGGACTAGGTCACAATCTTGTAAGTATAAACCAACTCTATGATAAAGGATATAAGGTTAGCTTTGAAGAAGGTAAATGTACCGGTATAAGTCAAGATAGATCCCAATCATTGACGGGTAAAATGTATGGCAACATCTATCTACTAAATGTGACTTTTGATGATGTTCAATGTCTAATGTCTATCAAGGATGAATGTGATCTATGGCACAAAAAATTGGGACACATCAATGCTGAGCAAATCTCTAAAGTCTCATCAAAGGATCTAGTGTGTGGTCTCCCAAAAATCAACTTCAGCAAAAGTGATTCATGCAATGCCTATACTCTAGAAAAGCAAGTTAGATCATCTTTCAAGTCAATAAATACAATTGCTACTAACCGATCTTTGTAGCTTATGCACATGGATCTATTTGGACCTACAAGGACCATGAGTCTAGGAGGAAGAAGATACTGTTTGGTGATTGTTGATGATTACTCAAGATTTACCTAGGTAATGTTGCTATCTCACAAGAATGAAGCATTTCATTCATTTGAGAAATTTGCCCGAAAGATCCAGTATGAAAAAGGATATAACATCTCAACAACCAGAACAGACCATGGAGGAGAATTCGAAATTCAAATGTTTGCTGACTATTGCGATGAGAATGGAATAGAACATAATTTCTCCACATCATATACCCCTCAACAAAATGGAGTTGCTGAAAAGAGAAATCGCACTCTACAAGAAATGGCCAGAACTATAATGATTGAAAGCAGTATGTCTGCATATTTCTGGGCTGAAGCAGTTGCTACCGCTTGTTACACATTGAATAGGGTACTACCGAGACCATTGATAGAAAAGACTCCCTACGAAGTTTTCAAAGGCAGAAAACTCAATATATCATATTTCTATGTATTTGGTTGCAAATGTTTCATTCTTAAAAATAAGAATGAAAACATTAAAGAATGAATGAAAACATTGGGAAATTTCATGCTCGTGCAAGTGAAGATATTTTTCTAGGATACTCAACTACTAGTAAAGCTTATTGTGTGTTTATAAAGACTCACAAGTAGTTGAGGAATCTATAAATATGAAGTTCAAGGATCATCAAAAGGGAATATAAGCAAATGATTGTGATGAAGTCATGCTCTTGCCTTCTCCCATCAATAAGCAACAACAACAGCATCAAAATGCTATTGTTTTTGAACAAAAAGCATTGCCCAAAGATTGGAGATACAAAATCGAGCATCCTAAAGAACAAATCATTGGAAGCATAAATGAAGGAATCAAGACCAAATCTTCACTAAAAAATCTGATGAATTCTTTGGCTCTCATATCTCAACAAGAACCCAAAAGGATTGAAGAAGCTATGTTTGACGAAAGCCGGATAAAGGTCATGCAAGAAGAATTGCAGCAATTCAAACTTAATGAAGTTTGGGAATTAGTGCAAAGACCCTCAGATCATCCTGTCATCGGAACAAAGTAGGTATTCCGAAACAAACTTGATGACAAAGGTAAAGTCACTCGTAACAAAGCAAGATTAGTTGCGAGAAGGTTACTCATAGGAGGAAGTGTGACATTCCGAATTTCGGCCCATTTTTGAGATTTATAAACGTGTATTTCGTCAGTGTGCTTATAGTTAAATCTCGCCTAAAACTGATCACTCTTGAGTTATTTTAAATTTGAGATTTTGCTAAAATCGCATTTGATCGAATTTGACCATTATTTAGAGCCCGAACTTTATGTCGAATTTCTCGGAATTTCGTGACGAATTTAATTGGACGGTGTCAATATTATTGTGGCCAGCGTCGATATTGTCCGGGATTGGTGAAAAGTGAAATTTGGACGGGATGTGGATTTGGACTAGTAGACTCTTAGTGTATTTTATTTAGTATCTTTTGGCCAAATCCTAAATTATTATTAGGATTTTTCGTGGACCGTTGGATCGATTTCGAGTTCAAACGTGGGCCGTTGGATCGCACTCATTACGTTTGACTTTCTCTCTCTCTCTCTCTCTCTCTCTCTCTCCTATCTCCTTTGCCACGCCCCAGCTACGTGCGCGTCCCCTCCCCCTAGCTACAAACATCTACTCCCCCGCCTCCCCATGCAAACTCCTCTCTCTCTCCTCCTTTTTCTTCTTCTTCTTCTTCTTCTTCTTCTTCTTCTTCTTTTCCTTCCACGCTGCTACTTCTGCTTCTTCTTCTTCCGCTCCCTCGACTAGCCGACCACCACTCGCCGTCCGCCTTACGTCGCCGCTCGTTCGACCAGCCACCACCTTAGCCGTCGCAGCTGCCCAGCCGTCGCAGCTGTCGCCGTCGTCGGCTCCCTAACCCAGTAGCTCGTCACCGCGACCCTAGTATGCCGTTCGCCAACTCGCAGCTCGTCGAGCCGAGCTCGTCGCCGCCTAGCATCCGCTCGACCTTCACGTCGCCGTTGCTAGCTCGCCGGGACTAGCCCAGCCGCCGCGACCGTCCGCTTAAGCTGCCGCGAGTCTCGTCGCCCCTGCTATGTACTGGCTAAGCTCCCGATAGCTCAACCCGCCACCAATCGTCGCCGTGTGCGTTGCCTGGTCGAGCCCATTGCTGTCGTCGCCGCCGCATGCCACCCAGCTAGCCGGCCGGCTCGCTCACCAGCCAGCCCGGTCGCTCGCCCAGCTCGCTGGCCACCTGCCTGGGCCGTGGCCGTTCACGCCTGGCCGTCCCGGCCGTGGCTGAGCCTGTTGCTCGAGTGCCTGGCCGCCGTCCCGGCCATGGCCGAGTAGCTCACCCGCTCGCCCGTCGTTGCCCAGTCACTCGCCCGTCATTGCCCAACCGCTCGCTATTGTGCCCAGCCGTCGCCTATCCGCCTAGGCCGCTCGCCCGACCATGGCCGAGGGCTGTGCCGAGCCATGGCCGACCATCGTGGCCGTTGCGCCCGTGCCGCACCGAGCCCGTCACTGTTCCACCTGGCCATTGAGGCCCCTTGCCAGTTTCCTCCAGGCCAAACTTAGGTAAGTGACTCCCTAAATCCTACTTAGTATAATGGGTATTATTAGACTTGTTTAAGGGTTGATTGGTATCGATTTAGTAATTAAGTTAAGGTTATTATTGATGTTTGAATGTGGCCCGTTGGTAGACTAAATTATAATGATACTGTGGCTTAATTAGTGGCTGAATTACAGTGGGTTCAATGGCTAGTTTGTTGTGGTATTTGTGGGTGAAAATGGATGCTTGATTGTGGATGACTTGAATGTCGGATTGGTGAGCTTATGACTGGAGTTTGGATGTTATGATGTGCTAGAATGGAGATAATGTAAGTATGGCAAATTGTGTTGTGGCGCTTGTGCTTGAGAAATGTCCTGAGGCGTGGTTATACGGGACTAAGTCCGGATTGATCGGAGGGCTGCCAACCTGAGGCGTGGTTACGTGGGTGTGGCGAGAAAGGCAAGAATAGACCTGAGGGGTGGTTACGCGGGTCGAGGGAAAATGTCCTGAGGTGTGGTTACACAAGACTAAACTCGGATTGATCGGAGGGCTGCCAACCTGAGGCGTGGTTACGCGGGTGTGGCGAGAAAGGCAAGAAATGACCTGAGGCGTGGTTACCCAGGACTGAGCCCGGATTGATCGGAGGGCTAAGCCTGAGGTGTGTTGACGCGGGCTGTGAGAATGGACTTGAGGCATGTTGACGCGGGTCGTGGATAGTTGCTTGACCATGCATGCGAAATGTGTTTGGTTAAATTGAGTGAATGTACGTGGTTATAGTGCTTGAGTGTTTATGTTACGTTCTTGAGTTATTATCGCATTATGGTGATTTAACTAATATGCAGAGTTGGCACTTGTTTTAAGGCGAGGTAAGTATGTTTATGTGGATTCGAATGTGTTGGCTGTTAAATCGCTTGTTAGACTCGTCTGGGTACGCATTGGCCTAGGTGGGGTATAGATTGTTTGCTTATTGAGATTTATTATCATTGCCATAGTGCAAACAATTTCAGATCCCTGACCCCGACCTTGATTATGCCGCTGCCTCGGCGTTTTGGGGTCCCTATGCATACTGTGCATGAGGAGATTGAGTATTCGGTAGGTCCCAATCAGACTTAAATTAGGCACCTTACTTCAGTCTGGGTAGATGTGGGCTTGGCGGACTTGCAGCGTCACACCTACTTGGCCTGGTTTCATTGTGTCGGGTTGGAGACTACTGGGCCAATCCGTGGTTTTGAGGGGCTGCAGCATGGTAGTGAGGATACGGTGAATTGGAAGCCCTGGGACAAGTATGCCCCCGATGGTGAGGTGACAGACTCCGACAATCCACCGGAGAACCCCAGCCCCGAGCCCGTACCAGAACCCATAGCGCCTACGGACCTCGAGTTCGAGGAGGAATTTGAAGAGCCCGAGCCTATGCCAGAGCTCGTGCCAGAGCCCTTGGAGTCCGAGCACGAGGATGAACCGATCGAGATCAACTCTGACACGGAGTCGAAGTCTTCAGGGTTCGATTTAGATTGGGCATCGTAGGAGCGTTTGGGTGCCAAGCTTAGAAGCTTTTTGGTAGAGTCCCTTTTGTGCAGCTAGCTAGCTTACCCTACCACCTGTCCCTTTTTGATGATGATGGTGGATGTAACCCTAGGGGTCTAATGTCTGACTGATTTACATTGTTATGAAATTATTGTTTTGTGCTATCCCTCTGTCATTGTCTTTTGTCTGGGTTGTTTTATTTTGCTTCCGCTTGCATATGTCTTTGCGCGTGTTGTTTGGGTCAGTGACGCGTCCTGGGACGTCGCATTCAATACGATCGTCGTGGGGTTGTAGCGAGCCCATTAGGGTCCGAGGCGTGACACCCCAGTTCATTTGGTATCAGAGCTAGGTTAGCTCGATCCAAGTTGATCGAAACCTAGAGTGATAAGGAACGATGACTTTGGGGTAGCCAATTAGGAAGACTCGTGTGCCATGCGTACTCCAGACTGTGTGATTGTGATTGCTGAGTAGCCTTATGCATTAATATGTGAAGTACAGATGCATCAGGACTTGCTGTAAGTGCACGAAGCATGTTGGCTGCGATTAAGTGCTGTATGTGATTGGCTACTTGCTTAGTGAATTGTTGTTGTGATTCATTGCCTAGGGCTTTAGATTGGTATAGTTGGCCTAGGTCTCTAATTCCTAAATAGAATTATAGCAGGTAGACGAATGTAAGAACCTAATGAGAATGAGCAGTCGAGAAAGAGGTCGAGGTCGAGGTCGTGTGGCCCCGCAAGCTAGAGTTGCAAAGGATCCCTGGGTAGATGGAATTCTGAGAGTACTACAAGAAGTCGGGATTTTAATGGGTAGATAGACCGAAGAGCGGAATGCTACTATTGCTGCTGCTGCTGAGGCCTCTGTAGCCGCCGCTAATGGGGCCAATGGAAATAATGGAAACAATGGGAACGACGGGAATGGTGGGCATCCCGCTCAAGGCCAAGTAAATGCAAATAGGCCGATAGCTAAACTGGTTGAACAGTTCTTGAAGCTGAAGCCTCCGAGGTTTGTGGTAGAGGTGATACTGAGGCTGCACCTCGATGGGTGGAAGAGCTAGAAAAGGCTTTCGAGGTGCTGGGATGCACTGAAGAGGAAAAAGTAACCCTAGCAGTAAACCAGCTTTAGGAAAATGTAAGCGACTGGTGGAGAGCCACAAGAGGCCAAGTGTTCCCTGTTGGTATTGCTCCGACTTGGACCATTTTTACTGAGACGTTTAATGGTAATCATTTCTCGGAAAGTGTCCAAGAGTAGAAGTTGGTCAAATTCATGAGACATTGCCAGGGTTAGATGTCGGTAGACCAATATGAGGTCGAGTTTGCAAGGATGTCCAAGTTTGCCCCAAGAATGGTAGAGGACCCAGTGGACAAAGCCAGGAGGTTCCGAGATGGACTAAAGCCGGACCTCCGCAGTTAGATGATCTCACTGAACTTGAGAGGCTATCATGAGATTTATGACCGGGCTCAGGCAATTGAGCGTGATTTGATGGATCGGGCTACCGCCTCTGGATTGCGGTAGGCCTTGACTTGGGACAACCGTCGTTTTGGAATGAGACGTATGATGGGAAATAATCGTTTTGTTCCCCCTGTTCTGAGAAATATCAGGAAGCCGAATTGCTTTCAGAATGGCCCATGTAGGTTATATGGAGGGAGACATAGGAATGTACCTTGCCCAAATAGGGGCGGAGCATGCTTTCGATGTGGCGGAAGGGGCTATCAGATGAAGGACTGTCCCAACGACAGGCAGGCTAGGTCACCTGCACTACTACAACTGCCGTCCCAGTATAGAAATCAGTTTGGAGCTATCCAGCCAGCTAATCAGAATAGGCCGCCGGCCCAAGGACGAGTATATGCAATGGTGAGAAGGGAAGCTGAGGACACGCCTGGCGTGGTAATAGGTACGGTCTCTCTATGTGATCATACTGCATATGCTTTATTTGATCCGGGGGCGTCGCATTCGTTTATATCTAAGCAGTTCGTTAAATTGACTGGAATTAAGCCGAAACCACTTAAAGTTATGCTGTGTGTGACTACTCCGTTGAATGATAAAGTGCTGTAGGATGTCGTTATCAGAATTGAAGGAATTGAAAGTTCAGATGTAAGAGTTACTGGATAAGGGCTTTATTCGCCCGGGTGCGTCTCCATGGGGAGCGCCAGTGTTATTTGTGAGAAAGAAGGATGGGTCTTTGAGGTTGTGCATTGACTACAGATAGTTAAATCAAGTGACCATTAATAATAAGTACCCACTACCAAGGATAGACGACCTGTTTGACCAACTGCAAGGAGCATCGATATTTTCTAAGATCGACTTGAGGACAGGTTATCACCAACTGAGGATTAAGAAGGAGGACGTGCCGATGACGGCATTCAGGACGAGATACGGGCACTATGAGTTTACGGTGATGCCGTTTGGATTGATTAATGCCCCTGCAGCCTTCATGGATTTGATGAATAGGGTATTTAAAGAATTTCTAGATCAGTTTATAATCGTATTCATAGACGATATCTTGGTATACTCACAGAGTTCCGCCGAGCACGAGTTACATTTGGAAAAGGTTCTACAGACTTTAAGGGAACATGCACTCTACGCTAACAGGCTCGCGACACCCCCACGACGGTTGCATTGAACGCAACGTCCCAGGATGCGTTGTCGACCTAAACGACACACGCGAAGACATACGCAAGTGGAAGCGAAATAAAACAACCCAGACAAAAGAAAATGACAGAGGAACAGCACAAAACAATAATTTCATAACAATGGAAATCAGTCAGACATTAGGCCCCTAGGGTTACATCGACCATCATCATAAAAAAAAGAGGTAAGCTAGCTAGCTGCACAAAAAGGACTCTACCAAAAAGCTTCTAAGCCCGGCACCCAAACGCTCCTATGGTGCCATATCTGAATCGGGCCCTAAAGACTCCGACTCCATGTCAAAGTTGATCTCGATCGGCTCATCCTCGTGCTCGGACTCCAAGGGCTCTAGCACGGGCTTTGGCATAGGCTCGGGCTCTTCAAATACCTCCTCGAGCTCGAGGTCCGCGGGTGCTATAGGTTTTGGTACGGGCTCGGGGTTGGGGTTCTCCGGTGGATCATCGAGGTCCGTCACCTCGCCATCGGGGGCATACTTGTCCCAGGGCTCCCAATTCACCGCATCCTCACTACCATACTGTAGCCCCTCAAAACCATGGATTGGCCTAGTAGTCTTTAACCCGACACGATGAAACCAGGCCAAGTAAGTGTGACGCTGCAAGTCCGCCAAGCCCACATCTATCCAGACTGAAGTAATGTGTAAGTCTGATTGGGATCTACCGGATGCTTGGTCTCCTCATGCACAGTATGCATAGGGACCCCAAAACACTGAGGCAGCGGCATAATCAAGGTCGGGGTCGGGGATCTGAAATTGTTTGCACTATAGCAATGAGAATAAATCTCAATAAGCAGATAACCTATACCCCACCTAGACCAATGCGTACCCAGATGAGTCTAACATGCGATCTAACAGCCAACACATTTGAATCCACACAAACATACTTACCTCGCCTTAAAACAAGTGCCAACTCTGCATATTAGTTAAATCACCATAATGCGATAATAACTCAAGAACGTAACATAAACACTCAAGCACCATAATCACGTACATTCACTCAATTTAACCAAACACATTTCGCACGCGTGGTCAAGCAACTATTCACGATCCGCGTCAACACGCCTCAGGTTCAGCCCCCCGATCAATCTGGGCTCAGTCCTGCGTAACCACGCCTCAAGACATTTCTCTTGACCCGCGTAACCATGCCTTAGGTCATTTCTAGCCTTTCTCGTCACACCCGCATAACCACACCTTAGGTTGGCAGCCCTCCGATCAATCTGGGCTTAGTCTCGCGTAATCACGCCTCAGGTTGGCAGCCCTCCGATCAATCCAGGCTTAGTCCTACGTAACTACGCCTCAGGACATTTTCCCTCGATCCGTGTAACCACGTCTCAGGTTGGCAGCTCTCCGATCAATTCGGATTTAGTCCTGCTTAACCATGCCTCAGGACATTTATCAAGCACAAGCGCCACAACATAATTTGCCATACTTACATTATCACCATTCTAGCACATCATAACATCCAAACTCCAGTCATAAGCTCACCAATTCGACGTTCAAGTTGGCCACAATCAAGCATCCATTTTCACCCACAAATACCACAACAAACTAGCCATTGAACCCATCGTAATTCAGCCACTAATTAAGCTACAATATCATTGCAATTTAGTCTAGCAACGGGCCACATTCAAACATCAATAATAACCTTAACTTAGCCACTAAACCGATACTAATCAACCCCTAAACAAGTCTAATAATATCCATTATGCTAAGTAGGGTTTAGGGAGTCACTTACCTAAGTTTGGCTCAAGGGAAACCGGCAACGAGCCAAAATGGCCCGGTAGAACAGTGACGGGCTCGGCGCGGCACTTGCGCAACGGGCACGGTGGCCAGCCACGGCTCGACACAGCCCTTGGCCATGGCCGGCCGAGCGGCCTAGGCGGACAGGCGACTTTTGGGCACGATGGCGAGCGGCTGAACAACGATGGGCGAGTGGCTGGGCTACTTGGCCACGGCCGGGATGGTGGCCAGGTGCTTTGGCGACGGGCTCAGCCACGGTCGAGACGGCCAGGCATGCTCGGCCACGTCCTGAGCAAGCGATCGGCGAGTTGGGCGAGCGGCTGAGCTGACTGGTGAGCAAGCCGGCCGGCTAGCTAGGCGACATGGCGGTGGCAATGGTCTCGGCCAAGCGACGTACATAGCAACAGCTGGTGGCGAGCTGAGCTATCAGGAGCTCAGTCGGCACACAACAGGGGCGGCGAGACTCGTGGCGGCTGAGGCGGACGGTCGCGGCGGCTGGGTTGGTCCTGGTGAGCTGGCGATGGCGACACGATGAGTGAGTGGATGCTGGGCGGCGACGAGCTCGGCCTGGCAAGCTGTGAGTAGGCAGACAGGGAACTGGGGTCGTAGGGACGAGCTGCTGGGCGAGGGAGCCAACAACGGTGATGACGTCCAATGGCTGGGCGGCAGTGACGGCTGAGGTGGTGGCTGGTCGAGCCAGCGGCGGCACAAGGTGGACGACGAGTAGTGGTCGGTTGGTCAAGTGAGTAGAAGAAGAAGAAGCAGATGCAGCGGTATGGAAGGAGAAGAAGAAGAAGAAGAAGAAGAAGAAGAAGAAGAAGAAGAAAAAGGAGGAGAGAGAGAGAGGAGTTTGCATAGGAAGGCGGGGGAGTGGACGTGCATAGCTGGAGGGGGGGACGCGCGTGTAGCTGGGGCACGGCAAAGGAGAGAGACACAGAGAGAGAGAGAGAGAGAATCAAAGTAATGAGTGCGATCCAACGGCCCACGTTTGAACTTGAAATCGATCCAACAGTCCACGAAAAATCATAATTATAAATTAGGATTTGGCCAAAAGACAATAAATAAAATACACTAATAGGGAGGTCTACTAGTCCAAATCTGCACCCAGTCCAAATTTTACTTTTCACCAATCCGGGTAATATTGACGCTGGCCACAATAATATCGACACCGTCCATTTAAATTTGTCACGAAATTCCGAGAAATTCGACACCAAAATTCGGGCTTTAAATATTGGCCAAATTCGATCAAATGCGATTTTAGCGAAATCTCAAATTTAAAATAACTCGAGAGTGATCAGTTCTGGGCAAGATTTAACTATAAACGCACTAACGAAATACACGTTTTATAAATCCCAAAAATGGGCTGAAATTCGGAATGTCACAGGAAGGTATTGTCTTTGACGAAACTTATGCTCTTATTGCTAGACTGGAAGCTATACGACTTTTAACTACCTATGCATGTTTCTACAATATCCATTTATATCAAATGGATGTCAAGAGTGCTTTTCTTAATGGTTATATTAGGTAAAAAGTCTTTGTTGAGCAACCTCCAGGATTTGAAGATCCAAGCAAACCAAAGGATGTCTACCACTTGAAAAAGGCCCTGTATGGACTTAAGCAAGCACTGAGAGCCAGGTATGAAAGATTAAGTATATTTTTGGAAGAACATAATTTTGAGAAAGATAATGTGGATACTATACTATTCATCAAAAAGGAAGATAAAGATCTTCTTATCATACAAATATATGTTGATGATATCATTTTCGAATCCACTAACGAAGAACTATGCAAGGAGTTTGCAAACATCATGAAAAGCGAGTTCGAGATTAGCTTGATTGGATCACTCAATTACTTTCTCGGTCTCCAAATAAAGCAAACAAAAAATGGCAATTTCATCCATCAAGAGAAGTACGCCGTAGAAATTGTAAAGAAATTTGGTCTAGAAGGAAGCAAAAAGATAGAAACACCAATGTTTGCTACTATTAAGCTGGACAAGGATAAGAAAGGTAAATATGTTGACTCCAAGCTATATAGAAGTATGATTGGTTCCTTATTATATCTAATAGCATCTAGACCATATATATTGTTTGGAGCTTGTCTATGCGCACGTTTTCAGTCTAACCCAAAAGAATATCATTTATTAGCTGGTAAACGTATCATTCGATACATTGGCTCATATCCAAAGTTAGGTATCTAGTATCTCAAGAATTCAGACTTTACACTGCTTGGATACTCGAATGCTGACTATACAGGATGTAAGGTTGATCGAAAAAGTACATTTGGTACGTATCAGTTATTAGGAAATATGCTAATCTATTGGTTCTCAAAGAAGCAACATACAGGTGCTCTCTCAACAATGGAAGCTAAATGTGATATCCTGAAAATTCGACTCAATTTGGTGATTTTATGAAATGACGATTTCGTCAACGCTCTATTAGTTAATTCTCACCCCGACCTGATCACTCATGGAATACTAACCAAAGGGGAAAGGTTATCGAAGAATTTATTTTTAACAGCTGCCCGTTAGTTCGAGATGTACTATAGCTGCGATTGATCGATTTCAGCCACGAAGTATGATAAGATTTTGAGTGTCGAATGCTCAAGGGTTTCACACCCGAACCACAGGATGTCACCACGTAATTTTTACGAATTGGCCATAGAAATTTTCAATCTCGGAAAAAGAATTTCAAAATCTGAAATTTGACGTGAAAAACGGAAGTGAGCCGAGCAAAGCCGTTGGGCCTTGCGCCCGAGAAAGGCCAGCCATCAAGGCCTGATAAGAACAAGTCGACCTGTAATTCGGCACCCGGGCCGAGGACAAAGTGATAATTTGGGGGACAAAATTTGGAGAAAATTACAAAGGAAAAGAGAAAAATTGGAAGATATTTATGTGGGATCATGATTGACCCAACTTTCTCTTCTCTCTCTCCTCTCTCTCTTTCCCCCATCCCCCGTTGACTCCCCCTTCGGCTGACACCACCAACTCCCCACCAACCCTCATGATTGACTATCTTCTCTTCTCTTCTTCTTCTTCTTCTTCTTCTTCTTATTTTTCTTCTTCTTTTCCTTCTGCCTCTTCCGCTGACTTCCGCTTTTGCTTCTTCCGCTAACTTCTGCTTCTGCTTCTTTCGCTGGCTTCTGCTTCTGCTTCTTTCGCTGGCTTCTGCTGCTGCTTCTTCCGCTAGCATCTGCTGCTGCTTCTTCCACTGGCTTTGCTTCTGCTTCTTCCAATGGCTTCTGCTTCTGCTTCTTCCGTTGGCTTCTGTTGCTGCTTCTTCCGCTAGCATCTGCTTATGCTTCTTCCATTGACTTCTGCTTCTGCTCTGCTGCTGCTGTTCTACAGACCTTGTGCTGCCCTTTAATGCTTGGTCTTGCTTGCTTAAGCTTTGAGTAAGTGGCTTCTTAATCCTTAACTAGGCTAAGGGGTTACTAATGGATATGTTAGGGGCTGATTCATAGCTGTGGATAGTTGGTTTAGTAGTTAGATGAGCTTGAATTGCCGAATGGTTCATGTTGGTTGATTCTCGGATTCGTGCTGCCATGCATCTGTGTTTTTCTTTTTTTGTAGAGATCAACGTGGACCGAATTTGACGGAGTGTTCTCATGGAAGTTGACCCTAACATCTTAAAATATGTCATATATTAAATCTGGAATTTTTGGAGATCGTTTTGGGGTATTTAGGAGTCCATTTTCGGACCATCACCACTCTGCCGGAATTACTGTTCACTTGACCAGCGTGTCTTTCTGAATTTTTATAAATTTTTCCAGACCTCTTTTCAACAATCTTCCTTCATGAAAGTTGTCAATGACACTTGTGTATATGACATATAAAAATTTCAAGGTTTTCCAAGGAAATTTGGGTATTGATTCAAATAGATTTTGAAGACTGAACTGTCTGTCCTGGTGGATTAATTTCGATCTGACTTTTGGTGATAAAAAGGGGTGTTTACAATTGGAATTGGATTTGGTGTCCTTCATAAAAAAATGTTTATCAAGATATTTTCAATAACATATCCAAAATTCAGAATTTTTGGAGTTGAATTACTATTTATTTCAAAAGAGTTCCGATTACTGTGTAATTGTCAATTTTAAGCCTGATTTTGTGCAAATTTAATTTCTCTCTCTCAGGAACTTTTCGATGTGGTTGTTGCTTGCTTAGTGGACTGATTTAATGCTCGATTTGTGTGTTAGATGTGACGAATTGATGGCTGGTTGTTGTTGGCATAGGTGACTGATTGTGAATGTGTATTCATGGCTTTAAATGGTGGAACCGTGGTTGATTTGGTGGGCCTGTAAATTGATTTGCATTGCTGGTGATTGAGCACATTCGAGTGATGTTCAAGCGCGTGAATGACATGGAATTGAATGAGTCATGTGGCATGTGTGATCACCTAAGTGCCCTAATGCGTCTTTACGGTGGGAAACGATAATAAATTATGTGACGGAGTGTACGTGTGATCACTTAAGCCCTGATGCGTCTTTACGCGGGCATTGAACCCATCCTGAGGCGTGTTACGCAGGACGATGCCTAGTTAAGCCCAAACACTGCCAGCCTGATGTGTTTTACGCGGGTTGTGCCACAGGGCCTGATGTGTGTTACGCGGGTCGTGAATAATCTGAATGGAAGAGCGGGTGTGTGTTGTGCATTGGTGTATGCAGTGTATCGAGATTGAGATGTGATCATGTTCAGATTATTGCTGGCATACATGCATGTGTAAGTCATATTCGGGATTATATGTGTCCGTGAGTTATTGCTGCATTATTGGGATTTGACTAACATGTAGGGCTTGTGTATGTTCCGAGATGAGGTAAGGATGTCTATGTTTGTCACGGCATGTTGATTGTTTAAATCTCGTGTTTAGACTTGTCTGAGAGTACATGTTGGCATATGTGGGGCTTAGGTTGTTCACTTATTGAGATTCGTTCTCATTGTTGAATTACAAACATTTCAGAACCCCGAGCCTTATGATGATGTGGAAGATCCGAGGATGCTGGTAGGGTACCATGGAGATGATTAGTAGGTTTAGTGATCCCGTCTTTTGGAGTACCCATTATGGTAGAGAAGCTACGCTAACCAACCACTGCCCTTTTTTTATGAATGTGGTTCGATGTTAGTGGCCTAGTGTAAGGTTGTGTAATTAAATGTTGTAAGTACGCCAAGTGTATGAATATGTTTGTTGTTATGTGATCAAGCCAGTTTCCCTGATATCCCGTGTAATTGAATTGTTGTATGGGTGTGTGAATTCGTTTCTGCTTGTGCATGATCGTTAGTATTTCTTTGGGTCGGCGACGAGTCCAGGGACGTCACACTATTATCCACCTAAGCGAGATGTTGCGCGCACGCCGGGTTCGGGGCGTGACACTGAATATATTGCATTAGGAAGCTGTTGTGCTCAACTCACGTGGATGAAACAACAACTTCACGATTTTGGAGAAACAAATGCAATCATCCCTATATTGTGTGACAACACAAGTGCGATCAATCTGTCAAAGAATCCCATATTACACTTTCGTGCCAAGCATATTGAAGTAAGACATCACTTTATCAGGGATTTAGTAAATAATGGTGACATCTCCATTCAGTTCATTGGTTCGAAACATTAGCTGGTTGACATCTTCACTAAGCCACTGGACAAACAAGCTTTCGAATTCATCAGAGGAGAGCTAGGAATATGCAATCCACTTTAACAAATCGGTAAGGTTCATCAACTCATCGGAAACATCCACTCAGCAAGAACAACGGACCCTAGGTACACAATCGCCAAATTCAAAAATTTATCATTACAGTAACTGCCCTTGGGAATTTTCTGACCGTTCTGCCATGCTAATTTACTACCGTTATACCCGATCTCCTCTCATCTGTTATTATCTCGATTTTTCTTGAAAATCCATTGAAATGAATAAGAAAGTTATTGTTATTGAGTAATGGCTAATCTTCTGAACATGGCCATACTACTCTTATTTATAAGGAGATAGTGCACACGTTATCCTCCATCTCATAAACCGCCTAGATAAACCGCTCTTCACCTTCTATAACTTACCAAGCCATTCTCAACTTCTTCATTCACATAAGCCGTCTCTCAAATGGCTCCTAAGTCTCGCAAAGCCATCGGCACATGCAAATCCACTCGCACCAATACGATGCTAGCTAGAGTCTCCACGGAAGGATCATCACACATTGATCTTACTGATCAACCAGAAGGATCGACTGAAGTAACTCAAAGTCAGAATCTTCTTGGTTCTCCACATATCAAAGAACATGGTGAATCAGCCACTGCAAGCACAACTCTTCCATCCTCCACAGAAGGAATTGTTTCAAGCGCCAAAACTCCAGAATCTCAAATGTGCTTTGGAAAGGGAAAGGCCATCCCATATGATATTCCACTATTACAACTGGAAGCCTCCACACAACTAACTATTTTTCCTAGCACCTCTCTTAAACAGATAATACAAGCATTCGTCAAAGAAAAAGGGTGTGTGCTTGTCCCTGCCACAAGCAAGGCTCTTAAAACTCAACCCTTGGCACTACCTGCTGGCGAATCCTCTCAACCACTGCTAACATTACCATTTACAAAATCTTCCACTAAGAAAGAGGAAGAGACTGAACCCTCAAAGAAGCTAGAAGCATAAAAAGAACCATCACCACCTATTCAAACTCTTACTCCTACTGCACAAAGCGACCCAAGGACTGAGACAGAAGAAACCGCTGGAGATAAAAAAGCGAGAAGATGATGATGACCGGGTCTTCCAAAATTTTGAACCTACTAAAGGTTTCATTCTCGACCCCTCATTCGATTCTGAGCTCTTTTTCAATCAAGAACACAATGATGCTTTTGAATCTTTCGATAATCACGGTACTATTCCACATTGTTTTGTTAATTTTGACTATCTGGATACACATGGCATCGTTCTCTCTGAGCTGTTTGAAGACCTTCGGCTAAAATCTTTCTGCACAATGCAAGATAAAGTGCACCCCACTCTCATGGCCCCGTTCTACTCAAATCTGCATTTTTCAAATAGGGACACCTTCATCTTCTCTTTTGCAAAGAAAAACTACACTGTCACTTTGGATGAATTAGCCAAAATCAAAACACCAAGTTCAATGTTTTCAAAAAGATTCCTGTTGAGCTAGATACTGCATACAACTTCCTTTTGGAAAATCCTGATTTTACTCGAGGCTCTAGAGAAATTATTCCCTTGTACCTACTATCCCTCAAAACAAACTTCATTCATAAAATCCTGACCCTCTGCCTGCACCCAAAATCATTCTCAACCAATGATGTATCTCGTTATGAAGCATGGGTCATCTAGGCCATTCTCACCAAATATGAAGATTTTTCCCTAGCACAAATAATTTTCATCCACATGTATCAATATGTCAAATGCAAGACAAGCAAGCTACCCTATGGTGCCCTCTTCACTCGCATTTTTAGGCACAAGCACATCGATTTCTATGATGTTGCCCCTTGTAGCATGTCTCATGTGGAGATTGGAAAAAAGACTCTGGACAAAATGATGTTGAGAATGACGCTTGAAGGATGGGTCAATTAGAAGAATGAAGCTATTCTCATAGGTCAAGGAGATGATGAAAAAGTGAAGAAGGTTCTTCAAGAAAAGCTGGCAGCACAGGCTGCATCATCCAACAAAGGGAAAGGCAAGGCAACCACACAGCGGATGTATGCTCATCCACCAAGACCAGAGAGGTCCTTCTCTCCTACCGAATCTCGAAGCTTCAAGTTGATGTTCGGGACATCAAGAGCTCCATCACTTCTCTCACCAAGTACTTGGTGAAAATTGAACGAACATTGCTTAGCTTATATTGCTATAATCCTGCTCGATCTAAACCTAACGAACCAGCCTTTCAACCCTCCACTACCAAGCAAAGAAAATGACCATGCACATAATCTCTATTATCTGCTCATGTTTCTCTATTGCTTTTGTTTGATGTTGGACCTGCTGTTACTATCTGCTCCTGTGTAAATTCCTTATCAATGCAAGTCCTCTCTTTTTTATATGCTGTCTATTATACGCTCTCTTTTTGCTGATAACAAAAAGGGAGAGAGAACCTGGATGTGAAAGCAGGTGAAATGAATTACATTGACACATGGGGAGCAACATATTGAATTGCGAAAATGTGTGAGATTTGTGAAAGATGGCGAAATACTATATTGCATCGAAACAGGGGGAGCAACATCGAAATAGGAGAAACAACTAACTGCATAGATAGACTCTAAATCTATTTTTGATGATATTCGCTCACTTCATATAATCTAGAAGATTTGCTCCTTAAAATGGTATACTATTAAAAGATCGTCTATATATTGTCTCTAATATTTCTTGTAAACATTTTAAGAGACATTCTGCAAAGCATATTCTCTATGAAAAATCTTCACTCTACAGATTTTCGTTAACAGCACGTTCAATTCAATATATTTGTTTCACATCTTTAGGATAGTTTTGTTATCATAAAAAAAGGGGGAGATTATAGGAGAAACATCTCCAAATGAATTTTGATGATACCCAAACTATCCTTGGTATAATATCTACATTGTTTAAAGTGCATATATATTCAAAGGACTGAGTGATACTCATAATGTTATTCATTGAAGAGAAGATCACAAGACTGTCCTTGAAGGATCGTATAAACAGCACCATCGATCTCAAAGATCAACTAAATGACGATGTCTTATTCAAGCTGAAGAGATCTAATAATTGGTGATGTTTAGGTAACAATTCATTTAATATGACAGTTTATGTCACTAAAATAGCCGTTGGGACTAGACAGGTACAGTAGAAGATTCGACAGAAAGGAGAACTGATGGCCTGACAGGTAGTCAAGATCGCAGCTTTAGTAAAGCAGCAAAAGCGATTTTAAGGAAGTCTGCAGAAGTTTAGGAATAGGCTGTACGAGCAGTTAGTTTTGACGATAGCAGCTCCAACGACTTTAACGGCTACTTTGCCCTTCTAGAATATCAGCAACGACTAGTTTGAAGATACCTAAAAAAAGAGAAGGTCTTTGTAGCCAATAGGTTAGAGAGAGAGAAAGTGTGTGCTTATAATATTTTTGAAATCTCTTACTTGTTGTGTACTGAGCAAAAAGCTCGTGTTTGTCGATAGCACTTGTTGCATTGTAATTGTGTTGAAGTTTCAAGTATACCAAGTGATAGCAGTATCCACCTCTTGGTAGTGTGATCTACAAACTGATAGAAGTGGCGCTTGCTGAGTGTAACTTGATCAGCAAATTACTAGTGCAATCCAGCCCAACTTGTGGCAGTTAGTGGTGAGAGTGGACATAGGCTTAGAATCAAAGCCGAACCATTATATATATCCTTGTGTGCAACTGCTTATACTTTTGTTTATCATCTCTAGCATACAAGTGATATATTGTCTCTCATACATTTGGTGTTTTCCAATATCTCTTTTTTACACGCTGTTTTCTGCAAAAATTTTAAATTCTTCCAAAGTAACCTATTCACCCCCCTTTAGGTTGCATAGTTAGTCCCAACAGATACATTCATGTAG
The DNA here is from genome assembly GCF_021117445.2 of Syzygium oleosum. Classification (NCBI taxonomy): domain Eukaryota; kingdom Viridiplantae; phylum Streptophyta; class Magnoliopsida; order Myrtales; family Myrtaceae; genus Syzygium; species Syzygium oleosum. The sequence continues at coordinate 802,481 of NW_026607510.1, read as the reverse complement.
GAGTGCATCACACTGAATCCATGTTCACCTCTCATTTACATTGATGAATCTTTATGCCATGGTATATTGGAACCCGATCCCCTACTTTCTGGTTATCCCTTTTTGAGTTCGGATTGTCACAATTCTAGTCCCATTCAGCATTATTTTGATTGTTCATGAGAAGGAATTAAGTTGTAAATGAATCCCTATCCATAGCTCACATGCTTTTGTGTCACATGAGTGCCCATAATCATGTTCTCTCGGGATAGATAGGAGAAAAAGCAAAAAAATTAGCATCTTGGTAGTAGGGTCGCATTTAATGTGGTTCAAGTTCATGCCCAGTTTACCATGTAGTTTGCATGTTTAGTTTGGCATTAATGTTGATCCATGTCATTTACACTATGAATGAAAAATGATAAAAAAAATGATAAATGATAATAATAATAATAAAAATAAAAAATTAGGAAATTTCCCAAGAAAATCTAAAAAAGATAGACTAGTGCTGAAGTTGAGGCAAAAATGGCATGTTAAAATTTTCCCTAATTTTCTAAAGTCATTTTCCTAATTTAGTGCTATTTTAGTATTTTATAACCATTTTTGTAAATAATCTATTTTTTTTTGTAGATTAGAATTATCTTTCGTATTTACATGCATTTGGAGTAATTTCATGCATCTATAAATTCCCATTTCACTCACGGGGGTCCTGTCCCGGGGTGTAATAACAAGGCCATGTAATATTCTTTGCCCGACTTGTATCTGGTTTTCCTTTCCCGCATTTACTTTCAAGTCATTTCATCTTCTTAGTTGTTTACTTATCACACTACTTTTCGATAAATTGAGTGTTACTTTCGTTCCTAGATTAGGTTAGGACTAGTCTAGATATTGAAGAAAACAACCCTACAAAAACATTTGCATTGACATTTTGCGGCTTTGATACCTTAAGACCATAATTGGTAATCAAGATTGTAACATCCTCAATTTCAGTCCCTGGGAAATGCCTATGGTTTAAGTTTGATGGTTTTCCAATTGGAACTAATTTTTACTCTTGTTTCGGAAAACCCTATTTCGGATCCTTTGTACCCCTTCATTTTGTTATTTTTGGGGAGACTTTTGTGATCCGAATTTCCAAACACTTTCTTCTTTAAAGTTTCTCCAAACATCATGACGTTTTACATACTTTAATTTCAGAATTTTTGGACTTGATATGAGTAGTACGATGGCCTGATTTTCGGACCGTGTAAAACTATCCAGAATGGGTATTTCGGTGATGTTCACCCTTTATTTATTTTCTACAAGATTTTCTGGGCCGATTTTGGAAAAGTTTCCTTCACAAAATTTGTTGAGAACTTCTTTTTCTATAACATATATAAATTTGGGAATTTTTTGAGATGATTTGGATTTTGGACAGAGTTTACTTTGAGAAATAAGAATTCTGTTCCAGCGAACTATTTTTAGTCTGTCTTTGGGCTACTAAAAATGGTGTTTACAGAAATATTACAATTTTGTGTTCTTCATGAAAAATGTTTGTTAAGGCCTTTTTTTATGACATATTCAAATTTGAGAATTTTTGGAGTCCATTTACTATATTTTCAAGTTCGATTTCGTGAACAGTGCAAAGCTGTCCGGTTTTGTCAGATTTCAAAGATTTATCAATTTCTATATGAGAATGTTGGAATCTCAATTTGATGTCTTTTGGTGATATCTGAGGACATTCCTGCGCCGAACCTCGGGTTGGATGGAATTTTTATGCGTGTTTATCGCGGAAAACCCTCAGAAAATCTTGTGATTAAGTATGGCGCGGGTGGTGGTTTTTGTGCCAATTGGTCTATTTCGTGTGACCTAATTAGCCCGAGTCATTTGCATGAGAAACCAGCAAAGTCAGAAGGTTCTAGGGAGTACACGGTTCGGGAAATTGGAAGAAGAATCTAGAGGATAAGGCCTTGACCGAGTCAAAGCTTATCCTCCAAGCTTCATTATGACTTTCATTTATTAAAGTTGGACTTTGGTGGCCTTATCATGATGTGCAATAAATGAATGAAGACTATGAGGCCCCATCATGATGACAAGTCATCATGACTCTGGACTTTGAGGCACCGTCATCATGACCGACATTAAGGGCCTGGAGTAATGGCCAAGAAAAAGCTTCTATAAATAGAGAAGCCCCCCCCTCTCCCTCTCTCTTATGCCACTCTCTCTCCCCTCTCACGCCTCCCTTCCCTCTCTCTCACGTCTCTCTCTCCTAGTTCACGCCCCGAGAGCTCCGGCCAACCTTCTTTCTTATTTATTGCTTCGTATTCATGACCGAGAAAGAGAGAAAAAGAAAGAGAGAAAAAGCTCACCGGCTAGCCCGTGTCTCTCTTGTGGTTTGATCGAGTGAGGAAGCCATGTCCAAGGCCGTGTGTTCGTGTTTAAGCCCGAGAACTATCAAGAATCATCCGAGAGTCGCCGAGACTCACGTGTCCTTCAGACGCCTCGTTTTCTCTAGTTCTTGTTCAATTGTTGTGTAAGTGAATTCCCTAATATCGGGAAAGGATGTTGAGATGCATTGTGACGTGGTTTGCTTGGACCGTTTCTCGGTTGTTTGGTTGGTCGTAGTTGGTTCATTTTCTTAGTTTGATCATGTTTCATATTGTTTGAGATAGAACCAAGCCTTGGTTGGTAAAGTATACATGATGTGGCCATGCATGATGTCTCTTGTTTGAACTTTGCTATTGATTTGCCATCGATGCGGGTGCGGTAAGGGCCGACTTATGTTAACGGCGATCGATATATCCTCACTTGATATTAGTGTTTTCACTTGCTGAGTCTCCCCGACTCATCCCCCGTTGTTTCCCCTTTTTCAGGTTCGTAGGATGGCATCTCCCCCAGCCCGCGTTGGCAATCCCGTGGAGCAGAGAGCCGAAGTGCTCACCGTGATAGATGTCAAAGAAGACCGCGCCTACCGCCGAATCACGACTCTTGTGATGTTCGATGAGGGCCTAACGGACTTGGTGCCTCATCCGTACGTGGCGTGGTATCGCTATGCGAACGAAGAATGGATTGGATTCCTATGTGGGTTCAACGGTGCTATGGCGGTACGGGCGGGCCATCTCCGAGATAAAGCCACGGGTGGGATGTGAGATGGCCAGGCGGACGGGACCGGGGTGGAGGTGAAGAAGCGAGGAGCGAGGAGCGAGAAGCCGTAGTGGGTATAGGGTAATCCAAGTCAAGTTTTGCTATTCATAGTCGGCTATGAAAATATGTGATAATTGCCATGACCCAAAAGAACGGGCTTGTTAAAATATGTTTGCATGCGTTGTAAATATAAGGTTTGCTCATGATGCTTCTTGTCTTATTCCGCTGTGTGTATTGAATGTGATTGTCCCGAAATTATGCTTCCGCTTGTGTGTAACGAAAGATAATAATGAACGGGACGTCACATGAATAACCCCGAGGTGGGGCGTTACAAAGATCGTGTGGCCACTTAGATAACGCACTCTCAAGTTAGGTAACAAAAGGGCGCTTATAGAAATGTTAGCGTAAATAAGTCCCCGACCCTAGAATCTTTGGTTGCGTAGGAATTGAGACAACACTCTTGCGTTTTGATCGGTTTCTAGCCGATCCTAATAGGCTAGTGGCGACTCCTAGAAATACTTAGGTTGTTGAGAATTTAAAACGAAATCCAACGTCATGCGGGGTATGAACTTGGGGAGAGTTCGCGCCTAGATCGATGGGCCATCGGCCCAACGTTTTGGGCAATACCACCTAAACATGTTCCTTTTTCTCCCAACGGAAAAAGAGGGTCGCAACACCCGATTCTGTTGTCGGATCCACTTCCGCGAGTTTGGGTTTCCAACCCTCAAGTGGTGCATAGAGATCTTTCTGATAAAGATAATCTTTAATTTGAAGTTTCCGCCATCCGAAATCCTGCTCGTCAAACTTATCGATTCTAATTTTATCTTCTGCCATATCATTTGCTTTTAATCAAATGTCACCGAAAAATCCTTGATGTTCTCGATTAATCAACCAAGCTCTGATACCAGTTGCTGGGAATTGTACACCGATACCAGAAAAATAACCCAAGCAAACGATCCTCACTAGCAAAATATAATAATAGAAAAAACAGAATCGAAAGAACACACCAGATAATTTGTTATCGAAGTTCATCCAAACCTGGGCTACGTCTCCACGCAGAGGCACTTTGCGAATCCACTAGACTTCAAAGAAAGTAGGAATACACTAATGATCTTCTCTCAAGATCGGGGCACAAAGAGATTGAAAACACTCACAAAAAAAAACTCACTTTTTCTTCTCTCTTTTCTTTTCTCTCTATTTTCTTCTCGGCGCTTGATGGCTAGCTTCGATCAATAACTGATATATAAAATGTAGCTTTGAACCATGAATATACTATGCTGGAACTGTCAAGGGTTGGGCACACCCTTGACAGTCCGAAAATTAAGAGCTTTAGCGGCTCGTTTTAGGCCCACTGTGGTTTTTCTGATGGAAACGAAAAATCAGGCTGAAGTTATTCAGAGAATAAAGAGAAGACTCCATTTTCAGAGTTGTTTTGTAGTTAATCCTGTGGGCACGGCGGGAGGCTTGGCTGTTCTGTGGGATGAAAGAATTTCACTAGAAATAGACTCAATGTCTGACGAATTTTGTGAATTTGAGGTGTAAAGAGGTGGTTAGTGGAAAGGAAATGAGAGTTACATTTGTTCATGCTTCTTATTTGTACCAAAAAAGGCTACAACTTTGGGAGGAATTGCGAAATATAAGTTCCATGAATGTACTGCCTTGGGTGTGTTTGGGTGACTTTAACGTGGTGCGGTTTTACTGGGAAAAGTTGGAAAGCACTTGGCTGAAAACTATAGAATGAATGCTTTTCGGGATTGTCTAGAGGCTTGTTCAATGATGGACATTGACAGTAAAGGGTGTGCGTTCACTTGGGCCAATAATAGAGAAGGGGATGAGTACGTTAAAGAATGACTTGACAGGGTGGTATGTACGATTGAATGGAGGTTGATGTTCCCTGAAGCGGAAGCTTATGCTCTCCCAGCAATAGGATCAGATCGCAATCCTATACTTCTATCTCTTTGGGCTAACCCTGTAAAACGAAAAAAGGAATTCAAGTTTGAAGCCTTCTGGCTTGAGAGTGATGAATGTAGAAAGGTGGTGAAAGAAACTTGGAGCTCTCCCACTCACTTTGAAAAGGATTTAGTCGGGAAGTTGCAGGCCGTAACTTTTGCTCTTTCCAAATGGAGTAAGAAGAAATTCGCGAATGGACATAGGGAAATCAACTTGCTGAAACAGGAACTGCAGTGGCTGACAAACAATACCATGGGGTCCTTTGACAAAGTGAGAATCAAAAACCTGCAAGAAGATATTGATTATTTATGGAGGCAGGAAGAGACGTATTGGGGGTTGCAATCGAGAATTAATTGGTTGAAATGGGGAGATAGAAACACAATTTTTTTTTCATGCAACTACCATTCAGAGGCGACAGAGGAATAGGATCTCTATGCTTCATATTTTAGAGAATACATGACTATTTGAGCAGTGCCAGTTGAAAGAGCATACTCTACTTTTTTTCCGAGATCTATATCAATCTATCGGCCCTCGAAATTTCTCCCCAGTTCTGGATCAGGTATCTCGGGTGGTAATAGAAGAGATGAATCACCTCTTGTTGGCTGAGGCAATCTTGGAAGAAGTAACGAATGTAACTTTCCAGCTCAGCGCAGCAAAAGCACCGGGGCCTGATGGCCTTAGTGGTTTGTTTTATTAGCAAAATTAGGAAGAGATTAAATGGGATATTCTAAAGGAGGTGAGGAATTTCTTCAACACTGGATCCCTGCCACCAGATTTAAATAAAACACACATCTCCCTTATCCCGAAAGTCCCGAACCCAGAGAGACTAGATCAATACCGCCTAATTAGTTTATGTAATTTTGGCTACAAGATTATCTCAAAAGTGCTGGCCAATAGACTCAAACCACTTCTACCAGAACTTGTTGCAATGGAACAAAGTGCTTTCGTCGGCGGGAGGCAAATTCAAGATAACATCTTTATTGTCCAGGAGGTGTTGCATCAAATTAGAATTCAAAAGAGAAGAAAGAAATTTCAAGCGGTTCTCAAATTAGATATGAAGAAAGCCTAAGATCGAGTGGAATGGGATTTCTTGGAGGCATGCCTAATCAAGATTGGCTTTGATGAGAAATGGGTGGGATGGATTATGAAATGTGTCACAACAGTTTCATTCAGTGTTAAGTTTAATGGAGAACCTCTCCATTACTTCAAACCTTCTCGAGGGATTAGGCAAGGGGATCCCCTATCTCCCTACCTTTTCATTCTGGTGGCAAATGTACTGTCCTCATTAATGAAGACAGCTGTGGACAATTGAAGTATCACAGGGATTAAACTGAACAGGTGGTGTCCTACCCTTTCTCATTTACTCTGTGCGGATGACTCAATATTCTTCTTGAATGGTACAATTCTAGAGTGTCAGAATTTGGCATCTATCCTGAATCAATATTGCCTAGCATCTGGACATGCTATAAACTTAAACAAATCGGGGATTTTCTTTGGTAGTGATTGCCCCCAAACTCTGTAAGACAATATGGCAAGGGAATTGAGAGTACCTATTATTGACAAAACTGGCAAATATCTTGGAATTCCTTCAGATTGGGGAGTATCGAAAAAACAAATGTTTGCTTGGATTTTAAGACGAGTCAATTCCAAACTAGAAGGGTGGAAGGCAAAACTAATGTCAAAAGCTGGTAAAGAAGTTTTGCTTAAAGCGGTGGTTCAAGCATTACCACAATATGCCATGTCTGTTTTTAAGATCCCGATTTCTATTTGTAAGGCTATTGAACAGAAAATTGCTTCATTCTGGTGGAAAACCAATGAGACCAAAGCCGAAATTCACTGGAAGAGATGGAATATTCTAAAGACAAGAAAGGATAAGGGTGGCCTGGGATTTAGAGATCTGCTCTCCTTTAATAAAGCAATGTTGGGAAAGCAAGCTTGGCATCTGAGTAACAATCCAAACTCTCTCTTGACCATCCTATTTAAGGGCCTTTATTTTCCTCATAGAGATTTCTGGCATGCGGAAAAGGGAAAACGCCCTTCATGGGGTTGGCAAAGTCTGATCCTAGGAAGAGACTCTATCTCACCCCAAGTGCTGTGGGCAGTAGGGGATAGTTCACAGATTAGAATCAGGGAGGATAAATGGCTGAAGAGGGGAATCATAGGAGGTCCTGCTAATAGAAATGAACCACGTTTTGTCTCTGAACTCATTATTAGTGAGGAAGGCATATGGGATGAAACAGTTTTAACTGAACATTTTGAGGATCAATTAGTGAGAGAAATCCTTGCTATCCCGATTAAACCCCAAACAGAGAAAGACTGGCTCGTATGGACCGGAACTCAAGCAGGCAAGTACACAGTTAAAAGTGGATACAACTACATTCGAGAGAAAGCAAATAAACAGAATGAAAATCAAGCCTCAACTTCTTTTCAACCTCCTCCCACCCTCTGGACAAATATATGGAAATTGCACTCTCCACCCAAGGTTAGAATTGTCATGTGGAATTTATGCCAGAATGTTCTCCCAACTAAAGAGAATTTATTTCGAAGAAAAGTTATACCTGATCCCACATGCTCTTTATGCAATCGAGGCGTGGAAACGGTGGAGCACCTGTTTTTATTGTGTCCTTGGACGAGGGAAATTTGGTCGAACCCTGTGCTGAATGTTCATATATCAAGTCAGGGTCTTACTCGAATTGAAGATTGGTTCGGGAGTTTGAGAGGAAAGTCAAGCAACTCACCTAATCTAGAGCTGGTTGCTGCAACACTATGGAATATATGGAAGGCGTGCAACCAAGCCATCTTCAAGAACAGAAAACCTAACACAATCAGCCTCATTGACTCTGTTCTAGCTGGGTTGAAGAGTTTTAACAGATGGAACCCCAAATCAAGCAGATCTGGGAACAAAGCCGACGATCTTTTAGGGACTTGGAATCCACCGCTGTATGGAACTTATAAGATAAACATAGATGGAGCGTACAAACCTGGAGCTTCGGACGGTTCGGTCACTTGCGTTTGCCGTGATTCCGTCGGAAGGTTGCTGGACGGAGCAGCTCGTACTGTGGCAACGTCATCCCCGCCGATGGCTGAGTCTCTTGCTTTGTTAGAAGCCCTAACTCACTTCTTTCCCAAACGACATGAAGCCCTTATACTTGAGTCTGACAGCTTGGACTTAGTCAATGCCTTAGAGAGTCCATATCAACTTAGTTGGGAAGTTCACGCGCTTATCTTGAAATACAAAGACCTGCTACGATCCTTCTCTAGTATTCGGGTTATTCATTGTTATAGAGAGGCCAACTTTGTAGCGGACTGGGTTGCTAAAGCCCACAAAAAACACTACCTACCTTTGAATTGGGTCTTCTCCCCTCCCCAAGCACTTTGGGAGCTCTTATGTACTGATGCCCATTTATCGGGTCCTACTATCCTTTCTTAGTGAATGACATATTTATCTTTCTGACCAAAAAAAAAAACATAAAAGCAAAATTAATTGAGAAGACAAAAAAGCCCTTAATAATATTATTTGGCTTCATCCTCCAATAGTCAAGAAAGAGATTGCAAAATTGTCTCTACAGCGAGACCTTGCTCAGTCTGAGGTTCAGGATTTGCACCGATTGGTTGTGAATCAGAAACCTTCGACTGGACGGGTAATTCTATTTTGTTAGATTCCTTGATGGCTTTGCCATCCTCTACTTATAACACCAATTATTCCTTAATGAATCTCCTGTTCATTTAATACTTGAGGTGGATGCATGCAATGATTCCTCTAAACTTCGCATGCGAGGTTCATGGGAACTCGAGCCCAATTTCGGATACTGAAAACCGAGCAGATAACGGGTATGTGGATGTTGGCATCATAAAATTTGATTATGTCAGTGTTCAGATCAACACAGAAGGAGTGATTCAGAGGGGCATATAATCCACGTTCCTGACTTTGAAGAGAACTCCTCACTATCTGACCCCTCTTCACAGCTCTCAATTCCGATATCTCACTCCAGGCGAAATAGCATATGTCCGGAGGACATTGGATAATACACTGATGAAAATTCCGAGGACTTTTGCAGAGAAGTACGCTTTATTGACATGGAAAAGCCAAACTCGAACTGCCGTGGCAATGGTGATATGTCATCAGTGGAGGAGAGGAAGGCATCTCAGACTATATTGCGGTCTAAGAAGGTGATGAGGAAAAAGAGAAATTGGGATCATCAACTTTGAAGGAAACAAGACCGTTAGACAGTGTTCCTCAAGATTATGTAGAACCTTCTCTTGAAAAACCATATTCAATGATGCAGGAGAAAGAGTTGCCTACATCCAGAAGTTTCAAGCTAGTTAGGAGTAAGAGTTGTGAGTCGGGCCACCTGAATATTCATTTTCAATTGAGGAGATGGAGATAAACCATAGCACACCTCCCATTTGATACAAAAAAGAATGTACTGGAAGACCTGAGGGATGTCAGAGAAAGTTTCCTTCGTTGAAGTAAGGGTTCCAAGAAAATTTGCCCCGCGGTGGTTCTCATAAGTCACCAGAGGATTATGTGGATAATGAGCTTCAAGCAGAGATAATTCGGACAGTTGAGAAATGTGACAGCAGTATGGCTTCCGCCTCCGAAATAGAGGAGTCCATTTCTCAGCAGGAGGATCAACCTGATCAGCATGGGGGGAGCTTTGTTCCCTTGCCTTTCCTTGTTCCTCTTATCACAGGCATGATTGAGCAATATGATGAACTACGGATTAATTATTCTGGAGGACTTTACAAAATTTTCATTTTCTCTATTAGAATTTAAATGTTACATAGGAGTTATTATGCTTTGTCCATATCAAAGAATGTAATATCTCTGTTATGAGATTCAAATATTTGGGGGTGACCTCCCGTGGCTCAAGTGGATGGGAGTTATTAGGGCTTGGCCCACGTGGGTCAGACCGGGCTTTTTTTAGCATTGTGCTGGAAAACATACTACGGACAGGATACAGAGGCCATGGCTTTCTGGTGTTCTAAAGTTTGGTAAATCTTTAAGATTATAAAATTTTGATTCCTTTAAAGATAGCTTTTTCTGTGTACAAATATATGATGACCCGTTAGGGATTCTTAAGCGTGAAGTCGTGGTGGTGGGTCCTGCGCTAGCGTCACCCCGGGTTTACCTCCTCGGCTGTCGGCCGTGCGGGGGGTTCCCGGGTTACCAAAAATATATATATATATATATATATATATGATGACCGATGTAGTGATATTGCCCAGCCATGGTTTCAGCTATATGAGTCTTGTCATGCGTAAATGTGTACATGCAAGTAAGTTTGGAGAACCATTCACTTGAATATAAATTTCTTTGAAATTTGGAGAACTTACTTAGTGTTCCATCATTACCATTACATATGGCTGTTTTGTCAACATACGCACATTTTGCTCGGTGGGAATTCTTTTGATTGATAGGTACATGATCTAAAACCAAATGTGATTGCACCCACTGATGCGGTTGCATCCGAAAACCCCCAACATGTAGAAAACCCCCAAGCTGGTGAGAACTCAACTTCAAGCCTAGCTTTACTAATTGGAGAATGCAGCTTGAAGAATGGGTACTATGTACTTCATTGGGTCAAAGAAAGTGGTTGAATTGAAGCCCAATAGGAGTTGTATCAATGGGAGGTCAAGTGGAGCTGTTCTCGTGCACTTTGGATACCTTTTGGTAATTTTACTTGGTGGCTACGGTTGAAGTACGAGATTGCACAACGAGATTGCACAAGATTCATTCTAGTTTCCTATTTTGAAGATTTTATTTAGATTCCTATTTTAAGAGTTATGTTGATTCCCTTTTGGTTGTTTCCTATTTTGAAGTCTTATCTTGGGTTATTTCCTATTCTGGGATTTCCTCTTAGGTTTGTTTCCTAATTTGTTGTTTCCTATCTTAAGTCCTAGTTTCTCTTTAAATAAGGGTTCGGCCTACATTGTAAGGGGTGGGTGAATGAATAAGAATTCCTCTGAGTGAGTTGATTCAAATTTTTAGGCATCTTTATCCTAAGAGAGTGGTTTCTCTTTGGTGGTGAGCCGAAGGTCCTTTATCCTTGAGTTGGTGGCGTTGCCTTTATGCTCTCGGTGGTGAACCTATTCAAACTCAATCGAATCTGTGGCTGGTGGTGCGCCTTTAGGCTGTGGTGAAGATTGTTCTATCCCTCTCGGTGAAGATCCTTGGTTGGTGGTCTAATCTTTACACCTTGGTTCCTAATCGAATCTTTACTTTATTTGCTGTTTGGATGCTTTGTGGAATCACTCGCCCACGCACGCATCAAATTGGTATCAGAGCACAGGTTAGTTCATCTTGAGTGATTCCTTTGCTGTTTCACACATCAATTCGCAACATGGAAGGTGATGTTCCAAGAGGCATGACCTTGGAGCAAGCGCACGATGAAAGGAGAGATCGTGCCATCGAGGGTCTCCAAAGACAGATGGAGCGCTTATTTGAGCGCCTAGACCGACCCGCAAGAAATCCTTTCGCCCGTCAACACCGAGATGAGTCCGAGTCTCGAAGTTCCCATGGAGATTCAGAATCCGATGAAAAAGATTCAAGTGCTTCAGAACCTCAAGCACGGAGGAGAAGAGGACGGCATACACGAGATGACCGTGACATCAAAGTTGAACTTCCTGAATTTGCCGGTAATCTTAATCCTGATGAATTTGTTGAGTGGATGCACGCTATAGAGCGAATGTTCGAATTCAAGTCCTACTCGGATGAGAAGAAGTGCAAGGTTGCTATCTTGAAGTTAACAAAGTATGCTTCACTATGGTGGGAGAATGTGAAGAACCAGCGAGTTAGGGAAGGCAAGAGCAAAATCCGTTCTTGGGGAAAACTCAAGAAACTCATGAAGAAGAGATTTTTGCCCGATCATTATAGGCAAGATCTTTTCCTCAAGATGAATACTCTCAAACAAGAAGGATTGAGCGTTGAAGAATACATCCGGGAATTTGAACAAATCATGATGAGATGTGATATTCCAGAATTGCCAGAACAAAGCATTGCTCGGTTCCTTGGTGGCTTGAACAAAGATATTGCTGATTTGGTTGAACTTCAACCTTATTGGGCCTTTGAAGATGTTTGCAAATTAGCCATGAAGGTTGAAAAGCAACAAAAGCGCAACAAGGCCTCAACAACCAGATTTGCGCCAAAAGGAACATCCTTCTTTAAGGGTGCTTCTTCTACCAAGCCGGAAGGACCAACAAAGGACAAGAGCAAAGAGAAAGCAATTTCGGAACCTACTAAAGGGTTCTCGGCCAGAACTGAAGGTGACAAAAGAAAGTGCTTCAAGTGCCAAGGCTATGGACACTTCCAAGCTAATTGCCCAAATCGGCGAGTTATGACTCTTCAAGAAATTGATGAGATCAATTCATCACTTCAAGAAGCCGAAGATGATGCTGAATCCGATGGAATTGAAGAGAACGTTATGGAGGTTGCTGATGATGGTGAACTATTGGTGATCTAGAGAGCTTTGCACGCCATAATTTCTCCTAAGGATGATGGACAAAGGGAGAACATCTTTCACACCCGTTGCACCATTAACGGGAAGGTGTGTTCAACCATCATTGATGGAGGGAGCTGCACCAATGTTGCGTCGACTACCTTGGTCGACAAATTGAAGTTGCCAACGTCCAAACATCCTGAGCCATATAAACTTCAATGGCTTAGCAAAGGAAGCGATCTCAAGGTAACCAAACAAGCCTTAATTTCGTTATCAATTGGAAAGAACTATCAAGATCAGGTTTTGTGTGATGTTATCCCTATGGATGCATGCCACTTATTGTTGGGTAGACCATGGCAATATGATAGGAAGGCTGTTCATGATGGACATAAAAATACTTATTCGTTTAACAAGGATAAGAAGTGCATTACCCTCACACCTTTGCAGCCGACTCATATACTTAAATCTCAACCTGGGGAGGGAAACACTAGTAAGGAAAATCTGTTCTTGAGTGAAACACGGGTTGAGAGAGCTATTAGCAAGCAGAAGAATGTGTTTGCTTTGCTAGTGGTTGAAAAGAGTGAGTTAGAGCGTCCCATACACCCCAAAATACGTTCTTTGTTAAGAGACTATGCAGATGTGTTCCCGGAGGATCTACCACCCGGATTACCTCCAATTAGAGGCATTGAACATCACATCGACTTGCTGCCCGGTGCCACTTTACCAAACAAGGCGGCTTATCGATGCAATCCGGAGGAAACCAAAGAGCTGCAAAGACAAGTGGGTGAGCTCATCAAGAAAGGGTATGTTCGAGAAAGCATGAGCCCATGTTCCGTCCCGGCTCTACTTGTCCCCAAGAAGGATGGTACTTACCGCATGTGCGTTGATAGCCGAGCAATCAACAACATTACCATTAAATATAGGTATCCTATTCCTAGACTTGATGATATGCTTGATGAGCTATATGGTTCTATTATTTTTTCAAAGATAGATTTGCGAAGTGGATATCACCAGATTCGAATGAGAGATGGTGATGAATGGAAGACGGCCTTTAAAACCAAGGGAGGACTTTATGAGTGGATGGTTATGCCATTCGGACTATCTAATGCCCCTAGTACTTTCATGAGGTTGATGAATGAAGTTCTTCGACCTTATATTGGTCACTTTGTTGTTGTTTACTTTGATGACATTCTTGTGTACAGCAAAAGCGAAAAGGAACATGTTTCTCACTTGAAACAGATTTTTGAAGTCTTAAGGCAACAAAAGCTCTATGGAAAGATGGAGAAGTGCCAATTCTTTTCTTCTAGCCTTGTCTTCCTTGGATATGTTGTTTCAGGAGATGGAATTTCCGTTGATCAATCAAAGGTGGAAGCAATCAAGTCTTGGCCAATTCCTAAGTCAATTTCTGATGTGAGGAGCTTCCATGGACTTGCTTCATTCTATCGTAGGTTTGTGAAGAACTTCAGCACTATTTTGGCCCCTCTCACGGAGTGCTTGAAGAATAAATCATTTGAATGGACAAAGGCTGCTCATAATGCTTTTGAAGCAATCAAACAGAAGTTATGTGAGTCTCCTATACTTGCTCTCCCTGATTTTAACAAGGTGTTTGAAGTTGAATGTGATGCAAGTGGAGTTGGAGTTGGAGCTGTCCTAGTCCAAGAACAAAGACCATTAGCTTACTTTAGTGAAAAGTTGGCGGATTCAAAGAAGAACTACTCAACTTATGATAAGGAGTTCTATGCCATTGTTAGAGCTCTTGATCATTGGAGTCATTATTTGAGGCCAAAACAATTTGTTCTTCATTCTGATCATGAGGCATTGAAATACATTAGTGGTCAACACAAGTTGAATTCGAGACATGCTAAATGGGTAGAATTTCTTCAATCCTTCTCATTTGTTTCTAAATATAAACCTGGCCATACTAATGTTGTTGCAGATGCTTTGTCAAGAAAATATGCTATGCTTGCTGTATTGGATTCTAGAATCCTTGGATTTCAATCAATGAAGGGATTATATTCTGAGGATGAAGACTTCTCTCCAATCCTTGAGAATTGCAAGCATGGAGCTCAAGGTACATATTCTGTCCAAGATGGTTTTCTTTTTAAAGGAAATCGCCTATGTATACCAAAGAGTTCTTTTAGAGAGCTCTTGATCCGAGAAGCGCATGGAGGAGGCCTAGCTGGTCACTTTGGTATCAACAAGACACTTGAGGTCCTCCAAGAGCACTTCTATTGGCCAAAGATGAATGGAGATGTACATGCTGTCATCTCGAGGTGCGCAACTTGTCAAAGAGCCAAAAGTCACTTTCATCAAGGCTTGTACACACCACTTCTTGTCCCAGTTCAGCCTTGGGAAGATGTGAGCATGGACTTCATTGTTGCTCTTCCATGCACTCAAAGAGGGAAAGATGCGGTCATGGTGGTGGTTGATAGGTTCTCTAAGATGGCTCATTTTGTACCATGCCACAAGGCCGATGATGCATCTCATATTGCTGATTTGTACTTCAAAGAGGTTATCCGTCTTCATGGAGTACCTAAGACTATTGTTTCTGATCGTGACTCCAAGTTCTTAAGTTACTTTTGGAAGACATTGTGGGGAAAGCTTGGAACAAGACTCCTATTCAGCACGGCTTGTCATCCCCAAACCGATGGTCAAACGGAGGTAACCAACCGTACTTTAACCACTCTACTTCGTGGTTTGGTGAGTAAGTCTTTAAAGGATTGGGATTTGAAGCTTGCGCATGCTGAATTTGCTTATAATCGATCTCCTAGTTATACTACGGGACGATCACCATTTGAAGTTGTTTATGGCATTAATCCTCTCACTCCAATTGATTTGATTCCTATTCCATCTAACTCTCAAGTGAATTTTGATGGAAAAGAAAGGGCTGAATCTATGAAGAAGCTCCATGAACAAATTCGTGCAAAGATTGAAAAGGCTAATGAGACTTATAAGAGGAAAGCAAATCAGCATCGCAAAGGAATCCATTTCAATCCAGGTGACCTTGTGTGGTTACACTTAAGGAAGGAAAGATTTCCTTCTCGCCGCAAGAACAAGCTCATGTCAAGGTCAGATGGTCCATTTAAAGTTCTTGAACGTGTTGGCAATAATGCATACAAGATTGAGCTTCCTGGAGATTATGGAGTCTCGGCCACTTTCAATGTGGGGGACCTTGCACCATATTTAGAAGATGAAGACCTTGGAAGATTTGAGGGCAAATCTTTTCAACCTGGGGAGAATGATGCGGTTGCATCCGAAAACCCCCAACATGTAGAAAACCCCCAAGCTGGTGAGAACTCAACTTCAAGCCTAGCTTTACTAATTGAAGAATGCAGCTTGAAGAATGGGTACTATGTACTTCATTGGGTCAAAGAAAGTGGTTGAATTGAAGCCCAATAGGAGTTGTATCAATGGGAGGTCAAGTGGAGCTGTTCTCGTGCACTTTGGATACCTTTTGGTAATTTTACTTGGTGGCTACGGTTGAAGTACGAGATTGCACAACGAGATTGCACAAGATTCATTCTAGTTTCCTATTTTGAAGATTTTATTTAGATTCCTATTTTAAGAGTTATGTTGATTCCCTTTTGGTTGTTTCCTATTTTGAAGTCTTATCTTGGGTTATTTCCTATTCTGGGATTTCCTCTTAGATTTGTTTCCTAATTTGTTGTTTCCTATCTTAAGTCCTAGTTTCTCTTTAAATAAGGGTTCGGCCTACATTGTAAGGGGTGGGTGAATGAATAAGAATTCCTCTGAGTGAGTTGATTCAAATTTTTAGGCATCTTTATCCTAAGAGAGTGGTTTCTCTTTGGTGGTGAGCCGAAGGTCCTTTATCCTTGAGTTGGTGGCGTTGCCTTTATGCTCTCGGTGGTGAACCTATTCAAACTCAATCGAATCTGTGGCTGGTGGTGCGCCTTTAGGCCGTGGTGAAGATTGTTCTATCCCTCTCGGTGAAGATCCTTGGTTGGTGGTCTAATCTTTACACCTTGGTTCCTAATCGAATCTTTACTTTATTTGCTGTTTGGATGCTTTGTGGAATCACTCGCCCACGCACGCATCACCCACTAAACTCATTAAGGATGTTGGCTTGATCCAATTGAAGATGATACAGAAGGTTCTTTGGAATGGTTTTCACGGTTCAAAAACTTGCAAAAGGAGATCGTCAAACTGTGGAAGGAATGCAATGTCTCATTAGTTCACAGGAGCTACTTTTTCCTTCTGTTTAAAGGTGATCCGACAGATTCCATGTACATGGAAGTAGACCTCAGGAGGTTGTTTCTTAAGGATAAATCTGCCCGTTGTAATCAAGCTTCGGAAGATGGTCAGACCTTGACTGTGCTTTGAGGTAGTGAATTCAAATTATATGAAACACTCGCTGCTTTTGTTAAATTCACAGTAGGAACATATTAAGTCTGGGATTTTTTTGTGCTGAACAGCATAAAATATCTTTGTCGTGAGAGGCAGATGCTCACCAAGCAGTTGCAAAAGAAGCTCACCAGGAAAGATAGAGAGATGCTCTTCCAAACTTGAGAGATCAGTTTGAATACTAAGAATAGAAGTTTGCAGTTAGCCCACCGGTTGTGGTCCGTCACAGAAGATATGGACCATGTGGCTGAGAGTGCCAAAATTGTTGCAAAGCTTGCTGGTTTTGTTCAGCCAGAGGAAGCTTCTAAGGAGAAGTTTGGCCTCAAGTTTACTCCTCGGCAATCAAGCACAAAATTTCATAAGTGGAAAAGCACTATGATGTCTTTCTTGTGAAGCTTTGTTTTGGATGCTTTTACTTTTGCAGAATGTTGACGAAATCGTTCCTCCAATTGTTTGAGATGGTACGAATTCTTTTTAATTGATAATGTATATGTAATTTAGATGCATGTCATTGTACAAAAGCTTTATAATTTACTCATGAACATATGAGGGTTCTTAGGTCCTCTTACCGATCTAGACTTTTCAACATAAGCATTGGCGCTTGCTTGATGTTAATTGGATTAATATAATAATGTTTCTATTTCTTCCATCCTCTTACATGTTTTTTATTTAAAAGCAGGCAGCTGATTAAATTAGTAATTTAACTCATGACTCAGGCGCTCATTAGTTGTGACTACTCAACTTCATTTAAGCCATTTTATTTTTTTGGCTCTCGTGCTTTTCTGAACTCATTGGATTGAGTATATGCCGACACAGGGCCCGTTTGACAACTTGCCAAATAGTAATTGATTATGTTCTTTTGTTCCCAGAATTAGTTTGGGAACAGAAATCTGTTTGTTAAATTTTTTGTGCCCAGAATCAGTTTTGGAACAAAATTAAGGATAAAAAAAAAAGTAGCTTCTTGATTCTGGAACAATTTTTTCAAAATTGATTTTTCTTGGTTTTTTTCTTTTTTTTGGTTGTTGTTGTTCTTCGGCCCTGCCACCCGCCGGCCACCGACCATCGGCCGTCAGCGGCGAGGGCCGCGATGCCCTCGCCGATCCTGACCTGTGGCTAGTCGCCGGCTGTCACGCCCCGAACCCCAACGGGCTCGCGACACCCCTTCAACGATCGTATTAAACGCGACGTCCCAGGACGCGTCGCCGACCCAAACGAACTACGCAAGCGGAAGCGAAATAAAACAACCCAGACAACTAACATGATGACAAAAGGATAGCACGAAATAATAATTTCATAACATCATAAAGCCGTCACCATTATAAAACGATAACCCTGGCTACCAATTTCGAACCACGATTTTCAAAAGGGAGCGGTGGTTGACAAGCTTATCACCTATACAACAAGGTACTCAAAAGACAGGGTAAATTGGATCTATCCTTCAATCCATGTGGTGCTCTGGCGGCATCTCCGAATCGATCACGGTCGCGGATCTGAAAGTGGTTATACAATAACCGTGAGAACGAGTCTCAATAAGCAACACCCTAAACCCCACGTAGGCCAATGCGTACCCAGACAAGTCGTACAAGCAATCTAACCCTCAACACAGAGAATTCACGTCATTGTACTTACCTCGCCATCAAACGCATGCTCTGCACGTTAGTTAAACGTGATAATGCAATATTAATAGCCTAATAACATATCACAATCACTCAAGCACCAACCACACTAACACTCAATCAATCCAACCAATTCCATCACACATTTAATCAGCCAGTCCAATCAGTTCAATCAATTCAATCACACTCAACTCGCATGCATGGCCGAACAACTTTCCACGACCTCCCAGGTCCTTTCACACTGCTCGCGCCACTGCGCCTCAGGCCCAATCTCACAGCCCGCGCCACTGCGCCTCAGGCTTAGCCCTCAGATCAAGCCGGGCTCGGTCCCGCGCAACCACGCCTCAGGACATTTTTCCCCTTCCAATGACCCGCGTAGCTTATGCCTCAAGTCTGGTCATGGCTTTCTCGCCACACCCGCGTAACCACGCCTCAGGTTGGCAACCCTCCAATCAATCCGGGCTTTTCTCATGCACATGCACCACAACACAATTCGCAATTCTCACAAGTCGTACCAATCAAACTCAAGGCATGCTCACCACAATATTCCACCAACCTGACCTTCAAGTCGGTCACATTCAGCTATCAATTCCATTCACAAACGCCACGATAAGCCAATCATTGACTCACCAACAATAGCCACAAATATACACCCACAATCATCCCAATTCCAAATCACAAGCTCACGATTCCGACATTCAAGCCAGTCACAATCACACGTCAATTTTCCCCACACACGCCACGACAATACGGATATTTAACCCACCATAATTAGCCACTAATTAAGCCCCAAAATTATCACAATTTAATCTAACAAATACGCACATACGAATATTGACCATAATCCACGTGTAGCCCCTAAATCGGTACTAATCACATCCTAAACAAGTCTAAAAAATACCCATAGTCCTAAATAGGGATTAGGAGGTCACTTACCAAGTTTTGGCCCGGAGAAAAACGGATCGGGCCTAAAATGGCCCGAGTGAACAGTGCCGAACTAGGCGCTGGCGCGGGCCAACGGGTGCGCTGGCCGGCCAACACAGGCACGGTGGCCGATCGGCGTGCCGGCGCGCGGGCGCGCGGTGGCCGAACGGCATGCCCGGGCGCACGGCGAGCCGGACGGGCGACGCGCTTGGTTGGACGGGCGAGGCGCCGAGTGTTGACTGGGTGAGCTCGGCCACGGCTTGGGCTGGCTCAGGCTGCTCGGCCACGACCCGTGGCCGGCCGGCGGGGCCGGGCCGGTCGGCCGGGGCTGGCTGACCGGCCGGGGCTGGCTGGCCGGCCGAGGCTGCGGCGGCGACGAGCTGGAGGGGAGGGAAAGGTGAACCGGGCGGTGGTGACGGCGAGAGAAAGAGAGAGAGAGAGAGAGAGATCGGGGCTGAGGGAGAGGGGCGAATCGGCGGCGACGGGGCGGCACGGCGGCGACTGGCTGGGCGACGGTGCTAGGCAAGCGGCCAGACGAGCTGGCCGGTAGCTGGCGGAGCTCGGCCGCGGCGGACGCAGCGGCGAGCTGCTGCTCGCGCGGAGGAGAGGGAGAGGACAGCCGGTCGGGGCGGTGGCTGACGGACGGCGCGATGGCGGTCGAGCTGGCTGGCGACGGCGGCGGCGCTTGGCAGTCAGGCGGGCTCGGGCGGCGTCGGCTGGGGCGAGCAAAAGCGGAGACGAAGCAGAACTAGACACGGTGGAAGAAAGAAGGAAGAAGAAGGAGAGAGAAGGAAGAAGAAAAAGAGAAGGAAGGAGAGAGAGAGGAGTGGATGGGTCTGATAGGGGGGAAAAGGGGATAGACGTGCGCAGGGGGGAAAAGTGACCGGGGAGAGAGAGAGAGAGAGAGAGAGAGAGAGAGAGAGAGAGAGAGAGAGAGAGAGAAAGAGAGGGCCCAAAGTCAAACGTCATCATCGCGATCCAACGGCCCACGTTCGAACTCGAAAACGATCTAACGGTCTACAAAAATTATAATTAATATTATAGGAAAAAGGGCCAAAAGAAATAACTCAAAACACTCTACGAGGGAGGTCTACTAGTCCAAATCCGCACCCGGTCAAAAATCCACTTTTCACATATCCCGGGTAATCTCGAGGCTGGCCACAATAATATCGACACCGTCCAATTAAATTTGTCCCGGAACTCCGAGAAATTCGACACCAAAGTTTGGGCTCTAAATAACGGCCAAATTCGATCGAGTGCGATTCTAGCGAAATCTCTAATTTAAAAATAACCGAGAGTGATCAGTTCCCGGGCGAGATTTTACTATAAGCACACTGACGAATTACACGTTTTATAAATCCCAACTATGGGCCGAAATTCGGAATGTCACACCGGCACCGGCAGCTGGCCATGGCCAAGAAAGGAAGGGGAAAGAAAGAAAAAAAAAAGAAATAAAAGAAATAAATATTACAAAAATTAAAATATTATTAATAAAAATAAATTTTGTGTAGTTACCAAACGTATTTATGTTCTTTTTCTATTCTAAGAACAGAAATTTTGAACAGTTACCAAACGCCTTCAAATGCTTAGAAATTATTTTCGGGCACGGAATAAAAAAGAATCATTTCTGCCCAGAATCTGAGTCTGGGCACAAAATGGTTGACATGCGCAGCCATAGATGCCAAAGATTGAAGAAAGAATATCTTGCATTGAATAATTGGTATCATGTCAGTTCGTCACATAAGATAACAGTCACATGAAATTATTTGTTCGCATGAATAAAAAGAGAAAAAGGGTTGGCGGGCTGGGAGGATGGGGCATATACATATATTCAACTCCAAAGATCATTGTAGTGGCTTGTATTCAAGGAAGAGCGTTCTTGTCTGTTGACACCTAAAATTTTTGCCCAAAAATCATTTTCGAAAAATTGGAGCTTGTTTTTCCACAAAAATATTTTGGAATTATTCTACCAAAAAAAAAAAAACAGAAGAGCAAGGGCCAAGGATTCGAGTGTAGCTAGCCGAGACCTGAGGGATCAAATTGCAAATGAACCAGCAAGTTGGGGCCAAAATGCAATCTCCAAAGAGTTGGGGGACCAAATCGCAAAATTTGTAAAATTTGCCCCCAAGCCCTTAAATCATCATTTTTACCCCTAATCAAACTTGAAATTGAAAACGGGCAAGGTAAAATTGATCAGATCAAGCCAAAAGGACTAAATTGGCTCAAATCGGGCATTCTCGGGCAAGAAAATGGCTAATTTTGAGGGACTTTCCTGCAAAATTGGGCATGGAAAATTGCAAATTCTGATTATCATCTTAAACTAATATACTTCAACTTGCAAAATGATCAAAATTCCGACCAAATTAATGGATTAAAGCAGTTAAATCAGCTTCCAAAAACCGGTCCACGATTTGGTCTCAATTCGAGGCTGCTGAATAGCCAACTTTGTGGCCCCACCATATCCTACTCAGCCACCCGATCAGCGTGAACTCTGGCCGAGGTGTGAGACCATCATTAGGAGTGCAAATGGACAAAAATTTGCCAGGGATAAGCTGTTGAAGGCACGTGATAATCTCAGTCAAACCTGCTCACTCAACAGCTGCAAAGTATGATGATTTTGGAGTCGAGAGTTGGTGAAGAGACTCAGTTTGCAGGCTTGGTAAGTGGGAAATCACGGGCTAAAAATCTGGTTGGATTCGGTGGATAGGATCTATGAAGCACGTTCTTTTGGGGGATAAAAATAAAGGGATGAGACAAGAGGAGGAGAGGGGACGGTCGTTCCAAAAACTCACCCTCGGACGCAACTCAAACAGAAAATCAACCCAAAAAAGTTCCAGATTGGCTTTTGGAGAGAAAAAGGAGATTTTCATGAGTTTCGAGCCAAAATTATCCAAAACATTAAACTAGATAATGGAACTACATTCAAAGATCTTTCCAACCGTAGGTCGCACGTCCCAAATGGATGTCGGGAAGCCACCCAAAATCCCCTCGAAAAGCAGCCCGTTCTCGGGTCAAGAGAGAGACCCAGAAATTTTCAAGTGTTGGAGTCAGACGGTTACTGGTGAGGGAAAGTGGGAGTTTTTGATAGACATGAGCAACATATGAGGATACCCTTGACTTGTAAATTAAACTAGAATACATATAGTTGGGGTTGGTGTCAAATTAGTCAGAAAAAGAGGTCGTTGATTCTGGTTTTGGAGACCAACAAAAACCTTCGTTGTCAGTTCTTTCTTTGCAGATCTCATTTTCCAGTTTTTGTTTTGATATCAACTGTTGTGCATGTTTTTACCTGCTTTAGCACTACACTTTGCACACACAACCTGCGATCTAAAACCCCGATCGCCTTAGGAAACCCATAGGAGGTGCCAAAAGTGTGGTAACCGTGCGGGGAAGGACCCATGGCTATCCCCTTTTGGTTCCGCTCATTTTCAAATAGTGATAAAGAGGACTGTCCGATGCAAGTGCGGAATGGGGAAAACTCTTTTGATCTATTTAGGATGGGGACCTTTAGCCTTTAGAATCCCCACCTTTAGTGAGCCTCACGAGTCGGCATGCAACTTGTCTTTGTGTTTGACCTATCCACCATTTTGGGTAAAGGTTTGTATCCTATTCGCGTTCAATGATCGCACCTTTTTTTTTATGCGAATTTAAATTTACTTCGTAATAAATAGTGTTTGATTTAAATGCCCCATATGCTTAGATATCATGGACCTCGATGAGCTTCGGGTCCTCCCGATTCCGAAGCGAGCATTGTTGGACATGTGGGATGCTCTCGACGCGAGCAAGACGAACTACGTGGAAAAGAAGATCGGCCACCTCATTTCTCTTCTATGTATCGAGCCCCAAGTGGCATTGATCAAGGCCTTGACCCACTTTTGGAACCCCGAAACCTCGACCTTTGTGTTTGGTCGTCACGAATTAACCCCGACTTTAGAGGAAATCCAAATCATCATCGGCAATGTCCATTCCCTTAGCGTTGTTGATCCTTCCTTAGGTGTGGATCCGGTCCCTCGTTTGAGTCAACTTTTAGGGGTCCCGCCGCCCAAGATTAGGACACTCCTCGATAGAAACTCCAAGGGCCTCCCACTAGCTTTCCTAGAGCAACGATTCCATAGCTTCCTTTCGAGTCCTAGAGCCGAATCCGCTAAAGTCTTCCTATTAGCCTTCTTCGGTTTTGTCATATTTCCCTTCACTCAAAAAACAATGGATCCTACTGTCATCCATGTTATCGATGGGATCCTCATCCTCAAAGGGTTTACCAACATGATCCTCGCCGAAATGTTCATCTCTCTCAATCGTTTTAAGAAGGACAAGCATGTAGCCCTTAGAGCCCCCTTAGGTATTCTCCAAGTTTGGTTTGTGTCTCACTTGAAGCAATTCGGAGGAAATTTAGGCATCTTTCATGTTAGCAAGGATATAAACCCCCTTACCCAATTTAGAGAGATAGAAAAATTCCTTCGCCCTTGGACATTTCGTAAATGGATGGATTTCCTCGAGAATATCACTCCTAAGCAAATTCTCTGGCAAGCCCTTTGGGTCTGCCTTCTTAAGGTACGTTTCACAAGCGGTCATGACGACCCGATTCCACTCTTAGGTTTGACAGGATCAACTTCTTATTATCCTTTAAGAGTTGCTCGTCAATTTTATGTGCTACAAGAAATCCCTCCTCCTTTAAAGTCGGGTTTATTTCGTTTCGATTTTCGCAATGGGGTCGTCAAGGGAGATCAACTCGAAGAATTGAAAAGTGAGGTGAAAAAGATCATCGATTTGCTCTACCATTGCCAACCGAAAGATGTAGAGTAGGCTACGGAATTGGAAGGGTCCATGAAGGAACACCATGCATCAAAGGAGTACATAGCGCGATGCATCGATCCCGAGCTCACCGTTACCATCCCAAGGTTCCCCGTGATTCCGACCCCAAAGGAAACCCAAATGGGGCGGATCATAAGGGAGAGAGACGAAGCCCTGGCTGCGGCAGAGCATTGGCATGAAGCCTACAAACGCGTCCGCAACATGCTTTGAAGAGGCCCGATATCCAAGACTAGTCATGTTCCATTAGTTTTTTTTTATAGACTTTTAGTACAAATGTTTAAGTGTGCTTTTAGTTATTTAGCAGATGTATAAGGATTTCCTTTCATAAATTTTAATGTAATTAGTGAAATTCCCTCTTTTGTATGTCGAATGGAACGTGACATGAGCATTTTAATCAATCACTATGTGTTACTCCCTTTTAATTGTATAATTTCTTACAATGAAACTTTTATAAGAAACTGCTTACACGAGGTGCGGCTTGTGCGAAAAGTTTCTTATTTCAGTTTCATCATAAGAAAATATAAAGTTAAAAGGTGCGCAATTTCCGTTCTGTCGCTTCACCGCGTACTGATTTCGACCTTCTTGTTTTATCAGGTCCCGAAACTACGGCTTCGAGGCAATCGCCTATTCGGACACGATCAAGGGCCACACGAATGAATATCGAGGAGCAAAATGCCCGTTTCGTCGCTCTTGATGACAAGATCAATGATCTTGCGGCTCAGCTCACCCAATTTGCCAGTGATATGAGGGCCGCGTTAATAGCACCAAATGCTGGTCAAGTTGCACCTCAAACTGTTCCCGAGCCCGTAGAAGGACCCGCGAGAAGGAACGTTATTGAAGAGGCATTGGGTTCTACACCTGTAGTGGTCGAACTAGACCCTATTTCGGAAGCCATCACTGCCCGTTTGGAGGAAGAACACAACAAAAGGTTCGCGAAGATAGAAGAGAAACTCCGTTCGCTACGAGGATACGAAGAGCACATGATCGAAGATTTGTCTCGATATGCACAGATGAGCTTTCCTGAAAAGTTCAAGATTCCCGATTTCACTAAGTATGATGGGACTGGAGACCCAAAGATCCACTTGAAGTACTATTTGAACAGAATGGCGAGGTATGCCCAGAATGTCCCATTAATGGTTCAGACTTTCCAAGAGAGTTTGACGGGGCCTGCATTGCAATGGTATGTGTTGTCAGAGCTTGAGAAGTTCAAAAAGTGGGAGGAGTTGGCTGAGGCTTTCGTCTTGCAATACAAATACAATACAGAGATAGCCCCCACACGAGAAGTGCTTACTCGAACCGAAAAGAAACGAAGTGAGTCTTTCAGAGCCTTTGCTCAAAGATGGCGTACTCTCGCCGCTCAAGTTCGACCCCCGCTCAGCGAAAAGGAGCTAGTGGATCTTTTCCTCAAGGCCTTACCTGGTGATTTCTATTTAAAGTTGGTGGGTTCTGGATGCTTGACCTTCTCTCAGCCGGTAGATGTCGGAGAGAGGATAAAGGGGGCTATGCATGATGGTAGATTGAGCGAAGGGACTAGTCGAAAGGTCCTGAATAGAAAAGAAAAGGATGTGGAGATCGCGTATGTACAAGCGCCGGTTGTGACAAGGCCCCCTGCCTCGTCCTCCCAAGGCCCGTCTATGTTTCGAGACAGGGCATATTAGAGTTATGAATTCAAAAAGAAGGCACCGAGGCAATTCACTCCTCTGCCTAGACCTTTATCTAAGTTGCTGCCTATGTTGTTGAGAAGGGGAATGATAGCCAAGGAAGTACCTCGGGATAATCCTCCAAAATTCCCTGGGTTTGATTTGTCGAAGTCTTGCGAGTTCCATAGAGGCGAGAAGGGTCATGATATAGATAACTGCTTCACTCTCAAGAACAAAGTTCAGAATTTACTCGACAAGGGCATTTTATCCTTCAAGGATCCACAACAAAACCCGTTGCCTAATCATGCTGAGAATGTCAACGTGATTATTGAGAAGGGTGATGAGAGTAAGCAAACCTTTAATGTGGATGTTCATAAACTTTATAAATTACTAGTATCAGCTGGACACTTTGAAGATGGGAAGGATATTCTGATGGAAGAAAAATTGAAGTGTATCACTCGGATGGTGGACATGGGAGTGATATATAGTATGAAGGAGGATAGTATGACGGCCATGACAGATGTTATTGATTCATTTTATGGGAAGGAGTTAGAGGAGATACCTGTTGAGCCTGCAGAAGCTAACGAGCCAACTAATGAGGGTGTGTCAGAGAATCTAATTGTGACCAACAGTGAAGGAGAGAATTCGTATGATGATCTTGGGCCTCAAGCTAGCAATGTGGATTGGAATCATGAGTTCATAAAACTCGCTCACGAGAATGGGGAGGTGGTTGACATACTGGGTCAACCTAGCGGCAAATTCGACTATCTTGTGAAGTATTCACCACCACCCAATTTCTTTATCGATCCCAAGGATGTTGTTCCTGATGGGTGGGGAGGTATGGATGACCCACTTGAGCCTGAGGAGGAGACGGTCAACATGATCACCCCCGTGGTCATCGACCTATCAGTCAAAGAAGATCCATCAGATCCCGATGAGCGAGATGTCGGGCGTGTAGTCATCGACCGTATGGCCGAAGAGTTCGCTACCCTAGAGATCGATGATTGCATCATGGAGCCAATGGTGATTGAACTCCCACCTGAGGATGAAGAAGATATAATAGTAGAGAGAACCTCAAGTTACAACCCCAAGGCAGTTCCTTGGAGTTATAAGACGGACGAGATTGACGCCATCACATGTTCAGGCCGTTACTACGCACCTGCTGGGGTAGTTGAGAAGAAAGCCATCTCAGATGAGGAAGCGGAGCAGTTCTTGGCAATTGTCAAGACAAGCGAATTTAACGTCGTGAACCAGTTAAGAAAGATGCCTGCCCAGATCTCTCTTTTGGATCTCTTTAAATCATCCGAGAAGCATATAAATGCACTATTAAAAGTCCTTAATGAAGTGCATGTGCCAGAGGATATCGATGACGGTCAGCTAAAAGAGTTCGTTGGATCTGTTTTATTAAAAGATCAAATCTCATTTGCCGATGAAGACTTCCCCGCTGAAGGCCGCAACCATACTAAGGCGCTACTTATCTCGGTAAAGTGTCGTGATAAAATGGTGGCGAGAGTGCTGATTGACAATGGGTCGGCATTAAACATTTGCCCACTTGCCACCCTTCGTCGTCTGGGGGTGAATGAAGAAAAAATGTTGGTATCTAAATCTACCGTTCGTGCTTTTGACGGTATGAAGAAAGAAGTAATTGGTGAAGTTGAGCTTGAACTGCTAATTGGTCCAGTCCTTTTTCTGGTCAGCTTCCAAGTCCTAGATATTCCTAGTGCCTTCAATTTTCTACTAGGACGACCTTGGATACATATCGCCGAAGCCGTACCCTCGAGCCTGCACCAAAAGGTCAAATTCATCGTGGATGGGAAGTTGGTAACTGTTCATGGAGAAACTGACTTTAAGGTCTTTCACGACACTGCGGTCCCATACGTAGAACCCGAGAACAAGACTGAATCAAGTTATCAAACTTTGGAGTTAGTCTTGATGGTCCATTTGCCCGTTGGAACAATCATGCGAAACCTAGAAATCGCTAAGCCTTCAATCATATCAAGCAAGGTGTTGCTCGAAAATGGTCATGTCCCCGGATCTAGCCTGGGCTGCATGGCCAAGGTATTAAAGAGCCCCTTCAAGTCTCCAGGTGGCGCAAAAGGATGGGTCTAGGTTATCATGGAGGCGATTCTGGTGGCCGAGATAACCATGGAGGAAGAAGTAGTTTCGGAGGTCGAGGTCAACATAGGGGCCGTGGAGGCCATGCTAATTATGGTGGCCAAGGAAGCAATGAAGACCGTGGTGACTATGAAGACCTAGCTAATCATGGAAGTTACGAAGGTCGGGGGAGTTTATTTGGGTTAGGAGAAGGTCGGAAGGGCTTACTCCTTCCGGCATTGAAAGAGATATTCCCGGATCCACCCAAGCTGCTGCAGGAGGAGGAGATCATTCTTGGTCTCGTTGATTTATTCGAGGAGGAGTTTGCTTGTGCTATCACGGAAAATGAAGAGGCCGAGCCTTCTGTTGCCACCACCAACCCTTCTGAGTGTATATGTGAGTCGGATTTGCTTGACGAAAATTCCTCCGGGACCGATGATGACAAGGATGACTGTGATCGGAAAAGCATCGAACAAGATTGGATCCGGCACGAAGAGTTTCAGCCATTGACCGCAGAGCCTACAATCACAATAAATCTGGGCGATTCAGAGAATGTTAGAGAAATCAAGATTGGACCTAGCCTTTCTGAAATCAAGACTAGAAGGATGGTCGACCTTTTAAAAGAATACCAAGATGTGTTCACATGGTCATATGCGGATATGCCGGGGTTAGATAGGGAAATTGTAAAGCACGCTCTCCCCACTTATCCGAGTATCCCGTCTAAGAAACAAAGGCTCAGAAGAACAAAGCCTGAATTATCCAAGAAAATCGAAGAAGAAGTCATGAAGTTGTTGGAAGTAGGCTTCATACAAGTGTCGCACTACTCTGATTGGATCGCCAATGTAGTCCCTGTTATGAAGAAGGATGGTCGAGTCAGGGTTTGTATTGACTACCGCGATCTGAATCGAGCAAGTCCAAAAGATGACTTCTCGCTGCCTCACATCGACGTATTGGTCGACAGCACCGCGGGATTTGAGTTATTCTCTTTTATGGATGGGTTTTCGGGTTACAATCAAATTCGGATGAAAGAAGAAGATAAAAGTAAAACTTTCTTCATTACCCCTTGGGGGACCTTTTGTTACAAGGTAATGCCTTTCGGCTTGAAGAACGCCGGGGCAACGTACCAAAGAGCAATGGTCACCCTGTTCCACGATATGATGCATAAGGAGGTGGAAGTCTACGTAGACGATATGATTGCCAAATCCAAACATGGAGAGGACCACATCGAGGTGTTGCGGAAGTTGTTTGACCAACTTCGAAGATTCAAGCTAAGACTTAACCCCGCCAAATGTGTGTTTGGGGCAAAGTCTGGGAAGCTATTGGGGTTCACGGTCAGTAGTCGAGGCATTGAAATTGATCCATCAAAGGTTAAGGCCATTTGTGATTTGAAGCCTCCTTCAACTGTCAAAGAGGTTCGGAGTTTGCTAAGGAGACTAAACTATGTGGCCAGATTTATTTCTCAATTGTCTGAGACGGCTAAACCTTTTTTCAAGCTCCTGAAAAAGAATGCCAAAGTTAAGTGGGCTACTGATTGTCAAAATGCATTTGAGAAAATAAAACATTATCTTTCTCATCCGCCGGTCCTGGTGCCACCTGTCCCTAGAGTGCCATTAATACTCTACCTGACTATCCATGATGAGTCGTTAGGAGCCTTACTAGCTCAGAAAAGACCAAGCGACGACAAAGAATGTGCGATATACTATCTCAGTAAGAAGTTTACTTCGTCCGAAATAAATTACCCTGTAGTTGAGAAAACGTGTATGGCTTTGGTGTGGGTGTTACACCGCTTACGCCAATACATACTCCATCATCAGATTCTGCTTGTAACTAAGAATGATCCCATCAAATACCTGCTGGAAAAACCTGCGTTGGTCGGAAAGGTAGCAAAATGGCAAGATTTGGTATCCGAATTCGACGTCCACAGCATGGTGCAGAAATCCGTCAAGGGAAGAGCTATAGCTGACATGTTGGCAGAAAACTTTGAAAGGTCGGAAGACCATGATCAGTCGGATCCTATAGAGGAGCGCATTTCAGAGATAGTGAACGATAAGTGGACTATGTACTTCGACGGTGCCGTTAACCTGGCTGGTTCTGGGACTGGGGCAGTTCTTATCTCCCCGACAGGTCAACACAACCCTGTGGCCGCCAAGTTGGTATTCCCTTGTACCAACAATATCTTAGAATACGAGGCTTGCATACTTGGATTGCAGTTGGCCGTCGACATGAAAGTTAGGAAACTGCAGGTCTACGGCGATTCCGCCCTCATCATTCTCCAGACAGAGGGTCAATGGCGAACTCGTGACCCCAAGTTGATCCCTTATCACGAATTCCTTGAGGAGTTGATAAAGGAGTTTGAGGAGATTTCCTTTGAGTACTTACCCCGTTCGCAGAATAAGTTTGCCGACGCCCTGGCCACTTTATCATCAATGCTACAAGTCATGGAAGGGCTAGACATCGAGCCACTGAAAATCGAAATACTGACACGTCCGGATTACTGTTCGGCAATCGCAGATGAACCTGATGAGAAGTCGTGGTATCACGACATCATGAACTATCTTCAAAGGGGTGAATATCCTCCTGGAAGTGAACTGACGGATCAGAAATACATAAGGAAGCTAGCGTCAAAATTCTTCATCAGTGGCAATACTCTTTACAAGAGGTCCTTTGACTCAATTTTGTTGAAATGCGTCGATGCCAAAGAAGCTAATCAGTTGATGAGGGAAATTCATGAAGGAGAATGCGGGCACATGAACGGTCATCTTTTGGTCAAAAAAATCATGAGACTAGGTTACTTCTGGATGGCTATGGAGGCTGATTGTATTCGGCATGTTCGTTATTGCCATCGGTGCCAAATCTATGCAGATAAAATCAACGTACCGCCAAATGAATTGCGTCAAATGTCCCAGCCATGGCCCTTCTCAATGTGGGGGATCGATATGATTGGGCCAATTAATCCTAAGGCTTCTAATGGACATCGCTTCATCTTGGTAGCCATCGATTACTTCACCAAGTGGATCGAGGCGAACTCGTATGCCAATGTCACCGCTAAGAATGTAGCCAAGTTTATTCGCCGTGACATCATCGCTCGCTATGGAGTCCCGAAGGCGGTCATTACTGATAACGGCTCTAATCTGAACAACAAGGTGGTGGATGGCTTACTCGACGAGTTTCACATTCGTCACCTGAATTCCTCACCTTACCGCCGGCAAATGAATGGAGCCGTGGAGGCAGCCAATAAGAACATAAAGAAGATCCTGTCGAAGACTGCCAACAATTATCGAGACTGGCATGAACGACTGCCTTATGCATTGATGGCATATCGAACTTCGATTCGCACTTCGACGGAGGCAACTCCTTTCTCGCTCGTTTATGGTATGGAGGCTGTCTTGCCCGTAGAAGTCGAAATCCCTTCATTGAGGATTCTCTCACAAGCTGAGCTCTTTGAGGAAGAGTAGACTCAACAAAGATGGGATCAGTTGAATATGATCGATGAGAAGAGACTAGAGGCTTTATGCCATGGTCAATGCTACCAAAAGCGAGTTGCAAAATCCTTCAATCGCAAAGTCCGGCCTCGACATTTTAAAGCTGGAGATATTGTGCTAAAGAAAGTGCTATCCATCACACCCGAATTAGGTGGGAAGTTCGCCCCAAATTATGACGGTCCGTATGTCGTTAGAAAGATTCTACCTGGGGGTGCTTTAATTCTTGTAGAAATGGATGGCTAAGAGTTGCCAAAGCCCGTAAACGCCGATTTGGTGAAAAAGTATTTTCCTTGAATGAAATCCGAGGCCCGAGAGTCATTTTCGATGCAATCTGAATCACTGTAGGTTATTCACATCATGCATATCATGCATATATGCACACATGTTTACTTTGTAGGTCCTAAACAATCCGCAAATTGATCCACAAACGACCGAACCGTCTTGGCAAGCATCCAACAAGCCAAATGCGAAGGAGAGGGTTACCAAGTCATTAGGCCGCAGGTAAGTACCCTTCTTCTTAATGCCAAAGAAGGTCGAATGGAAAATTTGCTTTGAAAAAAAAAAGGGTTTTTGGCGAGTTTGAGAAAAACAAGCATAAAAGTAGAAATTGTGAAAAAAAAAATTCACAAAAAAAAAAAATTGAATATCATCCCTATCCAAAGTTGTTTTGATGCCTGGTGGAATGTTCATTTTGAATCAAAATTCCCTATGGAGATCTTGGCAAAACAAGAGGAAATATGCTAATCATGCCAAGCGAGAAGCACTTAGAATGAAGAAAGGCGAACCATTCTCAAACACGTCCTATAAACACTTTGTGAGTTGAGTGCAAAAATCGTGTTTTAGGACGAGAGATTCATTCGCAATTTGTACATGGATCAAAATGAAAAGAGGCATTTCTTTCATCCATCCTACACACTACAGATAATCATAGTTAAGCCCCTTTGAGCCTTCACATGTGAAGAATTTCTATAAAATACCCCTATCAAGAACCACCCCGCGATGGGGCAAGATTGGAGATTTTGGTTAACATCATTTGGTGAAAAGATGAGAAAGGTTTCTTTGCTCTCACTGGTATCAATCTTTTTGTAGTAACTTCAGGTGAGTCCTTGTAGAAGCTCGAAACATCCCAAAATGAAGAAGAGCATTTATTTCTCTACCCAAACACTCATATCCTTTGTTCATCCAAGTTGAGCCTGAATATTCATTTCTAAAACCCAAGTGGTGATTATCTCCCTATACTGGGACAAAGCATGTGATTTATCAAGACAATGGATACTCGTGAGATAATGTGAAAAACATCTCGAAAGTCCTAAAAGCTCCACACACAAAAAAAAAAAAACCTTGAAAGTCCCAAGAGCTTAAAAGGTTCAAACGAGCAAAAAAAAGCTAGGGGGCATGAAAAAGCAGTGTACCTGGTAAAAGCAAGGCCAATACCAAAAAAATGATGCTTGCATGAAAGAAAAATCATTGTCAAGGCGTAAGCCATTAGAAAAAGAGCAAAGCTCTTATGTTGAAATGATTTGCCGATGGACTCTCGAGACGAGTTAAGGAGTCATGCGCCTTTTGAAAAGACGAGATGATATGATAATGATGCTACGATAATCATCAGCTCTTAAATCTTGTCTAAAAAAAAACTCGAGCCTTTTGAGCCTTTCACCGAACTAATCTTGCAACCTTTTCCCAAAGTCTCTTCTGATTGGGATAGTTCGAGCAGAAGTTTGGACTCCAAAGAAGCTATCGCTTGAAGAAGTGGGGGCAAACTTATCTTATCTCATCTCAAGGGTTCTTGACTTGTAAACCTAGCAGAGATGCTGATTGACAATAATTGCATTCCTTAGCCGATAATACTCATCCATTGTTGAAGCCGTGACCAAACCTATATTACAATCCTTTAAAAGACCTCTTAGATTGGTCAACGTGTACTTATTGCGAATGATTCTCAAAACCTTCGACAGTGGTCATGTGAGGTATACTGAGTGATCAGACCATTTCTCACATTAATGGATGGGATCAAATAGCCTTCTTAAGGATATGTGAAAAGTCCTTTCCGACTAAAGAGCTCTTGTTTGGCATACTTAACAAGCCCTCTTCATGGACTGGGATCCTTTTGGACAAAGATTTGTCTTCTAAGGGAATTTGATGATTAACGACGTTCTCCAGGCCTGGTAGCAATTTTGTGATATCGAATAATGCCGAATGTTTGCTGGATAATCAAAATCAGTTTGAATTTCTCGTACAATCAACACTCTCTCAGTAATGATGTTCTTCGCTATCAGGGAGTTTGTTAAGACACATTTTGTACAGTGACCACTTCAGTAGCTTGCGAATCGACAAGTGTGGTGAGCTTTAACAGGTTGGAATCATTGCAATACAGCAAATTTTCCTGGTAAAATCGACATGCATTGAGCTTCAACAGTTGTTTGAAGCACTTTTTCTGCATAAAGCATTACTATGGCTCGTAATATCTCTCTTGACCTGTTCATCGTGGAGATTTCTCGCATTTTGATAGGAAATAGTGTTCCTTCTGGGTTTTATTCCCTTTGCCGTTCATAGGGTTTTAGCCCCTAGGCGAAATCTTCGACGTTCATGGGGTTTTAGTCCTTAGGCGTTCCTTCAATGGGTTATTCCAATTGCCGTTCATAGGGTTTTAGTCCCTAGGCGGGATCTATTGGTTTTAGTCCCTAGGCGTATTTTCTGGGTTTTAGTCCATTTGTTGTTCATAGGGTTTTAGTCCCTAGGCAGAATCTTTGACGTTCATAGGGTTTTAGTCCCTACGTGTTCCTTCAAGATGTTATTCCAATTGCCGTTCATAGGGTTTTAGTCTCTGGGCGGGATCTTAGCTGCTTACAGGGTTTTAGTCCGTAAGCAGAATCTTCGACGTTCATGGGGTTTTAGTCCATAGGCGTTCCTTCAATGGGTTATTCCAATTGCCGTTCATAGGGTTTTAGTCTTAGGCGGGATCTATTGCCATTCGTAGGGTTTTAGTCCCTAGGCGTATTTTCTGGGTTTTAGTCCCTTTGTTGTTCATAAGATTTTAGTCCCTGGGCAGAATCTTTGACATTCATAGGGTTTTAGTCCCTACGCGTTCCTTCAAGATGTTATTCAAATTGCCGTTCATAGGGTTTTAGTCTCTAGGCGGGACCATAGATGTTCACAGGGTTTTAGTTCCTAAGCAGAGTTTCCGACGTTTACAGGGTTTTAGTCCCTAAACGTCATTTTAATTTTGTCCCTAAAAAAATATAAAAAAATATAAAAAAATATCAAAAATATATATATCAACAAAACATCCAAAAAAGGGAGATAAAAAAAAATCCAATCATTCCTCATGCTTTAGCCATTGCGCCATCCCATGCCCCCCGCAAAAAAATTTTAGGTGTCTCCTGTCTTTGAAAGGAACCTCCGCAAGCTCCCCTTCAAAGAGGGGCAGCTGTTGACACCTAAAATTTTTGCCCAAAAATCATTTTCGAAAAATTGGAACTTGTTTTTCCACAAAAATATTTTGGAATTATTCTACCAAAAAAAAACGGAAGAGCAAGGGCCAAGGATTCGAGTGTAGCTAGCCGAGACCTGAGGGATCAAATTGCAAATGAACTAGCAAGTTGGGGCCAAAATGCAATCTCCAAAGAGTTGGGGGACCAAATCGCAAAATTTGTAAAATTTGCCCCCAAGCCCTTAAATCATCATTTTTACCCCTAATCAAGCTTGAAATTGAAAACGGGCAAGGTAAAATTGATCAGATCAAGCCAAAAGGACTAAATTGGCTCAAATCGGGCATTCTCGGGCAAGAAAATGGCTAATTTTGAGGGACTTTCCTGCAAAATTGGGCATGGAAAATTGCAAATTCTGATTATCATCTTAAACTAATATACTTCAACTTGCAAAATGATCAAAATTCCGACCAAATTAATGGATTAAAGCAGTTAAATCAGCTTCCAAAAACCGGTCCACGATTTGGTCTCAATTCGAGGCTGCTGAATAGCCAACTTTGTGGCCCCACCATATCCTACTCAGCCAGCCGATCAGCGTGAACTCTGGCCGAGGTGTGAGACCATCATTAGGAGTGCAAATGGACAAAAATTTGCTAGGGATAAGCTGTTGAAGGCACGCGATAATCTCAATCAAACCTGCTCACTCAACAGCTGCAAAGTATGATGATTTTGGAGTCAAGAGAGTTGGTGAAGAGACTCAGTTTGCAGGCTTGGTAAGTGGGCAATCACGGGCTAAAAATCTGGTTGGATTCGGTGGATAGGATCTCTGAAGCACGTTCTTTTGGGGGATAAAAAGAAAGGGATGAGTGTCGCGACCGACCTCCTCGGATTTTTTTTAAAACATGCAAAAAGGGAGGATTCGCCTGGTACGTACTAAGTCTAGGTTCATGACTTAACTCGGGCCCTCCCAAGCCCATACCATATCGCGACTTAGGGTTTAAGTATTTAACATGCAAGTGGTTTATACCAAGGAGTCGCCACTAATCGATTTGGGGTAGGTTGATTAGAAACCCAAATAAGGTGATGGGAGAATCACCCTATTCCTGCGAACCAGAGATTGACTGAATTCGGGGACTTGATTACACTAGTTGGATAACTAATGCCCTTTCGGTACCTTTTTACCCTGTTCATTTTTGAAAACATTTGTCATGTAATTTGGATTGATTTTAGGACCTTTCTCCTAACATGTGAGGTGATCAAGCGAGTGCATAATCAGAAACGATCAACAATCAGGAACACAACAATTCATGCAGCCTAAGGTTCTAACCTTAACTAAGTCAGATGACATTCAAAAATACAACAACTTATGCAATTGTACTAAAACACGTATAATAATACAACGGTAATAAAAACTAACATGCAAAATACTACCGCGCAACCTCAGGCTTGTCTAATTTAAACAAGACAACAACTTACATAATAATACCACAAAAAAATTAAAACAACAAATATATCACATAAAAAAATTTAAATTTTTTTTTTAAAAAATTTTTTTCGAAAATAAAATAAAATGAATTCGAAATTTTTTTTTTAATAAAAATAAAAATAATAAAAAATTTAAAATTTTTAAAATTTTTTGAAATAAAAATAAAAATAAAATAAAATAAAAAAAATGGGCAGATCCGGACCGAGTCGGAACAGACCCGGGTCAACAGATCCGACCCGGTCGTTTACCCGGGTCGGCTGAACCGGATCAGGCCGAACCCGTGTGAGCAGCCGTCGACGAAGCCGAAAATCGGCCTCTCGCCGGCCGACCCAGACCAGCGCCGCCACCAATTCGGCCCCTGGGACCAATACCAAGCCCCTCCACCCACATGGGTCGCCGTCCGACCATCGGCTCGCCGGCCGGCGACCAAATTAAAACCGGCTTCATTGGGGAATTTTGTCGAGCAGATGATGTGCACGACCAAAAACAGGAGATTCCTACCTGTTCCGGCGAACCGGAGGATTCAGGTGACCCAACCTACCTTCGGTGACGACACACGGACGGCGGGGGATGGCGATATGGGCCAGGACTCGCGCGAAATGGCCGGCGGGGGTCCCGGCCAAATCGAGCAGCAAAATAGAGCAGAACAGGGGCAGTTCGGACCG
This sequence comes from Syzygium oleosum, assembly GCF_021117445.2. Lineage (NCBI taxonomy): Eukaryota > Viridiplantae > Streptophyta > Magnoliopsida > Myrtales > Myrtaceae > Syzygium > Syzygium oleosum. Next base: position 765,490 of record NW_026607510.1, on the reverse strand, counting down.
GGGGAAAGCTCACCGTCGACGGCGCATCTGGGGGGTTTCCGGCTGATCGGGGGGCGACGGCGACGCTGCTGGGAACCTGTAAAAGCCAACTCTCCTCTCTTTCTCTCTCTTTTTTCTCTGATTCTCTCTCTGTTTTTCTCTCAAAAATGGCCGACCGGCCTCTCTCTATCTCTCTCTGGCTATTTATAGCCAGCGACGACGGTGCCCTTATGCTCCTCTGCGTCGGCGTGACGACGGCCTGCACCGGTCTACTCTGGCGCGCAACTTTCGAGGCCATTTAGGCCGGTGCAGAGCAGGGGGGTCAGTTCAGTGAGGCGTAGAGAGGAACAGGGAGAAGAGAGGGCGGAGGGGATAAGGGAGGCCGGGAAAACGGGGAGGACAGGACTGGCAATTAATGCCAGTCCCGTCGGCGTGCCTCTTCGGCCCTGCTCTGGCCGGATAGGGACGCCAAGGAGCGGCGCCGCCGTGCGTCACGCTGCCGTCGGTGAGCAGAGGCGAACAGGGTAGTGAGAGCGACGGGGGAGAAGGAAAGAGAAGGGCTGGGCCGTGCCAGGCCCAGCTGCGGGGGGGAAAAGAAGAAAAGAAAAGGAAAGCGGGCCGGGCCAGCGCGAAAGGGAAAAAAGAAAAGGAAAAGGGCCCGGGCCCGGAGGGAAAGGGAAAAAGAAATGGGCCGGGTCGGCGTGGCTCCGACCCGGCTCGACTCGAATTTTTTTTTTAACTCTATAATAGACTCTATTAGTGCAAATGTACCTAATTTCTATATGCAATGCATTTAAATAGAAATATTTTTTGTTTTAGGAATTAAAGAAAATTAATTCCTAAATTTTGTGTAATTAATTTTGGGCAAATTAAAAATAGGTGTCAACAGCTGCCCCTCTTTGAAGGTGAGCTTGCAGAGGTTGCGCTCGTAGAGGTTACATTCAAAGATAAAATGACACCTAAATTTGGCCCATGCATGCTCAATGAATGTTATTTTTGGCGAGACTGGAGTCTCATTTTTATGATGCGATATAAGATGATGCATGCTAAAGCAAATAAAAACATACCTGGGGCTACTTACCTTGCCGAAGGGTAGAGTAATTCCAGATAGTTGATATTGTGTGTCGAGGACCCGAACCTGTCTTCGGTCGCCTTGACGGGGGGAAATGGTTTGTCTAGGATCTGAACCTTTCTTCGGTCGCCTTGACGGGGATTGCTTTGACAAAGTACCTGGGGGTCCTCGCCCAAGGATTTGATGGTTTGCCTGGTGGGTCCTCGCCAGCAGGTCTTGAAAAGGCTCAAACGATGAGCACCTGGGGGTCCTCGCCCAAGGATTTGATGTGAACAGGGGGGTCAGTCCCATGCTCAGAGGTGAACAACGGGGTCAATCCGATGTTCAGAGGGTGAACAACGGGGTCAATCCGATGTTCAGAGGGTGAACAACGGAGTCAATTCTATGTTCAAAGGGTACCATAACAATTGTAGGTACATGATTTTTTTTTAACCGGGCATGGGTAGAATATACTTACCTGGGCACATTCCTGCCTCTTAAGGGCGTGTCTCCTGTCAGACAAGTTTTTGTGTAAAGACATACGTATTCATCGGAGAAATAGACAACTGAGGCTATTCTTGAATATCGTATGAAATATCTTGACCAGCAAGTCAAGATGCTTTTCTTTTTCAAAGGAACACCTCGTTTACCTTATGGGTAGTTTGAAAAGAATTCTGATGAAATACCTGGGATTTCTTACCCGGAGGTTTGATGTATCATCTGCTGAATACCCGACCTTTTTCAGGGCATCTCTTTTGTGATGATAATGAGGGCTTCTCCAGTGCCTAAATTTTCATGTTCTATCACTGGGGATTAGAACTCTGAGCTGCAAAAGCATGCTGTGTCAATTCCACTTGGGGAACAGAAGAAATTTTTTGTGACATCTTTGGAGACGCTCCAAAGGTCATATGTTCTTTGAGTCTTTGAGGATATTTTACCTGTCAAAGAGAGTTAGCGCAAACATGCATGCATTCATCAAGGATAAACAAGCTGGGCTATTCCAGAATGTGTATTTGAAAGTTCATGCATGATATTTTGCCATGTTTACATCACCAAATATCCACCGAGGGTAATTATCAATCAAGACAATTTTCGCTCACAAGGTGGACTTCTCGAGATGCTGAACGAGAGACCTTGAGTCAGAAAGGACTTTCCACTCACTCTCATTGAAAAGGGCTATTTGTCCCGTCCATTAATGCGGGAACATCGAAAACACTCAATCTGACCGTTATTACATCAACAAGGGTCTGAGTTTTCTCGCAAACGGTACGACACTGCCAATCTGGGAGGTCTTCTTCAGGGTCATAATGTAGGCTTGGTCAATGGCTTAACAAAGGTGACTGTCCAAGTCAAGGCCATGAAAGAAGCTATTCTGCAATCATCTCCAGGTTTACAGGTCAAGAACCCTGTAAAACGAGATAGAAGTAGTCTTGCTCGCACTTCCTCGAGCATTGTTTATAAACATTTGAAATTCCACGTTAATTCAAGTGCCCTAGTCAGAAGAGACTTCATGAGGGATGTAACGTGGGCTTGGTTTACAGGTTGAGGAACGAAATGATCGTTGGGCTCAAAAATGTGTGTGAGGGTGAGAATTGGTGATCATCTTGGCATTGTCACCAGTATTCTTCTCCATCGTCAGGATCCTTTTGGAAAACTCCTTAGGTAATCCTGTGTTTTAGCTTCTTTGACAACTTTTTCTTGAGGAGCTTCTGCGTCAAGCATTTTCCTGGATACCATTCAATCTCTGTCCCAATTGCTTTCTCAAGAATAGGTTCGTCTTCATCTATCATGTAGCAGATCTTTGTCAAGACAGAGTTCTTAAAGTATGAATTTATATCAAAGAAGAACTCAAGTCTAAACCCTTTGGGGTCGTCTATTCTGCACCACTTAATGTCTTTGAGATATTTGAGAGCGCCTTCATCATGCTCAGAGATCTCCTCAGCTAAAACTTCATTGTTTTTCATAGCAGTTACCCAGAAATTAGGGACTCCTTTCTCTTCATCTTTTTTTATTCATGGGCATTGGCCTTGCTTTTACCAGACACACTGCTTTTTCATGCCCCTAGTTTTCAGCATTTTTTGCTGTTCTTTTGGTGTTGTCAGGACTAGCCTAAACAAGTTTGAACAGAACAATATTATTAGGCTCTTGGAGTCTTCATCTTCATTTGGTACTTTGGACCATGATTCTCAAACTGTGGTGACTTTTGCCTTGTCCCGGTGTAGGGGATGATCACCAACTGGGTTCATACGAAATGGAATCACCGGCTCAATTGGGCTAGCAAGGGATATAAGTGTATGGGATAGAAGAAGAACTGCTCTTCGTCATCCTAGGGCACTTAAATTATCGTGAGAGTTCACCTGCAATAATAACACTCAAAGATTAATGTAAGTGAGAGCAAGAAAATTTCTATTCATCTTTTCACCTTGTGTGAGCTGCTGCAGCTGATGATTATAGAAAATTTTAGATATTACAAACTCTTCATCCTTCTTGTCTTGCTTAGTTCCTAAGTGAAAACATCACTGTTATTAATGAGATGTTGGCATTTTGGATAGGCTTTAGTTTGCCGCTCCTCTCTTGACAAAGCCCTCTTAGTCTCGACCGTCCGGCCGTCGATGATGTGCTTGTCTTGGAGGACTCTGTTGAGGACCGCTGGATCCGTGAAGACGACGAGGTCGAAGTCACAGGGGCGGTGATCGAAAAGGAGGGACGCTCTTCTTGCTCTCTCTGAATTTGAATCCTCCCTGTGATGCTGGTTTATCTCAAGCTGCCCCAATGTGGGGTGGTTCTTGACAGGGGTAATTTGAAAGGAACCTCCGAGTGTATGGGCTCAAAAATGGTCAAGCAAAGGATTACTGGTAGTGTATGGGGCAGAGAAATGAACTGTCTCTCGTCATTTTGGCTACCATACCTTATGCGAGAAATCCCTTTACCTTGTAGAAATGAAACCTTTTCGCTCATCTTGCAAGGGTTTGATATGTGAGAATGTGTATAGACTAAGGATTGCCTCTCATCATCCTGACACACCTCGTTCAATACATCGGAGCAGTTTGACACCATTCGTCGACTTGTCAAGATTTTCACAGGGAATTGGTGAATTAAATAGGTAAAATTACAATGCAAAATTCCTTTCAAAAGACATGCAATGCACTTAGGGGAAGGTTAAGCATTTATCTGCTTTAACATGTTTCCTCTTTCTCTATTTTTTTGTACTCTTATAAGAGAATTTTTTTTAGAGAAAGAGATACTTACCTATGCTACAACAGTAGGGCAAACCTGCAAGGTAATAAAAAAGACTGTGTTAATGAACGGCTCTTTGAGGGACAGGAATTGGGAACGATACAATATTACCCTTCATGATTCCCCTCATTTGAGATTAAATTGACAACTCCTTGAGTTTTCTCGGATGTTGATAATTCCCTTCTGACAAAAACATGAGCTTATGTTAGAAATGAGATAATTGAGGGTAAATTGAGAACGATACAAATTACCCTTCTTCCATTTTGCCTTCAAAGCTAGCAGAGTCTTTTCTCCTTTTTACTTTGTTCAGCCTTCTTTGTCTCAATCTGCTCCTCCATACTCTTGGTCACGACGCTCGAATGAAATCCTCTATAATTAAGGGTGCTTCCAAATAGAGGGTTCTATTGTCAGCGCATGCTGTGTCAATGCGGTTCCAGCATGTTGAGGAGTTTCTCGTGAATGCTCCGATTCCTGACTGCATAGGCATGTGCAATTGCTTGCGTGGGGAACTTCGCAGCAAAGCTAATCTCTGCTTTAAAGGTCTTTAACGGACATGGGCGTGACTACCATCGAGACTTCCGTGCTTGCCAGGATCGGCTTTGACGCAATTTTGTCATGTGCGAAACCCTTTCTGGTTAGACTTCCTACCATGAGTGTTCTTTACTCAATTTTGTCCTATGTAAAAGGAAAAGATATGTCATTTCTGTACTAAAGTGGATGAACTTTAGGAACGAAATACATCCTTTTTGATGGACTGGGGAATTGCATGCCCCCTAGTCTACTCTTCCAATTAAGCACTTCTTCGTCATGTTTCATTCGAGAGGTCCCAACATTGGTGTTCCATCCGGCTTGCTAGCACGTCAGAGTCTAGCATGTTCCCTAGTTCATTATCTACAAAAGAAAAGGGATGGAATGTCATTTCCAAAATTTGTTAAGGAATAAGACATACCTTTTTCTTTCAAAAGGAGTAATATTTCCTTGATCTGCCCCCGACTTTTGTACGAAATGATGTTTCGCTTATCATGGAGTCAAAGAATGCTCAGCATTCTCTTTGACTCTCTGGGGTTGATATCACCCACTGGTAGTAATGAGATTTGCCCCATGCTTCATTTGAAGGTTGGATGATCTTTGCTCGAACTGTCCCTATTGGATTAGTCGGTCTGCGATCATTACCAGGGTCTGATGTGCTCTTCAGTTTGTGTCATTTTCAAATGTCCCCTTTGTAATAACAAATCAAAAAAGAGTATGCTCTGAGACACGAAGTGAGCGAGTTAGAAAAACAAACAGGGCTATGAGCATGCATGCTTTTCCACCACTATTCTTTTTTGGCCCTTTTGAAAAATGATAAAACGTTTGTTTTATTTTCAAAAGCTTAGAAACAAGGAAGCATGAGGAAGCCTGGGCCTCAGAACACTTTCCTTTACATGGCTGGATATCATCAACGGGCCTGTTTGGGATACTTCCTCAGGCCCTCAAAACAAAATATTTGTAATTCTTTTGAATTATTCAGGCGAATTACATTTGTTGGAATGGAAATTGCAATACTAAAATTCCAAGCATAATTAAAAATTCAGAAAACTGGGAATCTTAGGAAACAGCTGAGACTTTAGAAAGCAAGAAAAGCTCCCACGTATGGGAGGATTCAAACTATTAAATATGCCTCTATTCTAAGGGAGGAAAATTGAGTCTTCAGTTTACTCAATGACGACATCCGTGCCTCTTGCTTGATTGGGTGGTGCGTTGCGGAATGAAAACATCTTTGCATCCAACAATTTCTGGACCTTATTTTTCAAGACAACACAATCATTGATGGAATGTCCCATTTCGCCTAAATGATAGTCACATGCCTTGGAGGGATCGTAGTTGGGGAAACGCTCAGGATTTTCACGCTTTGGCTCTTTAGCAAGCAACCTCTTTTCCAAAAGAATAGGCAGGATCTGAGACATAGGCAAGGGGAGTGGCGTGAACTGCTTTTTGTTATTTCGTCTTTGGGGCGGCTTGCGGCCTGAGGCCGGTTGCTGCTCACTGCTCATCTGAATCATTAGGGAAGGACGAACGGTTTGGGTGTATGCAACATCCGCCTCTGTCAGGGGTTCTTTCTCCTTCTTTATGCCGAGTTTCTTGCTTGTGGAAGTGGGGTCTATAAACCACCCTTCACGCAATCCCATTTCGATTCGTTCGCCCACAGGAACAAGACGATTAAGGGATTCAGTAGTGGCACCAACCAGGCGGTGTCTGTATTCATATGGAAGAGACTTTATGTACAACTTTACTTGTTCATGATCAGTGAGTTGTGGGGTAACCTGGGCGGCCAAGTTTCTCCATCTAGTAGCATACTCTTTGAAGGACTCACTCTTCTTCTTTTCAGTGCGTTCCAGATCGTCACGAGTAAAGGTGACGTCGAGGTTGAATTGATATTGCTTAAGGAATGCATCAGCGGCATCATCCCAAGACTTAAAAGTATCCACATCCTTCGACATATACCATGTCACGGCTGGCCCCATCAAACTCGCTTGGAAGGTCTGAATCATGAGGGGTTCATTATCAACATGCTGAGTCATCCGCACATGGTACATGTGCAAATGGTGTCTGGGGCATGAGGTACCATCATACTTCTCGAATTCCGGCATCTTGAATTTTTCTGGTACTTTGACCCGTTTGTATATAGACAGGTCAAGTGGAACGGCATGTTGCGGGCTTTCTAGCTGTTTTAGCATCTCCTCAACCTTTGCAAGGCGTTTGTCCTGTTCTGTCATTGGTACAGCTTCAAGTTCAGGCTTCCTGACAGCAAGGGGAAGCGGATCGTCCTCCAGCAGGGGCATTTTGCTGTCACTGGGGGAGGCTTTGTCTTTTCCAGTAGACGGTGGTGGTAACACCACTTCAATTGCTGCAGGCGTGGGTGTGAGCTTGCCCTGAATGGATTCCACCTGCTTTGTGAGATTTTGGATCGCATTGAGGACCATCTTCATCTCGTCCTCCATGTTATTGAGACAGACGTTTTCTTTGGCCATTTTTGTAACTACCTGTGAAAACGCTAATATGAATGAGTATAATGTCCAATAAAGAATCATTCTATGACCTAGTCATATTATTATTGCATAATTTATTTATTTGCAAAGAAAAAAAATGAGAAAAAAGGGTTTTTATTAATATCAACATTACAGGCGGCGTCCCCAGGGTTCGAACCCCGGTCGCCTCGGACCGTTACTCTCATCCCCGAATACCACTGGGCCGAAGGCCGCGGTGGTGTCATTAAGGGGCAAAAAATTTTATTTAAAGCATAAAGAACGGCCTGAGTTATATTAACATTAGTACAACCCATAAACATTTTTACAGGAGATAACCAAAACCCCTAAACATAAATACAGGGAAATATAAAAGACAGGAGCTTTTTTTTTCTTTTTTTCTTCTTTTTTTTTTTTTTAAAAAGGCGCCATTCCCGGATGCTCATTCTATAAACGATGGGGAAGCTACAGTCTCTCGGAGCCGCTTATTTTCACAGACAAGCTTCATAATAAGCATATCCCTCGTCTCATCGGCCCCACCATGCCAGAAACTCTTTAGGAGCGGGGACGAATTGGATATCAGCTCTTCCCATCGTATATAGAATGCAATCAACGGGTGGCCTAATAGTAACAAATCAATTGAATAAGTAGGCCGTATAAAAAATGAGAAGGGATAGAATATATACATTTCCTTAAACCATGGCAATCACAACAACATGCACATGAGGAGTAAGGCTCGATTTCTATCTAGACTGGCTCAGCAAAATGAAATTAAAAGGGTGCCTGACCGTCGCAGTCTCGCATTGGTGTCAAGTCCTTTTAACCTCGGCCAAATCGAAAGGAATATTTTATAGTCACGCGAATAGCGGCTAAAGATATTTCTTTACGATTTTTTAGAAATAAATTTCGGGGAAAAGAAAGGCAACCTCTACATCGCGGGCTCGCGTTCGAGGTCGTATCTTTCTTAACACCATCCTAAAAAGCCCTATCGCGGCCCAGGTCCGGCAGCGTGGTTGTATGTGCAATAGTGTAGTGCTAAATCATTAAAGCATGCACAACAATTTATAAACAATCAATTCGAACCTGCAAGAACAAATAACACCTTAATGTCAGGTTCATACCTGGAGTCCTTGCTGCCAAACAAAAATCATTTTTGAACAGGATAAAAATTTTTGGCCTAAGTCCACTTTTTTTTTTATAAAAAAAAAAAAATCCCCAGCGGAGTCGCCAGTCTATCGCGACCGACCTCCCCGGATTTTTTTTAAAACATGCAAAAAGGGAGGATTCGCCTGGTACGTGCTAAGTCTAGGTTCAGGACTTAACTCGGGCCCTCCCAAGCCCATACCATATCGCGACTTAGGGTTTAAGTATTTAACATGCAAGTGGTTTATACCAAGGAGTCGCCACTAATCGATTTGGGGTAGGTCGATTAAAAACCCAAATAAGGTGATGGGAGAATCACCATATTCCTGCGAAACAGAGATTGACTGAATTCGGGGACTTGGTTACACTAGTTGGATAACTAATGCCCTTTCGGTACCTTTTTACCCTGTTCATTTTTGAAAACATTTGTCATGCAATTTGGATTGATTTTAGGACCTTTCTCCTAACATGTGAGGTGATCAAGCGAGTGCATAATTGTCGCGACCTAAAATTTCTCTCAGGCTAATGGATTATTAAGTCTAAGCTTAACTGGAGCCCTCCCAAGCCCTACCAATTCGCAACTTAGGGTTTAAGTTTTTAACATCAAAAGTTTTCATGCTTGGAGTCACCACTAATCTATTTGTGGTAGGTCGATTAGAAACCTAAACAAAACATAGGGAGATATGTTTTATTCCTGCGAACCAGAGATTCTAAGCCCGGGAACTTGATTACGCTAGATCTGGTCTAACGCCCTTTCGGTACCTTTTCTTTTCAAAAATGTTTTGGCAGGCAGTTTGGATCCATTTCAACTTAGTCACTAACATGTGAGGTGTTCATGCGAGTGCGCAAACCACCAATTTAACACCCAGAAAGCATTAAATAAATTGCAAGTTTGGAAGAATTACTTACCTGGAAGCAACGTAAGCATCTACATTGTTAGCTAGAAAATCACATTGACACCCTAATATGATTTCTAATTAACAAGCAATTCACTCAATTTCTTTTTTGGATTTTCACTTATTTAAATGAAATCTAGCCAATATGCAATGACATGCGAAAATGACATGCGATTAATGCAACCTAGCATGCAAACTATATGTCGTGCGACGACGTGACCTATTTCTAATGACAAGACGAATGATTATTTTTGGTATTTTCTCAATTTAAATTCGGAATAATAAAAATACCTAAAATAACATGCAATCTAATGACTTCCTTTTTTTTTGGTATTTTCTATTAAAATTCGGAATAATAAAAATGACCTGAATAATCTATTAAGATTAGAATATTACTTAATTTAAACTAGGAAATAGATCATCTCAAGTCCTAATTTAAATTAAATAACTACTCTATCTTCTAGATATATTTAGGATTCCTAGACATGCAAAAACTCTAATTCAAATCTAATTAATATTTTTTTGAATTTTCTGTTTATTTGAAAAAGGAAAGCAATTAAATAAACAAGGATAGCAACCACATTCAAAACGTCCACGGGATCCGCCATATTTGTTTCAAACTCGGATTAGGCACAAAAATCAAACTATCGGTCATATCTATAGGGTTATAGATATCGACGGAAAGCCGATTATTCAAATTTGGAAAGCGAATAAAAATCATTATCGTACCCAAGTGGTTATGGATAAGATAATAATTTTCCGTATCGCCGCGTATCGAACCTTAGGGATAAGGTCGGATAGTCGTCCAGATACGTTGCTAAATTAGGAAGTTTTCCTAATTTTGAATATTTAAAAATATTGCGGATATATCGAACATTATCCTAAGATATCTAAATATCCATATGATATTCACGAAATATTCAAACACCCATATTGGGAAATTAAATATTCTGAAAATATCGGATAATGTTGAATTACCTAATTTGCAGATAATTCCGAAATTCAAATCGACTCGGGATCGAGTTTGCGGATCGGGATCGGACTCGGACGACGGGCGACGCGGCGTCGGCGCGGCGGCTCACGGTGGCGTCCGGCGACGGGCGCGGTGGAGCGCGCGGTGGTGGCGGAAGGGCGGCTCGACTAGGCTCTGAGCTCACGAATGAAGCGGCAACGGTGGCTGTGCTTGATGATGGGACTACTCACGATGTGGGGTGTTTGACTGTGGATCACAAGCAACTCGTCAACGTCGGGGCTAAAGATGCCCCCCGGTGGATGACTTACGGCCGATGGAGGCGTGATGGTTCACAAACGGTAGCGCGATATTCTATTGTCTGTTCTTCACCCCAATGTCTATAGTTGCCACACGTCCAAACTCTTCACGATCTCCTTGCCCACTGTCCTTATGCTTGCATGAAATACAATCACAAAGCCCACAATGTTATTATCAAATCTGGACAACACTCAGAAGAAGACAAATCCAACCCTCTGATGTGCTTGTTCGCAGCACAGGAGAAGCAGCAGATTGCGGATCGTTGGTGATGCAGAGCCGCTCACGTGATTGATGCAAGAGGAAACCACGGCCAGTCGGGCGGCAGCCCGTCGGCGTCTCGATTGAGTGGGGGCCTGTCTGGGCTTGGTCACACGGCGGTAAGCCTCAATTGGGACGAACAGCGTGTGTCGTGGGGGTCAGCACAGCAAAGCAGCGTCGGCGTCAAGGCTAGGCGAGGCGAAGCTAAGAGGAGCTCGGCTGCGGGCACTCCTCCTCTCTTTTCTCTCTTCTCTCTTTTTCTCTGAAAATTCTCTCGTATCTCTCTAAAAATCCGATCTGAAAAATTATGAGAGCCCCCCCTTTGAAATCTGACCTAAACATGTTGATATAATGCTAACCTAGGTCAATTAGATGGGCTCTATAGTCCTAATGGGCTTAGACTTGGGCTTAGGTTTAATTTAATTTAAATGGGCTGATTTAACTTGGGCTTTTATTTAATTAAGCATAATGGGCTGAATTAAACTCAAATTAAAACAACCGAGCCCGTTTGACTTGTAATTCCCGGCCCTTGCCTTCCGAGCGAGCCGAGTCTCGTTCGATGAAATTTTAAGCTCATTCGCCACTGCCAATCTGATGCAAAAAATGCAATTAAATTAAATGGACCTAAACTATATGTTTATGCAATTTAAATATTTTTGTTTAGGGGTTAAAAATTTAATTCCTAATTTTCTATGCAAATTACACTAAATGATACGCCAAAATTTAGGTGTCAACAATAATCAGAAACGATCAGCAATCAGGAACACAACAATTCATGCAGCCTAAGGTTCTAACCTTAACTAAGTCAGATGACATTCAAAAATACAACAACTCATGCAATTGTACTAAAACACGTATAATAATATAACAATAATAAAAACCAACATGCAAAATACTACCGCGCAACCTCAGGCTTGTCTAATTTAAACAAGACAACAACTTACATAATAATACCACAAAAAAATTAAAACAACAAATATATCACATAAAAAAAATTAAAATTTTTTTTCGAAAATAAAATAAAAAATAAATAAATTCGAAATTTTTTTTTAATAAAATTAATAATAAAAAAAAATTTTAAGAATTTTTTTAAAATAAAAAAAATAAAAATAAAAAATAAAAAATGGGCGGATACGGACCGGGTCGGAACCGACCCGGGTCAACGGATCCGACCCAAGGCGTTGACCCGGGTCGGATCAGCTGAACCAGGTCGGTCGGACCGACCCGGTCGTTGACCCGGGTCGGGTTGGCTGAACCGGATCAGGCCGAACCCGTGTGAGCAGCCGCCGGTGAAGCCGAAAATCGGCCTCTCGCCGGTCGACCCAGACCAGCCCGTTTGACTTGTAATTCCCGGCCCTTGCCTTCCGAGCGAGCCGAGTCTCGTTCGATGAAATTTTAAGCTCATTCGCCACTGCCAATCTGATGCAAAAAATGCAATTAAATTAAATGGACCTAAACTATATGTTTATGCAATTTAAATATTTTTGTTTAGGGGATAAAAATTTAATTCCTAATTTTCTATGCAAATTACACTAAATGATACGCCAAAATTTAGGTGTCAACAATAATCAGAAACGATCAGCAATCAGGAACACAACAATTCATGCAGCCTAAGGTTCTAACCTTAACTAAGTCAGATGACATTCAAAAATACAACAACTCATGCAATTGTACTAAAACACGTATAATAATATAACAATAATAAAAACTAACATGCAAAATACTACCGCGCAACCTCAAGCTTGTCTAATTTAAACAAGACAACAACTTACATAATAATACCACAAAAAAATTAAAACAACAAATATATCACATAAAAAAAATTAAAATTTTTTTTCGAAAATAAAATAAAAAATAAATAAATTCGAAATTTTTTTAATAAAATTAATAATAAAAAAATTTAAAAAATTTTTTTAAAATAAAAAAAAATAAAAATAAAAAATAAAAAATGGGCGGATACGAACCGGGTCGGAACCGATCCGGGTCAACGGATCTGACCCGAGGCGTTGACCCGGGTCGGATCAGCTGAACCAGGTCGGTCGGACCGACCCGGTCGTTGACCCGGGTCGGGTCGGCTGAACCAGATCAGGCCGAACCCGTGTGAGCAGCCGCCGGTGAAGCCGAAAATCGGCCTCTCGCCGGTCGACCCAGACCAGCGCCGCCACCAATTCGGCCCATGGGACCAATACCAAGCCACTCCACCCACATGGGTCACCGTCCGACCGTCGGCTCGCCGGCCGGCGACCAAATTAAAACCGGCTTTATTGGGAAATTTTGTCGAGCAGATGGTGTGCACGACCAAAAACAGGAGATTCCTACCTGTTCCGGCAAACCGGAGGATTCAAGTGATCCAACCTACCTTCGGTGACGACACACGGACGGCGGGGGACGGCGGTATGGGCCGGGACTCGCGCGAAACGGCCGGCGGGGGTCCCGGCCAAACCGAGCAGAAAAACAGAGCAGAACAGGGGCAGTTCGAACCGGGGGAAAGCTCACCGTCGACGGCGCGTCTGGGGGGTTTCCAGCTGATCGGGGGGCGACGGCGACGCTGCTGGGAACCTGTAAAAGCCAACTCTCCTCTCTTTCTCTCTCTTTTTCTCTGATTCTCTCTCTGTTTTTCTCTCTCGGTTTCTCTCTCAAAAATGGCCGACCGGCCTCTCTCTCTCTCTCTGGCTATTTATAGCCGGCGACGATGGTGCCCCTCTGCTCCTCTGCGTCGGCGTGACGACGGCCTGCACCGGCCTACTCTGGCGTGCGACTTTCGCGGCCATTTAGGCCGGTGCAGAGCAGGGGGGTCAGTTCAGTGAGGCGCAGAGAGGAACGGGGAGAAGAAAGGGCGGAGGGGATAAGGGAGGCCGGGAAAACGGGGAGGACGGGACTGGCAATTAATGCAAGTCCCGTCGGCGTGCCTCTTCGGCCCTGCTCTGGCCGGATAGGGATGCCAAGGAGCGGCGCCGCCGTGCGTCACGCTGCCGTCGGTGAGCAGAGGCGAACAGGGCAGCGAGAGCGACGGGGGAGAAGGAAAGAGAACGGCTGGGCCGGGCCAGGCCCAGCTGCGAGGGGGGGAAAAGAAGAAAAGAAAAGGAAAGCGGGCCGGGCCCGCGTGGGGGAAAAAAGAAAAGGAAAAGGGTCAGGGCCCGGGGGGAAAGGGAAAAAGAAATGGGCCGGGTCGGCCCAGCTCCGACCCGGCCCGACTCGAAATTTTTTTTTTTTGTTAACTCTATAATAGACTCTATTAGTGCAAATGTACCTAATTTCTATATGCAATGCATTTAAATAGAAATATTTTTTTGTTTTAGGAATTAAAGAAAATTAATTCCTAAATTTTGTGTAATTAATTTTGGGCAAATTAAAAATAGGTGTCAACAATGAGACAAGAGGATGAGAGGGGACGGTCGTTCCAAAAACTCACCCTCGGACGCAACTCAAACAGAAAATCAACCCAAAAAAGTTCCAGATTGGCTTTTGGAGAGAAAAGGGAGATTTTCATGAACTTCGAGCCAAAATTAGCCAAAACCTTCAACTAGAGAGTGGAACTACATTCAAAGATCTTTCCAACCGTAGGTCGCACGTCCCAAATGGATGTTGGGAAGCCACCCAAAATCCCCTCGAAAAGCAGCCCATTCTCGGGTCAAGAGAGAAACCCAGAAATTGTGTTGGAGTCAGACGGTTACTGGTGAGGGAAAGTGAGAGTTTTTGAGAGACATGAGCAACATATGAGGATACCCTTGACTTGGTAATTAAACTAGAATACATATATTTGGGGTTGGTGTCAAATTAGTCATAAAAAGAGGTCGTTGATTCTGATTTTGGAGACCAACAAAAACCTTCGTTGTCAGTTCTTTCTTTGCAGATCTCATTTTCCAGTTTGAAGAAGCCTAATTCTCCGCGCCCTTGGAAGACAATTTTCTGGTTCCCTCAGCCAAGGGATACTTCAAAGAGAAACTAGGAAGCAAGGTGAGTATCCTACATGTATTTTTGTTCAATTTTGAACATGTTTTACTCATGAAAAAATCAAGAGAAAACTAGCCCAGAGAACTGATTTCTGAGGCTGGAATTTTAAGTGTTGGAGCCCCTTCATGAGCCCTATATGTTTGACTTGCATGCGTTTTCTACCTTCATGAGCCTGATGAATGTTATATGGGTGTACAAATTATGCTGAGATCCACTTGGTTTGGTCTTTGAAGCCCCGTGTGAACCATGAGATGGCTTGCAACTTGAGTAAAAAGCCAAGCTAACCCACATTGATTCATGGCTAGTCATTATGAACCATGCGTGTATGCTCCTTGGAGGGGTTGTTTCGACGTGTTCACTTGATCATTCTCCATGATGTTTGTTTCATTTAAAAGCAAATGTTACGTATATTCTTTCGGATGAAGTGATGTTTCCCATAGATCTTGCACGTGATGAGTGTCGGGGCTTAAACCTGGGCATGCAACAGGTTTGCTTGACCTGGGTTTAAACCCAGATTTGCAAAAGCAGCCCGAACATATTGGAGGCCGATTCCAACTTGGTTCTTGTGCGTTTTAGGCTGTGATTTCTAGCTAATCTCGTTCTTTGCATGTGATAATATAACCTTGATACTTTGGTTCCACTTGATATTACACACGGAGTGAGATTGAAAGTCACGAATATGGCTCGAAGAAGCCATTTGGGGCAGTTTAATGCACACCAAATGCTCGAAGAAATGCCCAAACCAAGCTTCGATCTTGAAACGGTTGATTTGAGCCCGGTTCTCGTAATATTCATATTCTGAGTTGTTTCATGTTCACATAAACCGAGCGTAGGCCGATTTAGGGAATTATTATTTTTTTAATAAAAAACGAAAAAACGAAAATAAAAAAAATCGGAAAATTTCAAAAAAAAAATGAAAAATGTTGGATAGTATCAAATTATGCAAAAAATGACATTTATGAGATTTTCCTAATTTTATAAAGTCATTTCCGTAATTTGATGCTATTTTGGTATTTTATCGCCGTTTCTACAAAAAAAAATCCATTCTGCATAGACTAAAATTACTTAGAATAGTTTTTGTGTAGCTAGAGTAATTTCATGCACATTTAAATTCTCATTTCGCTCATGGGGGTCCTGTCCCGGGGCATGATAACGAGGCCATGTAATATTATTTGCCCAACTTGTATCGGGTTTTCTCTTTCCTCGTTTACTTTCAAGTCATTTCAATTTCTTGGATGTTTACTTACTGCTCTACTTTTCGATAATTTGAGTGTTAATTTCTTTCCTAAATTAGGTTAGTATTAATCTAGACATTGAAGAAAACAATCCCACAAAAACATTTGCAAGGACACTTAGCGGCTTTGATATCATAGGATTATAATTGGTGATCAAGATCGCGTGACCACTTAGATAATGCACTCTCAAGTTAGGTACCGAAAGGGCGCTAATAGAAATGTTAGTGTAAACAAGTCCCCGGCTCTAGAACCTCTGGTTGCGTAGGAATCGAGGCGACACTCCCACGTCTTGATTGGTTTCTAGCGACCCCAATAGGCTAGTGGCGACTCCTAGAAGTACTTAAGTTATCGAGAATTCAAAACGAAATCCGACGTTGCGCGGGGTATGAACTTGGGGAGAGTTCGCACCTAGATTGATTGTCCATCGGTCCGCCTTTTTAGGCAATACCACCTAAACTCGTTCCTTTTTCCCACGACGGAAAAAGAAGGGTCGCGACATTGTCATCGTGAGGACTGTAGAAAACAAGAAAGCACTAAATAAGTAAGCTTCACGCGCACAAATTTCCTAATTGTACTTGTTACGGTGAAGAGAAAGCAAACCTTGTAGATTTGTTCCTATGTGAGAAGCTTCATTTTTTGAAGGATGATATAGTAAGTAAAGGAGAGGTCTTAACTAGTGTAAAATAATCTCAATATCTCTTCTTCAGCGTCTTGTGTGTGATCTAGGTGACGGGCTCACTCGGCGTGCGTAGGCTATGGGGAGTAAGGGTGGTTCCAAAGGTTACTTTGGAATCTAGCATTAGGTTACACAAAAGCTAAACGATATTGTCCGCGTGATTTTGCGTTATTTAGTTGGACTCGTTGTAGCCTTCATAGTATCTTAATATGTATTGTCTTGGTCGGGTGAAATGAGCCAACGTGATTCTTTTTTTTTTCTTTTTTTTTTTTGATAACCCAGGGAACCCCCGCACGGCCGACAGCCGGGAGGTAAACCCTGGGGGCGACACGTGCTAGCCACCACACACGTGCACCGGTTAAGTCACCCTGCGGCACCCGGGATTCGAACATAATCGGGAGCCAACGTGATTCTTATCTGATAAAAAATCATAATCGTTGTTTTTAATCACTAACAAGAAATTATTAAGTCTATAAAAACATTTTTATCACCATGTGTAAAGAACATGTTCCATTCCTATTGTCGTCATGTGCAATTCGGGCCTCTTGGTGTCCTTTTCAATGGTGAATACATCATCTCTTATTTTTTTGTCCTTGATTTTTATCATTCCTTTTAATAACTAGTAGGTAATTATTGAAATTATCGACTCTATAAAACAATTTCATCATCATACGTAAAGAACATTTTTGAGATTTAATATTGTCCCATACCTGTCGGCTGTCGTCCTGTAAATTGCGGCGGGGCCTCTTGGTGTCCTTTTTTCAACATGCAGATTCGTCTTCTCTCCTATTACTCCCTTGAGTTGGTCAACAAGAGCATCGCTTCGGGATATGACACTTACGTTCTCCAATTCCTTGCACTTGTTGATCCCTTCAACAGTTTCCAACCTCTCGAGGTGCCTAAACTCGAGTTCTTTGAGATGTAGCATTGCTCCTTGCTCAAGAATCACCTTCTCAAGACGAGGCAGCTTCCAAATCTTCAAAATCGTGAGGCTCGGAAACCCATCTTTGGTGAACCTTAGACAAGTGCCGAGGAAAGATTCGGCCAACAGCCTAAATGTCCTCAGGTTCGTCAGGAGACCACCCAACTCGGGCATCATGTCTATTTCCACCTTCGAACCCGACAGAGTCAATACCCTGAGTGAGCCCGGCAACAGCTCTCTCCAGATGGGTGTTTTGACTTGGCCCAGCAAGTAGAGCTCCAACAGGTCGTGATGTTTTTCGGCCAACGACAGTTTCGGTAACAGGACTATCTGCGATGTCGCGGGCTCGGCTTCTTTAGCAGGCCTGGCTTCTTGGATTAGCCCAAAGGTCAAGGACTGGAGATTGGTAAGCCTGGAGCTAATCCAATCGGCTACTGCTTTTCCTGCAGCACCTGAGGTGTCCCCACCCGAGCGTTGCAAGAAAAGCTTGAGCGTGGTGAGCGTGGTCAAGTTGTGCACGTGGTCCCTCATCATGTTCTCCTTGACCTCACCGATAACCAGCCCGCTTAAGGTTTGGAGTTGAGTCAAGGCATTGACATTGTTGCGACAAGCCTTGAGGATATTCTTCAAGTCGATGTGGAACCAGTGAAGATGCAGGTGCCTCAAGTTCCTCGCCTTCCATAAGGAACTCGGCAGCGAAATGATATTGGTGTGCTTTATGTCAAGAGTCTCGAGATGGTCCAGATCTGCAACGGCGCTTGGGAGCGAAGCCAACAGCGTGTTTCTCAATCCTAGGTACCTCAGGAGCACCAGCTTGTGGAGCACGCCTTGCAAGGATGGCTTATACACAAACTCCAAATCAAGCACCCTTAGCAAGCTATAGTCAGTCTCAAACGTCATCTTCCTAAGAATCGTGCTGATGTCTTTGGTGAGCATCCCTTTCCTCGAGTAGAACGACAAAAACGAGCGGACGTGGCCGAGTTTCAAATCGAGGTAGCTGCCACCGTAGTCGTCTATGACCATGTTCGTGTGCTCCGCAAGCCACCGAATATAGGTTCTCTCTCGCAGTGCGTACAACAGCTGTTGTTGCCGGCTGGTTGGGTCGCAGTCATTCCTGTCTTTCAACTTGCTAGTGTCATGTATGTGAAGGAACCCCATGCTTATCGCCATCGGGTAGATCATGTCGTATAGAGAGGTGAGCATTTGGCAAGCTTTGGGGGTTCCATCCGCCCTCCAGCTCACCACATCAATCACATTCCTATCTGCGAGCTCCAGGATATAAGTCTCTCCCACTTCCTCGGGTGTTGTTTTCCTTTCTCTGTCGCAACAATGCGAATCCAATAGGCCCTCAGCCAACCACAGCCTCACTATCCTTCTTGCTGGAATGGGGAATGCTACGGGGAATAAAGCCATGTAGATGAAGCATGGTTTTAAATGTACTGGCAATTTATGGCAACTCAATTGTAGTATATCTAACTCAGAACACTCTTCAGCCAACATTGCACGTTCGTGCTCTCCAGCATTTGACATAAACCCCCCGAGCAAGGATATATGGAGCGGCAAGCCACGACACATGTTTAGGATATCCTTCTCCTCATTTGAGAGTCTCTGATCATCGGGTACTCTATGCAACTTCCAAGCGAGCATCTTCCGGCTTTCTTCAATGCCCAATTTTTTTAGCCTGATCCGCTTTTCTGCGGATGTATTCATGTACGTGGCTATCCTTTCGTCCCGAGTCGTATGAATCATGTGGCCCTGCGAAAAGATTGGGATGATCATCGCTAACTCTTCCAAGAGTGGCTCGTCAGACGGCTGCACGTCATCCAACACTATGAGGAATCTCTTCGTCTTGGCCAATTTCTGGAACAACATTTGCCTTATCTCCTGGATACCCATGTCCTTCATTTCCCTCGCCAACTTCTCTATTTGCTTCAATATCTCGAACAGGAACTTTCGCGTGTCCATGCTGGCCGAGACATGGACCCAAGCACGCAACTCAAAGTCCATGTACTTCCCTTGGCTGTAGACCCATCTTGCGAGGTACTGTTGGAGCTGTCCCAGTGCTGCCGTTGTTTTTCTTCTTTGTTTTAGTCTTTACTATTTTTTCCGTCAAGTTTGATTTGTTAGACAGTTACTTTGTTAGCTATTTTTTAGGAAGTGGAACAAGTCAGTTTTTGAAGTCAGTTTTTTGCACGTCTATGTGCAGTTAAAAAAACAGGTTCCTATTAAGCTTGTTCTTGACAGTTTTTGTTCAATGTTAATATTTTCTAGTCTTCTATATCATCTCTCTCTACGAAATCAGAAAATTTGTGAAGGCTGGTTTGTTTCATCTTCATCAACAATTGGTATCAGAGCTACTGTGGGATCTTAAGGGACTGTGAAGTGAGGGTAAGCGAGCCTGCAAAGACAAAGCTGATGGAGGCAGGATCAAGTGGATTCTCTGCAATGGCTGCTCCAGTCTTTACTGGGGAAAATTATCAAGTTTGGGCTGTCAAGATGACAGCATTCTTGGAGGTTCATGATTTGTGGGAGGCTGTGGAGAATGATTATGAAATTGCTCCACTTCCAAACAATTCGACCTTGAATCAGATAAAGTTCCATAAAGAGAGAACCACAAGAAAGGCCAAGGCAAAGTCTTGCCTGTATGCTGCTGTCTCACCCCTTATTTTCACAAGGATCATGAGATGTGATTCTGCAAAGGCAATATGGGATTGCTTGAAGGATGAATACGAGGGAGATGAGAAGATAAGAAGCATGAAGGTGCTGAATCTCTTAAGGGAGTTTGAGAGACAGCAGATGAAGGATTCAGAGTCAGTGAAGGAATACTCTGATAGGCTGATTGGGATAGCTGAAAAGATCAGAGTTTTAGGGACTGACTTGAAGGATGAAAGGCTGGTTCAGAAGATCCTGGTGTCTCTTCCAGAGAAGTTTGAAGCAACCATAGCTTCTCTGGAAAATACAAGAGATTTAGCTGACATAAAGCTTGCAGAATTGTTAAGTGCCCTGCAGGCACAGGAGCAAAGAAGACTGATGAGAAGAGAAGAGCCTGTAGAGGGTGCACTGCAAGCTAAATTGAAGTTCAATGATGGAGGCAAAGGGAAGAAATGGAATCAGTCAAAAGGAAATGCAGGTGACTCCAAGTTTGCAGCGAAAGAAGGAAGTTCTAGTGGGTCTGGCAAATGGAAGAAGAACAAGAAGCCTTGTCAACACTGTGGTGGAACTACTCATCAGTCCTTTAGATGCTGGAGGAGGCCTGATGCTAAGTGCAGAAGATGTCACAAGATGGGTCATATGGAAGCAATATGCAAAGAGAACAATCACCAGCAAGCAGGAGAAGCACAGATAGCAGTGAATGAAACTGAGGAAGAATGCTTGTTTGTGGCTTCCTATTCTGGTTCTCCTGTTGAGAATGATGCATGGCTGGTGGATAGCGGCTGTACCAATCATATGTCTGGCAATTTGAAGCTGTTTAGGAGTCTAGATAGGTCAGTCAGGTCCAAAGTCAGAATTGGCAATGGACAGTATATCGAAGTGCAAGGGAAGGGTACAGTGGCTATTGAAGGAAATCAGGAGGAGAAGCTGATCAGAGATGTTCTCTTTGTGCCAAAAATTGACCAGAATCTATTGAGTGTTGGTCAATTAGTTGAGAGGGGCTATAAGGTGAAGTTTGAAGGAAAGGAATGCCTTATTAATAATGCAAATAGCAAGGAAGTGTTGAGAATGCCAATGAAGGACAAGTGCTTCATGTTCAAGCCACATGAAATGCAACAATTGGCTTTGAAGTGCAAAGAAGAAAATGCAGAGCTATGGCATAAAAGGCTTGGACATGTTCACTGGAAGAACATGTTGTTTATGCAGAGGAATAGCTTGGCAGATGATTTGCCAAGTTTGGAGAAGGAATTTCCACAGTGCAGAACTTGTCTTCTTGGCAAGCAAGCCAGATTTCCTTTCAAAGGAGGGGGCTGGAGAGCATGTGAGAAGCTGCAATTAGTCCACACAGACTTATGTGGACCTATGTCAAAGTCATCTCTCAATGGTAGCAGGTATTTCATTACTTTCACAGATGACATCACTAGGATGAGCTGGATTTACTTTTTGCAAACCAAGTCTGAAGTTGCTGATGTGTTTGTGAAGTTCAAAGCCTTAGTTGAGAATTAGAGTGGGAAGAAAATCAAAATGCTCAGGTCTGATAATGGTTCTGAGTATACTGCTCACAAGTTTAAGTTAAATTGTGAGGAAGCAGGCATTATGCAGCAGTTCACTGCCCCCTATTCACCTCAACAGAATGGGGTCAGTGAGAGGAAAAACAGAAGCATTATGGAAATGGCCAGATGTATGATGCAGGAGAAGATGTTACCTAAGAAGTTCTGGGCTGAGGCAGCTAGTACTGCAATATTCTTGTTGAACAGATTGCCCACAAAGGCCTTAGAGAGGTCAACACCTTTTGAAGCCTGGTATGGTGTTAAACCTTATGTAAAGAATTTAAAAGTTTTTGGGTGTTTGTGTTATACGCATGTTCCTCAGGTCAAGAGGGACAAGCTGGATCAAAAAGCTGAGCCTGGAGTCTTCATTGGATACAGTCTACATTCAAAGGCTTACAGGATTTTTCAGCCTATGACAGGGAAGGTGACTGTAAGTAGAGATGTTGTTTTTCTAGAGGAAGATGAGTGGAATTGGATGGAAGAAAAGAATGCAGAACAGAAGAAATCTGCAGAACAACAACCTGCAACAACTGTACAGGTTGATGAAGTTGTGAATGGATTGGAAGATACTATGGATGATATGCCAGTAAGAGGCACAAGGGCACTTGCTGAAGTTTATGAAAGAAGCAATGTGGCAGTGCTTGAACCAGCTAATTTTGTGGAAGCTAAGGAGGATCAGAAGTGGATTGCAGCAATGCAGGAGGAGTTGACAATGATTCAGAAAAACCACACATGGGAGCTTGTTGACAGACCATCTGACAAGAATGTGATTGGGGTTAAGTGGGTGTTCAGAACAAAACTTAATCTTGATGGTTCTGTCAATAAACACAAAGCTAGACTAGTTGTGAAAGGCTATGCTCAGATATGGGGAGTTGATTATTCTGAAACTTTTGCGCCTGTTACAAGACTTGATACAATCAGGCTACTATTAGCTGTTGCAGCAGAGAAGGGGTGGCCTATATTTCAGCTAGATGTCAAGTCTGCATTTCTGAATGGAGAGCTCGAATAGGAGATTTTTGTTGAACAACCTGAAGGCTTCAGTGTCAAAGGGCAAGAAGAGAAGGTATACAGATTGAGGAAAGCCCTATATGGACTAAAGCAGGCTCCAAGAGCTTGGTATGGAAAGATAGACAGATATTTGCAGGATTTTGGCTTTGTAAGAAGCTTGAGTGAGTTCACTCTTTATGTCAAGAAGGTGAATCACAGTGTTGTAATTCTGTCACTCTATGTAGATGATTTGTTGGTGAGAGGGAATGATGTGGAACTGATAGAGAGGGTGAAGCAAGGTCTATTTGCAGCTTTTGAGATGTCAGACTTGGGAAAGATGGCCTATTTCCTAGGTCTGGAAATCAAACAAACTTCACATGAGATTTTCATCTGCCAAAAGAAATACATGAAGGAAATTTTGAAGAAGTTTCAGATGGAAGATTGTAGAAGTGTCAGCACTCCTATGACTGCTAAGGAGAAGCTACAAAAGAATGATGGAACAGAAGCGGTAGATGCTTCAATGTATAGAAGCTTAATTGGATGTCTCATGTATCTCACAGCAACTAGACCAGATATTTTATTTGCTGTGAGTGTTTTATCCAGGTTCATGAGTAGTCCTAGTCAGTTACATTTGGTCGCTGCAAAAAGGGTCTTGAGATACATCAAAGGAACATTGTTCTTTGGTGTGAAGTTTAGGAAAGGCCAGAAGTTTAAGTTGCAGGGTTTTTCTGATAGTGACTGGGCTGGCTCAGTAGATGACATGAAGAGTACATCTGGGTACTGCTTCACTCTTGGTTCTGCTTGTTTCTCCTGGTGTTCCAAAAAGCAGGAGATTGTAGCTCAGTCCACTGCAGAGGCTGAGTTTATAGCAGCTACTGCAGCTGCAAATCAAGTTTTGTGGCTGAAGAAGATAATGAAGGATCTGTGGTTGAGTTCTTGTGATTGCATTGAAGTTTATGTGGACAATCAGGCTGCTTTAACAATATCACAGAATCCAGTTTTCCATAGCAAAGCCAAGCATTTTAAGATCAAATTCTTCTTTCTGCGTGAAGTGCAACAAAGTGGTGAAGTTAAGTTGGTTTATTGTAGATCAGAAGATCAGCTTGCAGACATGTTCACAAAGCCACTTCAAGTTGAAAGATTTGAGCTGTTAAGGGAGAAAATTGGAGTTTGCAGCAGCAACTGATCCAAGGAGGAGTTTGTTGGAGCTGTCCCAGTACTGCTGTTGTTTTTCTTCTTTGTTTTAGTCTTTTCTGTTTTTTCCGTCAAGTTTGATTTGTTAGATAGTTACTTTGTTAGCTATTTTTTAGGAAGTGGAACAAGTCAGTTTTTTAAGTCAGTTTTTTGCACGTCTGTGTGCAGTTAAAAAAACAGGTTCCTATTAAGCTTGTTCTTGACAGTTTTTGTTCAATGTTAATATTTTCTAGTCTTCTATTCCATCTCTCTCTGCAAATCAGAAAATTTGTGAAGGCTGGTTTGTTTCATCTTCATCAACAGGAACGTTTTGCCGGTTCCTTGCTGGCCCAAAATCGAAGTCCTATGGATCCACTCCGATTTCTTCTTGATCCGCTTCATTATTTCCTCCTTCTCGGCCTCGTGACATAAGAAGTTTGTCGGTGCTTGCCGATCCCAGAAACTAGTCAGCCTCGCCAATTTTTGGCTTTGCAATGGAACACTAGCATGGGAGGAGGAACTAGCAGGTTTCTTTTTCCTCCGGTCCTCGGCCTCCTCCTTCAAGAACTTCTCATCACACAACTCCTCCATCATATTCGCCAGTATGGACAACTCTTTCCACAGCTTGTACTTGGAGACGAGTGTGGCTAGCGGCCTTGCAGCCATGCGCAGGGCCTCGTGCCTATTGCGGGCCTCTCGGAGGTGGAACTTGTCGATGAATTCCTCAGCATAGTACATGGCTTGGAGGAGCCGCCCCGACCACTCCATGATTTTGGATGGTCTGTATTGAGTGGAAATGAACTCTTGGATCGTGGCCAGCTTCGCCTTGGCATCCTTCGTGCGGGCCTTCATCCATAAGCTCATGATGCACGCTGGGTGAGAGAGCAAGATATCTAGTTTCTGCGACACGATCTGGGCAGCGGCTTTGGCGACCATTGTGCAGCTTCTCGTGTCGGAAGCAGCCATGGCAAATCAATATGTTTGTTTCGAGCAATGTCGTGTGGGTGTGTCTGTTGGCTTGTTTGCTTGGATTGAATAACTTGTGGGGAAATATTATTCTCTCTCTATAGATTTTCTTCATTTTTATATGCTATTCTTGGTGTGGCCTCTCCTGTCTTCAACAAGCTTTGTTTAATTCTTTTGCTTGTGCTATTTTTGACCGTGAGACAGGGGAGAAAGTATCTCTCAGAATGATTATAATAAAGATAAACCTAGTCCGGTAAAGTTGTGTTCTTTTAATATAACAATATTACATATCCATCTGAGTATATGTGAAAAGATAATCAATTCATTTATTACTGTCGGACTAGGAGTTGCAGAGACAAGTAAAATTGGCCTATCAAAAATTTAATTTTTTGTGATGAAATTCTATCCATCTTAAGAATTTAACACCTTACCAACACCAGTGATCTGAGATCAAATGAGAACATTCGCTCGCTTATCTTGTCTAATATAAAATACTAAAATCCATTCAAAGAAAATCATTACTTTTCTTCTGGATTTTGGCAATTAGACTTGGCTTTCAAATTGCTGGAGATATTAGATGTTTACAAATTTTAAGATCAATTACACACATTATCAACTTGTCCATATAAAAACACTTGCTCCAAGAGAATATATCTCACCATATGAAGTACGTCAATATCATGTCATTATCACATATTAGATAGTACGTGATAGGAATTTTACCATGTAAGCTGTGTACTGGTGTGTGTTCTTTTTATAATTGTGTTTTATATTTTGTTCGTTTTATCTGTGCTTTTCTTCAAACGGGTGCCTCTCCTCTGGATTGATTCTTGACTAAGCCAAATTATGACTGACGGACTTGAAAGCATCCGGTGCTTTTGTCATTGGTAGGTTAAATAATTAACAAGCCAATCCAATTTTGCTAAAGTTCGGACTCAAAGGTGAGAGAATTAGAGAGGAACATTAGGTTCAGACTTGAAGATGAGACGAGTTCACGCAGTTGATATATTAGCGATGTGATGAATTGTTATTTGGCAGTGATCATGACCCGCTTATTATAATCTTAACTTGTAACCTACAGCTTCATTAGTATGTCCACTTACTAAGATTATTACTACAGGTGAGTCTTGCAAAATTTTCGAATAATAGAGTAGTAAAAAGTTAAAACATTAATGGTATAAAGGAATTCATAAGAACCAGCCTTTTTTCTTCCCTCAAGCTAACCATGTTCCTCGGTCATTCTTTGCTTGGAGATGTCTTATGGGTATAAGATGCTTGTGCCTTCCTATGATCTTGTTTTCACTTTATCCTTTCAACAGAACGGTTGGAATATGGATGTCGTTCCTCAAAATACTCGCACTTCAGCTGGACATTATAGCAAGAGTACCCGGTAAAGAAGATATAGTCTTTTGTTTGATATTTTCTGGACAATCCACCTGCATATCACTATAGATTTCATATGGCTATCCAGTTATCAAAACATAGTGAAATCAATTAACATTGACGATAGTACGTAGCTTATATAAAACTAAAGGACAGGACAAGACGATGCTCTTATATCATTTTATTGACCGGTTGATCTTCGAAGAGGCTTTCTCATCATCTCCAGTAATAGCTAAGATCTCAATTCATCGTACAATGCCACACTAGACAACAATCCCTACTGCAATATACAGTTTGCAGGTCTATAGAAAATCTGCCATATCATTGTGTGTGTGTTTTTTTTTCTCCTTCACAATAAATCCTATTACTTCATCAACAGGAGGATCTTTAGAAGTAGGGAACGCCAATTAGTTTTGCAAGCGTCCCATTCTTTCCCAGTGTGCATTGACAAATACACAAGTTCTTTTGGATCTTATTAATAGTTGAAATCCTCTTCAATCTACAACTTCGTGAAGGAGACATGCTTGCACCAACACAAACTCAGATACAAAGTTTTTCGATAAAAAGGACAATTATAACAGTTTGAAAGCCCACACAAAGGGACCACACCAAAAATGACCAGATCAAGATCTGATTGGATTCATTATGATTGGCTGTTCTTGAGGTATTTTATCAATCCGTAGTGACGATTTGACTCCCAAAATAGCGTCGTCTAGTTACTTGAGTTTTGATATTTGTTTTTTCCTTAATTGATATGATTTCAAGTTCATGGGTTCAAGTAGTTTTCATTGTTGGTCTTGGCATTTCCAGATGAGTGATACTTAAGTCTTCTTTGAATTTTAAACTCATATTTCGAGAGTAACAAAGATTAGATATATTATGTGCAAGGTATTATTTGATTAAAAAGCAAAAGTGATGTTTAAAGCATGTTTGTTTTATAAAACTGGATGGGGCATTTATTACCATTTTTGGTTGTTCGAGATGATAAAATATCCTTTAAAATAGTTTGTATTGATTATTTATGGTTGAGAAATGCTTTGTGAAAGGGATTGCGAAAGGTTATAAGCACTAATTTATGAATTATGAAGTATATTTGTGATGTCGAATTGAATTGCCAAAGGATAAATGTTATGATTTATGAAATGTATTCTGATTTATGAGATAGATCATGGATTTGATTTTGTGAGTTATTAGAGGATGAGATGGTGATTTGATACTCCTTGTCACTATATCTATATTCCATTATGGGATTGAGTCTACATACTGTTTTCAGGATTTCCTTATGGGCCAAGCCAACGGCTAATATAGGGGGAGACCTAGCCAAGGGGGAATCTTGATTGTCTTTGTCATGGGACGTTAAGCGTGACTATAGTTAGATATTGAGAACAGTAGATTGATTTATGGAATGGACCATTGATGTTTGATTTGATATTATTGATTAAATGAGTGTTTTTTAAATGTAAGCTCAGTTGAAATGAAATTACTCATATCCGATTTGGTACATAAATGATATCCTGGATTTGGATTATTGAGCTTCCGGAATTACTTTTAAAAATATGCATAGTGGGTGCCCAATTGCTTAGAAGAGATATATATTACTCTATGAGCTATGATTGTTCATTTCATTCATTCCAAATGTTTTTTAGGTTTATCGACTAACAAGAAGTATGACAAGAGTGCTATCAGTGGGGAACATTTGGTAGATGGACTTTTGCATAGTTATATATATCTAAGATGATATGTGTCAGGTTTAGATGAGTTGGACATGTATATATGCTTTTGGTAGATTTTAGAAACTCTGATTTTGTAACTAACTTCTTATTCTGTTGAATATATATAAATGAATATATATATATATATATATATATTTTGATAATAGGTTTTTGTTTATTTGTGTTTAATACTACGTCCTTCGGATAAGAGAATAGCGGTGTCATTTCCATAAACTTGTAGAATTCGAGGTGTGACTCTTGTACCTCGCCTTGATCTTTTGGTTATACATTTTGTTCCTCAAAGAGCAAGTTCGGAATTTTTTATGACAATAATCAAAGTTAAGTTAATAACCAAATGTAAAGATGTTGGGCTTAATGTATATCCTCTCACTCCACTAACAATAGTCCTGAGAGATGAAAAAGATTTGTCCATCGCACTTCATTGATTATCTGACAAATATATAGGTACACGCATGTGAGGAATTTGAGTATAAAGAACAAGTCGCTTGTGGAGGTGCACAAAATGTGATCCGGACACCACTTAACCATTAAACAATAAAATAAATAAAGAATATGTCTAGGAAGAAATTGGCCGACAATTGTAAGACTCGGTACAAAAGAAGAAATACCGTGGGTATCTCTTCGGCTTGGAGAGAGAAACATATTGTCTAAGACATCGTAAAGACCGAAAAAATCCAAGGACTTCTTGTGACGGTGTGCTGCACCACCAAAAACATGATGACGGGCGACGAGCAAAGCCATCCCTCGGAGCCAGAATACCTGTCCTTAATATGCATTAGCGAGGGCCCTTCGTCCATCTACTTATACTCGTTCTGCTAAAAGGGGGTCGGTGACGGTTTTGTACGGCTCCTTGTCGGCCTATCGGGGACGGATAGAAAAACCGCCACAGCCGGTAAAGGCTTATTATATTAGAGACGTCTATCCTGTCCTTAGTAGTTTCTAAAGTATTATGCGATTTTTGCATGCCCTGTTATAGTGTGGACGGTAAAAACCTACGCTAGAGTAGTCTGATGCGTATGGAGTCGACAGTCCCTAAAATAAGTAAATGTTGCCCAACAGACCAAATTTCATGTATCCTCCCGTGCACAAAGGAAAAATAATTAAATCGGGATCAACTCATAGTAAAAAAAATCGTAGATTTTTGGAGTGAATCCATATTATACAAAAACCATCGATATATTGTATCTGTTAGGATTCGTCACATAATCACAAAGAAACTAGAGAGTAAAAGCGAAAAAGAGAATTTGAGATATAAGGTTTTATCCTGATTCACTCTTAAACTAGGGTCATGTCCATTTGAGAATTCCACTATAATTAGCATCTTAAACCTCTCTATTACATCTCTCAATTATAAGAGAAAGAGAATATATATAGGCAATAATTTGATTCAAAATACACTACAAAAAAATAAGGATTTAGCCACAAAAAATTAGCGACGAAAAATAATTCGTCGCTAATTGCGACAGAATTTGCGACGAAAAAAAATTCCTTGCTAATTTACGATGAAAAAAAATTCGTGGCTAATTTGCAACGGAATTTGCGACGAAAAATTTTTCGTGGCTAATTTGCGACGAAAATTTTTCGTGGCTAATTTACGACGGAATTTGCGACGAAAAATTTTCCGTGGATAATTTGCAACGGAATTTGCGATGAAGAATTTTCCGTGGCTAATTTGCGATGGAATTTACGACGAAAAATTTTCCGTGGCTAATTTGCGACGGAATTTGTGATGAAAAATTTTTCGTGGCTAATTTACAACGGAATTTGTGACGAAAAATTTTCCGTGGCTAATTTGCAACGGAATTTGCGACGAAAAAAAATTCGTGGCTAATTTAGCTATGGATTTAGTCACGAAAATAAACTCTTGCTTCACTTTCCCGACTATTTTTTTTTTGTGGCTAAATCCGCGGCTAAATTAGTTGTAAATATATGTCTTGAATTTTATGTACTCGATCCGGTTCAACATTCGACCCGACATATTTTTTGTGCGACCCCAACCCTCCGCGTCACGAACAAATTTCTATGGTGGTTTGCCCAAGCTAGAGTGAGCGAGCAAATGTTGTGGGGGATTCGGGGGCGTAGCCCTAGAAATTTTTTTTGGGGAGCCCTATTTATACTGTGGCTAGGTTTTTTCATTGATTTAGCCACGGAAATAAATATAGTAGGAAAATGCCGCGATACTTAATTTTTGTGGCTAAATCTGTGGCTAATTAGCCACGGATTTAGCCACGGAAATAAATATAGTATGGAAATGCCACGATACTTAATTTTCGTGGCTAAATCCGTGGCTAATTAGCCACGAATTTAGCCACGGAAATAAATATAGTAGGGAAATGCCGCAATACTTAATTTCCGTTGCTAAATCCGTAGCTAATTAGCCACGGAAATTAATATATTAAAAATTCGGCGTGTGTGGGCAATTCGTGGCTAAATTCGTGGCAATCATGGTAAAAATAAGAATGTCACGGAGCCATTTGAAGAAACCATGGTAAAGTTTTCTCTTCCTTCATAATGATTATTTTTACTAAATAAGTTATAGAGAAGTTTGTCTATTTACGTTATGACATTAACAATGTTTTACAAATGCAGGAAGGAGGCTTGCGATGACAACTGTTACAATGAAATTACATAAATCAATTTCTTTAAAATTCTATTTGATAGTATTCAACCACTGATAATGAATGTTCTTACAAAATTCTAAGTTGCTAATCTGTTTAAAAAGATGATATTTAAAAAAAAAAATCCTTTGCAAGGTCCCAAGGTATAATAAGAGTAAATACACTTTTTGATATATTTTCTTCATATTTTGTATTTTATAAATACCTGAATTTTCACTACTATTTCCATGGATTATGATGAAAGTAAAGATTAAGGTTGAGGTATGAAAGTAAAGATTAAGGCTAGTAAAAATGAAATTCGTGACTAAATCCGTGGTAAATTTGCCACGGATTTAGCCGCGAATTTGAAAAAAAATGAATTAAGCGTGTGTGGGCAAATTTTTACAAATTCGTGGCTAAATTCGTGGCAAATTAGCCATGGATTTAGCCACGAATTTGAAAAATAGGCTAGTAAAAATGAAATTCGTGGCAAAATCCGTGGCAAATTTGCCACGAATTTGAAAAAAAATGAAGGGTTAATATCACAAAAAACCCTAAACTAGTACATTTGTGACAATTTTACCCAAAACTATTTTTTTTACCATAAAAAACCCAAAACTGGTACACTTGTGACAAATCTACCCCGAACTATTTTTTTGATCGCCAAAAACCCCAAACTGGTATACATGTGACAATTTTACCCCGAACTAATTTTTTAATATTATTTTTTATTTTTCGAAATTTTTTATTTATTTTTTATTTTTTTCTTTACTTTTTCTTTTCCTTTCTTTCAATCTCTGGCCGGTCGCCGGACCGGCGACCGGCCAGAGGCGGAAGCCGGCGAGGTCGGCCCCGCCGGCCACTGGCGAGGCTTGACCTCACCAGCGTTGGGCGAGGTCGGCCTCGCCTTGCAACGGCAAGGTCGAGCCTCGCCAGATCTGGCGGGGGCCTGGCCACGCCGGCCGCTGGCGAGGCACAACCTCGCTAGCATTGGGCGAGGTCGGCCTCGTCCTGCAATGGCGAGGTCGGCCTCACCCAACGCTGGCGAGGCTCGACCTCGCCAGCGGCCGACGGGACCGGGCCCTCGCCAGATCTTGCAAGGTTCGACCTCACAGTTGCAGGGCGAGGTCAGCCTCGCCGGCGTTGGGCGAGGTCGGCCTTGCCTTGCAGGCCGACGCCGACCTCGCCTAATGCCAGCGAGGTCGAGCCTCGCCAGTGGCCGGCGGGGCCGACCTCACCGGCTAGAGGTTGAAGAGAAAGGAAAAAAAAAAGTAAAGAAAAAACAAAAAAATAAATAAATAAATTGGTAAAATAAAAAATAATATTAAAAAATTAGTTCGGGGTAAAATTGTCACAAGTATACAAGTTTGGGGTTTTTTGTGGTCAAAAAAATAGTTCGGGGTAAATTTGTCACAAGTTTACCAGTTTTTGGTTTTTTATGGTAAAAAAAAATAGTTTTGGGTAAAATTGTCATAAATGTACCAGTTTAGGGTTTTTGTGGTATTAACCCAAAAATGAAGTAGGCGTGTGTGGGCAATTTTATATGAATTGCCACGAATTTAGCCATGAATTTGAAAAAAAAAATGAATTAGGCATGTATGGGCATTTTTTTTCAAATTCGTGGCTAAATCCGTGGCAAATTTGCCATGGATTTAACCACGAATTTGAAAAAAAATGAATTAGGCGTGTGTGGGCAATTTTTTTCAAATTCGTAGCTAAATCTGTGGCAAATTTGCCACGAATTTCATTAAAGGCTAGTAAAAATGAAATTTGTGGCAAAATCCGTGGCAAATTTGCCACGGATTTAACCACGAATTTGAAAAAAAATGAATTAGCCGTGTGTGGGAAATTTTTTTCAAATTCGTGGCTAAATCCGTGGCAAATTTGCCACGGATTTAGCCACGAGCTTCAAAAAAATGAATTAGGCGTGTGTGGGCAATTTTTTTCAAATTTGTGACTAAATCCGTGGCAAATTTGCCACGGATTTAGCCACGAATTTTAAAAAAGGCTAGTAAAAATGAAATTCGTGGCAAATTTGCCACGGATTTAGCCACGAATTTCATTAAAGTCTAGTAAAAATGAAATTCGTGGCTAAATCCGTGGCAAATTTACCATGGATTTAGCCACGAATTTGAAAAAAATGAATTTTGCCACGGATTTAGCTACGAATTTCATTTTTACTAGACTTTAATGAAATTCGTGGCTCAATCCGTGGCAAATTTGCTACGGATTTTGCCACGAATTTGAAAAAAATTGCCTACACACGCCTAATTCAATTTTTTTTCAATTGCCACGGATTTTGCCAAGAATTTCATTTCTACTAGCCTTTGTTCAAATTCGTGGCTAAATCCGTGGTAAATTTACCACGAATTTGAAAAAAATTGAATTAGGCGTGTGTGGGCAATTTTTTTCAAATTCGTGGCAAATTTGCCACGGATTTAGCCACGAATTTCATTAAAGTCTAGCAAAAATGAAATTCGTGGTAGAATCCGTGGCAAATTTGCCACGGATTTAGCCACGAATTTGAAAAAAATGAATTAGGCATGTTTGGGCAATTTTTTTCAAATTCGTGGCTAAATCCATGGCAAATTTGCCACGAATTTGAAAAAAATTGAATTAGTCGTGTGTGGGCAATTTTTTTCAAATTGGTGGCAAAATCCGTAGCAAATTTACCACGGATTTAGTCACGAATTTGAAAAAAATGCCCACACACGCCTAATTCATTTTTTATGAAATTTGTGGCTAAATCCGTGGCAAATTTGCCACGGATTTCATAAAAAATGCCCACACACGCCTAAGTTATTTTTTTAAAAATTTGTGGCTAAATCCGTGGCAATCATTTTTTTATGAAATTCGTGGCTATATCCGTGGCAAAGCAAATTTACCACAAATTTAGCCACGAATTTCATAAAAAAATACCCACACACGCCTAATTCATTTTTTTTCAAATTCGTGGCTAAATTCGTGGCAAATTTACCACGGATTTAGCTACCAAAATAAACTCTTGTTTCACTTTCCCGATTTTTTTTTAATTTCGTTGGTAAGTCCGTGGCTTTGTTTAGCGACGAACTCTTATGTCCGTGGCAAAATTCCCTAATTTTGCTCCCCGCCCTCTTTTAAATTTGCCCGCCCTCACCCCAATTTTTCTCTCTCTCTGTTATTCCTCAGATCCTCCCCTTCCGCCAAACACCTCTCCGTCGCTCCCTCCTCCCCTCCACCAGCCATGATGGCCACCCTCACCGCCACCGCCGCCGTCGCCTCCTCCTCCGTCGCCATCCGCCCGTTTCGCTCCCACAAGCCCTCCCGTGCGCCCGCCGGGATCCGGTGCTCCGTCGCGGAGGGCCCCACGATCTCCCAGCCGAGGGTCGCCGGCGGGGGACTGGTTGATTGCGTGGTGGTCGGGGGCGAGATCAGCGGGCTCTGCATCGCCCAGGCGCTCGCCACGAAGCACCGCGACAGGGCCCCCGACGTGGTCGTCACCGAGGCCAGGGGCCGCGTCGGCGGCAACATCACCACCGTCGAGAGGGACGGCTACCTGTGGGAGGAGGGCCTCAATAGTTTCCAGCCATTCCGAGATTTGTACGTTCCCATTCCGAGATTTATACGTTCCGTCGGTCCCATTCCGAGATTTGTACGTTCCGTCTACTCTGATTTTGTGACCTTCTTATTGAAGTTCTCGAGTATGTTCGTGTGTCAACTGATAAATACATCATCAGATTATTGTAATGGTTGTCGTTGCTCTTGTTTCGTTAGAATTGGGTATAGTCTTGATCGAGAAATGGAGATGATGTTTGTGAGTTTATAGGGTAAATGGGTCAGGATAGGGTGCTTTGCAAGTGTTTGATGAATGACCCAGTTCTCCAATTTGAGAATAGACGTGCAATTTTGGACCTTTTTTTATGCTGTTGCGAATAGCGGGGCGAGGCTCCAATCGGCGTGAGTTCTTTCTTGGGTGTTCTTCCTTTTATTTTTCTGGGGAAAAGGAAGAAAATGGAGAGGACAAAGCAATCGTTGGATAGATGCTCAAGAACACTCAGACTTCACTTGCAGAAGGTAGTGCTTCATGTGTTAATTTTTGTGAAGCTTTCGTTGGATAGATGCTTGCGACCTTTTTTAGCCAGGTTATGGCTGCTATTGGAGGAAATACTGCAGGTCCAGGTAGGAGGACTTTAATTTTAAGTCCTTGAGTTAATAACTATTTTAGTTCACATTTCTATTATGGTATTGATTTTCATCTTTTGTTTTTATGTGCACAGGGGATGCTGTTGTCAATGTTTACATAAACCATGAAAAGAAGTTTGCTTTTGTGGAAATGAGATCTGTTGAGGAGGCAAGCAATGCAATGGCCTTAGATGGCATTATCTTTGAGGTAAGTTCAATTACATTTTTAACATAATTCTACATTTTTTCTTGCGGTGGATCTGCCCCCTTTTTTCAAGGACATTCATATATCTACAACATTGACAAAACGTTAACTAGTTTGAATTTTTGTGCAGGGAGCGCCTCTGAAGGGGCCCAGTGATTACAACCCCTCCCTTGCAGCAACTCTTGGTCCTAGCCAACCTAATCCTAACCTAAATCTTGGTGCGGTTGGTTTAACCCCGGGTTCTGCTGGTGGGCTTGAAGGTCCTGACCGCATTTTTGTGGGTGGATTACCATATTACTTTACAGAAGTGCAAGTGAGGGAGCTGCTGGAATCTTTTGGTCCTCTTAGGGGTTTTGATCTAGTGAAAGACAGGGAAGACTGGAAATTCCAAAGGCTATGCTTTTTGCGTTTATCAAGATCTCTCAGTCACGGATATAGCTTGTGCAGCTCTCAATGGCATTAAAATGGGCGACAAGACTCTCACTGTTAGGCGTGCTAACCAGGGTGCAAACCAATCAAAACCTGAACAGGAGAGTGTTTTGTTGCATGCACAGCAGCAGATAGCTCTGCAGGTGAAAGGTTTTTACATTCATCGTTGAGGAGTGCTTTTGCATGGTCATGTTTTTCTACAATTTCAATTTTTTGGCTAATTCTTGCAATTTCAGTTCCGTGAATTATAGCAGCATTGTTGACATATTCTCGAGTATATTCATAGTAGTTTTTTTCAGCGTCATCTCCGCTTTTATTTTATTTTGCATCTGTGAGTTGGAACTTTAACTGAGATGTGGTTCATTGAATGTGTGACATTGGTTTCTTCTTTTTAATTTGTCTTG
The DNA here is from genome assembly GCF_021117445.2 of Syzygium oleosum. Taxonomy (NCBI): domain Eukaryota; kingdom Viridiplantae; phylum Streptophyta; class Magnoliopsida; order Myrtales; family Myrtaceae; genus Syzygium; species Syzygium oleosum. Next base: position 729,624 of record NW_026607510.1, on the reverse strand, counting down.
TTACGATTATGTCCTCAAGTCTAAATTACCAAGGCTTTTTAACTTTTGCAGAAGCTTATGTATCAACCTGGTGCACTTGCTACTAAAGTGGTATGTCTAACACAAGTAGTTACTGAGGATGAGCTTAAAGATGATGGGGAGTATGAAGATATATTGGAGGATATGAGACAAGAAGGCGGAAAATTTGGTAAGAACTGTCTATATAGTTCTTGTTAATTTCTACTCTTATTTTGAGGTTTTTGACTCGCCAAAAGTATATTAATATTTTTGTTCTTTCTTTGTGCTGTATCTCTGTTTTACAGCTTTTTCTTGTTCCACATTCTGCTTAAAGAATCAGGCCTAACATTCAGAAAGAAGTTTCCAAAGCCTTATATCTTCACCTAGATTTCAAAATCTAAGCTCTTTTCTTCGTTCTAATGATACTTGTTTTGCAGGTAATTTGGTGAATGTGGCCATACCTCGTCCCAGACCAGACGGAGAACCTTCCGCAGGTGTTGGAAAGGTAATTCTACCACCTGCTATGGGCAATGCTCCTCCCTGGGTATCTGCGTTTGTCTGCATTTTTCTCCCTCTGGGTGTTGGGAATACATGGTTGCTCATGTGTCTTTCTGCTTTTGGTTTTTTTATGACGTTTGGAGGAGGGGGTAAGGAGTGTTGGCTGCTACCATGTTACAATACTCTCCCATCATAAGTTGCAAATCATCTGTTATATTATGATTCGTTGTCTGATTATTTTCTATCCTCTGTGGCCAATGTGCCTACTGTGCAAGACTTAGGAAATGATGGATTTGGGGGTTGATAATGTAGTGCTTTGTTGCCATAAAAGACCTGACCGCAAATTAATAATTGTAGTGCTTTGTGGCCAATCCTTGGTAATGGACCATCCTCTACTGAAAATTGTAGATGAGGGTCGAGATCATGTCTCCTTTGGTGCCCTGAACAAGTGATATTAAATTGCCAATCCAGGTTTCTTATCACTGATGCAATTGCTGGATTCCAGAAAATGCTCTGCATGGATCCTAGAAGAAGCAAGATGCTTTGCAAGAACTTCACGATCTTATTACTCGAAGAGATCCCGAGCATGGCAAAATACCCTTGAGAGGATTATGTTCAAGTACATTGAGCTATGTGTTGATAGGCGGAGGGGGAGATTTGCCAAGGATGTTCAAGTACATTGAGCTATTTGTTCAAGTACATGGAAAATGTAGATGAATGTATTGCATTTTCATATTATTATAATAGTTTGATCACATTGAGCTATATGTTCAAGTACATGGAAAATGTAGATGAATGTATTTCATTTTCATATTATTATAATATTTTGATGTTATTAAGTGCTTAATCAATGTTAAATACAAATTCTAGAAATTAATTTTGCTTTAAATTACATTTAAAATCGAATAAGAAAATGAAATACATTCATTTTGGTGGGTAATTTAAATTACCCACGATTTTTGCCACGAATAAGTTCGTCGCAAAAAACTGACAAAAAAAAAATTGGTGGCAAATTAGCCACGAATTTTGCCACGAAATGTGTTTGTCGCAAATTAGCGATAAATTTTGCCACGAATAATTAGCAACGATTTTTGCCACCAAAATATTTCGTCGCAATTTTGCGACCAACAAAAAAATTTTTGAAAAAAATAGCGACGAATTTTGCCACGAATATAGTTTGTAGCAAATTAGCGACGAATTTTGTCACGAATAATTTGTTACGAATAAAGTTCGTGGTAAATTAGCAACGAATTTTGCCACGAATATAGTTTGTAACAAATTAGTCACGAATTTTGCCACAAATAATTAACGACGAATTTTGCGACGAATTTTGTTTCGTGGCAAATTAGCCACGAATAATTAGCGACGAAAATTGAAATTTTCCGTCGCAAAATTTTGCGACGGCCTATTAGCGACGAATTTTTTTCCGTCACTACTTTCGTCGCAAATTCGTTTAGCGACGAATTTTGCCAAAATTTTCGTGGCAAAATTCGTCAGTAAAACCAACTTTTTTTGTAGTGATAGGAAACATCTTTCTATGAAACCTACTCAAATTAGGAAACTATGAACGTATTCAAAATAGAAAACCTAATTGAATTATAAAACTTTCCTTTTTCGGGCTCAAACTATAAAAGCCCTCTAACGTCTCGAGAGTGCTGCCCCCGCGACCCACGCCCGCTCACTGTAGAGCACTACTCCCATGCCTTCTTGTCGATGGGGAGTATGAACTACACTCAAACATATTCTCACTTGGTGAATACTCCACATGCTCCTTTAGACCCAATACAAATGTACACCATTCAAACTTTTCTGTATTCATTGCTTTGGTAAAAAAATCTACAATATTCACCTATGTCAATTTTCTCCAACACTATAGCTTTTGGCACTTGACTTTTAGTCCAGATTTGCAAATTTACATAAAATCACAAAATTAGGATTAGGAACCTTGGTCATGTTTAGGAACCTATTTCTAAACAAAAAATGATTTTTCTAGATTTTTCTTTGATTTTTCCTTAATTTATATTGTTAAAAAATAGGAAGAAAATCAAGAAAAATACTAAATTGAATTCAAAAAGTCCAAAAAAAAATTCATTAGTCTTCTCTTAATTCCAATTTTATCCCTACAATGTCAATTTTACAAAATTTCAATTGAGAATAAGCTTCCCCCAAATTTGGCAATTTCATATACTAATTGAACAAAAAATTCAATTAAATCATTTCTAGGAATTTTTGGGCTATAGTTTCTTCACAACAATTGATCCCGAGACCTTGAATTAAACATTGGTCAGTCCAATTTCACAATTTGATGAAAATATCCAAAAGCCCCAAAATTAATTGAAAATTAGGGGTTTTAGGACCCAAGTTGCGGATTCCATTCAAATGGACATCTTTGATAAAAACTTATACCTTCCCTAAGGGTAATTGAGCATGGGTAATTCAATTTTGGCCTCAATTCTGCAAAATTAGGTCATTTAGAAAACCTATTTTACCTGAATTGAAATTTAGGGTTTTTTGGGTTTAATTGTGATAAAAATTCAAATTGATCCCTTATTTTAGAGAAAAATGTGTCAAAAAGTCTAAATGTGGGGGTTAAAATCATGAAATTGGGGCAAAATGGGGTCAAAAATGTAAAATTAGACCAACCCGGGTATGCCAGGTCGGTCAGATCCGAACCAACCCGACCCGAGTTGGTCTTATTCTTCACCTAGTCTGGGCACATGCGGGAACGGGGTTTGAAACAGTTGGTTAGCCTCACCCCTTTGCCGACTTGAATCTTAATTTCCAACATGTGAAAAATGAAATGGATAGTTGGAGAATCTCTAACTATCCATCTTCAACCGATCTAATGGGTTGGAGAGGCAGTTAGAGGCCTAAACCGCCCTGGAGAGGAGGACAAAAGAGGCGGAAAAACCATTTCCCACACACGAAGCCTGTTTGAGAGAAAGCCAAAAAGAGAGAGAGAAAAGCCAGAGAGAAAGTAAAAGGGAGAGAATAGAGGTCCCACGATCAAGTGCTTGGCGCCGCCTTGATTGGAAGAGCGCAGGCGAATTGGTCAATGAGTGTGACTTCCTTCTCCAAGCTCCGGCGAGACGGCTGATCGGGAAGAGGGAAACACGACCTAGATTGCTTAATCTAGGCCTTTCTCAACAAATCCAAGACCGTGAGCTAATAGAGCAAGTGCAAAGGGACTGAATCGTCGCCAGCTGGTGGAGCGGAATTTCAGATTTGGCCTCCAATGGCAAAGGTGAAAACTCTTCCCGATTGAACATCACCTGTTTGTCAAAATGCTTAAATGAATGCCCGAGCTGATTCATGTGTGAACTTTGAATTTATTCACTTATGTTGTGCTTATTAGTTTCTTATTCAAGTTTCTAATCCATTTTTTGTTCGATTTATGCATTTTGGATCGGTGGTTTGGCATTTGCATTGAGTCGACCTTCAAAACCTCATCACTGGAGCTGTTAAACCTTACCAAAGCGTTTCTTCATGGCAAAAAGCCATTCAAGTCAATCTATTCCGCTCATTTTAAGCTTAAATACATGTTTTGGTTGACTAGAATGGATAGAATATTTTGATGCTTGATCTGGATACTAGACAAGCTAGGTTAGTTTAGTTTTAAGTAATGAATTTTGGGCTTATGAACCGTCGGCTAAGGGAGGTTCAATGGTGATCCAATAGGGAAGGATGGTAGAAGGCCATTAGGGAAAGGTTTAGGGCCGTTTGTGGTGGCTAGGGCACGGCGGAGGGTCATTGGAACGGCGGCTGAAGTCACGGTGGGAGCTTGATACCATATAATTAGTATGCACATGAAGTGCTTGAAGAAATGCCGCAAAGAAGAAGAAGAAAACGGCGTCGTTTGGCACCGTCCCCGTCGGGGAAGGCTGGAGATCGGTTCAGGCCAGTCCAAACTGGTCGGACCGGTCTAAGTCAGTCCGGTTTTCTCTGGGAATAAAAAATTCAATAAAAAAATTCAATAAAAAATAAGGAAAATAATTTTAAAAAATCAGAAAATTTTAGAAATTTCAGGAAAATTCATAAAAATTTCAATGAAAATCAGAAAATTCCTAGAAATTTGAAAAATTCATAAAATTAGGGAAATTCCAGAAAATTCAGAAAAATTATAAAAATTCCAGAAAATTCATAAAAATCATGAAAATTTGGAAAAATCAAAAAAATTCCAGAAAATCCATAAAAATTAAAAAAAATTTAAAAAATTTAAAAATTAAACATTCGAAAAATTCATAAAAATCGAAAAAAATTGCGGAAAATTTAAAAAAAATAAAAAATTCCAAAAATTCACAGAATGACTCAAAACCCTTATGGCCACCCATTTTGAGTGAAATTAGAATTTTTTGGCGTGCACAAGTGATTCTTTTGAAGACTCCTTAGTTTAGGAAAAAAAAGGAGCTAACCCCTAAAGAACCCTAAAAGTGGCTTAGCCCCCAAAACACAATCTTTAAAAATGAACAAGCCTTTAGGGATTTAGTAGGGTTTGGTTTTTTTCATTTTAGGGACAATATTAGGATTGCTGTTTGTGATTTGAATTGGTTGCGCATTTCCTTATTGATTGATTCCTCCCCGTTTAGGATGATTAGGATTAGTGGATAGGCATCGAGAAATCGCTTCACACGTTAGATACTTTGAATCGTTTTAGGTACTGAAAGGGCGTTAGGGATTTCGATATCGAGATCGTTAACGTAACCAAGTGCCCCTACCCATGAAATCTCTAGTTCGCAAAAATCGGGATAGTTCTCCCTTATCTTAATTAGGTTTCTAGTCAACCATTAAAGACTAATGGTGACTCCAAAATGAAACATAGGCTAAATAGAAAACAAAATAACAAGTACCCGCTGTCTCGCGAGGTATAGTTAGGCAGAGACTCTCGTTCATTTAAAAATAAAACATCATATCATTTATAATGAACGAAAATACTTCTTAGCGCGCTTAGGTAGGGAAAGGCGCGGCGTGATAGTCTTGGCGACTCCACTGGGGAATTCTAGTGGACTTAGGCCTAGTTTAGAACGATACGCATGTGTTTTGTGCTCATGCGAAGACTCGAGGTACGTCCTACTAATGATTGTGTTAAATAGTTTGTAGGTAGGAGGTATAAGGGGGTTAGTCTTTGTTTAACCGTTGTTTTGCAGGGAGTTATTGAGATTAGTGTGATATAATTATATTTGAAGTGCTGATTGATTATAAATTATTGTGCATGCCTTTTAAATCGCCTTAGCACTACATAATCCGTACACACTACCCGTGGCCCAACCCCGACTACAAATTAGGATCACCAATAGGAGATGTCAATTTAGGCGACACTATGGGCCGATTGCCCATGGGATAGTCTTAATTCATATCGATCACCAAGATGAAATAATATTTCATCACTTTAGGTCGTGTACCTATTGGAATGGAATCCTTTATTCGTTAAGGTGGTAACCATGACCCTTTAGTATATCCCATATTTAGGCGTCAAAACCATGCACAAGTTGTATCCGCATGTCTTTGTGATTGATTATACCAAAAACAAAAAATCGTCTCGGTAAGCGTAAGTATCGTTCCTTACTCTTTTCTTTAAAGTATGCAAGTTATTTAGACAAGATGAACAAAAGCCTAAGTTATCAAGCAATGATTGATTTGAATGTCCCTTTTAGGTTAAAATGAATGATTAGGGTCTTATACTACATTGGGTCATTTTTTTTGCAATCTTAGATGAAATGTATAGGTTTATGACAGGCTTCCACTATAAACCAAATGGTCATTGCCATTCAAAAAATGAAAGGTCATTTTGAATGTATTCAAAAGGTTGTAAACATCATGTGTCAAATAGCCTTTGTCATTTAAGGAATGAATTGTCTATTTCGATGTATTTGGAACTTGTAAATCTCAAGTTGAGTCCTTTTGGCCTTAATGGAGTATAGGAAAGGGACATTCATCTCAAACATTGGTTTTGTTCCCATTTTTACTCGTGTGTTCTTTTAAGGCATAAAATGGACCTAAGATGACATTTGTATGACTTTTTAAAGTATACAAATCCTTCTTGATTCCATTTTGCCTAAAAACGAACATATGGTTAAAATGAAAGCTTTAAAGCTTGTTAGTAATTCATGGTGATTAACTATGAATTTTTTTGCAATCTTTAGACTCAAAATGGGGAAACTAGACATTCAAGTAATTCCAATTCCCCGAAAAGAGCTCATTGCATGATGGGAGAACATGACCAAAGAAAATCAAGATTATGTTAAAGAAAGGCTCGGATATCTATTTGAGCTAATCAATGTCAAATATCAAGCTAGCATGATCCAAGCCTTGGCTCATTTTTGGGAAGTCTCTAACGCTACGTTCCTACTTAGCGAAAATGAAATGGTACCAACCTTAGAAGAGCATAGAGCCGCCATCAGAATTGATTTCAAACCTAGGATTGTAGAGCCTTTGATTGGGCTAAAACCCATGAGTATATTAGCTAAATTTCTTAACTTGAAAACTTCTCAAGTTGAGAAATTGATCAAGACAGATACCGGAAGATTCCCCTTGTCATTCCTATTATCCAATTATTACAAACTTCCGAGGGAAATGAGAAACACATCAACTAGGGTCTTTCTTCTAGCTTTCTTCGGGTTTGTTTTATTTCTCGTATCCAAAACAGGGCTACATCCTTTAGTGGCCATGATCACGAAGCAGGCTTGTCTCAAATGGGACTTTTCTAGTATACTTCTAGCTGAAACCATTATTTCCTTGAATAGATTCCAAAACAATGAGAAAGATGTATTTTAGCATCTTCTGGGCTACTCTCTTTATGGTTCGTCTCCCATCTCCAACGGTGGGGGCGTTTTATGGGTATTCAAGAGATTAGTTTGTCAATGAATTTGATAGAGAGATACATTAGGATTCAAGATAAGTTGCCAAAATACTCCTTCTTTGAATGAGCCAATTTCATTAGAGCCCTCACTCTCGAACAATTCTGATGGCGGATAGGTTGGCCAAAGATAACCAAGGTCAGAATCACTTGTCAAGAAGGCAACATGACACTGTCACTCGGTTTGAATGGAGGTGTTGCTTATTTCCCATTGAGAGTTGTGCGGCAATTTGAGATGTTACAACAAGTCCCACCAATGTGGCATCCTGAGGAGTTTGCATTTGAAATACAAAGAGGAACCCTACTTGAAGAAGAAAAGAAAAGGCTACAAAAAAAAGTTGACAAGATCGTTTATTCCTTAAAGAAGTCGCCCGAGCAAGTGGTGGAATGACCCGAAGGCTTGAAAGGGAAAATGAAGCTTTATTTAGAATCAAAGGAGTATATCAAGTGGTTAGAAGACAAGCGATGATTGATGTTGAGCCATATGTGTTATTAAGTGTTACGCCGAACATTGACGAATCATATGTACCAGAGTACATCATTCCCAACATACTCGGTGTAGAGCCGTACGTCCCCAAAGAAGTGGTGGTTGATGTGGAAGAATGGGAATCTCGAATTAGGGAATTGAATGAAGGGGCAGAAGCTACCTTAGCTAGCAAGAAGCTTAGGCTTGAATGAATAAGGAAAAAGTGTTAGAAAAGTTCTAAATCTTTTGCATTGGAACCAATTGAGTCCTAAACCTTTTTATGGTGCCAATTGAATCCTAAACCTTTTATTTTTATGTCAATTCAGTCGTTTCGGTTAATTTTGATCGGATTTTACTGACATGGATGCCGACCAGCATACGTGGCATGGCCGGCGCTAACGTGAATAATTTTTAATAATATTTTAAATTTTTACTTATTTATTTCTTCTTTTTCTTTTTTTTTTTCCCTCCCTTCTCTCCTTTCTCCCTCGCCAGCCTCTAGCGAGCCACGCCGACCACTGGCGAGGCTCGCTCTCGCCAGCGACGGCGAAGGCGAGCCTCGCCATGGCTGGGCAGGCTCGACCTCGCCAAATCTGGTGAGGTCGGGCTTCGGCCAGTTGCCGGCAAGGCTCGAGCCCTCGCTAGAGGCCTTGACCCTTCAACCTCGCCAGTGGCTGGGTGAGGTAAGACCTCGCTAGATCCGACGAGGTCAAGCCTCGCCCATGGCCAACGAGGCTCGACCATTGCTAGCCTAGTGCAAGGCGCCCTTGCGGCCATTTGGTGAGGGCAAGCCTTGCCAGTGGCCGGTGTGGCTCGCTAGAGGCCAGCCAAGTCGACCTCACCGACCTCTGGCCACTCACTGGTCACTGGTTTGGCGACCGGCTGGGGAAAGGAGGGAGGATAGGAAAAAAAAAAGAAAAGAAAATTCAAAAAAATATTAAAAAATTATTAAAAGTTATCCACATTAGCGCTGGTGGTGGCCGGCATCCACGTCAGCAAAATTAGGCCAAAATTAGCCAGAATGACTAAATTGGTACAAAGATAAAAGGTTTAGGACTTAATTGGCATCAAAAAAAGGTTTATGACTCAATTAGTACCAATGCAAAATGTTTAGGACTTTTTTTACACTTTTCCTGAATGAGTAAAGTTCCCCCTTTTAGTTTGAAGTATTGTATTCAAAACTTTCAAATTTCAAAGTGCAAAATTGAAACAATCATTTGTTGAATATATTTGATGAGACTTGGGTTACAATTTGAAACATCATAAAGAAATTACCATGAATTATGATTCTTTGAATTGTATGATTTCTTAAGATAAACATTGATAAGAAATTTAATACACAAGTTTATGGGCAAAAGGACACTATAAGTGCCATAACTTGTGTACGGCGCTCACTTTGGTGCCATAAATTTTTTTCGGATCACTTTGGTGCCAAGTCGGAGGAGAAACGATCACTTAAGTGTCATAACTTTTTTTTGGATCACTTTAGTGCTAAAATTTTTGAAAAACGATCACTTAAGTGCTAAAAATTTTGAAAAACGAACATTTAAGTGCTAAAAATTTTGAAAAATGATCACTTAAGTGCCAATCTCCGGCGAGCCACGTTAGCTTTAGAAATTAATAAAAAAAATGCCACGTCAGATTTCCGGCGAAAAATTGTGTACGGCACCGGAGTTGGCACTTAAGTGATCGTTTTTCAAAAATTTTAGCACTAAAGTGATCCAAAAAAAAGTTATGGCACTAAAGTAAGCGCCGTACACAAGTTATGGCACTTGTAGTGTTCTTTTGCCCAAGTTTATGGCTTGTGTAAAAGTTCTTATCCTTGATAATCAAAGAGAAACCATATAATTAAAAGAATATTGGTTTTAACCGTTGTTTCTTAATACTGACGTTTTATATCTTCAAAACATGTGATATAATAACGGAAGAAAGAAGAACGCGAATTCGGACCCGTTTACAAGCAAGGATGGCAGAGGAAGAAACTCGCAACCGTTTGGCAGAAGTTAAGAACCAAATGACTCAAATGACTGCTATGATGGCACAAATGAAGGCTTTTGTCATTGTTGCAAGAAAGTCTTACCCAACGGTTCCCAATACCAATACCCCAAATGATGGAGAAATGTCTCAAGATAACCAAAATAAAAAACAAAGAGCCAGTTCAGGAGAATTTTCCAAAAGTCACACCCGAAGTGGTAAATTTAGAAGAGGAGGACACATCAAAGAAGACCTCTCATACGTTCAAAGATGAGGAGGAGACCAAAAGATTGGCCAAGATTAAAGAATGCTTCGCAAGCCAAAGTTATGAACTGCAAAGATTCAATAAGTTCTCACCATATGCTAAAGTGGTTGTTCCGGAGAACTATAAAGAGCCCGAATTTGTAAGCAAGTATGATGGAACCGGTTGTCTGAAGAGTCACTTGAAGTATTACCTACGCAAGATGGCAAGGTATTCCGACAACACACCTTTTCTCATTAACACTTTCCAAGATAGTTTGAGAGGGGCAGCTTTGGCATGGTACACCGCCCTTGATATCGAAGACTTTATTGAATGAGATCACCTAGCCGGAGAGTTCTTACGTCAATATAAATTCAACGTTGAAGTATTGCCAACAAGAGAGGATCTCATGAGAATAGAAAAGAGGAAAAACAAGGGTTTCTGAGCCTTTGCGCAGAGATAGAAAGCCGTTGCCTCGCAAGTCAAGCCTGCAATTAATGAAGACAAACTCATTGAGCTCTTCCTGAAGTCATTGCCATATGAGTATTATGACAAACTGCATGTCTGAGGCAGTCAGACATTCACCATGCTGGTGAAGGTAGGTGAAAGAATGGAATGGGGTATGAAGGAAAAGAAGAACCAAGAAGCATCAACATGGAGATCCTATCCTACAAGGAAGGATAAGGAGCTCACCCATGAAGTGGCGGTGGTGGCAAGCTCGATCACCTATTCGACACCAATACAAAATCAACCTAATATTGCTCGGAAAGATACAAGATAGTTTGAATCGAAAAGGAAACCCATAAAGCAATTTACACCATTGCCGCGTCCAGTATCGAAATTACTACCCATGCTTCTTGAAGGGCACACGGTGGCTAAGGAGGTACCAAGGGAGCATCCTCCAAGGTTCCTCGGATTCGATGAGTCTAAAACCTGTGTGTATCACATGAGGGGCATGATGTGGATAATCGCCTCACTTTGAAAATCAAAATTCAACAACTTATTGATAGGAAGATTCTCAACTTCCAAGGACCGGAATTAAATGTGCATCAGAATCCTCTTCCGAAACACAATGTGGTAGGCATGATTTGGAATGAAAATAAGTAAGTTGAGTCCAATGAAGATGATGAGTATGAAGCCAAAGTAAAAATTGCCCGTTGTGGTGATGATCAATTCCGTAGTAAAGCACGTCAGACTGGTGAGGTAATAGATATCTTCGGTGAGGATTCTGGAAAGTATAACTTCCAAGTCAAATATACACCTCCTCCATGGGCCTTCAAAAGTGAAGTCATTGTGCCCGATGGCTAAGGTGGAATGGATAATGAAGTAAATCATGAAGGGGAGACCCAGAACAATGAGATGATTCCCGAAGAGGTGGTAGACGAAGAAGAACATAAAGAAGAGAAAATTCGCCAAGGTGACAGAAGGTTCATTTGTGAGGCACGTAAGTGAGGTGAAACTGTCGACTTGCTAGGACAAGACAGTGGTCGTTACAATTTCCATGTCAAGTATACACCTCTTCAATGGGCATTTAAGAATGAAGTTATCGTGCTTGCTGGATGGGGTGGTATGGATGAAATTCAAAATGACAAGTTAAAAATCAAAGAGAAAGAAGACAAAGAGGAACGGGAAAAAGAGAAGATTTGACAAGGTGACAAACGGTTCATCCGTGAAGCACATAAGCGAGGTGAGACTATGGATTTGTTGTGTCAAGACAGCAGTCACTATAACTTTCATGTCAAATATACACCATCTCCGTGGGCCTTCAAAAATGAAGTCGGTGTGCCCGATGGTTGGGGTGGACTGGACAATGAGAATGACGAAGGTATAGTGTCCATGATTACACCATACGTAATCAAGCTCGATGAAGTTGATAAATATGAGGAGGAAAAAAGTCATATGGAGCCGATCACCATTCAACTTCCGATTGACCAATTGGAATCCCTGAAAATTGAAGAAGACAAACTTCAGCCGGTGGTGATTACCTTATCGCCAAAAGTTGAATTTGATACTAAATGTGTACCATGGGACTATTGTTGACACCTGATTTTCAACTCTTTTTTTTCATATTTTAAAAAATCTCAAAATTAGGACTAGGAATCTTGGCCAAGCTTAGAAACCTACTTCTAAACCAAAAATAATTTTTTTAGCATTTTCCTGCATTTTTCCTCAATTTCTTTTAGTCAAAATAAGTGAGAAAATCAAGAAAAAAAGCAAATGGAATCATAAAATTCCATAAAAATAGTCATTAGTCTTCTTTTAAATCCAATTTCATTAATACATCATCAATTTTGAAAAATCTCAATCGGGTATGTGTTTTTCCCAAAATTGGGCAAAATCAAATCTGAATTGAACAAAAAATGCAATTAAATCTTTTCTAGTCATTTTAAAGTCATAGTGTCTTCACAACAAATGATTCTAGGACCTTGAATTATATAATGGTCGGTCCAATTGCACAATTTGTCAAAGAAATAAAAAAAAACCCCAAAATTCAATTGAAAATTAAGAATTTTGAGCCCAAATTTGGAATTGTGCCCAATATGCAATTGTCGAACCATGAGACCATCGTTTCTAGGGTTAATCAGATATGGGTAATTCAATTTTGGCATCAATTGTGCCTAATCAGATCATTAGGACATCAAATTGAACAAAACCCTATTAACTCAAATACAAAAATGTGAAAATCTTGGACATGATTTTAACAAAAATTGGGGAAAATCACATATTTGGGTTCAAAATGTGATGGGGAATTCAATTTTGGGATTTAATTTGAAAAAAATCGATTGAAATTGAGCTCAATTTGAGTTTTTAATCAAAACCGGGCCAGCCGGGTTGACCGGGTCAACCCGACCCGACCCAACCCGACTACCTGTCTTCTTCGCTCGACCTGCCCAGAACGCAATGAACCCGCCACTTTGCCAATCTTCTCCGGTCAAATAAACACGTGTTCGACCTGAATGACAGCCGGAGAATCTCTAGCTGTCGTCAAAGATCGGTTATAACCAATTGGAAGTCAGTTCTAACGATCGAGAGGCGTGAAAAATAAATGAACAAAAAAGAAAAAAACTGAAGGAAGAAGAAGAAGCTGTTCGACGAAAGGCCCGAGAGAAAAAAGAGAGAGAAACAATGCGAAAACAAAGAAAATCTAGAGAGAGAATAGGAAGTTGAAGTCCCCTGATCGAGTGTCCAGCGGTGAACGGAACGGCGCCGACGAACGGAACGGCGCCGACGAATCGATCATTCAAGGAGGACCTCCTCCTTTGTTGATCAGTGAAGAATTGATCGTGAGGCCCTGAAAATCCGGTTCGATCAGCGAATCCAGAACTCTTCCGACAAATCCAAGACCTCTAGGTTGAAGTTCAAGTGTCAAGGAACAACTCTATAGGCGCAGATCAGTTCAGTGATTTCTTCTAATCATCGAACGAAGAAGGTAAACATCATTCATAGTCACGGTTTTTCCAGAATTCTAGAAAATACGATTTGATTCAACCTTATCATTCATATCGTTCTGATCATGGTTTTGTATTTTGGGATGTTAAAAACTTGTTTATGATCATTTTTTGTGTTGTTTGATTGCATTTCAGGCATTACAAACGCATAAATTGAGTCAGCCACCCCCATGAACCATCTCGTCAAAGCTCGGACAACATCACCGGAGCATCACCGTGGCTATAGGCCTGTCAAGTTAGCCTCCTTCAACCTTAATTGATGCTTTGTTAGTGACTAGAATCGATCTAGACGGTTAGGGCGATTAATTTAGTGAACTGAATACCTGTGGAGCAGATTTGATCTTTTTTTTAGGTTTAGGTTTTTGAGTTAGTTTTTCACTGGCCGGCGACGGTCCGGTGACGAATCGAATAAGTTGAATGGCCAGAGGACAATGTGGAGTTAGTATATCACCAAGAATTGATGCTGGAAAATGGCCGGAAGGTCGTTGGAATTTGGTTCAAACCGACGGCCTTGAAAACATGAAACATAGAACCATGCTCACCAGGTGTTCGGGGAAATGCCCCAATGAAATTCCATAAAAACGACGCCGTTTGGCGTCATGCCCGCCGAAGAAGGTGATCGGCGACCGGCGCCGGCGATGCCCGGTTCGGCCAAGCCGAACCGGGTTGAACCAGGCCGGTCCAATTCATTTTCCCAGCGGGAAATTTAAAAAGTAATAAAAAAATAAAAATAAAAAATCTAAAAAAAATTAATAAAAAATAAAAAATTTTAGAAAATTTTTGGAAAATCGGAAAAAATTCAGGAAATCTAAAAAAATTTGAAAATTCATAAAATTTTTTAGAAAATCATAAAAATCAATTCTCTATTAATGAAATTTTTAGAAATTCAATTTTTGAAAAAAAAATCAAAAATTTCAAAAATTTACAGAATGGTTCAAAAATACTATGACCAACCTTAAAAAGTGAAATTTGAATTTTTGAAAGTGCCCAAGTGGCATTTTTAGAAAAATCTCAAATTCAGGGGTTATAACCCCTAAAAAACCCCAAAATCCTAAAAAATGTGCAAATCATGAAATGAATAAGCTTCTAGGGCTTCATTAGGGTTTGGATGTTTTGATTGATTTTCATTTTTTAGAGACCATTTAGGATTGATTGATTTGATTGACATTGATTGCGCATTTAATTCTTAATTGATTTTTCTGCGATTAGAATGGATAGAATTAGTGGGTAAGCCTCGGAAACTTGCATGACACGTTAGACATTGTATCGTTCTTAGGTACCGAAAGGGCGTTAGGGATCTTGATTTGGGATCATTAACATAACCAAGTCTTCGTACTCAGAATCTTTGATTCGTAGAATCGTGGTATTTCTCCCATACCCCGATTAGGTTTCTAGTCTACCTACCAATAATGACTAGTGACGACTCCAAAATCAAAAACTTAGACCAAATAGGAAATTACCATCCGCTGTCACGTGAAGTATGGTTTGGGAGAGACCCTTACACGGAAATATCTCCTTAGCACACAAATTCCGAAAGTCCAAAAAAAATAGCGCAGCGCGACAGGCTTGGCGACTCCACCGGGGACTTACTTTTTCTAAATGGACTTAGGCCTAGATAGAACGATACGATTGTGTTTTGTGCTTGCAAGGATCTCAGGTACATCTCGCTAATGATAGTGTTAAATGGTTTTGCAGGCGGGTGGTATAAGGGATGTAGTCTTTGTTAACTCTTGTTTTGCAGGATGGTGTTGGGATTGAATGTGAATTGAATGAATTTTAGAAGTGCTGTTTGGTCATTAATTGATATGCATATTTTTAAATTGCTTTAGCACTATACCATTAGCACAGATCACCTGTGACCCAACCCCGGCTACATTTAGGATTTTCTTTAGGAGGTATGCGTTTAGGCGAAACTATGAGCCAATTGCTCATGGAATAGTTTAAATGCAATACCGATCACCGAGATAGAATAATATTTCATTACTTTGGGCCGATTGCCTATTGGAATGGAATCCCTTGTCCATTAAGGTGGTAACCTTGAGCCTTTAGCATATCCTACCCTTTTAGGCGTCAAAACTTCACTGGTTGCATTCGTTTGTCTTTGTGGTTGATATATTTAAAACAAAACAAAAATGTCCTGGTAAGCAAGTATTGTTCCATTCCATTCTTTTACAATTATGCAAGTTAGTTGGCACATTTTTAAAAAAACTGCCTAAATGATATTCAATGCTTGGTCTAAATGCCCTTTCATATTAGAATGCGTGATTAAGGTGTCATACTCCGTTTGACCATTCTTTCATTCTTAGATGAAATGTATAGGTCCATGGCGGATTTTCCATGTAATTTAAGTGTTTATTCGTTCATTTCAATGTATTCGAAGTTGTAAACCATAGTTTAGGACTTTATGGTCTAAATGGAGTATGACAGAATGGGCATTTACATCACACATTGAATTTGTCCATGGTCTCAAATATATGCTCTTGTAAGGTCTAAATGGACTCAAATTGGCATTTGCATTACTTTATATGCATGCAAGTATATTTTACCTCCGTCTTACCTTCAAAGGACATATAATTGAAATGGAGGCATTAAAATCAATCGGTAATCCATGGTGAATAATAATCAATTTTTTTTACGTGCTTTAGATCGAAATGGGAAAACTAGACATACAAGTCATTCCGATTCCAAGGAATGAGCTTTTGGCATGGTGGATAAACATGACAAAGGACAGCAAAGCATACGTAAGGGAAAGGCTCGGATACTTGTTCAAGCTCATAAACCTGGAGTACCAAGTGAGCTTAATTCAAGCATTATCCCATTTCTGGGAAGTTACCACTGCCACATTTCAATTGGGCGAGCATGAGATGGTACCCACACTAGAAGAATATAAGGCAACCATTGGGATTAATTTCGAGTCAAGAACCATTGAGCTCCCAATTGGATTAAAGCCTACGAGCGTTATAGCTAAATTCTTAAACTTGAAGACCCCTCAAGTGGAAAAGTTGATCAAGTCAAATACCGTGAGATTTCCTCTATCTTACTTGGTGGCCAATTACTCCAAGTTGCCGAAAGAAACGGGAAATACTTCCGCGAGGGTTTTTATTCTTGCCTTCTTTGGATTCGTCTTATTCCCCGCATCAAGGACTGGATTAAATCCTCTCGTTGTAGTAATTGCTAGGCAAGATTGCCTAAATTGGAACTTCTCTAATATGCTCTTGGTAGAGACCATCGTTTCATTGAACAAATATCAAAATCGACAAAAGGGTATACTGCAAGCTTCAGCTGGATTACTTTCTATGTGGTTTATTTCCCATATTCGACCTTGGAAACGTTATATGCGCATTCGAGAGATCGACTCATCTACCAACCCTATTGAGAAGTATTTGAAACTCCAAGACAAAATGCCAAAATACCCTTTTCAAGAGTGGGCAAACTTCATTAGAGCATTAACTCCCGACCAGTTTCAATAGAGAATTCAATGGCCGAAGATAACGAAAGCTCAAATTACTACCCAAGCCAACAATTTGGTGCCTTTGCTTGGATTGAGCAGGGGAACTGCTTATTGCCCACTAAGAATCATACGACAATTCGGAATTGGTCCAACAAATTCCATCTATTTGGTATCCTGAGGAGTTCGCATTTGAGATACCACAAGAACCTCTACTGGAAAAGAAAAATAAAGAGCTGTGAATAAGAGTTGATGGGATCATAAATTCCTTGAAGAAATCAACCAAGCTAATAGTATAATGGCCTGAAGATTTGGAAGGAGAAATGAAGCTCTTTTTGGCGTCCGACAAGTATATAAAGTGGTTGAAGGCTAAGCGACCAATCAACGTCGAACCCTATGTACCATTGAGTGTTACTACTCATTTCGATGAGTCGTACATTCCAGAGTATATTGTGCCAAGCACGCCAGGTGTAGAGCCATATGTTCCCGAGGAGGTTGTAATCGATGTGGAAGAATGGGAGACACGAGCCAAGGAATATGAAGAGGCTGAAGCTACCTTAGCTAGCAAGAAGCCTAGACTTGTTTAAGCTAGTGTTCCCCTATTTTGATGAATAGCATTGTAATAAAAATTTTCAAAATTGAAAAAATTGCTTAATGAAGTTTCAAAGTATGTTTTATAAATGATCACCATGGATTACAATTCTTTGAATTGTATGATTCCTTGATAAAGACATTGATGAAGAATTTTATACAAAACTAAGGCTTATATGAAATTTCTGATCCTTGATAATCTCATGAAACCATATGATTAAAAGAATGTAGAGTTTCATGATCATTTTACTGTGCTAATATTGGGTCTTTTTGTGAGGCAGGTTGTTTAGTAACGGAAGGTAAAAAACCTCGGACTCGCTTACAAGTTAGAATGGCGGAAGAAGAAACCCGTGCTCAACTAGCTGAAGTTGAGAATCAAATGACCAAAATAGTTGCAATGATGGCAGAAATGAAGGCTTTTATTCTTACATCCCGTGGACAATATCCTACTACTCCAAATGCGGGAACTTCAAATGCTACTGAAACACCGATTGAAGAACCAGTCAGAAATAAAGAATTGATTCAAGAAAATCCTCCAAAGACTACGCCTGAGGTGGTAAATTTGGAAAAAAGATGATCCAACCAAGCAGACATCCAAAATGAAGGATGAAGAAGAGGCCAAGAGATTGGCCAAAATTGAAGAATGCTTAGCAAATCAAGGCTATGAGCTTCAAAGGTTCGACAAGTTCTCGCCGTATGCGAAGGTGGTTGTTCCATAAAATTATAAAGAACCAGAGTTCGTGAGCAAGTATGATGGCACTAGTTGTCCCAAAAGTCATTTGAAGTATTATCTCCTTAAGATGGCAAGATATTTAGATAGCACGCCACTTCTTATTAGTACATTTCAAGATAGTTTGAGAGGAGCAGCCCTCGCATGGTACACAGCCCTCAACATAGAAGATTTCATTAAATGGGATCATTTGGCGGCAGAATTCCTTCACCAGTATAAGTTTAATGTTGAAGTACTCCCAACTAGAGAAGATCTCGTCAGAACCGAGAAACGGAAGAATGACAGGTTAGAGCCTATGCTCAGAGATGGAAAGCTGTTGCATCACAAGTAAAGCCTGCCATAAGTGAAGATGAGCTCATTGAGCTCTTTCTAAAATCATTGCCAATTGAGTATTATGATAAACTTCATGTATCAGGCTGTCAAACATTCACCATGTTGGTAAAAGTGGGTGAGAGAATTGAATTGGGGTTGAAAGAGAAGAAAGCTCAAGAAACAGCAGCACGAAAGCCTTACCCCGGGAAAAAAGACAAAGAGCCCATCCGAGAAGTGGCTATGGTGTCTAGCCCAAATACTCATCAAGCATCATTTCCAAAGCAATAAAATGTCGCTTGGAAAAACCCAAGGTAGTTTGAGCCAAAAAAAAGGCCCGTGAGGCAATACACACCGTTACCCCAACCCTTGTCAAAGCTATTACCATGCTTCTAGAAAGGCATTTGGTGGCCAAAGAAGTACTAAGGGACAATCCCGCAAGATTTTCTTGGTATGATGAATAAAAAACCTATACCTATCACATGGGAGAAAGGGGACATGATGTAGATAATTATCCCACTCTAAAGTATAAGGTTCAACAGTTCATTGATAAGAAGATATTGAACTTTCAAGAGCCCGAGCTAAATGTACATCAAAATCCTCTTTCTGAGTACTATACAGTAAACATGATTAAGGATGAAGAAACAGTGATCAAGTCTGACAATGAAGATGAATATGAGGACAAGATTAAAGCTTATCGTTTAGGAGATACTTGCTTTCATCAAGAAGCACTCCTAGAAAGCGAGATTGTAAATAACTTGGGAGAAGACTCCAGAAAATATAACTTCCAGGTGAAATATACCCCACCGCCATGGTCATTAAAAAATGAAGTAATTGTGCTTGATGGCTGGGGTGGTATAGATGACGAAATCAGCCCTGAGAAGAAATCCCTGTCTAAAAAGAAAATGCTCCAAGATGAAACAGATGAGGATGAAAAGGAGAAAGAAAAAGTCCGACAGAGTGAAAGGCATTTCACTCAGAAATCATCTAGGGAAGGCAAAATCGTAAACTTACTCGGTCAAGACAGCGGTAAATATAATTACTGTGTCAAATATACTCCACCACCATGGTCGTTTAAAAATGAAGACATTGTACCTGATGGATGGGGTGGCATAGATGAGGTCCCGATTAGCCAACTAAATCTCGAAGAAAATGAAGATCGAGAAGAGAAAAAGAAGAAAAAGACTCGCCAAGGTGATAGGCGATTTACTCATAAAGCACGAAAACAAGGTGAAGTTATTGATTTTTTGGGTCAAGATAGTGGCTGGTATAATTACCGTGTCAAATATACACCCTCTCCATGAGCATTCAAGAATTGAATGATCACACCTGATGGCTGGGGTGGAATGGATGCTGACGAAGCCAATAGAAGCATGGTATCCATGATTACACCATTTCTGATCAAGCTTGATGAGGTAGATAAATATAAGGAGGAGGAAGGTCCTGTCAAACCAATCACTATCCAACTTTCCATTGATTAGCAAAGGATCGAAGAAGAAAAAACACAGACTCTGATTATCAATCTCCCTCCAAAAGAAAAGTTTGATACTAAGTGTGTACCTTGGGATTACTCTCCTAAAGAAGTCGATGCCATAACCCGATCAGGGAGATGCAATGTCCCTAAAGAAGGTGAGCATGAAAAGAAAGGAGTAACCGAAGAAGATGTCAAACAATTACTTTCAATCATGAAGACGAGCGAATTTATGGTAACTGAACAGCTGAGAAAGATGTCGGCACAGATTTCTCTATTGGATCTCTTCAAGACTTCAGAAAGCCACAAAATGGTGCTTATGAAGCTTCTCAATGAAGTGCATGTTCCGGAGATAATTAATGAAGTACAATTGGAAGACTTTGTTGGCACTATTCTTCTAAAAGATCAAATTGCCTTCTCCGATGAAGATTTCCCAATTGACGGGCGTTCCCATAATAAGGCTCTATATATTGCCGTCAAATACCAGGGCAAAGAGGTATCACGTGTGCTGATCGATAATGGCTCCGCACTTAATTTGTGTTCACTAAGCACATTGCATCTCTTGGGAATTAGCAAAGAGCTTATCAAACCATCTAAGGTAAATGTGCGTTCATTTGATGGAATGAAGAAAGACGTTATTGGCAATATCGAGCTCGAGGTAAACATAGGCCCTGTGCCTTTCCTAATTGATTTCCATGTAGTGGATATTCCGAGGACTTTCAACTTGTTACTCGGAAGACCTTGGATTCATATAGCTGGTTCTATTCCTTCAAGTCTCCATCAGAAGGTCAGGTTCGTCATTAATGGCAAGATGATCACCGTATACGAGGAGACGAATTTCGCCACTTATAAAGAGAGTGCAATACCGTATGTCGAACCCGAAGTGAAAGAAGAACCAAGTTATCATTCATTCGAAATGATTTCAATGGTGCAAATTCCTATGGGTTGCATCATAAAATCCCCAAAGTTCTCAACATCATCCATTATGTCTGGAAGGGTGTTATGCCAGTATGGATTTACTCCCGGCAATGGTCTTGGATCAAAATCCCAAGGAATCAAAGAACCTATCACTCCGCTTACTACAAGAATGAAACACGGAGTAGGTTATATTCCAGATAGCTCTAAAGATTACCATGGAGGCCAAGGCCGAGGTCGAAAGAATCATGAAAGCTATAGATGCCGAGGTGATCGCACCATTAATCCATCCATATGGAAGGACAAAGCTAAAGAGCTTCCCTATCATCAGATCCACATCAAGGAAACTTTTTCTGGACCTTCCAAATTACTTTAAGAAGAAAACTTACATGCAGAGGAAGAATCTATTCCGCCTGGTTTATTCGAAGAGAATACTATCAACGTCATCATAACCAAAGCAGAAGATACTTACGCACTAGAGTAGGAAGATTCTCTTGAACTTTTGCTACTAGCCTTTTCCATTGCATTTTGTTGATTACAATTTCAAATTTCTTGTGATTTCATTTGCAATTTTAGTTCAGTAGGCTTAACGAAGAAAAGGATCATGTTGAACCAATTACCATTGAGCTCCCAATTGGTCAACTGAAGATTGAAGAGAAAGAGGTTCAGCCTATGATCATCACTTTGCCTCCAAAGGAGAAATTTGATACCAAATGTGTACCATGGGATTACATGCCTAAAGAAGTTGATGCAATAACTAGATCGGGAAGATGTTATGCCCAAAGGATGGTGAGCATGAAAAGAAAGGAGTAATTAAAGAAGATGTCAAGCAATTGTTGTCAGTCATTAGGACAAGCGAATATGAGGTAATTGAGCAATTGAGGAAGATGCCAGCACAAATTTCATTACTGGATCTTTTCAAAACCTCAGAAAGCCACAAAATGATGCTTATGAAGCTTCTTAATGAAGTACATGTTCCCAAAATGATTAATGAGGTGCAACTAGAAGATTTCGTTGGGGCTATTCTTTTGAAAGATCAGATAGCTTTTTCTGACGAAGATTTTCCAATGGATGGCTGTTCACATAACAAGGCCTTATATATTGCCTTCAAATGCCGGGGCAAGGAGGTGTCACGGGTGCTGATCGATAATGGTTCCGCACTTAATTTGTGTCCACTAAGCACACTGCATCGCTTGGGGATTAGTGAAGAACTCATCAAACCATCAAAGGTGACTGTACATTCGTTCGATGGGACGAAGAAAGATATTATCGGTGACATCGAGCTGGAAGTAAATATAGGCCCGGTGCTTTTCTTGATCGATTTTCAAGTGGTAGACATTCCAAGGACTTTCAACCTACTGCTGAGGAGGCCTTGGATTCATATGGCTAGCGCCATTCCTTTTAATCTTCATCAAAAAGTTAGATTCGTTATTAATGGTAAAATGATTACCGTGTATGGGGAGGCGGACTTCACCATTTACAAGGAAAGTGCCATACCTTATGTCGAGCCTGAGATAAAAAAAAGAGCCCAGCTATCATTCCTTTGAGATGATTTCCATGATACAAATCCTGCTGGTAGCATCATGAAGTCTCCAGAACTTTCAACATCATCTATTATGTTTGGAAAAGTATTATGCCAATATAGATTCAACCTTAATGATGGACTTGGGACAAAAGCGCAAGGAATTAAAGAACCCATTATCCCATTTGGCACAAAGAAAAAGCATGGAGTGGGGTATGAAGTCACTAGTAATCACCATGGAGGCCGAGGCCAAAGTCAAAAGAATCATGAAAGCCGTGGAAGCCGAGGTAATCGAACCATTAACCCATCGACGTGGAAGGGTAAGGCTAGAGAGTTACCCTATCATTAGATTCATATTAGAGAAAATTTTCCTAGGCCTCCCAAACTGCTTTCAGAAGAAAATTTACATGCAGAAGCAGAGTCTATCTCGCTGGGTTTATTTGAAGAGGACATTATCAATGTCGTTATAACTGAAGACGAAGACACCAACGCACTGGAGTAGAAAGATTCTTTTGAACCATTTCCTTATTGTTGCCTTTACAATTTGTTTGTTTCATATTGATGTTGTTTGCAATTTCAATTCAGTTGCAATTTACATTCCTTTCAATATAGATGTAATTGCATTTTTCAAATTCAATAAAAGTGTTCAATGTTTTGTTAAGGACATATGGAAACAAAACCAAACCAATGATGAATATTGCTCTCATACGTCAGGCTTGAGGCTTTGGGTTTCCATATGACTCCTCATTGCGAAAACGGTTTTAAGAGCAAGGATGTCCAAGGATATGAGGATTAGCTCTATTCTCTTGATCTCTTCAAAACAGATTTCAAAATAATTTTCCAAAATGGTTTTTCATTAAACCTCGTGCATAAATTCATTGTATATGCAATTACTAATCATGTTTGTTACATGTCAGGCATGAGCATTCACACATCCATAATAGGTTCATAGGTGACCCAAATCTCTCCGAGGAGATCACTTGTGATATTGAGGGGGATAATGAAGATGAGGAATGGATCAGAAGAGAATGGATCCGTCATGAAGAATCAAAGCCATTCACATTAGAGAAAACGATTACCGTTAATCTGGGCGATAAAGAGAACTCCAAAGAGGTTAAGATTGGAGAAAGTCTTCCATCAGCAGAAGCGGAAAGAATAACAGATTTGCTCAAGAAATATCAAGATATATTCGCATGGTCCTATGCCGACATGCCAGGCCTTGATCCAAATATAGTTGAACATGCTTTGCCAATTGATTCAAGTATTCCACCAAAGAAGCAAAAATTAAGGCGAACAAAGCCGGAATTGGCAAAGAAAATAAAAGAAGAGGTGATGAAATTACTCAAAGTCGGTTTCATCGAAGTAGTGCCATATCCAGAATGGGTTGCCAACATAGTACCCGTAATGAAGAAAGATGGTCGAGTGCGAGTGTGCATCGATTATCGTGATCTAAATAAAGCAAGGCCTAAGGATAATTTCCCGCTTCCACATATTGATGTATTAGTGGATAGCACTGCTAGGTTCGAAATATTTTCATTCATGGATGATTTCTCAGGATATAATCAAATCCTTATGAAGAAAGAGGATAAGGCGAAAACATCCTTCATAACACCATAGGGCACATTTTGTTATAAGGTGATACCTTTCGGTCTGAAAAATGCTGGCGTCACATATCAAAGGGCAATGGTAACTCTGTTTCACGATATGATGCATAAAGAATCGAAGTATATGTGGATGACATGATTGCAAAATCCAAAAAAAGAGAAGATCATGTTGAGGTGCTTCACAAATTGTTCGAAAGACTTAGAAAGTACAAGTTGCGGCTAAACCCCAACAAATATGTATTTAGGGCAAAATCTGAAAAACTGCTAGGATTTGTGTTCAGTAACAGAGGAATCGAAATCGATCCTTCCAAGATCAAGGCAATACATGACTTGAAGACTCCTTCCACGGTAAAAGAAGTGATAAGCGTGTTGGGGTAATTAAACTACATTGCCCGTTTTATCTATTAGCTTTCTGAGACTGCTAAACCATTCTTTAAGCTGTTGAAGAAAAACACCAAAGTAAAGTGGGAAGCAAAATGTCAACAAGCCTTTGATAAAATCAAAGAATATCCGGTATGCCCACCAGTGTTGGTACCACCAATTCCTGGAGTCCCGCTGATCTTATATTTAACGATTCACCATGAGTCGCTAGGAGCGGTGCTTGTACAAAGAAGACCAAATGATGGTAAAGAACAAGCTATTTATTACTTGAGCAAGAAATTCACAACATCAGAAGTGAATTACCCAGCAGTTGAGAAGACATGCGTTGCATTAATTTGGGTGTTACACAGATTAAGACAGTACACCCTTCATCACCAAATTTTGCTAGTAACCAAGAATGACCCGATCAAGTATCTTCTTGAGAAATCCTCCTTGGTTGGGAAATTAGCAAAATGGCAAGTTTTGTTGTCTGAGTTCGACATCATAAGTTCATACCAAAAGTCAGTCAATGGGCAAGCAATAGCAGACATGCTGGCAGAAAATTCGCAGAATATCGCCAATTCTGAAGAACGACTTGATGACCACATATTGACATTAGCCGATGACAAATGGACCATGTATTTTGATGGTGCAACCAACTTATTTGGATCAGGAACTGGGGCAGTACTGATCTCTCCAGAAGGCCAACACTATTCAGTATCTGCAAAACTGGTATTCCCATGCACCAATAACATTGCTGAATACGAGGCATGCATTCTTAGCTTACAATTAGCCCTTTCAATGAGGGTAAAAAGGTTGCAAGTATATGGAGATTATGGAGATTCTATGCTCATTATATTACAAACAACTGGAGAATGGCAAACTCGTGATGCAAAGCTGATTCCTTATCACAAATACTTAGAAGGAATGATGGAGGAGTTCGAAGAAATAACATTTGATTATCTTTCAAGAGCTCATAATCATTTTGCAGATGCTCTTGCAACTTTATCATCCTTACTCCAAGCTGAAGATGGTATGGATATAAAACCATTGAGAATCAATATTCTCGAACAACCAGCACACTGCATGGTAGTTCAAGCAGAATTTGACAATGAACCATGGTTTCATGATATCAAGAAGTACTTACAAGCAGGAGAATTTCCTGAAGGAAGCCAGTCAGGCGATAGAAAATTTATCAGAAAGATAGCCAATAAGTTCTTTCTCAGCGGACAGGTTCTTTATAAGAAATCATTCGATTCGATCCTGTTAAGATGTGTTGATAGCAAAGAAGCTAAACAAATCATGAGAGAAATCCATGAAGACGAATGTGGTCCACACATGAATGATCATCTCTTAGCCCGTAAAATCATGAGATTGGGATATTATTGGATGACGATGGAAACAGATTGCATTCAGCATGTGAGGAGTTGTCGCCAATGTCAAGTTTATGGAGACAAAATCAATGCACCACCGAATGAGCTGCATCAAATGTCAGAACCATAGCCATTTTCAATGTAAGGAATTGACATGATTGGTCCAATTAACCCCAAGGCCTCAAATGGACATCGCTTTATCTTGGTGGCAATTGACTACTTCACTAAGTGGATTGAAGCGAATTCATATACAAATGTCACCGCCAAGAATGTGGCAAAATTCATTAAGAGAGACATCATCGCTAGGTATGGAGTTCCAGAAGCAATCATTACCAACAATGGTTCAAATTTGAATAACAAAATTGTAAATGATCTGCTTGAACACTCCCACATTCGACACTTGAATTCATCTCCATACCGCCCACAAATGAACGGAGGAGTGGAAGCAGCAAACAAGAATATCAAGAAGATATTATCCAAAACAGCTGAGAACTATCGTGACTGGCACGAAAGATTGCCATATGCTCTGATGGCATACCAAACTTCAATTCGAACATCAACTGGGGCAACTCCATTTTCCTTAGTTTATGGGATGGACTGAGAACTATCGTGACTGGCACGAAAGATTGCCATATGCTCTAATGGCGTACCGAACTTCAATTCGAACATCAACTGGGGCAACTCCATTTTCCTTAGTTTATGGAATGGAAGCAGTATTACCCATCGAGGTAGAAATTCCTTCATTAAGGGTATTCTCCCAATTGAAACTCTCAAAAGCTGAATGGAGCCAACAAAGATGTGAACAGCTCAACATAATTGATGAGAGAAGATTAAGGGCTATATGTCATGGACAAGCTTACCAGAAAAGAGTTGCTAAATCTTTCAACAGAAAAGTGAAACCGAGATGTTTTGAAGTGGATGATTTAGTAGTAAAGAAAGTCATTCCCAATAACTCAGACCCACGTGGAAAATTCACTCCGAATTATAAGGGTCCATACATTGTCAAGACGGTTCTTCCTGGAGGAGCATTGATTCTTGTAGATATGGCAGGAACAGAAATGGCCTATCCTGTAAATGCATATGCTGTCAAGATTTTCTATCCATGAAATTAAGACGAACATTCAAGAAAAGATTAGCACCCTTTATAATATATGCATATGATGCATATCATGCATTCCATAGAACATGTTTGTTCATTTTGCAGGATATGACAAAAGGAAATCTGAGATGATCCAAGACTTCTAAAATCCTTCAATGGAGTTGGAAAACAAAAAGGGAAGTGTCATTCTCAAATTCAGTTTTCTCAATGTTGCTTTCTAACGTACTTTTCCCTTTTATCATCCCCAGGGAAACTGGGAGAAAAGATTAAAAGAGATAATCTTTCATGAATGATCAAGACAAGACGAACAAGAGGGATCTCATCAAACCGATCAGGCAAGTATCCCTAACCCATGAATTTGAACTCAAACATTTCATTTTCAAATCCCCAGTGGAGCAAATCAATGCAGAAGTTTGAAACGATAATATTTCTTGAAAAATCAAATCAAAACAATCAAGAGGGATATTGACAAGCCGATCAGGTAAGTATCCTTAACTCGTAAATTTGGGTCTTAAAGAGGTTAATTTTCTGGAAAAAATGAAACTTCTTTTCCCCAAGCGGATTAACATGAAAGATTGTTTCAAAGATTACCTCAAAAGTGCTTTAAACAAAAAGCTTTGAAACACACATTCTTTGAGTATGCATTACGCATCAGAATTCCTTAAAAAGGAAGTTTTGATAAAAGGCTTTGAAAAATTTCATAGAAAAAGTTTGGATCAAATCAAATTGAAAGACCTTTAAATGATGAAAGGTAAGCCCTATCCAAACACGTCCCCTATACACTCGAGTAAATGGAAGGATGAGTATCAGAATGAGAGAAAACCTCATCTAAAGGAAATAGGAAATATTCGCAATGATTACATGAATTGAAATGATGAAAAGCAATCATTTCATCATCCTAAACACATGATTATCTCTTGCAAACCAAATTTGAGCCTAAATGTGGAGAAATTTTCAAAAACAACCCTATTAAGAACCATCCCCCACACTGGGGCAAATTAGGAGGTTCACGGTTGATATTTATGGAGAATAGGATCAAGAAAGATTTCATTGTATACACTTGCATCAATCTTTCTGTGATAACTTCAGATGAATTCATATGGAAGCTCACAACATCCCAAGAGGAAGAAGAGCATTTCGTTTCCATATCCCAAACACATTTACCTTTGACAAAGCCCAATTGAGCCTGAATATTCATTTCAGAACCCCAAGTTGGTGATCATCTCTTCGCACTGGAGCATGAGCATATGATCC
The DNA here is from genome assembly GCF_021117445.2 of Syzygium oleosum. Lineage (NCBI taxonomy): Eukaryota > Viridiplantae > Streptophyta > Magnoliopsida > Myrtales > Myrtaceae > Syzygium > Syzygium oleosum. Next base: position 701,470 of record NW_026607510.1, on the reverse strand, counting down.
ACTTTGATAAATAGAAAGCAAAACGGCAGAACACAGAGTCCTTAGAATGCAAAAAGATTAAGGACAAAGGAGTCTGGGGCATGAAAAAGCAGTATGCCTGGTAAAAGTAAGGCCAATGCCCAGAAAAATGAGCAAAAGAAAAGAAAGAACAACATTCAAAAGAAAGAATGACAAAAGTCAAGTCAAAAGCAAAGTAAAAGTTGTGAAAAATCAAAAGTCATAACAAATCAGTGATTGAAAAGATCTCAATGAAAGTTTAGGGGACTCTTGTGTTCATGGTAAGAAAAGATCCCCAGTGGACGAAGAAAAAGGGTGGTGATGCCAAGAAGATCACCAGTTTTCACAAAAACCCTGAATTCAAAAACAATTGAGCCTTTTGAGCCTACCCAATACCAATATTACAACCTCTCACCAAAGACTCTTCAGATTGGGATGTTGAGAGTGAAAATATGATTTCATGACAAGAAGTCATCACTTAAAGAAGTGTATGCAATATTGTTTTATCTTATCCTCAAGGTTCTTAACTTGTAGACCCAAAGTCAGACATGATGAAATCCTTTTCTTGGCCTCAGAATGCCTATCCTTTGAATAGCCATTGAGCAAGCCAACATTACAACCATTTGAAAGACCTTATTGGATCAATTGGATTATATACATTGTGAATATCTCCGAACACCTAAGGATTGGTTAAGAGAGATACAATTGAGGGATATCAGATCAGTCCCCTTTCAATCAAATGAAGGAAAGACCAAATTCATAAATTGAAATAAATCCTTTCTAATGAAGGTCTTCCAAAGGATTATTTCAAGCATTTCTTGAAAGTTTGTAAGCATTTTGTTCAAATAATTCCTTGAAAAGGAAATTTGATTGTTTGAAATGCATACAAAGAATGCATATTTCAAAACCAGGTTTCAAAAGTTTTTGGTCAACTTAAAATCAAGTTTCCAAATAGTTTGTGGTAAGCTAAAAGAAAAACCACATTTCAAACGATTTTGATTAATTTCAAAACTACTTTTCAAAATAGTTTTTGGTCAACTAAAAACCATATCAAGGTTAGTGAAACCTCAAAATCACAAAACTCACAGTTTAGGCATTCATTGTTTGAAATCTTTACAAAAGTCCTCTTTGGTGAGGAGCCACTAGGCAAATTTTTAGTCCTATTTGACGAGGAGTCACTAGGAAAATTCAAGTACTACAGGTGAGGAGCCCTTAGACAAATTCAAGTCCTACATGCGAGGAGCCCCTAGGCAAATTCCAAAGTCCTATTTGACGAGGAGCCACTAGGCAATTTCAAGTCCTATTTGACAAGAAGTCACTAGGCAAATTTCAAAATTCTATTTGGTGAGGAGCCACTAGGCAAATCCAAAGTCCTATTTGGCGAGGAGTCACTAGGCAATTTCAAAGCCCTACTGGTAAGGAACCACTAGGCAAATTCAAGTCCTCAGGCGAAGAGCTTTGGGCATTCATGGTTCGTGAGTTCGTCCTTAAACCACGAAATCAGAATAATCATCATAATCATCACTACCATCAATTCATGTCCTTGGATGAGCAATAAAGAAACTCTCATAAACAGGTAAGTTTCTCTCCCTCAATCATTAAGAACCTTTCAAAATGTGTTCCAAAAAGAGAACATTTGGATTATATCACGAATTTCAAAAAGCAAAGACCCTAATAAGTTATTGTGAAATTTCCATTTTATCTTGTTTAGTGAGTCGACTAAAAATTTAAGTGTCACCCTGTCTTTGAGATCAACCTCTAACGAGCTCAATCTCAAAGAGAGGTAGTTGTTGACACCTAATTTTTAGCTCATTTTTGTCATATTTTAAAAAAATTTCAAAAATTTCAAAATTAAGTCTAGAAATCTTGGCCAAGCCTAGAAACCTATTTCTAGACAAAAAAAATAATAATTTTTTAGCATTTTTCTGCATTTTTTCTTAATTTCTTTTAGTCAAAATAGGCAAGAAAATCAAGAAAAATAGTAAATGGAATTAGAAAATTCCATAAAATAGTCATTAATTTTATTTTAAATCCAATTTCATAAATACACTGTCAATTTTAGAAAATCTCAATCGGGTATATGTTTTTCCCAAAATTGGGCAAAATTAAACCGAATTGAATCAAAAACCAAATTAAATTTTTTCTAGACATTTTTAAGTCTTGGTGTCTTCACAACAGTTGATTCTGGGACCTTTAATTGCATAATGGTTGGTCTAACTGCACAATTTGACATAAAAATAAAAAATTCCCAAAATTTAATTGAAAATTAAGAATTTTGAGCCTAAATTGGGAATCGTGCCCAAAATGAAATTGTCGAAATATGAGGCTATCATTTCTAGGGTTAATCAGGGGTGGATAATTCAATTTTGGCATTGGTTTTGCTTAATCAGATCATTAGGACGTCGAATTGAGAAAAATCCGAAAAACCCGGATATGAAATTTGAAAAATCTTGGGCACAATTATAATAAAAATTAGGGCAAATTATATGTTTGGGTTCGGAATATGATGGGAAATTCAATTTTGGGGTCGAATTTCAAAGATTTGGTGGAAATTGGACTTAATTTGCGAATTTATACAAACCGGAACTGCCGAGTCGGGCGGGTCAACCCGACTCAACCCGAACAGTGCATCTTCTTCACCCAGTTTGCCAGAATGCTCACAAAACCCAGAAAAAACGACTCAAACCTAGAACTTTGTCGATCATTTTCCGTTAATTCAGCACGTGGAAATTGATTAGGTCAGCTGGAAAATGTCCAACTGGCATTGGTTAACAACCCCAACCGATTGGGAGTCGGTTCCAATCGAATTTGAGCGTGAAATCAATTAACAAAAATGAGAAAAAACTGACCTGAGGGAAGAGAGGGTGTACGATAGATTGCCGAAGAGGCAGAATAGAGAGAAAGAGAGAAAAACAACGCGAAAGAAAGAGAGAGAGAGGGTGGTAGATCCTCCCTCGAGTGCTCGGCGCCGCCCTAGATGGCGGAGCGCCGGCGAATCGTGCGATTGATCGAGATCTCCCCTCATCGTTCCAGTCGGAAAATCTGACCGGGAACGCCTGAAACCGAGCCTCGTACGGCCAGCCCAGACTTGTTCCGGCGAATCCAAGGCCACCAGGGTGAAGACCATGTGTCATGGAATGATCCTCAAGGCTCCAATCAGTTCAACAATTTTGTTTGATCATCGAACGAACCAGGTAAAAATCATTCTCATCTCAGTTTTTATGACTTTTCTAGAAAATGTGATTCGATTCGGTCTTGATATTTTTGTGCTTGTTGTTGTGATTTTGTGTTTCTGGATGATCAAAACGTGTTCCTGCTCCTGATTTATGTTCCTCAATTGCATTTTGGCCATAAAAACCGCATGAAATCCTCTTGACCGCCATTGATAAAAACTTCGCCGGAGTTCGGAGGTTATCGCCGGAGTGTCACCGTGGCCTTAGGCCATTCAAGTCAGCCTCTCTGAACCTTGTTTGTTGATTTGTTAGTCATTTGAACCGATTTAGACGGCTAGGGCGATTAGGTCTGAGATTTGTATTCTGGAAAAGTTTGCCAAAAAAAGTTTTCAAGTTAATGTTTTTGGACTGATTTTTCGCCGGCCGGCGAAGGTTCGACAGCGAGTTAATTTGGCTAGCTTGATAATAGTATATATGGACTTGCTAATGGTGCAAACGGAACGGCGAAATAGTCGCCGGAAGGACGTCGGCAGTGGGTCCAAACCGGTGGTCTCGAAAACTTTAGACTAAAAATAGTGCCTACCAAGTGTTCGGGGAAATGCCCTAATGAAGAAAGCAAAAAACGGTGCCGTTTTGGCACCGTGCCCGCCGAAGAGGGTGATTGGCGGCGGTGCCGGCGACGGCCGGTTCGGTCTCGGCCAAACCGGTTTGAACCGGTCCGGTTCGGTTCACCACCCCGGCGAGAAAATTAAAAAAAAAATAATTAAAAAAAAAATCAAAAAAAATTTCAGAAAATTCCTAAAAATCCTGAAAATTTGGAAAATACAAATAAAAAATTTGAAAATTTTGGAAAATAAAAAAAAAATTGAAAAATTGGAAAAATTCATAAAAACTTCCAGAAAATCATCAAAAAATCAGTTCTCAGTTTAAAAATTTTTCCGAAAAAATAAATTCAAAAAAAAAAAAATCCAAAATATTCAAAAAATTTGAAAATTCACATAAAGGTCCAAAATCATTGTGGCCAGCCATAAAAAGTGAAATCTGAACTTTTAGAAGTGCCCAAATGGCATTTAAAAAATTAATAAAAAAATAAAAAAAAATCAAAAAATTTGAAAATCCACAAAATGATTCAAAATCATCGTGGACAGTTATAAAAACTGAAATTTGAATTTTCCAAAATGCCTAAGTGGCATTTTTGGAAAATTCCAAATTTAAGGATAAAACCCCTAAAAAACCCTAAACCTAAAAATGCACCATGAAATGAACAAGCTATTAGAGCTTCATCAGGGTTTAGGTGTCTTCTAAATTTTCATTTTTAGTGGCCAAATTAGGGTTGCTATGATTGATTTGCCATTGGTTGTGCATTTGATTCTCGAGTGCTTAATTGTTTGTCCATGATTAGATTAGTGAATTGACCTTAGGAATCCATGTGATACGTTAGCCATGCCATATCGTTTTTAGGTACCGAAAGAGCGTTAATGGTCTTAATTTGGGATCGTTAATGTAATCAAGTGCCTTATTCAGAATCTCTGGTTCGTAGGATCGTGATATTTCTCCCGTACCTCGATTAGGTTTCTAGTCAACCTACCATAAATGACTAATGGCGACTCCAATTTTAAATTTAGATCAAATAAACCCCACTATCACGTGAGGTATATCTGGGAGAGACCCGTGTAGAAAAATACCTCCATTCTAGCACGCGAGAGCGTGGCGTGATAGTTAGTCAAGGCATTCCCTTCTAGTTTGCTAGCCGGACTTCCACGGTTTGCTAGCCGCAGGCATTCTCGAAACCCTACCTTGCATCATCAAGGTTCTTGGTTTGCTAGCCAAGACTTCCAAGGTTTGTTAGCCTTGAGCATCAATTAACATCTTTCTTTCTCACACATTTCAAGCGTATCACACGTATGCAATGACATGACATTCATACACCATGGGACTCATCTCGTTCAGCACAACTTTCACATGAAATGATACCATGCCACACCGAGCTAATAGGTGACTCGTTAAGTACCCAAGCTGAACACAAATAGAAATTCCAGACTTCAAGCTCACGGAAATGGCCCAAGTTTCACAAGTATTTGATATTAAATTAAAATGAAAAAACATCATTAAAAAGCCTAATGAGTATGGTTTCTATCACCAAAAGACAAGGAGTCAAGATTCAATGATCCTCAAGTACTAATTCATGAGTTTCTAACAATATGTGAAACAAAACAGTTTTGAGAAATGTTAGAAATCAAGACCATTACCTTAGTAAATGAATTTGAAAAGTCATGAAATTTAAATATGTTATAGAAAAGACCATAAATAACATTTTTTATGAAGGGAACTACGTCCAAATCGGTTCACATAATTGGCAATAAGTCGTTCAAAGTGAGGAAAAACAGACCCGCTGGAAACAGGATTGACACGTTTCAAGAAATACGCATTTTACAACTCAAACCTACTAAAAAATATTTGAAATTTTTAAATGTTATAAACACGAATGTCCTTTACAAATTTTATGAAGGAGTCATGTCTAAATTCGAACTGGAAAATTTTATAAAAAATCAAGAAGACACAAAGGTCGCAGTTTTACTGCACTGAACAGGTACAAACACGGTAAGGATTTAGGCCATCTTGCAAGCCATTTCAACTCAGAAAAATATAAAATTAAATTATGTTTTAGACCAAGATGTCTTGCACAACTTTCACGCAGGAAGTTTTGCAAGATTCGAACCACAAAAAGCTATAAAAAATTAGAAAACAGTGAAGGTCCAGCGGCTCCGAATCTGGAAATCAGAGTAAAAGTACATGAAGCAATCCAAGACTTGAACCACACGATTTTTTGTTCAAGAATCATCCACACTAGGACCAACACTCACATGCATGAGCCGTCTCGACCAAGACTAGGCAAAATAAACTCATTTCACCACTTGAACCCACGAATAACGCATGCAACAGCTTACGAGAGCTCTAATCCGACATGCAAGTATTTCTATCCAAAAATCGCAGCTACGAAGCTCACTAACAGCCATCACACACTTTCTTTCCACAATTGAATCGGCCAAGAGACATGCACGGCCAAAACAAACCACAACACAAAAACGCATTTAAACCGAGTATTGAAAAGATCATTGGGGTATGTTGACACCTAATTTTTAGCTCATTTTTTTCATATTTTCAAAAATTTCAAAATTAGGACTAGGAATCTTGGCCAAGCCTAGAAACCTATTTCTAAACCAAAAAATATTTTTTTAGCATTTTTCTGCATTTTCCCTCAAATTCTTTTAATCAAAATAAGTAAGAAAATCAAGAAAAATAGCAAATGGAATCAGAAAACTCCATAAAAATAGTAATTAGTTTTATTTTAAATCCAATTTCATGAATACATTGTCAATTTTGAAAAAATCTCAATCGGGTATATGTTTTTCCCAAAATTGGGAAAAATTAAACCCTAATTGAACTAAAAATGCAATTACATTTTTTTCTAGTCATTGTTAAGTCATAGTATCTTCACAACAAATGATTCTAGGATCTTGAATTGCATAACGGTCGGTTCAATTGCACAATTTGACATAAAAATAAAAAATCCCCAAAATTTGATTGAAAATTAAGAATTTTGAACCCAAATTGGGAATCGTGCCCAATATGAATTTGTCGAAATATGAGACCATCATTTTTAGGGTTAATCAGATGTGGGTAATTCAATTTTGACATCAATTTTGCCTAATCAGGTCATTAAGACATCAAATTGAACAATACCCTATTAACCCGAATATAAAAATGAGAAAATCTTGGACACAATTATAATAAAAATTGGGGTAAATTATATATTTGGGTTCGTAATATGATAGGGAATTCAATTTTGGGGTTAAATTCAGAAAATTGGGTCAAAATCGGGTCGAATTTGAGAATTTAGACCAACCCGACCCGACTCGACCCGGGTTACTCACCTTCTTCACCCAATTTAGCCAAAGCACAATAAACCCAGAAAATCAGCTCGTGCCTGCGACTTGGCCGATCATTCCCGATCAAATTAGCACGTTTAAATTAACTTGGCCAGCTGAAAAATATCCAGCTGGCACCAGTTAACCACCCCAACTGATCAGAAGTCGGTAGAATGGACTTTGGGTGGGAAAAAACCGATTAACAAAAACAAAAAAAACTGGAACATTTGCAAGGGAGGTGTTCGATAGAAAGCCAGAGAGAGAGAAGAGAGAGAACGAGCGCGAATTAGAGAGAAATTTAGAGAGAGAAGTAGAGATTCCCAGGTCGAGTGATCATCGCCGGTCGATTGATTGGTGCTAGCAAATCGACCATTTCGAGAGGATTTCCTTCTCGGGCAACCAGAGAGAACTTGACCGTGAAGGTCTGAAATCGGGCATTTTCTGTCGCACTGAGACCTATTCCGGCGAGGCCAAGACCACTAGGAGGAAGTACAAGTGTCAGGGAACAACATTGTAGGCGCAGATCACTTCAACAACTTCGTTTGATCATCGGACGAAGAAGGTAAAATCGGCTCACGGTTAATTTTTTCAAAAAATTTCAAGAACTTGGTTTTGACCTTAATGTGCATGTTTGAGTGATTTTATTGACAAATCTTGGCATTTTGATGTTCATTACTAGTTTCTAATCATTTTTTGTGTTGTTTGATTGCATTTTTGGGCATTAAAATGCACAAACCGAGTCGGCCCCACCATTAAAACCCATCGCTAGAGCATCGCCGAGGCCATAGGCCTCTCAAGTCAGTTTGTTCTTACCTTGTTTGATGTTCTGGAAATTATTTTGATCGATTTAGACGGTTAGGGCGGGTTTTATGTTAATCTGAGAATTAGAGGAGTTTATTAAAATTTGTTTTAGGTTAGGTTTTTGGACCGATTTTTTTGCTGGCCGGCGAACGTCCGACGACAATCTAATTGGGCTAGATTAATACTAGAACATGTGAACTTGATGATGGTGCAAGCGGAATGGCGAGATAGTTGCCGGAAGGTTGCCGACAGTGAGCTCAAAGTCGCGACCTCATAAACATCAAACTCAGAACAGTACACACCACCTGCTTGTAAAAATGCCCCAATGAAAAAACCCAAAAACGGCACCGTTTTGGTCATCGTGTCTGCTGGAGAAGGTGACCAGCGCCGGTGCCGGCGACGTCCGATTCGATCAGGCCGAACCGGGTCGAATAGGGCCGGTCCGGTTCACCACCTCGACGGGAAAATTCAAAAATAAAAATAAAAATAAAAACAAAAACAAAAAATTTAAAAAATTGTAAAATTCATAAAGAAAATCAGAAAATACATAAAAATTCCAAAAAAATAGAAAATTCATAAAAAAATTCAAAAATTCAGAAAATTCAAAAAATACAAATAAAAAATATAAAAAAATTTGGAAAATCAATAAAAAATTGAAATTTGGAAAATTCATAAAAATTTTCAGAAAATCATAAAAAATAAATTCTCGGTTAAAATTTTTTTCCGAAAAAAAATAAATTTTTTTTTTGAAAATTCACAGAATGGTCCAAATTCATCGCGGCCAACCAAAAAAAGTGAAATTTGAATTTTTGGAAGTGCCCAAGTGGCATTTTTAGAAAATTCCAAATTCAGGGGTTATAACCCCTAAAAAAACCTAAAACCCTAAAAATGTGTAAATCATAAAATGAACAAGCTTTTAAAGCTTCAATAGGGTTTGGGTGTTTTGATTGATTTTTAATTTTAGAGACCACTTAAGATTGATTACCTTGATTGACTTTGATTGTGCATTTAATACTTGTTTGGTCTTTCCTGCGATTAGAACGGATAGGATTAGTGGGTAAGCCTCGGAAATTTGCATGACACGTTAGACATCATATCATTCTTAAGTACCGAAAGGGCATTAGGGATCTCGATTCGGGATCAATAACGTAGAATCGTGGTATCTCTTGTTCGTAGAATCGTGGTATTTCTCCCGTACTCAGAATCTCTTGTTCGTAGAATCGTGGTATTTCTCCCGTACCTCGATTAGATTTCTAGTTTACCTACCAATAATGACTAGTGACGACTCCAAAATAAAAAAAAAACTAGACAAAATAAGAAATTACTTTCCACTATCACGTGAGGTATGGTTTGGGAGAGACCGTTACACGGAAATACCTCCTTAGCGCGCAAATCCCGAAAGCTCCAAAAAGCGCGGCACGACAGGCTTGGCGACTCCGCTGGGGAATCCTACCTTTTCTAAGTGGACTTAGGCCTAGATAGAACGATATGCTTGTATTTTATGCTTGCAAGGATCCCAGGTACGTCCCGCTAATGATAGTGTTAAATGGTTTTGTAGGCGGGTGTTATAAGGGGTGTTGTCTTTGCTAATCCTTGTTTTGCAGGTGGGTGTTGAGATTGAATGTGTTTTGAATGAATTTTAGAAGTATTGTTTGGTCATTAATTGCTATGCATGTTTTTAAATTACTTTAGCACTATACCATTAGCACACACCACTTGTGGCCCAACTCCGGCTACATTTAGGATTACCCTTAAGAGGTATGTGTTTAGGCGAAACTATGGGCCGATTGCTCATGGGATCGTTTAAATACAATGCCGATCACCGAGGTGGAATAATATTTCATAACTGTAGGCCGATTGCCTATTGGAATGGAGTCCCTTGTCCATTAAGGTGATGACCTTGAGCCTTTAGTATATCCTACCCTTTTTAGGCGTCAAAGCTTCACTAGTTGCATTCGCTTGTCTTTGTGGTTGGTATACCTAAAACCAAACCAAAATATCATGGTAAGCAAGTATCGTTCCGTTCCATTCCATTCCTTTACAATTATGCATGCTAGTTGGCACATTTTCAAAAAATGCCTAAATGACATTCAATGCTTGGTCTAAATGCCCTTTCATTTTAGAATGCGTGATTAGGATGTCATACTCCATTTGACCATTCTTTCATTTTTAGATGAAATGTATAGGTCTATCGCGGATTTTTCATGTAATTCAAGTGCTTATTTGTTCATTTTAATGTATTCGAAGTTTTAAATCATAGTTTAGGACTTTATGGTCTAAATGGAGTATGACAGAATGGGCATTTACATCATACATTGAATTTGTCCATGACCTCAACTATATGCTCTTTTAAGGTCTAAACGGATTCAAAATGACACTTACATTACTTTCGAGTTATGCAAGTGTATTTAACCTCCATCTTACCTTAAAAGAACATATAAGTGAAGCGGGGGCATTAAAATCAATTGGTAATCCATGGTGAATAATAATCACTTTCTTTTACATGCTTTAGATCGAAATGGGAAACTAGACATACAAGTCATTCCTATTTCAAGGAAGGAGCTTTTGGCATGGTGGGCAAACATGACAAAGGACAACAAAGCATATGTAAGGGAAAGGCTCGGGTATTTGTTCAAGTTCATCAACTTGGAGTACCAAGTGAGTCTAATACAAGCATTATCCCATTTCTGAAAAGTTACCACTGCCACATTTCAATTGGGTGAGCACGAGATGGTACCTACACTAGAAAAATATAAGGCAACCATTGGGATTGATTTCGAGTCAAGAACTATTGAGCCCCCAGTCGGATTGAAACCTACAAGTGTTATAGCTGAATTTTTAAACTTGAAGACCCTTCAAGTGGAAAAGTTGATTAAGTCGAATATCGGGAGATTTTCTCTATCATACTTGGTGGACAATTACTCTAAATTGCCGAAAGAAACGGGAACTACTTCCGCGAGGGTTTTTATTCTAGCTTTCTTCGGATTCGTTTTATTTCCCACATCAAGGACGGGATTAAATCCTCTCGTTGCGATAATTGCTAGGCAATCTTGCCTAAAATGGGACTTCTCCAATATGCTCTTGGCGGAGACCATCATTTCATTAAACAAATACCAAAATCAACAAAAGGGTGTACTACAAGCTTCAGCTACGTTACTTTCTGTATGGTTTATCTCCCATATTCGGCCTTGGGAACGTTATATGCGCATTCGAGAGATCGACTCATCTACCAACCCTATTGAGAAGTATTTGAAACTTCAAGACAAAATGCCAAAATACTCTTTTCATGAGTGGGTAAACTTCGTTAGAGCATTAACTCCCGACTAGCTTCGATGGAGAATTCGATGGCCGAAGATAGTGGAACCTCAAATTACTACCCAAGACGGTAATTTTGTGCCTTTGCTAGGATTGAGTGGCGGAACTGCTTATTGCCCACTAAAAGTCATAAGGCAATTTGGCATGGTTCAACAAATTCCATCTATTTGGCATCCCGAGGAGTTCACATTTGAGATACCGCAAGAACCTCTACCTGAAAGGAAAAATAAAGAATTGCAAACAAGGGTTGATGGAATTGTGAATTCCTTGAAGAGATCAACCAAACAAATAGTACAATGGCCAGAAGATTTGAAAGGAGAAATGAAGCTCTTTTCGGCATCTAATGAGTATATAAGGTGGTTGAAGGCTAAGCGACCAATTGACGTCGAACCTTATGTACCTTTGAGTGTTACAACTCATTCTGATGAGCCGTATATCCCAGAGTACATTGTGCCAAGCATGCTAGGTGTAGAGCCGTATGTTCCAAAAGAAGTAGTGATCGATGTGGAAGAATGGGTGACACGAGTCAAGGAGTATGAAGAAACTGAAGCTACCTTAGCTAGCAAGAGGCCTAGACTTGTTTAAGCCAGTGTTTCCCTATTTTGATGAATAGCATTGTAATAAAAATTGAAACAATTGTTTAATGAACAATTACTTAATGAAGTTTCAAAATTTTTTTGTGAAGAATCACCATGGATTACGATTATTTGAATTGTATGATTCTTTGAGAAAGACATTGATGAAGAATTTTATACAAAGCTAAGGTTTGTATGAAATTTCTTATCCTTGACGATCTCATGAAATTATACAATTAAAAGAATGTAGAGTTTCATGATCATTTTACTATGCTGATATCGGGTTGTTTTTGGCGAAGCAGGTTGTTTAGCAACGGAAGGTAAAAGACCTTGGACTCACCTACAAGTTAGAATGGCGGAAGAAGAAATTCGTGCTCGATTAGCTGAAGTCGAGAATCAAATTACCTAAATGGTTGCAATAATGGCAAAAATGAAGGCCTTTATTCTCGCATCTCGAGGATCTTGTCCTACTACTCCAAATATTGGAGCTTCAAACGCTACCGAAACACCGATTGAAGACCCAGTCAGAAACAAAGAACCTGTTCAAGAAAATCCTTCAAAAACTACACCTAAGGTAGTGAATTTGGAAGAGGATGATTAAACTAAAAAGGCATCCAAAACAAAGGATGAAGAAGAGGCCAAGAGATTAGCTAAAATTGAAGAATGCCTAGCAAGTCAGGGCTATAAGCTTCAAAGGTTCGATAAGTTCTTACCATACACGAAGGTGGTTGTTCCAGAAAACTATAAGGAACCAGAGTTTGTGAGCAAGTATGATGGCACTGGTTGTCCCAAAAGCCATTTGAAGTATTATCTCCGTAAGATGGCAAGATATTCAGACAACACGCTACTTCTTATTAGCACATTTCAAGATAGTTTGAGAAGGGCAGCCCTGGCATGGTATACAACCCTCGACATATAAGACTTCATTGAATGGGATCATTTGGCGGGAGAATTTCTCCACCAGTACAAGTTCAATGTCGAAGTACTCCCAACTAGAGAGGATCTCGTTAGGACCGAGAAACGAAGGAATGAAGGGTTCAAAACCTATGCTCAGAGATGGAAAGCTATTGCCTTATAAGTAAAGCCCGCTATAAGTGAAGACGAGCTCATTGAGCTTTTTTTCTAAAATCATTGCCAACTGAGTATTACGACAACCTTCATGTATCGGGTTGTCAGACATTCACCATGTTGGTCAAAGTAGGTGAGAGAATTGAATAGGGTTTGAAAGAAAAGAAGGCTCAAGAAACAGCAGCATGAAGGCCTTACCCCTGGAAAAAAGACAAAGAACCCATCCGAGAAGTGGCTATGGTGTCGAGCCCAAGTACTCATTGTGACATTCTAAATTTCGACCCAGTTGGTATTTATGAAATGCATAATTTTAATAACGTACCTGTAGTAAATCTCGCTCAGACTTAATCACTCTTGGGACACTAACCAATAGGGAAAGGCTAATTAGGGATCTAGATTCGCGCGATTATAGAGCCTGGCCATGGACTCACTTTCGACCATAAGAATTGTCGAGGTGATATTTTGGGCTAATATAGACCGATCTAAGGATGGTCATGGATCGATTTGCGAATGTTGTATAATTGGATCGCGGTTGATTCCGCCTCGCCAAAATACGAAATTTGCAAACGATCTTAAACCTATTCCAAACGATCGTGTTCTCTAGAACTAGTGATTGATCCTCGCAATTATATAACAATCGAGGTCGCCATGGCTCAAGTAAACTTAAACGTGGTTTAATTTAGTATCGACCAAGGGTCGAATGTACAAATTTTCCCGAAAGCCGCCCGTTAGTTTGAGATAAGCTCAAGTCGCATTTATTTGAGTTTGTCCATTAAATAGAGACTGAGTTTGGGTGTTGAAAATTTTAAAAGTCATGACAGAGTAATTGGACGACGTTGTTATTAACGTGGTTAGTCTCGGATTTGTCCGGATTCGTCATAAAACTAAAACTTTGACAGGAAGTAGAAAATGACCATTTTGCCCCTAAGACTTTGTTAAGGCTAAGTATAAAAGTGGAAGGGCATTTTGGTCATTTCACCCTCACTTTAGAGATATAAATTTTTGGACGATTTTGCCCATGCACTTTTTGTGAAATTCCAATTTTACCCTTGGATATTTTTTGTGAGAGTTGATCTTGGCAGTCGATTTTGGATAAGATTGAATCTTGGTCGTTGAATGGAAAGTTGAGAGGGCGGTAGGATGGTAATTTTGGCTTGGGGTAGGACACAAATTATTGATGTCACTTATATAAATTCTTTTCCTCTCTCTTTCTCTCTCTCCCTCTCATTCACGCCTACACCCTCTCCCTCTCCTCTTGGCTGAATTCCCCTCCCCCTCTCCCTCACGTGAAAGTGGCCAAGTGGCCACGCCTTTGGCCGCCGCCGCCGTCCGTCCGTCTGTGGTCGCCATGAGGCCGTCGGCGCCCTTCGCTGCTCGTTGGCGCCACCGTTGCTGTTCTCCCTTGTTCCGCCACCCTTGGTTGATAAATCTAGCTTAGGACTCCGGGTAAGCAATATCCTAATCCTCACCTAGGATAACAGGTAATTTCGGGTTAGTTCGGAGCCGTTTTAGCAAGTTTTAGGGTTTATTCGTGGAGAAATTGGTGAACTGAGTTGGCTGAGTTGTTTGGATGGATTTGTGATAATTTTAGAGGTCGAATTGAGGTTAGAATTGATTAAGTTGGTGATCGGGATGATTACGAGTTATTATCGGGAATTATTGCACGAAAACGGGCTTAAATGTGATGTTTTAGTGATAAAATGTGGTTTGTTGACGTGCTCTCTTGATCATATAATCCCTGAGGCGTGTACTGTAACGCGAGAAATTGAACTCATCTTGAGGCGTGTACTGTAACGCGGGACGATGCTTGATATTATCGGAAGATCGCCAACCTAAGGCGTGTTCGTTTACGTGAGTTGTGCCGTAGGTGGAGGATGTTGAGCCTGAGGCGTGTACTGTAACGCGGGCAAGAGACATAGCCTGAGGCATGTACTGTAACGCATGCTAAGGAGTGTTGTGAAAATAAGACGGTTGTACGTGGATAGTGGATCGAAAGTGGACCTGAGGCGTATTTACGTGGGTCAGAAATGAATTGGATGCGTATGCTCGAGTGAAATGGGAATTGTATGATGTTATGTTTGTTAGGTGAATGTGAGAATGGAAAGTGTTCGGTCTATCGATGATACATGTGCATACATTGGCCATGTTATGAGGATGAGTGTGTTTTGTAGTGACTGTTTTGTTATAATGATTGAACTAATGTGCAGGGTGGTGCGTGTGCCGAGGTAAGGCCAGTGTACTTGTGAAAGTTATAGCATGTCAATTGCTGATTGATTGTGTGCTTGAACATGCCCAGAGATAAGTGTTAGCCTAGGTGGGGTTTAGGGTTTCGCTTATTGAAAAGTGTCTCATGGTTGTTAAACCAAACCATTTCAGAACCCCGGCCTGGACCATTGATCCTCTATCGCCACCGCCTTAGCGTTTTGGCATACCTATGCACACCGATCATGCAGTGGTAGAGTACCCTATAGATGACAATATGGCTTGGATTAAGCACACCACAGTAGTTTGGGTAGATATAGGACAACCTCTTTGGCAAGCCCATACTTATACAACCTTGTGCTTCCGGGAGGATGTGGACGAGTTCGGTCCGGTTCGTGGTTTGGATGCCCCTTTTGATGGAGTGGGAGATTGGTCCATCGGCTATACCTTCTCCTGATGGGGAGATGACCAGCCTCGACACTAGCCTAGCATAGTCAGGTCATCAGCTTGTACCTGCAGAACCCGAACCTATGGTGGCTGAGCCTGAACCGGAG
Organism: Syzygium oleosum; assembly: GCF_021117445.2. Lineage (NCBI taxonomy): Eukaryota > Viridiplantae > Streptophyta > Magnoliopsida > Myrtales > Myrtaceae > Syzygium > Syzygium oleosum. The sequence goes on along the minus strand of NW_026607510.1, from coordinate 685,856 downwards.
CCGGAAGAGTCACAAGCAGGGTATGATCCGATGGACGTGGATTTAGGAGAAGAGCCCGAGGAGGAGCCCGCAGAAGAGGAGCTCGAAGAAGAACCTGAGGGAGAACTCGAGAAGGAACCCGAAATGGAGCCCGAAGAAGAACCCGAGGAAGAATCGGAGGAGGAGCCTGAAGAAGAGGAGCTGATTGAGGTCCCATTGGAGCCGGGAGATAAAGATGATCCGATTGAGATTGAGGTGGATTCTGAGTCGTTAGAGGAGTAGGTGGATCAGGGAGAGTCAGACTCAGGTTCTGGGGAGACCGACTCAGAGTGGACACCGTCTAGAGGTCGTAAGGGTTAGTTAGGGGTAGGGTAACCCTTTTTGAAGTGCCCCTTTTTGGAGTTAGTGTATGCCCAGACTACTGGACCCTTTTGATATTGGTGGTGCGAACTTTAGAAGTCGATTTGCGTGTATAATATGTTTATGGTGGGTGTAATGAAGTGGTTGGTTGCTGGTTGTGATGGATTGTAATGGATATTGTATATATCGCGGTGTAATATTTTGGCTTGGTGGTTTGGTGATTTGTCTCTTCTTATTGCCCCATGATTATATTGTCAGGGTTTATGTTCTTGTTTCCACCGTGTTCGAACTCTAATGTGTTGGTTTGGGTCGGCAACGTTTCGTGGGACGTCACACTAATTCGACCGAGTTTGAGGTGTTGCGCGCTCGTCGGGGTTCGGGGCGTGACATCCTCGTTGATTTGGTATCAGAGCAAGGTCAGCTCGATCCAAGTTGGTCGAAGCCTGGAGTAATAAGGAGCGGAGACCCTGGGGTAGTCATCTAGGGAGACTTTAGTAAGTCATAGGTGTGTCTAGCGCTAGGCGTATCTCTGGATTGTTTGTTATGATTGATGGGTGAATTGAGTGTTTTAACGGTTGAGTTGTAGGTACGTCTGGACCCGAGGTACGTACACGAAACTTATTGATTGTGATCTCGTGTTGTAGTGGTTGATTGCCTGTTAAGTGAATTATCGAGATAATTCACTACCTAGGACCATAGACTGGTATAGTTGGCCTAGGTCTCTAATTCCTGAGTAGAATTATAGCAGGTAGGTGAGTGATAGAAAGCCATGAGTATGAGTTCGAGAGGTAGAGAAACAAGCGGCCAATCAAGTTCGCAAGCCCAACCTATGGGAGATCCGAGAATAGATGCGGTCATGAGGAGCCTAGAAGAGATTGGAAATTTGATAGGACGGCAGGCTCAGGAACGAGCTGCCACTATTGCCTAAGCTGCTGAGGCCACTGTAGCTGCTGCCATCAATGGTAACAATGGGAATCAAGGGCAAGGGCAGGTGAATGCGAATCGTCAGATGCATCAGTTGGCAGAGCAGTTCTTAAAATTAAAACCCCCTAAGTTTGATGGTAAAGGCGACCCTGAGGCTGCATCGCTTTGGATAGAGGAATTAGAAAAGGCCTTTGAGGTACTAGGGTGCACCAAAGAAGAGAAGGTAACCCTGGCGGTGTACCAGTTCTAAGGAAACGCAAGTGATTGGTGGAAAGTCACCAGAGGAAAGGTGTTCCCTGCTGGTGCCACCTAGACTTGGGCGATGTTTGTGGAAGTCTTCGATGGTAAGTACTTTTCTGAGAGCGCCTGGGAACGAAAATTGGCTGAATTCATGAGATTACGTTAGGGACAAATGTCTGTGGATCAGTACGAGGCAGAATTTTCTAGATTATCCAAGTTTACCCCGAGGATGGTAGAGGATCCTTTGGACAAGGCCCGAAGGTTTCGAGATGGGTTGAAACCAGACCTTCGTAGCCAAATGATATCATTGAACTTAAGAGATTATAATAAGATTTGTGAGACGGCCCAAACGATTGAGCGTGATTTGGCGGATAGGGCTGCCGCTTCTAAGTCGAGGTTTGCCCCGGCTAGAGACAACTGCAACTTCGGAAAAAAACCGATGGCGGGAAATCGATGCTTTGCCCCACCCGTTAAGAAGAATATCGGGAAGCCGAAATCACTTGAAGTTGTGTTATGCGTTAATACTCCATTGAATGATAAAGTGTTAGTTTCGTTAAGATGCCTGGATTGTAAGATAATGATTGGTGATAAAGAAGAAAGGATAGACTTGGCAGTCTTAGTCATGTATGATTTTGATGTGATTATTGGCATGGATTGGTTGGTTAAACAAAAAGTTGTAATTGATTGTAGTAACAGGGTGATTCAATTTAATCCGGTTGGACACCCTAGATAAGAATTTGCGGGAAATCGAGGAGGAACCTCGATCCCCTGGATTACGTCACTGGAAGTGACTAAGTTGTTGGACGAAGGGTGTCAAGGATTTTTAGGGACAGTGGTTGATTCCACAATTGAGGAACCAAGGTTAGAGGACATAGCCGCGGTGTGCAACTTAGCCAATGTCTTTCCTCAGGAATTGCTGGGATTGCCACCAGATAGGGAGGTAGAATTTGTAATTGAATTAGCCCCTAGTACCGAACCAATCTCGAAGGCACCTTATAGAATGTCGTTATCAAAGTTAAAAGAGTTAAATGTGCAAATGCAAGAATTGTCGGACAAAGGTTTTATTCGTCCAAGTGCATCCCCATGGGGAGTGCCAGTGTTGTTTGTAAGGAAGAAAGATGGGTCGTTGAGGTTGTATATCGATTATAGGCAGTTGAATCAAGTGACCATCATGAATAAATATCTCCTGCCAAGGATAGATGATTTGTTTGATTAGTTACAAGGGGCTTCGGTATTTTCTAAGATTGATTTGAGGACGGGATATCATCAGTTGAGGATTAGGAAGGAGGACATACCGAAAATGGCATTTAGGACGAGGTATAGACATTATGAGTTTACAGTAATGCCGTTTGGGTTGACTAATGCCCCTGCTGCCTTTATGGATTTAATGAATCGAGTGTTTAAGGAATTCTTGGACCAATTTGTTATAGTTTTTATAGACGATATATTGGTATACTCGAAGAGCCCGGAGGAGCATAAGTTCCATCTGAGTAAAGTTTTGCAAACTTTAAGAGAAAACGCACTATATGCCAAGTTTAGTAAGTGCGAATTCTGGCTCGATCGAGTAGCATTCCTTGGACACGTGATCTCTGGGGAAGGAATCTCAGTAGATCCAACAAAGATTGAAGCTGTAATGAAGTGGCCGAGACCAACGATGGTAACAAAGGTTCGAAGCTTTTTGGGTTTGGCACGATATTACCGACGTTTCGTGGAAGGGTTTTCAGCAATAACAACACCGTTGATACATTTGTTGAAAAAGGAAACAAGGTTTGAATGGATCGATAAATGTGAAAGTAGTTTTCAAGAACTAAATCATAGATTGACAACGGCGCCGGTGTTGACTATTCTATCAAGACCAGGAAGATATGAAATTTATAGCGGTGCGTCGTTAAAAGGATTGGGGTCTCATGCAAAATGAACGAGTAGTGGCCTACGCATCAAGACAATTGAGACCGCATGAGTTGAACTACCCGACGCACGATTTGGAATTAGCCGCAATCGTATTCGCCCTTAAGATTTGGCAACATTACTTATGCGGAGAGAAGTTTCAGATATATACGGACCATCAAAGTTTGAAATATCTGTTTTCTCAAAAAGAGCTTAACTTGAGACAATGTCGTTGGATAGAGTTACTTAAGGACTACGATTGTGATATTTTGGGCAAAAGGACACTATAAGTGCCATAACTTATGTATGGCACTCACTTTGATGCCATAACTTTTTTTCGGATCACTTTGGTGCCAAGTCGGAGGAAAAACGATCACTTAAGTGTCATAACTTTTTTTTGGATCACTTCAGTGCTAAAATTTTTGAAAAACGATCACTTAAGTGCTAAAATTTTTGAAAAACGATCATTTAAGTGCTAAAAATTTTGAAAAACGATCACTTAAGTGCCAATCTCCGGCGAGCCACGTCAGCTTCAGAAATTAATAAAAAAAATGCCACGTCAGATTTCCGGCGAAAAATTATGTACGGCACCGGAGTTGGCACTTAAGTGATCGTTTTTCAAAAATTTTAGCACTAAAGTGATCCAAAAAAAAGTTATAGCACTAAAGTGAGCGCCGTACACAAGTTATGGCACTTGTAGTGTTCTTTTGCCTGATATTTTGTATCACCCCAGAAAGGCCAACTAGGTAGCTAACGCATTAAGTCGGAAGTCGAGCATCGCATACTTGTTAGTTAAGGAATGGACCTTGTTGGAAAAGGTGCGAGACTCGAAATTTAGACTTGAAGTAAGTCAAGTCTCGAGTTTGCTAGCCACACTAAGGATCGAACCAGAAATCCAGACTAAGATTAAGGCTTTACAATCTACGGATCAAGAAATTCAGAAAATTCTGAAAATTGATGTTACTAAGAGGAAAGCGGACTTTCAAGTATCCGAAGACAGGATCTTGAAGTTCCGAGGAAGGTTATGTGTGCCTGATGACGCACAACTTAAGGAGGAAATCTTATCGGAAGCACACCGTAGCAAGTATAGCATCCATCCTGGTAGCACGGAAATGTATCAAAACCTTAGACAATACTATTGGTGGAATGGCATGAAGGTGGACATAGCTAAACATGTAGCTAAGTGTTTAACATGCTAGCAAGTGAAAGCGCAACATTGTAAGCCCGGAGGATTGTTGCGACCGTTGAAAATCCCTGAGTGGAAGTGGGAGCACATCACTATGGATTTTGTAATGGGATTACCAAGAAGCCAAAAAGACCATGATTCCATTTGGGTGATAGTAGACAGATTAACCAAGTCGGCAAATTTTCTAGCGGTGCGAAAGGATTTTGACTTGGAAAGGTATGCCGAATTGTACGTACAACAGATAGTTCATTTGCATGGGGTACCAGTAACGATTACTTCGGATTGTGATCCCGGGTTTACCGTCAACTTTTGGAAAAGTCTGCAGACAGCATTAGGATCAACACTGCAGTTTAGTATAACTTACCATCCACAAACGGATGGCTAGTCTGAGAGGACAATTCAGACTCTAGAAGATATGCTTCGGGCATGTGTATTGGATTTTCAAGGCAAGTGGAAAGAACAATTACCCTTAATGGAATTCACGTACAATAATAGTTTTCAGCAGAGTATCGGAATAGCGCCATTTGGAGCGCTGTATAGCAAAGCATGTAGGACGCCCATATGTTGGGATGAAGTTGGAGAAAGGAGTATAACCGGGCCAGAATTAGTTCAACAGTCAGTTGAGGCAGTTAAGATCATTTGTGAAAGGTTGAAAATAATGCAAAGCCGTCAAAAGAGTTATGCAGACAGAAGGCGAAGACCTTTGGAATTTCAAGTAGGGGATCACGTATTGCTCAAGGTATCGCCAATGAAAAGATTGTCCCGATTTGGTAAGAAAGGGAAATTAAGTCCACGGTTTGTGGGACCTTTTGAGGTGTTGGAAAGGATTGGAGATTTATCCTATCGACTCGCCTTACCACCAAACTTATTTCAGGTGCACAATTTCGAGGACAAAATTTTTATAAAGGGGGAAGAGTTGTGACATTCTAAATTTCGACCCACTTGGTATTTATGAAATGCATAATTTCAATAACGCACTTGTAGTAAATATCACCGAGACTTGATCACTCTTGGGACACTAACCAGTAGGGAAAGGCTAATTAGGGATCTAGATTCGCGTGACCATAGAACCTGACCATGGACTTACTTTCGACCATAAGGATTGTCGAGGTGATATTTTGGGCTAATATAGACCGATCTAAGGATGGTCATAGATTGATTTGCGAATGTCGTATAATTGGATCACGGGTGATTCCGCTTCGCCAAAATACGAAATTTGCAAACGATCTCAAACCTATTCCAAACGATCGTGTTCTCTAGAACTAGTGATTGATCCTCGCAATTATATAATAATTGAGGTCGCCATGGCTCAAGTGAACTTAAACGTAGTTCGATTTAGTATCGACCATGGGTCAAATGTACGAATTTTCCCGAAAGCCGCCCGTTAGTTTGAGATAAGCTTAAGTCGCATTTATTTGAGTTTGGCCATTAGATAGAGACTAAGTTTGGGTGTTGAAAATTTTGAAAGTCATGACAGAGTAATTGGACGACGTCGTTATTAACGTGGTCAGCCTCGGATTTATCCGGATTCGTCAGAAAACTAAAATTTTGAATGGAAGTAGAAAATGACCGTTTTGCCCCTAGGACTTTGTTAAGGCTAAGTATAAAAATGGAAGGGCATTTTGGTCATTTCACCCCCACTTTAGAGATATAAATTTTTGGACGATTTTGCCCCTGCACTTTTTGTGAAATTCCAATTTTACCCTTGGATATTTTTTGTGAGAGTTGATCTTGGCCGTCGATTTTTGGATAAGATTAAATCTTGGCCGTTGGATGGAAAGTTGAGAGAGGGGTAGGATGGTAATTTTGGCTTGGGGTAGGACACCAATTATTGATGTCACTTATATAAATTCTTTTCCTCTCTCTTTCTCTCTCTCCCTCTCATTCATGCCTACACCCTCTCCCTCTCCTCTTGGCCGAATTCCCCTCCCCCTCTCCCTCACGTGAAAGTGGCCAGGTGGCCACACCTTTGGCCGCTGCCGCCGTCCGTCCATGGTCGCCGTGAGGCCGTCGGCGCCCCTCACCACTCGTTGGCGCCACCGTTGCTGTTCTCCCTTGTTCCGCCACCCTTGGTTGCTAAATCTAGCTTAGGATTCCGAGTAAGCGATATCCTAACCCTCGCCTAGGATAACGGGTAATTTCAGGTTAGTTCAAGGTCGTTTTAGCAAGTTTTAGTGGTTATTCGTGGAGAAATTGATGGACTGAGTTGGCTGAGTTGTTTGGATGGATTTGTGATAATTTTAGAGGTCGAATTGAGGTTAGAATTGATTAAGTTGGTGATTGGGATGATTATGAGTTATTATAGGGAATTATTGCACGAAAACGGGCTTAAATGTGATGTTTTAGTGATTTTTTCTGTGGTGGCTGAGTTGACGTGCTTATTGTGGCTGAATTGTAGCGTGTTTATGTTTAAATTACTATATGTGGTGAATTGGGATTTGTGGCATGAGTGTGACGCCCATGATTGGTGAAAATTGGCCTAAAATATGGAAATTATGTTAAATTGAGCTTGTGCAAGTGGAATTGATGAATTTGTGGGTTAATGTGGCTTGTTGGCGATTTGAATACTTGGGGTGTCGTGTGTGAGTTGGTCATATGAAATTGGCATGTGATGTGGCGTGTACGTTATCACTAAAAATCCTGAGGCTTGTACTGTAACGTAGGTTCCAGATAAAATGTGGTTTATTGACGTGCTCGCTTGATCACATAATCCCCGAGGCATATACCGTAACACGGGAAATTGAACCCATCCTGAGGCATGTACTATAACGCGGGACGATGCCCAGTATTACCGGAAGACCGCCAACCTGAGGCGTGCTCGTTTACGCTGGTTGTGTCGTAGGTGGAGGATGTTGAGCCTGAGGCATGTATTGTAACGCGAGCAAAAGACATAGCCAGAGGCGTGTACTGTAACGCGGGCTAAGGAGTGTTGTGAAAATGAGACAGTTGTACGTGGACCGTGGATCGAAAGTGGACCTAAGGCGTATTTACGCGGGTCAAAAATGAATTGGATGCGTGTGCTCGAGTGAAATGGGAATCGTATGATGTTGTGTTTGTTAGGCGAATGTGAGAATGGAAAGTGTTCAGTCTATCGATGATACATGTGCATACATTGGCCATGTTATGAGGATGAGTGTGTTTTGTGGTGACTATTTTGTTATAATGATTAGACTAACATGTATGGTGGTGCGTGTGCCGAGGTAAGGCCAGTGTGCTTGTGAAAGTTATAGCACGTCAATTGCTGATTGATTGTGTGCTTGAACATGCCCAGAGATAAGTGTTAGCCTAGGTGGGGTTTAGGGTTTCGCTTATTGAAAAGTGTCTCATGGTTGTTAAACCAAACCATTTCAGAACCCCCGCTTGGACCATGGATCCTCCACCGCCACCGCCTCAGCGTTTTGGCATACCTATGCACACCGATCATGCAGTGATAGAGTACCCTATAGATGACAATATGGCTTGGATTAAGCACACCACAGTAGTTTGGGTAGATATAGGACAACCCCTTTGGCAAGCCCATACTTATACAGCCTAGTGCTTCTGAGAGGGTATGGATGAGTTCGGTCTGATTCGTGGTTTCGATGCCCCTTTTGATGGAGTGGGAGATTGGGATCCATTGGCTATACCTCGTCCTGATAGGGAGATGACCAGCCTCGACACTAGCCTAGCACGGTCAGGTCATCAACCTATACCTGCAGAACCCGAACCCACGGTGGCTGAGCCTGAACAGGAGCCGAAAGAGTCATAAGCAGGGTATGATATGATGGACGTGGATTTAGGAGAAGAGCTCGAGGACAAACCCGTAGAAGAGGAGCCCGAAGAAGAACCTGAGGGAGAACCCGAATTGGAGCTCGAAGAAGAACCCGAGGAAGAATCGGAGGGGGGAGCCTGAAGAAGAGGAGCTAATTGAGGTCCCATTAGAGTCGGGAGATGAAGATAATTCGATTGAGATTGAGGCGGATTCTGAGTCGTCAGATGTGCAGGTGGATCAGGGAGAGTCAGACTCAGGTTCTGGGCAGACCGACTCGGAGTGGACACCGTCTAGAGGTCGTAGGAGTTTGTTAGGGGTAAGATAACCCTTTTTGAAGTGCCCCTTTTTGGAGTTAGTATATGCCCAGACTACTGGTCCCTTTTGATATTGGTGGTGCGAACTTTAGAAGTCAGTTTGCGTGTATAATATGTTTATGGTAGGTGTGATGAAGTGGTTGGTTGCTGGTTGTGATGGATTGTAACGAATATTGTATATATCACGGTGTAATATTTTGGCTTGGTGGTTTGGTGATTTGTCTCTCCCTATTACCCTATGATTATATTGTCAGGGTTCATGTTCTCGTTTCCGCCGTGTTTGAACTCTGATGTGTTGGTTTGGGTCGGCAACGTTTCCTGCGACGTCGCACTAATTCAACCGAGCTTGAGGTGTTGCGCGCTCGTCGGGGTTTGGGGCATGGCACTCATCAAGCATCATTTCCGAAGCAATCAAATGTTATTTGGAAAAATCCAAGGTAATTCGAGCCAAATAAAAGGCTCGTGAGACAATATACACCGTTGCCCCGACCCCTGTCAAAGCTATTATCAATGCTTTTGGAAAGGCATTTGGTGGCCAAGGAAGTACCGAGAGACAATCATGCAAGATTTTCTTGGTATGATGAGTCAAAGACTTGCGCCTATCACATGAGAGAAAGGGGACATGATGTGGCTAATTGTCTCATTCTAAAGTACAAGGTTCAACAGCTCATTGACAAGAAGATATTGAACTTCCAAGAGCCCGAGCCAAATGTACATCAGAATCCTCTTCCTGAGCACAATATAGTAAATATGATCAAGGATGAGGAAACAATGATCGAGTATAATGATGAAAATGAATATGAAGTCAAAATTAAAGCTTCTCGATTAGGAGATGCTCGCTTCCGTCAAGAAGCACTCCTAAAAGGCAAGATTATAGATAACTTGGGAGAAGACTCCGGAAAATATAACTTCCAAGTGAAATATATCCCACCGCTATGGGCATTCAAAAATGAAGTAAGTGTGCCTGATGGCTGGGGTGGTATGGACGATGAAACTAATCTTGAGGAAAAAGCTCTACCCAAGAAAGAAATGCTTCAAGATGAAATAGATCCAGATGAAAAGGAAAAAGAAAAAGTTCGTCAGGGTGAAAGACATTTCACCCAGAAATCGGCCAGGGAAGGCAAAACTGTAGACTTACTCGGTCAAGACAGCGGTAAATACAATTACCGTGTCATATATATACCACCACCATGAGCATTCCAAAATGAAGACATTGTACCGGATGGATGGGGTGACATGGATGAGGTCTCGATCAGCCAATTGAATCTCGAGAAGAATGAAGATCAGGAAGAGAAAAAGAGAAAAAAGACTCGTCGAGGTGATAGGCGATTTGTTTGAAAAGCACAAAGACAATGTGAAGTTGTTGATTATCTCGGTTAATGTTGATACTTAATTTTTAGCTAATTTTTGTCATATTTTCAAAATTTTCAAAATTAGGTCTAGGGATCTTGGCCAAGCCTGGAAACCTATTTCTAAACCAAAAAATAATGTTTTATCATTTTTCTGCATTTTTTCTTAATTTCTCTTAGTCAAAATAAGCAAGAAAATCAAGAAAAATAGTAAATGGAATCAGAAAATTCCATAAAAATAGTCATTAGTCTTATTTTAAATCTAATTTCATAAATAAACTGTTAATTTTAGAAAATCTCAATCGAGTATATGTTTTTCCCAAAATTGTGCAAAATTAAATTCGAATTGAACCAAAAATGAAATTAAATTTTTTCTAGATATTTTTAAGTCTTAGTGTCTTCACAACAGTTGATTCTGGGACCTTGAATTGCATATTGGTCAGTCCAATTGCATAATTTGACATAAAAATAAAAAATCCCCAAAATTTGATTGAAAATTAAGAATTTTGAACCCAAATTGGGAATCGTGCCCAAAATTAAATTGTCGAAATGTGAGACTATCATTTCTAGGGTCAATCAGGGGTGGGTAATTCAAATTTGGCGTCAATTTTGCCTAATCAGGTAATTAGGACATCAAATTGAACAAAACCCTATTAACCCGAGTATAAAAATAAAGAAAATCTTGGGCTCAATTACAATAAAAATTGGGGAAAATTGTATCTTTGAGTTCGGAATATGATGGGGAATTCAATTTTGGGGTCGAATTTTGAAGATTTGGTGGAAATCGGGCTTAATTTGACGATTTAGGTAAAACTGGAACTGCCGGGTCGGGCGGGTCGACCCGACCCGACCCGAACAGTTCATCTTCTTCGCCCGACCGCCTAACCCGCAAGAAACCCAGAAAAAACCGACTCAAACCCGTGACTTCGTTAAACATTTCTAGTTATTTGAGCACGTTTTAATCAATTTTTCCAGCTCTATATTATCCAGCTGGCACCGGTTAACAACCCAAAAACGATTGGAGTTTAGTTCCAACCAAATTTGAGCTCGAAATCGAAGAAGAAAAATGAGAAAAATCTGAAGACGAAGAGGAGAACCTGTTCGATGAAATTCCGGAGAGGGAGAAAAGAGGAAAAAAAGCGAAAACGAGAGAGAACGATCGTCGACGTGAGTTGAGGCTTCTTGGACCGAGCGATCAGCGCTTTTCCAGCCGGAAAATCAGTCCAAGTGGTGAGCTTCCTCACCGACGAACCAGTGTTGGAGTTGATTACGAAGCTCAAAAACACGAGCTCGGCCGACGCATCGAGGGATTTTTCGACGAAGTGGATACTACGGTTCGATAGTTCATATATTGAAGAACATCTATGCGGCCAAAGATCAACTCGGAGATTCCTATTTGCCCTCTGACGAAGCAGGTAAACTTCGTTAGTCATCATAATTTTCCCGATTTTCCAGAATAGGATTTTAGTTCAATCGTGTATGTGCTTCTCGATTTTAGCTAGGATTGATAATCAAAATATGTTCTGATCACATATTTCATTATTTGGTTGCATTTTGAACGATAAATCCTGCATAAACCGAGTCGGCCATGGTTGTCGAACTTCGCCGGAAAACCCGAAGCCTTGCCGGAGCGTCACTGTGACCATAGGTCATCCAAGTAGGCTTCCTTTCACTTTATTTGATGATTTGATGCTGATTAGAACCGATTTAGACGGTTAGGGAGATCAATATGTTGATTTGAATGCTTAAGAAATAGGTTCGATTAGGTTGCAAATTAGGTTTTTGACTAAGTTTTTTCACCGGCCGGAGAACGTCCACCGGCGTTCCGAATCAGTTGGATCGAAAATAGAATATATGGACTTCGTTGTAGTGCAACCAGAATGGCTAAAAGGTCGCTGGAGGCTCGTCAGCGACGAGCTCGAACCAGCGGCCTTGAAAACTGAAAACATGCAATAATGCCCACCAACTGTTTGTGAAAACGCCTAAATGAACAAATGCCTAAACAACGCCGTTTTGGCATTGTGTCTGCCGGAGAAGATGGCCGGCGACCGGCGCCGGCAACAGCCGGTTCGTTCTCAGCCGAACTGGTCTGGTCCGGTTCATCCCCCAGCGGGAAAATTCAAAATAATAAATAATAAATAATAAATAACAAAAATTAATAAAAAAACAAAATAAAAACAATTAGAAAATTCTAAAAAAAAAATAAATAACACAAAAATCATAAAAAAATAGATTTTCTTAGAAAATTTGCAAAAAATTCATAATAATTCAAAAAACTACAGAAAATTCAGGAAAATTCAAAAAAATTTAGAAAATTCATAAAAATTTCGAAAATTCAGAAAATACAAATAAAAAATTTTGAAAATTTTGAAAAATCAATAAAAAAAATTGAAAAATTCACAAAAATTTCCAGAAAATCATAAAAAAAATTATTTCTTGGTTTAAAAAAATTTTCCGATAAAAAAATCAAAAAAATTCAAAAAATTTGAAAATTCACAGAAAGGTCCAAAATTATCGTGGCCAGCCATAAAAAGTGAAATTTGAATTTTTAAAGTGCCCAAATGGCACTTAAAAAAATCAAAAATTTTGAAAATCCACATAATGATTTAAAATCATTGTGGCCAGTCATAAAAAGTGAAATTTGAATTTTCCGAAATGCCTAAGTGGCATTTTTTGGAAAATTCCAAATTTAGGGATAAAATCCCTAAAAAACCCTAAACCCTAAAATGTGTAAATCATGAAATGAAAAAGCTATTAGAGCTTCGTTAGGGTTTTAGTGTTTTGCTTGATTTTCATTTTTAGTGGCCAAATTAGGGTTGCTATGATTGATTTGCCATTGGATGTGCATTTAATTCTTGGTTGCTTAACTGTCTGGTCTTGATTAGATTAGTGAATTGACCTTAGGGATCTGTGTGACACGTTAGACAAGCCATATTGTTCTTAGGTACCGAAAGGGCGTTAATGGTCTCAATTTGGGATCGTTAACGTAACCAAGTCCCTTATTCAAAATCTCTGGTTCGTAGGATTGCGGTACTTCTCCCGTACCTCAATTAGGTTTCTAGTCAATCTACCGTAAATGACTAGTGGCAACTCCAAGTTCAAATTTAGATCAAATAAACCTCGCTGTCACGTGAGGTATGGTCTGGGAGAGGCCCGTATAGAAAAATACCTCCATTCTAGCACGCAAGAGCGTGGCGCGATAGGCTTGGCGACTCCACTGGGGAAATCTTAAGTTTCTAAGTGGACTTAGGCCTAGATAGAACGGTATGCATGTATTTGTGCTCACAAGGATCCCAGGTACGTTCTACTAATGATGTGTTAAATGGTGATGTAGGTGAGAGGTATAAGGGGTATAGTCTGTGCTTACCTTTGTTTTGCAGGATGGTGTTGTGATTGAATGTGATTTGGCCAAATTTTAGAAGTGCTGTTTGGTTATAAATTGTTGTGCTTGCCTTTAAATTGCTTTAACACTACACTTTTCGCACACACCACCTATGGCCCAACCCCGGCTACATTTAGGATCACCCTTAGGAGGTATGTGTTTAGGTGAAACTGTGAACCGATTGCTCATGGGATCGTTTAAATACAATACTGATCACCGAGATGGAATAATATTTCATTACTTTAGGCCGATCGCCTATTGGAATGGAATTCCCTGTCCATCAAGGTGATGACCTTGAGCCTTTAGTATATCCCCACCCTTTTAGGTGTCAAAACCTCACTTGTTACATATGCTTGTCTTTGTGGTTGGTATACCTAAAACCAAGCAAAAATGTATCGATAAGTAAGTGTCGTTCCACTTCTCTCATCTCTTTAATTATGCGAAGTTAGTTGACACAATTTTGTTAAAAATGCCCAAATGACAATCAATGTTTGATAAAAATGCCTTTTTATACTAGAATGAATGAATAGGGTGACATGCTCCGTTTAGTCACGTTTTTCATTTCTAGATGGAATGTATAGGTCCATGGCGATTTTCAATGTAATTCAAGTAGATTGAATGCTCAAGATGTGACAAGTACAATCCCATTTATCGAAAATCTATTTTCGATGCATTCGAAGTTGTAAACCTAGGATAAGACTTTATGGTCAAAATGGAGCATGTCAAAAGGCATTTGCATTAAAAATTGGTTTCATTCACATTTTCAAGTATATGCTCTTTTAAGGCATAAATGGATTAGAAGTGGCATTTGTATTACGTCATAAGAATGCAAATGTACTTTGCCTCCATTTTTTCCATAAAAGGACATATAATTAAAATGGGGGCATTTTAAAATTGATGTGTAATCCATGGTGATTAACAACAAACTTTTTTGCATGATTAGGCTCGATGGGGAAACTAGACATCCAAGTGGTTCCCATTCCACGAAAAGAACTCATGGCTTGATGGAAGGACATGACAAAAGATAACCAAGTTTATGTTTAAGATAGGTTGGGATACCTTTTAGACTTGATCCATGTAGAATATCAAGTTAGTTTGATCCAAGCATTGGTGCATTTTTGGGAAGTTTCCACCACCACCTTCCAATTTGGAGAGTATGAATTAACACCGACTTTGGAAGAGTATCAAGCTGCCATTGGAATTGATTCCAAGCCTAGGGTCGTAGAGCCACCCGTTGGACTTAATCCCGTAAGCATTCTTGCAGAATTCCTTAACCTTAAAGCTTCCAAAATCGAAAAGTTAATCAAGTCAAACATGGGTAGATTTCCATTATCCTTTCTAATAGCCAATTTTTCCAAACTTCCTAGGGAAATGGGAAACACTTCGGCTCGGGTTTTCATTCTAGCCTTCTTTGGCTTCGTTTTATTCCCCGTATCTAGAACGGGATTCGACCCTTTAGTTGCAATAATCACGAGGCAAGCATATCTCAAATGGGATTTCTCTAACCTGCTTCTTGCCCAAACTGTCATTTCTTTGAACACATATCAAAATCATGAAAAGGGAATCTTTCAAGCTTCTACGGGTCTCCCTCTTATCTCTATGGTTCATCTTGCATATTCAACCATGGTGCCATTCCATGAGTATTCGTGAGATTTGTCCAACGATAAATCCCATAGAACGATACCTTCGTATTCAACATAAATTGCCCAAGCAATCTTTCTTAGATTGGGCCAACTTCATTAGGGCTTTAATTCCTAGTCAAATCCAATGGCGAATTATTTGGCCAAAGATTAGCAAGGCAAGGATTACAAGCCAAGAAGGGAACGCAATACCATTACTCGAGTTGAATGGGGGAGCCGCCTATTGTCCCTTGAGAGTTGTCAGACAATTTGGGATGCTTCAACAAGTCCCACCGGCATGGAACCCTGAGGAGTTTGCTTTCAACATTCCAGGTGGAATCATTTCGAAGAAGAAAAGAAAGACCTTCAAGTCAAGGTTCACAAAATTATCCTTTCTTTGGATAATTCACCTTCACAAGTAGTGGAATGGCCAAAGAACTTGGAAGGAGACATGACGATTTATATGGCATTCAAGGAATACATCAAATGGATGGAAAGTAAATGACCAATTGATGTGGAACCTTATGTTCCATTGAGCATTATAATGGATTCCGAGGAGGAGTATGTCCCAGAATACGTCGTCCCACACGTGCCTGGAGTTGAGCCTTACATCCCCGATGAAGTCGTGATCGATGTCGAGGAATGGGAATCTCGAATCAAAGAATGGAAGAATTACCATGGGGCGGAAGTTACCTTAATTAGCAAGAAGCCTAGACTTGGATGATTTAGAGTTCCCATTCGAGTTTAAAATCATTTTGTAAAGCAATCTTGGATTTTATATGAAATACTCATTTTTCAAAATTCGTTTGGATAAATTCAAAATCATGATCACCATGGATTATAATTCTTTGAATGGTATGATTCCTTGAGAAAAAAAACATTGATGAAAAGTTTTATGCAAAGCTAAGGCTTATGTAAAAGCTCTTATTCTTGTTAATCACAAGAAATCATACAATTAAAAGAATGTGAGTTTTCATATTCATTTCACCAATTCCAATACCTTGATGGTTTTCATGAAAGCAGATTTTCTAGCAACGGAAGGCAAAAGACCTCGAACTCGTTTACAAATTAAAATGACCGAGGAAGAAACTCGCACTCGACTAGCGGAAGTGGAGAATCAGATGACGCAAATGGCTGCCATGATGGCGGAAATGAAGGCCTTTATTCTCGCATCTCGAGGGTCTTATCCTACTACTCTAAATATAGGAACTTCAAATACTACTAAAACACCAGTTGAAGGCCCCAGGCAGAAACAAAGAACCGGTTCAAGAAAATCTTCCAAAAACTATGTCTGAGGTAGTGAATTTGGAAGAAGATGATCAAACCAAGAAGGTATCCAAAACAAAGGATGAAGAGGAGGCCAAGAGATTAGCCAAAATTGAAGAATGCCTAGCAAGTCAGGGCTATGAGCTTCAAAGATTCGACAAGTTCTCGCCATACGCAAAGGTGGTTGTTCCAGAAAATTACAAAGAACCAGAGTTCGTAAGCAAGTATGATGGAACTGGCTATCCTAAAAGCCATTTGAAATATTATCTCTGCAAGATGGCAAGATATTCAGACAATATGCCACTCCTTATCAGCACGTTTCAAGATAGTTTGAAGGGAGCAGCCCTGGTATGGTATACCGCTCTCGATATAGAAGATTTTACCGAATGGGACCATTTGGTGAGAGAATTCCTTCGCCAATACAAATTCAATGTCGAAGTACTTCTAACCCGGGAGGACTTAGTGAGAATCGAGAAACGAAGAAGTGAAGGATTCAGAGCCTACGCTCAAAGGTGGAAAGTTGTAGCCTCACAAGTTAAACCGGCTATAAGTGAGGATGAGCTTATTGAACTATTTTTGAAGTTGTTACCAACTGAGTATTATGACAAGCTGCATATATCGGGCTGCCAAATATTCACCATGTTGGTGAAGGTTAGTGAAAGAATTGAATGGTCATTGAAGGAAAAGAAATCTCAAGAAGCGATAGTACGGAGATCATATCCTGGAAGAAAGGATAAAGAACCTGTACGTGATGTGGCTATGGTATCTAGCCCCAATGTTAATCAGGCCTCATTCCCGAAACAGTCTAATGTTCCTTGGAAAAATCCAAAACAGTTTGAGTCGAAGAAAAGACCCGTAAGGCAATTCACTCCGTTGCCACGACCCCTATCGAAATTATTACCGATGCTGTTGGAAAGGTGTTTGGTGGCTAAAGAAGTACCAAGAGATAATTCTGCAAAGTTCTTCTGGTATGATGAGTCAAAGACTTGCACATATCACATGGGAGAAAGAGGACACGGTGTGGACAATTGTATAGTCTTGAAATACAAAATTCAGCAACTCATAATATATTAAGTTTTCAAGAACCAGAGCCAAATGTGCATCAGAACCCTCTTCCTAAGCACAATGTGGTAAATATGGTCCTTACATAAGGAGAAATAATAATGCCTGATGAAGAAGATGAATACGAGGCCAAATTAAAGTCTGCTCAACAAGGAGATGCTCGTTTTCGTCGCGAAGCATTCTTAAAAAGAGGAAATTATAGACAACCTGGGAGAAGATTCTGGTAAATATAACTTTCAAGTAAAGTATACTCCACCACCATGGGCTTTTAAAAGTGAAGTGATTGTGCCCGATGGTTGGGGCGGTATGGACGATGAGCTCAGCAAACAAAATAAAACTCCATCCGGTGATGAGGAGGATCAATTTGAAGAGTAAAAAGAAAGGATTCGGTAGGGTGAAAGGCGATTTACCCAAACTTCATTTGAGCAAGGTGACACTGTAGACCTCCTTGGTTAAGACAGTGGAAAATACAACTTCCGCGTTAGGTACACACCTCCACCCTGGGCCTTTAAAAAAGAAACTATTGTACCTGATGGATGGGGAGGCATGGATGAAATTCCAATCAACAAATTAAGTCTTGAGGAGAAAGAAGATCAAGACGAGAAAATGAAGAAAAATGCTCGCCAAAGAGACAGACGATTTGTTCGTAAAGCACGAAAACGAGGTGAAATTGTGGATTATCTGGGACAAAACAGTGGCAGGTATAACTACCATGTTAAATACACGCCACCTTCATGGGCATCCAAGGAGTAAAATATCGTGCCCGATGGTTGGGGTGGAATGGATACCATGGAAGCTGACAAAAGCATGGTATCCATGATTACACCACTATTGATTAATCTTGATGAAGTGGATAGACTTGACGAAGAGAAGAATCATGTTGAACCAATTACCATTGAGCTCCCAATTGATCAACTAAAGATCGAAGATAAAGAAGTTCAGCCTGTGGTCATCACTTTGCCTCCAAAGGAGAACTTTCATACCAAATGTGTACCATGGGATTACATGCCTAAAGAAGTTGATGCAATAACCAGATCGGGAAGATGTTATGTCCCAAAAGAAGGTGAGCACGAAAAGACGGGAGTAACTGAAGATGATGTTAAGCAGTTGTTGTCAGTCATGAGGACAAGTGAATATGAGGTAATTGAGCAATTAAGAAAGATGCCGGCACAGATTTCCTTACTAGATCTCTTCAAGACTTTAGAAAGCCATAAAATGGTGCTTATGAAGCTTCTTAATAAGGTGCACATCCCGGAGACGATTAATGAGGTACAATTGGAAGACTTTGTTGGTGCCATTCTTCTAAAGGATCAAATTGCCTTCTCTGATGAAGATTTCCCAATTGACGGGCGTTCCCCATAATAAAGCCCTATATATTGCCGTCAAATGCCGGGGCAAGGAGGTGTCACGGGTGCTGATTGATAATGGTTCCGCACTTAATTTGTGTCTACTAAGCACACCGCATCGCTTGGGGATTAGTGAAGAACTTATCAAATCTTCAAAGGTGACTGTACGTTCGTTCGATGGTATGAAGAAGGGTGTTATCGGTGACATCGAGCTGGAAGTAAATATAAACCCTGTGCCTTTTCTGATTTATTTTCAAGGGGTAGACATTCCAAGGACTTTCAACCTACTACTGGGGAGGCCTTGGATTCATATGACTGGCGCCATTCCATCTAGTCTTCATCAAAAGGTTAGATTCGTTATTAATGGTAAAATGATTACCATGCACGGGGAGACGGACTTTACCACTTACAAGGAAAGTGCCATACCTTATGTCGAGCCTGAGTTAAAAGAAGAGCATAGTTATCATTCCTTCGAGATGATTTTCATGATACAAATTCCCGCTGGTAGTATCATGAAGTCTCCGGAATTTTCGACATCATCTATTATGTCTGGAAAAGTATTGTGCTAATATGGATTTAACCTTGATGGTGGACTTGGGACAAAAGCTCAAGGAATTAAAGAACCCATTATCCCATTTGGCACAAAGAAAAAGTATGGGGTGGGGTATGAAGTCACTAGTAATCACCATGGGGGCCGAGGCCAAGGTCAAAAGAATCATGAAGGCCGTGGAAGCCGAGGTGATCGAACCATTAACCCATCAACATGGAAGGGCAAGGTTAGAGAATTGCCTTATCATCATATTCATATCGGAGAAAATTTTCCTGGGCCTGCCAAACTGCTTTCAGAAGAAAATTTACATGCAGAAGCAAAGTCTATGTCGCTGGGTTTATTTGAAGAGGACATTATCGATGTCGTTATAACTGAGAAGGAAGACACCTACGCACTGGAGTAGGAAGATTCTTTTGAACCCTTTCCTTATTGTTGCTTTTACAATTTTTCTGTTTCATATTGATGTTGTTTTCAATTTCAATTCAGTTGCGATTTACATTTCTTTCGATATAGATGTAATTGCATTTTTCAATTCAATAAAAGTGTTCAATGTTTTGTTCAGGATGTATGGAAACAAAACCAAACCAATGATGAATATTGCTCTCACACGTGAGGCTTGAGGCTTTGGGTTTCCGTATGACTCCTTATTGTGAAAAAGGTTTTAAGAGCAAGGATGTCCAAGGATATGAGGATTAGCTCTATTCTCTTGATCTCTTCAAAACAGATTTCAAAATAGTTTTTCAAAACGCTTTTTCATTAAACCTCATGCATCAATTTCATATGCAAATTACTAATCATGTTTGTTACATGTTAGGTATGAGCATTCATACATCCATAATAGGTTCGTATGCAACCCAAATCTTTCTGAGGAAATCACTTGTGATATTGAAGTGGATAATGAAGATGAGGAATGGATCAGAAGAGAATGGATCCATCATGAAGAATCAAAGCCACTCGCGTTAGAGAAAACGATTACTGTTAATATGGGTGATAAAGAGAACCCTAAAGATGTTAAAATTGAAGAAAGTCTTCCCTCAGCAGAAGCAGAAAGAATAACAGATTTGCTCAAGGAATATCAAGATATATTCACATGGTCCTATGCTGACATGCCAGGCCTTGATCCAAGTATAGTTGAACACGCTTTGCCAATTGATCCAAGTATTCCACCAAAGAAGCAAAAATTGAGGCGAACAAAGCCGGAATTGGCAAAGAAAATAGAAGAAGAAGTGATGAAATTACTCAAAGTCGGTTTCATCGAAGTAGTGCCATATCCAGAATGGGTTGCCAACATAGTACCCATAATGAAGAAAGATGGTCGGGTGCGGGTGTGCGTCGATTATCGCGACCTAAATAAAGCAAGCCCAAAGGATGATTTTCTGCTTCCACATATTGATGTATTAGTGGATAGCACGGCTAGGTTCGAAACATTTTCATTCATGGATGGCTTCTCAGTATATAATCAAATCCTTATGAAGAAAGAGGATAAGGCGAAAACGTCCTTTATAACACCATGGGGCACATTTTGTTATAAGGTGATGCCTTTCGGTCTGAAAAATGCTGGTGCCACATATCAAAGGGCAATGGTAACTCTGTTCCATCATATGATGCACAAAGAAATCGAAGTATACGTGGATGACATGATTGCAAAGTCCAAACAAGGAGAAGACCATGTTGAAGTGCTTCACAAATTGTTTGAAAGACTGAGAAAGTACAAGTTGCGGCTGAACCCCAACAAATGTGTATTTGGGGCAAAATCTAGTAAACTACTAGGATTTGTGGTCAGCAGTAGGGGAATTAAAATCGATCCTTCCAAAATCAAGGCAACACATGACTTGAAGACTCCTACAGTAAAAGAAGTAAGAAGCTTGTTGGGGCGATTAAACTACATTACCCGCTTCATCTATCAGCTTTCTGAGACTGCTAAACCATTCTTCAAACTATTGAAAAAAAAATGCCAAAGTAAAGTGGGATGCAGAATGTCAACAAGCCTTTGACAAAATCAAAGAATATCTGGTATGCCCACCAGTATTGGTATCACCAATTCCTGGAGTTCCGCTGATCTTATATACGACGATTCACCATGAGTTATTAGGAGCGGTGCTTGCTTGTACAAAGAAGATCAAATGACGGTAAAGAACAAGCCGTTTATTACTTGAGTAAGAAATTCACAATATCATAAGCGAATTATTCAGCAGTTGAGAAGACATGCGTTGCATTAATTTGGGTGTTACACAGATTAAGACAGTACACCCTTCATTACCAAATTTTGCTAGTGACTAAGAATGATCTGATTAAGTATCTTCTTGAGAAATCCTCCTTGGTCAGGAAATTAGCCAAATGGCAAGTCTTGTTATTTGAGTTCGACATCAGAAGTTCATCCCAAAAGTCAGTCAAAGGGCGAGCAAGAGCAGACATGTTGGCAAAAAATTCGCAGAATATCGCCAATTCTAAAGGACGACTTGATGACTACATATTGACATTGGTCGATGACAAATGGACCATGTATTTTGATGGCGCAATCAACTTATCTGGATCAGGAACTAGGGCAGTAGTGATCTCCCCAGAAGGTCAACACTATCCAGTATCTGCAAAACTGGTATTCCCATGCACCAATAACATCGCTGAATATGAGGCGTGCATTCTCGGTTTACAATTAGCCATTTCAATGAGGGTAAAAAGATTACAGGTATATGGAGATTCTATGCTTATTATATTGCAAACAACTGGAGAATGACAAACTCGTGATGCAAAGCTAATTCCTTATCACAAATACTTAGAAGGAATGATGGAGGAATTCGAAGAAATAATATTTGATTATCTTCCAAGAGCTCATAATCATTTTGCAGATACTCTTGCAACCTTATCGTCCTTACTCCAAGTTGAAGATGGTATGGATATAAAACCATTGAGAATCAATATTCTCGAACAACCAGCACACTGCATGATAGTTCAAGCAGGATTTGACAATGAACCATGGTTTCATGATATCAAGCGGTACTTACAAGTAGGAGAATTTCCTGAAGGAAGCCAGTCATGCGATAGAAGATTTATCAGAAAGATAGCCAATAAGTTCTTTCTCAGCGGACAGGTTCTTTATAAAAAGTCATTCGATTCAATCCTGTTAAGATGCGTTGATAGCAAAGAAGCTGAACAAATCATGAAAGAAATCCATAAAGGCGAATGTGGACTACACATGAACGGCCATCTCTTAGCCCGCAAAATCATGAGATTGGGATATTATTGGATGACGATGGAAACAGATTACATTCAACATGTGAGGTGTTGTCGCCAATGTCAAGTTTATGGAGACAGAATCAATGCACCGCCGAATGAGCTACATCAAATGTCAGAACCATGGCCATTTTCAATATGGGGAATTGACATGATTGGCCCAATTAACCCCAAGGCCTCAAATGGACATCGCTTTATCTTGGTGGCAATTGACTACTTCACCAAGTGGATTTAAGCGAATTCATATACAAATGTCACCGCTAAGAATATGGCAAAATTCATCAAGCGAGACATCGTCGCTAGGTACAGAGTTCCAGAAGCAATCATTACCGACAATGGTTCAAATTTGAATAACAAAATCGTAAATGATCTGCTTAAACACTTCTACATTCGACACTTGAATTCATCTCCATACCGCCCACAAATGAACGGAGCAGTGGAAGCAGCAAACAAGAATATCAAGAAGATACTATCTAAGACAGTTGAGAATTATCGTGACTGGCACGAAAGATTACCATATGCTCTAATGGCATACCGAACTTCAATTCGAACATCAACTGGGGCAACTCCATTTTCTTTAGTTTATGGGATGAAAGCAATATTACCAATCAAGGTAGAAATTATTTCATTAAGGATATTATCCCAATTAAAACTTTCAGAAGCCGAATGGAGCCTATAAAGATATGAACAGCTCAACATGATTGATGAGAGAAGATTAAGGGCTATATGTCATGGACAAGCTTACCAGAAAAGAGTTGCTAAATCTTTCAACAAAAAGGGGAAACCAAGACGTTTTGAAATGGATGATCTAGTAGTGAAGAAAGTCATTCCTAATAATTCAGATCCACGTGGGAAATTCCTCCGAATTACGAGGGTCCATACATTGTCAAGAAGGTTCTTCCTGGAGGAGCACTGATTCTTGTAGATATAATAGGAGCAGAACTAGCCTATCCTGTAAATGCAGATGCTATCAAGATTTTCTACCCATGAAATGAAGACGAACATTCAAGAAAAATTGGCACCATTTACAATATGTGTATATCATGCATATCATGCATTCCATAGAACATGTTTATTCATTTTGCAGGATATGACAAAAGGAAATCTGAGATGACTCAAGACTTCTAAAATCTTCTAATGGAGTTGGAAAACAAAAAGGAAGTGTCATTCTCAAATTCAGTCTTATCAATGTTGCTGTCTAACGTACTTTTTCCCTTTTGTCATCCCCAGGGAAACTGGAAGAAAAGATCAAAAGAGATAATCTTGCGTGAATGATCAAGACAAGACAAACAAGAGGGATCTCATCAAGCCAATCAGATAAGTATCTCTAACTCATAAATTTGGGGTCTCGAAGAGGTTAATTTTCTGGAAAAATGAAATTTCTTTTCCCTAAGCGGATTAACATGAAAGATTGTTTCAAAGATTACCTCAAAAGTGCTTTAAATAAAAAGTTTTGAAACACACATTCTTTGAGCATGCGTCACGCATCAGAATTCTTTAAAAAGGAAATTTTGACGAAAGGCTTTGAAAAATTTCATAGAAAAAGTTTGGATCAAATCAAATGAAAAACCTTCAAATGATGAAAGGTAAGCCATATCCAAACACGTCCCCCTATACACTCGAGTGAATGGAAGGATGAGTATCAGAATGAGAGAAAACCTCATCTGAAGGAAATAGGGGATATTCGCAATGATTACATGAATTGAAATGATGAAAGGCAATCATTTCACTATCCTAAAAACATTATTATCTCTTGCAAACCAAATTTGAGCCTAAACAGTGGAGAAATTTAAAAAAAAAAAAAGCCCTGTTGAGAACCACCCCACACTGGGGCAAATTAGGAAATTCATGGTTGACACTTATGGAGAATAGGATCAAGAAAGATTTTATTGCATACACTTGCATCAATCTTTCTGCGATAACTTCAGATGAATTCATATGGAAGCTCACAACATCCCAAGAGGAAGAAGAGCATTTCGTTTCCATATCCCAAACACATTTACTTTTGGCAAAGCCCAATGGAGCCTGAATATTCATTTCAGAACCCCAAGTTGGTGATCATCTTCTCGCACTGGAGCATGAGCATATGATCCACTTTGATAAATAGAAAGCAAAAGGGCAGAACACAGAGTCCTTAGAATGCAAAAAAAAAAAAATCAAGGACAAAGGAGTTTGGGGCATAAAAAAGCAGTGTGTTTGGTAAAAGCAAGCCCAATGCCCAGAAAAAATGAGCAAAAGAAAAAAAAGAAAAGCATTCAAAAGAAAGAATGACAGAAGTCAAGTCAAAAGCAAAGCAAAAGTTGTGAAAAATCAAAAAGTCATAACAAATCAGTGATTGAAAAGATCTCATTAAAAGTTTAGGGGACTCTTGTGTTCATGCTAAGAAAAGATCCCCAGCGGACAAAGAAAAAGGGTGGTGATGCCAAGAAGATTAACAGTTTCACAAAAACCCTGAATTCAAAAACAATTGAGCCTTTTGAGCTTATCCAATACCAACATTACAACCTCTACCCAAAGACTCTTCAGATTAGGATATTGAGATTGAAAATATGATTTCATGACAAGAAGTCATCACTCAAAGAAGTATATGCAATATTATTTTGTCTTATTCTCGAGGTTCTTAACTTGTAGACCCGAAGTCAGATATGATGAAATCCTTTCCTTGGCCTTAGAATGCCTATCCTTTGAATAGCCATTGACCAAGCCAACATTACAACCTTTTGAAAGACCTTATCGGATCAATTGGATTGTATACATTGCGAATATCTCCGAATGCCTAAGGATTGGTTAAGAGAGATAAAATTGAGGGATATCAGATCAGTCCCCTTTCAATCAAATGAAGAAAAGACCAAATTCATAGATTGAAACAAATCCTTTCTAATTAAGGTCTTCCGAATGATTATTTCAAGCATTTCTTGAAAATTTGCAAGCATCTTGCTCAAATACTTCTTTTAAAAGAAAATTTGATTGCCTGAAATGCATACAAAGAATGGATATTTCAAAATCACATTTCAAAAAGTTTTTGGTCAACTTAAAACCAAATTTTCAAATAGTTTGTGGTAAACTCAAAACCACATTTCAAAATAGTTTTTGGTCAACTTAAAACCAAGTTTTCAAATAGTTTGTGGTAAACTCAAAACCACATTTCAAAAAGTTTTTGGTCAACTTAAAACCAAATTTTCAAATAGTTTGTGGTAAACTCAAAACCACATTTCAAAAAGTTTTGGTCAACTTAAAACCAAATTTTCAAATAGTTTGTGGTACACTCAAAACCACATTTCAAAAAGTTTTTGGTTAAATTAAAACCAAATTTTCAAATAGTTTGTGGTAAACTAAAAGAAAAACCACATTTCAAACGGTTTTGATTAATTTCAAAACTACTTGTCAAAATAGTTTTTGGTCAACTAAAAATCATATCAAGGTTAGTGAAACCTTAAAATCGCAAAACACACAGTAAAAGCATTCATTGTTTGAAGACTTTTTCAAAGTCCTACAGGCGAGGAGCCCCTAGGCAAATTCCAAAGTCCTATTTGGCGAGGAGCTACTAGGCAAATCCAAAGTCCTATTTGGCGAAGAGTCACTAGGCAAATCCAAAGTCCTACTGGTAACGAACCAATAGGCAAATTCAAGTCCTCGGGTAAAGAGCCGCAGGCGTTTATGATTCGTAAGTTTGTCCTTAAATCGCGAAATCAGAATAATCATCATAATCATCACTACCATCAGTTCATGTCCTTGGATGAGCAACAAAGAAACTCTCACAAACAGGTAAGTTTCTCTCCTTCAATCATTAAGAACCTTTTAAAATGTGTTCCAAAAAGAACCTTTGGATTAGATCACGAATTCCAAAAGCAAAGACCCAAATCAGTTATTGTGAAATTTCCATCTTGTTTAGTGAGTCGACTAAAAATTCAGGTGTCACCTTGTCTTTGAGATTAACCTCTAACGAGCTCAATCTCAAAGAAGGGCAGCTGTTGACACCTAATTTTTAGCTCATTTTTGTCATATTTTCAAATTTTCAAAATTAGGTCTAGGGATCTTGGCCAAGCCTGGAAACCTATTTCTAAACCAAAAAAAAATAAGTTTTTAGCATTTTTTAGCATTTTTTCTTAATTTCTCTTAGTCAAAATAAGCAAGAAAATCAAGAAAAATAGTAAATGGAATTAGAAAATTCCATAAAAATATTCATTAGTCTTATTTTAAATCCAATTTCATAAATACACTATCAATTTTAGAAAATCTCAATCGGGTATATGTTTTTCCCAAAATTGGGCAAAATAAAATCCGAATTGAACCAAAAATTAAATTAAATTTTTTCTAGACATTTTTAAGTCTTAGTGTCTTCACAATAGTTGATTCTGGGACCTTGAATTGCATATTGGTCGGTTCAATTGCACAATTTAACATAAAAATCAAAAATCCCCAAAATTTGATTAAAAATTAAGAATTTTGAACCCAAATTGCGAATCATGCCCAAAATTAAATTGTCGAAATGTGAGACTATCATTTCTAGGGTTAATAAGGGGTGGGTAATTCAATTTTGGCATCAATTTTGCCTAATCAGGTCATTAGGACATCAAATTGAACAAAACCCTATTAACCCGAGTATAAAAATGAAGAAAATCTTGGGCTCAATTACAATAAAAATTGGGGAAAATTATATCTTTGGGTTCGGAATATGATGGGGAATTCAATTTTGGAGTCGAATTGTGAAGATTTGGCAGAAATCAGACTTAATTTGAGGATTTAGGTCAAACTGGAACTGCCGGGTCGGGC
The DNA here is from genome assembly GCF_021117445.2 of Syzygium oleosum. Taxonomy (NCBI): domain Eukaryota; kingdom Viridiplantae; phylum Streptophyta; class Magnoliopsida; order Myrtales; family Myrtaceae; genus Syzygium; species Syzygium oleosum. The sequence continues at coordinate 658,637 of NW_026607510.1, read as the reverse complement.
GGGTCGACCCGACCCGACCTGAACAGTTCATCTTCTTCGCCCGGCCGCCTAACCCGCGAGAAACCCAGAAAAAACCGACTCAAACCCGTGACTTCGTCAAACATTTCTAGTTATTTTGAGCACGTTTTAATCAATTTTTCCAGCTCTATATTATCCAGTTGGCACCGGTTAACAACCCAAAATCGATTGGAGTTCGGTTCGAACCGAATTTGAGCGCGAAATTGAAGAAGAAAAATGAGAAAAAACTGAAGACGAAGAGGAGAACCTGTTTGACGAAATTCCGGAGAGGGAGAAGAGAGGAAAAAAAGCGAAAACGAGAGAGAACGATCGTCGACGTGAGTTGAGGCTTCCTGGACCGAGCGATCAGCGCTTTTCCGGCTTGGAAAAGCGCCGGCAAATCGGTCCAAGTGGTGAGCTTCCTCACCGGTGAACCAGTGTTGGAGTTGATCACGAAGCTCTGAAACACGAGCTCGGCTGACGCATCCAGAGATTTTCCGACGACCATCTCTACGGCCAAAGATTAGCTCAAAGATTCCTATTTGCCCTCTGACGAAGCAGGTAAACTTCTTGAGACGTCATAATTTTCCCAATTTTCCAGAATAGGATTTTAGTTCAATCGTGTATGTGCTTCTCGATTTTAGCTAGGATTGACAATCAAAATATGTTCTGATCACATATTTCATTATTTGGTTGCATTTTGAACGATAAATCCTGCATAAACCAAGTCGACCATGGTTGTTGAACTTCGCCGGAAACCCGAAGCCTCGCCGGAGCGTCACTGTGACCATAGGTCATCCAAGTAGGCTTCCTTTCACTTTGTTTGATGATTTGATGCTCATTAGAACCGATTTAGACGGTTAGGGCGATCAATATGTTGATTTGAATGCTTAAGAAATAGGTTCGATTAGGTTGCAAATTAGGTTTTCGACTGAGTTTTTTCACCTGTCGGTGAACGTCCGCCGGCGTTCCGAATTGGTTGGATCAAAAATAGAATATATGGACTTCGTTGTGGTGCAACCAAAATGGCCAAAAGGTCGCCGGAGGCTCGTCGGCGACGAGCTCGAACCAGCGGCCTTGAAAACTGAAAACATGCAATAATGCCCACCAACTGTTTGTGAAAATACCTAAATGAACAAATGCCCAAACGACGCCGTTTTGGCGTTGTGTCCGCCGGAGAAGATGGCCGGCGACCGGCGCCGGCGACTGCCAATTCGGTCTCGGCCGAACCGGTCTGAACCGGTCCGGTCCGGTTCATCCCCCCGCGGGAAAACTCAAAATATAAAATAATAAAATAATAAAATAATAAAATAAAAAACAAAAAGAAAAAAATTAGAAAATTCTTAAAAAAATAAATAAATAACACAAAAATCATAAAAAAAATTAGATTTTCTTAGAAAATTCGAAAATTTGCAAAAAAATCCATAAAAATTAAAAAAAAATTAGAGAAAATTCAGAAAAATACAAAAACTTTCAGAAAACTCATAAAAATTTCGAAAATTCAGAAAATATAAATAAAAAATTTTGAAAATTTTGAAAAATTAATAAAAAAATTTGAAAAAATAAAAAAATTCAAAAAATTTGAAAATTTTGAAAATTCACAGAAAGGTCCAAAATCATCGTGGCCAGCCATAAAAAGTGAAATTTGAATTTTTGAAGTGCCCAAATGGCATTTAAAAAAATTAAAAATTTTGAAAATCCACATAATGATTCAAAATCATTGTGGCCAATCATAAAAAGTGAAATTTGAATATTCCGAAATGCCTAAGTGGTATTTTTTAGAAAATTCCAAATTTCGGGATAAAACCCCTAAAAAATCCTAAACCCTAAAATGTGTAAATCATGAAATGAAAAAGCTATTAGAGCTTCGTTAGGGTTTGAGTGTTTTGCTTGATTTTCATTTTTAGTAACCAAATTAAGGTTGCTATGATTGATTTGCCATTGGATGTGCATTTAATTCTTGGGTGCTTAACTGTCTGTTCATGATTAGATTAGTGAATTGACATTAGGGATCTGTATGACACGTTAGACAAGCCATATTGTTCTTAGGTACCGAAAGGGTGTTAATGGTCTCAATTTGAGATCGTTAACGTAACCAAGTCCCTTATTTAGAATCTCTGGTTCGTAGGATTGCGGTACTTCTCTCGTACCTCAATTAGGTTTCTAGTCAACCTACTGTAAATGACTAGTGGCGACTCCAAGTTCAAATTTAGATCAAATAAATCCCGCTGTCACGTGAGGTATGGTCTGGGAGAGGCCCGTATAGAAAAATACCTCCATTCTAGCACGCGAGAGCGTGGCGCGACAGTCAAGACAGTGGTAAATACAATTACCGTGTCAAATATACACCTCCTTCATGGGCATTCAAAAACGAAATAATCACATCTAATGGTTGGGGTGGAATGGATACTGACGAAGCCAACAGAAGCATGGTATCCATGATTACACCATTTCTAATCAAGCTTGATGAGGTAGATAAATATAAGGAGGAGGAAGGTCCTGTCACACCAATCACTATTCAACTTTCCATTGATCAGCTAAGGATTGAAGAAGAAGAAACGCAGCCTGTAATCATCACTCTCCCTCCAAAAGAAAAGTTTGACACTAAGTATGTACCTTGGGATTACTCTCCCGAAGAAGTCAATGCCATAACTCAGTCGGGAAGATGCAATGCCCCAAAGGAAAGTGAACATGAAAAGAAAGGAGTAACCGAAGAAGATGTTAAACAGTTGCTTTCGGCCATGAAGACGAGCGAATTTGAGGTAATTGAACAGCTAAGAAAGATGCCAGCACAAATTTCTCTGTTGGATCTCTTTAAGACTTTAGAAAGCCACCAAATGGTACTTATGAAACTTCTCAATGAGGTGCACGTCCCAAAGACGATTAATGAAGTACAATTGGAAGACTTTGTCGGCGCCATTCTTTTGAAGGATCAAATTGCCTTCTCTGATGAAGATTTCCCAATTGACAGGCGTTCCCATAATAAAGCCCTGTATATTACCGTCAAATGCCGAGGTAAGGAGGTGTGACGGGTGCTGATCGATAATGATTCCGCACTTAATTTGTGTCCACTAAGCACATTGCATCGCTTGGGGATTAGTGAAGAGCTCATCAAACCTTCTAAGGTAAGTGTGCGCTCGTTTGATGGAATGAAGAAAGACGTTATTGGTGATATCGAGCTCGAGGTGAACATAGGCCCTGTGCCTTTCCTGATTGACTTCCAAGTAGTGGATATTCGAAGAACTTTCAACTTGTTACTCGGAAGACCTTGGATTCATATGGCTGGCGCCATTTCTTCAAGTCTCCATCAGAAGGTCAGGTTTGTCATTAATGGCAAGATGATCACGGTACACGGGGAGACAGACCTCACCACCTACAAGGAGAATGCAATGCCGTATGTCAAACCCGAAGTGAAAGAAGAACCAAGTTATCATTCCTTTGAAATGATCTCAATGGTGCAAATTCCTGCCGGTTGCATCACAAAATCCCCGGAGTTCTCAAAGTCATCCATTATGTCTGGAAGAATGTTATGCCAGTGTGGATTTACTCCCGGTAATGGCCTTGGATCGAAATCCCAAGGAATCAAGGAACCTATCACTCCGCTCGCTACAAGGATGAAGTACGAAATAGGCTATATTCCAAATAACTCTAAAGATCACCATGGAGGTCAAGGTCAAGGTTGAAAATACCATGGAGGCTGTAGAGGCTGAGGTGATTGCATCATTAATCCATTCATATGGAAGGGCAAAGCTAAAGAACTTCCCTATCATCAGATCCACATCAAGGAAACTTTTCCTGGACCCTCTAAGCTACTTCAAGAACAAGACTTACATGCAAAGGAAGAATCTATTCTGCCAAGCTTATTCGAGGAAAATACCATCAACGTTATCATAACTGAGGCAGAAAATACCCACGCACTGGAGTAGGAAGATTCTCTTGAACTTTTGCTGTAAACTTTTCTTTCCATTGCATTTTGTTAATTGCAATTTCAAATTTCTTATGATTTCATTTGCAATTTCAGTTCAGTTACAATTTACATTCCTTTTGATATAGATGTAATTGTGTTTTTCAATTCAATAAAGTGGTCAAATATTTTGTTAAGGACATGTAGAAACAAAACCAAACCGATGATGAACATTATCCTCATTCATGAGGCTTGAGGCTTTGGGTTTCTATATTGCTCCTCATTGCGAAAACGATTTTAAGAGCAAGGAAGTCTGATGATATGAGAACTAGCTCTGTCTTTATGTTCTTTCAAAACAAATTTCAAAAAGAATTTCCAAAAAGTTTTTCATAAAGACCATGTGTGTTACTTACTTTGTATGCGATTACTAATCATGTTTGTTACATGTCAAGCATGAGCATTCGCATATTCATAATAAGTTCATATGTGACATAAATCTCTCCAAGGAGATCACTTGCGATATTAAAGTGGATAATGAAGATGAGAAATGGATCAGAAGAGAATGGATCCGTCATGAAGAATCAAAGCCACTCACATTAGAGAAAATGATTACTGTTAAACTGGGTGATAAAGAGAATCCCAAAGAGGTTAAGATTGGAGAAAGTCTTCCCTCAGCAGAGGTAGAAAGAATCACAGATTTGCTCAAGGAATATCAAGATATATTCGCATGGTCTTATGCTGACATGCCAGGCTTTGATCCAAGCATAGTTGAACATGCTTTGCCAATTGCTCCAAGTATTCCATCGAGGAAGCAAAAATTGAGGCGAACAAAGCTGGAATTGACGAAGAAAATAGAAAAAGAAGTGATGAAATTACTCAAAGCCGGTTTCATCGAGGTAGTACCATATCCAAAATGGATTGCTAACATAGTGCCTGTAATGAAGAAAGATGGTCGGGTGCCGGTGTACGTTGATTATCGCGACCTAAATAAAGCAAGCCCTAAGGATGATTTCCCACTTCCACATATCGATGTATTAGTAGATAGCATTGCTGGGTTCGAAACATTTTCATTCATGGATGGTTTCTCAGGATATAATTAAATCCTCATGAAGGAAGAGGATGAGGCGAAAATATCCTTCATAACACCATGGGGCACATTTTGTTATAAGGTGATGCCTTTCAGTTTGAAAAATGCCGGTGCTACATATCAAAGGGCAATGGTAACTTTGTTCCATGACATGATGCACAAAGAAATCGAGGTATATGTGGATGACATGATTGCAAAATCCAAACAAGGAGAAGATCATGTTGAGGTGCTTCGCAAATTGTTCGAAAGACTTAGAAAGTACAAGTTGCGACTGAACCCCAATAAGTGTGTATTTGGGGTAAAATCTAGCAAACTGCTAGGATTTGTGGTAAGTAAGAGGGGAATCGAAATTGATCCTTCCAAGATCAAGACAATATACGATTTAAAGACTCTTTCTATAGTAAAAGAAGTGAGAAGCTTGTTGGGGCGATTAAACTACATTGCCCGTTTCATCTATCAGCTTTCTGAGACTGCTAAACCATTCTTCAAACTATTGAAGAAAAATGCCAAGGTAAAGAGGGATGCGGAATGTCAACAAACCTTTGACAAGATCAAAAAATATCTGGTATGTCCACCAGTGTTGATACCACCAATTCCTGGAGTCCTACTGATTTTATATTTGATGATTCACTATGAGTCGTTAGGAGCGGTGCTTGTACAAAGAAGACCAAATGATGGTAAAGAACAAGCCATTTATTACTTGAGCAAGAAATTCACAACATCATAAGTGAATTACCCAACAGTTAAGAAGACATGCGTTACACTGATTTGGGTATTACATAGATTAAGACAGTACACTCTTCATCACCAAATTTTGTTAGTGACTGAGAATGATCCGATCTAGTACCTTCTTGAGAAATCCTCCTTGGTCGGGAAATTAGCAAAGTGGCAAGTCTTGTTATCTGAGTTCGACATTAGAAGTTCATCGCAAAAGTTAGTCAAACGACGAGCTATAGCAGACATGGTTGCAGAAAATTCGCAGAGTATTGCCAGTTCTAAAGAATGACTTGATGACCACATATTGACATTAGTCGACGACAAATGGATCATGTATTTTGATGGTGCAATCAACTTATCTGGATCAGGAACTGGGGCAGTACTGATCTCCCCAGAAGGCCAATACTATCCGGTATCTGTGAAATTGGTATTTCCATGCATCAATAACGTCGCTGAATACGAAGCATGCATTCTCGACTTACAATTAGCCCTTTCAATGAAGGTAAAAAGTTTGCAAGTATATGGAGATTCTATACTCATCATATTGCAAACAACTGGTGAATGGCAAACTCGAGATGCCAAGCTGATTCCTTATCACAGATATTTAGAAGAGATGATAGAAAGTTTCGAAGAGGTAACATTCGATTATCTTTCAAGAGCTCAGAATCATTTTGCGGATGTTCTTGCAACTTTGTCATCCTTATTACAAGCTGAAGATGGTATTGATATATCACCATTGAGAATCAATATTCTTAAACAACCAGCTCATTGCATGATGGTCTAAGTAGAGTTCGACAACGAACCATGGTATAATGACATCAAAAGGGTATCTTCAATCAGGAGAATTTCTTGAAGAAAGCCAACCAGGTGACAGGAAGTTTATAAGGAAGATAGCCAATAAATTCTTCCTCAGTGGTCAAACCTTCTACAAGAAATCATTTGATTCAACCCTATTAAGATGCGTGGATGCTACAGAAGCTGAACAGATCATGAAAGAAATTCATGAAGGTGAATATGGACTGCACATGAACAGACATCTTCTAGCCTAAAAGATTATGAGATTGGGATATTATTGGATGACAATGGAATCAAATTGCATCCAACATGTAAGATGTTGCCATCAATGTCAAGTTTACGGAGACAAAATCAATGCACTGCCAAATGAGCTACATCAAATATCCGAGCCATGGCCATTTTCAATGTGGGGCATTGATATGATTGGTCCCATCAACTCCAGGGCCTCAAATGGACACTGGTTTATCTTGGTTGCTATTGACTATTTCACTAAATAGATTAAAACAAACTCCTACACAAATGTTACTGCCAAGAATGTCGCAAGATTCATCAGGCGGGACAACATTGCTAGGTATGGAGTTCCAGAAGCAATAATTACGGATAATGGCTCAAATCTAAACAACAGAATTGTAGATGATTTACTCGAACACTTCCATGTTCGACATTTGAACTCATCTCCATATCGTCCACAAATGAATATAGCAGTTGAAGCGGCAAATAAGAATATCAAGAAGATACTGGCCAAGACAGCAGAAAATTATCGTGATTGACACAAAAGGTTGCCTATGCTCTGATGGCATACCGAACTTCAATTCGAACATCAACTAGAGCAACCCCATTTTCTTTGGTTTATGGAATGGAAGCAGTACTATCTGTTGAAGTAGAAATTCCTTCATTAAGGATACTATCTCAGTTAAAGCTTTCAAAAGCTGAGTGGATCTAACAAAGATATGAACAACTCAATATGATCGATGAAAAGAGATTAAGAGCCATATGCCATGGACAAGCCTATCAAAGACGAGTGGCTAAATCCTTTAATCGAAAGGTGAAACTGAGGAATTTCAAAACAGAAGATTTAGTAGTGAGGAAAGTCATCTTCAACAATTCAGATCCTCATGGTAAATTCACTCCGAATTATAAGGGTCCATATATTATCAAGAAGGTTCTTCCTGGAGGAGCATTAATTCTTGTAGATATGGCAGGAACAGAATTGGCCTATCCTGTAAATGCAGATGCTGTTAAGATTTTCTATCCATGAAATGAAGACAAATATTCAAGAAAAGATTCGGGTCACTTTAGAACATGTGCATATTATGCATACCATGCATTTCATGAACATGTTTATCTATTTTGTAGAAGAGAACAAAGAGAATTCGAACCAGTTGATGATTTCAGAATTCCCAATGGAGTTATCAAATAGTAGAGGGAAGTATCACTTTCAATTCTATTTTCCATTGATATCTTCTAATGTGTTTTCCTTTTTATCATCCTAGAGAGATAGAGAAAAGGGAGCAACAATGGAAGAATCCCCAGTTTAACCAAAGCAAAAACATGCAAACAAGAAGGATCTTAATAAATTGATCAGACATGTATTCTTAAATCGTGAGGGCATGTGCTAAAGAGGTTGCCTTACTAAGAGAAAAATCAAACTTTTTCTTCCCCAAGCGGAATGACACTAAGGCTGAGCAAAAACAAAACAAATTATCTTGAAAAGGAAAATACCTCAGAAATGTTTTAATCAAAGATTTTGAAACACACTTTCTTTAAAAATGCACTAAGCATCAAAATTCCCTAAAAGGGATAATTTGACAAAAGGCTTTGAAAAATTTCATAGAAAAAGTTTGGATCAAATCGAATGGAAAGACTTTCAAATGATGAAAGGTAAGCCATATCCAAACACGTCCCCTGTACACTCAAAGTCAAAGTATAGGAGTGAGAGAAAAACTCATCCGAAGGAAATAGGGGATATACGCAATGATTACATGGATTGAAATGATGAAAGGCAATCATTTCACTATCCCAAACACATGCTTATCCCTTACAAACCAAATTTGAGCCAAAATAGTGGAGAAGATTGTTTTTTTCAAAATAACCCTGTTAAGAACCACCCCACATTGAGGTAAATCAAGAAGTTTATGGATTGATAGCTATGGAGAATAGGATCAAGAAATTTTTTATTACATACTTTTGCATCAATCTTTCTATGATAACTTCAGATAAAGTCATATGAAAGCTCAAGACATCCCAAGAGGAAGAAGAGTACTTCATTTCTTATACCCAAATACATTACCTTTGGCAAAGCCCAATTAAGCCTGAATATTCATTTCTGAACCCTAAATTGGTGATCATCTCTTCACACTGGAGCATGAGCATATGATCTACTTTAATAGATAAGGAAATAAAAGGGCAGAACACAGAGTCCTTAGAACTCAAAAAGATCAAAGACAAAAAAGTCTGGGGCATGAAAAAGCAGTGTACCTGGTAAAAGCAAGGCTAAATGCTCGAGAAAAATGAGAAAGAAAAGAGAGTGCAAAAGAAAGCTCAAAACGACAAAAGGTCGTGATAAAGCAAAGTCAAGATCATGAGAGATCATAGATCACAGCAAGTGAGAATGATCAAAAGAAAGAGATTATGATGAGTGTTTAGAGAACTCTGATGTTCACAGAGGAAAAGATCTCTAGTGAAAAAAGAAGAAAAGAAAGGTGGTGATGCCAAGAAGATCATCAGTTTCATGAAAACCCTGAATTCAAACAAATGAGCCTTTTGAGCCTACTCAATACCAACAATACAACCTCTCCCTAAAGACTCTTCAGATTGGGATGTTGAGTAGAAACATGACTTTATGACAAAAAGTCATCACTCAAAGAAGTGTATGCAATAATATTTTATCTTGTCCTCGAGGTTCTTAACTTGTAAACCTGAAGTCAGTTGTGGCAAAATCCTTTTCTTGGCCTCAGAATGCCTATCCTTTGAATAGCCATTGACCAAGCTAACATTACAACCTTTTGAAAGACCTTAGCGGATCAATCGGATTGTATACATTGCGAACATCTCTGAACACCTAAGGATTGGTTAAGAGAGAAAAATTGAGGGATATCAGACAAGTCCCCTTTCAATCAAATGAAGAAAAGACCAAGTTCATAGATCAAAATAAATCCTTTCTAACGAAGGTCTTCCAAGCGATCATTTCAAGCATTTCTTGAAAGATTGCAAGCATTTTGTTCAAATAATTCCTTGAAAAGGAAATTTGATTGGCTGAAATGCATTTAATACAAAGAATGCATATTTCAAAGCCAGGTTTCAAAAAGTTTTTGGTCAACTTAAAACCAAAATTTCAAACAGTTTGTGGTAAGCTAAAGAAAAAACCACATTTCAAACAGTTTTGATCAATTTCAAAACTACTTTCCAAAATAGTTTTTGGTCAACTAAAAAACCATACAAAGGTTAGTGAAATCTCAAAATCACAAAACTCACGGTTAAGGCATTCATTGTTTGAAGTCTTCCCAAAGTCCTACTGGTGAGGAACCACTAGGCAAAATTCAAGTCTTATTGGCGAGGATCCTTTAGGCAATTTCCAAAATCCTATGGGTGAGTAACCACAAGGAAAGTCTCCAAAATCCCAAGTCCTATAAGCGAGGAGCCCCTAGCCTAGTTCAAAGTCCTACACGCGATGAGCCCTTAGGCAAATTCAAAGTCCTACAGGCGTTGACACCTAATTTTTAGCTCATTTTTTTTTATATTTTCAAAAAATTCAAAATTAGGTCTAGGAATCTTGGCCAAGCCTAGAAAACCTATTTCTAAACAAAAAATAAATTTTTAGCATTTTTCTGCATTTTTCCTTAATTTCTTTTAGTCAAAATAGGTGAGAAAATCAACAAAAATAGCAAATGGAATTGGAAAATTCCATAAAAATAGTCATTAGTCTTATTTTAAATCCGATTTCATAAATACATTGTCAATTTTAGAAAATCTCAATCGGGTATATGTTTTTCCCAAAATTGGACAAAATTAAACCCGAATTAAACCAAAAATGAAATTAAAGTTTTTCTAGTCATTTTTAAGTCATAGTATCTTCACAACAAATGATTCTGGGACCTTGAATTGCATAATGGTCTGTCCAATTGTACAATTTGACATAAAAATAAAAAATCCCCAATATTTGATTGAAAATTAAGAATTTTGAACCCAAATTGGGAATCGTGCCCAATATGAAATTTTTGAAATGTGAGACTATCATTTCTAGGGTTAATCAGATGTGGGTAATTCAATTTTGGCATCAATTTTGCCTAATCAGGTCATTAGGACATCAAATTGAACAAAACCTTATTAACCCGAATATAAAAATGAGAAAATCTTGGACACAATTATAATAAAAATTAGGGAAAATTATACATTTGGGTTTGGAATATGATGGGGAATTCAATTTTGGGGTTTAATTTGAAAAAATCGGTTGAAATTGAGTCCAATTTGAGTATTTGGTCAAAATAGGAACTGCCGGGTCAACCCGACCAGACCCGAACAGTGCATCTTCTTCACCCAGTTGACCCAACCTGCGATAAACCCAGAAAAAAATCAAACCAGACCCATCACTTTGCCGACTTATTCCAGCTAATACAACACGTGTTAATAGATTATTCCAACTGGATAATCATGAGCTGGCATCGGATAATCATCCCCAACAGAATCAAGTCGGTGATAACCACTTTTTGGCGGGAAAATTTGATGAACAAAAGAGGAAGAAAACTCTATCGAAGACAGAGAACCCGCTCGAGAAAATTCCAGAGAGAGATTAGAGAGAGAAAGAGCGAGAAAGAGAGAAAGATAGAGAGAGAGACGTGTAGAGGGTTCGAGGACCGAGTGATCGGCGTTTTCTCCGATGAGAAAACGCCGGCAAATCGGCTCAGATCGTGATCCTCCACGTCCGGCGAGCTGGTGACGAAACCAGTCCGCGAAGGTCTGAAAACAAGCCCCGGCCGGCAATTCTAGAGGCATTCCGGAGAATCCAAAGCTACGGTCTTGAAGCAGAGGTGTCAAGGAAGAGCTTTGTGGCCATCATTCGTCTCGGAACCTCGTCGGATCATCAAACGAAAGCGGTAAAGATTGTTCCTTGTCACGATTTTTTCCAGAACTCAATAAAAGTGTTTAGGTTTGATTTTATAGTTCATGCACTTTTCTTTGTAACCCTCGAGTCCTGAATGCTTTAAACATGTTTCTGAATAATTTTCCTGCTATTTGATTGCATTTTTGGACATAAAAATCACAAAAAACCTTCTCGGCCGCCATTGATGAATCTCATCGGAGCTCCCGAACCTCGTCGGAGTACTTCCCATGGCCAATGGCCATTCAAATCAGTGACTATACTCCCTTTTTGATGTTCTAAATGTTGATTTGGAACGATTTAGACGGCTAGGGCGGTATAGGTCGATGATTTAAGTCTGGAAATGTTGATGTCAGTTAGTCATTGATTCAGTTTAGCCTAGGTTTTTAGGCTCGGTTTTCGCCGGCCGGCGGAGGTCCGGCGGCATACGGATTAGGCTAGATTGATAGCTGGTGATATGGTGATGACACAGAGCCAAAGATCGGCTCCGGAACACCATCGGAAGGTCGCCGGAGAAAGCTCCGAAGTCGCGGCCTTGATAATCAAAACTCCAGAATGGTGCCCACCAGGTGTTCGGTAGAATGCCAAAGAGAAAATCGCCTAAACGGTGCCGTTTTAGCACCGTGCTCGTCGGAGGAGGTGACCGGCGTGGGCGCTGGTGTCGGCCGGTTCGGTCTCGGCCGAACCGGTCTGAATCGGTCCGGTCTGGTTCACTCTCTTCGGCGGGAATTAAGAAATTCATATAAATAAATAAAATAAAAAAATCATAAAAAATTAGAAAATTCAAAAATCCATAAAAAAATTTTCAAATTTCGGATATTTAAAAAAATTTACAAAAAAATAAAAAATTCTGTTCTTGGTTAATGAAATTAGAATAAAAAAATTTTCGAAAAAAAAATCGAAAATTTCAAAAATTCACAGTATGGCCCAAAATCATTATGGCCAACCTCAGGAAGTGAAATTTGAATTTTTGGAAGTGCCTAAGTGGTATTTCTAGGAAAAACCCCTAAAAAAACCCTAAACCCAAAAATGCACCATTAAATGAATAAGCCTATAGGGTTTCATTAGGGTTTAGGTGTTTTGCTTGATCTTCATTTCTAGTGGCCAAATTAGGGTTGCTATAATTGATTTGCCATTGATTGCACATTCAATTCTTGGGTGTTTAATTGTTTGTCCATGATTAGATTAGTAAATTGACATTAGGGATCCGTGTGACACGTTAGACATGCCATATCATTCTTAGGTACCGGAAGGGCGTTAATGGTCTTAATTTGAGATTGTTAATGTAACCAAGTCCCTTATCCAGAATCTCTGGTTTGTAGGATCGTGGTATTTCTCCCGTACCTCGATTAGGTTTCTAGTCAACCTACCGTAAATGACTAGTGGCGACTCCAAATTCAAGTTTAGATCAAATAAACCCCGCTGTCACGTGAGGTATAGTCTGGGAGAGACCCGTGTAGAAAAATACCTCCATTCTAGCACGCGAAAGCGTGGCGCGACAGGCTTGGCGACTCCATTAGGGATCTCCTTGGGTTTCTAAGTGGACTTAGGCCTAAAATAGAACGATGTCCATGTGTTTGTGATCGCGAGGATCCCAGGTACGTCCCACTAATGACGTGTTAAGTGGTGTTGCTGGCGGGAGGTATAAGGGGTGTAGTCTGTGCTTACCTTTATTTTACAGGATGGTGTTGGGATTGAAAGTGATTCCACCAAATTTTAGAAGTGATGTTTGGTATAACTTATTGTGCATTTCTTTAAATTGCTTTAGCACTACACTTTTCGCACACACCACCCGTGGCCCAACCCCGGTTACATTTAGGATCACCCTTAGGAGGTATGTGTTTAGGCGAAACTGTGAGCCGATTGCTCATGGGATCGTTTAAATACAATGCCGATCACCGAGATGGAATAATATTCCATTACTTTAGGCCGATTGCCTATTGGAATGGAATCCCTTATCCATTAAGGTGGTGACCTTGAGCCTTTAGTATTTCCCACCATTTTAGGTGTCAAAACCTCACTTGTTGCATATGCTTGTCTTTGTGGTTGGTATACCTAAAACCAAGCAAAAATGTGTCGGTAAATAAGTGTCGTTCCACTTCTCTCATCTTTTCAATTATGCAAAGTTAGTTGACACAATTTTGTTAAAAAAATGCCCAAATAACAATCAATGTTTGATCAAAATGCCTTTTTATACTAGAATGAATGAATAGGGTGACATGCTCCATTTGTTCATATTTTTCATTTCTAGATGGAATGTATAAGTCCATGGTGATTTTCAATGTAATTCAAGTAGATTGAATGCTCAAGATGTGACACGTACAATCCCATTTGCCGAAAGTCTATTTTCGATGTATTCGAAGTTGTAAATCATAGGATAGAACTTTATAGTCAAAATGAAGCATGACAAAAGGCATTTGCATTAAACATTGGTTTCATTCACATTTTCAAGTATATGCTCTTTTAAGGCATAAGTAGATTAGAAGTGGCATTTGTATTACGTCATAAGTATGCAAATGTACTTTAACTCTATTTTTTCCATAAAATGACATATGATTAAAATGGGGGCATTTAAAATTGATGTGTAATCCATGGTGATTAATAATAAACTTTTTTGCATGATTAGGCTCGATGGGAAAACTAGACATCCAAGTGGTTCCTATTCCATGAAAAAAGCTCATGGCTTGGTGGAAGGACATGACAAAAGATAACCAAAATTTATGTCCAAGATAGGTTGGGATACCTTTTAAACTTGATCCGTGCGGAACATCAAGTCAGTTTAATCCAAGCTTTGTCGAATTTTGGAAAGTTTCCACCGCCACCTTCCAATTTGGAGAGTATGAATTGACACCGACTTTGGAAGAATATCAAGCCGCCATTGGAATTGATTCCAAGCCTAGGGTCGTAGAGCCACCCGTTGGATTTAATCCCATAAGCATTCTTGCGGAATTCTTTAACCTCAAAGCTTCCAAAATCGAAAAGTTAATCAAGTCAAACACGGGTAGATTTCCATTATCCTTTCTAATAGCCAATTTTTCCAAACTTCCTAGGGAAATGGGAAACACTTCGGCTCGGGTTTTCATTCCAGTCTTCTTTGGCTTCGTTCTATTCCCCGTATCTAGAACGGGATTCGACCCTTTAGTTGCAATAATCGCAGGGCAAACATGTCTCAAATGGGATTTCTCTAATATGCTTCTTGCCCAAACCATCATTTCCTTGAACACATATCAAAATCGTGGAAAGGGAATCTTTCAAGCTTCTACGGGTCTCTTATTTCTATGGTTCATCTCACAAATTCGACCATGGTATCATTCCATGAATATTCGTGAGATTTGCCCAACAATAAATCCCATAGAACGATACCTTCGTATTCAACAAAAATTACCCAAGCAATCTTTCTTAGATTGGGCTAATTTCCTTTGTACTATTTCCCTCCAACAAATCTAATGGCGGATTAAATGGTTAAAGATTGACAAGGCAAGGATTACAAGCCAAGAAGGGAACGTGGTACCATTACTCAGGCTGAATGGGGGAGCCGCCTATTGTCTCTTGAGAGTTGTCAGATAATTTGGGATGCTTCAACAAGTCCCACCGGCATGGAACCCTGAGGAGTTTGCCTTTGACATCCCAAGTGGAATTATACCCGAAGAAGAGAAGAAAGACCTTCAAGCCAAGGTTCACAAAATTATCATTTCTTTAGATAATTCACCTTCACAAGTAGTGGAATGGCCAAAGAACTTGGAATGAGACATGGAGATTTATATGACATCCAAGGAATACATTAAGTGGATGGAAAGTAAACGACCAATTGATGTGGAGCCATACGTTCCATTGAGTATTACAACGGATCCCGAGGAGGAATATGTCCCAAAATACATTGTCCCATATGTGCCTGGAGTTGAGCCTTACATCCCCGAAGAAGTCGTGATCGATGTCGAAGAATGGGAATCTCAAATCAAGAAATGGAAGGATTACCACGGGGCGGCTACCTTAGTTAGCAAGAAGCCTAGGCTTGGATGATTTAGAATTCCCATTCGAGTTTAAAATCATTTTGTAAAGCAATCTTGGATTTTATATGAAATACTCATTTTTCAAAATCCATTTGGATAAATTCAAAGACATGATTAAAAAGAAGGATCACCATGGATTACAATTCTTTGAATGGTATGATTTCTTGAGAAAAACATTGATGAGAAGTTTTATGCAAGGCTAAGTCTTATGTAAAAGTTCTTATTCTTGTTAATCACAAGAAACCATACAATTAAAAGAATGTAGGTTTTCATATTCATTTCACCAATTCTAATATCCCGATGGTTTTCATGAAGACAGGTTTTCTAGCAACGGAAGGCAAAAGACCCTAAACCCGTTTACAAATTAAAATGGCCGAGGAAGAAACTCGCACTCGACTAGCTGAAGTGGAGAACCAGATAACGCAAATGGCTACCATGATGGTAGAAATGAAGGCCCTCATTATAGCTGCGAAGGGATCTTATCTTACAGTTTCAAATCCAGGAGCTGCAAATACCGCTGAAGTACCTGTTGAAGAGCCAATGAGAAGTAAAGAATCAGTTCAGGAGAATCCTCCAAAAGCTGCACTTGAAATAGTGGATCTGGAAGAAGACATTCGAGTTAAAAAGACATCCAAGAATGAAGAGGAGGCTAAACGATTGGCCAAAATTGAAGAATGCCTTGCAAGCCAAGGATATGAGCTTCAAAGGTTCGACAAGTTCTCGCCATATGCGAAGGTGGTTGTTCCATAAAACTATAAGGAACCAGAGTTCTTGAGCAAGTATGATGGCACTGGTTGTCCCAAAAGCCATTTGAAGTATTATCTCTATAAGATGGCAAGATATTCAGACAACATGCCACTTCTTATCAGCAAGATAGTTTGAGAGGGGCAGCTCTGGCATGGTATACCACTCTCGACATAGAAGATTTTACCGAATGGGACCATTTGGCGGGAGAATTTCTTTGCCAATACAAATTCAATGTTGAAGTACTTCCAACCCGGGAGGACTTAGTCAGAACCGAGAAATGAAGAAGCGAAGGATTCAGAGCCTGCGCTCAAAGGTGGAAAGCTGTAGCCTCACAAGTTAAATCGGCTATAAGTGAGGATGAGCTTATTGAACTCTTCTGGAAGTCATTACCAACTGAGTATTACGACTAGCTGCATATATCGAGCTGTTAAACATTTACCATGTTGGTGAAGGTCGGTGAAAGAATTGAATGGACATCGAAGGAAAAGAAATCTCAAGAAGTGACAGCACGGAGACCGTATCCTGAAAGAAAGGATAAAGAACCTTTACGTGACGTGGCTATGGTATCTAGCCCCAATGTTAATAAGGCTTCATTCCCAAAATAGTTTAACGTCCCTTGGAGAAATCCAAAATAGTTTAAGCCGAAGAAAAGACCCGTTAGGCAATTCACTCCGTTGCCACGGCCCCTGTCGAAATTACTACCGATACTGTTGGAAAGGCATTTGGTGGCCAAAGAAGTGACAAGAGATAATCCTGCAAGATTCCCCTGGTACGATGAGTCAAAGACTTGCACATATCACATGGGAAAAAAAGGACACGATGTAGACAATTGTCCAATCCTGAAATACAAAGTTTAGCAGCTCATCGGCAAGAAGACATTAAGTTTTCAAGAGCCAGAGCCAAATGTGCATCAGAATCCTCTACTTGAGCACAATGTGGTAAATATGGTCCTTACAGAAGGAGAAATAATAAGGCCTAATGATGAAGATGGATATGAGGCCAAATTAAAAACTGCTCGATAAGGAGATGCTCGCTTTCGTCGTGAAGCATTCTTAAAAGGGGAAATTATAGACAACTTGGGAGAAGATTCTGGCAAATACAACTTCCAAGTAAAGTATACTCCACCAACGTGGGCTTTTAAAAGTGAAGTGATTGTGCCCGATGGTTGGGGTGGCATGGACGATGAGCTCAACAGACAAAATGAGACTCCATCCGATGATGAAGTGGATCAATTTGAAGAGCAAAAAGAAAGGATTCGGCGGGGTGAAAGGCGATTTACCCAAACATCACTTGAGCAAAGTGACACTGTAGACCTCCTTGGTCAAGACAGTGGAAAATACAACTTCCGTGTTAAGTACACACCTCCACCCTGGGCTTTTAAAAACGAAACTATTGTGCCTGATGGATGGGGAGGCATAGATGAAATCCCAATCAACAAATTAAGTCTTGAGGAGAAAGAAGATCAAGACGAGAAAATGAAGAAAAAGGCTCGCCAAGGAGACAGACGATTTGTTCGCAAAGCATGAAAACAAGGCGAAATTGTGGATTATCTGGGACAAGACAGTGGCCGGTATAACTACCGTGTCAAATACACACCACCTTCATGGGCATCCAAAGATGAAATTATCGTGCCTGACGGTTGGGGTGGAATGGATACTATTGAAGCTGACAAAAGCATGGTGTCCATGATTACACCACTATTGATCAATCTTGATGAAGTGGATAGGCTTGAGGAAGAGAAGGATCATGTTGAACTAATTACCATTGAGCTCCCAATTGGTCAACTAAAGATCGAAGAGAAAGAGGTTCAACCTGTGATCATCAATTTGCCTCCAAAGGAGAAATTTGATACTAGATGTGTACCATGGGACTACACGCCTAAAGAAGTTGATGCAATAATCAGATCGGGAAGATGTTATGTCCCAAAAGAAGGTGAGCACGAAAAGAAAGGAGTAACTGAAGAAGATGTCATGCAGTTGTTGTCAGTCATGAGGACAAGCGAATATGAGGTAATTGAGCAATTGAGGAAGATGCCAGCACAAATTTCATTACTGGATCTTTTCAAAACATCAGAAAGCCACAAAATGGTGCTTATGAAGCTTTTCAATGAGGTGCACGTCCCGGAGTCGATTAATGAAGTACAATTGGAAGACTTTGTTGGTGCCAATCTTCTAAAGGATCAAATTGCCTTCTCTAATGAAGATTTCCCAATTGATGGGCGTTCTCATAATAAAAGCCCTGTATATTGCGTCAAATGCCAGGGCAAGGAGGTGTTACGGGTGCTGATCGATAATGGTTCCGTATTTAATTTGTGTCCACTAAGCACACTGCATCGCTTGGGGATTAGTGAGGAGCTTATCAAACCTTCCAAGGTAACCGTGCGCTCGTTTGATGGAATAAAGAAGGACGTTATTGGTGATATCGAGCTCGAGGTGAACATAGGCCCTGTGCCTTTTCTGATCGACTTCCAAGTAGTGAATATTCCAAGGACTTTCAACTTGTTACTCGGAAGACCTTAGATTCATATGGCTGGCGCCTTTCCTTCAAGTCTCCATCAGAAGGTCAGATTTGTCATTAATGGCAAGATGATCACCGTGCACGGGGAAACAAATTTCACCACCTATAAAGAGAGTGCGATATCGTATGTTGAATCCAAAGTGAAAGAAGAACCAAGTTATCATTCCTTTGAAATGATCTCAATGGTGCAAATTCCTGCTGATTGCATCATAAAATCCCCGGAGTTCTCAAAGTCATCCATTATGTCTGGAAGAATCTTATGCCAGTGTGGATTTACTCCCGGTAATGGCCTTAGATCGAAATCCCAAGGAATTAAGGAACCTATCACTCCGCTCGCTACAAGGATGAAGTACGGAATATGTTATATTCCAAATAACTCTAAAGATCACCATGGAGGCCAAGGCCAAGGTCGAAGGAACCATGGAGGCTATAGAGGCCGAGGTGATCGCCCCATTAATCCGTCCATATGGAAGAGTAAAGTTAAAGAGCTTCCCTATCATCAGATTCACATCAAGGAAACTTTTCCTGGAACTTCCAAGTTACTTCAAGAAGAAGACTTACATACAGAGGAAGAATCTGTTCTGCCAAGCTTATTCGAGGAGAAAACCATCAACGTTATCATAACTGAGGCAGAAAATACCTACGCACTGGAGTAGGAAGATTCTCTTGAGCTTTTGCTACAAACTGTTCTTTCCGTTGCATTTTGTTAATTGCAATTTCAAGCTTCTTGTGATTTCATTTGCAATTTCAATTCAGTTGCAATTTACATTCCTTTCAATAGAGATGTAATTGCGTTTTTCAATTCAATAAAACTGATCAAATGTTTTGTTAAGGACATATAGAAACAAAACCAAACCGATGATGAACATTATCCTCGTTCATGAGGCTTGAGGCTTTGGATTTCTATATTGCTCCTCATTGCAAAATGATTTTAAGAGCAAGGAAGTCTGATGATATGAAGACTAGCTCTGTCTTTATATTCTTTCAAAACAATTTTTAAAATGAATTTCCAAAAAAAGTTCTTCATAGGGCCATGTGTGCCTTACTTTGTATGCAATTACTAATCATATTTGTTACATGTCAGGCATGAGCATTCACACATCCATAATAGGTTCGTATGTGACCCAAATCTCTCCGAGGAGATCACTTGCGAAGATGAGGAATGGATCAGAAGAGAATGGATCCGTCATGAAGAATCAAAGCCACTCACGTTAGAAAAAATGATTACTGTTAATCTGGATAATAAAGATAATCCCAAAAAAGTTAAGATTGGAGAAAGTCTTCCCTCAGCAGAAGCAGAAGGAATAATAGATTTGCTCAAGAAGTATCAAAATATATTCGCATGGTCTTATGCTGACATGCCATGCTTTGATCCAAGTATAGTTGAACATGCTTTGCCAATTGATCCAAGTATTCTACCAAAGAAGCAAAAATTGAGGCGACCAAAGCCGGAATTGGCAAAGAAAATAGAAGAAGAGGTGATGAAATTACTCAAAGTCGGTTTCATCGAAGTAGTGCCATATCCAGAATGGGTTGCCAACATAGTACCCGTAATGAAGAAAGATGGTCGAGTACGGGTGTGCGTTGATTATCGCGACCTAAATAAAACAAACCCTAAGGATGATTTTCCGCTTCCACATATTGATGCATTAGTGGATAGCACTGCTGGGTTCGAAACAATTTCATTCATGGATGGCTTTTCAGGATATAATCAAATCCTCATGAAGAAAGAGGATAAAGCGAAAACATCCTTCATAACACCATGGAGCACATTTTGTTATAAGGTGATGCCTTTCGGTTTGAAAAATGCTGGTGCCACATATCAAAGGGCAATGATAACTTTGTTCCATGACATGATGTACAAAGAAATCGAGGTATATGTGGATGACATGATTGCAAAATCCAAACAAGGAGAAGATCATGTTGAGGTGCTTCACAAATTGTTCGAAAGACTTAGAAAGTACAAGTTGCGGCTGAACCCCAACAAGTGTGTATTTGGGGCAAAATCTGGCAAACTGCTAGGATTTGTTATCAGTAATAGGGGAATCGAAATTGATCCTTCCAAGATCAAGGCAATATATGACTTAAAGACTCCTTCTATGGTAAAAGAAGTGAGAAGCTTGTTGGGGTGATTAAACTACATTGTCCGTTTCATCTATCAGCTTTCCGGGACTGCTAAACCATTCTTCAAACTGTTGAAGAAAAACGCCAAAGTAAAATGGGATGCAGAATGTCAACAAGCCTTTGACAAGATCAAAGAATATCTAGTATGTCCACCAGTGTTGGTACCACCAATTCCTGGAGTTCCGCTGATCTTATATTTGACGATTCACTATGAGTCGTTAGGAGCGGTACTTGTATAAAGAAGACCAAATGATGGTAAAGAACAAGCTGTTTATTACTTGAGCAGGAAATTCACAACATCATAAGTGAATTACCCAGCAGTTGAGAAGACATGCGTTGTATTAATTTGGGTATTATACAGATTAAGATAGTATACCCTTCATCACTAAATTTTGCTAGTGACCGAGAATAACCCGATCAAGTATCTTCTTGAGAAATCCTCCTTGGTCGGGAAATTAGTAAAATGGCAAGTCTTGTTATCTGAGTTCAACATCAAAAGTTCATCCCAAAAGTCAGTCAAAGGTCGAGCGATAGCAGACATGCTGGCAGAAAATTCGCAGAATATCGCCAGTTCTGAAGAACGACTTGATGACCACATATTGACATTAGTCGATGATAAATGGACCATGTATTTTGATGGTGCAACCAACTTATTTGGATCAGGAACTGGGGCAATATTGATCTCCCCAGAAGGCCAACACTATTCGGTATCTGCGAAATTGGTATTTCCATGCACCAATAACATCGCTGAATACAAAGCGTGCATTCTTGAGTTACAATTAGCCCTTTCAATGAAGATAAAAAAGTTGCAAGTATATGGAGATTCTATGCTCATCATATTATAAGCAACTGGTGAATGGCAAACTCGAGATGCCAAGCTGATTCCTTATCACGGATATTTAAAAGAGATGATGGAAAGTTTCGAAGAGGTAACATTCGATTATCTTCCAAGAGCTCATAATCATTTTGCAGATGCTCTTGCAACTTTGTCATCCTTACTACAAGCTGAAGATGGTATGGATATAAAACCATTGAGAATCAATATTCTCGAACAACTAGCTCATTGTATGATGGTCCAAGTAGAGTTTGACAACGAACCATGGTATCATGATATCAAAAGGTATCTTCAGTCAGGAGAATTTCCTGAAGAAAGCCAACCAGGTGACAGAAAGTTTATAAGGAAGATAGCCAACAAATTCTTCCTCAGTGGTCAAACCTTCTACAAGAAATCATTTGATTCAACTCTATTAAGATGTGTGGATGCTACAGAAGCTGAACAAATCATGAAAGAAATTCATGAGGGTGAATATGAACCGCACATGAACGGACATCTTCTAGCCCGAAAGATTATGAAATTGGGATATTATTGGATAACAATGGAATCAGATTGCATCCAACACGTGAGATGTTGTCATCAATGTCAGGTTTATGGAGATAAAATCAATGCACCGCCAAATGAGCTATATCAAATATCTGAGCCATGGCCATTTTCAATGTGGGGCATTGATATGATTGGTCCAATCAATCCTAAGGCCTCAAATGGACACCGGTTCATTCTGGTTGCTATTGACTATTTCACTAAATGGATTGAAGCAAACTCCTACACAAATGTTACTGCCAAGAATGTTGCAAGATTCATCAGGTGAGACATCATTGCTAGGTACGGAGTTCCAAAAGCAATAGTTACGAACAATGGCTCAAATTTAAACAACAGAATTGTAGATGATCTACTTGAGCACTTCCATGTCTGACATATGAATTTATCTCCATATCGTCCACAAATGAATGAAGCAGTTAAAGCGGCAAATAAGAATATCAAAAAGATACTGGCCAAAACAGCCAAAAATTATCGTGATTGGCATGAAAGGTTACCGTATGCTCTGTTGGCATACCAAACTTCAATTCGAACATTAACTGGAGCAACCCCATTTTCCTTGGTTTACGGAATGGAAGCAGTGCTACCTGTTGAAGTAGAAATTCCTTCATTAAGAATACTATCCCAATTAAAGCTTTCAAAAGCTAAGTGGATCCAACAAAGGTATGAACAGCTCAACATGATTGATGAAAAAAGATGAAGAGCTATATGTCATAGAAAAACTTATCAAAGACAAGTGGCTAAATCCTTTAATCGAAAGGTGAAACCGAGAAATTTCAAAAGAGAGGATTTAGTAGTGAAGAAAGTCATCTTCAACAATTCAGATCCTCGTGGAAAATTCACTCCGAATTATGAGGGTCCATACATTATCAAGAAGGTTCTTCCTAAAGGAGCATTGATTCTTGTAAATATGACAGGAACAGAACTGGCCTATCCTGTAAATGCAGATGCTGTCAAGATTTTCTACCCATGAAATGAAGATGAACATTCAAGAAAAGATTTGAGTCACTTTAGAACATGTGCATATCATGCATATCATGCATGCCATATATTTCATGAACATATTTATCTGTTTTGCAGAAGAAAGTAAGTTTGAATCTGAACCAGTTGACAATTTCAGAATTCCCAATGGAGTTATCAAATGGTAGAGGGAAGTATCATTTCCCAATTCTATTTTCCATTGATATCCTCTAATGTGCTTTCCTTTTTACCATCCCCAGAGTGACAAAGAAAGGGAGCAACAACAGAAGAATCCCTAGTGTAACCAAAGCAAAAGCATGCAAACAAGAGGGATTATGATAAATTAATCAGACAGGTATCCATAAATCATGGGGCATGTGAGGTTACCTTTCTAAGAGAAAAAATCAAACTTTTTCTTCCCCAAGCGGAATGACATTTAGGCTAAGCAAAGGAAAATACTTCAAAAATATTTCAATCAAAGATTTTGAAACACGCTTTCTTTGAAAATGCAATAAGCATCAAAATTCCCTAAAAAGGGATAATTTGAGAAAAGGCTTTAAGAAAATTTCATAGAAAAAGTTTGGATCAAATCAAATGAAAAGACCTTCAAATGATGAAAAGTAAGCCATATCCAAACACGTCCCCTGTACACTCAAAGTTAAAGTGTTGAAGCGAGTGAGAAAAACTCATCCGAAGGAAATAGGGGATATTCGCAATGATTACATGAATTGAAATGATGAAAGGCAACCATTTCACTATCCCAAACCTATGTTTATCCCTTGCAAACCAAATTTGAGCCAAAACAGTGGAGAAGTTTCTCCAAAAAAAACCCTATTAAGAACCACCCCACATTATTTGTGGATTGACAACTATGGAGAATAAGACCAAGAAAGATCTTATTGCATACTCTTGCATCAATCTTTCTGAGATAACTTCACATGAAGTCATATGGAAGCTTAAAACATCCCAAGAGGAAGAAGAGCACTTCATCTCCTATACCCAAACACATTACCTTTGGCAAAGCCCAATTGAGCTTCAATCTTCATTTCAGAACCCTAAATTAGTGATCATCTCTTCGCACTGGAGCATGAGCATATGATCCACTTTAATAAATAGAAAACAAAAGTGCAAAACACAGAGTCCTTAGAATGCAAAAAGATCAAGGACAAAGGAGTCTAGGGCATGAAAAAGCAGTGTGTCTGATAAAAGCAAGGCCAATGCCCAGAAAAATAAGCAAAAGAAAAGAAAGAAAAACATTCAAAAGAAAGAATGACAAAAGTCAAGTCAAAAGTAAAGCAAAAGTTGTGAAAAATCGAAAGTCACAACAAATTAGCGATTGAAAAGATCTCGATGAAAGTTTAGGGGACTCTTGTGTTCATGATAAGAAAAGATCCCAGTGGACAAAGAAAAAGGGTGGTGATGCTAAGAAGATCACCAGTTTCCCAAAAACCCTGAATTCAAAAACAATTAAGCCTTTTGAGCCTACCCAATACCAACATTACAACCTCTCCCCAAAGACTCTTCAGATTGGGATGTTGAGAGTGAAAATATGATTTCATGACAAGAAGTCATCACTCAAAGAAATGTATGCAATACTATCTTGTCTTATCCTCGAGGTTCTTAACTTGTAGACCCGAAGTCAGTTGTGAGAAAATTCTTTTCTTGGCCACAGAACACCTATCCTTTGAATAGCCATTGACCAAGCCAACATTACAACCATTTGTCGCGACCTAAAAAAATCGGGTTTTCCAATCTTAGGCTAATGGATTACTAGATCAATTAAATTAACTAACCTAGCTCGAGTTCTCCCAAACTCTACCAATTCGCAACTTAGGTCCAATTATGAGCATGCAAATATTTTCAATGGGAGTCGCCACTAATCATTTAAGGTAGGTTGATTAGAAACCTAAATAAAATAGCGGGAGTACTATTTTATTTCTGCGAACCAGAAATTATGGATTCGGGGACTTGGTTACGCTAGATTCCCTAACGCCTTTTCGGTACCAATTTCAAGAAAAATACTTAATTTGACAAATTTGATAAATCCTGACTTAGAGTTCAAAGGTGCAGAAATTTTTTTTTTAATTTTTTTGATTTATTTAAATGAAAGCTAACCTATATGTAATGGCGTGCAAAAAATTGACATGCGATTAATGCAACCTAACATGCAAACTATATGTCATGCGACGACGTGACCTATTTCTAATGACATGCATATTATTTTTTTATATTTTTTTCTTTAATGAAATTCGGAATTAAAAATGCCAATTATCTAAACATGCAATTTTAAACTAAAGAAATTAACCTATTCTAGAGTAATCTTTTTGGCTTTTTTTTTATCAAAATTCGAAATTAAAATCAAGTAAAAAATATAACCGCTAAATCTTTCGAATTAAGTTTCGATCTAAAGCCTGACAGATCGATCCTAAAATTCGAAATACCAGTTATAGAAAGGCAAAAGAACACTACAAGTGCCATAACTTGTGTACGGCGCTCACTTTAGTGCCATAACTTTTTTTTAGATCACTTAAGTGCTAAATTTTTTGAAAAACGATCACTTAAGTGCCAACTCCGGTGCCGTACACAATTTTTCGCCGGAAATCTGACGTGGCATTTTTTTTATTAATTTCTGAAGCTGACGTGGCTCGCCGGAGTCTCGCCGGAGATTGGCACTTAAGTGATCATTTTTCAAAAAATTTAACACTTAAATGATCGTTTTTCAAAAATTTTAGCACTTAAGTGATCGTTTTTCAAAAATTTTAGCACTGAAGTGATCCAAAAAAAAGTTATGACACTTAAGTGATCGTTTTTCCTCCGACTTGGCACCAAAGTGATCCGAAAAAAAGTTATGGCACCAAAGTGAGCGCCGTACACAAGTTATGGCACTTATAGTGTCCTTTTACCGTTATAGAAATAACTCTATCTAAAGCCTGACAGATAGATTTATTTCCACGTGTGCAGTTGCGGATTAGGAAATTTTCCTAATCGATCACATCTTGAAAAAAATTTAGATATCTTAAATATCTATGATATATTCAAAAGATTTTGAAAATTCTAAATTCTATCCAAATTTGAAAAGATCAGATATCCAAGATTTAAAAAAAAAAAGCAAATAAATCCTAATTGAAATATTGCCTATTATCTAAGTATGCAAGATTAGATATCAATAAGCACAAATTAAATAATAAAATATTCAAATCAAATCAGGATAAGATAATTACCTGATTTGCAGATTTCTTTCCTAATTTGAATTTGCAGCGGATCGGGATTGTGACCGGCGGTGCGTCGGGAGCGGCGGTGCGACGTCGGGAACAGTGGCGGTGCACGAGCGATGGCGCGGCGTCGAGAGCAACAGCGGTGGTGTCTCGTCGGTGTTGCTCACGGACAGCAGGATGGTGTTTAGTTGGGGACCTCCACGGCTTGGACTGGTTCTCGGCCGAGAGTGCTCTCGGTGGGCTTGGATGCTTAGCCGACTATGGTGGCTGGTTGTGACACTTTAATCACAAAAGAATCAAGACTGCTCAAGAACTCACTGGACTTCCTGGACATTCGCTGCTTGCAGTTGCTGTTGATTGGTCGCTGGACAGAGAAGAGACGAGCAGGAGCCGTCACGTGAAGGTGGAGATCGTCAGGATCAGCTGGGCTGCTGCTTCGGGGACACTAGGAGGGAGCAACGTTGGCAGAAAGGTGACAAAGTCAACCTCTTGAACTCACGGGTTTAGCCTTCAACTTGGACAGGTCTTCAACTGGGCAGGGGAAGCGACTAGTCTGATGCTTCGGGAAGATGCTTCGCTACAATTACAGGTTCAGCGATGAAGACTTACTGGTGTTGCTCACGGTGGCCGGTTGGAGTAAGAAGTTATCCTGCGGCGTTCAAGGTGACCACGAGGGAGAGCAGCACCGCCGGGGATAAACTGCAGAGTCCTTTGGGAGCTACGGAACAGCAGTGGCAGTGACTCGGGCACGGCGGAGGGACAGCGCGGACGCGGCGGATGCACCCGTACGCAACCGACTCTCTCTCTTTCTCTCCCTTTTGCTCTCTCCAAAAATCTGATTTCTGAAATTATGAAAGCTCCCCTTCCTAGATTATGAGACATAAACATATATTTATAGTGTAAACCTAGGTCAATTAGCCGGGCTTTCTAGTCCTAATGGGCTTAGGTTTAGGCTTTAATTTAATTCTAAGTGGGCTGAATTAATTTGGGCTTTTCTTTAATTAAGCATAATGGGCTAATTTAAGCTCAAATTAAGACAACCAAGCCCTTTTGAGTGTGATTTTCGGCCCATGCTTTCCGAGTGAGCCGAGTCTCGTTCGGTGCCCGAGCTCGATTTACGTGATGAATTTTAAGCTCGCTTACCACCGCCGATCCGATGCGAAATGCAGTTAATCTATATGAACCTAAACTTTATGCTATGCAATTTGTAATATTTTTGTTCAGGGGTTAAAATTTAATCCCTAATTTTCTATGCAATTAACCACTAAATGATGCGCCGAAATTTAGGTGTCAACAGCTGCCCCTCTTTGAGTGGAGGCTCGCTGAGGTTTCGCTCAAAGACTGAGACCTAAATTTAAACTATGCAAAATGATGAATGATTTTTTTTTAATGCAATGATGCATGATATGCAAACAATAAAGAACGTATGCTAAGGCTTCTCACTTCGTGTAGAGCGGTGAAAGAGCCTTACATACGGATCGCACAAAAAGCGTCCAAGTGAGGGAAAGCTTTATAATACTTTGACTTCCCTCGATCTCCAAACTTCTGGTCCACTGGAAGTAAGGTTCTCGAGGTACTGGATTGCCTATCTGTTACCTGTAGTTTCCTACAGATGCAAAATAGCGCATGATATAAAGAAAGAATGGGATGTGTTGCCCATACCACTGGGCAATCACTAAAAGGATCATGTCACCTCTTCCATTGGATGAACATGAAATGGGGTGTGCCGCGTACTCCACTTAGCAACACCAAATGAGAAATTATGCTGCCTGTACTACTGGGCAAACATGAAATGTGGTGTGCCGCGTACTCCACTTAGCAACACCAAATGAGATATTATGTTGCCTGTCCTACTGGGCGAACATAAAATGGGGTGTGCCGCGTACTCCACTTGGCAACACCAAATGATATGTCACATGATTTCTTCTTGTGTTATAAAAATGGCAAAGCCAATTGCATTGCACCTGTTTTTACCTGAAAAAAGGTTAAAACAACACATGCGCAGGGGCAGAGAAAACATAATTCATGAATCTACTTACATTACCAAGCTTCACTGGGGAATTTATCAATAAGAACAACCATTTCGTCCTTTTGACAATTTGATCTCATTAAATGCGAGACCTTTAATCAGAAAGGACTTTCTACTCACTCTCAATGAAAGACTTTTGACCCGACCTTTGATGCGGGTATAAGAATCACTCAAACTCTCTTCATCGTGCTTGACAAGGGTTCGGATATTCTTAAAATCAGTATGACTTGACCAATATGAGAGGTCTTTATAAGGACTAAAACGTGGGTTTGGTCAATGGCTTAGCAAAAGGGACTCTTCGAGTCGAGGCTATTGAAAAAATTGATATCACCAGCTGCTCCGGGTTTACAAGTCAGGAATGCTGCAAAAATGAGATAGAAAAATCTTGCTCGCACTTCTTCGAGCAACATTTATAAGCATTTGAAACTCTATGTTAACTCAAGTGCCCTATTCTGAAGAGACTTCGGTAAGGGTTGTAACGTAGGTTCGGGTAGGCTTGAAATGAATGGCTTATTTCATCAAAGAGGGGTATTATGAACATGGAGATTGGTGATCATCCAATTATGCTACTGGTACCATTGACCTATCTCTAGCAATTGCTCCATAAATGAACCTTCAAACGGTCTTTTCCTTGAAGACTGATCTTGTATGTCAACTCATTTCTTGCTGAAGCTTTTCTTTCTCTCCTTTTTCTCTCTCTCTATTTTTTTTTAGAGAGATTTTTTCGAGAGAGAGAGAACTTCGATTTAATGGAGTCCTTTTGCGTCCTTTATGATGAATTTTCTTTCTAGCTCCCATTTGCCTCAAGTCACCTTGAACTTGCTTTGAGATGATTTCATTTGTTTATCACCAGAATGATCACCAATCGGGTTGAAACGAATTCACCGCTGGTGAAGTTTGAAACTTATATGAACCAATAATTTTTTTTGTGAATCATAATTTTTACCAATCACATTACACTTACCACAAAGTTCATTGTTCAACGCGGTTTTGCGCTAATAGGCCATACAAGTGCTTGGTTTATTCATAAGTGCTCTAGAGATTATCTCCAATAATTCTCATAGGAGTGGCCCCACTCCACACTTATTAGGTTATTCCATAAAGTGTATTATGCAATTTAATATACCATCAATAATGGCTATGGAATTTCATTAAAAACTTAGCTCATCCTCTTTTTCCTTGCAGTCTTACACTATTCTCACCTTAGGAGCGACATAAAATTTTAATAGTGCATCACAGATCAATAAGTGACTTGTTATTACTCATATGAACCTAATTCATGGGATCGCCAGTCACATATGTTGGGTTATCATCACTGTTGATTTTCTTCAACTGGCTTGTTCCATTCCCCTCGATGTATAGTGAGAGGATTGGCCAAAATCACTTCTGACTTTACATAATTGATAGACATAATTCCATCTTTAAACAATAATTTTACCACATCATATCTCAATCGGATGTTTCTCTTTTTTACCATTCAAAGTTTCATTCTTTGCAATATCTATTGTCACTTGGCAATCACTATGCCTAGACACAGAATGTGTCAATTTATTCCCAAAGGAATATCTACTAAGAAGTTTCTCAACTACTCAACCTCATTTTCATATATGAGTTTGAGAAGAATTTTCCCTTTCCTCAAGAACTTGAGTAGTTCTAAAATTACCAAAAAATATTTTCTTCTCCTTCTCCTACAAGAACGTAGAAGGATCAATGGTTTGTTTGTACATATGTGTCTGGTAGCACTTGAGTCTACCACCCAATCTTTCACATTGGTCACAATATTGGCTTAGGAAATGACCGCAACAATTACGTCATCAAAATCATCTCCTTCAATCAAGTTGACTTTTGGTTTAATAGGATTGTCATTTCCTTCACAATTTTTGTTTGTCTGATTTCCAAACAACAGTTCTCCATCAAGGTGAGGACATATCCATTATTGGATTTTATCTCATTCGAATGGGAAAAGCGTCAGAAAAGTCATAAACCTTTAGCATTGATGCTAATTTAGTCCTAAACCTTTTTTTGGTGCCAATTGAGTCATAAACCTTTTGTCTTTATGCCAATTCAGTCTTTGCTGACGTGGATAATTTTTAATAATATTTTTTTTAATATTTATTTATTTTTTTCTTTTCTGTTTCTTTTTTTTTTCCTCCCCTCCCTCCTTCCTTGTGACATTCTGAATTTCGACCCATTTCGGGATTTATGAAATAATTATCTCATCGATGCACTTTCTGTTAAATCTCACTCTGAATTGATTACTCATGAAATGACTAACCGTTAGGGAATGGCTAGTTATGAATTAAGTACGCACGACCTAAGAACTCGACCCTAGATTGACACTTCGACCATAAGGATTGACGATGGGATATTTTGGGCCATTATAGACCGATCCGAGGATGGTTATGGAATGATTTGTCAATATTATACAATTGGGTTGCGGGTGATTTCGTTTGGCCATTGTTTGAATTATGAACATTCCTAAACCAATTTCTGACGATCGTGTCATTCGGAACTAGTGATTGACCCTCGCAATTACATGACAACCGAGGTCACCATGGTTGAGTAAACTTAAACGTGGCTTGATATCGAATCAACCACAGGTTGAATACGCGTAACACCTAAAAGCCGCTCGTTAGTTTGAGATACACTAAAGTCACAGTTGATCGATTTTGGCCATGAATTGGAATCCGAACTCGGGTATCGAACTTTCAAGGCTATCAAAAATTTTATATTGGACGTTGCCTTATTAAGCTCACTTAGTTATCAGTTTGCTCGGAAATTCTTGGAAAAGTGAATTTTGGCCGTGAATTGGAAAAGACCCTTTCACCCCTCAGTATTCTAGGATTTCTTGGTTGAGTGGAAGGGCATGTTGGTCTTTGTACCCCCTAGTGATTCCGAATTTCAAGGACAGATTTGCCCTTCTTGCTTTGGGTATTTTCCTAATTGCCATTTCTAGAAACCTTTTCAAGAATCAACCCTAGCCAGTGGATCTTGACTTGGGGACCAAGAAGTGATCTCAACCCTTCATTTGGATGATGTTATTCAGCCATTCTCTCTCTCCCCATCTTTTTTTCAAATCAGCCCTTTCTTCACTCACTTTCACTCTCACTCTCACTCACACCCCACCACTCCGACCAGCCACCACCGTCCACCATCAGCACCATCATGCCACCACCCCTAGCCGCCGTTCAAGCCGTGACCAGCCGCCATGTCAGCCACCGTTCGTCGTTTCGCCGTTTCGCCGCTCGCCGTTTGCCGGAGTTGCTGCACCGATCGCCGATTGTTGCTGCTGGTTTAGTTGGTCTTTGGGCTTAGGATTAGTGGTAAGTAACTTCCTAAACCTTGATTAGGTTGATGGGTGACTAATGGACTAATTTAGGGGCTGATTAGTGGTTAATTATGGGCTAATTAGTGGCTAATTGTGGGCTGATTAGTGTATGGATGATTAGTGGTTAATCATGTGGTTTGATGTTAATCATATACATATGGCTTATGTGGCTGATCATATAATTAGGGTAATCATGTGGCTAAAATGGTTTGATCATGGCTGATCATGTGTTGATTGTTGATCATGTGGTTTAATTGTTTGATCATGTGGTTTGGATTGGCTGATCATATGATCATAGTTAATCGTGTGGCTTAGATTGATTGATCTTGTGCTAATAAATAATCATGTGGCTAGAATTGTTTAATCATGGCTGATTGTGTGATCAATGTTGATCGTGTGGTTGTGATTGATGAACATGTGGTTAATTAGTTTAATCATGGCTGATTAAGTGATCAATGTTTGATCGTGTGGTTGTGATGACAATCATGTGGCCGAAATGGATTATCAATGGTGGATCTTATGCTTGAACAATGATCTTGTGGCTTGATAATGGATCGTGTGGTTAATCATGGCTAATCTTGGTATATCATGGCAATTTGTGACTAGATAATGATGTTTGATATGGTTATGAGTGCAATTCATGACATGCTCATTCGTAGGAAAATGCACGTCATAAACACTCTACATTGGCTAATTAAGAAAGATGAAAATTGACAATGAGTGATTGTTTGCGTGCATGGCCATGACAAATTCTGTCTAGGCGGGAGTTCTAGACAATGCCCGGCGGGAGTTCGGATGCCGTCTAGGCGGGGGCTCTAGACGTTGCCGATCGCGGTGGAGGCCGGATCGATGCTCCTTATTAGAATGCCGTTGGGAACCCGGCTTGCTGGGGGGGTTCGATCCCCAACATTGTCGCGCTCGAAGTAGCGGAGCGATGCCTGGCTAGACCGGAAGATCGGCGGGGGTTCGGTGTGGCCTGAGGGGTCGTTAATAATCTAGACAACTACGAGTGTTATTTGCATTGGGGAATGCTTTGTGTTCAAGACTGATAGTTGAGCATGTCTGGATTATTAACTATCGATATGCATGTTTATGCAATGCTATGATTTGTTTGTGTTTGGTGACCACGTGTGGTATGGTGATATCGTTGGGTGTTTGTTAGAACATATATTATGTTTTACAAGTTGGTTGTTCTAAGGAAAGGTGTTGCTCTTGAGTTCCTATGTTAGTAGGATTGCATGATTAGGGTGATTCAGAGATACGTGTTACCCTAAGTGAGGCTTGGGGAGTTTACTTATTGAGATTTATTCTCATTGTTGTAATTCAAACTTTTCAGACCCTCGACCATGAACATGAACACGAACGGCTCTCCGCAACATTTTGGGGTCCCAATGGATATGGACCATATGTTGACGGAATTTCCGATAGGTGAAGGTAGGGTGTATATTAGGCATGCCATTATTGTGTGGGTAGACGAGGGCGTGGCTGCTTGGCAACCCCACACCTTTTTAGCTTGGTTTTACTGGGACGGAGATGCGCTGTTGGGTCTCCTGCGTGGGTTTGATGGTCCTTCCGATGATGGAGTAGCAGGGTATGACCCCATGGAGATCATGCCACCAGACGGAGTTGTCACTAGTTCGAATACCGGTCCTGAAGATTCTGATATCGAGTCGGAGCCTATGGAGTCTGACCCCGAACCAGAGCCTGTTGAATCCAATCCCGAGCCGTTCGATAACATGGTTGATTCGGGCACGCCTGTGTACTTGGATTCCGATCCGGAGATGCCGTCTGGGCATCATGGGGATGACCGATAGGTTTAGTGCTCCCGTCGGTTGAGTACTCCTTTTGATAGAGAAGTTAGGCTAACCCAACCACCCGATCCTTTTTGAGTATGTGTGTAGTTTGTAGTGGAGGCCTCTAGTAAGGCTTGTTTAGTGTGCCGTTGTAAGTAACGTTATGTTTATAAAGTGTCTTGTTGTTCTGTTTCAATTGTCTCTTTACTATCCTGTTTAATTGAATGTTGAATGGAGTGTTCGAGTTGCTTCCGCATGTGTTACTCTTAGTTCGTTTGTATCGGGTCGGCGACTAGTCTTGGGAAGTCGCTTACTTAACGACCAAGTGGGGTGTTGCGAGCTCGTAGGGTGCGGGGCGTGACATTCCTCCAGCTGGTTGCCGGACTGGCGACCAGCTAGAGGCCAGCGAGGTCACCTCTCCGGCCACTAGCGAGGCTCGCCCTCGTCGAATGGTTGCGAGGGCGGCCTCGCGCTGGGCGGGCGTGTGACATCCCAAATTTTCTTCGTAGTTTATAATATTTAAGATATTTAGTAATGAGAGTTATTAAGGTAATAAAATTAATTTAGTAATTGTCAACAGGGACTGATATGCTCCAAATTACGTATCGAATGAATTTCAAGTATTAAAAATTTTATTGAGTTATGGTGTTACTTCTATGCTATACTTTTTATTTATGATTTTAGCAGTTTCAAAATAATTTTCTGATTTACCGACATTTCAAACGAATACCGATTTCTCCTTTTATTTACCACAATGTATAGTATATACCCAAAATAATTTAATATCTTCCTATATTCAATTAAATTATGCTATTTGTCATTATATTAGCAAGAATAAATGTCTTAATTTTCACTCTATTTTGTCACATGCCTAGTTGAAATGCTTGGAACCTAAATTTATGACATCATCATTGACCTATTACATTTTAACCCTAGTAAGTTTTTGTCTAAATATAACTATGGTTACTTGTTATTATAGTCTTTAACCCAAGTAAATTAATGTGACCACAAAATGCTTTTAATTATGGTAAAATTTTGGGAGATAAGAGGCTCCAGAACACTTCTTCTTCACGTACACCACTCCCTTCTTCTTCTTCTTCTTCTTCTTCTTCTTCTTCTTCCCAAGAAAATTTTCTTTTCGGCTTTCTTTTTAAAATATATATATCAAAGTTCAAGCTCACTTTCAAACTAGCTTCTTGATAAGGTATATTGTTGAACTTTCCTTTCCTTTTTCTTTATCAAATATGCTTTGTTGTTTTCACAAGAATAAGATTTGTTAATTTTTAGTATCTATTTTGTTTTCAAGGTGGTTAGAGGTTTGCTTTGTTGAAGATTTCACTTTTGGTAAGTGAAAACTCTGAGGTTAAGCTAGAATGATTTATTTAGTGCTCTTGATCTTGGTTGGTTGATTGTTTATTATTTAGTTTGGATTTTATGTTATGTGTGAGCAAGTTTCAATAGTGTATGTTATACTATTGTGATTGTTGAGCTTGAATTATAAGGTTCTCTACATGCCTAGATGTCTTTGAGAGATTATTAGTATGTTTTGTTGCATCTTGAATGAGAAAGGTGGGAAAATGATAAAATTAGGCATAAAGGGTATTTTGGTAAATTTTGTTTTCATGGTAAAGAAGAATTTCAAATTTTACAGAAATAAAAAGGGGCTGTGAACAGTGTTAATTTATGATTTTTAATGTTAATTAGTGGGTTATTAAGTATTATTAATTAAAGGAAATCAAACCAGTTGAAAAAAATGAGTTTATAAGCTTTAGGGGCAAATTTGTAATTCTGCCAAAGTTGAGGGGCGAATCTGTAAAAACTGGAAGTTCTGGGGACTGACTATAGTATGTGGAATCTCATTTTGATAAGTGGTTAAGTTAGTTTTTAGAGATAATTGTTTAATTAGGTCATATGTTTAACTATGCAAAATTGGAGCAATTTATAATAATCAATTGAAAGTGGGTAGTTTTGAAAATTTTGTAAAATATGTGGTGTCTATAGTGTAATTAAAATGTTGTGTGTTTTAAAAGCACAAAAATATTATCATTTAGTTTTTAATTTAATTATTATGACTTGGTTGGTTGGAAATCGAAAATTAGGGGTAAAATTATAAAATGAGAGATTTTACTAGGATAATTTTCTAATTTCAAGAATTAGGAATCATAGAAATGATCGCTTTTATATGTGGTAAAAGTGAGCTTGATCAAGGGGGTTTAAAATAATAAATAAATAAATAAAAATTAGATGAGATACTAAATTATGGAGTAGTAGTATTTAAATGTTTTACAACTTGCAAAAGTGCTCTTCTAATTGATATTGGCTTGGTGAAAAGAAAAGGAAAGATCTCATGTTGAAAGGTGCATAATTAATTGATTGTATTGTACATTATGTGAAATGGCAATAGATTGACATGTTGTTGTTTGTGTTTGTAAGTATGAAAACCTGTGACATGTTTTGGCGTTGCAATTAATTGAGTATGTCTTTGTTGTTAAGCAATTAAGACCTTTGCCACGGTCTATTCGCTACCGAGCGAATTCCCTTATATGAGTTATGGATAAGACTCTAGAGTCAGCCGGATGTTCTACCATATGAAACGGTTCTCTACAAGGTTGAGATGATATGAAATCCTACAATGACATAGCTCTTGTGGTCATGGTATGACATGGCTTTGCCATGATATGATATTAAGAAACGACCATAATCACGCGGATGTACAGTGGTGTATTTATCCTCACTAATAAAGAGGACACCCGTGATGAATGGGCCGAGGCGTGGCAAAGGGTATGAATGATTCCGTCCCCCATGATTTGGTGGTGACGATGCCTCATTAGTCGAGATGTCTCGTGAATAGAGGTGGTCCTGGCTAGTGACAAATATGAATCGATGAGATGTTATGTGATATATATGATATATAATATGCCATCCATTTTCACACGAATGATTGATTTTATGCAATATTATTGTTGTTTCATTGACATGTCATGATTGGAATGGTAGTATCATTATTCATGTATTTTGTACTACCTTAGACTCATAATTATTGTTGATACTAGTTTGAGTGGTGAGTGAATCTTCTACTTTAGACTTAGAGATTTCAATTACTGGGCCTTGGCTTACTCCTTATTTTTCAGATATGTAGGATGGATCCCTCACCACCGCCGCATTTTAGAGCTCCTATTTTTTTTATTATAATTTTGAAGACATTGTTGTATCTGGATCACCAATGGTTTATACTAGGTATACTATTGTTTTATAGGTCGATGTGGGGTTACCATAGTATATAATCCATAGTTATGTAGCTTGGTATGTGAATATCGATGGCGAGTTAGTTGGACCGTTGGGTGAAGTCATCAACCCTTAGTTGATAGTCCGTCAGTGTACATGCAAGCTTTTGGGCATAGTAGTTAAGTGCGGAAGTTAGGCAACCCTAACCTTTCCCAGTAATTATGTATTTTGTATTTTTGTTTTGCCGAATGTTGTATTGTAAAATTAATGTTAATATTTATAAAAAGATGCATATGTATTTTATTATACATGTATGGGAATGGTGTAAATGCTTTATTATGCTTCCGCATGTTTTAATAATTATAAGTAAAAATTGAAAAAGACACGTATCATATGTGACGTTCTGGGGCGTCATAGGGCGAGCTCAAGCCCTCGCCAGAGGCCTTCGACCTCGCCGGCAGCTGGGCGAGGGCGAGCCTCGTAAGTGGTTGGAGTGGCTTGCCAGAGGTCGACCTCCCCTCCCTCCTTCCTCCAGCCAATCGCCATTGGCCAGCATGGCTTGCCAGAGGCCAGCAACCGGCTGGAGGAAGGAGGGAGGGGAGGAAAAAACAAAGAAAAAGAAAAGAAAAGAAAATAAATAAAAATTCAAAAAATATTAAAATATTATTAAAAGTTGTCCACATCAGCACCGGTGGCCGGCCAGCGTTCACGCCAGCAAAATCCGGCCAAAATTGACCGGAAGGACTGAATTGATACAAAAACAAAAGATTTAGGACTCAATTGGCAGCAAAAAAAGTTTAGGACTAAATTGACATCGATACCGAAGGTTTAGGATTTTCTGACACTTTTCCCCATTCAAATCTATGCTTTTATGAGCAAATGAAGTTCATAGCAACCCATGGAGACAGTGTAGCCAACCGACATCATCGCCATGAATAATGGCTAAAATTGTCCTACCCTTAACAGACAGAGATGCAACTAAGAACACACTGTCAACCACTTCGCTTAAAATTTATCAAAGACCAGTGAACTATAAGCACAGAAGAGAATTTAGGAAATAGATCAGCAAGACTAAAACTTAAAATAATTCCAACTTCAAAAAGAGTATCATCGGAAATGAAAGTATGTACAATAGCACACATGCCCCTCAGCTTCCTGCAATAATCTAACCACTTATTGGGGCGAAGGCATGCCACATGCACAAGCAATGTATTGCACGCAGATATCCTACTGACTCTACTTCATTTAGACTGTCATCTTAGATCTAATAATTAGGAGCTCTAATTTGCCTGAAGAATGACCATTGGTCTGCATTCTTTAGCCGCACTCTCTTCTCTTTCTCTAGCCACGTAAGCCTCGCGAGATTGAACCCAGCATCAAATTCGTAAGCACCCTCAGCAAGCCAGAGGACAAAACGTAATCACAAAATTGAGAGAACAGCCATCAACAACAGCAATTTGGCAAATAAAAGCCCAGTAACAGACAAAGATCTCTTCCCACGAAACGGGGGCAGTGGACACCCAATTAAATAGAAAGGTGACTAATCGCCAATAAAAAAAAAAAAGAGCGTTCTCAAGTTATTCATAAAAGAAGTGTGCCTTTTTTTTTTTTAAATTAGTATCCAAATTTATAGAAAGAAGATCCAATTTCGTATAGAACGCCAAAAACGACGGGTCAACATATCAGATCCAATAGTCACATGCTAATTCACGA
Source organism: Syzygium oleosum (assembly GCF_021117445.2). Taxonomy (NCBI): domain Eukaryota; kingdom Viridiplantae; phylum Streptophyta; class Magnoliopsida; order Myrtales; family Myrtaceae; genus Syzygium; species Syzygium oleosum. Next base: position 620,003 of record NW_026607510.1, on the reverse strand, counting down.
CACAAACCAAGATCACCAGACCAAAGGCTTTCACCTCAAGCTCGAACGATATGGCGAACAGAAGAAGAGCACAAATCGGAAAAAGAGAATGCCTACACAAGCCAAACAACCACCAGATTCGACCAACTAAAACTTCTCATCACACCGGGATATCAAGGAAGCGAAACGATATGAAAAGTTTCAGATTGAATGCCACAACATGTTCAACGCACATTAGATTTAAATGATCCAAACACGCACAGCCCAATCAGCCTCGGAAACACAGGATCACGCAGTCAATTGAACAATTCAAAGATGAAAGCGAAGAAGATCGTTAATCAAACTGGAGCATTGCATTTCGAGGATGAAATCTGGATTTACCGAAATTCACCCGATAAATGGGCTAGAAACACAATCTCACAAGCATTCTCAAAGACTGCTTCCAAATCAAATATCATTCAAAGACGATAACATTATTTCTCGCAAATTGGAACACTTCACGGCCATAGAAAAAGGGTTTATTTCAAGCTTCCCATGAGAAAGAGGAGGAGTGCATACCTAGTTCTGGTCGACGACATCGACAAACACGACAAGCTTACCATAGTTGATGAGAGCGACCCTTTTGATCTCTACGTATCTCTTGAAAGGCATTTTCGCCTATGCTGAATGCTCAGTAATGTCCCATGACAACCGCCCACGAATGTGCGATACTTGTCTTTCACCATCTCCAACTCCTCGTTCAATTCCAAAAGCAGTGGTAGCAGCGGCACTTCCTTCTTCTTGAAAATTAATAAGGCAATTATCCTTTAGATTTGTTGGAATTTGTATTACATAATATAAAAATAACAATTGTCAGAAATCTGTTTGAAAAGATGAATAAACAATATAAAATGTCTAAGGCATGCAAGCACTGTCCTTAAAGATAATTTCGCCTCTCGGAATACGAAACTCAATGCGTAAGGTTCTAGCGGCTATCATCCCAAGATACAACACACCTTCTTCTATACTCCGCACTGAATATTAACACGAACAACGTTATATGTAAAACCCAATAAACAAAAGAAAGAAAGATGTCTAACGAGAAACAAGAATATTCTTGTTTTGATATATCGATACCACTTTCGAATTATGTTCAAAGTAACTATTTATAGGTAAAAGAAAGAGAGAGACATTTGGAATCCGTTATAAATCAATCAGTAATTAAAGAAGAATATGACCGTTATATAGCCATTATAAAATAATGAAGAGTTTATGAAGAAATAAATCAAAAGTTACAAAGTTGTTATAAAGCCATTATAAAGCCGTTAGAAAGTCGTTATACGGTCGTTGCAAAACCGTTATAGATTAATAGTGGACAAAAACGGTTACAAATTGATGATGGTAAAAACCGTTTTAAAAAATAATGGCTTTCAATATTTCAAAATTATCGAAATATCCAACAGACAGTGCTTATGATTGAGGCTGTTAGAGATATTTTGATAATTCTATTGATTATTCGTATCTCTCAAGATTGCACGTATATTGCACATGTATTGGCCATATATCTCCCTTTGATTGTGCACATGATTGAGGCCATTAGAGATATCTCTTAATATCTTCTTAACTTGGAATTATACTGGTATGGATAACTTTATGATCAAAATGTTTGTTTACCCTATCATCATTGTATCCAATTTAGCAAGAGTCGTCTTTCCAATACCCCATTCCAAGAATCGGAACGACTGTTGTCGTTCTAGCTCCACCATCATCTAATCTTATGAACAACTCTATTATGCTTTCCTTTTCTTCGTTTCTTCCAATCACATTCGAAGGGGCACAAAAGAATGAGTTTCCCTTGGTGGAACTATAGTCTTATCATGAACATCACTCGACAAGTTGAACTGAGTTTTCTCTTCATTGATCCGATCAAGTCTTTTTCTCAATCTTTCATATTATGTGCCTTCTTAAACTTGAAAATGAAGTTGGATATCCACGAGGACAAGTAGCGTACCTTCCTTCTGAGGGTCAAGTGCTCGGTCGATCTCGTCTGCCTCCACAAAGCCCAGGCTTCGAATTTGTCTAGCACGTCCTTGGCATCATAGCAGAAGTCTTTAAGCTTCAACAGCCAAATCCTCACAGCTGCCTCTTTTGTTTGCTTCGGCACAGCATCGGTGAGCACCTTCTGGATCATCTCTGGCGTGTTCTTGAGCTTTCTTGACACCCCAGACCAGTTGAATTTCTTCAACAGTTGACAAAGCTAGTTTCTACAGGATGCTAGAGACGATCTTGGTCATGGTTGTGATTGTCGTTATTGGCTATCGAGGTGGTTTGGCCTAGCCGCTATGCAGGAACTAAACTTGTTATCAAGAGAAGGATAGCAAAGAAACATGATTTTGCCAGGTTATATAGGCACATATATCGGAATACACATGGTGCGAAAGAGAACACTGTAAGCACGCGCGAGGAAGAAATCGCTATGCAGTAATGACGCATTCCTCCCAAAAGCCCTGATGAATCAATGCGCATCAAGGGCAGAATCGATAGGATTTGCATTTTGGAGGCGAAGTCAAAGGATGCTTTTTTCTTGTTTTTCCTAAGTTGACCAAACCCTCGTTGGTTATATGTTGTGCTTTGACGTATCTACAGGTTTACCATCGACATCCCACCTTCCAAAGAAAGCCTTCTGATCTGAGTGGGCAAGTTTTAAAGTAGATGGGTAAGTAGACACAGTGAACACGACACTTTTATTAATCAATCGAGTCGCAATCCAAACATGACACTTTTATTAATTGTGTGACAATCCAAACATGAAGCATTACCAAACAAGTTACACGACATGTTTAGAATACATGAACCTTATATATCAACATTTACAAATAAGACGTATATAAAAGTGTCCTCATGACATAAATAATTATATGTCTAGGTGCGTCATAAACGGATTAAAAGGATAAATCCACACACGATGCATTTATTAATAGTGTGTAAACGGGCTAATACATTTAAGACATGGATCCATTTTGCTAGGTTTGATGCAATCACCCTTAGTTACATGTCACGTAAATCTATCTTGACCCAGGCCCTCGGGTCCTCCGAATCGTATCTGCAACTTTTTACTTAGTAATTAAGCCCTTGAAAATCTTGCCATGCATTAATGCCAGATTTTCATCCAAAGCACCGTTGACTCCATGCACATTAACAACTGAACACAATCGGATTTGCCTTCCGGTGTCAAGATTTGCCAACTTTTCTCCAGTTAAGTCACACCACTAATTTCGGATTACTAATTCTCATTTGATTCACTTACCATGATTATTTTTTATTTTAATTATCACTTTTATTATATTTAACAACTTTTATTTACCTTTCTTAATTATGTCTTAAACTTATCAAATCTTATATGAAATACTAACTTTAATTTAAGTGATTTATGAAATTTTCTCATATTAAGTCATCAAATAGTTTCAGGTTACTAACACATATTTGAGTATGTGATAAACGTTTATTTGGTTTGTTTTTTTTTTTTTTTGCTAGAAGTTTATTTGGTTTGTTATTTGTATTAGGTTACTTAATTGGGAAAAAAGTTAGGTAAGTCACTCAAGAAAATGTTAGTAACTCCATACAAAAGTTGGTACATTTGGTAAGAAAAGGTAAATAAAAGTTGGTAAAAGATTAGAGAAATTTTTATTTGTCAGTTATATGAGAAGTTGGTAATTGAGAATAAACCAAATAAACATTGATCACTAACTTAGTAACGTAAATCTAGTGGGTAACTGATCATAGAATGGCTAATAAGCAAGGCAAAAAAATGGTAAACGATAACAAAACTTGATAAATTAAAAAAATAAATAAACATTTTTAAGTAACACAAATAAGAATTGGTAATTCAAAACTAATTGTTAATATAATTAAGAAAATATTGGTAAGTCGTTTAATATATAGTAAATTCACATAAGAACCGGCACGTTTCAAGACGCCAATTAGAAAAGCACATAAAAATGGATAAAAAATAGGAAAAAGTTGGTAATTGAAAACCATCGGAAAAAAAGTTGGTAATATCATTAAAGTGTCAGTAAGTTGTCATCAAATTCCCGTAGATCAGATGACCAGTTTTTTGCACACTAACCAACTCTTTCAGCAATCTACCGCTACCAAGCACAAGAAGAAAACCTATTTTTAGACAAAACAATAGAATCGTCCATCGCACTTTTAATTTTTCTTCATGCTCTTGACAATGGCAAGAATTCAAAATCATAAACATCACCACATCATTTCAGCAGTGCCTTCTGCTTTTTTCTTCCCAATCTTGCATCCATTCATGAGCTTTTCCTCGTGGCAAAGCATGAGTTTTAAGGCACTTCTGATTTTTCTTCATACTCTTACTAACCTTTAAAAATTTCGACTTCCATGGACTGTGGGGGATTTGAAGTGTAGCGTGTATCATCATCTACTCTAGTGAATAGTAAACCATACCTCTATTATTTTTCGGTTTATTATGAAGGCTCTGTTTATTTTGCGAATAATGAATAATTTTAATAATATTTTCCTAAAAATGATCGCTTATATCACTTTATATAATTAACCAATGAAAAAAATGCTCATTATCGATAGCAATTTATGTCTAAACATTCAAATTCATTCATAGTTGAGTTTTGCTATCTATCTAGCTTCAACCTTCCAACTCTAGGAAGGAACATAGTTCTTCATGATTACCATTCTTTCCGCACAATGCGCTGGAAGTCTTGTGCATGTAGCTCGCATGCAATGTCGAAATTTATGGCCAATGAATCGAGTGGAGCAGGTGTACTCTTCGAAGAATCTAAAACATGTATCAGTTAAATCAAAGCAAACCCTAATACTTGCGGAAGAATCCAAAAACACGTAAGAAAGCAGTCTCGTATGTTCATTCTTCGGTCAGTGCTTTTCGGTCAGTGCCATTTACGACGATAATGAAACAACGAAATGCCAAGTGCAAAACAGTATTCGAGAGAAAGCTTCCGTTTGAAGGAGGAAGGGAGCTCTATAAGGCCAAAAGCTTTCTTTTCATACCCCACCCAACAGCTATCAGGTAGACTGCAACACAACCTCCGACAGTGCCGATGGTAGTTTCCCAAAATTTTATGTAATGAGCACTGAAGAGGCTAATTTCTATGTTCATGCCGAACAATCCGACCACCACGATGCCCGCATTTATGATCATGTTTGCAGTAGAGAGCATCACTCCCATCTGCAGCAGCTGATTCTGCTTATCATCCAACATTATATTGATGCAATCCTCAGTATCATCCACATAATCGTTCATCTACACAAACGGAAATATGTCTTGTTAGACATAGTAAGTCCAGCAAATGTATAGCATACAAAAGATGTAAGAAAAGTATATGCAAAATTAGATGTTAATGCAGCGAAAACATGATCTTTCCCATTCTCTTTCATTTCCATTACTATCCGATAAGAGATGCAAAAAGTATTATGTATATTTGACAGACTACACGGAGGGAACTGGGCAGTCGATCCAACTTCATTGTCGTAAAGAAAAGGGCAGGTACAGTAAGGGAAAATTTACGACAGCTACCCATGCTTTTAAAGTATGCTTGTAAAGCAAATTCATCAAAAAGCCTACACAAGTTGCATGATTGATCAAACCTATCATGGAACTTGAAAGTAATATGCTTCCTACATTTCATAAATGGTTGAACAATTATAGTGAAGAGTTAAATATGTTTTGTCCACTCAGCTATGAGCACAAAATTGTGAAGTCATGCATCTACTTAATGTGTATTTTTGGGATGGATTCCATTCGTGAGTTTCTTTTTCAACCAATACTTCAAACGGATAGAAGGGTGCTTCCTGGATGCTATTTCACAGTCAAGGTAACTCTCTCCGGAGATAGCCTTGAGATCATCACACATGCACATCACAACAGATTTATTAATAAATTTATGTGTAGCTTCATGACAGAGGCAACAGACTGATGTAAAAATAATTACATTCAGATGAAAAGGCTTGAAGAGGACTTTTATGGCAATGTGTATGGAAATGCATCAAGAAAACTATGTAAGTTCCATCACTCAATTCATGCGATGGCTAAAGGGAGGATTTAGCTTTCTAGTGTGTTATATTTAGGATAAAGAGATGCATAATATACTCTATTCGGATAGATAAAACAAGGAAAACACATTTTCACTAATGATGTTTTTTACTTAGGAGGATTGGGCATTCACTTTTGGGACCGATTCCAACGTGGAATGAAGGAAATGCCCATTCCACCAGTAGAGGAATTGTGATTTCTCCCCAAGTTTCAACAGAAGGAATTGCTATTCCTCCGCCTTTTTGTTCACACATTTCGAAGAATTTCCTCTCTTTTCTACTCCCTGTAGTTTATTCCAAAGAAAATATTGACATTTTGTTATTCCTTCAATTATGTTCCCACGTTATTTCTCCTCTAAAACCAAAGGAATTTGGATGCTCATTATATTCCTTCTCCCATTCCATTCCTTCCTTTGCCTCATCTCATCACATCAAACATAATTTAGCAAATTTCAAATTAAAAAAAAATGAGAAAACCTTTCCTCAAATTTTTTATTGGTTGTATGAGTAGAATTTGTCTTAAGGCAGCAAATCATAATATTTTCAAAGTGAATTATCTTATTTAGCCAACTACGATAGTCAGTGATCAAAGAATAAAGTACGATCATATATCGACAGTCATAACATACTAGTGAGCTGAAAAAATGGACCACCAAATTCAGCAATGCATGCAGGGTAAGCGTGTAGATACATACATCTGACAATTTTTGCAGTATGCCATCAATTTGGACAAAATATGCTTCTAAAAGCATCTCAAGCTCCTCAATGTTAGGCTTGTAGCTGGTCAAAACTACAGAATCTAATTCTTCTTCTTGATTGTAATCTTCAGCCCTGTCATGACATATCATTGCAGAGTATCAAACCATCACATTATACAAGACAACTGTAGATGAAAAAAAGAACACAGGAGTTGTGGATCGACACAGCACATGTAAACTGCTATACTGCTATAAGTGTTTAACGATCGAAGGGGCCAGACAGTACAAGTCGGTACGCTTGTAGTTTTAAGTTGATGTATTTTAAGTTTGGACTTGAGAGAATAGGTACTTCCTCTCTGTCCCACAGATTAATGGGTACAGCAGTGTTCTCTATTTTTTTGGCCTTCTAGTATGCATGCTTCAACATTGCATCACACTGCAAACTTCATTCTCGCTTCATTTCTACAAACATAGTTTGCCTCGACTACAATCAAATTAAAGTACCAGTGGGCCAACATTTCCCTCCCTAAGTATGTAGAAATATTTAAGCTGTCAGTCACCTTTTATCATCTATTTCAGGAGCGATATTGTCTACTTCCTCTCTGATTGAAGCATTATCCAGTGACCGAGCAAGAAGCTTTTCTGTCAAATACATCTCAGCCATATCATTATCGTCATCCAGCAAATGTTCAAGCTCATCTCTCACCTATGTTTAAGAAAACATGCAAATATTATGTAACAATCAGGTAAAATCTGTCGTTAAAGAAAACACATCAATATGCTTACCAAAAATAAAACACTAGACAAATGAAATTTAACAAGCACAATTTTAAACATCAGATTAACGCAGCAGAGTGCTTCTTAAGGGTCTTCAAAATTTTGAAATGACAGATGCAAGTTGCATGTATAAAAACAGAATGTGAGGAGAAAGGGCAGACTCGATTAGTTATCTCCTAAATGGAAAAGATAAATGTTGGACATGAGAACAGCGGCGTTGGAGTTATCTGGATAAAAAATAGCATGATCAGTTCAAGAAGACTTGGAATCACGGAAAGGTGTTTAGTCTAGTACAGAGATTAAAATTTTCAGCCTCAATCTCTTTTACTGTCTTAAGGGTGAATAGCTTTGGCTAATGAGTTTGTGATTTTTTATGCTTGGATTGGTTGAACCCTGGGTGCAGTCCCTCTGCCTTCCACTCACGAAAAGAGCTGTAATATATTGTCAATTACCTTCTGTACTCGGCCAGAGATGGCCACTAGACGACTCTTTATTTGTCTAACACGGTCAAGGTTGAGTGTACTGATTTTGGAAGTTAGTTCATCCAAAGCTGGATATGCCTCTTCCTCCAGGGTCTTGGTCTGACAACGTCACAAAGGAGAACATTTCAGTTACAGTTCAACAGTAGTAAAAAATTTGAAGCTAAAAGTCAAATGGAATGAGGAGAAATTTCAGAGATGCAGTTTTTAATGATGGAACACAAAAAATCAACCTGCAATTTTAGTCTAATTGGAAAGGGCGAGAAATTCCGGTTCTATATGATAACCAACTGTGTTTAGATATAAAGTAGCCTGAGAAGGTATAACATCCTTAAGAACTGTTTCACTAGATTCGACGTACAAGTGTGTCACGTATACCTCTGATTCAAGGCACCGGCAAGCAGATTCAAGACAAGATTCCAGTGCTCTGAATTCGAATGGCAATGTCTTGTGATGCCCACCAGCAGGCGATGTCATGCCGTCAACTTCCTTTGAAAGCAAAAATGTAACTATGAATCATGACAGGCTGACCAAATGCCAGGACAACTTGCGCACTTTTCCATTTGCTAGAGCTACACCAATAAAATTCAATTACAACTACTACCCAAGGCCAAATGTGGAGTAAACCAGCAAATGACAGTTAGTAATTTCATAAACAAACTGCGCTTATCAAGCGATTCAATGAAGTCATGACAGACAAATCAAATGCCGGGACAACTTCTTTCAGCAGGCACTTTGACATTAGGTAGAAATACAATATAATTCATGTAACACTAGTAGCAGAGGTTATAAAGAGCAAACTGGCAAATAACAGTTAAACCATGATCGACTTTGCAAACAAACTGCTCTTAACACGATGACCGAGCGCAATACGATGAACCGCACAATACCGAACACACTTCGAAACCTCAAATGATAGCCGATCGATACTACTTGCAAATTTCAGCAAATATTTCTGACAACCTATGAAATGCCGTGCAGATTTCTTCTACGTCCTTCTATTTCGCCCCCTACCTTAAGGTTTCTACATAAGCCAGATCGTCTCGACTCGGCCTAAAACCTTACCTGTTGAGACGCGCAATTGGAGGTAGAAACCCGGTGCTGGAGGTCTTGGACGAACTGATAAACCAGAGGACTGTTGGTGTTGATCATCAGGACCTCCTTGGCGGTGATCACGGCCTTGATGTGCTCCAGGTTCACGACGATCGCCCGCTCCCGGCCGAGGATCGAGGACGGGTACGAGAGCACCGGATCGAGCACCCTGAGGTCGCGCGCGGGGAGGCCGGTCCGGCGCATGATGCAGTGCTTCTCGATCTCCTCGACGTGCGATTCCCCGGGCTCCGACAAGATCAGCCAGGCCCTGGTCCCGATCCCCTTCCGCCGCTGCGGCGGCAGCTGCTGCGCCTGGACCATCGCCGCCCGGCCGATCTCCTCCTCGCCCGGTCGCTCCAGCGGCGGAGGCGAGGACGCCATTGATGCTGAAGAAATCTGGAGAAAATAGGATGGATCTTTTCTGTGCAAATATGGTTAAAGGGGAGGCGAAACGTTCCCGCCGAAATCGGAAAGAGGGGATGACGTGGCTACCCCCGGCTTGGGGTTAATTAAAAAAAAAAAGCACAAATTTTAGCTCGAGAGACAATTCCGATTTGAATTTTTTTATCTTATAAAAAAGCATCAATTTTAGGTTGAGTGACAATTCTGATCCAAACTTTTTTTTGTCTCATAAAAAATCACCAACTTTCATCCTGATCCCAAATCTAGCCATCTGTTGACTTTCTATCTGAAGTCACATTTGTTTGAGAAAAAAAGGTTATGATGTCCATGGCGTCTGTTGATGGATGGTGATCTACAATTTCAGATTACGAAAAAACGATGAAGTCTGGCCAGAGAGATTCAATCTGGAGATATTTTTGAATTGCCGGTGAAGTGAAGGAAATGAATGGTTTCACTGTTATTTTTCAAGTTGTGGTTCAGAGAACAAGATAATGAATAGTGCTTTAAATCCAGTCAGCAAGCCACGTGGATTTTTTACTAAGGTGGAATAGTCAAGTTAGATAATCAATGGTTTTAAGTCAATGGGGGCCAGATTTGTTATTTAAGTGAAAGTTTGTGCTTTTTTACGAGATAAAAAAAAGTTTGGGCCAGAATTGTCACTCGACCTAAAGTTAGTGCTATTTTATGGGACAAAAAAAAATTCGTGCCAGAATTGTCCCTTGACATAAAGTTGGTGTCTTTTTTTGGAATTAGGTCCCCGGCTTGGGATTTGTTCGTGTTTTTCCTCCGAAGTGCCGTTGAAATGTCGAATATGCCCTTGGTTTCTCTCCATTTAATGGCATGAACTCTTTTTATCTTTTGTAATTTAAATAGAAGGGAATTAATCCAATTTGAGATCTCATGTCCAAATTTGTATTGATTTTTTTTTTCGCAATTAATCCGAATTGCTTCAATTTGATTTCACTCTCGTGTGCTAGTGTCGTCCCGAAAACGTACCCCTTTTTTTTTTCTAAGTATTACATGTATTTCACATGGTCAGCAATCAACAACAAGAGGCGGATACAAAAAAGTTTTATGGCGCTATGGGGTCAACTGTATCTATAATATTCCACCTAAGTGCATACCTTCGACATTTACCGTCCGATAGTGCTTTATTTTAAGTACCAACCATACTTTTAAAACATACAACTTACCTCGTGAGTTTTCCACTTTCATATATCAACTTGCATCCTTACAACCCCACTTATTTACCAAAATCGTCATTTTCCTTCCCAAACTGCCCTTTCAAAAAAATTCTCAAACCCTAACATATCCTTCACTTTGTTTCGTATATCAACTTGCATCCTTACATCCTGAGTATCTACTTTGTGTGCGTGACTGGGTGAGTAAGAGGGTGGAGGAAGAGAGAGGGAGAGGGGAAACAGATGGGCATAGGACTTGGGGATTATGGTTTTTTACAGTTAGGAGGAGATGTTACTTGAAGGTTTTTAGAAATTGATGATGGTTTTTGATATATAAACCTTTTGCAAATATCCTGTAATTTTTTTTCATCTTTTTATATTTGATTAAAGGGAAAAAGTCACAAAAAACTCTAACCTATGTCTTGCTATGGTACGTTTATCCTGAGCATATTTTGTGAAAAAAAAATTTAAAATTATGCCCACTATGACATATTTATCCTAAATTTTTTCAAATGACATAAAAAACCCCAAACGTGTATGTATGTGAACTGTTAGATGATTTTTCAATCAAAACAATGTCGTTTTTATTTGATTTAAACCACATGGGTGCCAGTCGACACTCTTTACTTTCTCACATCTATGTAAATAGATATTTAATGATTCTAATTGACAGAATTTTCACAGAATGTAAATGTGTCACACAAGTATAAATTTGGAATTTTTTATGTCATCGAAAAAATTCAGAGAAAATGTGCCATAATAGGCATAATTTAGGATTTTTAGTGGCTTTTGCCTTTAGAAAAAAAATATGTAAATCATTATTGCTCACTTAGGCTTGCAAGTTAGTTGATTCAAGTATTTTTCAAATTTGAGTTTGCCTCAATTAAGTACTTAAGCTACCTAAATTTGAAATGAATTAAGACAAGTTCGAGCAATTGGCCAGTCAAACTCAAGTAATTTATGGATAACTTGACTCACATTCATATGACAGACGATTCTAGGCACTAATTACTTTACTGTATATGTTTAGAATGTTTCGATAAAAAAAAAAGTGTATATGTGTAGAATGTTTCTCAGCAAAAAATAAAAAGTGAATAGCACGAAAAAAATATTGCCTGCTCTATGAATTATGTAGACCAAGTTTATCTTCACGACTGAGCATGTAAGGCCCGACATAAGACCCCAAGATTAAGATTAAGATTATATTATTTTATATGGCCATGCAATAAAGTGTCTTTGAAAAGTTAATGCCACGTATTGTGTCGCGACCTTTCTCGAGGTGAAACACCAATAGAAAAGCTAATGGATTACTAAGGTGAAACATGAAAGACTTGGTATGGACTCTCCCAAATCCATATCAATCACAATTTTCGGGTTTTAATTTATTCAATTTAAACATGCAATTCAATTTACTCAGGAATCGCCACTAATCTATTATGGGTCGATTGAAAACCCAAGTAAAGTGTGAGATTCATGAATACGGAGACTTGGTTACGCTAGATAAATCTAACGCCTTATCAATACATTTTCTCTTTATTTCGAAAATACTTTGCAAGCAGTCAAAGCCAATTTTAAGCCTAATCCACTAACATACAATGAATGATCATGCGAGTGCGCAATCAATAATGTAACACTCGATAAATCAAAGTAATAAATAAATTGCTAGAAATATGGATACCTCAATGCAAAGCAAAGCACAACCTTACTGTGATTAATTTCCCAATATCTGCAAGATGCTAATTAAAATGCATACATAGCCTAAACTTATTTTCTAAATGCAATGACATAATTTAATTTTTTTTGGGTTTTTATTGTTTATGAAAATTAGACTATATGCAATTTTGATATAAGTTGAACATGCTTGAATTATTAAACTAATGACATGTGACATAACCTAACATTAATGTCGGGCAAAAATTCTAAATTAATCTAGCATGACATGCAATCTAATTTATATGAGTCTGAACATGCAATCAATAAATGACATTGATATGATGACATGGAAATTATGACATGGCAATATGATGACGTGACAATGATGACATGGCAATGATATGACTAATTCTATATGAGATATGCATGAGATATTTTTGTGATTCTCTTTTAAAGATGAAATAGAAAAATACTTAAGTATGAGATTATTTAATTTAAATTAGGAAATAATTTAGATTAAATCCTATCTAAATTTGGAAATTTCCTAAATTACTACGTGGTCTCTCTATATATGTAATTATAAATTAAGAAAGTGATATGAATGCAATCTATCCTAAATGTAATGGAAATTTTTTGTATTTTCATATTTAGGAAAGTTTTTTGAAATAACCCATGCAAATATGTAAACCACACATAGACGTGTCAAACAGGTGGGTCGAATCGAAAATGGTTCAATCTAAATTGATCCATTTAACTCATTTTGACTCATTTCCATGCAATACAAATTTAGTAACCCCATACCTAACCCAAATCCGACCCATACCCAATCGATACCTGACTCAAGCTATATTGTTTAAACACTTCCATATTTAATCTAATGTAGGAAAATTCATACACAAACTGAGGTGAGAGAGCGCGAGATCAAGTGAGAGCAAGAGAAAATGAAGAGAGAGTCAAAGAGATGTGTTGGGTTTAAGTAAATTGTGAATCTATTTAATATCATATTATTTTGGGCATTACCACTGTAAACCCATTTATTGAATATAACTGACACATATAATAATTCAGCCCATTAAATATGGGTTGAAAATGGGTCTATGAACAGGTCTAACCACACATAATCAAATATTCAATAAATTCAAAATAGCAAACAATGATCATCGGGATCCGTTACTAAGAATGCAATTCAAAATGGGAAATTTCCTATATTGATTATGCCTGAACTCAAAATCCCATCATGTTAGAATTGATCGATTAACTAATCAAATATTTGAAATGAATAGACTTGGAGCAATTACCTAATTTATTAATCAATGAACTCCACCGAGGTCTCTTCTCGGCTACCGCCGGGCAAGGCAAAGACGGCAAGTAAACCTCACGACGGAGACTTGCAGGCTCGGAAAGGTTGGTTTAACACGTCGCGAAATACCGGACAGCAACTAGACCGAAGGAAATTCGCCAAGAAACCTGCACAGAGAGAACAAGGCTTGACAAAGAAAGCTGGTCTGCAGCAGAGAAGGACCACCAGGTGTACTAAGACGGCAGCGGAGCTGGCTTCAAGGATTGCTATGCAGGGCGACACCAAGGGTGAGCAGGACTTGGCGTCGGATCTAGAACTCGACTATTCGATGGGAGGTGCGATGAGTTGTGAGCTGTGGTGGCGCAGCGAGGCAGGAGGTGCGGAGCACACCGATTCGCAACCGCGAAGAGAGTCTCATTCCGTTTCTTTTATGTCACTGAATCGACCTTTTTGACTTAGTATTTTTTTCAGCGTGCAATCCAATGTGGACCACCTTTTCTTCTGTTGTTCTGTATTCTATAGTGCCCTCTGGTATTACAAAAGTAGAAGCATGAATGTCAGCAACGCATAACTTACTTCGTCTTTGCATCCTTGTGCCGTCCCCCTTGGTGGATTCTCTATTTATTACCGTTAGTGAGAAGGTAAGCTTTCAAGGGAAGGAATGGATTGGCTTCCCCTTTGTGAGTGGTGCGTGAATGGTGTGCAATGTGCATTACTTTTTGCTTGATTATTCTTTGGCCTTGATTATATATTGCTTAGCATGTTCCCCCCCTTCGTATGGCCGAAAATAATATAAGGCTTTATCTCTTCCAATTTTAATCAAGAATTATCTTTTCTAATTCGACACATCCACCTTGAGCAGTAGACATGTTAAACTTCGGCCATTTGGAGGGATTGAGGGCTTATTCGCATGGACTTAATCCAATCAATTCAATTGAGTCCAAAACCTCCCTGCACCGGTCCACTCAGCTTCGGTCCAATTAAAATGCAGTTCATGGGAGTCTAATTAAAATACCACTAATGTCTAGATGCAATGTAATTATTATTTTTGTTTAAGGATCGTGATCGATCCCTAATTTTCTAATGTAATAAATGACTAAATGGGGCTGCCAAATTTAGGTGTTAACATATTACGAAAGTCACTACCATGATCATGAGGATTTTCCCCCAAATAAAAAAAAACAAGAGCCAACTTTCATCGGAGGATATATATGGGCATCGTTAGACTTTGCTTACCTAACTTCCGGTCTGTCTAACCAGAGATGACATGGCCAACAACGTGTACCACATCACCAATGCAGTGGAGAAGAATTCAGTTAAATTAAATGAGGTCGTGCCCCTCATTTGAATAAGAATACGACGTTGTCCAACCTAGGGTTTTATGAAATCAAATTGAGAGATAGAGGGGTTCGGTTCACTATTTTTTCCCCGAATCTAAGTTCACTCAAGAACCCCTAGCCCCAAATTACCCCACTTGAGCGCCCTTCTCTGTCACAATCTGACTGATGGAAATGAGCCCCAAATCGAAGTCTTAACATCTCCCCTTTTGTTGGAGAGAACCGGTGCAACAATTCACCAAGAACCAAGCCAAATCCAGGATCAATATCTCCCTCACAATTAAACCGACCGAAATCTACTTAATCCTAGCAACAACTAACAATATTCCAGCAATTCAACCTTGCAATAATAAGGAGACAAATGCAACAATGACACCAAGATTTAACGTAGAAATCCAATGAGGGAAAAATCACAAACCGCCCCAAAAACTTCCACTAATCACCAAAAATAGTATGATACACAAAGTTCTTCTCTAGTCACACACTAGAGGCACAACATTAACAATACAACATCATTTCCATCACTACAAATGTGGATTTATATAAATGGAGGAGAAAACTCTAATCATGATTGGAGAATTTAGAGGAGATACTCAACGAACGAAATCAATCAACTCGTAGCCCTTGGTCTCACGAACAACATACTAAAATTTGATCCAATTCCCACAACGCTTGGCCTTTGAAATTGGGACCACAAGCCGTAGCCCCTTTTCTTCCTTTCTCTCTCCTGTTCTCTTGGTGAGCTCTCGGTGGGAAACTCACTTGTTTTTCTCTTCTCTCTCAGGGGCACACTTTGGGCACACGAAGTAGCCCCTTTTCTTTCTTTTTGACTTTTTGACTTTTCCTTTTTTTTTCTTATTATCATATTGATTGGGCCCCACAAATGAGGCGGACCTAGCCAACAAATCTGCCGAAGTTCCATCATGCCCACCATGTTTCTACACGAATCAAGTTTCACCATGAGCAAGGCTTTTGTCATCATGTCCGATCCATCGTCGTCAGTATGAACTTTTTCAAGTAGAAAAAGCTTCTCTTCTAATTTTTCTCAGATCCAATGATACTTCACATCGATATGCTTCAATCTTGAATGCAACACTAGATTTTTGCTAAGATAAATAGCACTTATGCTATCACAATATAGAATTGTCTTCTCTTGCTCCAAGCCCAACTCTTGTAGGAATTTCTGCATCCACAAAAGTTCCTTACCTCCTTCGATAATAACGATATATTCCACTTCAGTTGTAGACAAAGTAACACATTTTTGCAATCTTGACCGCCATGAAACTGTTCCCCTTGCAAAAATCATTATGTAACCTTATGTGGACTTTCAACATTACCAGCATAGTCCGCATCTGAATAGCCACTCAACTCAGGCTTTCCATTTCCATAACACAAGCAAAATCAGGAAGTGCCTCTAAGATATCTCAAAATCCATTTCACAGCAGCCCAATATTCTTTACCTGGATTTGAGAGAAACTGCACACAACACCAATTGCATGAGTAATATCTAGTCTTGTACAAACCATGCCATACATCAAACAACCCATGGCCGATGCATAAGGAATTTTCATCTTCTCTTCCTTCTCTTTCTCACTTGTAAGACACTCGTCACTACTCAACTTGAAATGACTAACAAGTGGAGTACTTATCGGTTTACATGTGCTCATGTTGAATATTTCCAACACCTTGTCAATATACTTCTCTTGAGATAGCCAAAGTTTCTTGTTCAGCCAGTCACGAGTAATTTTCATGCCAAAGATTTGCTTTGCTGGACCTAGATCCTTCATTGCAAAAGCTTTACTCAACTCATTTTTTAAGCTCTTGATTTTCTTAACATCATGCCTAATGATCAACATATCATCCACATAGAGTAGAAGGACAAGAAAATCATTATCTGAGAATTTTTTCATAAAGACACAAGAATCGGAGCTGGTCTTACCATACCCGTGATCTTCCATGAATGATTCGAACTTCATATACCATTGCCTTGGCACTTGCTTGAGACCATATAAACTTTTTCTCAACCTTCGTTATGACATCCTGAAATTCGACCCTTTTCGAGATATATGAAATGATTATTTCATCGATGTACTGCTAGTTAAATCTCGCTCTGAATTGATTACTTATAAGAGGACTAACCAATGGGGAAAGGCTATTGAGGAATTAAGTACGCACGACCTGAGAACTCGACCACGGATTGATAATTTGGCTATAAGGATTGACGAGGGACAATTTTGAGCCATTATAGACCGATCAATGAATGATTATAGAATGATTCGCCAATAATATATAATCGGATCATGGGTGATTTCGCATGACCATTGTATGGATTGCGAACAACCCTAAACCAATTCCTAATAATCGTGTATTTCAGAACTAGCGATTGATCTTCGCAATTACATAACAACTGAGGTCACCCATGATTCGAAAAAGCTTAAACGTGGATTGATATTGAATCGACCATGGATCGAATGCGCGTAACTCCTAAAAGCCGCCCGTTAGTTGGAGATATACTAAAGTCGCAATTGATTGATTTTGACCATGAATTAGAATCCGAAATTGGGTATCGGACTTTCAAGGATTTCAATACTAAATTATTAGACGTCACCTCATTAAACCACCTGTTTATCGGTTTACTTGAAATTCTTGGAAAAGTGAAATTCGAGTCGAAAAGTAGGGCCCACAAGGGGACTCACAAATTTGGAAAGGCCCAACGGGCCTCATGGACATCCAATTCGGCCACAAGGGCCCAAGTGTTGGAAATTACGGTTTTGCCCTTTTTAGGCTTGATTAGTGTCTTTGAGTGAAAAGTCATTTTTACTCTCAAGTCTTTTTGGATTGCTTTGGTTTAGTGAAGGGCAAAATGGTCTTATTACCCATCCATTATTGGCCGGTCACATGGGGAGGGAAAATGACCAAATTGCCCCTCTTATCTTCTCTTTATTACAATTTTGCCCTTAGATATTTTTTTAGCTTGTTTTGGAAGATTCATTCCTAACCATTGGATCTTGGCTTGTTGGGCAAGAAGTGGATCTTGGCCATCCATTTTAGGAGTGACTTGATAGACCACTTTCTCTCTCTTGATCACTCTCTTACTTTGATTTCTCTCACTCTCTCATTTGCACCCTCTCTTTCTCCCTTGTTTCGGCCACCACCAGCCACTACTAGCCACCATCACCGCCACCACTAGCCACCATCGCCGGCCACCACCAACCACCGTCCACCGCCGTAATCACTATCACCACTTCTCTCTCTCCCCCCCATTCCCCTTGTTCAGCCGACCACCCTCACGCCACCATCATCGTGAGCCACCCACGCTATCCTCGTCGCCACTGTTGCACGCCATCACCGACGTCCACTGCCACGACCACCATAGCCGAACTGTCCGCCACTTCACACGCCGCCGCCATCACCGAATTGTGGCTAATCGCCGCCCTTGCTGTGGGCTGCCATTTGCTTAGTCTCTTTCTTTGGTTTAAGTAAGTTACTCTCTAAACCTTGATTAGGGCATTAGGTTGTTAATGGACTCGATTTAGGGCTGATTATGGTGATTATAGGTGGATTAATTGATAGGTTACGTTATCTTATGTTGGTTTGATAGCTTATCATGGTTTTAGTAGATAACTTATCATGTTTTAGTGATAGCTTATCATGATTTTAGTAGATAACTTATCATGTTTTAGTGATAGCTTATCATGGTTTTAGTAGATAACTTATCAAGTTCATTTATCAAGTTAAAGGATAACATGTTTTACATCAAGAGTTTGATTAGTAAAGTGAATGAGCAAATTGATTGGTGTTGTTATGTGAGCATGTTTTCATGGTAGCCTATGCATCGAGAATTGCACACCATAAGTAACCTTGCATTGGCTAATTTCCAAAGATAAGAATTGGGACTTGAGTGAATCATGTGTGTGCATGATCACTTAAAGGTTCTATTTGTGCCCGGTTTTACCGGAAGACCGCCAATCCTAGGGGTTGTGCCGTGGCTGTGAAAGTCGTGCCCAATCTTGGTGATTAGATGCCGTCGCGGGGGCAGGGTGAGACGAAGTCATTCGCTTCAGCATCTTCTGTGCCAGAAGTGCGGTTGGCCCAATATGTTCCTACCCTGGAAAGAATTGCCACCCCTGAGGTTGCTTAAAGTAGGTGCTTTAAAGTGCTCAAGATTATTTATTCTCTCATTATGTGTACTATAAAGAAAAATATTCGTGTCATTCTTGTGGAAAATGTAGATGAATGTATTTCATTTTCATATTATTATAATATTTTGATGTTATTAAGTGCTTAATCAATGTTAAATATAAATTCTAGAAATTAATTTTGCTTTTAATTAGATTTAAAATCGAAAAATAAAAGAAATGATTTTATCATACGATCACAAATTATAAAAGTTCGTTGCCAAAATAAAATTTCGTCGCTAATTTCGTCCCTAAATAATATTCGTCAGAGAGTTCGTCGCTAAAGAATTAATAAAAATTCGTCGCTAAATTCGTTCATGAACAATGTTCGTGGCAAAATTCATTGCTAAAGACATATTATCAAGTACATCGTAAAAAAAATGTCATCGCTAATTTCATCGCTAAATTATTTCAAATTTCATCGCTGCTGTCGTTGCTAATTGGCGACGATTTTTTCCACGAATAGCGTTCGTGGCAAATTAGAGACGAATTTTGTAGCAGAATTTTCATCGCACTTTAGCGACGAAAGTTACAATTTTTCGTGGCAAATGTCGTTGCTAAACTTTGTTAAATTCGTCGCTAATTTGCGATGAAATTGGCAGCGAAATTATTTGTTGCTAATCGGCGACGACTTTTTCCACGATAACGTTCGTGGCAAATTAGCGACGAATTTATTTTCGTCGCAATTTAGCGACGAAAGTTAAAATTTTTCGTCGCTAAATTTGGTGACCCGAGTTGGCGACGAAATTCTTTTCGTTGCTATTTTCGTCGCAACTTTCGTGGCAAATGCCATTGCTAAACCTTCGTCACTAATTAGCGACGAATTTTGCCATGAATACAGTTCGTGGCAAATTAGCGACGAATTTTATCGCGAAATATTTCGTCACAATTTAGCGACGAAAGTTGAAATCTTTCGCTGCCAAAATTTTGCAACACCGAATTGGCGACAAAATTTTTTTCGTTGCAATTTTCGTTGCAACTTCATTTAGCGATGAATTTTGTCAAAGTTTTTGTGGCAAATGCCGTTGCTAAAACCTTATTTTTTTTTTTTTGTAGTGCCTGTTCTCTTGGTGAGCTCTCGGTGGGAAACTCACTTTTTTTCTCTTCTCTCTCCTGGGCACACTTTGGGCACACGAAGCAGCCCCTTTTCTTTCTTTTTGACTTTTTGACTTTTCCCGGGGCATGCCCAGCCAACACCTTTGACGAATTTATTTTTGGCTCTCAAAAACCCTAACCGTAAATCTCTCTCTCTCTCTCTCTCTCTCTGATTTTAAATTCCAAACTTGACAACGGTCGTTTTCTTCAAAAGAGAGGATGACGTCTGTTTTGTTATCACATTGGCCGATGTGGCATTCGTCACTGGACGACAAACCGCACCAGGTAAAGCAAAGTCTAACGGTAAGTCTAAAAGTGACCAAATTATTACTAAAGTGAAAGTTGAGGCCTTTCGCGAGACACTTAAAAGTTGGGGATAAATTTATTTCACGGACGAAAGATGGGATCTTGTTTCGGCCAATGCTTGACCATGATCTTCTTTTTTAATTTTTTTTTTTCATGTTTCGATTTTCCCGGAGGGAGATGCTCTCATTGTTGCTATTTACTATTGATTTCCCTATGGAAAAAAGAGAGATACAACAAGTGGAGGAATAAAAGATCCCCTTCTCCACGTTCAGAATCTTCTCGTGAAATCTCCACGTACAGTTGTAACTTAGCCGCGCGTGACCCCGAAGACATCACAGCTCCATCACAGCCTGAATCTTTAGTTGATAATCTCCGACATCTCCCTTTGGTTCTTCTTGGACTGTCAATGGGATGTAATGGGTTCCTAAAATGGTTTTTCATTCCAATTGGACAATGCTGGTTTGGGTCTCGCACATAGAGACACACTTGTAAAGATAGCTTCGAGATATCATTTGCTCTCCTCTTGATTAAGTCCCAAGAGGAGAAAGAGAGAGGAGAGAGAGAGAGAGGAGTAAATTTAGTCAAATAGTTCTTTTTTTCGATTCAAGATCACACTTACGATTTTGCTTTTCTTTTTCATATTCTTGCCGCTTCTCATTGAAAGAGTAGCCTCCGTCGGACCTTATGCTCCACCAGCACTGGGGTTTACATCGGCTTTCGTCTCTTGCCATTGAATAAGCGTTGATATCATCCGCCGTCTCGTTCCACTTGATGTTGCACCTGTAGGTCATCCTCTAGAAAAGTTTCTCTTTGAACTCCCACTCGGAGCACGCTCCGGCGACAAGCTCGTGCTCGCCGACATCATCCTTTACGGACTTGCAATGCACCAACAGGCTACTAACATTGCCTTCCAAGTCATTTTGAATGCGGAAAATTCTCTTTTTCGAGAATTGGGGTTTGAAAACCTCTTCTTCCGAAGTCATGAGCATGAGCACCGCGAGTAGTAGCGTAAGCTTTAGAGCACGTGAGAGTGAGGATTTTGCAAATTTTTGTCAGGAACGAAATGAGACACAACAAACATAAGGAGGCCTTCTTTTGGAGGTGGGACAATGGAGTAACGTTGATGGTGAACCAATAAATACATCAGGGCATAGCACATGCAGTCAATGAGGGTTGTCAGCAAATCAGTAGGACATTCTTTGACTTTGACACCAGAAGACAAATCCGATTGAGTTTAGTTCTTGTTGGGAAAACTCAATCCCCGATCGACACATTCGAAACATATTCGGAACGAATTCGATCAATGTGGAAAACGTACTCGAGGACCATCAACTTGTATCACCAATCGTACAGGCATATCACATAACGAACATATCCGGTATTGTCACAGATTAAGTGCCACTTTGCGCTTGAGAGTTCTTCGATCGTCTTTCGTACTCGTGTGCGTTCCGAAGAAAAACAGAGAAGACGTCGTATTCGAAGGAGTGTGTTTGCATATGGAAAAAATCACGTTGGTTTTCCAGGGGGTGCCTTCTATTATAGATAGGCAAATAACTACCTTGTGGGCCCTTGTGGTTCACGGGCCGGGTTTGGCCCATCTTGGGCGATCCATCCAATATGTCTTACATCTCCCACTCGCCCACGATGGGCTAAACACAACTCTCTTCCTTGCAAAGTTCATATTGGCAAATAATCCGTGCGACCAGCATACTACGAGAGCTCGTTGTTATACATCTGTTAGGAATATATAACAGCTCAAATTGGGCAAAATCCAGAGTAGAATTAGTATGCAGTTCCCTAGATCAATCAGTCACAATTTTCATCTCTCTTAATCTCTTTTAGTATCTCGTATATTGTATTCACAACTATGATTTACTCAAAATCATAATTGGTCGACTTGTGAATACAAATATAGAATGTGACATCATAAATCAAATTGATCTTCCTCTTTCCTTAAACCTCTCCATTTCAGTCCAACTTGCTTTTCTAGAAATGCCCCGTTAGACCGAATTATCATGATCATCGGCAACATCCTAAGATAGCAAACACTGAATAGAAATTTTGAGAATAAGTAAGAGTCGTGAGGGCACTTTAATTGAGAAAAACTATTTTCCTCAAGAGTCTCACACGACTTAAAAGTTGAGATCATAACTTTTTGCCAACTCTTATCGGTCGTCCCATGCATACGTAATATGAAATACGTATTATGGTATTCTCTCCTTTTCCCATAGAGCGTATGTCTTTACTCTCAATACCGTACAGATGATACTTTAGACATACTCAATGTCTAACTTGAGTTCACAAATCTACTCTATTCATAAGCATCTATCAGAACTCACATCTGGCATTAAAGACAGGTAAAGTGAAATATGTGGGTCATTTCACTTTCGGACATAATAATCTATATGTCCTCATCTTAACATTCTGTTAAGGCGAGGTCCATGCTTCAAGCTTGAGCTCTCAATTATCACCTAGATAACAAGCTTAAAACTGTATCATCTCTATTCGTCACACAGTGAGTAGAGGCGATTACCCGTGTGAGTGGGCTAATCTCTCATCCGTCCGACATACCTTTTCAATATAATGCACTCAAGCATCGACATTCACAAACGTCATACAAACTTATAGGCTTTGATAATAACAAACTTCATTAATAGTGAACATTCTGGGAAAATTACAATATTCAGTACATCATATTCTACACAGTCCTAGATATCTCACATGACCATGGAAAACTTCTCTAGGAATCGGCTTCGTCATAGGATCTACTATCATCCTTTGTGTAGATATGTACTTCACGTTCACTTCCTTTCGTGCAACCATGTCCTTGACATAGTTATACTTGATATCTATATGTTTGGTCTTTCCATGGTACTTGGGATCCTTAGTGTACGCTATTGCTGCTTGGCTATCACAATAGACCAATACTGGGTTTGCAGCATTCTCAGTAACACCTAAGTAATCCAAAAATCTCCTAAGCCAAACAGCTTCTTGTGCCGCTGCTGATAGAGCCACGAACTCGGCTTCCATTGTAGATAAGGCTACACACTGTTGCTTCTTACTGCTCCAAGATATGGCGTCATTATTCAGTAAGAACACGTATCCAGAAGTAGATTTCCTTTCTTTTAAATCTCCTCTCCAGTCAGCATCAGTATAGCCTTCAAGGTATATATCACTTCCTTGATAAGTCAGCGCATAGTCGGCACTTCCCTTTAGATATTTCAGGATTCTTTTGACGGCGATCCAATGTGCTTGACCTGGATTGGATTGGTATCTACTTACCATTCCAACTGCATAACAAATATCAGGTCTTGTACACATCATAGCGTACATCAAGCTTCCGACAGCACTAGCATATGGAACTTGTTCCATTTGCTCCTTTTCTTGTGAAGTCTTAGGACACATTCTATCGCTTAATGCTTCGCCCTTTGCAATAGGAGTATCTATTGGTTTACAGTCTTGCATACGAAATCGCTCAAAGATTTTATTCACATACGTCTCTTATGAAAGGGATAGGGATTTCTTTGAGCGATCTCTTGAAATCTTAACTCCAAGAATGTATGCAACTTCACCCATATCTTTCATCTCAAAATTGGAAGATAACCAATTCTTGACTGTATTAACAAACTCCATACTGCTTCCGGCAATTAGTATATCATCAACATATAATGATAAGATCACAAATTGATCTTTGGATCTTTTGATATATACACAATTGTCTTCACTAATCATTACAAAATTATATGCCATTATGGCATTGTGAAAATGTATATACAATTGTCTCGAAGACTGCTTAAGGCCATATATCGACCTCAATAGTCAGCATACTTTATGCTCCTGGCCTTTTGTAATGAAACCAACAGGTTGTTCCATATAAATTTCTTCCTCTAATTCTCCATTGAAGAATGCAGTCTTTACATCCATTTGATGTAATTCAAGATCCATACTAGCTACTATTGCTAGAATAAGGCGAATAGAGGTAAATCTAACCACAGGAGAAAAAGTTTCTTCAAAGTCAACTCCTTCCTGTTGATTATATCCTTTTGCCACAAGGCGAGTCTTATGCCTCTCTATTGAGCCATCAGCCTTACGCTTTATTTTGAGAACCCACTTGTTCCCAATGGCTTTGCGTCCTTTTGGAAGGTCAACCAATTCCCAAACTTGGTTTGATCTTAATGACTCCATTTCCTCTTCCATTGCATGTATCCATTCTTCCTTATCAGGGCACTTTAGAGCATCGTTCACATTCTTCGGCTCATCTTCATCTTGTGGAGCGATCATGAAAGCTTCTCCTTCAATTTCAAAATGTCGACGGGGAATCCTATTACGACTTGACTGTCGTATGGAATGCTGTACTCCTGATGATTCACCACGTTCCATTGCGCTCCCACTCGAATTAGATAATGATGGTGTCGTCTCTTTAAATGGTTGCAATTGAGACTGGGTTGCATTCAACTCTCCATTTGTCACAATGCTCCCACTAACTTCACTATCACGATCCACAGATTCGTATAGTGAGTAATCACCACCTACTTCGCCCTTTTTAGGAAATTCATTCTCTAAGAATGTGACATCCCGTGATTCAAATTCAGTTATACTTCCGCTTTCTTGCTCACCTATGAATACATATCCTTTTGAGTGCTCTGAGTATCTTATAAAAATACTCTTTTTGCCTCTTGGGCCTAATTTTCCATACTTGTGAGTAGACTCACGAGTATAGGCAGCACAACCCCAAGGTTTTAGAAAGCTTAAATCAGGCTTTCTGCCTGTCCATAACTCATATGGAGTAGAAGCAACTGATTTAGAAGGCACACGGTTAAGTATGTAGGCAGCAGTCAACAAAGCATCACCCTAAAAGGTGATGGGCAAGTTAGCTTGTGCCATCATTGATCTAACCATTTTCATTAAGGTTCTGTTTCTTCTTTCCGCAACACCATTTTGTTGAGGAGTATATGGAATAGTCAGTTGTCTTTCTATTCCCTTTTCATCACATAAATTTCTGAACTGATCAGACAGATATTCTCGATCTCGATCGGATCTTAATGCTTTTATTTTCTTGCCTAATTGATTTTCCACTAAGCTCATAAATCTTTTAAAGCAATTTAAAGCCTCGGACTTATGAGAAATCAAATCGACATGTCCGAATCGAGTATAATCATCAATGAATGTGATGAAATAAACAGACCCGTGCCTTGCTTTTACATTCATTGGACCACAGATGTCAGTATGGATTAATTGCAAAGGAAATTCAGCTCTTGTTCCTTTTCCAAATGGTTTCCGCGTTGTTTTTCCTTCTAGGCAATGCTCACATATGGGCAAATCAACCTTTTTAATATTGCCCAATAAGCCATCTTTAGCCAATCTATTCATTCTTTGTTGGCCAATATGACCAAGTCTAGCATGCCACACGCTCACATCATTCTCATAAGAATCAGATGATGTAAATAAGGAATAACTAACATTAACTTCACAATAGTCAACATCTAATACAATGAAACCATCAAAAAAATATCCGGAACCATAATAATTTGTACCTAAACACAAGTCTACACCATTGTTATGGAAGTTTACATTAAAACCAAGTCTAACTAAAACCAACACCGAAACTAAGTTCCGACGAATCTCTGGAGCAAATAGCACATCATGTAGGAACAATGTGCGTCCACCGCGCATAAGTAGTTGATAGGTGCCAATGCCTCTGACCTCCACTCTTGAATTGTTCCCCACGTATATCCACTTCGTTCCTTGTGGAACTCGTCGGAACTCCATGAAAGCTTCTCTGTCCTTCGCTACATGGTCTGTGGCTCCCGAGTCTACAGTCCACAAAGGATTAGATTCGGTTAGAAACACTGAACTAGACACATAAGTAGCATTTTCATGAATACTAAGGGTTTCTACCTTCTTTGGCTCGCCACAGTCACGAGCAAAGTGACCCTTCTTGCCACAGTTGAAACATTTCACTCTTGAAATGTTCTTCTTGAAAGGACGCTTTCCTTTCTCCCGTTGGTTGAGCCTCGGCTTCTTCCCTGAAGGACTTGGCCCCTTGCCTTTCCACTTCTTTGACCCAGTAGGGTGCTTTCTCTTGGAGCCCAAAACTCCATGCGAGCTAGAACCAGCAAAGTAAATATCAGTTTCTGGTTTAGCCGCCATGAGGCGATCCTCTTCTAGTTCAAGATGCCGCATAGCATCCTCGAAGGTCTTAATACCCTCATTGTGGGTCAAATGGATCTTCATATACTCCCAGCTTTGAGGCAAGGAGCGGATTACTGCCTGCACCTGCTGTTCATCAGTGAGTATGTGCCCGGCATCCTTTAGCTCACTAATCATATTCGACATCTGCCTCAAATGTTGTTTCATGGTCTTTCCATGAGACATCTTGTATGAGTCGAAACGGATAGTGGGTTGTCTCAGTTTGGTCACAGAAGTTCAACCAAATGTTGATGCCAGTGCAGCCCACATGTCTTTGGCGCTCTGGAAACGTCCGAACTCTCGCATGATGTCATTGTCCATGCTGCTTAGCAACGTAATGCGAGCAAGAGAGTTCTTTCTTTTCCAAACAGCAAAGGCATCTTTGTCCCTCTTGTGTTGGGCAGTTGTCCCATCCTCATGTTCTTCCATAATCTGGTTAAGAGCTTCGAGCGCCTCTTGCTCTTCCAGCACATATTGTTTCTTGAGACTCCAAATCTCATAATTGTCGCCATTCAATTTTTCTCCCTTATTAAGTTCAGCCACTATGTTCTTAGTTGCTGAAGCCATCGTATCTGAATATTTCAGACACATACGCTTGAATTATTAAAGCCTATCTAAATGCTTCATTAGCATCAAGATTACATAAACTAATCATATTAATGAATAGTTTCACAAAAGGTCTTAGAGTCGAAAGTTCACTATGTTCCCAATCATCGTCTAAAAATCCTAATTTGAAATTACCATTAACATAATCATTTATGTAAAGAAATTGGTTCTTCAAAAGTTATACAAACTTTTAAGAACTTCCCACATATAACATAACACATAATATGGCAATATAAAATGAGAAATCACAAAAATTCATAGACATATATATATTTCATAACACATTCACAAATATTTAAGAACATATAATATCAACATGAAACATGTACAGAATTGATTCCAAATCCTAAAAGAACAACATCAAGTGTACCAATCCAACACATAGACAAGAAAGGACTCATAAAATTCTTTAGAAAATTCTATTTTCTTTGGAACATAAACAGAGGCTCCCGGAAAACCCCTAGATCCGGGCCATGGTTTGCGTCGAGACCCATTCAATGCAAGGGTTGATGTTCTCCTTGCCCCGACCCTTATGTATTGTTGCAGAAAATTCTCCACAAGCATCTTATAGCTTGGACCCTTTAATGTTTCTTTAATCTTATCAAGCATTCTTCCCAACTCCTCAAGAATAGTGCATTTTAGGGCTCCGACCATTACATATTCCGGCATTACAAAACCGTTCCAAATAATATCCTGTATCATTTTGTTGACCTTGATGATGTGTGTCATCATATCATCCCCAGCTCGCATCGATAAAGAGCTAGCTTGACTCTTAGGTTCTCAAGCTTCTCCTTTTGAGCTGCCGTTCTTGGGATTATTGGAGTGCGTCTCAAATGTATCATTGTTCCTGCAACGAATGCAGAACAAAGGATTATTTATAATCCATGATACATTAAGATAAGGAATGCTTATTCATATACATATGATCTAGCACTTGTACTTCAAAAAACTATAGAGAAAAACTAGAGAAAATGCCAAAGAATATACCCCTAAGTACGTGTACATAGGGTTTACCGTGCATTTTCACATTCATAAGTGCAGCAAACATGTAATATGAATATACCATAACGTAGAGCATTCCGATACGAGCACGTCGATACCAAGAACGCCCAAATCGGAGCTCAAATGAGCTCGAACGGGCCGAAAGAACACATAGGGTCATTTTGCCCGGTTTGAACCGGTCCGGTTCGACTGGTTTGACCAGTCCGACCGTTGACCGGTCAACGGTCAACCGGATCGGGTCAACGGGTCGATCAACGGTCAACTGGGTCGGGTCAACGGTCAACCGGATCGGGTCAACCGGGTCGGGTCAGAGGTCAACCGGGTCAGGTCTCAGGTCCGCTTCCGATGACGTCACGCTGACGTCATCATCGGCGGTTAAGCGGCGGCGAACGTGTCGTTTCGCACGGCCGCGCGTGGTCCTCACGCGCCGTCGCGCCCAAGGCCCTTGGCGGCACGTGCGACCTCCTCTGGCGACGCGCCGCCCATCATTTTGCTCGTCTCGACGAGCACTTTCTGTTTATGTAATAAAATTCAAGTTTTGATAAAAAACAAAAAATCGAAACATGCATGAACAGTTCGGCGACGCGAAGAAAACGAACAAAAACGAGGCCAAAACGAAACAACAAGCAGTATACACTTCAGACGATACATATGCATGATCGGGAAACAAGTAAACGGGCTCTGATACCAATGTTGGGAAAACTCAATCCCCGATTGACACATTCGAAACATATTCGGAACGAATTCGATCAATGCGGAAAACGTGCCCGAGGACCATCAACTTGTATCACCGATCGTACAGGCATATCACATAACGAACATACCCGGTATTGTCACAGATTAAGTGCCACTTTGCGCTTGAGAGTTCTTCGATCGTCTTTCATACTCGTGTGCGTTCCGAAGGAAAACAGAGAAGACGTCGTATTCGAAGGAGTGTGTTTGCATATGGAAAAAATCACGTTGGTTTTCCAAGGGGTGCCTTCTATTATAGATAGGCAAATAACTACCTTGTGGGCCCTTGTGGGTCACGGGCCGGGTTTGGCCCATCTTGGGCGGTCCACCCAATATGTCTTACAGTTCTTAATGTGCATGGAATCATTATTTGGAGGGAAATCTGGAATTCATGCATGGCAAGATTTCAAGTTCTTCCAATATTGAATAACTACGAAGTAAAATGTTGCAGATACACTTTTGAAGGACTCGAGGGAGACGTGTATATTGGGGGGCTAGCAATTTCTAGACACCATCGATTTTACGCGAAACGTAATTAAGGGTGTTTGCATCGAGCCTAGAAAAATAGATCCATGTAGTAAATGGTTTAGCCCATTTATACACTATGCATCCTGTGTGGATTGACCCTTTTAGTCTATTGATGATGCACCTAACACATTGTTATTTACGTCACCGAAATTCGTTTATACATATCTAAACGTATTCATAGACATTGATATAAAGTGAATATATCACATTTCATTAATTCCATACATGTTAAACAGGTAGTATCTTATAACTTGCTAAATGAACGTGTCATGTTAGGATTGTGAAACGATTAATAAAAAGTGTCGTATTCATGTTAGACCTATATTTGACATGATAAGATAACGACATTGAAAACACAAATTTCGGGTCCTAGTTAGTGTATGGATTGCCACTAGAATGATAAAGGACAAGTGTGATGAAACCACAAATTTCGGGTCCTAGCTAGTGTATGGATTGCCACTAGAATGATAAAGGACAAGTGTGATGAAACCGTGACATCAATAGATGTTGGGGAATCGGCGAAAAAGCCTAGGAAAGAGGAGGTATTTGATTAAGATTGGGTTCTTTGGAATGGAGTATGAAAGGAGTACTAATAAGAGTCAAATCTCTCTGGGGTCAATTCATTTTGATGTCCAAAGGCATTCCACTCAGTCATTCCAAAACAGACCTAGAGGAACTTGTAACTCCTAGATTTTTCAAAACATGCAAACCCTAATATTTGAAGGTTCAAAAGCCTGACGTGAACCATCATATATATCATCGTATTCGTTCGAAAAATGTCCTTTTGGGTGAAAAGATGCATCTTTCCATCGAGAGATGTCTCTTAAACAAAGTGAAATTATTGCATACGAAAGAAAGGGTTGCATTTCAAGACCCACTGCAACACAACTTCAATCTTTCTTCTTTGGTCACCAGGTTAATTTTCTTATCTCGAATCTTTGGTGAATAGCCAGCAACGTTCAAAAGGAATCACAACCCTTTTGCTTCTGTTGTATTCTAGAAGTGACTTTGCCTTAATCCGTAAATATGACTTTAAGAAAAGTGGTTACAAATTCTCGAAGTCACGGGATCCCTAGCAAAAACATATAAAGATTAGGGTTAATACCACGGAAAAGCCCAAACTGATATACATGTGATAAATTTACCCCAAATTAATTGTTTGACCATAAAAAACCCCAAACTGATACATCTGTGACAGATTCACCCTAAACTAATTTTTTTTACCACAAAAAATGATTAATTTGTACATTTGTGACAAATTTACCCTTCGTTAAATTGGATTAATATTACGAAAAATCACAGAATGGTACACTTGTAACAAACTGAGGGTAAAACCCCAAATTAGTACACCCATCAACTGTCACTTGCTATCCAACTCATAAATTTGATGGTAAAATTTTACGGAAACTAACATAAAATAAATTGTCATAAATGTACCAGTTTGGAATTTTTCTTTGGTAAAAAAATTAGTTCAGGATAAATTTATTATAAATATATTAATTTGGGGTTTTTCGTAGTATTAACCCAAAAGATTAAAAGTAAGATATCCTCTTCTCATTATATATTAACATGAAAATGCATCAGTACTTGACCATCTACTTTAACACTGGCCCACTTATCGGGGGATTTGAGCAAACAGAGATAACCCAAAAGCCTCCTGATGACACAAAAATGCATCAGGACCACCTTGGCGTTGATTATGGCCTTGGTGTGTGCCAAGTTCGCGGTGATCGCCCGCTCTTGGTCAAGAATCGAGGACGGATACGATAGGACTGGATCGAGTACTTTGAGGTCGCGGGCAGGGAGGCCGGTCCTGTGCAAGATGCAGTGCTTCTAGATCCCCTTGACGTGCGATTGGCCGGGACTCAGCTATGATCAACCAAACCCTAGTCCCGGTTCCCTTCTGCCTCGGCTGCTGCGCTTGGATCATCGCCGCCCTGCCGACTTCCTCCTCACTGGTTTGACGCGATGGCAGAAACAAAGTCGCCATTAAAGCGAAGGATTCTGTGGAGAGAGATCACATTCGTGAGCGAGTGATGCTATCACTGAAAGAAATCTGGAGAAGAAAGTTATATTTTGGTGAGATTCAATTATGGTAAAGGAAGGTGAAGCTTTCCTGCCAAAATTGGAAAGGGGAGATGACGTGGCTACCCTGACTAGGATTTGTTTATAGGGCTGCGCTTTTTTCACTTTTTTTTTTGGCTTATATACTCCCTTATTTCGTGTTTTGACCATACTATATCTTGTGTGGCCCGCCAGATCTATTACAACTCTACGAAAATTGTCCCTTTTTTATTTATTTAGTCAACTCTTTTTATTTTGTTTCTTCTTTATTTTTTTTTCTTGCGAGTCCCACTTTCCTTCGTTTTCTTTCTTTCCACACCTTTGATGTCTCAATTCTTGATTCTTACAAATCATTTTTTTGTTTTCTCTATTGCAGGCCATTCTTTTCTTTTTGGAGTTACCTATGATTTCACGAACTTGAGTTCATGTCAATGCGCTTCATTTTAAGCGCTAAGAAACACCTATGGAACCTTGATCTTCCGAGCGAGAGGCTTCCCAAGGCTTGCTTATGAAATCCTTCATGTTCATTCCATCGTTATAAAGCATCCTCCTAGTCTTCTTACCAATATTCATTCTTAATTCCATATTTCCTTTGCTTTTGAACTGCCACCACATGGGGTTGAAGTCCCCAGTTTGGCTCCTCAAGAGCATTGACTTGTTGTTCTACTTCATTAGGGAAAAATCGTGGTCCATCTTTGCCCTAGCTTCCTACAGTCACCCCCGTCGCCCGGCCGCTGCGTTTCGAAGCCGAATCGAGTCGATTTGTACCCCCTCAAAGTGTCCCATTTGGAGTCCAAGGATGTGCTCGGCATTGTCAACTCTGACATCGGCTTGTTATCTAGCGTGATAATGCATGAGGATCGTGTTGTTGGTGTAATCGTTCTAACGTGAGAACTCGCTAGCTATGTCCAGCTCGTTGTCTTGGGACAAGCTGACGATGCGGCAGTTAGACGTCGATCTCAAGAACTTGACAGCCCAAGGCGGTCGATTTACAGCCGACAACGATATGAAGGATGATCTTTTTTAGGGGATTGTTGGGTTGCCAATGTATGTTTACCGTGTCTTTGAGAATTCGATCTTTATTAGTGTGAATGCAAACCAAGTTTGTCTCAATGCCCTGCGACTTGAGGAGTAGGGAGGTGCATAAATAAGAGAATGGCTTGTAAGAGATAAAAAAAAAGGGTAGACTAATTTGTAAGAGCCGAGAATTGAGATGTTAAAGTCATGGAAAGAATGAAAAAGAAAGAAAGTGGGACCCACAAGAAATAAAAGAAGAAACAAAATAAATTTTTTTTTTAGCAATTTTGTAGAGTTGTAATAAAAGCGATAGGCCACACAAGGGATAATATGGTCAAAATACAAAAAAAAAGAAAGAAAGAGAGAATGTCTACGCCAAAAAAAGAGTGGAAAAAGCACGGTCCTTGTTTATATTATTCAAAATGCAGATTTGCCATTTCCATCAAGAGAGAATGAAAATTCGATAATATGTCGAGTTTGTCCTTGAAATAAAGAAGATATTCTCTCTTTTTATGGCATGAACTTTCATAGTTCGAACACGGACGGGACTAATCCAATTTGAGATTCTCAAGTCCAAATTTGTATTTATTTTTCCCAATTAATCCAATAATTTATCTCTCTTTTTTAAGTATTCCATCTACTCACATGATCAACAGTCAACAACTAAACAATTAAGATCAAGAAAACTTTATTGCAAAACCATTCTTACTTTTAAAACTTTACAATTTACATCCGATTTTTCCACTTTCATATATCGACTTGTATCCCCACAACCCCACTTATCTACAAAAATTGTCATCACCCTTCCCAAACCGCCCTTCCAGAAAACACAGCGACGAACCCGAGTACACATGTTTCTCTACTCGTCATCGGCTGGCCACCGCCTCCCTGCCTACCCCCCCGGTGTCCCCGACCGTGGAGCTTGCGCAAGCACAATGGGTCGAGATCGCTGCTTCCTCTAGCCCATCACGGTTGAGCTCTTTGCTCGCACAAGCCCAACCTCCCATGGCCGCGAGCCACGGGCTTTACAAGAGATAGGGGAGAGGGTGGGTCGCCAAGGTGAGGGGATCGGTGACAAAGGGTACCGGAGGTGGCGTCGGGTGGCGGTGGTAGCAGCAACATGGGGTGGGGGAGAGAGAGGATCTGCCTTGTGTGCATGACCGAGTGAGAAGGAGGGTAGTGGAGGAAGAGAGAGGGAGAGGGAAAAGAATGGAGCATCGGGTAGCGGCGATAAGTGTGTTTTTACAATTTGGAGGATTCGTAAAATGTTTTTTAAAAGTGATGATGGCTTGTAAATTTGAAGATAGTTTTGCAATTATCCCATAAATTTTTGCATCTTTTTATATATTTGATTAAAATATATAAATTATAATTACTTATTTAGGCTTTTCAGTTATCGATTCAACTATTTTCAAGTTTGAGTTCGACTCAATTAAGTACTTAAGCTACCTAAACTTGAAAAGAATTAAGACGAGTTCGAGGAATTTGCTGTCAAACTCGAGTAATCCATGGATAGCTTGGCTCACACCCATATCACAAACAAGCATATGTAATAATAACTTTACTATATTTGTTTAGAATGTTTCTAAAAAAAGTGAATAGCACAAACATGCTTCATAGATAATGGAGACCAAGTTTATCTCCCCTGTTGATCATGTGAACCTCGACATAAGTCCCCATGATTATGACTAAGATGATATTATTTTACATGGCCATGCAATAGTAACTTTTTGAAGCTACTGATTAATTTGAAATGTTAATGCCACGTGTTGAAAAGTAACTATCATGATCCCCAATGGATTTTCCCAAAAATAAAAATAAAGAGCCAATCTAGGGGATAGATTTTGCCACCATTAAGCTTCACTTACATGGCATCTGACAAGTCAAATGAATGATGATGTGACCAACGGCGATTACAACGTCATCAAACATAGTTGAGACTTCAATTAACTTAAATGAGGCCATGCCCTTCAGTTTAATAAAAAAACGATGTTGTTTAAGCTAAGATTTCATGAAACCAAATTGAGGTTTCTCCCCACGTCCGATTTTGCTCAAGAACCACCCCCCCTTCACAAATTGATCTTTGACTCTCAGGAACCTCAATCCTAAAGTCGCAAATATCTCCCTCCCCCAAACGAAATCGACGACGTTCTTGTTTGGAACTTTCACCATGTTGGTCGGCACGACATTCGTCGCTGGTTGACTGACGAGACCACATAAGCAGAGTCCAACGGTGGCCAGATTGTCCTTTAGTTAAAAGTCGAGACCTTTTCACGAGACGATTTGAAAACGAAAATGAAAATTGGGATATTGCTCGGTCAACAGGCTCGATCATAATCTTCTTCTTTTCTTCCCTTAACGTCTCGGTTTACCCGGAGCTCGAGAGAGAGAGAGAGAGAGAGAGAGATGCTTTAATTGTCGCTAATTAACTCCTGATTTCCCGATGGAAAAGGAAACAGAGAGAGAGAGAGAGATGCGACAAAGTGGAAGAATCAAAGATCCCCCACCCTCGTCCCCACGTTCCCGGAATCTCCACGCGAAATCCCCAAAACGGGGCGGACAAGATCGGCCCCCCCCGCCCGGCCCGACGCCCGCGCCCCGCGCCACGCGGGGGCAGCACGGTAATTTCCACAGCGCGCGTGGGACCCGGAGACGTCGGAGCTCCGACACCAGCCTGGTCGGGGGCATACCGTGTTCCCTTCGCGGGGGGCCCCCACGAGGCCCCACCTCATTTTCAAACTTCTTTTCGCAGTCTTCACGTTAAAGAAGAAGAAGGAGAAGAAGAAGAGGAAAGAAGGAGAAGGAGGAGGAGGAGAGGGATCATCGCCGAGCGAGGGAAGCAGCGCCTTTTTGGGATTCCTTCGCCCCCAATCCACAACAACAAAAGCACGATCCTTTACCCCCTTCCGCCCCCTCCTCCTCCTCCTTCCCTCGCTCT
Source organism: Syzygium oleosum (assembly GCF_021117445.2). NCBI lineage: Eukaryota > Viridiplantae > Streptophyta > Magnoliopsida > Myrtales > Myrtaceae > Syzygium > Syzygium oleosum. Next base: position 584,381 of record NW_026607510.1, on the reverse strand, counting down.
CCGAATCGTCTCGATCCCAGGGCTCTTCGTCTCCGATCGCCCCAGATCCGCCGCCGCCTCCGCCGCCGTTCAGGTCAGTTCGGGTTCGCCCCCGCCCCCGCCTCCCTTGTCGACCGACCTCCCTTTTTGTCTCGCCCGATCTGGGCTCCTGGGCCGTTCCGATGCGGTTCCGGCCTCGCCGCGCGCTTTCCTCGCGTTCTCTCTTTCGTCGGCCGTGCCGATTTTGGGGCGATACGTGCGGAGGCTCGATGGACGCGGTTCGAGTCGCGCGGTTTTCCGTCGGATAATGTAGCTTCGATCGCGGGCTTGGCCCCCCGCTCTTTTGGTGTTATTTTAGGCGTCGGAAATGCCGAGGCGGGCTTCCTTTGGGATTGATTACGACGGTCTCTGGGGTTGTTGGTCCGTGTGTTTGTGTCGGTCTGTCTGTTGAATTTTCCAGCCTATGCTTATCTCTCTCGTCGGGGTCAATTGATCGGCAGAGCTACCCACATTGCTTCGTGATTGTAACTCGTACATCTGAAAGTTAGCTCCTCATTTCTCGATGCCCATGGAGTAGTTTTTTAAGCTCGTGTATGGTTGTACGTATGTAGTCATCATAGTATGTAATCATGGGAATGTGAAGCTTTGCTTTCTGACACAATGGCAGCATCTCTCTTTTCTTGTGCAGTTTTCGTCCACCGAACGCTTCTGGGGTTTGAAGGTCCAAAGATTCCATTTTCAAGAGTGGGGTTGTTGTTAAGAATGTTAGATTAGTTTAACAATGATCGAATTGGCTATATCACTTGTGAGGTTGCTTTCCAGCTCCAGTAGTTATGGCCCGTTTATTTTTGGGTGGATGGTCACTTTCGCATTCGGGATCGTAGCTTTTGTGTATGCATTCCTCAAATGGCAGAAGACCGCGTCTTTACATTGGGTGCAAGCTGCTGCCAAGGCGAAGAAAAAAGTTTGGAAGAAGCTAAAAGTTCCTCTGTCATTTCATATGTGGGTAGAAGACTTTTCTTATGACGAACAGCCATCCACATGCTGTGTCTGTTTGAGTTCACTAGTACCTCCTCATACGTTGGGCACAAAAGTGGCATCGCGCAGTCCGCTCCACAGGTGCTGTGTCTGTGGTGTTGCTGCTCATTCCGATTGTTCTCAGTTTGCTACGAAGGGCTGCAAGTGTGTGGCTCAAGCTGGTTTCAGCCATGTGCAGCATCACTGGTCAGAAAGATGGGTTAACATGGACGAAAATCCCGAAACCTCTGCCTTCTGTTTTTACTGTGATGAACCGTGTGGAGTTCCTTTCCTGGATGCTTCTCCAACTTGGCATTGCTTATGGTGTCAACGGCTTATACATGTCAAATGTCATGCCAAAATGTCGAATGAATCTGGGGATTTCTGCGATCTTGGTCCTCTTAGAAGGATCATCCTCTCCCCATTGTGTGTGAAAGAGGTCGATGAAGATGTTGCAGGGGGTGGAACGGTTGTAAGAAGGAGGCGCCACAGAGGTAAAAATGGAAGCGCTCGTTCGCTTAATGGTAAATTGCTTAATGCTGCTGAAAGTAATTCAGCCTTGGAGTATATGTTCAATGGGCTTGTTGGCTTGAAGAAGTTGAGTGGGGAGAAGAATGTTGATCATTTCATGAAAAGGGATGGCCGGGTACTTGGTTTGCGGGGGACATATAGTAGGCTGTCGCAGAAAAAAGGTGAAACCGTCTATGGACAACTGAAGAAGTTTTCCCTCGTTGATCTGCCAATGGATGCACGACCTCTGTTAGTCTTCATCAATGTCAAGAGTGGAGCACAATATGGGCCTTATCTTCGTAGGAGATTGAACATGCTTTTGAATCCTGTGCAGGTGAGCCATTGCTACTCAGGTATATTATGAGAATTGATAGCACTATGGATTTTTTGACATCTAAAGTTTACGTCTTTTATAATCAAAAGAAATGCTCTTGAACGGAAGTTCAACCTTTTTTGCATAACTTCCCTCAATCAGTCCAGGTTCATTACCATATTTGACTGTTCTAAGTTGGCCCTACATTCCGCCAGATCCTAAGCGATCCGGTTCTTGTTTCCAAAAACCGGGAATTGACCATGACGCTTCCCACTCCGGGAACCCATTTCGGAAACGATCACCCTAATAAGAAGTTATATGTCATTATCCCCCTCTGTTGTTTAACCAAAACCCACCGCACGCACAGCCACACAAGTTAGACATATTTTTTTTTTCTCTAGCCGATAGTACTCATTACCATATTTGTCTGGAAAAATCAAAAGATCAGGTTGGAGTGCTATCCTTCCCCAGAGCCATTTTCCTTGGTCTTGATTTTTTTCTTATTCGGGTATTGCTTCCTAAGATGATTTGTGATAGTTCTATGAGCAAGACAAATTTCATAAATGGAGTGTTAATGAACGAAATAGAATGCTAAATGGTAAGTTTTGCCTTTGTGTTTTTCAATCCTCTGCTTTTTTTGTGAGTGTTGTTCGTGTTCTGCCTGAGTATTGCTTTGGACTTGCATGTATGTTAGCAGGTGAAAATTATCAGTCATTTAACGGGGGAGAATCAATCTTACCCAGTAGCAAATGGCTCCTTTCCTGTAGTATTATGGAAGAAATCTACGTTTCTTAGTACCCTATCCTGCAATTAAATGGCTTTTATACTTACAATAAGTTGATTGCTTTTCCTTTGCAGATATTTGAGCTGAGTGCTTCCCAGGGGCCTGAGGTTGGTTTGGAGTTATTTAGTAATTTGCAGAATTTTAGGGTTTTGGTCTGTGGAGGAGATGGAACGGTTGCATGGATAATTGATGCAATTGAGAGGCGGAATTTCGAATCCCCTCCTCCAGTGGCCATTCTTCCTCTTGGCACAGGAAATGATTTGTCAAGAGTTATGGGGTGGGGAAGAGGTTTCTCGCTTAGCGGTGGTCAAGGTGGCTTGAACACGCTTTTACATGACATTAATAGTGCAGCAATAACTATGTTGGATCGGTGGAAAGTGGACATTAGTCAAGAAAAACCTGATGGCAATTCTCATAAGGCCCATTCCAAGTTCATGATGAATTACTTAGGTGCTTGACCAAACTTACCAGATTTTGCTGATGATTACTGTTAATCTGATCTTCTTAGTGACTGCTGATTTCTCATAATTTAGGCATTGGATGTGATGCAAAGGTTGCATATGAGTTTCATGTGACGCGAGAAGAAAATCCAGAGAAGTTTTATAATCGGGTATGGATATACTTTTTTTCTTTGTGGTCTTATCCACTTGATGTTGGTCAAAGTTCAGAATCAGAATGTATTTGTTGTATAGTAACAAACCAAGGATAAAATTTGTTTGAATTTTAGAAGTTGTCTCCATGCGGTTTGACTTAATCTAGCTAGCTCATCAAAGTTCTATGGAGTTAATTGAACTCAGTGCTTTCTACATCTTTGCTAAACTTGGCTTGTGCATTTTTAGTATTTACTACTTGTACTGAGCTCTATCCTGTCCGTACCCTTTTCTTTTCTCTTTGTACTTTTTAAAATTCATACTGCTAGGCACATTGACACCTTAAAATATATGAACAGTTTGTCAACAAATTGCGTTATGCAAAAGAAGGTGCTAAAGATATCATGGACAGAACCTGTGCTGATTTGCCATGGCACGTTTGGCTTGAAGTTGATGGTAAAGATATTCAGATACCTAAGGTATACTATAATGATTCAGTTGGACTTGCTGGTTTATTGCCTTTGCTTTCGTTAGTCATTTACTAATTATTCCCTGCTTTCCAGGATTCTGAGGGATTAATTGTGCTAAATATCGGCAGCTACATGGGCGGAGTAGATCTTTGGCAAAATGAATATGAGCATGATGATGATTTTAGTCTTCAGAACATGCATGATAAAATGCTTGAGGTTGTGTGCATCAGTGGAGCGTGGCACCTTGGCAAGCTTCAGGTTCGGCACCTGTCTGCAAGATTTTTCGTTTACTTTAGAATACTCTTATCCTCTAAATGTCTTTGAATTTTGAATGTGCATGTTTTATGGAACACTGGATATTAAGGAGAAGAACGAAATTAATTTTATGGAAAATTGCTGTTTATAGACACAAAAGATGGTCGGCACAATTTTCTAGAATTTTTATGCCATGAATGTTCTTGGTGCAGATTGGCCTATCGCAGGCAAGGAGACTGGCCCAGGGGAATGTCATAAGAATACATACTTCTAGTCCTTTCCCCGTTCAAATAGATGGAGAGCCCTTTATCCAGCAACCTGGTTGCTTGGAAATAACACATCATGGGCAGGTATATAGCTTGTTTTGTCCAACCATATATCTTATGCTAGTAAGGTGTAACTTATCAATCAAATCTTGTTTACTGCGATTTAACTATAATAACTAACTAGTGCTTTCAGCATGAGACAGTGAATCCTGTACGTGAAATAAAAGAGCTGTTATGACTTTATTACGAAATATATGTCAGAGCGATATGTAAAGTAACAAAGGACTTTAGGGATTATCCCTTTTATCTCCGGAATGCTTCCCTTGCTATTTTTAAATGCTAGAAAGTGCCTTTTTATTTGGTAGGTGTTCATGTTGAAAAGGGCCTCAGAGGAGCCCAGGGGTCCAGCAGCTGCAATTGTGACGGATGTTCTGGCTGATGCCGAATGTAAGGGCATCATCAATGCATCTCAGAGGAAAATACTTCTTCAGCAGGTGGCACTGCATCTGGCCTGACTCCCGACTTTCTGTTCCTGTCATTTCTCCCTTGTTAACCACATAGATGCAGGTATATTTTTACCTTTGCCCCCTTATTTTCCTCATGTAAATCTGGGCCAACCGGTTTTTCCATACAAGTGTCAACTCTTTTTAACTTTGTAGTGGCGTCCATCCTCGCGAAGAGGAATTTTGTAAGCCAGAGAGAGAGATGTATAGGAGGGATTGCAGAATGCAGATGAGAGTTCAGTACATATTTGGTTCAGCTTGACTCTCATTTCTTTTTCTTTTGACTTCCAATTGGTTTGGACTCTTGAAACTTGATAACGCTCTAGGACTTTGAACTCAAGAATGAGCAACTGAATCAAGGTAAAGAGAGGGCGGAGATGATGGAGAAAATAATGAACTCTTTTGATTGTGATAACAGTGCAATGAAATGGATAAGATGCGCGTGGAGTGTTTTTGAAGAATCATTGCGAGGATGCATACCTTTTTAACTCATTTAGAGTTTGGGACCTGTTGACTGCTCCATGCTTAGAGTGGGAGACTCCACCATATGTACGTATATATTGGATTATCTTTCACGCGCCTCGATCTACCCACGATCTCATCGGTGCGCTTCCCTACATTGGTCTAATATATTCAGGATTTTACTTTTGGGTTTAATTTGTTTCGTAGAAAAAAAATGATTCGGAAAATATTTTTCAAAAAATGATCGCTTGTTCCGTTTGAAATAATTAGCCAATAAAAAATATTTAATTATCGAGAACAATTTATGTTTGGATATATTTTTGGATGATGAAAAAAATTTCATTCATTCATTTTTGTAAACGATATAAGCGATAGTTTTAAAAATATATTTTTTAAAATTATTTATTTTTTACGAAATAAAAAACCGCTAGGCCAGAAACAAAATCCATTGCAATCTAAGCTGACAATTTATTTGTACTTCAGAGATTACTTTATACTTAATTATTGTTATAAACTGGAATCCAGGGCCAATGTTCTTGAATGCATGTGGATGGGCTTTCAATGAATGAGCGTTGCTCACTTTGCTGCCCTCATCTACAATTTTTTTTTAGAATAACATGATATATTTTGTGATATGAACAAAGGATGATCATTACATACATGAAGTGAACTTTAGGAATTATGGCCGGAAACCCAGCTAAACTTTGGCATATTGGACAATAGCTTCCAAATTTTGAAATTTTACAAATACCCTCTGGAACTTTGATTTTTATTTCTATCGGTAGTTTTTTGTCTACATAGTAATTAATCATTATTTGAAAAGGAACTATTCATTTTTCTTGACTAAATTAACCTTTATTACGTTGTTATTAAATTAGAAAACAAAAGGGATGTATGGTTGGTTAAGTTCAGAAAAATTAGCTAAGGTTATTTTCATCAGAAAAATTATTATTCATTTATAGAAGGAAAATTACCAAAAAAGTTGTAAATCTATTGCAATTGTGCCAATTCGGTCCTAAAACTTTTTTTTTTGCCAATTTAGTCCAAAACCTTTTGCATTTGTACTAATTCAGTCCATCCGGCTATCAATTCAATCCATTCAGCCAACTTTGATGGATCAACATTGACATGGCGCGGCCAGCGGTCACGTTAATAATTTTTAATAATATTTTAATACTTTTTTCGAATTTTCAATTATTTTTTTATTTTTCCCTTTTTTTGTATTTTTTCTTCTTTCTCTGGCCGACAAGGTCGGTGTTGACCTCACAGGCCACTAGCAAGGGCGGGCTTGCCCACCCCTTGCGAGGCATAGGGGTGAGCATTTCCAAATTTCATACAAGTTCCACCTAGAACCTGAAACTTACTCGTAGGAATAGATTCTTCATTTTTTTGAACTTGAAATCCTACTCGTTGGAACATGTTACTTATTTTTGGGAACCTCGAACCTACCTTATCATAGGTTCCGAGGTATATACAGGTTCCACATGTGTTACGAGTTGAACGATTGTAATGAATCATCACATTTAATGACCACCATTTGCTGCTACAATCCACTGACCACAACTTATATTTGACACACGAAGAATATGAATCATTAACAAAGTAAAAGTCTCGGTCATAAAATGGAAGCTCAGACCGATAGTTTCAAATTATATACTCATCATTCGACGCCGTGCAATACTATAGGATCTCGCGAAGACATGGACCAAGAAAAACATAAAAACTTGTTTCAAGTTCCAAATTTTACCTACCTAGAACTTGGAACTTACCTGCCGAAATAGGTTTTCCAATTTTTGGACCTTGCTAGGCTCGCCCAGCGACGACGAGGTCGAGCCTTACCATGGGTGGGCGATGCTCGCTAGTGGCCCGACCTCGCTGGCCCTCGCCTTGGTCCAATGACCGGCTAGAGGAAGGAGAGAAAAAAGAAAGAAAAGAAAAAACTTTGACAAAGTAAAAGTCTCGATCATAAAATGGAAGCTCAGACCGATAGTTTCAAATTATATACTCATCATCCGACGCCGTGCAATACTATAGGATCTCGCGAAGACATGGACCAAGAAAAACATAAAAACTTGTTTCAGGTTCCAAATTTTACCTACCTAAAACTTGGAACCTACCCGCCAAAATATGTTTTCCAATTTTTGGACCTTGCTAGGCTCGCCCAGCGACGATGAGGTCGAGCCTTGCCATGGGTGGGCGAGGCTCGCTAACCTCGCCTTGGTCCAGTGACCGGCCAGAGGAAGAAAGGGAGAAAAAAGAAGAAAGAAAAGAAAAAAATATTAAAATATTAAAATACTATTAAAAATTATCAACATCAGCACCGATCGTGTTACGTCGGCGTTGGCCGGGTCAAAGTTGGCTGGATGGAGTGAATTGGAATAAATGCAAAAAGTTTAGGACTGAATTGGTGCAATTGTAATAGGTTTAATACTTTTTGGGTAATAGTAACCGTAAACATTTATGCAAATTGAGAAACTATCAACGGCAGAAATTTCATGGGGTAATCTTTTACTTCTCAGATTTGAAAGGTTACTGTGCAATTATGTTAAAGTTCAAGAGGGTAATGTGTAACTTTTTAAGCATGAGATATTCGACCAAAAAAAAACAAAGCATGAGATATAACTTAGGAAATGTTTAAAAAGGAATAATGTTCGAGAGGACTCATGGAAGTTATCAAAAACCATATCTTTTCTCTAGTTGTAGCGGAGCATCACAACATCAAATTTCGAATTTAATTTGTAAAGACGCAGTTATTCCAACTTCACAATAGCGACGACGACAAAGGTTTGATGAAGCGTCGTCGAAGTAATGCTCCGGGTATCTTCACACAAGACATAGGCTGCGTTTGGTTCAGCATTGGGAAGGGGCTTTCAGCCCCGAAAGCCCCTTCCCAAAAATGCTGAACCAAACGGTTAGCATTGAGCATTGAAAATGCTCAAAACTAGCATTTTCAATGCTGAAAGCCCAATGCTGATCGGGACTAGCTTTGGACTTTCAGCCTTGAACCAAATGCCAAAATCATTTTTATACTTCCCAAACTACCCTCACTCAAATTTCAATATTCCGGCTTTGCCCTCTCGTTACTGTTCATCTTCTTCACCAAAGGGACTCCGCGAGGCAAAGGGCCTAGCGACGGCGAAGGTCCGGCGAGGCCGCCCGACCCAGTGCGACGGCCGCCCGGGTCGCGATCGCCCAGCGCGGCCGCTCGGCCTCGGGCGACCGCCCAGTGTGCGGCCGCCTGGGTCCCGCGACCTCAGGGCGATCGTCGGCCTGGGGTCGCGACCCAGCGGCCGTCGGCCTGGGTCGCGCGACCCAGCGGGCCGTCGGCCTGGGTCGCGCGACCCAGGCGGCCGTCGGCTGGGTCGCGCGACCTCGGCGGCCGTCGGCTGGGTCGCGCGACCCAGGCGGCCGTCGGCCTGGGGTCAGCGCGACCCCAGCCGATGCGACCCAGCGGCCGTCGGCTGGGTCGCGCGACCCAGCGGCCGTCGGCCTGGGTCGCGCGACCCAGCGGCCGTCGGCTCGAGGTCGCGCGACCTCGAGCCTCGTCGCCCGAGGTCGGCGTCCCTCGCCGGGGTCGCTCGGCGACGGTGACCGCCGCCGGCGCGGATCTGCTCGCCGCGGCGCCGTAGCCCTTCGCCGGAGCCGTAGCCCTTCGCCGGAGCCGGCGAAGGGTATTTTTGCCTTTTTTAAAAAACCCCTCAAAGCCCATTTGTAAAAAAATTAACCAAACACCACTTGGGTCAAAATAGCTTTGCAAATGAGTTTTTACCAAACGCCATTTGCATTTTTCCTAAAGGGCTTCCACCCAAAGGCATTTGCATTCCCAAAGTAGCATTCCAAATGCTGTACCAAACGCACCCATAGTCAACAGACCGAAGGCAATAAGTTTCACTCATTGGAGCTAAACCTGAATAGAAGCGATCACAGTTTAGTCCTGTTAGAAGAATAAAGGGTAAATTGGTCTTTAGGATTCTTAGGCCTTATTTTGTTGCTAATCACTGATGTACATATATTGATTTTCTAAATAATAAAATATAACCTATTCCTCTCACATGGTATCAAAGCTTGGTTCTTAACCCTAATCGACAAAATCACTTGCTGCCATCAACTAGTCACCGGAACCGTTAGTCGTTGCCGCAGCAGTTTGCTCCACTCCCACACGCCTCCTCTCTTCTTGCGTGACCCTCTCGCTGCTTGCGCACTGCTCGCGCGAACTCGCACAACTCTGCTTGCGAGCTGCTCGCGCCCTTGCTCTCGGGTCTCTGCTCATGCTGCCCGCCATCGCTAATTGTGGTTGCTAGATTCGTCATGCCCTCATGAATTTATCTGATTCGCCACCAGTTCTGTAATCTTTTGACCAGCACAAGAATACTTGAAGTCGCTGTTGTGCATGGAAACTGTTGGAGAAAATAATCATCTTCTAATTAATTATTAACAGAGGGATTACATGAATACATATATATATGAGCAAACCTACAAATCATCTAAACATAAAATAGCTATTGTACCCTCATAACATATTTCCTAACACTCCTCCTCAAGTTGGGATGTAGATATCAAAAAATCACAACTTGTTACATAAAAAAATTATACCACTCCCTTATAAAGATTTAGTAAAGATATTTCCAAGCTGATCTCCTGTCCTTGTATGTTGAAGAATGATCTCCCCTTTTTTAACCTTTTTGTGTACAAAGTGACAATCAACTTCAATGTGCTTAGTTCGCTCATGGAAGACAGGATTGTTTGCAATATGAATAGCTAATTGATTGTCATAATATAATACCAATGGATCTGAGGTTGATATGCCAATTTCTGATAATAACATCCTCGACTAGAACAATTCACCTATTATTTGTGTCATAGCTCTATATTCTGCTTCAGCACTTGAACGTGAAACCACATGTTGTTTCTTACTCTTCTAGGCAACTAAATTACCTCCAAGAAACACACAATAGCCTGATGTAGATCTCCTACTAGTAGAACATCCAGCTCAATCCGCATAAAAAAACCTGTAGTGTTTAGATGGTCATAATTCTTGAAAAGTAGTCTATTACACAATGTTCCCTTCAAGTACTTGATGATCCGAAGCACAGCATCCCAATGAGTAGTATGAGGAGAACTCATGAACGGACTCACTACACTAACATCAAAAGATATATCAAATCTTGTGACGGTAAGATAATTTAACTTACTCACCAATCTCCGATACTTCACCGGGTCATGTAATAATTCTCCATGTTCTGCATCAAGTTTCACATTAGATTCCATAAGAGTATTAACTGGCTTGGCTTCAAGAAATCCAATCTTATAAAGAATGTCAAATACATATTTCCATTGTGATAAATTGATACCTACATGTGAGTAGGCAACTTCAATACCAAGGAAATATCATAGATGTCCTAGATCTTGAGCACTGAACTTTGTATGCAAAAAATGCTGGAGTCGTTGAGTACTCTATGAATCACTATTAGTAATGATAATATCATCCACATATACCACCAGAAAATACAACCGGCTGAGGAGACAGAACTAAAGACTGAATGATCTACTTGACACATCTTCAATCCAAACTTGATAATAGCATCACTGAACCTACCAAATCAAGCATGAGGAGATTGCTTGAGTCCATATAGAGCCTTATGTAAATGACATACCAAATTCTCCTCGTTAGCAACAAACCTGGGTGGTTGCTCCATGTATACTTCCTTAGCCAAATCACCATGTAAGAAAAGCATTTTTGACATCTAATTGATAAAGAAACTAGCCAAAGTGCAATGCCAGAGAAATAAAGACACGAACATATGAGATTTTGGCCACAGGTGAGAAAGTGTCATCATAATCAATACCATACGTCTGAGTATATCCTTTTGCAACCAATCTCGCCTTCGATCGATCGAGAGTGCCATCAGAGTGGACTTTAATAGTGAAAATCCAACGACAACCAACAAGTTGCTTTCCCGCAGGTAAAGAAGTGAGCTGCCAAGTACGAGTCTCAACAAGCGCATTCATTTCATCCTTCATGCTTGCCGCCATCCAGGATGAGCAAGAGCTTTAGCAACACTATTAGGCACAGAAATAGAATGCAAGGACTAGACAAAGGTAGAGAATCTAGGAGAGAGACGATCATATGACAAAAAATTGGAAATAGGATGATGAGTATGAAGGCAATTGGAAGGACCAAAATGGGGGACATAACAATCTATAGGACGACCAACACAAGAGCGTGTACCTTTTCGAATAGCAATGGGCAGATCAAGATCAAAGGATGGTGCAACAACTAATGAGGGAACAGATGAATCATGCGATGGTGAAGGTTGTACTGCTGTAATGGGAGTTGTACCACATCGATGATAGGTGTGGTCAGCAAACTGAAATCCCGTGGACGGTGCTGGAGGAAGTGAGAGTTGTGGAAATGTTGGTAAGACACACCAACCACCATCAGGAGTCGCCATAGGCACCATCAAAGCATTATAATTAGGGGTGAGCGGTTCTAGGTTCCACCTGGAACCTAGAACCTATCATCGGGTGCAGATTCCTTATTTTTTGGAACCTGGAACCTACCCTATCACAGGTTCCAAGGTTGGTTCCAAGTTCCAATAGGTTCTTTTTTTTTTTTTTAATTTTTAGTTAAACAAAACGAAAATGAACAAGCTTAACATTCATTAAAGAGAACATAAAAAAGTAGTTATTGAAAAGTCACATTTTTCTTAATAGAAAGGAGATAGAACGCAACATCAAAGAGACCGGCGCACATAATGAAAATCGCAACTATGCACTAAAACTAAGATAGGAAGTTGAAGGAAGAAAAGGGCAACGCTGACGAACCTAATTCACCCAATTCAATCTTAATCTTCAACCCACTCGGAATAGCCGAAAGGGGTAGCAGCTCAACCAGAACAGAAATCAACAATAAAAAATGTCAGATAAACATGAGAGAGAGAGAAGGGCAGAGGGAGCTCTACCTCGGGGTTTTTTAGATCTACAAATGAATCTGATCTAGCATCCTTAACTACTGCAGCTACGACTTCAAAGCATTTGTGGCAGTCCAACAAAGGTAGTAAATCAAAACCATCATATTTATCTTTTGAATTCTTCAGCTCTGTCTCTTCAAGTCCTCTTCTATTGCATCCAACTGCAAACTAGAGACCAATGGAAGAGTCATTCAATTTGTGAGCAGACACATTCACAAAATGGACCAATTTATAAGGATGCATAATGATATTGTAACAACTCTGATTCGATTGAAGGGAGAGGAGAAGACTTCGTGTGACGGGGTAAGAAGCAACAATTGAACCATATTAGGAAATGAAATCCCCAAAGTGTCACACTTAAAAAGAACACAAAAGGGGGAAGGGACTGAAGCGATAAATAGATAATTTATGATACAGATAGAACATGTACCTTTATTGGTAAAGCAAGTCTGCTTGGCTTATCCTTTATAAACTTGAGAACAAGCTTTTGAACAACAATCCTTAGGTCTGGCTCATTCAAACTACATGTAGCTTGAATAGGAAAAATTCGATGACACCAACTGCACTGGAAAAACAGACTTCTTTAATTGGCATTTGAAGAAATAGAGTTTGGCAAGAAGCCTTCAATAGAGTTTTATTTAACAAGAAAAAGGGCATTAACAGAGTTTGGGTTTCAAAAGCCCAAGTCATAACAAACAAGAGGCTTGGCAAGAAGAGCTAAAAAGCAATACCTTACTGTAGTTTTGTGTGCCAAATCTTCAAGCCAGCTCTTCTTTCATGGTTTGCAGATGGGAATGAATTAGCATAATCATGCAGCACACATAAAGACTCCGGGAAGCAAAAAGAAACTGAAGAACCACTTTATGCACTGAGATTTCTGTTCATCTGTATATTGGATTTCCCTTCATGGTTCACAATCCATGTCAAGATGTCTTGCTACACCAGCAAACTTTTTTCTAAGTCAATTTGCTGAATAAGCCTTGCCCAATCCTCCGGTAGCAGATCTCATCTCGTGCCATCGGGCAAGCGAGTGCATAGTTTTTGCAAGCTACCATGATCGTAAATTTAAGTTCTTCGGTTCTTGTTTCAAGGTCTGTCCTCTCTCGTGAATTTGGTTGTTTTTTTTACTTCACAGCAAATGATGATTGACGATGCTACTCTCTTTTTTTGGCCCTCGATCAGGTCCTCTAATAAACACTAGAAAGAACAAAGTAATCTTGACGATCATAAAGATTAAAATCTGGTCCGAAGCTTCACGGAGACCTCCATATCGCAGGAGAACTAGAAAAACAAATGTATGCAGACATTTTCTTTACACTTCAAGGCTCTTCCGAAAATGTAGTTTGAACCAAAAGTTAATAAAATAAAGTCAGAGTTCAGTGAGAAAACATTCAGCAAAGTTCAAAATAATACTTGTTTAGAGAGATCCCTTCAAGCTAAAATTCTCACAATTTGCAAAACAGTGGTCAGTTTCATCAAACGCTAGCAACGAATACATAGGAACTAGGAAGTTATGTCCACAAGCTACAAAGTTTCCTCCCGAATCAATGCTCAGAGAAACCTCTACAGTAGCGCAATCGAACAGAATTTGGGAAAAAAACACAGAAACAAACAAACTCGGAGGCTGACACGAACCTTGCCCGGAGAGGAACCACGTCCAGCGAGAAGTGGTGACAATCTTGCGGAGAGATGAGAGGAGGAAGAGCCGAGGTGGCCAGCTCAAGAGGGTGCGCGTGCGGTGGCATGTGAGCCCGAACGAAGACGAAGACACAGTATGTCGCTTGAAGCCTTGAAGTGAAGCCCACCTCCGCTGCGGACAAGCCGGACCGCGGTTGATGAAGACAAAGGAAGAGCCGATGCGGACGCCGAACGGAGCGAGGAGAGGCGAGAGGGTCTCGTCGAGTCGTGGGTGTGGGGAGTGGGAGAAAGAGCGCAATGGAAGAGTGAGGAGAAATTTGGGAAGAAAAAGAAAGTTAGGGTTTTTAGTTTTTACTTTATTTTAGGCTTCCAGCTTCGGTTCCGGGTCCGGTTCCCGATTCCGGTTCCGATTCTTATAGGAATTGGGAACTGGAACTAGAACCGGCGGTTCCTAAAAAATTAGAACCGGGAATCGAAACCTCCCACTCTAGAATCGATAACCGAACTTGACCCGCCGGTTCGGTTCTTCAGTTCCTGGTTCTACCCTAGAACCGTGCTCATCCCTAATTATAATATGGCTAGTCTTCAAAGAATATTACATCCGCCAACACAAATACATGACGATGAGTGGGAATATAATATTTGTAGCCTTTCTGAGTTCGAAAGTATCCCACAAAGACATTTTTTGGCATGAGGATCCAACTTATCAAGACTAGGAGTAAAACAATGAACAAAATAAACACAATCAAAGACGTGTAGAGATAATGGAAAAGGAAGACGATTTGGATGTAAAAAAGAGAATGGTGTCTCCCCCTAAAGAGCAAAAGTTAGAAGTCGATTAATTGAGTAGCAAGTTGTAAGGACAGCATGTCCCCAAAAAGTTTTAGGTAGATGCATATGAAACATAAGGTAAATGAGCAACATTAAGAAGATGACGATTTTTGGGTTCTGCTACAATATTTTGTTATGGAGTGTATAAATAGGAAGTTTGATAAATAATACCATGAGAATCAAGAAACGATTGAAGACCAAAAGTAGCAAGGTATTCTTTGGCATTATCTAACCGCAAAGTTTTAACTGAAGTATGATACTAATTCAACTCTTCAAAATAGAACAGGCGAAATCAATGAAAAATTTCAGTACAGTCTTTTATTAAGAACAACCAAGTCATTCGGGAAAAATCATCCATGAATGTAACATAATATATGAAACGAAAAATAGCAAAAACACGATAAAGACCCCAAGCATCTGAGTGAACCAGCTTAAATGGACTAGAGACATGACTCTAAATGCGAGAAGGAAAAGAGACTTTATGATGTTTACCAAATTAATAAACTTCACACTGAAAAGAACTCACCGACTCAGGAAATAAACGCCGAAGAATGTTTAGTTACGGATGATCATCTTGACAATGCATTCAATACACATCAGAGGATATGCGCTTTAAAACTTAGTAGCTAACACTTTCTTGTTAAGGTAGTACAACTCATTTAATGATAAAATATTGAGTGGTTTCAAATCACCATATCATTTGCTTACGTGGCATGCTTGAACTCACGTGGCTCCGCTCAAAATGGGACACTTGTCCTTTAACGTGGAAATAAAAAATTGGACTGGAAACTCTCTTTTCTCTCTCTTTCCCCTGGCTGAAAGGACTGACACACGCAACAATCAAATTTATTGCCTCTTTTCTCTCTCTCCCCTCTTTGTAAAGAACTCGTTTCAAGTCCTCCTTCACCACCCCTCTCTTCTGCAACTGTCTTCCCCTCCCGAGTTCATTTCTCTGTCTCTCACTCGCCTTAAGCCCTCCCCCTTCTAAGTAGGATGGAATCACTGAGATTGATTTTGGGACTTCTATACAAAAATGTTGAAAATGATTTGGAATTCGCTTCCACTTTGCCTTAATTTTGAGGGCTAGTTATGCTGCTGCTGCAACAAGAGCCACTAAAGTGATGCTTAAAGGGGATGATCAGTAGTTCAAGTGGATATTTTCGGCCTTCCACAAGTTAATCCGGATTGAAATTTCACCGATGATACATGATTAAAAAGAATAATTGAGTCTTATAATATTTGAAATATTACAGTTTACAGATTAAGCTAACCAAAAGGTGATTGTGGGGGGACGCTCAAAAAAAGGAGGAGAATTCCGTGGATTCTTTTTCATAAATGATGGCCTCACAAATTTAAGGAAGGCGTCAGTTTTTATTTTGGTCAGCAAGAAAGGCGTCATTGGAGATATGAGAAATATTTTTCTTGAGAATGGGCTAAATTTGTGGGCACGTCATTACCTCAATCCTTGGCGAAAGTCAAGGATTTGGGTATATAAATACGGTCAAAACAGGGGAGCATATTGAGACGAATTATCTTCAAACGATCGAGCGTAAAAAAAAATTAATCATTATTGAATAACGTGTGAACGGGTCGTTTAGGGTGTGCATCGGAATGCATTCTGGAGCGATTTTTGCATTCCGGAATAAAAATGCGTTTGTTAAAAATACTTGATTCCAGAATGCATTTTTTATTTTGGAATGAGTTTTTGGCAAGAAAAAGAGAAGCTACTTTTTGTAGCTTCTTGATTCCGGAATGCATTTTCCCTATTTTCTCACAATTTTTTTTTCAGAAAATGCATAAAAATTGAAAAATTCTAGAAAAATTCATAAAAATTTCCAGAAAATAAAAAAAAGTCAGATTTCGGGAAAATATGAAATTTGGTGAATTTTTTTTAAAAAATAAAAAAAAATCAAAAATTTCAAAATTTCACAAAATAGCTTAAAACACATGTGGCCACCCACTTTGAGTGAAATTTAAATTTTTTGAGGTGCCCAAAAAAAATCAAAAATTTCAAAACTTCACAAAATGGCTTAAAATACCTGTGGCCACCTACTTTGAGTGAAATTTAAATTTTTTGAGGTGCCCAAAAAAAAGAAAAATAATAATAAAATAAAAATTTTCAAAACTTCACAAAATGGCTTAAAATATCTGTGGCCACCCACTTTGAGTGAAATTTAAATTTTTTGAGGTGCCCAAAAAAATAAAAAAAATAAAAAAAATTCAAAACTTCATATAATAGCTTAGAATATCTGTAGCCACCCACTTTGAGTAAAATTTAAATTTTTTGAGGTGCCCAAAAAAATTCAAAACTTCACAAAATGGCTTGGAATACCTGTGGCCACCCACTTTGAGTGAAATTTAAATTTTTTTAGGTGCCCAAAAAAAATTTTAAAAAATCAAAAATTTCAAAACTTTGCAGAATGGCTTATAATACATGTGGCCACCCACTTTGAGTAAAATTTAAATTTTTTTTAGGTGCAAAAAAAATCAACAAATCAAAACAGATTTTTGTTCCAGAAATCAATTTCTGGAGCAGAATTAATCATGTTTTACCAAACAGATTTCTCCTCCAGAAATCAATTTCTGACAAGAATTCCAGAAATCAATTTCTGGCACGAATTTGATTTCTGGAGCAGAATGGTTACCATTCGCACCCTTACTCAACGATGGAAAAGAGAAGAATTCCTTCCAACTTTTGAAAGGTAGAATCTCAGCAATAAGGCACAAAATTCCAAAAAATAAGGAGATATTGCCAATATTAGACGTTCACTACACCCAGATGTTGCCGTCATTTAGCCTTGACAGTCACTGCACCCTGCTGCCACGACATCACCGCTCCTCCCAACCAAGCCAGGTCCGCATCATTCCCTTCAGTGCCATCAACGCGGCCACCGACGTAGCGACAAGTCCGAGCCACGCTAAGCATAAGTTTCTAGTAGAACCGAAAAAACCAGCCTGTCCGGCCGACTGCTGCAACTGCTGTTCGTCACCAATATTAGTTAACCAGCACCTCTGGTGAGCATCAATTCTGCCCTGCAGCCAGGCCACGTAACTGAATTAGTTTTGGACTCCTAGGATAGATAGGAGTTTCCTTGTTACCACTACCGCCATTGTAAAGGAATATCCCATAACATAGTTGGAAGGCTAATGGCTCTGCCATACTCCTCTCTCTCCTTCACACACAAAAAAAAAAAAGAACAGGAGTGAGAGGTGTCTCACAGTACTCATAGTTTTCTCTCTTCTCCACCACAATATTCCTCACTACCATGGCTGACGTCAGTGGCCAAAACTCAGCGCCCCCACCGGAATATCCAGCCTCACAAGTCTCTTCAGCTTCAAAGTCGTCGGCGATGTAACCGACCCAGAAATCAGGACCGAACTAGGAGTAGAAGACAAAGAAGAGTTTGAGAGGCCAGTGTCGGAGCTAGAAAGGCAACGACGGCAAAGAAGACGAAGGCGAAGAAGAAGGAGGGGGGAGGGCTTGACGTGAGTGAGGGACAAAGAAATGAACTCGGGAGGGGAAGAGAGCTGCAGAAGAGAGGGGTGGTGAAGGAGGACTTGAAATGAGTTCTTTTATAAAGAGGGGAGAGAGAGAAAAGAGGCAATAAATTTGGCATTGATTATTGCGTGTGTCAATCCTTTCGACCAGAGGAGAGAGAGAGAGAGAAAAGAGAGCTTCCGGTCCAATTTTTTTAATCCACGTCGAAGGACAACTGTTCCATTTCGAGTGGAGCTACATAAGTTCAAGCATGCCACATAAGTAAATAATGTGGTGATTTGAAATCACTGAATATTTTCTCCCATTTGATTCATGTCCCCATCAATCATCTGTCCAGTCCTTAGATCTTGAAAGACACAACAAGAAAATGAAAAGGTCATTGAAAAATTTAGCTTTTTAGTTAGCGAACTAACAAATATCAAATTATATGAAGATTTGAGATGAAGAATAGATGATAAAGAAAGAGAAGGACTTAAGTGAGCAATTTCAGTACCAGTAACCTGAGATTATGAGCTATTAGCTAATGTAACAAAATTTAATACCTTAGAAGGTGTGGAATGAAATGAAGATAACATCTTAGAGTTACTACTTATATGATGAGTAGTTCTAGAGTCTATAACCCACGAGTCAGACAATGTATAATGTAAACAAGAAGAACTACCTTTTGAGGTTTGTGCTAGAGTTGCAGTAGTAGCTGAAGAGCTTGTCACCTGTTGGGAGTGAATCCATGCATCACACTCGGCAGGAGTTAATGTCACATAATCTCCTATATTTTGCACATTAGGAGGATCTAGTAGAGCCGGTGAGGAAGAATCTCCTATATATTCCACTGCATATGCAACAAGTGTAGTCGGAGCTTGGGATGAAGAGTGTAACAATAAGCCCCTGTGTGTCCAGTCCTCCAACAATGATTACAATAGTGAGAACCACGACCATCAATACCTCTATCACAGCCTCCACGACTTCCATTATGAACAAAACCACATCCACGATCCCAGTAACCACAACCACGGGCTCCACGTCCACTAGATCCATGAGAAATCATAGCGCTTGTCTCCAAAGCTATAGTAGAGATCTTTTCGGTAGGTGTCGAACGAAGAGCTCGGGAGAAAATCTCATCAACTGTAGGAAGGGAGCTCTAAGACGTAATCTACTGACGAAATGAGGAATATTCAGGACCTAGTGCCTTCAGAAACGGTATCACTTGAAGATCCTCTTGGCATTTGACAAGAATACTCATGTCATATTGTTTTATCCTGAATAAAATAAGGCACACTTTTCCCAAACTTCCTTAGCAGGGTTGGACCGAATGAAATGAGGACTCATTTTAGGATCCACACTATTCCATAACAAGGTACGGATCATCGCATCTCCGGCAATCTAATTAGTCTCGTATCTGAGAGGACCATAGATGTAAGATAATCACTTTGTCTAGTGGAAGTAAGATAAACTTCAACAACTTTAGATTAAGATAGGTAATTGGTTCCATCCAACTTGACGAAGGTCAATTGAAAATGACCGGGAAGTCTACTGAAGTCATTTGAGTCTTTGATGTCAAACCTCCAGAAGATCCAACAACGACCATCAATGATGACTAACTCCACTTAACTTCGGTAACACAATCAACCAATAAGGTGAACACGGGATACGATTGAACCCAAGAACGTCACAATAATTAACCACTCAACGCCAGTAATACAATCATCCACAGAACAATACCACAAATAAGGGTTCAATCGATTCACCAATAATCACAATAATTTCATGAAAAATCTTAAAGTCATCAAATTGGTGTCGAGAAATTACCACAGACCATCCAACACTTCAAGGATCAGTAGGCTACAACAAAAAATCATTTGAGAGTACTGGATACCATCCTTTGCTTTTCCCATGGCAAATCAGTTCAAAAAATTATCACAAATATTTTTTTCACCTCAAACCTTAGCAATCAAATGGCAATAGTAAACTTGGTGCTAGAACAAATGAGCTCACCAACGGTTAGTTCCCCCAACGATCAGATCTGAGCAAGAACACCTTTAGTTCGAGCTCATCCCGGACGATTGATCCGAGTAACATCGGTTCTATTGGATACACCAGGGACTAGAGAGTTTTCTGGAGTCGCTTGAAGTCTGGTCGCCGAAGGGAGCTGCATCACCAGATTGCTTCACCGGCGTAGGCTATGCATTAGAGATGCTAGGTAGCAGTGAATAGAGAGTAGCAAATAGAGGGCAGTGAACAAGTTAGGATTATTTGATATTTACATCCCAACTAGAGGGGGGAGTGTTAGGAAATATGTTATGAGGGTAGTGAAGAGAGAGCAATGGAGCAACGGCAGATTAGGGTTCCGTTGACGGCGATGGTTATTCTAATGACTTCATGAGCTCTGATACCATGTTGGAGAAAATAATCATCTTCTTATTAATTATTAACAGAGGGATTACATGAATATATATAAGCAAACCTACAAACCCTCTAAACATAAAATGGCTTTATATCCTTATAACATATTTCCTAACAGGAATGAAGTTAATAGTTGGATGTCAAGTATTGTGGTGTATGTAGTGGGTGTAGGATATTGAAGTGCATTGAGAAAACTTATCAGTTATGATAGAGCTCGGAATTAAGAGGGGTTTCTTCCTTTTGCCGGGTTCAACGGTGTTGTGCCAAAATGGATTTAGGTGATGGTTGGTCTAATAATTGGTGGTGTTTGTGGGTCGTTGAGACTCTTTTATGTGATTATATATTTTTCAATTGCGTTGGATTAATAAACTTTTGGGGTTGCGTTGCCTGAAGAATAATATTGTGAGAATTTTCTTATTATTATGGGAGAATGGATGATCCTAGTAAGAATATAGCTGAGGGTGATCCTAAGAAGAATAATGCTATGATAACCGAGGTGCTTTCCTCTTCATTTAATCGAATTACTTTGACGAGTAGGAATCAGCATAGACCCTTAACTGAGTCTAAGCCCAGAGATGATGCAACTTGGGATGTTGTTGATGCACGTATTCTTGGCTAGATGCTAAATTCTATGGAAAGTAATATAGTTAATCTAGTAACTCATATTGACATAGTTAGAGAAATGTGAGAGTATTTGAATGTACTATTTTTGGGGCAAAATAATTTGTCACGAATTTATAAGCTATCGTAGGAGTTTTACAGATCTGAGAGGAAGGAACGTTCTATTACGCAGTACTTCGTTGATTTTAAAAGGATGTATGAGGAGTTGAATTCTATTCTCCCTATTTCAACTAATGTTCAGCAAATGCAACTTCAGAGAGAACAATTGGCAGTGATGGGATTCCTAAGAGGTCTTGGTCCATACTAGGAAATAGTTAGGTCTCAAATTCTTGGAGGAGAGACTATTGTATCACTCACAAATACATTTGCTTAGGTTCTTGGAGTGTCTCATGAGTCTCCTTAGGACACCATATCTGTGGTAGATAGTTTGGCTCTTGTGTCCTATCTCGAACTGGTAGTGGAAGTAGGAATGATGGAGGAAACGTGGAGGATAAAATGAACGTAGTGCCCGAGGGGGAGGCCAAGGCACAATACCAAGGAGAAGTCAAGGCCAGCAGCATCTTTATGGACAATCCCACCTGTCTACTGATAGATCAGGGACTGCACAGACTTGTCATTACTTTGGTAAACCTAGTCATATTAAGAAATTTTGCAACAAGTTACATGGGAGACCAGGAAAACAATAGCTTGCAAATACTGCATTGGGTATCGACTCTTCTCCACAGTCTTCTGAAAGTAACGTAGTAGTTATGTCTGATGAGAAATTTGCGTGCTACAATCAATTTCAGATTTCGCAGCTTGCTTCTTCCACTACTACTTTGGTGTAGACAGGTAATACTACTGCATGCCTTTCAGCTACATCTCACCCTTTGATCATTGATTTGGGAGCTTCTGATCACATGTCAGGTCTTTTAAATATATTCTCCTCTCTCACTCCATCTTCATCCACAGTTACTCTAGCCAATGGTTCATCTACACTTGTTAAGGGCATTAGCACAGTGCATCCAACTTCATTGCCATTGTCCTCAATGCTTTATCTTTCACAATTCTCGTTTAATCTCATGTTTGTTAATAAACTAACTAAAAACTTTCGGTGTTCAGTAACATTTTATCATGATCCTTGTATTTTCCAGGATCTGACTATGAAGAGGACGATTGATAGAGGACGTGAGCAGGGGAGCTATATGTGCTTGAAGACGCTTCTTCCATTGCGTGCTCTAGTGTTACATCCCTATATCATATCCACTACCGTCTTTGTCATCCTTCTCTACACAGTTTTCAAAAGTTGGATTCCAATTTTCAGTCCCTTTATAGTTTAGAGTGTGACTCATGTCAACTTGGCAAATTACATCGTGTCATTTATCCGCCTCGAGTCATTAAATAGGCGGCGTCTCCCTTTTTTTTAGTTCATTCATATATTTGGACTCCTTGTCATGTGGTTTTCAATTTGGGTTTTAGATAATTTGTTACTTTTGATGATGACTATTCCAGAGTTACTTGGTTTTATCTAATGACAAGTCGTTTGGAGTTGTTTTCTAAATTTCGTGCATTTATATCTGAAATTTATACTTAGTTTGGTGTGCATGTTAAAGTTTTGCATTCTGATAAAGTTAAGAAGTACTTTTCTACACCCTTTTCTGATTTTATGACTCAACATGGTATGATTCATAAATCTTCCTGTCCTGATACACCACAACAAAATGTTGTTGCTGAAAGGAAGAATAGACATTTGTTGGAAGTTACTAAATCTACGTTATTTGAAATGAAGGTCTCTAAAACCTTTAGGTCCAATGCTATCCTGACCGCATGCTATCTCATTAATCGCATGCCTTCTTCTGTTTTGCGAGGTCATATTCAATTTTCTACTTTGTTTCGAAATCAATCACTATTTGACTTATCACCTCGTATTTTTTATTGTGTCTGTTCTGTTCGTGATCATCAACATGGAGTATCAAAACTTGATCCCAGGGCTATCAAGTGAGTTTATGGGATACTCTTGTACTCAAAAGGGATATCGTTGTTATTCTCCATTACTGAGAAAATACTTTATAACTGCTGATATTTCATTCTTTGAATCCATTCCCTATCAGGATGTTCCAATTACTATTTCTAAGTTGGATGAAGACTTACATGTGACCATTGTTCGATCAACTATTCTGGCTATTTCACCAGTATCTATACAAGAACCACATCCTCTCTAGGTTTATATTCGGCGTCCTCAAGTAGCTACTACCCCCCCCCCCCCCCCCCCACCCCTCTTCCTCCTGTCGCTACTACGTCATCGTCCACCCCAGATCCACCATTAGTTTATCCTCTTCCTATGTCTAATCTTGATCTTCCTATTGCTCATCTCAAAGGGACAAGTGCTTGTACTCAACATTTTACTGCAAATTTTATTTCATATTCTTTCGTGTCTCCCTCCTTTTGGTCCTTTTTATCTACCGTTGAACAATATCCTGTCCTCAAGTCTGTAGTTGAGGCGTCACAAAGCTCTGGCTAGAGGACAGCTATGAAAGAAGAATTAAAGACCCTACAAGTGAATCAAACTTGGGGCTTGGTACCTCTTCCCTCAAACAAAACTGCTATTGTTTTTCGATGGATGTATGTTGTGAAAGTTAATCCTGATGGTTCTCTTGCTCACTTAAAAGCAAAACTTGTTACAAACGGATATGCTCAAGTGTATGGGGTTGACTATCTTGACACTTTTTATCCTATTGCCAAGCTTACTTTTGTTCGTAGTTCGATCTCTCTAGCTGCCACATACAACTAGCCCTTGTTTCAACTTGATGTCAAGAATGCTTTCCTACATGGTACTCTTCATGAGGAAGTTTATATGGAGCAACCTCCGGGGTTTGTTGCTCAGGGGGAGTCTGGGAGACTGGTTTGCAAATTAAAAAAGTATTTGTATGGCTTGAAGCAATCTCCACGGGCATGGTTTGGAAGATTTTCTGAGGCTATACTTTCTTTTGGACTATCTAGATGTGGCAATGATCATTCATTCTTATAGGGAATTAGGGGGAGGCAAGATGTTCTTGACTGTGTATGTTGATGAGATTATCATCACGGAGCTAAACTAAAAAATATATTCTCAACAACAGTTTAAGACTAAGGACTTAGGAAAATTGAAGTATTTCCTAAGGATTGAGGTGGCACAGTCATAGAAAGGTATTGTTCTGTCACAGCAAAAATATGTGCTGGATTTGCTCACTGAGACAGGTATGTTGGGATCAAAACCTCTTTATTCACCCATGGAACAACCTTAAACTGAGAGATTTTCGATGATCCCGAGAGATATAGAAGACTGGTAGATAAGCTGAATTATCTTACACTTTCTTGACTAGAAATAGCCTTTCCAATTAGTGTGGTAAATCGGTTTTTATCTTCCCCCGGTACATCTCATTGGGATGCGGTCATTCTGATTTTGAGGTACTTGAAGAAAACTCCAGGGAAAGAAATTTTGTATCAAAACCATGGTCATAGCAGAGTTAAAGGATTCTCCGATGCTGATTGGGCAGGGCCTCCAAATGATAGGAGAACAACCACTGACTATTGTACCTTGGTTGGAGGAAATCCGGTGTCACGGAAGAGTAAAAAATAGTGTTGTTGCCCGCTCCAGTGCTTCAAATATAAAGCCATGACACCAGTGACATGTGAATTAGTGTGGATTCAACAGTTATTAACTGAGTTGGGCTTTAGAGCTTCAGTTCCTATATCACGATAATAAGGTTGCAGTGCATATAGCTTCCAACCCTATGTTTCATGAGAGAACAAAATACATTGAGGTTGACTATCATTTTATTCAAGAGAAGCGGCAGAGTGGAGTGATTCTTCCCAATCATATTGGAACCGGTGAACAACTTGCAGATATTTTTACTAAACCTTTGAGTAAATGGGAGAATATAATATATTTGTCGCAAGCTAGGCATAATTAATATCTATGCTCCAGCTTGGGAGGAATGTTAAAAGTATAAAGAGTAGATTGGTCTTTAGGACTCTTAGGGCTTATATTATTGCTAATCACTGATGTGTGTGAATATATATATATATTGATCTTTTCTTAATAATAAAATATAACGTATTCCTCTCACAAGCCCAACTCAAATGAGCTGCTGGAGAGCAGAAAACCAAATGCACCTCCACTAGAGATGGAGTGCTAGAAATAACATATTAAAAGGGAAGATAAACCACAAAAAAAGAGGCCTGTTCATATACAAAATTCACTGTACAAGTTCTGTGCCTTGTATCATATGCAGGTATACTTATCAAAGAATGTAATATCCCGGTACAGGCCAATCATAACAAAGACTGTTTCTGCATTTGTACAGCTGTATGTGTTCCTCCAAAGGATCTTTTCTGCATGTGTTCCTGTGTCAGCCTGTCTACAATCACCTCCTCAATTACTTGCTCATTATAGATATTCCCGGGGAAGTAAAAGCATGTTATTATTCCTTGTGTGGTCCAATAATGATATAGACATTATTATCGAGATCAAAGAGTTCGCACCACTCAATCTCATGCAAGCCCTAAGCTTCAGTGAACTCGAATATTGCACCTGTGTGGTTGAACCCGCATGATATGAGTACCGCTTTCACAGGCTCGTCAAAGTAGACCATTGCCGGTTTTATGTAGTCCACGTCATCCCCATGACCCTGAGCCATAAATCACACGTTATTCACAGTGCAAAAGCATTTAAAAGAGCAAAGTTTTCAAATGAAAGGACAATTAGGTAATTATTGAATCCCCAACCATAAAACACAGAAAAAGAAAGTAGAAGCAAATGACCTGCTTGAAAACCACCAATATGGTGCTCACTAGGGCCAAACCAACTAAACAGAACATTTAAGAAAGATCTTATCATCTCTACATTTTCACATCTCCAGGGGAAGGGAGCATTGGAGAATTCAGAGACTACTCTTGCACTCTGCTCTTGCTACATTTAAGATCTTTATTAATCATGGATGGAGGAGCTTCAATGATATAGCTATTGGTAAAAGAATATCCTAAAGGTCAAGCTCTGGTCTTATTACATGTTTTTTGACCCAGCAGCGCATAATGCCATTGAAAGGTTTTGTGTGCTTCAATTCACTCCATTATAGATAAAGAAGTGGCAATAACACAAATTAGCAAAATGTATATATTACTATTGCACAAATTTAATGTGGTCAAAGCAAATTTTGGGAGATCTTTTTACATACCAGTTGTCCACCAGAAGAATGTCCATCTTCCGAAAATGTCCCTTGAGAACCTCCCCAACCCCAGGTGAAAACTTTGCCATCTGCATAAATACAAGGCACAATGCTTGAAGCATCAGTTCCATGTTGAGTTCCTAAAACATCTCAGTCAAAGCAGCAACAAGTTTGTCCAAATGCTCTCAACTTCATAATTAAAAACGTTTTGGCACAAAGGAAATTATAATTAGGGAGTTCAGATCACATCCAGTTTTAACTTCATGAGTTGAATGATCTCTTACCAGAGATAGCAGCTGTATGCTTCCAACCACAGGATACCTGTAACAACAAAAGTGACTAGCTTATACACGTCTTCCTGTGAGACTTTCAATAGGACAATTTTCGAATATCTACTGAATAAGGTGATGGCCCACCTTGCTAACAGGAGATTTGACAAAAGGACCCTTGACTCTCTCAGGTAAATGGAAGACATCTGTTGACCTGCCCATAACAAGTTAGAAAATCATTCCAATAAGAACACTGAGAATAGCACCGGAAAAGAGAGGAGGTTCATGCTGCATAACGATCTCAAAAAGTCCTCCTTCTGTTTGGAGGGTAATTAAAAACAAACAGTAAGTCGCTTATACCCATTTCCCAGACAGCCATTTTCATTCGAGCCCCATGTATAAAGCTCCCCACCACCTACAACAGAAGCATGCAAATAAAGCACTAAGTCACCTAAGACAATACATTGGATGAAGAAAGCAGACTCCATCTAATTAAGTCCAAAGAGTAGCCTCAAAATAACGGTTGTTGAGACTATGAGTAAAAGTTTAATAACCTCAGCAGCTTCTTACTGATCAAAAGGGGACAAATCAAGAAAGGAGAACCATATAGAAAATCAACACAGCTACCAGAATTCCAATAAGTTGTCTTCCTTAGACTGACTATAGAAGTTTTGAAACATCTTCTGCAGCTTTTTTCCTTTAATTGCTAATGTACGGTCCAATTCGGTTCCCGCCAATCATGATCATCTACTCTAGAACAAGTTAACCATGGATAACTGTGTGAGCATATGCCATTTTAGCAGACTGATGAGTATCAGCAGTTGCAGTAATAGATGATCGCTTAAACCATAGATAGCCTGATTGATTTGTCATGTTACTTTGCATCCAAATTTTTAGCAGGGGAATCTATTGTGCCCTTTCCTACTTGTGTTCAGCAGGAATCTATCTTCATTGCTGGCTTTAGCAGATTTATACCCAAATCCAATCTCTATGAACTAACCTTCATGTCCTGAAACCTTATTCTGATTTAACCTGTTGAAATTTAGCTGAACATTTCCTATTAGAATTTCTTTAAGAATAAAGATCCACTAAGAAGACTTCTGCTGATGCTGCCGCTTAACTTCTAAAGACAACAATAAATAATAGCGAAAATAAAACATGATTAAAGATAAATGGTTACATGTTATAACGCATGTGTGATAGCCACCACAAGCAACTTCTTCAGAATATGGTAGCTCATCAATCGTGGATGGAGTTGCTGCATTTTTATCCCCTCCAAATCCCTGATACATAAAATCACAGTCATGCAATTGCTAATTTAACCATACTCTGGTTGTTATGCCAAATGAAGAGAGAAATGCAGCACTTGCCAGTTTTTGTAAAGCTTTCTCGCCAAATAAGAACACAGAGCCATTCTCTGCACAACTTGTGAATTGACTTGAGTTAACACTCAAAGTACAGAACAAAGTGTCACAGATTGAATATGCACACACACACATAAAACAAAGAAAAGCCCGGAGACTGAAGAATACCATCTATGCAAGCTGAATGCAGCAGCCCAGCAGCAATATTTTTAACCTAAAACATGATAGAAATGAAGCCAATAACCACAATGTGTATAAACATATAAATGAGAACATGAAACTGGGAAAGCAGCATTTGCACATGAAGACTACCTTCAACCCCTCAAGCTTCTTGATGAGCCTTGGTGTGTATTCACTGCATCAAGTTATAAGGTTAAAGAAAATGAGAAAAGGAATAGCATGATTGAACATTCACACGGGATTTTGCACTGGAGAAACCATCAGAAGTCATTTGACTTGCTCATAACAATAACAATATGTACTCATCTTTTTAGGATCATGCACGATGTCTTAGGGAAAATCAAATACATAAGGAAACTAATTCCAGGTGGCTTAAACAATTAAAGCAGAGATACTGGGGGCATAAATAAGAAGCTGTGATGGTGCCACCAAGAAGATATGAAAGAGATCAATGGATGGATAAACCTTATGTTTTGATCTAGAAGGACTGCTGAGGAAAAAAGATGCGAACTAGGATATTAGTTGATAAAACATATCACTTAGGGCAGTAGGTACGATATAATAACCACATTAAGCAGTATCACACTACAAATGCGGCTAGGTCAAAGCAGCAGGAGGCCCAAGTAGCCATGTAAAAAACTTCTGAAAGACCTTAATGGATTACTTAGAGTACAAATTATTAGACAGGTATGTACCCTACACATCAAGCTGGTTAATTCAAGCTGCTGCTGCTCTGCGACTAGTCTCTATCACGGAGAACTATCATACACTTTACTCAATGTCAGCAATGCTTTTACTCCCAATTAAACTGTAATAGGATCTCTCGAAGGCACATGAAGATAATCATATTTGTAACAGAACTAAAGTGCAAATTAACTAAAGATTGCAATTCGCATATTTTGGACTAGTGCCAATGTCTATAATAAGATGTTATGGGTATCAACACTGGTCATAAAGGATAGGGGGTCCTTTAAGTAGCCCAACCAAGATTATTTTGGAGAAAAAAAAATGCAAAGCGGTGCTAATAATGACCTCCCAGTATCTGAAGAGTTTAAAAAGCCCAAAACTGGAAGCTTCTCTACGACCATAGATACCAACCTGCTGCTTCCAAGAAACCCAAATATACTTGATTCATGTCCATGACCAAGTCTTCCAGATCCTCCACCTCCCCAGCTTAAAGCATCACCTTTGTCTGGCATTAACATAGGCGTGTGAGTGTGTGTGTGAGAGAGAGAGTGAGAGAGAGAGAGAGAGAGAGAGAGAGGACACTCTCAGCAGCAGGGATTCAGCAAAAAGGTTGAATTCCTACCTGTAACAGCAATTGAATGCTCTGAGCCCAAAGCTGACCTTTTTACAAACATTCCAGTCAAGCACTCCACTTTAGTTGGCACGGGGACAACTTTTGCAGATTCTGCATAAGTTCCGAAGAAAGGATGCTTGAGCAAGTTTTAACCTAAGATTCACTTGACAAACATAACAAGTATCAAGTTGCGACTTAATGATCTGACCATAACAAGATGATCAATAGAAACAGGCTTGTTTAGTTAAAAGGCACCTGCTCAAAAGAACATTTTCACAATTGAGTAACAGAGTCTTATCTTCCAAAACTATTAAAATGGAGCTAGAGTTATATCTTTGTACAACTAATTTTCATTTTAATAATATTCAGGAACACGACATACAACCCCCCCCCCCTCCTTTATGAATATAGAATGATTGCATGAAGCAGTTGCATTAACCGAGTAAAAGTTTTTACATCAGCTGTGCCAGGCAAAATTCTTCACCAATTACAACAAACAAGAAAAAATTAAGTCATCGACAAGGACATAAGGCCAAAAAAATCTGAAACTGTGAAAATTGTTTGACTGATAAATATGTCATCTTTATCAAAGTTCCAAGCACGACAGATGGCCAGAAGCTTAAGAACAAATAATTGAAAATTATCATTAGACTTACTCCTCATAACAAATCAATAAATTGTGCACTATCTATGACATCTCTACATTTCAAACTACAAGATGGAAATTTAGAAAATAGACTGAGTAACCATCGGTTAAATAATTAATCTCGCACATCATAGTAATATATGAATCAGTTATTTAATAGCATTTTCTATTTCAGGATCTTACTTTTTCCGAGGCCAAGCTGTCCGCTTGAGTTATTCCCCCACATGTAGAGTTCTCCATCCACTGCAGAAGACCATACAAAGTATTAGCCAACTTACGCAGAAAGGATTTTAATAGTATTTAAACTTTAATGTGATTTTCACTCAAAAAATATACAAGGAAATGACAGATAAACATCCTATAGAGCAGGATAGATCCATCTTAGAGGACAGAGAAAAATGGAAAACCACCTAAATAGCATCTTCCAAAGTCCATCATTTACAAATGAAACAAAACTTAACCGATTATATGAAGATCTATTGTACATCTCTAAAAGGGAGCCATATATCTTCTAAGCTCCTCCTTGATACAATCAAATAAAGAGAGACAACCTTCCTATTGAACAGAAGAGTTCCCCCTAGCAAGCAAGTATTTCCAACTAGGCAACAGATCCAACGGTATCAGGCCCACCATTATGACAGAGACATGTAACCGCATTATAGTAAACATCGACCCAGCAATGAACTCCTTATGAATAAAACAGCTTCATTCTAATTCAACTTCATAAGGTGGGATACAACCAAGAATAATCATCCCTTAGGAAAGGAAGCCATTAGCCAAAAAACCAACCCTTGAAATGCTGCACAAGAATGTAGAACACAACCACATAGTACCTATCAATGTTGAAAAGAACGACTTGCCCTTGGCCTTCAGAACACACCACGGGAGGCAACAACCAATTGCAGACATTTAAAAGAGAGAAGTTTACCTAATGCGTCCTAAATAAAAAATAAAGCGCATATATCACCGGAAAAAGAACAATGTAGGGCAGATTGGTTATAAGAGACATCAAACCAGATGGCGACTGAAAGACAAGCTTAGCTTATCCAATAAAAGATTGCAACAGTGGTAAAACCAATTCACTAAAATTTGGACCAAAAAATTGCTCCTGCAAGGATATTGGAAGACCGCAACATCCAATGACATCAATTTTGCCTCCCAATCATATATTTCATTTGCTCTCCTCGAATGGGTATCTTCTTGGAATTTTGATAAGACTGAGTCATGTATACCCTTTTAGCCACCTCATATTGACATAATAAGTGCCAGAGAGAGAGACATGATTGCACCAGAATAATTGTTTCCCATTATCTCTTCTTTTCTTGAACAAAGAATGCACCACAATGTACACATAAGCTCTCTTAACACAGACCAGCCACATCAAGACAACTCCGTTGCAGTTCTGCACCCAAAGATTACTTTCTCCAGAAAAGAAAAATTCAACCATCAATTTCCATTTCGTCAGATCCATAATAAGAATGCTAGATTGATTGGTTCTCATCCTTTATTACCAAGTGAAAGTTCAAAGACCTCTAGTATCCAATGGAATCATGTTTCTGAGAAAGATCTATCTGGGAATTCTAAGTCTTGAAACAGAGGCTGGATCACTGCTTCCCCAAGATAGGAATCCAAAGTTGGATCTCCAGCTTGCAAGTCAAATGGCCTTTCTGCCTTCTACCTTATGATGTGATGTAAAATTAAATCTTCTCAATCCTCCCAACCAACTAGAGCATCCCAAAACATAGATGATAATAAGGACTGTATAAGTTATTTTATCCGTAGTAAATGAAATGCAGATTCATATGCATCAAAGTAGGACTAACTCCTCACCCGTGATAGCACAAGAGTGATGGTAGCCGGCAGATATTTCAACAATTTCTTCAGGCAGTCCAGAAACTTCTACAGGCTCCTGCAAGGATCCAGAGGTGTACTAATGAATAAATTTATTCATGATATTTGCAAGAACCTTAACAGTTTACACTCCAACTATGTGCATTTAGGATAACTTCATGAACTCCCATAAGATAATCTAAAACTGAATTTGAGAAAGCCTGAAAAATCTCAAACATTAAATAGCAATGCTTCTAAGCAAAGATTACCATACTTTCAGTTTCTTCCACTTTTTGCCAAAGAAAGAATTATGATGAATCCACAATAATAAAGCAGAAGATGACTATCAAATAAAATCAAGTGAAAAGTGTGCTGGCCTACTTGGCACTACATTTTTTTTTGCTAAACAACTACCTGACACTACATGGTGACATAAATATAATGCACTTTCCTGCTAGTTCTGCTTCTTAAGAAAATAACATGGTGACGAAATCATCTATTGCTATGCACGAATTTTGTATAGCCATGCCGCATCAAAAGGAAAAATATCACCTTCCATAAAGATGGATTGCAAGATTAAAATGGACTATTCATCAGGGCTCAGTTTGAAGTTTATATCATACTCAACATAACCAGGGTACCCCCCAACAACCTATCCCCACATCTAAACCCGGAAAACATCTCCCCATGTGAAGAATAAATTTGAACCCTGTAAGAAGGAATGCCTGAATAAAGATCATGTTCATGACCCATTAAATAATAAGACACGGCGCTTTGTTTAAAATCAATTCATCCCAATCAGCCAGGTAGCATGGGGTGAGGTAGAATTACAATAATTAGGGCCCGAGGTATCTGTATACTGGAATCAATTATTACAGACGGTATCTTATGGATTGACAAGCTATTAACAGGAATAAAAGGTTTCTAGTCAAATGAAGGACAACATGCGTGCATATATATATATATATATAAGACACACCGAGGCAGACACAGGCACAGGGTTATGATATGCATCAATAGATAGGAAGAGAAAACTTGCATCCCAGAACTTTCAAGGACAAAAGAAGTCATGCTTGAGAAAAGTGTACTATTTCCTCTCAAACGTCAACCAAAAGAATATAAGAAATAAAATAGCGTCAAAAAACTAACATTTAAAAATGGTAAATGGCGCCACATTTCTATGATGAAATAATATATTTGGACCAAAGGATGCACCATAGAACAAGGTAAAGAGGATCATACAATAGTATACATTTTATCATCTGAAATTCCAAGCTGTCCATGATCATTCAGACCAGTTGCATAAACTTGCCCAGATTCTGTTACATTATAGAGACATTAATGAGCATCTACTGAAAACAACACAAATTCCACAAACTTTGCAAGCTATTTTGAGATGACCAACTTTTTTTTTTTTTTAGTTTTAGTCTCCTAAATCTGGACTTTAAGGAACAAAGAGACAAAGTAGCAAGAGTGTTAAAAAAACCCCAAGAACTACAAAGAGGGCTACCAAATGAACCCTCCAATCAAGACAATGAATAGTACAGCCAAGTTCTGTCACCATGGCTGCAATTACCATGAATAACCCTCTTTCTAGACAAAGAAATTTCATCAATTAAAGTGGCTTCTTGGGATTGCTTTTCCAAAAATATTGCTGTGGGGTCCTTTTCTTGCAACAAGAATAACCTTTATGTTTGCCATGAAAAACAAGAACCTGAGTGCAAAGAAGTAGCTCACTCATCCAGTAAGATATTATTGCTTGCAGACGACCCCATTGATCTCCATCTTGTCAATGCAGTTTGCGAAGGCTACCCATCTTATCTTTATAAATTCAAGGGTTGTATACATTTCTCACCCAACTCTCTTTCACCATGATAACAGATGTACATTAATTTCAACAGTCATAGCAGGGTGATTGTTTCAGCTATCTTAGCTTGAAGGCACTGGATCGCTCCTCATTCAATACCCACTTGTTGCTAACAAGCACACAACTCAGACTTCAAATTTTTTTAAAACCGAAACAGCATCATCAAACGAAAAAATAGAAAATTGATGATCAGGGAAATTAGAACAGCGAACCCACAAAACTCTTACGGTCGAAAAATCAAAAAGGAGCGGAGACGGCGAAACCTGTTAAGAAGAGGGTGTGAGCTCCGCCGCAAGCTATGGACTTGAGACTCTGTCGCTTAAACCCAGAGAAGGCGACAGGCTTCGGCCTCCATTGCGACTCCAGATTGCCGTGCCCCAATCTCCCGTAATCCCCATTCCCCCA
Source organism: Syzygium oleosum (assembly GCF_021117445.2). NCBI lineage: Eukaryota > Viridiplantae > Streptophyta > Magnoliopsida > Myrtales > Myrtaceae > Syzygium > Syzygium oleosum. Next base: position 550,225 of record NW_026607510.1, on the reverse strand, counting down.
TACCGCAGCGAACCTCCCTTCGCTCGACGGCTCGCCGGACGACGACGCCGACGACCACCTCCTGATCGCTCGGTTCGCGATTTCGCTTCTCAGCTTCGAATTCCCGATTCTGCTCCACATCTGGCCTCCGCTTCAACGACCCAGTTCAACATATACGCCTCGAATTCAATTCGCAATGCTGCATCGATCCAACAAAGCGTATGATGCGTCTAGAGAGAGAGAGAGAGAGAGAGAGAGAGGGAGAGGGAGAGGGAGAGGGAGCGAGAGAGCTGGTGGCTTTGAGCAAGGCAACGTAAGACCATGTCTTGCTGGAGTTCACTGGAAGTTGGCACGGTCGTTTTTTCTTTTTTACCTTTTTAGACCATTTCCCTCCCTTTTTTTTGGGTAATTTCACTTTGACCCCCATTTTGACAAAATCTACTCGATTTGGTCCAAATTTCACAAAAACTTTTAAGTAACCGGAGTTTACACATCTTTCATCTTCCGTATTCGCCGTTTAAAATTAGAAGAGGAGAATATCGAAATGATTAAAAATAATTATATATTGAATTAATGACATTATACAAAAGTCAACTAGAGATGTAAATTCTAATGAGAAAACTACCAAATCCATTTACCCGGACTCATCATTTTAATAACATGGGCTTTCATATCATAAAAGGTAGTACATCTAGTTACTATGATTGAAAATGTGCATGATTTGCTCGTGCACCTTCTCACTATTGCAAAAATAATTGAATTGGTCAAATTTGAAATTATTACCATGTGCAATTCGTGGGAGCAAAGTTACAAGTATACTTTTTTGATTTTGATTAACAAAAATCAAGTGTCAAATATTGAAATTACGGAGTCAAAGAAATCAAAATGCATGGTTATCAAGAACAAAAACACACAAGTAGTCATTCTTGTTTGAACTAGACTTGATCCATAGACGGCTCGAACCTAAAATTCCATATCCAAATCCAAGCATGCTTGAAACAAATTAGTTTTCCATAAAAAAATTAATGAAGTCTACATAAGCCGAGCTTAAGGGAATTACTTGCACATATCCGTCCATTTCAACCCTCGAGTGAAATAAGCCTGAGCATAATCAATTGGTCTCCATGCCCATGATGACCTCTGAATTTGAACTTGCTATTGTTGGCTAGTGAAAAGGAAAAAAATGAAGGGCATTAATGGGTACTTTGCTATCAAAATTGATCTGGAGAAAGCATACCATAGATTGGAATGGAGCTTCATCCATAATGTGCTTCATCTCTTTAATTTTCCAGATGCTTAACCGCAGTATTGGGCAAGGCGATCCCCTTTCCGCTTATCTTTTCATCCTCCGCCTCGAAATTTCTTAGTAATCTCATTGAGGACAGGTGCAATGTGGGGCATTTGGATTCCCTTGAAACTTGGAAGGGCCGGCATGAAATTCAGTCACATTTGCTTTGCAGATGATTTGTTCCTCTTTTGCAAAGTCGACATAGATGTGTGCAGATCCATGAAAGAGACCCTTTATACTTTCAGTGAACTTTCTGGGCAGGAAATTAACCTCCACAAGCTTTAGCTTCTCTTTTCGACGGATATCGAACTGGACATCCAAGATAAACATTGACAATTTCCTCGGTATTCGAAGTACCGAAGACATTGGAAAATGGGCAGCGATTCTTGGAAGATGAAGATGATCGTTCAGCGAAGAAGCAGGGCATGAACTCTGCTCAAGCGAACCAAAGGTTCGTGCATATGGAATGTTGAAAAATTATGCTCCTCCGAATTGTAGAATAAAAGAAACTTCAACTTCAAACGGGATGAATAACGAAGTCAGACTTTGAAGCGTGATATCACTTTCTTTAAGGAATTATTTACCCCACAAAGTTGCTAATGGTCACCAGCAAATTTCCTCCAGGATACAACAAAGTCTCGATTGAGAATACCGAATAGCAATTTCGGTATATCTTCAGGGTCTCTCTAGAAAAACAATTAGAAAGACTGGCTGCTGTTTTCTGAATGAAAAAAGTGTCTAAAAATCCGAATGAAGAGACTTAATATTCAACCATGTAAAAACTGACTCACTAATCACACCCTTTCGAACAAAGGTGTCCCTTCATCGAAAAGATGTATAGTGAATTGGTACGAAATCCAAATTCACGTTGAAAAAAGATATATGAAAATTTGGAATAAAATAAGAATAAAATAAAAGAATGGAAAATTCCAATTAAGAACCCCAAGTAGGATCTTTTTCTCAAAAAAGGACTCTAAGTGGACATAACGTCAAATAAGGGCATGAAGTGTCCAATCAGTCTCAAATAAGGACCTGAAGTGCCCAATTAGTCTCAAGTAAGGGCCTGGGTTCGCCGGCCGGTCAAATGCTCACCGGCCGGCGAGCACGTTACTGTTCCGGCGACTGGAACAAGAGCAGTTTCGTCTTTTTCTCTCTTTTTTTTCCTTTTTTTGTTTGTTTTTTTCCTTTTCCTTTTCCTTTTCTGTTTTTTTTTCTTCTCTTCCCTCCGTGGGCCTCAGGCGGAAGCCGCCCTCGCCGGCGTCCGACGAGGGCGAGGGTTGCCCTCGCCGGATCTGGCCAGGATCGCCCTCACCCGACGCCGGCGAAGGTCGCCCTCGCCCGCCCAGCCCAATTGAGGGTCACACTCGCTGGCGTCGGGCGAGGACGACCCTCGCCAGATCCGGCGAGGGCAACCCTCACCCTTGCCTGATGCCGGCGAGGGCGACCCTCGACTGGGCTGGGCGGGCGAGGGCAGCCTCCGTCTGAGGCCGGCGGAGGGAAGAGAGGAAAAAAAAACAGAAAAGGAAAAGGAAAAGAAAAAAACAAAAAAAAAAGACGAAACTGCCCTTTTCCGGTCACTGGAACAGTAACCGTGCTCGCCGGCCGGTGAGCATTTGACCGGTCGACGAATCCAGGCCCTTACTTGAAATTAATTAGGCACTTCGGGCCCCTATTTGAGTCTGATTGGGCACATCATACCCTTATTTGACACTATATCCACTTTTGACCCTTTTTTGATAAAATGACCCCACTTTTGGTACTGATTTGAAATTTTCCCATAAAAGAATAATATTTTTTAATAATTATTATTTTTTAATCATTTTTATTAATCCGAATTTTATAAATTCTAAAAAATAATCTTTGAACAAATACAAACTTTCAAAATTGAAGGAGTTATGTCCAAAAAGACATAACGGCCCCGTTTGGTTTAGCATTTGAAATGCTCATTTGGGCTCTAAAGTCCCTTGGCTAAATGCAAATGGTGTTTGGCAACTTTTTTTACTCATTTTGGGCATATGCAATTGCATTTCCAATGCTCTTCAAGGGACTTTTGGCCAATGCAAAGTTGGAGATGCCTTGGGAAGTTGCATTTTTGGAATTCAACTTGCACTGTTCATCGTGCTCTGTTCATCTTCCCCAGATAGCAGGTCCGGCGGCCGGCGACCGCCGCCTGAGAACTAGCCTGACCCCGGCGACCCCCTCCTAGGGGTCGCGCCACCCCAGTGACCGTCGCCTGAGGTCGCGCGACCCCAGGCGGTGGTCGTCGAGGTGGCGCGACCCAGGCAACGCCGCCTGGGGTCGCTAGACCTCGGCCGTCGCCTGGGTGGCGTTGCCTGGGTTGCGCAACGCAGGGCGTCGCTCGAGGTCCGTCGACCCCAGGCGGCGGTCGCCGGAGTCGCGCAACCTCAGGCGGTGGTCGCCAGACCTCAGGTGTCGCCTGGGTTGCACGACTCAGGTGAAGCTTGAGGTCACGCGACCTCAAGCCGCCTCGCCTGAGGTCAGGCGGCGGTGGCCGGCAACCAGATCTGGCCGTCGGCGGTTGGCAGTCGACCAATTTAGCCAGCAGCGGTGGCCAGTGGTTGAGCTCCACCGGAAACTTTTTTTTTTTTTAAATATTAGCAAAAGTCCTTTACAAAATATAGTTTTTACCAAATAGTAGTTAGGCCAAAGTTACTTTCAACTGTGATTTTAAAAAACATTTATCAAACGCCACTTGCATTTCAAAAAACCCTTTTAGCCCAAAGGTATTTGCATTCCCCCAAAGGCATTCCCCCAAAGTCGAACCAAACGGACCCAACCTTCCAAAGGTGAAGTAGTTATGTCCGAAGGGACACAATTCTTCCAAAGGTTATAAGAACGCCTAATAACCGTTAGGCTAAATAAGAAATTTCGAAATTAATTAATAAAAAATAACCGTAACTCTATTGAAAACAGTCACACTGTTTCAATAGGATAAAATCGCTATTTTATAATAATAAATTCGAAATTTAATAAATAAAAATAATAAACGAGGATTAGTGCTAATTATCATCCGCGAGTGCGCCAAGTGCTAAGTGCGCCTAATAATCGCGCACCCACACGCGAGTAATGAGAAGTCTAGTGTACACCCCACTCTCTTCATTTTAACAAGGAAGAAGACACTCACACATATAAAGTGGCCCACCTTCTTAAAACTTTTCTATGTTGGACAAAGGAAAAAGGTACTATTTTATTTATTTTACAAACAAACAACCAACAATCCCCCACTTTGTTTGTAAAACAAAATATCAATTAAGATTATAAAAAGAATACAGCCATAATTTCCATGAGATTATTATACATACATAAAAGTCTATTTCGAGTTAAACCTTCATTTAGTGTAAGCACATCAAAACTCTATAAAAGTGACAAGTAGCTATGCTTTAAACTTGTACTCTATGCAATAGAATAGGACATACCACACATATACTAACCTCTTATTTCAACGAGAAATTATATATTGCTCAGCACTATTATGGCCATGCGCTTGTACCTATTTCATGAGCTCTCCAGAAAGTAACCCCAACTTTCATAAAAAGCGGCACCACTTCTAAGTTCATATAGGTAAAGTACCTTTCGTGTGTTTCTGTTACTAATAATACATTTGAACCATACTTCATTAAAAATTTAATTCAACCTACAAACGTAACAGACGATACTGATTTCTCATGTCCGGGCTCATGTCAGTATTAAACAATCACTTCAGTAACTTGTTTTACCCATTAAACCTTATAACTAGTGATGTTCTAGTATAAGGTCGGGTTACCATTACTGGTGATTTTAATTAAAGGGTTTCAGCCCCATTTTTTTCAAGGTCGTAGTTACCATCTCTCTTGGTAAGGCCTTTGTAAAAGGATAAGCTAAATTATTACTTGACCTCACGTAGACAATTGTTATGGTACCATCCTGAATCAATTGTCTCACGTACTCGTGTCTTAGACTAATATGTCTAGACTTACCATTGTAAGTGCTACTATAAGCTCTTGTCAAAGTAGCCTGACTATCACAATGGATAGAAATAGGAGGCATAGGACTAGGCCATAATTTGATATCCAACAACAAATTCATAATCCATTTAGCCTCTTTCCCAGTTGCTGCTAAAGCAACATATTCGGATTCCATTGTCGAGTGAGTTATGCATGTCTGTTTCTTGCTCACCCAAGATTCAGCACACTCACCTAAGGTGAAAATCCATCCAGAAGTGGAATATTGATCACCTACACTTGTAATCCAACTAGCATCGGTGAATCCTTCTAGTACATCCGGATATTTATTATAGAACAATCCCAAATTTTTAGTTCTTGAGATAACCAAAAATTCTGGCAATAGCCTTCCAATGTTCTATATTTGGATTACTAGTATATCTACTCAACTTACACACCGAATTAGCAATATCAAGTCTAGTACAATGCATCGCATACATTAAAGACCCTATAGCACTTGCATATTCAAGTTGTGCTACCACTCTACCAGTATTATAATTCAATTTAATACTGCTATCAAAAGGAATACTCATTTCTTTGAAATTAAGATGACTAAATTTATTTAATATTTTGTTAACGTAATCACATTGACTCAAAAAATAACCCCCACTATACCTTTTAACTTTAATACCTAAGATAGTATCTACTTCACCCTAAATCTTTCATTTTAAACATGGAAGTTAGATACTTCTTAGTCTCAATGATTCCAGTCATATTTGTTCCAAAAATAGGCATATCATCAACATATAAGCACACTAAGACACAATAGTCTTTAGTGAATTTCAAGTATATACACTTATCAGCACTATTGTGTTTGAAACCTGTAACTCCCCCACCTCGGGGTTATTAGTACGATGTCCCGTTCATTATTATCTTTGACTAAGCACAAGCGAAAGCAATTAATTTAGAACAATCATAATCAAAACAAACAACGGGGTTGTGACAAGCATCATGAGCAAACCTTGTATTAATATGTAACATCCTTATCTTACCCTCGAAAACCAGGGAAAGCATAACATGCAAGACACATTATTGCCATTTTACTTAAACATATTTTACAAGCCCTTTTTCCACGGGCCGCTCCTATGTACAAATTATATCACAAGCGAAGGCCGAGATTAGTCCTAGCTCCTCTATGTCATCCTCCATCTTACGAACCTGAAAAGGAAAAACAACGAGGAATGAGTCGGGGAGACTTAATGAGTAAATTCACTAATACTCGTGCAGGATGATGTCTCGCCGTCGTACTAACGCATACAAATACTTTCCCCGCCTTATGTCGATGGCAAATAAATAGCAAAGACTTTGACATTGCCCTTGCTATGTTCACATGGAAACTCACCTTTATCCGATCACATAAATTCGGCTTATCAATAAGCACACATACCAGCACACATATAGACTTCATTTATCACATACCGACACATATATAAGATTCATGTATCGTCATCCTAGCTCAACCAGGGCATCCCAGCTCAACCGAGGCATCCAGCTTCATGCTAAGCATCCTGGCTCAACCAAAGCATCCCGGCTCAACCGAGGCATTCCGGGGCTAGCTCACCCGAGGCATCCGTGCTCAACCCAGGCATCCGGGCTCAACTCAGGCATCCTAGCTCAACTAGGGTATCCCGGCGCTAGTTTACCGAGGCATCACCACCAATGCTATATGACAATGGTCTTCTTCTTTTATTTAGTGATCACACATCATGGGTCACACAAGCCGGTTTGTTATCTTGATTTCATTAGTCCATGCAATCAAGCCCAAAGGTGTGCCGTGCTTGTCTAATCACGATCTCTAGAACATTCGCCTATTATGCGGGTCGCGGTCGAGGGCACGTGGTTCTGTCCGCCATGCCAAGCGCCGGCTCGGAGCCAAACTTAGCCTGGATCTATACATCCCAATGTAAACCCATACCAAGCCGAACTCATCCCGTGACGCCACAACATGAGTACGAGACCATATGACACCCCGTTTTGTGACTCGTACGTGCCTTGACTTACGATTATGAAGCAAAACAAAAAGCATTCATGCAAACATTGAGCATCACAGACACGATCACTACTCGAACCAAACTCATAACACCACGTCCTATCCTCTTATAAATCAACAAGCATGGATGAGAACATCAAGCATGGTAACAAGCGATGCGTGCAACATCGAGACAAACAACAACACGCAAGTCTCAACAAAGGCTCGGGTGAGAACTCAAGCCAACAACGCATCATAACTTCCTATCCCGAGATTAGGGAATCTACTTACATGCCGCGTTCCAACCACATAACACACCGCCCTATCCAAGTGTTAGGAAATTCACTCACCTATAATCACCTATAATCACAAGAAAACGTCTACGGCGGTCGGCAGCGACAAATGGCGAGAGAGAGAGAGAGAGAGAGAAGTGTTTGGCGTGAGAGTGAGAGATGAGAGAGAGGCGTGAGAATGAGAGATGAGAGAGGAAGAGGAGGTGGTGTGTGTGTTGTGAGGAAAAGAGAAGGGTGCCTCTCTTTATAGGCCCCTCTTCAACTGATTCACCAAGTTCTTGCTCCCCAAGTTTTGATCAACTTGTTCACCAAGCTTTGATCAACTTGCTCACCAAGTTCTTGCTTTCTAGAACCCTCCTTCTTGTCTCTCGGTTCCCTCTCAGTTTCCCCCTTCGTGTGACCTCCAATCTAAGCTTAGCATAGCTCATTTGAAAGCTCAGAATGAGCACATTAAATCACCAGAAGACATCATGTCGAGATTCCAACGTTCTCATATACAAAATGATGGATATGTGAAACCTGACAAAACCGGTAATTTTGCACTGTTCATGAAATCGGACTTGAAAACATAGTAAATGGACTCCAAAAATTCTCAAATTTAGATAGGTTATAAACAAGGCCTTAAAAAAAAATTTCCATGAAGAACACGAATCTGAATCTTTTTGTAACTACAACTTTTAGTAGCTCAAAGACAAACTAAAATCTGTTTTCCGGAACAAAATCTTTGCTTCTCAAAATAAGCTCTTTTTAGAATCCAAATCATCTCCAAAAATTCCCAAATTTATATATATTATAGAGAAAGAAGTTCTCAACAACTTTTATGAAGAAGTTTGTTCAAATTCGGCCCAGAAAAATGTGTAGAAAATCGAGAAAGTGTGAACATCACAGAAATACCCATTCTTGGCAGTTTTACACAGTCAAAAATTAAGCTATCGTACTACTCATATCAAGTCCAAAATTTTTGAAATTAAAGTATGTAAAACTTCAAGATATTTGGAGACACTTTTAAGAAAGAAGTGTTTGGAAATTCTGATCACAAAAGTCTCCACAAAAATAACAAAACGAAGAGGTATAGAGGATCCGAATCTGGATTTTCCAGAACAAGAGTAAAATTTGCTCCGATTGGAAAACCACCAAACTTAAACCATAGCCATTTCTCAAGGATTGAAATTGAGGATGTTACAAAAACCACTAGACACTCATGCCACTGCTTAGGTGCTTGCTTAAGCCCGTAAAGAGATTTAACTAATTTACATACTTTCTTTTCATTTCCAGAAAGAACAAAACCCTCTGGTTGTTCCATGTAAATTTCCTCATTTAAATCTCCATTCAAGAAAGTAGTCTTGACATCCATTTGATGAACACAAAGATCATAAATGGAAGCTAGAGCAAAAAGAATTCGAATAGAAGTTATACGTGCTACAGGAGAATACGTATCAAAATAATCTATTCCTTCCTTTTGTCTATACCCCTTGGCTACTAGTCTAGCCTTGAAAGCTTGGATAGAATCATTGGGATGATATTTTCTCCTGAAAACCCATTTGTTCCTAATAGGTTTAGATCATTTTGGTAAGTCTACTAATACCCAAGTATTATTAGACATAATTGAGTCCATTTCATCATTTATAGCTTCTTTCGAAAAAGAAGCATCTCTAGAAGACATAGCATCACTAAAACATTTAGGATCGTCTTCTAAAGTTAATACTAAAGGGTGTTTATTTACCACGTTATTATCTCCGTCTCCTTCAACAAGGAAAACATGAGTAATAAAATCTGGACCAAAATCCTTCGATTTTCTTGCTCTAGTGCTTCTCCTCAATTCAGTCATGTCTCTAGAATCATTTGTTTCTTTCTCATGAGAATCTACTCGAGTTTCTATATGTTTTGAATTATTTTCAATAATTTCAGAACCCGTAAAACATTTAGGGAAAATACCACCAAAAACCCCAAACTATGCCACTTGTGACAAATTTATCCTTGACTTTTTTTTGTGACACGAAAAACTCCAAACTATGCCACTTGTGATAAATTTACCCTGAACTTTTTTTTGTGACACGAAAAATTCCAAACTATGCGGCTTATGACACATTTACCCCATAATTCTTTGGCCCAATGGTATTTTCGTCTTTTTCCTTTTTCTGTTTTTATTTTTCCTTTCTTCTCTCTTCCTTCCGCTGGCCATGGCGGAGGGAAGCCGGCAAGGGTGGCCCTCGCCGGCGTTGGGGTTGGGCGAGCACTGCCCTTGTCGGATCTGGGCGAGTGAGGGCGACTCTCGCTCGACGCCGGCGAGGGTCGCCCTCGCCTGGGCAGGCGAAGGCAGCCCTCGCCCGACTCAAGCGAGGACCGCCCTCGCCCAACCCCAATGTCGGCGAGGACCACCCTCGCCGGCTTCCCTCCGCCATGGCCGGCAAAGGGAAGAAAGGAAAAAGAAATAGAAAAAGGAAAAAGATGAAAATGCCCTTAGGCCAAAGTATTGTGAGGTAAATGTGTCACAAGTGGCATAGTTTGGGGTTTTTCGTATCACAAAAAAAGTTCAGGGTAAATTTGTTACAAGTTGCATAGTTTGGGGTTTTTCGTATCACAAAAAAAAGTCAGGGTAAATTTGTCACAAGTGGCATAGTTTGGGGTTTTTTGTAGTATTTTCCCAAACATTTATTCTTAAAGAATTCAACATCTCTTGATTCCACAATGACATTGGACTCTAAATCAAGAAGTCTATAAGCTTTACTGTTTTCAACATATCCAATGAAAACACTTTTGATAACTCTAGGACCAAGTTTCGTCTTCTTGGGTTATGGTACTCGGTAATATGCCAAGCACCCCCACACTTTAAGGTATGACAAATTCGGTTGTCTACCTTTCCAGAATTCATAAGGGCTCATGTTATTTCTCTTAGATGGTATTCTATTATGAATATAACATGCAGTAAGCAATACTTCTCCCCAAAGATTAATTGGTAGCTTTGAATTCGAAAACATACAATTAACCATTTCTCCAAGGGATCGATTTTTCCTTTCAGCCATACCATTTTGTTGTGGAGTGATTGGTGCGGAAACTTGATGAATAATACCATGTTCTTCACAAAATAAAGAAAATTGATTTAAGAAATATTCTCCACCTCTGTCTGAACGTAGAACTTTAATTTTCCTTTCCAATTGATTTTCTACTTCAGCCTTATATTTCTTAAACATGGTAAAAGCTTCATCCTTCGACCTCATGAAATAAACATATAAATACATACTGCAATCATCTACAAAGGTAATGAAATACCTTTTACTACCATGAGTTAACATGCCATTGAATTCGTATTTATCACTATGCACCAAATCCAACAAATTCGAATTTCTATTATCACTAGGAAATAGTTTCTTTATGAGTTTAGACTTAGCACATATTTCACATTTGTCTAATTCGCCATTGAAATTAATCAAGTCTAACTTTTTCATATTCGTTAAATAGCGAAAATTTATATGTGCTAATCTACTATACCATAAAGAAGTAGACTCAACAGTATAAGCAAAAGATACGATAATATTATTGATACTTAGTTGATACATGCCGTCATTGGCATAACCCTTCCCCACAAACATCCCATTCTTCGACAGGATAACCTTGTCGGATTCAAACAAAATCCGAAACCCACTCTTACAAAGTAAATCAATTGAAATTAGGTTATTCCTAATTTCGGGTACATATAACACATTAAGAAGGGTAATCTTCTTTCCAGGAGTAAGGTCAAGTTCCACCGTGCCTTTGCCAGCAACCTTTGCAAGAGCGTTGTTCGCCATTAGGACCTCTCGAACATTTGTGTCGATAGTCTCTTTAAATTCCTTAAACATATATTTGTCCTTGCACACATGGACTGTAGCCCCGGAGTCTAACCACCAACTGGATTGGACAAAAGCAGAATTGATTTCAGAAACCACGGCCACCTTATCATTGATTTCAGAAATTCTCAAATTTGAAAACTTGGTTGAAATCATGGCCACAAAGTTCTCTTCAACCAAATTCGCATCAGCCTTCACTGTTGGAATGTTCTTGTCCTTGAACATGATCATCTTGCGGTGCTTGCACTCCTTAGCATAATGCCCCTATTTACCACAGACAAAACAAGGACCCTTCTTCTTCTTATGTGTTTTCCTAAATTTCGGCCCTTTTTTTACCTTGAAATTCAGGCGGTTTTTGGATTGAAATCCATTACCCTCCACAGCATTCACCTTGGTATCAAACAAAACAGAATTGTCACGCACACGTGACTCTTCCTCAATTCGAAGATGTTTCTGAATTTGCTCCAAGGATATGTCCTCTGACTTATGCAGAAGCCTTTTTCCATAGTCTTTCCAACTTGGAGGCAATTTTGCAATAATTGCTCCAACTTGAAAGACTTATGGAATTTCGATTTTCAAGGCACAAATTTTGTTGACTAGCACTTGTAGTTCATGGATTTGCTCCAACAAAGGTTTAGTATCAATAAACTTAAAATCAAAGTACTTAGCGATTAAATACTTATTGGTACCTTGCTCCTCCGCTTTGTACTTGAATTCAAGCGCGTTCCAAATTTCTCTAGCCGACTTCATTTCAGTGAATAAGTCGTAAAGTCGATTGGATAGTGTGTTCAGAATATGTACACGACATAGCAATTCGTCCTCCTCACATTTCTTCTTTTCCTTGTTAACCCTTTCCATGGCTTCTACACTCGGCTGGCCTCCTTCAGTAGTAGGCTTCGGATCCTCTATAGGCTTCAAGTTAGGATACAAAATATAGGATATCTTCAATGCAGTGAGTAGGAACATCATCTTGTCCCTCCAATGAGCAAAGTTGTTCTCATCGAACCGGTCCAGTTTCACCATGTCTTGGTTCATGACCTTTATTGTCTCTGACTCCATTGTTGAACGAATAATTCCTTAAAATTGTTGAAAAATTATGCTCCTCCGAATTGTAGAAGAAAAGAAACTTCAACTTCAAATGGAATGAACAACGAAGTCAGACTTTGAGGCGTGATATTACTTTCTTTAAGGAATTATTTGCCCCACGAAGTTGCTAATGGTCACCGGCAAATTTCCTCCAAGATACAATAAAGTCTCGATTGAGAATACCGAATAGCAATTTTGGTATATCTCTAGGGTCTCTCTAAGAAAACAATTAGAAAGAATGGCTGCTATTTTCTGAATAAAAAAAAGTGTCTAAAAATCTGAATAAAGAGACCTAATATTCAACCATGTAAAAACTGACTCACGAATCACACCCTTTCGAACAAAGGCGTCCCTTCATCGAAAAGATGTACAGTGAATTGGTACAAAATCAAAAGTCACGTTGAAAAAAGATATATGAAATTCGGAATAAAATAATAATAAAATAAAATAATAATATTTTTAAATTATTATTATTTTTTAATCATTTTTATTGATCCGAATTTTATAAATTCTAAAAAATAATATTTGAACAAATACAACCTTTCAACGTTGAAGGAGTTATGTTCGAAAAGACATAACCGTCCAAAGGTGAAGTAGTTATGTCCGAAGAGACACAATTCTTCCAAAGGTTGTAAGAACGCCTAATAACCATTAGGCTAAATAATAAATTTATAAATTAATTAATAAAAAATAACCGCAACTCTATTGCGAACAGTCACACTGTTTCAATAGGATAAAATCGTTATTTTTTAATAATAAATTCGAAATTTAATAAATAAAAATAATAAACGAGGATTAGTCCTAATTATCATCCGCGAGCGCGCTAACTGCGCCTAATAATCGCGCACCCACACGCGGGTACTGGGAAGTCTAGTCCACACCCTATTGTCTTCACTTTAACAAGGAAGAAGACACTAGTCTACCTTCTCAAAACTTTCTTATGTAGGACAAAGCAAAAATGCACTATTTTGTTTGTTTTACAAACAAACAACCAACATGGAAAGCTCTCACAGCTGGACAGGGTGTTTTTGGAAAAAAAGGAGGGGCTAAAGTTGTCGGGCAATTGTTCAACCAGAACACATAATCAGAGATTGTGCTGCTGCTGAAGTGCTCTGGGAGCAGTTTAGCGTTCCTTCTTACCTCCTCCCTTCTTGCTCATTTACGTTACTTGATCGGACAAAGGGGGAATGGTTGTTGTAACGAGAAAGTCCAGGCCTTGACATTTCGCAGGGAATGAAATGGGAGAACTTCTAGAAACAACCCAACTGAGAAAGATCTTCCATTTCTTTGTATGAACAGAGTCTCCTGTTTTTCCTAATTGTACCAACAGGAACTTAAATCGTTTTACTCGAATTGCTGCTTCAAAAGTAAGCTGGAAACCGCCCGATGAAGGTTGGTTTAAGCTTAATAGAGATGGATCGGTGGAAGGAAATCCAGGTATGGCGGGAGGTGGTGGTTTCCTGCGTGACCAATTCGGAAATCGGATGGCTGGTTCTTCAGATTTCTGGGGAATTACAGCTACTCCATTGGCAGAGTGATGGGTTCTCTAGGAAGGGCTGAGAATGGCCCTGCAACACCATATGTCAGTATCCAAATTGAGCTTCACGCATCCAAATTGAGCTTGGTGCAGACTTATTGTACAAATGTTCATAGCTGATAATTGTAATGATGTGAACTTAAGGCCGCTGTTTCTCGAATGCAGGACTCTTCCTTAGCAGATTTTCGAGCTATCGGACAGAGCACATATTCAGGGAGGCAAACCAGTATGCTGATATACATTTGAAGAATCACCACGGGAAATTTCGCACAACCTGCAGTTGGATTTCAGAAGCCGCTGAGTTTCTCAGACACGCAAGGATAGCTTGGACTTGTTCGGTTCTGAGGACTTGGTCCTCCATAATTGCACTGAAAAAAGAAAATTTGAAAACAAAATCAGGTTTGATCTTTGAGATCTTTCCATTTTCTTTTATTCTGTCTTTAGTTAATTTTGTTTTTTATTTTGTCATAAGTTAATTTTGTTTTCTTTATTTCGTCACAAGTTAATTTTGTAAGTAGAGAGGGAAAATTATATCACTCGGTGGACTTTTTTATACTAATATTTATATGTGGGCCATCTTTATCATTTATTCTCATAGAAACAAATAGTATCATCGGATTAATCTTGTGGAATCCAACTGACAACCTGCTTTGCTAGTTTTGGCAACTTTGTATTCGGATTTACTAGAAACTAATTTTGTAGAAATTTTAGTGTCGTCGGATGATCCAACTGGCAACCTCTTTGTAGGTTGGGGTAACTTTGTATTCAAAAAATTACATCTAGCTTTGGGAAATTGTTAAACCCTTTAGGAACTTTTACTAGTGATTGCAAGTCATCTCTAATATGAAAAAATCTACTGACTAATTGCCAAAATTAATTTATAACTAAAATGAGAAACTTATGTTGTGATAAAATTGCTAATCAATATGAAAAATTATTTGTTGTTATATATTTCAATTTACTTAAGATGTTTTTGAGGGTACTAACTAATTTTGGATAGATTTAAATCACTTTTAAGTCAAGAAATTACTAGAAAATATCTAGAAAGTTACAAATTGCTTATAGGAGCAAACTTACTTTTACAATGGTGAAAGTGCTTAGAAAAGTAACAATTTATATGCAGTTAATAACTTTTTATTTAAGAATAATATCCATGTATGATTGGTAGTTTTATTCTAAATCGAAGAATTCTCAATATGCTTGGTACGCTCTCACATAGAAAAGCGAGATGTGTAATGTGTAATGTGTAATGTGATCACTAACTATTCATCTACTTGTAACATTCATATGTATTCAGTAATTTCTGCGCACATCTGGGTAACTTTGGACATGCTCAGTAACTTTTTTTCCAAGGAACAGATAAATTCTATGTGGCTAGTAATTTTATTATGCAAGGTACCTTTTGATGTGGGAGAGTATTAAAGTTGCCATTTTCTGGTAAGATTTATAAATGATTGGTATTTTTCGTACTTGTGGGCACAGGGCTATAGGGAGATACAGCGGCGAGGCCAGACCAGACCTTGTCTTTTTTGCTTTTTTGTTTTGCGTGCCAAAGATGAAGGGCCACGCCTCCGAAGTGGACTGGCAGGTGAGTCCTGTAACGACCCACCTCCCTTTCACCTCTCCCTTTCACCGTTCATCTGAAGCAAGCATCAACCCCCCGAAGAAGAAGACTACCCCCAGAAAGGATCGTGAAAAGGTTGCTCCCTTTTGCCAATCTCTTTCAGAATCAAGAGAAACCCAGAAGAGAAGTGGAAGCTTGTGCTTTGGTGCTCAATCTTTTACCCCTTGCCGCGTTTCCTTCTGGGAGCAAAGTCTTGCTCGCTCATTCCACACTGTTGAGGGGTACCCACATCAGATTCCTGTGAGCTTCCTTCGAACGCCATGATCATTCACATCGGGGACTGAAGTCAAGAGCAAGAGGAAGAGACACACATGTATTTGCGGACCCAATTGCTTGTGGACAGATTAGATGTACTCGAGCAATTTAATAGGGTTCATTCTGGCGGTGGTGTCCAGTGCCTTCATTGGCTCCAGCTTTATCATCAAGAAGAAGGGTCTTCGCCGAGCTGGCGCGAATGGGCCTAGCGCGAGTATGCCTTCTCTTCTCTGATATTTGTCCGTTTCATTGTGATGAAATTTTCATGTTGTGGCTAATTGTGTGCCTTAATGTACCTGCAAATTGATTGAAGGTGTTGGGGGCTACGGTTACTTGTTGGAGCCACTGTGGTGGATTGGCATGATCACTAGTAAGCCACTAATCACTCTGCTTCTGCTACACTGCAAGTCTTTTTGTTCTTGTTAGGACAGTTTTGCTTTATGCTTTTACCTCAATTTTGGACATAATTTGATTCGCCCTTCCTAAATTGTCTGATGGCAGAAAATGGGAATCTTTTTTTGAATGGTGTCCTTTAAATTTTTCTATACTGTGAGAAGTTGTGTGGCTGCTTAACTGTTATTTCAATATTTGGCAGTGATCGTGGGAGAAATAGCGAATTTTGTAGCATATATATACGCCCCTGCTGTGCTCGTGACTCCACTAGGCGCATTGAGTATCATTGTTAGGTACATTTTTTGTTCTTGTGTGCTTATACGTTTGGTGCTTGTCCATGCATTTTGTTTGTTTCTAATGCATCAACTTTCTTGACCAAGTTTGGTTTATATCTGAATAATGTTGGACAGTGCTGTTTTAGCGCATTTCATTTTGAATGAGAAGCTACAGAGAATGGGGATGTTGGGTTGTCTTCTTTGTATTGTGGGTTCTACAATAATTGTGCTTCATGCACCTGAAGAACTGTCTGTTGATTCTGTGGAAGAAATATGGGAGCTAGCAACTCAACCAGGTTTGTCACTAGAAAATTGCAAAATTCACAATAGTGCTATACGCTAACAACCTTCTATTTCCCATCCCATTTTCTTTAACTGATTAAGTTGATTTTGTTGATGCTTTCAGCTTTCCTTTTGTATACAGCATCAGTAGTTGCAGTAGCATTGGTACTGATCCTATATTGTGGTCCTCGCTATGGTCAGACGAACATCTTGGTTTATGTAGGAATTTGCTCTACTATTGGATCATTAACGGTAACAAAGTTGCCTCTTTCGCTCAATTTTCTGAGTTTTAATTAATGGTTCAATTATTGTTGATCGATGATATTAGGTCTTTCAGTTCCCAACACTATCACAAACTCTAAAAGTGATCCATAACTGGTATCTTTCAGGTTATGAGTATAAAAGCGATCGGCATTGCCATTGAACTCACCTTAGAGGGCTCAAATCAAGCTGTGTATTTTCAGACTTGGATTTTTGCGATGGTTGCAGTGACTTGTATTATCACTCAGTTGAACTATCTAAACATGGTATGAACATTTTGTATGGTTATAGCTTTGATAAAGTTTTATTGTTGCAGAAGTGCCAGAAGGCTGCTCCGTTCTTCTTATCTTGAAGCTTTTCTGTAGTTTAGGAACAATTCTAATTTGAATACGTTTAGTTTTCTCTCTGTTGGGGTAGGAGAAAACTAATCATAGATGATGTGGTCCTGTTCATATTTCACCGTTCTTGAGCTCTTTAATCCTGTTTACCTATCGAATAGTGGCTATATCTTTCTTCACGTTGATCGTTATGCACTCTTAGTTCTCCTTATTGGTTTTTCTGATGTAGTTTTTATGTTTGCATGCTACACCTGTAGAGCATTTCAGATTAAAACTCTGCTTGGCCAATTTCTGATTGTGTTAACTGCAAAATGGATACATAGATGGCACAATTTGTGTTTATTAGAAAGTCCAACCCAAAAGCTTAAGCTGATAGGTGGAGGAGACCACATGAATATAAAGAGCATTTAAGACCCGTTGTCAATCAATGTGGGATAATTCTTCAACACCCCCACTCATGTGTAAGTGAGATTGTGAGCGGCACGTGAAATTTTGACTACGCACATTCGCGAAGGGGATATCACTTGGCTCTGATACCATTTTAGAAAGTCCAACCCAAAAGCTTAAGCTGATAGGTGGAGGAGACCACATGAATATAAAGAGCATTTAGGACCTGTTGTCAATCGACGTGGGATAATACTTAAGCAGTGTTATTGTCGTTTCCATTGATTATGGACCTCTACCTAATCTCCAAAATGCCTAGTGAGAAAATGATGCAAATTCAGTTGCTTCTCTATCACTAAGTTGTCAAGTAGGGATTTTGAGTCCGACCAAATAAAAAAGAAAAAGTAGGGATTTTGAGGAATATTAGACATTGCTCGGATATACTTTTTTATCAATCCTATCTGATGTTTGTTATTATTGATTGTTTGTGGCCTTTTCCCAATATTCTTACATGCTTATGTTTCCCTTTCCATGCCTTGTATCTATAAGCAGGTTTTCTTCTTAAATGTATATGACTGTGTCTTACCTATGTGTAATTAGCTAGACGTTTGTCCTTAAAATTGTTGTTGAGTTTTCTATTTTCTTTTTTATTTTACCAACCCTGTTAAATGTCCTTAATAAAATACCTGAGAAATGAAAATTGTAAGAACCAGCAGAAGATTGTCTGGACTGTGTGCTGAGATCAGCAAGTTTCCAGTAGATTTGGAAATATTTTACCAAATAGACAATTTTTTTTTACATATTTGATTGTCGTTATACTCTAAAAATCTTACCTATTTGCTTGGCATCACTGCAGGCATTGGATACTTTCAACACAACTGTTGTTTCTCCGATTTATTATGCCATGTTCACAGCTTTTACAATCTTGGCCAGTGCAATAATGTTTAAGGTATAGAAATAGGATGACTCGGTTCCTTTTTTTGTTTCCTTAGATTCTTTAATCGGTAAATGGAAGGGATAGAAAATGATTTCTAATTTAGATTCATGAAATGTGAAGGATTATTCTGGTCAAAGTGCAAGCAGCATAGCATCAGAGCTTTGTGGGTTCATCACCGTGTTATCGGGGACGGCTGTATTGCATAGTACAAGAGACCCGGATCCACCACTACTTACAGGTATACATCTCAAATATGTTAATTATTTTTTTTTGGGTCAAATATGTTAATTCGAACCTCATGAAAGATATATGTCGCTTATATCGTCGACATACGTTGAACTATTTTTCATTTGCTTCACTTGGTATATGTAGGGCTTCTTTGCAAAACTGTCATGATTAAGCAAAGACCGAACTTAATTTTCACACAAGAATGTATTTTGATAGTTTTCTAATAACTAAGATGGAAATAAAAAAGCACAATCAGTAGAGAGCTATACCTGCCAATAAAAAATTTAAGCTAGCAAAAAGGCCACACAAACCTGCTCTCTCTCTCTCTCTCTCATGAAAAGAGGGCCATCACTCATTGGACTCAAATCATTAGCGGAATTTGTTTCAAATTGGTGAAAGAAACAGACACGGTAATGGAGTGAAAGCAAAAGAACACAAAAGAAGGGAGAGGAAAAATCAGTTAACACCATATCAGAGAATAAAGAGGATGTTTTTCATTTCTATCATTATGCATGGGGACTTGTCTCCCAAACAAAAAAAATCAAGCAGAAAAGAGAGTCCAGATATTATTTTATCTATTTCTTTGCCATATTATTTAGATATAGATTATAGGGCTTGGAGTATGCTACTTGCGGGATAAAGGGCAAGTGGACCTCATATCTTTACGGGCCTTGCACACTCTAGTTGAAGCGCTTGAGTGACTTATTTGTTTCGCTCATTTGATATGTCTAGTGCTTACTTATTTTCTCAAAAACTTTTTGCCCCTTGTGCTACCGAAAATGACTCTCCACTGCAAATTATGTATTCACCCGGCAAATCTCCATGACCACTTTCAGAGAAGAGCTCAACTGGACAAAAATATGTCTTTAATTCCAATGCTCCAGCCCGGAAGGGCTTGAACGTAGATTTTCAGCTTATATTTTTTGATTCTCCACTACAATTTTGCCACTATCTTGTTGAACATTGGCACTTTCACCAAGTTGGCTAGATGAGAACAGTCTTCAATCAGTTGGAGGAAACCTTGGATCAAGACTTAATCAAGCCTTCTATGTGACTTCTTTAGTATTGTCACCTCCAACAGAACCTAGGCTTTCTAAAAAAATTTCAAGATTCTGAGCCTCTTGAAAAGATTTGATAATATTTTTGTCCTAAAGTTTTCTGGCAAGCCTTGAGAAAGCAATCTTGCTGCAATTTATACTGCATCCTCCTTCACGTCTCTAACTGACTAAAAGTAGACTCCTGAAGCTTACACTCTGCCCTGTTAGCACGAGAAATCTCCAGCAAAGATGTTTGAAAAGATTCTCTGAAAGCTCTTCTAAAAAAATCTGTCACTGCACTTCTAATATCAGCTGGCGGTCAAGTATTTCATCATCCATCACCAACTTGCAAATCTGGTTGTGTCTCCCTTTTAGTTGTGGATATTTGAAATAGTGTTATGTTGTTGCATTCTTAAGTAGCCCTTGACTTTAATTTCGACTGATCCTTCTTGGCCAATTCTTGAGATGATAGACAACTTCAGGATGAGAAGATTTCTGCATTTAATATCATTACAGCCCTTGTTACCAGCTTTGTTATTCTCCTCAAGAATTTGAGCTTTTTCACCATAACAAAGCTCTGAATTACTTCGGCAGAGTACTTTCTCTACCATGGATCAATTTGACTTGGTCCAAAAAATCATCCGTTTTCAACCACATTCTCAAATTTAAAAGTTTTTGCATATCCGAGGAATTAGAATAGAGAATGGTCTATTAATACTTTCAATAACCTTGACTTTGCACTAGAGATCCTTGTAATTATTTATTAGATGCCCTTAAAGTTGAGAACCCAAACGATCTTCCTGTAATGGAAGACCAATTAGATTTAAATAATTAAATTACCGTCATGCTCATCACTTGTCAGTGCAGATTCTTTGTGGGCCATCTATTCGTTCTTTCTTTTTTATAGCAGTTTGCTAATGGGCACCAAGGGAGTGCCAACTCATTAATAGAAATAGCTCAATGCCTAGATCACTGTACTATAGTGTAAAACTTGGCACCAATTCCGAATCAATTCTTTGCTAGAAGACTCGTCTCCCTTAAAAGCTCTGTTATTACATTCTTTGTCACCAAACAGAACAGGAAGAGGAACTGAAGAAATCCATTCTATGCTATGACAATGGATTTGAATACCCTGCGATGCCTACTGCTTTATGGACCCCACTATGACCCCACTTAACCCTTTAGAAGCTTAAGAGGAAGTCCAAAAGTTTTTCATCCAAGGACAATGTAGAGGGCAATTCGTATCAGTTTCTTCCTCTTCTTTTGGCAAAGGAAGCACCTCCTGTCCAATACTGTACGTCTCTTTTCAGATTATCCAAAGTTAATACATTCCCAACAAGCTTCTTAACCAAAAAAAGGCAACCGAGGTGGAACCTTTACTTTCCAGATAACTTTCCAAGAAAAAGATAATCTTGCACCATCATGAACCTTCACTGTCATCCGATAGAATGATCCAACAGAAAAATTTTCATCTTTGACATCATTCCAAGACAACGGATCATCAAAATTAGGATCAATGCTTGAGTCATACAGCAAATAGGAAAAGACAGCAAGTCTTCAGCTCCCAGTCATGGGTTTGTCTTGAAATGTCAATCAGCTCACCTGAGAGGTTCCACTAAGATCTTCAGCTTGAATGCTATTTTGTGAGAGCCTCCTGAGTACAAAGTCAATTCGGTGCGGTCACATTTGGCCTCTCTGACCTTGGAACCACCTCCAATGGACCCTAGTTTAGACTGTTTCTGTTTATAAGGATCTAAAAAATCTGAGTTCGGCATATGCTAAGCTTGAAAACCTCTGGTAAATTTAGGATACGATCAAGGATCCAAATTATTTTGGTCTCTAGAATGCTATAAAGTAAAATGATGTGAGTCTTCATATATTGTGGCTTTTAAGCTGGAGGAGGTGTACCTGATCACGGGAGGAATAATTTAATTAAGCAACCCATGCTTAGGTCAACTGGGTAGCTGGATTTCCAAATATCTGAACCTGGTTTATTCTCTTTAGAAATTAGGCTAGTCTTGTATTCAAGGTATGAAATCCCTTCTCGAAATTGAGCTAGGCTCGCTTTCTAGATTTTGCTGAAACTGCTCTAGTAATTATCGAGATGAGCCAGCTACCGATGACAAGTAGACTCAATCATTGGTGCTGGGGGTCTACCTTCTCCAACCGGGTAAGGGGCTGACCATGAATCTGCCCGCTTGTTACACCATTTCACTTGGCTGGCGCCGTTAGTTTAAACCAAGTATTCCTGTCCTCCTGTGTGTGACTAATGCTTCCTGTTGATTCCGCTATCTTTTACTGCAAGCAGTAGTTTCCAGAAGTCCCACATGCATAGACTTATGTAACCTCCTAAGTGTCTATCTTTTTCAATTTTTGTTTTTCAGGCTGTATTGGTTTATAATATGCTTTGCATAGTAAAGGTTTGTTATATCATAAAGATTTCAAGTGTCTTAAATTGTGGAGAAGGCTTTGGTGGTGGTGTTATTTGATGATATGGAGATTTTGGAGTATGATCAATTAATCTTTTCCTTCATACGATGTACTTTTTTCTCACTTAGACTTCATCAGAGGAAGCCAAACACTTTATTTTGCTCTGTTTATGGCCATTACGTTTTGCATATCTTGCTTGACATATCCTGTCATATATACTTGACTGGAAAGGTGGATGTAGGAGGGTAATCGATCATGTAATAGAGAAAAAGCGATCTGATTGAGAATGTTAGGTCTTATTCCATAACTCTTGGGGAGCAAACCAAGAAACTTTACGAGACAAAAGCCTTCTTTCCTCCATCAGAATGAGACGTCGATGGGTTCCACTCTCTCTCGTATAAACATGCAGATCTGACTTATGGCTATAATGGGAAACTTGGGTTGGTTTACTATGCCTTCTTCTATTTGAGAAGACTTATAACCATACATGCTTTGTTTTGAAAGTGTGTAGTGTGACATATACAGCAGTTTTCAGACAAATAGATTCTATCATATCCTTTAGAAGTGTGCCTCTTTCTAGATTTCCTTTTCTTGGTGATGGAGCATCATTTATTGAGCTGTCTGCTGATTTGAATTCCTTGCGCCCTACTCCCCTGAATTGGCTTGACACAAGAATGGAACCTGTAGTTTTTCAATGACCTCAATACCTTGCAGATTTATACACCCCATTATCTCCAAAAGTATCGTGGTACATACAAGGAAATGGTGAAGTTTGGAAGCAAAAGGATGAAGACGGCTCATCCCCTAGTTTCATAACAATTCTTCGGCAGGACTATTTTAAGTGAAGGTGTAACCAGACATGCTTAGAGGAGACACATTTGGAGGAAATCATCAGTATTGACCCACTACTCGGGAGAATTGATTGTTACTCAACATGACCTCCGAGTATTCAAAAGATGCAGTGAAATTCAACTCGTGACTTGCCGAATCTCTTGTTTCCCTGCTCAGCATGGCAAATTAAGCCATGTAATGCCATCAGGTGAAAACATTATCCTTGCCTTCGCTTCTTCGGATTTGTCCAACAGATGAGTTCTGCTGCGTAGTGTTTTGAGCCTTTAGGCCACAATTATTTGTTTGTTTGAGGCCTGGGATTCACTGTAACTTGTTATTTGATTATACACAGTATATGTATTTGTAAATTATTTGTGGCTGCTGGTTCTCCTGGTGTACATTGCTTGTTTACGAAGCCTTGTAGGGTGTATTTTTCTCGAGTTTTGTTATATGTGACACTCAGATCAGTGAAAAATGAAATTTTATGGGTGTATTTTTTCGAGATCTTTGGCTTCGGCTGTCCATATTATATCACAGAAGTTCTTTTATCTTCCCGTTTCTTTTGTGACTTATTTTCCAAATTACATCGATGGCATGGAAAACAGTTCGAGGGTCGGGATGCAATTTCTGTAACTTCAACAGTAAGGACAATTTTCATGCTCAGAGAGACTAGATTATTGGAGTATCCAACAATAAGGAAATTTTCCATGGCCGATCAGCGTAACTTTTTAATTATCTGAGACCTTGACACATTTGTCTCGTCGTAATTTGTGTTATTCAAAGACGTTACACTGAATTTACTGCAAGTAACGGCCTCAGTCAGGTTGCTTGCAAGAACATGACTTGTCTTTGTAACGACATGAACACATAGCAAAAATTTGTGTTAACGACATTAGGGTTTTTTTTTTTTTGATCGAATAACGACATTAGGTTAATCAGCAGGAAATACAGGTGGATGATGATATTGATGTTCATGCAACTGAGAATAATTGTTTTTGAGCAGGATTTGTCAAATGCTTTTGAAATTGAATCGTGCACTCTTCTTTTTGCTTTTGTTCTAAACCATGCAAAATTTTCAACTCTTGGTATATTTCATGCACTGTCACCTACGTCTGGAAGTAACCTAAGAGAACCCCATTCACCATAAAACACGATTAACAAGAGACCAAGAGCGTACCAACAGATCTTAAGGTTTAATTAGAAGATAGGAAACTGATATAATTGGCTCATCCTCATTGGATGGAAACAAGCAATGGGAGATAGTGCCATTAGGGTTTTATTATCGATCTCGGCCACAATGGACGACATAAGAAAAGAAGACAGCAAGTAAATGGAACCCTAAAGATTGTCGTTGACAACAAGTCCTGAGAGCAACAATTTCAAAAGCCCTTCAATTTAAATTTGAAGTGGACCTGTCTGGAGATTTATTAAATCCCATATGTTGTTTCATCCCATGACCCGGTAAGTGCATAAAACATTGACACAAGACAACAAGTACAATCTACCGGTCAAGTTATCATGGTCACTTTCGAATTGGGAAAATTATCCAAAAATTTCTAAATCTATTGCACTTTTACTAATTCAGCCCCTAACCTTAATTGAGTCCTAAAACTTTTAACAATTTGCCAATTGAATTCATCTAGTTAATACCTCGAAAAATGCTTATGTAGATACCCAGTCAGCACCGTCCATCCTACGTAGTCGGACTGGTGGCGACCGGCGCTAACGTGGTTGCCGAAGATCAAAATGGCGTCGTTTTCATCAATTAAAAAAAGCCCTAGTCATTCTATGTTGTCGCTTCTTTCCTTTCTTGCCCCAAATTATCGAATGTTCACCCATCGAAGAACCCTAACTGAGAATACTGAGATCTCGCTCAAATCTGTTCAATCTCAACTCAAATCAAACGATTTTGCTCAAGCTAAAACGACGTCGTTTTACCCTTATGTTTCAAGCTTTAATCACGTCATCGTCACGTAGGAGAGAGAAACTATTTAGAACAATTTACGTCAGCATTTTTCGTTAACTAAGTTGGATGGAGTTATCGGAAGGACTTAATTGTACTAATTTAACAAGTTTTAGGACTTGATTGCACTTTTTGCAAGTTTTAACACCCAATTACACTTTGGTGATAAGTTTTAGGATTTTGAGTACACTTGCCCTAAATGTCACAACAGAAGCAAAAGTCCTCTTTTCTGTCTTTTATCTTCTTGCAAGCATCCATTAGCAACTTGGCCGAGCGCGCATGTTCATGTCATAAAAGCACCGATCCTCATTTTGTAATTCTAATTAATCCCACATCCGTCTCTTGGTTCTTCTCTCAGCAAATTTGATTGAAGGGTAACATAGCAAAATCAAGGAGAGATTATGGGTAACATCATCAGTAACATTACCTGCGTGCAAGAACAAGAGTGTCCGGGTGGTGCATTAGAATGGCTACCCGGAAGACTTTGAGGAGCCCATCATGGTGGGTGAGGTCCCAGGCAAGCCGCCCAAGTATTTCGTGTGCACCCCGGCTCGGCTCCTCTCGGCCGGGTCGAAGCCCGTGAAGCCGCACGTCGCACTCGAGCCGGGCCGCATCTACCTCTTGCTTCCCTACTCTGCTCTTCAGGCCGACCTGTCGCCCATGGACTTGTCCGCACTGGTGAGGAAAACTCACGTTGAAAGCAAAAGCTCAGAGCCATCGCTCCTGGTCCAATGGGAACTCGCCCAGTCGACTTCGGGCCCATCATGGGGGTTCGAGTCCGTCTTCTAGTTCGCCGGGCCGGATCCAACCCGATTGTGGGGCTCAGATGCCGCCGGGGCAGGGCAGAGGTCCGTAGGTGCTAAATCATGGAGGCCCGTTTTGGACAGCCATTAGAGAGAGATCATTTAACAGGAGAAGCGAGTCAGATTTGCAGGAGAAGTACTCTTGACAGAAGACATTGGTGTGATGATGCACGTGACGATGAACTCTCGCTTGGGGAAAGACGTTGGAGTTGAATTAGTACAGTTAGAACAGGAACAAAAGTTTGGGACACGAAATCATTAATTTGTTCAATTTTTGGCCCTCGAGCTGCTTTTAAGTCTTGCTTATAGAGATTTTACGTGCACAGAGTATAAATCTTTCCCCAGCTTTCATCCTTGGCCAATGTTAGCTCGCATTTTCGCACTTGTACATTATTACAGAGAAACGAGGATTGCTAGTTTGCTGGTTGATTTAACCTCAATCGCCAACTGAAATCACATCAGAGTTGCTGATACATGAGACATGCACAAAAACTACTCGAGAGGTTCGTGATTTTCAGGTGAATTCGTGGCTATTGAAGATGGCTATCTTTTGAAGAGACCAATATGATGTTTTGCGTAATGTAAAGTTCCATCATGTGATTCCTTCTAGGACTTAAAGAACTCTTACTAAATATGGCATGAACTCTTACATATATGGCCAAAAAAAAAGTAAAGAAGTAACTTTTGTACCTACTTTGGCATTTCGGTGTTTTGGTAGATCTTTCTTCATCCATTGGTTGGTGGCGGTAGATGGGATTATTTCTTAGCATCGCTGGCCAAGAATGGAGAACATCATCGACAGTTTTTAGCTGGTGGATATTGAAGTGCATTGCCAGACAGCATGCAAAAAAAATTTAACCCTAGTAATACAATTGTTAGTAGGGCTGTCAAGCCCGACCCGCGCCGGCCCGGCCCGACCCGCGCTGGCCCGGCCCGACCCGGCCCTAAAATTTGGGGTATTTTGGGGTTGGATCTTGTCTTCTTTGGGTAGGGCTTTTTAAGTGTGGGCATTACTAGGTTTGGGTAGGGTTGGGCCCGACCCATTAACACCACGAAACCACCCATGGGCCACAATCCTCTCTCTCGTCTCTCCCCTTCTCTCTCTTATCTCTCACTTTCTGCGCAGCCGCAGAGCACGAAATACTTTCTGATTCAACCGTCTCCTGCATTCATTCAACATCATCTTGCGGGAGGAGATTCGAAACCCTAATTCCTACGAGCGCCTCTCTCCCTCTCCGATTCCGATCTCCCTCTCGTTTCGACTTCCCGAGGTATTCGATCTCCTCCTCGTTTCGCTCTCTCGATATTGAATCAATACGTCGGATTTCTCGAGCTTCTTCTTCTTCTTCGAATCGTTTTGCTCGATTTGATCTGAAGCAAGAATGTCCCATACGAAGCAGACTGCTCGCAAGTCCACCGGTGGGAAAGCTCCCAAGAAGCAGCTCGCCACCAAGGTATCGTGTTCTTCCCTTTAGGGTTTTTGCAAGCCGTTCGATTGCTGTGGGTTTCTTTGTTGCCTTTGGTGTTATCGTATACGAAGTGTTTCGATTCGTGGTAAAATATAGGGGGTTTGGTTGTTCGCGTTTTGATTTTGGTTGTGTAATCGGGAAATCTCAGGCTACGAGGAAATCGGCCCCGACCACCGGCGGAGTGAAGAAGCCTCACCGTTACCGCCCGGGGACGGTGCTAGAAGAGCAACGAGCTACTGATCCACAAGCTGCCCTTACAGCGCCTCGTTCGTGAAATCGCTCAGGACTTCAAGGTATATGATGATGACGATGAAAAGTGAAGTTTCTGTTCGCATGCCGTGTTCAAGTTCTGACTTTTTTTTCCTCCGTCATTTTTCATTCGTGATCAGACGGACTTGAGGTTCCAGAGCCATGCGCAGGAAGCTGCGGAGGCTTCCAATCCATCTGCCGCAAAAAAAAAAAAAACCCGAAACCCGACCCAGCCCGGCCCGGCCCGACCCGACCCTTGGGGTATATGCTGAATAGGGTCTTGGGCCGGGTCTGGGCGGGTCAAGCGTGACCCTGTTGATTTCGGGTCAAGTAGGGTATCATGAAAGCCCGACTCGACCCGACCCATTGACACCCCTAATTGTTAGCATGGTAATATGCTCAAAATGGTAGGCTTTGCCCTAAAGCTAGTGCCTACAAAGCATAAGACTGTAAGAGAACTTTTGAGGCTTAGGGCCCATTTGGCAATATGTCAATTAGTGAAAATTTCTGTTCTTTTATTTCCATAATCAGTTTGGGAATAGAAATCCGTTTGTTAAAATTTTTGGGCCCAGGCACAATTTTACAAAAAATTGGTCCCAGAATCAGTTTTGGAACAGAATCAAGAAGCAAAAAAAAATAGCTTCTTGATTCTGGAACAATTTTTTCGGAACTGATTCTTCTTGATTTTCTTCTTTCTTTTTTATTTATTCTTCATCTTCTTCTCAGCCCACCGTCGCGGGGGGTGGCGACGGCGAGGTCGGCCTACCCTTGGCCGGGCGAGGCTCGACCTCGCCGTGATCTGGCGAGGCCGACCTCGCCGGGGGTGGCAACGGCGAGGTCGGCCTCGCCTTGGCCAGGCGAGGCTCGACCTCGCCGTGATCTGGCGAGGCGGACCTCGCCGTCACGACCGGCGAGGTCAGCGACGAGGGCCGCGACGCCCTCGCCAGCCATGGCCAAGGAAAAAAAAGAAATATTAAAAAATTCAAAATATTATTAATAAAAAGAAATTTTGTGTAGTTACCAAACGCATTTCTGTTCTTTTTCTATTCTAAGAATAGAAATTTTGGGCAGTTACCAAACGCCTTCAAATGCTTAGAAATTATTCTCGGGCACAGAATCAAAAAGAATCATTTTTGACCAGAATCTATTCCCGGGCACAGAATGATTGCCATGCGCACCCTTAGTACAGCTTAAGTTCCAATGAAACCCAACCGCCGCAGTGATGCGATGACAGTGAGTTCCATGGCTCAAAAATCCAAATTCGCCAACCACTGGACCTCACAGCATGGTCCATGCAAGGTTATTTAGATTACTTTCGCCTAATATGAATTGGATTAGTAAACTAAAACAAGAAAAAGAACCCGACATATCATGACGGAAATGCAAAACAGTCGCAACAAATTAGTTTAAAGACCAGAAATGCGGCTTACCACCCACAAATCTTCTTAGACCTTTGGTGCGGATTGTTTAACAACTTATGGTAGTGGAAGGATATTTTCATCTTGCATACCAAAATCGGTAGACTTATGGCACCTGGGTTCCTTCAGCTACTTCAATGGGGGACCACACGAGGGAGAAAAGAATTGTTCCTCATTCAAAAGTCCGAATTCCTGTCAAATTACCCAACCAAAAGCTTAAGCACGTCGCTTCCACGTCCCTTGACAATAATATTCAATGCCGCAGTGTGCATTGTTCACACAAGTCATTTAAAGATCTGAGCCTAGTAGCCTGTTAACTAGGGCTAAACAGTATAAACAGAGATTTTGAAGCATTTATCAATAGATTCATCGTGCTTCAGACATGGCTATATCACGAACAAGAAGGGGAGCACCCAAAATGTACAGAAACTTTAATCATTCTCTACAAGAGGACTGGCTGGCCTTGATTACCTAAGTTGCAAACCACGCTCGTCGCCAACTTTGAACAGGATCTGATTACTTTGTTCTGTGGAGCTTGAAATATTCTCTGAACCCATACACACTTTGGTCATAATTGAACTGGGAAGAAGAAAAGGAGAAGGATAGAATCAGGAAACCCTTAAAGCAAAGGCGAAAGAGGATATTGTGACAACCAGATTCTTTCCAAGTTTCTTAGCATTTAGGAGATCACATCCACTAGCCCAGCTACGAGCAGGCTTGACACTCACTTATTCCAAGTGGTTTCCATTTTATTCTGAAAATGTAGTGGATGAAAAGCTGATATGCTATAAGTGAAAGGTTGTCCCAACTCTTATTTCATTATAAATGCAATATGCATGGTATCAACTTAAGCAACCCATCACTTCACTGATGTTACATCTCAAACAAGCTTCAAACTTACAGGTAGAACCTTGACAGAGTACTATGTAATATTAGGATCAGCAACTCTTCCCTGATTAGAAGCCTACTTAACCAAAACATCAAGAAGCAGTTTCAGTTGATAGTGAAATATGTGAGCCCCATCTGCATATTGCAGTTTCAGTTGTGCATTGCAAAATATATATTGAACCGAACTAAGGACAATTTAATACAAAAAAAAAGAAAATTAAAAAAGGGATCCAAGTTTTATGGATAATATGGCAATCCTAGCTGAATGAGTAATCCCAACATGATCACCTATGCTTCTGAAAACTTCCAGAAGAAAGTTGCTTGTTGAGTGGTCTTAGTTTTGAAATATTTCTCCATCCCAACAAGGAGAAAATAACGCATTAAAAACCCAAATAGAGAGGCAGCAATAATGCAGTAGAAATGAGATAGAAGAATGACAAAATTTATGTGACAAAGGGTTGTTCCTCTTACCTGTTCAGGACTATGAAATATCTCAATAAATGGATATTCCTTCTTCTGCCTTGATATACAGAACCCAGGGAATTTTGGACACTCCACCCGAAAAGTGTGCACAATGCATATGGAGCTAATTCTTTATCATAAAGACTAATTTCCAAAAACTGGCTAGGAACAACCAAGGAAAATTGAAACATCAAAAGTTCAAAAGAAACAATATCTGTTTTAATGTAGACCAGCCAACTAACGGCAACATTACAAAAAAGACCAATTTGCTAACATGTTCACTGCACATAAGTTAAAAACTGAATTACCCTCATAATTTTCACATGAGGATAAAAATTAACAGCTGCTTCCTCCAGCACTTTGTCCAGATGCTTTGTTTAATTACCTCCGTATCATCAGTATGGTCAGAACCATGGGGAAAAATGTCGAGGAAGAGAAAAGTGAAAGAGGCAGAAAGTAACATGATACCTGATTGTGAACGCAACAACCACAGGGTGACCTTGATGAAGAAGCTGCACAAACTCCCGTTCCGACGTAAAATGAATCAAATGCGATGGTCCAAGATCCTTTAGATAACCAGTATAGTATCTATGGAGGTTTTGTTATAGAGAAAATAAGAACCAACAATGAGATCCATGGACAAGATGTTTGATCTGACAGGAGTTTCCAAGGCAATGCCTAGAAAGCTGGTGCTGAAAAAACATAATCTTGCTGAGCATTTACACTCTGAAAACTGTTAACCGTAAGTTCTTTGTTATGTCAAGCTATATTATCAAGGTTAGCAAGTTCTTCATTGTCGCCATTCTTATTTAAAAAGAACACTTGCTAAATAGATAAAGCACATACAAAATATGCTTAGATAGAAAACCGCTGCCAAAGGGGGTTTAAATTGAGGGTATCTTTTTGCAAACATGCAGAATAGTGCAACTATTAATTTCTCATAGACTCAATATTCAAATGTGGAGAATGATGAGCAAACACAAGAAATAAAATGAAGAAGAGAATGATGGTTGTACTTGCATGTTGCACGAAGGTTGCACATCTTCCTATCAAAAACTGAATATTCACCCATTTAAGTTTTAAAAGAACCAGATCTGCCTTCCAGACACTTCGATTGAACTTCCTAATAAGGTTGTGGCGAAGGCCTCAAATGCTGCATCACAACAAAGTCCATAATAAGTTGTTATGTTCTTATTTCATCACAATAATTTCAAGAATCCAGAAATCGATATCTCGCATATAGAGTAGGAAGAAGAACACCTAAGTGCTTGTTTTATTAGTGTAAGATATTTATAAAGTGTCAAAGAGATACGTTTAACATCAGATATCACACCATCCATCATGACAAACTCGCACGGCGATCACACCAACAAATATCAATCCAAAGCCCCACCCCACTTGCTAAAGAGTTCAGCTCTTCAAGCCACCAGTCTCAAATCTCAGCTGTTTTATCATATACTAGAGTAGTCGGTGACTGCAGGTTTCTAGTAGGAGCCAATCAAGAGCTTCTCTTCTTGAAAACTACATGCTCATCAATCGACAGGCTTGATTCTATACCGATGGCCATTATAACAAGGAACTGTGCTACCTATACACATTATATTCACTGGCTTCACAGTCGACCATAAGTTAAATCCCATTGATCTGCTCACCTCTAATGCACCTACCAGGCTACCACAAAGAAAATAACACACAACACTGGACAAGAATGTCTCTCGACATGCCCCTTCTCATATAGTCACGACAGTATATATGAAAGCTAGTATTGGCCTTCGGCTTTGGCATGTACAAGGGGGAGCTTCTGCATTCGAAACCCAACAACGACATGTCATCTTAGGCCGTGAATCAAGTCATCTTGGGCCAAACTCTAAGGCCCATTTCGAGTTCGCGAGCCCCCTCTGTATCTCTGTCCAGAGTAGCGCTCGCGGGCCTCTGCAGTGGCCAGGAGACAACACTCCATAATGCAGCAACAGTAGACACATGCAGAATCTGATCGAGCAAAAAATCGAGTGCTGAAGACGCGAAATGCTTGGTCTGCCAGCTCGCCCCCCAAATCAGAAACACAGGAGCTCGACAGCAACGAATATCTTACCAGTAAAAAGGGGCACGCAAGCGAGAAAAGCCTGCAAGAATTTGCCTAAGAGCTAAGTAGCACCGACATCGATACCGATACGCGACACGACACGATACGATACAACACGCCGACACGTCATTTCTCAAAAAATAAAAAATTCTGACACGTTGAGACACATATATTAAATGTATATTTTTATATATACATGATAAATTATCATTTTTATGATTATTTCAATCAAATTAATTTGATTCAAATCTACAAATAAATAAATAATAATAAAAAAAGTGTCGGACGAGTGTCGGTGTCCGACACGATACGGAAGCCCCAGAGAGTGTCCGTGCTTCCTAACCTAGGAGAGATTGAATCTGCGGGGGCAAGGAGGGAGATCTACGCTGACGAGGGCGGTTTGCCGCTGGGAAGGAGCACAATTACAGAGGCAAGTGGGCATGAGGTTCGGGTTGTGATGCTGCGAAGCTCGTTCGAAGCATAGGAGAGACAACGAGAGACGAGCTCGTGAAAAAACAAGTTAAATATGTGGGTTGGCCTTAAAAAAAAGGGCATGAAGTGCCTAATCAGTCTCAAATAGAAGCCCGAAGTGCTCAATTAGTCTCAAGTAAAGGTCTGGGTTCGCCGGCCGGTCAAATACTCGCCGATCGGCGAGCACGGTTACTGTTCTGGCGACCGGAAAATGGCAGTTTCGTCTTTTTCTTTCTTTTTTTTTTCTTTTTTATGTTTTTTTTTTTCCTTTTCCTTTTCCTTTTCCTTTTCTGTTTTTTTTTCTTCTCTTCCCTCCACCGGCCATAGCTAGGGCCCGCGGAGGTCGCCGGCATTAGGCGAAGGCCGCCCTCGCCCGCCTAGCCCAGTCGAGGGCCGCCCTCGCCAGCATCGGGCGACCCTCGCCAGATCCGGCAAGGGCAACCCTCGCCCTTGCCCGACACCGGCGAGGGCGACCTAGACTAGCGTCGGGCGGGAGAGGGCGACCCTCGCCAGATCCGGCGAGGGCAACCCTCGCCCTCGCCCTCACCCTCGCCCGACGCCGGCGAGGGCGGCCCTCGACTGGGTTGGGCGGGCGAGGGCGGCCTCCGCCTGATGCCGGCGGAGGGAAGAGAAAAAAAAAAGAAAAGGAAAAGGAAAAAGGAAAAAAACAGAAAAAGGAAAAAAAGAAAGAAAGAAAAAGACGAAACTGCCATTTTTAGGTCGTTGGAACAGTAACCATGCTCGCCGGCCGGCGAACATTTGATCGGCCGGTAAACCCAGGCCCTTATTTGACACTATGTCCACTTGCGGTCCTTTTTTGAGAAAAAAATCCCACTTGGGGTCCTTAATTTGAATTTTCCCAAAAATAAATGACCCATGACCTATTTTTCCGGCTTTTAAAAAGTGTGTTAAAATATGAGTCGCTCGTGAAAAAAACGAGTTACTCGTACCGAGCTAGACTCGTTGAATTTGAGTCACAAAGGAACCCATTTTGCCGGCCTTACGAGTTACAAGTGATGAGCGATAGCAAGTCGATCGAGGAGCTCGTATCAGACGAAGCTCCCAACCCACACGGGTCATCCAGCATTCAATGGAGGATTGCAAGAATCTCTTGGCCCAGCTAGAAAATATGGTGGTTGTCCGTTGTCCACAAGAAGCAAATCATTGTGCAGACTAGATTGCAAATCAACTAGAATCCCTTCCTTTTAATTGGCTTTCTAAGCCCCCGACCCTTTTGGGACTTCTTGTGCTTGGATGTTAATTTCCACTGTGCTTCTAGATTTGCTAATGAAACGAAGATGGCTCATTTTGAACCCAAAAAAAAAAAAAAACCTCTTGACCCATATTTCAAAGCATCTTCTCCATGCTCTAATTTTGGTTCCATCTCTAATTGCCTTGTTGAAGGTTGCAAATTCAAAAGTAATAGCAACTACTGTGATTGAAATTGCAGTGTATGCTATCGGGACCTCTTGGTTTCTCTTTATAATGAATATGACCTCTTGGTACACTTGTGAGGACGTTAAGCAAAATAAGCCCCACATCGGAATTGTGTTGTAAATGCGAAAAAACTAATATGTATTTTAGTTTGGTCCACAGCTCGATAACTTGAGCTTTTAAGTAGAGCAAGACTAACTGTATATATCGATGGACTTGGGATTGAGCTTCTTCTTGATGATTTCCTCAATCAAAGGTATCGGACTTTTGTTATTCGTTTTTTACACTATATATGATATATGGTCAGCAAATCAACCTCATTTATGAAGTCATAACAAGTACAAACCGGAAGCCAACCTGTGTTGGAGTTGGCGAATACTTTGGGGACTCTTGTTTCTCATATCGAGCACGCCCACGTGAGTTTAGGGAAACCGAAGTATGATCCGACGATATGTGACCCCTGCGCACTGAATGCGGGGGTTCGGGGGCAGCGCTCCCGACACGGGGGTCCCATTGACCGGACAGCGGGCGGGACTTTCGCTCCCCGGTGAGCGGATGGCGGCCCCGCTCGCCGGTGAGCAAGCGGGGGTTCGGGGGCAACGCCCCCGAAACAACATTGGGTTGCTAACCCGTTTATTGTGAGATCAAAGGGATTTGGATAGGCTTGGACTTTAGGCCCATTTTAAGTCATATATATATATATATATATATATTGTGCTCGTATGAGATATCATTGTAATGAGTGGCTGTGGTTAAAAACCTAAATATCATAGTGGAATCCCTTTGCAGAACGTAGCCCTATTCTGGGGTGAACTTGGGTAAACATGTGTGTCAATTTTTTTTATTATCTGCGTGGTTGTTCTGATTCAATTTCGGATAAAACCCCATCAACCTACTGGTGTTGCTTCTTTATCATCGCTTGAAGTTGCGATTGGTAGCAACCGATCTTCTTATTATTACATTGGATAGACAAATGGGTAGTCCGTGGAAATGTAGACAGCACTTTCCTCTGTCTCAATAAGACAAGATGGAAGTGAGACCCCTCCTCCTTGATTTATATAATCTTTCTCCAAACTGCTTCTCAAGTCAAAACCCGCCACAAGACGACCAGTTAGGACCCCAATTTCAATAGATTATGAATATGAAACGTTGCTCCTACCCTACAGTAATGATGTAGATACCTTTCTTATGATGTAGTAAAAGGATGTTGAACATGGAATATCTTTCCTTTTCTTTTTGGTTAATTGGGGAGTATATTAAATTACACTTTTCTTAGGTGTGGGAGGATTACTCAATGTGATAAAGTTATCTTTTGGTTTAAAATGTGGTCACTCAATTGGAGAATTGACACACCAAGCCCCACATTCTAGAAAAACTCTATTTTTTTTCCTCCTCTCTCTCCAAGTTCCTAACCGATCGAGCCATGCTAGACAGCCGAGTCCCCATGGTCCGCGTCTTTGTCCTCGTCGTGGCTCGAATGTTGTCCCATCATCACTATACCTTCTCGTCGCTACCTCTGAGCTTATGCCAAGCCATCGCATCACCCCTCTCTCATCCCCTTGGTTGACGGTTGCAACGGGATGGGGGTGGTTGAGCCGCCAAGTGGGTGTCGCCCGAACCCGGCGAGGTCGGGTCTAAGCTCCGCAATGTCGGATCCAGCATTACGAGCCTTGACCTGCCCCACCACAGGCCGGAGGGAGCAAAACAAGATTGAGAGGGGAATTGGGACTCGAGGGCTTCCGAAGTGGCTGTTCGCATGCCCGGCGAGATCTCGCTAGCAAGGGGGGTCTAGTGGGGTCATCTTGGCGATGGCGTGAAGCGAAGGTCGTCACCGAGAGTGGCTTGGTGATGCTCCACCTTCTGTTCAATCTCAACTCAAATCAAACGATTTCGCTCAAGGCAAGTCGTTCTTTCATCAAATCGGCTTCCCCATTCATCCCAACGCCTCAATCCGTCCGAGTCCCACATTTGCCTGTTCAAATCGTAGACCAATTCACCCATACCCAGTCGTGACCCAATTCGACCTTGAGAATCTACGGTGAACACGACAAAGTGTGGGGAAAAGTGTCAAAAAAGTCCTAAACCTTTTGCATTAGTGCCAATTTAATCCTAAACCTTTTTTTTGTGCAAATTCAATCCTAAACCTTTTACATTGGTGCCAATTAGTCTTAAACTTTTTGCATTGGTATCAATTCAGTCCTAAACCTTTTGTCTTTGAGCCAATTCAGTCCTTCTGGCCAATTTGGGCTGGATTTTACTGACGTGGATGCCGACTGGCTACCGACGCTGACGTGACAACTTTTAATTTTATTTTAATATTTTTATTTATTTCTTTTCTTTTCTTTTTTCCTTCCCCTCCCTCCTTCCTCTAGCTGGACCTCGCCGGCCTCTGGCCTCAGGCCGGTCGCCATTGCGGCGACCGGCTGGAGGAAGGAGGGAGGGGAGGGAAAAAAAAAGAAAAATAATAAATAAAAATTCAAAAAAATATTAAAATATTATTAAAAGTTGTCTACGTCAACGCCAATGACAGGCTACCGGCCGGCCGGCGTCCATGTCAGCAAAATCTAGCCAAAAATTCACTGGAAGGAATGAACTGGCACAAAGACAAAAAAGTTTATGACTGAATTAGCACCAATACAAAAGGTTTAGGACTGAATTGGCACTAAGGCAAAAGGTTTATAACTGAATTGGCACCAAAAAAAGGTTTAGGACTAAATTAGTACAAATGCCAAAGGTTTAGGACTTTTTTGACACTTTTTCCCAAAGTGTGTGGTCCTGATTTGCTTGTGTTGTCGGCACTTAGCGAACACGACATAAAGGTATGCCTCCTTTTGGACATTCCCACTTTGCAATGAAGTCTATTTTAACTCTTGTATAGGCAAGTCGAACCCTAGATCTGTAGTTTTGTTTGTGTGAAAATCAATCACCAATGACGCTACTTTGATAAATTGGGCTCGTGTTATTCCTGATTGGGATACTCTAAACTGAAGCGTGGCTCTAGTATCGCATATGGGATCATTATCTGAGTAATATTCAACTTGTTCGATAAAATGCTTAAGTGATGGCAGAATGCATGTATGTAAGAGAAAGTGAGTTCGATAGTAATATCATTCAATGTTAAACATCACATGATCTGATCGGTGTCATTTGAGGTGTTCAAGTTTTCCATTCATGCTTAATCCAAGAGCTATTTGCACATTAATCTATTTAAAACTTGGCTTGTAGAAGTCAATCATGCTTGATTCAATTCATTATATGGAAAAAATATGTCATAGCTTGTGGGTCGCTAGGAGTAGAATCGATCAATCAAGTTATTGTTTATCGATTTGTTTTTGGTATGCACTGTCATTGTTTTGTTACCTTTTTGCTTTTGTATTCTATATTGCCACCAAGTTGAGTGTGAACAACCATCATCCTCATTGAGTCATTATGGCAGAT
Organism: Syzygium oleosum; assembly: GCF_021117445.2. Classification (NCBI taxonomy): domain Eukaryota; kingdom Viridiplantae; phylum Streptophyta; class Magnoliopsida; order Myrtales; family Myrtaceae; genus Syzygium; species Syzygium oleosum. The sequence goes on along the minus strand of NW_026607510.1, from coordinate 512,292 downwards.
TAAAGGAACAACCATCATCCTCATTATGGGTCAATATTGGTTCTTGTTCGACATTGCACCGACGAAAACTTTTGGACACACCTTGCCACTGAAGTTTCCTTTTGTGATTCTACCGAGGTAAAAATTGAGGACTGCAAAAAATTAAAGCGAATCCAAAGGGACACTCCCTAGAGTCAAGACAATGAGCAAACATGATAAATAGATTAATAGATGCAATTAGATGAACATTTCCAGTAGGAACACATCCAGTGAGCAAACATGATGGATCAAGTAAACCTTTGATCCTCTTCATCATTCTTTTTCTCAACTAGACCATTCATGTTATTGCTTTATACTAAGAATGACATCCTATTCCTTTAATTTGCCATGTATCTATCCACACTCAACTTGGTGGCAATACAGAATATAGAAGCAAACAGGTAACAAAACAATGGCAATGCATAACAATACGAATTTATAAACAATAACTTGATTGATCGATTTTATTCCTGGCGACCCACAAGCTATGACATATTGTTTTCATATAATGAATATAATCAATCATGATAGACTTCTACAAACCAAGTTCTAATTAGATTGATGTGCCAATAGCTCTCGGATCAAGCATGAATGGACAACTTGAACACCTCAAATGACACTGATCTGATCATGTGAAGTTTAACATTGAATGATATTACTATTGAATTCACTTTCTCTTATAGACATGCATTCTACCATCACATAGGCATTTTATCGAACAAGTTGAATATTACTTGGAGAATGATCATATAAGCAATACTAGAGTGATGCTTCAGTTTAGAGTATCACAATCAGGAATAACAGGAGCTCAATTTATCAAAGCAACCTCATTCGTGATTGATTTTCGCACAAATAAAACTACATATCTCGGGCTCTACTTGCGTGTACAAGATAAACAGATTGCATTGCGAAGTGGGAGAGTCCAAAAGAAAGCATACATTTATGTCATGTTCGCTAAGTGCCGACAACACAAGCAAATCGGGACCATACTCTTTGTCATGTTCACTAGAGAATCTCAAGGTCTAATCGGGTCACGACTGGGTACGGGTGAATCTGGTCTGCGATATTACTAGGCGAATGTGGGATTCGGACAGATGAAGGCATCAGGATGGATGGGGTTGCTGATTTGACAAAAGATGACTTGGCTTGAGCGAAATCGTTCGATTTGAGTTGAGATTGAACAAATTTGAGCGAGATCTCAGTAATCTCAGTTAGGGTTCTTTGGTGGGTGAGCATTTGATGATTTGGGGCAAGAAAGGAGAGAAGCAACAACGTAGAAATGACAAGGGCTTTTTATTTTTAATTGATGAAAACGACGCCGTTTTGATCTCTGGCATCCCTATTAGCGCCAACTGCCATTGGTCCGGCTACGTAGGATAGTCGGTGCTGACTGGGTATCCATGTAAGCATTTTCCGGGATAAATTAACCGGATAAACTCAATTGGTAAATTGTCAAAAGATTTATGACTGGATTGGACAGCTTCCCACTTTTGAATTATAGGAAACCTATTACATCATTTGATCATGACCGATTGATGAAGAAATTATACGGTGAATGCCTAATCTAGGTAAAGGGACAAGTATACCGCGGAATAAATTGCAAATGGGTTGATTGGTCCTGTTGGGTAAAGGACCAGCAATCAAACAAGAGTAGAATTATATACAATTGATTCGAAGCTTTAAGATATGCATCATGTTTGCGAAATCTGATGGTGATGGACAGCTAGGGTTAAGCTTGTGAGCTGTCTGTTTCCATATGACCTGGTCACTGATTAGAAACGGTCCACTAAGTCGCTACAAATGTGCCTCCGCTAATAACCCTCCACACAAACTAATTAAGCGCCCTGATCCTAAATAATCAAATACGAATTCATAAGTTTATTGATGGTTTTGTTGTTGTTCCTTTTCGTTTTTGCTAGCTAGCACAGTAGGGCTCGGAAGTTTTCTTGCCCCAAGCAAATTTGTGGCTTTTTTTTTTGTGGTGTCCTGAATCGATTTTTTACGCTTCGGACTAAATCCATCTCTTCTCAATCCAATCTAAGGTAAGCCATCTATGTATAATCGGAACTACGAGAGCTAGCTTCTCAAGAAATTACTTTCTTGTGACCTCACTTCAAGTGATTGGGTCAAGCAAGAATCAAACTTATGACCTCGCTTCAAGTGATCAAGTTACGCTCGATATCTCACGTCGCTAAATCAAAATAATTTCATGTTTAACATAACCTATGAGATAAGTGAAATATTTCATGGACTCGGAGAATGGGTTTACCTACTTAACCAAATGGGCTTCCTCGTTTCAAAAAAAAAAGAGATGAAACTGCTATAAATGTCTTGCTTCTGGTAAATAAAAACGGCAATTCATTCCAAACTATTAGCATCACTCTAGCAGAATGAGAAGTATATTCCCAGACTATCTGCAGACAATGCACGCAACTGCATGCAGATGTTTGGAGCACTCGTGCCGTGTAAAACCTCATTTTGCTTAGTGGGATTTAGCCCTGTCTTAGAAAGATTCGATATGCATTAGTTGAGGTGAGGATAAGCAAAACTGTACACAGACAGACATACACAATCAAGTGTTCAATACACAATCAAGGGTTCAAACTATTCCACCATGGTCGGCAATAAACTGAGCAGACTCGCATGGCTCAAGTCGCAGTTCAATGTCGATTCCCATTGTCTTTCGAGCAATGCAATTTACCTCAACTTCTACAAAAATGAAATTTAGGCAACGATGCTCTCTAATACTAACATTTTACACCAAAAAAAAAAAATTAGGCAACGATAGGAAATGGAATCTTGTGAAATTTTTCTTTATAAGAATTCGAATTTTTGAAAAATATTGTAATCGCCCGTTATGAGTCCACAAGAACTTGTCGCTTTGTGACGGTCATCCTGACCAATGGGACAAGATACCTCGGAATCTTATGAATATGTCCATTATAACCTGAGATGTAACGCAACACCCCCTTATGACACGGATCTCAAGATTCTCCACCATTTCATCGTCACCTCTCTTTCTTCATTATGTACCCCCAAAAGCTTTGACCTTTATATATACATATTGATTCTTTATCGCACCCTTCATTTCCTTCTCTGATCTCTTGCCATATTTCTCTCTCTCCCTCTCACTAGATTCCCTCACAAAAAATTTATCTATCGATGACAAGTAGACTCAGTCATTGGTGCTGGGGATCTACCTTCTCCAAACGGGTAAGGGGCTGCCCATGATTCTGCCTGCTTGTTACACCCTTTCACTTGGCTGGTGCTGTTAGTTTAAACCTAAAATAAAGAATAGAAAGTTGCTTTGGTTGGGGCTTATTTTAGTCAGTACACGAGTATTCCTGTCCTCCTGTGTGCGACTTACGCTTCCTGCTGATTCTGTTATCTTTTATTGCAAGCAGCAGTTTCCAGGAGTCCCACAGACATAGACTTGAGTAACCTCCTAAGCGTCGATCTTTATCAATTTTTGTTTTTCAGGCTGTATTGGTTTATGATATGCTTCGCATAGTAAAGGTTTGTTAAATATTAAAGATTTCAAGTATCTTAAAATTGTGGGAGTAGGCTTTGGTGGTGTTATTATTTTATGATATGGAGATTTTGGAGTATAATCAATACATATTTTCCTTCATATGATATAGTTTTTTCTCACTTACACTTCATCAGAGGAAGCCAAACACTTTGTTTTGGTCTGTTTATGGTCATTACGTCTTGCATATCTTGCTTGACATATCATGTCGTATATACTTGACTGGAAAGGTGGATGTGGGAGTGTAATTGATCATGTAATAGAGAAAAAGCAATCTTATTCAGAATGTGAGGTCTTATTCCGTAACTCTTGGTGAGCAAACCAAGAAACTTTACGAGACGAAAGCCTTCTTTCCTCCACCAGAATGAGAAGTCGATGGGTTCCACTATCTCTCATACATAAACATGCAGATCTGACTTATGGCTAGGATGGGAAACTTGGGTTGGTTTACCTATGCCTTCTTTAATTGAGAAGACTCAAAACCACACATGCTTTGCTTGGAAAGTGTGTACTGTGACATAGACAGCAGTTTTCGGATGAATAGATTCTATCATCTCTTTTAGAAGAATGGAGCATCATTTATCGAGCTGTCTGCCCTGATTTGGCTTGACATAAGAATGGAACCTGCGGTTTTTTAGTAACCTCACGCCTTGCAGATTTATACACGCCATTATCTCCAAAAGTATCTCGGTACATACAAGGAAATGGCGAAGTTTGAAAGCAGAAGGATGAAGACAGCTCGTCCCCTAGTTTCACAACAATTCTTCGGCAGGACTATTTTAAGTGAAGGTGTAACCAGACATGCTTGAAGGAGAGACATTTGGAGAAAATCATCAGTATTGACTCACACTACTCGAGAGAATTGATAGTATTCAAAAGGTGCGGTGAAGTTCAACTCGTGACTTGCCGAATCTCTTGTTTCGCTGCTCAGCAAGGCAAATTAAGCCGTGTAATGGAAGCGCCATCGGGTGAAAACATTATCTTTGCCTTCACTTCTTCGGATTTGTCCAACAAATGAGTTCTGCTGCGTAGTGTTTTGAGCCTTTAGGCCACACTTATTTGTTTGTTAGAGGCCAGGGATTCACTGTAACTTGTTATTTGCTTACACACGGAATATGCATTTGTAAATTATTTGTGGCTGCTGGTCCTCCTGGTGTACATTGCTTGTTCACGAAGCCTAGTACGGTATATTTTTCTCGAGTTTGTTATATGTGACATAGATGAGTGAAAAATGAAATTTTATTGGTGACAGTGTCTATTATATAACATAAAGATTGTGATATCTATGCTCTTTCGAGATCTTTGGCTTCAGCAGTCCATATTATATCCCAGAAGTTCTTTTATCATCCCACTGTGACTCAATCTCCAAATTACATCGGTGTCGTGGAGAACAGCTTGAGGGTCGGGATATCCTATTTCTTTAACTTTTCTCCAACAGTAAGGAAAATTTTCATGCTCATAGAGATTACATAATCACAGTATCCACTATTTGTGCCCGATCGGCATAACTTTTTAATTGATTGAGACCTTGACACATTTGTCTTGGCGTAATTTGTGTTTTTCAAAGACATTACACTGGATTTACTGCAAGGAATGACCTTAGTCAGGTTGCTTGCAAGAACAGACTTGTCTTTGTAACGACATGAACATGCAGCAAAAATTTGTGTCAACGCATAACGACATTAGGTTAATCAGCAGCAAATACAAGTGGATGATGATATGGATGTTCATGCAACTGAGAATAATTGTTTTTGAGCAGGATTTGTCAAATGCTCTTTGAAATTGAAACGTGCACTCTTCTTTCTCCTTTTGGTCTAAACCATGGAATTTTCAACTCTTGGTATATTTCATGCACCGTCACCTAATTCTGGAAGTAAACTAAGAGAACCGCATTCACAAGAAAACATGATCAACAAGAGACCAAGGGTATACTAACAGATCTTGAGATTTAATTAGAAGATAGGAAATTGATATAATTGGCTCATCCTCATTGGATGGAAACAAAAGATAGTGCCATTAGGATTTATTATGGTCTCGGCCACAAAGGAAGACATAACCATGAGAAAAGAAGACAGCAAGAAATGGAACCCTAAATGTTGTCGTTGACAACAAGTGCTGAGAGCAACAATTACAAAAGCCCTTCAATGAGAAGTGGACCTGACTAGAGACTTCTTAAATGTCATACGTTGTTTCGTCCCATGACTCGATATGTGCATAAAACATCGACACGAGACAATAAGTATGATCTACCAGTCACGATTAAGACAAGAAGAACGATCTACCGGTCACAATTATCGCAATCGCTTTCGAATCATAGCGAACACATCACGTCATTTGATCATGACCGATTGATGAAGAAATGATATCCTGAATGTCTAATTTAGGTAATTGGACAAGTAAAGCGTCTAATAAATTACAATGTGTCGATTGGTCCCGCTGGGTCGAAGGACCAAAATCAAATTATATAGAAATTGCTTCGAAGCTTCAAGAGATGCATCAGGATTGCGAAATCTGATGGCGATGGACAGCTAGGGTCAAGCTTTTGAGCTGTCTGTTTTCATATGACCTGGTCATTGATCAGAAAAAGTCCTCTAAGTTGCGACAAATGTGCCTCTGCTGATAAACCCCCCCCACAAAATTAAGTGCCTAGGTCCAAAATAATCAAGTATGAATTCATAAGTTTATTGATGGTTTTGTTGTTGTTCCTTTTTTGTTTTTGCTAGCTAGGACAGTAGGGCTTGGAAGTTTTCTTGCCCCAAGCAAATTTGTGGCTTTTGTGGTGTCCTGAATCGATTTTTACGCATCGGACCAAATTCATCTCTTCTTAATCCAATCTAAGGCATGCCCATCTAGATATTATCGAGACTACGAGAGCTGCTCAAGAAATTACTTTCTTGTGACGTCGCTTCAAGTGATTGGGTCAAGTAAGACTCCTTCTTAAGCCATCATATGGACGTTTCGCTCGCGCTTTGCATAGTCTATGAGATCAGTGAAGTATTTCATGGACTTCGACATAGAGAGTATCTACTTAATAAGTCGGGCTTCCTCATTATAAAGAATAGCAGCTATTAATGTCTTGCTTCTGGTATAAAAACCAAAAAGCAAAGAAATCAATTCCAAAAGGCATCACTATCCCAGAATGAGAAGCAAACCTTTATGTTGTATGGCTCAAGTCGCAATACAGTTAGCCTCAACTTTTGCAAAAATGGAATTTAGGCAATCATAGGAAATGGAATCTTGTGAAATGTTTCTTTATAGGAATTCGAATTTGCGAGGATATTCCAGTTGCCCGTCAGGAGTCCTGAAGAACTTGTCGTTCTGTGACAGGTCATCCTGACCAATGGGACAAGATGCCGTCCTCGGAATCTTATGAACATGTCCACATATGACCTGAGATGTCATGTAACACCCCCCTTGCAGCGTGGATCTCAACCATTTCATCATCACCTCCCTTTTCTTTATTATGTAACCCTCGAAAGCTTTGACCTTTATATATACATAATGATTCTTGATCGCACCATCCATTTCGTTCTCTGATCTCTTGCCATATTGCTCTCTCTCTCGAAAAATTTGTCTAGCTAGCTAGGCTTGGCTAGATAGAGAGAAAGAGAGAGAGAGAGAACTGACTGTCTGTACTGATTAATAATGGCCGCTCCTCCGCCGAACCCCGTGCCCGTGGCGTACCAGGCCGGCACGTCGGCGGCAGTGCCCGACTGGCTGAACAAGGGGGACAACGCGTGGCAGATGATCTCCGCCACGCTGGTGGGGCTCCAGAGCATGCCGGGCCTCGTGATTCTGTACGGGAGCATAGTCAAGAAGAAGTGGGCGGTGAACTCGGCCTTCATGGCGTTGTATGCGTTCGCGGCAGTGATCTTATGCTGGGTCACGTGGGCCTACAAGATGTCCTTCGGGGACAAGCTCCTGCCCTTCTGGGGAAAGGCCGGCCCCGCGCTCGGCCAGAAGTTCCTCATAAACCAGGCCGTGCTCCCCGAGACGGCGCACTACTACAAGAATGGGAACTTGGAGACGGCGATGGTGGCGGCGTTCTACCCGATGGCATCGATGGTGTGGTTCCAGTGCGTGTTCGCGGCGATCACCTTGGTACTGCTCGGGGGGTCGGTGCTGGGGAGGATGAACTTCCGGGCGTGGATGATGTTCGTGCCCCTGTGGCTGACGTTCAGCTACACGGTTGGTGCCTTCAGCCTGTGGGGCGGCGGCTTCCTATTCCAATGGGGCGTCATGGACTACTCCGGCGGCTACGTCATCCACCTCTCCTCCGGGATCGCCGGCTTCACCACGGCTTTTTGGGTCAGCTTAATCTATCTCTCTCATGGAAATATGACTACCTATATCCGATTTTCATCTTCTGATAGAGAAGAAAATATTTTCTGGCAATTAACTTCTAAGGATTTCATTTCTATGGAAAAGATGACAGTCACAAAGGAAATTTTTCCACTTCAAATCTATTTTCCGGGGCAACGCAAATTTCATTTCGAACTTTATTCTCGTTAGGTAATCATGTTGGTGTTTTATATTCCAAATATAAGCTTCCAATGAGGAGGGAGATTCGGCGTTGACCTCGACTTTCAAATTTGATAAGCACTGAGCTGTTCATTCTTATACAGGCTTTGCTTCAGATTCAAGAAACTGAGATCATCATCTTTGACAAACGAGAACCAAAACCCGTTAATTTATCTGATTTTCAAACTTGACAATTGCCTCCTACGCTAAAAGAAAAAATCTCTTTCTGAAGTATAATAGTGTATTGTATATGTTAAGAGTTATATACAATTTGTCACATTATTCTTGTGCAGGTAGGACCCAGATCGACGAAGGATAGGGAGAGGTTTCCTCCGAACAATGTGCTATTGACGCTGGCCGGAGCGGGACTGCTGTGGTTGGGATGGGCGGGGTTCAACGGGGGCGACCCTTACACGGCCAACACCGACTCGTCCATGGCCGTTCTCAACACCAACGTCTGCGCGGCCACCAGCCTTCTGGTGTGGACGTGCCTCGACGTCATATTCTTCAAGAAGCCCTCCGTCATCGGAGCCGTCCAGGGCATGATCACCGGCCTCGTTTGCATCACCCCCGGTGCCGGTACTTACGTTGACCGGCCCTTGTTAAGCAGATAAATTAAGAAAGTTTGTAACCCGTTAAGCAGCTATATTGACTAGCGACCTTTCACATTGTACAGGGCTAGTCCAAGGGTGGGCGGCGATAGTGATGGGAATACTATCGGGAAGCGTCCCGTGGTTCACTATGATGATCGTGCACAAGAGGTGGACGTTGCTCCAGAAGGTCGACGACACGCTCGGCGTCTTCCACACCCACGCCGTCGCCGGGTACATGGGCGGAATCCTCACGGGCCTCTTCGCCGAGCCCACGCTGTGCTCGCTCTTCCTCCCGGTCACGAACTCCAGGGGGGGAGTCTACGGGGGCTCAGGCGGGGTCCAGATCGGGAAGCAGCTGGTCGGCGGCGCTTTCATCATCGGGTGGAACCTCGTGGTCACGTCCATCATATGCATCGTGGTCGGCCTGGTGATCCCTCTGCGGATGCCGGAGGAGGAGCTGCTGATCGGGGATGACGCGGTGCACGGGGAGGAGGCTTACGCGTTGTGGGGCGATGGAGAGAAGTACGACTCAACGAAGCACGGCACGGACAACACGACACACCACAAGACGTCGCCCAGCGGGGCGACTCAAGTGGTGTAGGTCGTGGGTGCGTGAGGTGTTATCGATTGCATTCTTACCGACTCGAGTGATAGAAATCATGGGAATGTGAGTGATCCGTTTTCATTTATTGTTCTTGTTCACTATGCATTGTTTTTGTTCAATTGATACTGCTCGCATAGTGAACAAATTGTTCATATTTCATATGGTTGTGTACATACGGTCAAAAAACAAAGGTTACATCACCACATGCATTACTTTCTACTAGTCAACTTAGTTTTTTATGCAACGTATTTTGCTACTTTTATTCATAATCTTTGTTCGAGCCTTTGATCAAATTGCTTAGTAATATATAAATTTAGAAATGGGATAGAGAGATGGCCTAAACCCTATTTGGATCCGATTGAGACGTCAAGATCCAAGCCTCAAGATTGCGTTGACCAATTCATTTCTCATCAGCCCAAGCAAAAGCCTCATTTCCAAGTGCAGGGTTCTTGGTCTCGGGAATTTCTCCCTCGGACCCGAGCCCGACGGCCCGGATCAAAACTCGGGGTCTCGCAAAAAGATCAATGATTGAGATAGACTCCATCCGATAAACCCTAAGCCAACCATGGAATGTTTGCACCGTAAACATAATTTTTGTCCAAGCCTTTATATTATATGAATTTAGAAATGAGAGAGAGAGAGATGGGCCTAAACCCTAATTGGATCTGAATGAGACATCAAGATCCAAGCCCCAAGATTGCGTTGACCAATCCATTTCTCATCAGCCCAAGCAAAAGCCTCATTTCCAAGTGCAGGGTTCTTTGGTCTCGGGAATTTCTTCCTCGGACCCGAGCCCGATGGCCTGGATCAAAAACTCGGGATCTCGCGAAAGATCAATGGTTGAGATAGGCTCCACCCGATAAAACCCTAAGCCAACCAAGAATGTTCATTCACATGGGGTTGAGCTACATGATGATACATTGCATGCATAATTCAGCCCTCTTGCGGAGTACGTGCAATCATTCACTTTCGAGATTACTTTATAAGACTATCAAAAGCTGCATGGAAAGAGAAGAAGAAGCTTCTTTCCCTTGCCTTTAAGAAAAGACACGAAATGCTCTCATGAGTTAAAAACTTGCCTTAGAAGTGAGGGCCTATCATGATGCCCATGATGCCCATTGTTGGCACTTGGCAGTGGGTGCTTTGTTTGATTAACCCTACGTGGCCCCTTTAATTAGTCCTAATCACAATTAAATTTAAATTAATATGTATTGTAGAGAGATTCTCTGTGGTATATCAATTGTGTTAGCGTTCGAAGCCCACTTATCACCACGTATTGCGTATCCATTGGAATTCGATAATTTCCAAGGACGGAAACTTTAAATTAAAATAAGCCCCATGCGTCTCTTACATTTTTCCAATTAAGTCCTTCCAACTTTTGCCCCGCCTCCTCTTCGATATTTCGGTTTTGGTCTTGGGACGTTTTGGCAAATAGATTTAAGATTTCAATACCACAAATAGAATTCTATGGAGTTAATTCATTCCACATATGTAATTAAGAGCCGTCGGCCCTTTTGTTCACAATTAGGTAAAAACAAAAAGTAACCTTCTTTTTTCCTTTCTCGTTAAAATCTAAAATATTATTGGGACTTCGTAAAAATCATGAGATTTTTATTGGTGAATCAATGTGTCCACATTGGTATACTGTGAAAATTGCAGGTGTTATATAGTTAAGATAAAGTCGAAATGGATCCATTACAAATTTAAAGTGAATAATATAATATAAAAATCTATACTAATAGGTGCTTAAGTGCTCCATCCATATGATAGACGACCTAGCAATCCCACCAAAAAGAAGAAGAAGAAGAATAACCATGCAATAATTGACGCTTGAGTGGTCATCCTCCAAATCCTATTGAAAGATGCACTTTTCTCAGTTGGATCAAACGTGTATTTTTTTTTTTTTTGGGGATTAATATCACTGAAAATATATTTATCTCAAACTAATTTGTATATCGTAAAAAATCATAAACTATTTATTCCATATTTATTCCAAACGAGTACATCCATGCCATATAATTTGAAGTAACTATAGCATGAGTATACCAAATTTGGTGGTATTAGCCCTCATATTTTTCACTTTTGGTCTTTCTATATCAAGGGTTGTAACCGTCTACCCACTTTCACTATAATAAGTCATTCGCCTCGACCCTCTGTAATACAATTGAGGGAAAAAATCTCAAATAGCATCCTTATTTTCGTGCTCATTTCGCTCAGCACATGCTCTCTTCTCGGATTTACAATTCTCATTCCAGGCATAATCTCGAAACAACCGCCCCGACATAGTCACCAGAATATTCCAATCTTGGTGATCTTTTTAACCGAATTTCTACATTGGGCAGGATTACAGAGACGGCGTCGCATCATGAACACGGTACTGTAACGCCCCGGATATGGTTCTGCTTAAAAATAGTAAAAATCTGTACATGCACCATACATAGTGTTTTGTCCTATACTCATTAAATAAATTTTTTTTTTTGAAATTCGATTGATTTTGTGGGAGCCAATATTAAATCATGACATTTGAATTTTCATTTTTATGGAATGACATGTTTTTTGAATGAACAAAATTTATGGGATTTGCAGAGGAGGCGCTATCATCATGAGAAAACATCCCATAAAAACACACGAAGAAAGAGAGAGAGAGACAGTTGTAATTGCTGTTAACGAGGGGAGAGTCTTTTTGCGTCTTTTTTCTCTGCACGCGAGCTCGAGAGCGGAGTGGGGGAAGGGGCACGACCACGACGGCGGCGGCGGCGGCGGCGACGGCCATGCGTCGCTCTTCACCGATCTCGCCGTGTCCGCCGGGCTCCGATCGGCGATCCCGATCCCTCCGTTCCGGCTCCTGATCCTCGCGGGGCTTTTCCGGCGGGTCCGTTAGGGGTTGCGCCGCGCCGGGAGGGGGGCGCGAGAGGGGGGCTTGGAATCGCGTGAATCGGGACGGGGCTCGGCTCCGGTGGAAGCCCTAGAGAAGGGAAGCGGGGACCCCCCCTCCCTCCCCGCGATTGGTGCGCTCTAGTGGGAGCGGAGTGAAGTGGGAGCTTGAGCATTCCCGGTCGATTTCGCGGGTTTCCTGGGTCGAACCCTGATTGGGGTTGAGCTCGGCGTCGGAGATGGAGAACGGGTTTGATGGGAAATTGGCTGATAAGTTCTCTGGAATGGCGCTTAACGACGGTTCGTCCAATATCAACTCCAACAACGATAGCTTGTTTCAGGTCATGAAAGCAGTTGAAGCTGCCGAAGCCACTATTAAACAGCAGGTTCCCCCTCTCTCTCTCTTTCTCTCTGTCACACACGCGCACTCTCTCTCTCCCCCTAGATAGTTTATTTGATGCCCAATTCAAAAGCATGAGGTGGCTCAAGCATCAGCGAGCCTTTGTAGTGGCTGCCAAGTTCCAAGAAATCCTACTACGGAAGATTTTTGCCCGATTGGGAACCATCGTGTAGCCGTTTCGGTTCATGATTGGACTGGTTGTGAACCCTCATACTGTGTGAACATGCTGGAAGGGTTGTGGGGTATCTGAACTTTACCTGCTAATTATGTACCCAACGGGCTTTTTCTTTTGGATGCGTCAATGCAATTCATTGATTAGATGGTTGATTTGGCGACCTTGCTGCTCACTAGTATGATTGGAACACGTATGTTGTTTGGATACTTAGCATCGTACAGGTTACTATCTTTGATTGTAGATGAGGTGTATGAAGAGCCCTAGTTCAACCTCACCTGGGCGGAAATGTAGGTGGTCATACTTTGAAACGGAAGAAATTGTTTGGCAAGGACCTATGTTTTGGGGGAAATGGCTCTAGCAATGTATTTTGTAGAGGCTTCTGCATGACAAATCTCAAAAAACCATCTTCTATAAGAGAACTTTCAACCCCACCGCCACCCCCACCCCCACCCTTCTCCCAAGAGGAGCATCTTCCACAGAGAACCTCCATAACCTCTGCAGCCTAACACCCATATCACCATGACAAAGCAGTGAACAAGCAGTTTTCAAGTTCATTCAGGGTTTGACATTTTCAGTTGTGTGTAGCGCATTACTTGGTCAACTCTTTCTTGACCCCATTATTTTGCAATTTCCTACTTGACAACTGAAGGGGTGAGAAATTGTCCTCCTAGTACACCATTGAGGGTGTCACACTTGTTATCAAGTGGACATAAAAGCTTATCTTGCGCGGGAGTTGGGCATCGCCTGGTGCCTTTTACTGTAACTTTACTTATCGCAAGTAAATGACGTGCTCAACTATGAACTGATAGCTTGCACTTTCATGTCTCACGGTGTTCTGCAATAATCCTACATGTTGCTAGCCGAAGTTAATTACACGCTTAAAGTTATAGTTGCTGCTGTAGGCTGCAATGCTGTGACATTGAAATTTGACAAGAGGATGATCTTAATTTTCCATGTCACTTTTGACAGGTGGAGGAGAATGTTCGGCTGAGGACCGAGCTACAGGAAAAAATGCAGGAACTGGAAAGATATGTAAGTAATAGGTACTTTTGTTGGTGCAGAATAGTTTAATTGTACACATGTTTGCACTGAAAATGTGTATTATTTAAATGTATAATACCTGTACATATAGACATGCATCTGATGGTCTTTGCACTTTTCTATTTATTCTTAGTTAGTGTTATGATCTTCTATCTTGATAGCCAAAAGAGTTGTAGTTTGGACATTTTCATTCTGAACATAACAACAATATTTCCTTAATCTGGCCCTAGCTTTTATGCCGTCTCTCTATCATTAAAATTATAGCCTGACGATGTCAAGCAGTTGTTGATTCTGTCTTATGTTTGGCTTTTGGAGCGGTTGAAGGGGTAGTGTATCCAAATTATTTGGTATAGTGAGCATGTGAAGGAATTAACTAACTACTCTTTTCAAGAAGTAATTTCCCTTAACACCATACTTGTTTACGGCCAAGTATGTCTAAGACTGAATAAGCTTGGCTGCATAACTCACGGTCAATTCACGCTGTACTAATTAATTCAATCTTTGGACCCTTTGTTGTGAAGGAAAAATAGTTTAACTATTTTAGCTGAAGGCCAAGAAGGCATTTTACCAGTGAGAAAGATATTGTTAACATATAGATGCATGTATCATTCCAACTCTCATACAACTTGTGAGGGAATCTTTCACTTGACACTGGACTCGAAGATTTTTCGGTATTCTGTTCCACCAGGTTCTTTCTTTTTCAATTAAAGATCATTTTCTTCACTAGCATGTTCATCTACTTGAAATGTAGATTATTAGAATGTCCAACTCAAAAGTTGTGCGATTAAGTGGAGGGGGATTTACGTGTACATGAGGCTCATATAAGCTACGTAGGACACTTAACGCCTCCTCTCGTGTGCAAACTGGATTGAGAGCGGCACGAGGAATTGACAAAAAGGGCGTCACATGTGGGAAGTAAACTAGGTGGAACCTGCCTATGATATCGTGTCAGAAAATTCAACCCGAAAGCTTAAGCCATTACAATCTCCATGGACAAGCATTGTGGGACACTTTAACTTAGATATACCTAGGAGCTTTGGCAATGATGCTCCATTCATGATGAGTTTTGTCTAAGCCACTCTAGGCCCCCTCAAATAGACCTATTTTTCTGCTATGCACCTTCTCCAGAGATAATCCAAAGTCAGGATTTTATCAGAAGCCAAAATAGATGCTCTAGGTGGTCAAGTAGACTTCAAGATGAGATTCTGATGGACTATGGCTTATTTGCATGACTCTTTAGGGGCCTGTGTCATAGGAGGATTTTGCATTGAAGCCGTTAAGGTGACCGGCACTATCTCTTTCTCCATACTTACACATAGTTTGTCATTGCTTATGCCATTGGTCTTCACTTTCGATTTAGCCTACAGAACAGATTCTCATTATTTGTACACCATCTCCAACATTTTGGTTGAATATTCAGAACTTCAACTCTCCTTCATTTTAAGGATTAACTGTAGGATATGCCCATCTATATGATGTTCATCTTGCTTTCATCACAACGCCTTTCTCTTCCTTTAGCATCTGTATAACTTCAATTCATGAGTTCTTGGCTTGAGTTGCAAGTGTGGTCACGTGGGAGGGTTGTCAAAGGTTGATGTTTCATCCAGGGTTTATGATTTTGTATTGCAAGACATTAGATCAACTTTTTGCATGAAGTTTAGCTCTTGTCCTGTCACACCCTTTTGCATGACCCACTTTGTCAGTACAGATAAAAAACGAAATGAGTTGAATGGGAAACAGGGCAGCTTAAAAGAAGTCCAATCATACTTATCGAGCTTCCTATCTTAGCAAAATATTATATTAATCTTGAGAAATTATGAAATGATTCCAAATGACTAAATGTTAATGTGCATATGGTTTGATTATTGAGGCCTTGTGTAAAATAGAAGTCAAATCTCAAATGCTAAATTAAGAAGTTCAAGTAGAAAATAAAAGGACAATGTCATTCCAAACATGCCCTAACATGCCAAGATAAGTATGACAACAGTACCACCATCCAGCAGCAGATGCTTCTGCCATGTTTAGCCAAGGAGCATGAAGGATATGTGGATATAGTAAATAGGAGGTGGAGTGCCTATTGGTCTCGTGGACTCAGGGTTTTGGTGGATGATTGATTGGGAGAATGGGGGGTTTTTTTTTTTTTTTGAATTTTAGGAAAGAGGGACCTCATGTTAATAAACAGTATTTACTGCATTATGCAATTTCACTTTTTTGTGCTTTGTAATTTTGCGACCCAGCTTTTGATTTTTGTATTCATCAACTACACATTGATCAGGAAACATCAGGAGTCATTAGTACTAATGAGACGTGACTATTAATGGACTCTTTCTCTGGCAGAAATCATATGAATCAATGGCTTCAAGACATGCTGTTGGGGCACCTGATGGCCTTCTACACGGAGTTCATGATGCTCATCAATCTATACCATCTGTGGGAAATCCAGAAGATGGCGTTAACCGCATACGAGGCACTTCTCCACGTGATCAAGCTGGTACTATTATTGTTCATAAGGAGGTGAAGCTAAGTAATCAGAATGCTGCCAGACATTCTCAGGAGGAAGCCCACTCTGAAAGCAATAAGGTTAATGGGACATTAAAAGTTCTTCCCGGTCCTCAGGTTCCCACCGATAATACTGGCTTTTCTCAGTTATCATCACCGTCAGCGACATCTTTTTCTCCTAACAGGTTCTGCATTTGATTCGAACAATCCATCTTAAAGTGATCAATAAGTCAGTGTTGAGATGTATACTATCTTAGGCAGCATTGTGTGCTTTGTAGATATCGAACTGAAGGAGATTATGATAGAAGACATAATTTCTCTGGACATGGGCTTATGCAGATGGCTGAAGTGAATAATTCTAGCAGCCTCCAGAAACAGGTTGCTGTGAGATAATTCCACAATTCCTTTTTTCTTCTGATATTTGTGTTGACTGTATTAGTTTATGAATGAAACGATATTTGTAGGATCTCATTCATAAGGTTCAGGAACAGGAACAAGAGATTGTGCAGTTAAGGAGACATTTGTCAGATTATTTAGTGAAGGTGAGAGTGATATGTGGTGGTCGCTTGTTTGACTGAGTGGGCTTTTACTTGAGTCTGCTTCTGGATTAAGTAGGGTTTGGAAGTGATACAAGTTAATCTTGTTGTAGGAAGCACAAGTACGAAATGAAAAGTATGTTTTGGAGAAGCGAATTGCTTATATGCGTATGGTAGGAAGCCTTCGATTGGTCATTACTCTCTACTTCTCCAATTCTGGTTCGCCTTCCTTATCCATGCAATGGACCTTTGCCCTCTGTTTTGGAAACGTAGGCCTTTGATCAGCAGCAGCAGGACCTCGTTGATGCTGCGTCCAAAGCTCTGTCATATAGGCAAGACATAATGGAGGAAAATATTCGTTTATCATACCAATTGCAGGTATGCTTTTCTTGTCCTAGGGAAGCTTTTTTGTATAATGGTAAACTTTGATAGCGTGCATGCTTTTAGTATCTCGCTAAAATATCTCATTATGTGTTTAATTCTCGCTTTATTTCATGAAGAACACCTTTGTTTCTCTAATATTTCAGCTTAGGGAAAACTTTTTTGATATGTATGGTATGGAAATGCATTTACATTGTAAGCTGCAGACTTTCTGTGGGTTCCCATTAACTTGTGTCAAAGGCCTATTCACTTTTTTTGGGTACTTGCTCCTCATATAGGCACCAGCGGACCCGGGGGCGGAGATTTGCCACCGTCCCCACTGAACTTAGAGAATAACCCCTTTATATGGGACCAGTCTTTAATTATGTGAGTTCCGCCCGTCTAATGGTGGCTTTCTTGTCGATACTTCCAAAGTTCTTGCCACTAGTAACTACTAATGGTTCCCAGAATGGGTGATCCATAGTCTTGTAAATAGTACATGACTCCATACGGAATAACAATACATTTCAATTTTAATTAAGGAAAATGAAATCGGAAACTTGGCAAAATAACAGTTATATAATATCTTTGAGCCAATAGTTATTCTTTATTTGAAATTTTGTTATTTCAACAAAACTATGAGATGAATTATGTGCACATTTGAAATGCATCGACATTCTCTAGATTTGTTTATGCATGAATATGTAATAGCCATCACAAGGTGACATGTGACATACTTATGCACATGTCACATGATCTTTCATTAGTGGAAACTTGCTTATGGATGCAAATGCCTCGGTTGATATGATTTTGAGAGGTGTTTTGCAAATGGCTTTGGTTAGATGAGCTCTTTTTGTATATGAGTATGCACCCCCTTGGTGCCCTATTTTTTTTACCTGTAAAAAGAAATGAATAACGTGGTAAAAAGTTTGTCTACTGATTTCAAAGCTGAGATAAACTCAAGTGGTACACGTTATTTTTATGCATCTACTCCTTTTAAGTGGTTCACACTGAGTTAATATAATTTCGACCTTGTCCTATTAAATTGTGGCCATTGATTTTCTGACTTGAATAAGGGAAAAGAGGAATCTCAAAGTCACTAAGAAATGATGTTTTTACAAGACCATGACATGTGCATGGTTCAACTTACAAGAATTAGAACCTCGTGTTCCTGAGATAAATAAAACAAAGTAAAAATTAAGAACTATCTACATATATTTATGTGTAAATTAAATGTTCTATCATTTTCTGTAAAAATAACAAAATAAATATGGGCCTCCTCAAATAGGAGTCTTGCTTCCCTTTTGTAAAAATCAGAAGCATAACTTCTCTCTCTCTCTCTCTCTCTCTCTCTCTCTCTCTCTCTCTCTCTCTCTCTCTCTCTTCCTTAATTAAATGAAAGATCAACCGGCATAAAGGAAACTTTTATGGAAGTTCTATATTTCAACGTAAGAATATAAATTGGGACACTATGTTTAGGCTTTTCAGAGAAATCTAGTTTCCCCAACCCTAGGTCTAAAATCTGGGTCAGCCACTACACATATAGGTCTTTTGATTACTGCAAGATATTGTTAAATTCTGGTGCCAAAATGTGCCATTGCCGAAACAGTAGGAGTGAATGAAACACTTGTACAATTAGTGTAGTATCATCATAAACAAATCTAATTTGGATATCTTACTCCTCTCTCAATGTTTAGGAAAAAGCAAATTTTGAGGTTCTTGTTTTTGTTCTCACAGGCTGCACAGCAAGAAAGATTGATGTTTGTGTCATCTTTGCTGCCTATCCTTGCAGAGTATTCTCTGCAGCCTCCAGTCCTCGATGCTCAGTCAATTGTTAGCAATGTCAAAGTATGTCTTGTTTCTCTGTTCTTATATATTCATGATGTTCTTGAACAGTTTTGTCTATTGATAAACTTTTTCTTATCAGAAGTATATCTTGTGCCTTCCTTGTAGACTAGGACTTATTATAATTTTTTTAAGGGTGCCTTTATTACACAGAAAATCAATGGTATGGAAAACATTTACTGAAAATGATAGTTTGTATTGCTTAGAAAAATTAGTGAATGGAAAAAAATTTCATTTACTACAACAATCTATGCCTAAATATCGTTTATGATAATAATTGTTTTTCATTTATTCATTTTTGTAAGCGATATAAACGGTCATTTTAGGGAAAACATTCTTCAAATCGTTGATTTTCCGTGAAATAAATGCACCCTCCGTGTGTTGATTTTGTTTTTGAAGCAAGAGCTTTAGTAGTTAAATGTCAGAGCTTTTGTAATATTTTTACCTAAAGGTCTCAACCAAACAAAGGATAGATTTATGGAGAAGCTAAAAATGCACTGATATAGCTGGCAAATCAAAAGAGGATCAAACTTGCTTCCATATGGAATTTGAAAAAGATTTTGCTGTCTAGTGATCACTTCTAGAATAAATTGTGATAATACCGTCATTGCTGTCCTGAATGTCCCAAGCCCGGCCAAATTTCTCCTATTCGATTCTGTGGTAGCACTTTGTGTAGTAACCAATGTACATATGAACTTAAACGAAAAGTTAACATGGTAACTTCTAAAGACAGTATATATGGAAAGAGAAAAGACAAACAATCGGCACTTGCTCCCATTGTTTGTATTGAATATTTTATGGAAGAAGAGTGTGCAATTTGGTGGAATAGTTAGCATTTTAGTTTTTCCATTGAAATCTGTTGAAATTGTTTTTACTCTGTAATCTTGCTTAGAGATTGACATGATAAACTGGCAGCACGTTTTTTTCCTTTTTGGGTCGTCTATTGATTTTGTCATGCACTTTGATTAAGCCAGGTGTGGCAATTCCTAACATGACTCTAACATGACATGAATTTACTGAGAAAAACAGGAATACAATGACTTACTCAAAGCTAACACGAATGACCATGTTTTCAATCATTTTTAATGGAAAACCCTCAGTAATAATGTTGAAACAAATTTCATAACGACATAAAAATTGACCTGAATATGCTGACAACTCAAATTTCCAGCCCAAGATATAGCCCTACTTTCTATTTTTTGTTAATAAAATCTTTTTCTTAATAGGTTTTATCTTTCCCAATATAAATCTTGAGATGCTTCATTCCAGTATAAGCATGTAACACTATTGAGACCTACTCTCGTCCTCATGGCTGCCACAGCGAACAGCATGGTTTCTCAGTGGTGGAACTTTGTTAAACACATGATCTTGTAATCAAATAATTCATTGCATGAACCATAAAAAGAAGAGCTACATTTTTTTGGGTGAATGCAGAACCGCATAGTTGCATCTGAAGATGGTAAAAAAGGTAAGAGAAAGGGAAAGATAGGAGCGCTTGCTGCCTATGGCCTGTATCAAATCTTTTAATGGATAGGAGCTTGCAGTTGGGAAATGGAAAAATTGGCGTTTCAGTTCCTCTTGAAATCTGTTTAGATTGTTTGGACTCTGGAATTTCCTCGAGTATGTGACGCTATTAACTGTTTTCATATCTTTTTCCTCTCTGAATTTCTATTTGTGCCCCTTCTTCTCTATTAGTTTTTGACTTTCCCAAAATAAATCTGGGGCATGCTTCATACATTAATGATTATGTGATACTATCCAAAACTATTCTCATTCTCGTGGCTGCCACACGAACTGCATGGGTAGTGTCAGACATAAATTGAACATAGAAATTGTGTCTAATAGATTTTACTAGATTGCTATCGGTTTTTACTGGTGAAGTTCATAGCCGCATCATGCAAGAGATGTTTGATTTCTGTTCCAATGGATGTCTTTCTTGCAGGTTCTTTTTAAGCATCTGCAAGAGCAGTTAAATGTTACTGAGGTGTGTGACCTAGATTTGAGATGTCAGCAATATCATCCAACATTTGATGTCAAATTTAGTATTTAAGCTCATCTTATTTTAGGGGTTCAACAAATTATCTTCTTTGTTGCTTCAGACCAAACTGAAAGAATCACACTTTCAATTGGCCCCTTGGAATTCAGAGGCAAGTCCGTCAAGTTTCGCACCACAGTCGCCCGCTCATTCTATTGGTGCAGCATTGATGACTTCAGTATGCACGTGTATTTAGATCTCGGTTCCTTTTGCTTGTGAATCATCTAGCCTAATACGTGCAGTTTTTCTTGCCAGAGGAGAAATGGACTAGAATTGGTGCCACAGCCTGCTTTTTCCCTAGGAAATGCACCAGTTTCTTCTGATGCTCAGCCAAATGCTGGATGGGATGCATTGAATGCCCATCAGACAGCTTTGGGAGGTGTCCTGCCCAAAAACATGGAACCTGATGACATAGGGAGGTATTCACCCCTTGCAAGCAGGTGAGCTTGGTCAAATGGAGCCTACTGCAACTGTGAACTGATTGTAACACATTTCAACCATCTGCATTTGTTGGTGGGTTCAGTCTTCGTTGAATTATTGTGTTGATTGTTCGCGCATACTTAAGTTCTGCCTTATGCTGCTTTCGGACTTGACAAATGTGAAATTCCTAGTTTTGTCTACTCTAAGTGTTCCTCAATGTGAACAAGGCTGCATGCCTATGAATCTTGCAGTAGACCATGTGATTACGGCAATAAATTTTTAGTATTGGCGCATGCATTTTTCTATCAAACATTCTGTAGCTCTTTAAAAGGGGGGAGGAGTTCGTGATGTCTTATCAGTTCTCTAGCACAGAAGATTTGAATTCACAGGGTGCAGACTCCTTATGTTGGTTTTGTGCCGATACTGACCTTCTTAGCAAATGTTGAACTTTTTTGGCTTTATGGTTTATTGCTACTGTATCTTTTTTCTACAAATGCCTTTTTCCACGTGTGCAATGAACTTCTAGGAAAATGAGTCCTTGGGTGGACCGAGTCCGTTAACTGTAGAGTTTCTTTGACCCCTTCATTTACGGTTAGAAAATTCAACTCAAAAGCTTAAACTGATAGGTGGAAGGAGACCATATGAATATAAAGAGCATTTAGGACCCGTTGTCAAGCTATGTGGGACAATACTTCAACATGTACTATAAAATGCTGTCCTTATTTTCAAGGTAGTTTGACCATTTTCTATTGAAAAGGGAAGCAGAAAATATTTTACTGGAGTTGTCGGGCATTGTCTTGATATGAATGTGATGTCATGAATCAGTTACCAGAAAAGGAAAATGTTAAAGAGTGCCCCTAGGGCACTTGTTAAGCCTCATTGATTGTGCTTAATAAATATGTCAATTTGAAGCAGGTGACTTTTCCAAAATGTGTTGTTGCTCTTTCAAAG
The DNA here is from genome assembly GCF_021117445.2 of Syzygium oleosum. Taxonomy (NCBI): domain Eukaryota; kingdom Viridiplantae; phylum Streptophyta; class Magnoliopsida; order Myrtales; family Myrtaceae; genus Syzygium; species Syzygium oleosum. The sequence continues at coordinate 489,891 of NW_026607510.1, read as the reverse complement.
TGTGTTGATGTGCATTATTTGAATTTTTGGTGGTCTTAACTAGTGACCCCTGGGTACTTATTAACAAGACCCATCACAAAAGATTGTTGAAAATGTGGTGCACTAATTTACTCTGTTGGTGTTATCAGGGGTCCTGTCACCCGTGATGTGGCAGGACACTTTGCAATTACTCAGGGCAGCACACCTCTCACCCGTCATAGCGAAGAAACTACCAAGCAAGTCACTTTTCGTGAGCCTGTTAGCAACACAGAGATGGATGATCCTGATGTGGAGGCAAATCACAATGAGAGACAGTCTCCGGCTAATTGGGTTTCTGGGAACTCCCCCTATACAGGCCCACTTGATGATCCCGGCTCTTCATATTCCCCCTTTCTACCACCAGTTCTTGAAGAACCTTCTTCTTCCTTTTCAGAGGGTAACAGTACATTCTTGTTAGGATTCAGTTATTGTCTAGTCATTTCTGTCATAATTATTTTTTAACAAAAATGTTTATGTCATTCAGCTGCAGAAGATGATCCATTACCAGCTATAGATGGCCTCCAAATTTCAGGTGATGCATTTCCTGGTAAGGAACTGCAGGCTTCTGGATACTCCATTAATGGAACAACCAGCTGCAACTTTGAGGTGTGTTTCTGGATCATAAATAACTCTTTTGCTTTTTATTAGTTATCTAAGGTGGCACAGCAGAAAGGTTTTGTTATTTATTTTTTTGATGGATGAAACATCTTTTCTTATAATCTAGGAATGAGCTTTAAAGTACTTTTCCTATTTTAAGATGAAAACTCTAGGAATGAGCTTTAGAGTAATACATTATGGATTCTTGGAGTTGCTTTGAACTTGATGGGAGTCCATGAGATGTAACATGGATTTACTGTCCGTAGATAAAGATCTTGAACCACCAGGAGCCCTGTTCGGGCAAATATTAAGATAAGACTCAAGCCACAGGATGCCCTATAGGGATTAGATCATGTTAGGCCATTCTGCTATTTTTGGATTAGGGTTTGCAGCCCCTTGTTGGCCTATAGTTGATCCTTTCACATCTAAAATACCTGATGTTTGACCATTCTGGATTTCTTGCATCTGTGAAGCTTTCATTTGCCCAAATATTGTGTTATTGTCATTCCTGACAGTTGACTGCCTTTCTGTTTAACAGTGGGTACGTCATTTAGAAGATGGGTCGATTAGTTATATTGAAGGTATGTTTTTATGCTTCCACTTAGATTTTTCTTTTTGTTCTTGATATATGTTATCTAAAAGCTGGGTACTGAGGATTGCCTTATTACAGGAGCTAAGCAACCAAATTATCTTGTTACTGCTGACGATGTTGAAACGTACCTTGCCATCGAAGTTCAACCACTGGATAATAGGAAGCGGAAGGTATTGATTTTCAATTTTGGCTTCAGCAACTGTGGTAGTTTTTGCAGGCTGTTATACCATCAAACGTTCATGTCTTTTGTTCATTGCTTTGCTGCCTTTCTCCCTTGGTCTTTGTCATGCTTTTCTGCAAGTTTTTAATGCGGGAGGAGCCTTGAAATCAAGAGCCCTAGAGTGAACATACACGTATTGGCTGAAGTCTTGACATTTCGGGAAAATAAAGAAGGCATGTGTTGGAGATTGGGATTTCTAAATGCTAATAGCGATTCTTGCTTATGTCCTATTTTCAGCATATTCGCATGAATTGGGTTGTGATTGTTTTCCATATGTTTCCATCTGATTGATAGAAATTTATTCTTGTATGATCTCGTTCGGATTACGTTCATCTTTACCAGGCTGAATCTGAAGTTCAAGAAATTATTTTTTCACCAACCATGTTACAGACTCTCTATGTGCTCCTTTTGTTGGATATCAATTACTTAGCCTCTGACTTTTCCTCTTCACAATTTAGGGGGAGCTTGTGAAGGTATTTGCTAATGAGCACCGAAAGATTACATGCGGTGCGTAAAATTATGCTTCTTACCCTTCTATGTATTATAATTGCTATAATTAGTAGTTCATATCACATCCATTTATCCTCTTTAAAGTGAAAAGAATGGAATGATTTAATTTACTGTCATAGTTAGTGATTTTCCTGTAACCTGTGGAAGCCATGCTTGTTTGATGTTCTGCTGGCAGAATTTTCAATCAAACTTACCCAATTAGCCAAGGAAGCACATCATTATTTTGCTTTCTTCTCTCTATGTGGTGTAGCTAGTTATACTAAGCAATGCTGAAAGCCTTTATATTGAACCTGGCAGGTCGCTTGATTATAACCAAATTGCCAAACTGCAGGCTTCATGTTTCCCAGAATTTTCCCTAACTTTTGTTTTTAGTTTGTCGGTGAGGATTGTTCCCTGTTTTATGCACCATAAATCTTCTAACTTCTTCTTTTCTTTGTTCATAGGCCCAATGCAGAATATCATAGAAAAGACTTTTCATGAAGGGCATGCATCATACAAAGTTTCATTATCGGTATGGAATCCTCAATGATAAATGTGATTGTTGCCTCAACTGTTCATTGTTCTCTACTTCATTTGCTAAAAGAAGCATGACTGGCTATATGTAAGCTGTTGATGGCAGACGAGATATCTTGACATATGGGAACCAGCTATATTGGCTGTTAAAAGGGAAGGTTACAGCATTAAGTGTACTGCCAGCGATGTTGTAGTCACAGAAAAGTTTTCTCCAAATACAAGAGTATGATCTTATTCCTTTTTATCATTTTTTGATACTCTGATCAATTTGTTGCTCACATTGTGATGAAAGTGCTTGATTCTAGACAAGGGGCCTTATCAATCCTATAGGGGTAAAAGAACTTCACCCAGTTCGTCACTTGGTATCATTAAACCTGCATTATGCCTGAGACCATTTAAGTTCTTTTCTAATTTAAGTTTTTAACATCCTTTTTAAATTTGTAAATGCAATTTTCACCTTGAAAGTTTAATTGAGTAATGAAAGCTTCATTTGTTTATACGCTGCATCATTATTCATCCTCTCCTATGTTCTTTGAGGGAAAGGAAAGGGAGGCATGTGAATCAAATTTAAATTGGATTCGGTAAATTCATGAAGGGACTAGAAACACTTTGATTCAGATTTGGAGGATCCGTCATTAAAGAACCCTTTTTCCAAATGTTGAGAACATGCATGAGATAGTTTTGCTATAGTATTTTGTGTAGATGCCTCAAACGTAGGAGAATGTGGAAGCAACTGCAACTGGATTGCATTCTGCATGTCCTTGTCCCCAGCAAAGTAGCTATAAATTAACTAGCTTTCTTTTGATACTTCTGTTGTCCAAGTTACCTATGGGAGAATGTGTCGAGCTTGAATGTTCATATATATATAGTTATTTTTATACTGGTGAACTGGAACTCGAGAAGTCAGTTTATTAGCCAATATCAATCTCTGGAAGGAAGAGAAATAAATGATAGTATATTTGACTAGAAGAATTCTTGGTGTATGGTGTTCGTCATCCTTTGTCACTGTTTCCATATTCGACATGCATAACCAAAAGGCTGTTGTGCATATAAGATTTGTGTACATTTCCATGATTTAGTACTATCATTATCATGGTCATTGTTGTAACTCAATCACGAATATGGTCATCAACGCTCTCCACCATGAAGTTTGGAGTGTGCAAAGCCTGAAGTGGTGGGTACTTTCTTGCTGAAACGGGGATACAAATGCTGGATGTAGAACAATAGTAAAAATGTTATATTTTGATGCTTTAGCTTTCTTGATGTGGACAACATTTTAGGTCGAAGCATGAATTGAATGTCAAATGACTAGGAAAAGATGTGCTGTAATGAAAGGAAGTCTTATCAGTTCAAACCTGTTGTTATTTTCTTAGCAAACATCAATATATTAACTTCGTAATTGGACTAGAGTTGAGTGGTAGCTTTGTCTGAGATTCCCTTTTCTTCCCCTGCAGATTACAATTCCTTATGGAGATGACACTGCGTTCTGCATAACAGGTTCAAATGACAGTGAGCATCTCTTGAGAGCAGAAAACGACGAAGAAGACATTAGCTGGTAATGATCCATTCTTGTTATGTTATGGAGGATTGATACTTCCTATGCCATCTGAGATCCCTATCAGATTTAAAATGTGTTGTCTTTGGAATAGAGGCCAATGAGATGCAAATATTTTTGACACGGCATGTTTTGTCTAATGTGGATGGCAAAGAATTATGGTGGCACTGTTCCTCAACTGAAAGAGAGAAAAGGAAGGAATGAACAAGTTATATGCTAGTTCAGGGGAAGGATTTTCTTATGATCCTGTTATTTGACATTATGTGGAATGTAATTGCTGTTCTCTCTGCCTGCAGCTCAAGGGATACGATTGTGCTTACTCTGAGGATGTTCATCTTAAGGGTATTTTTCTGTTTTTCTTCTCATCACTTCTCTCTCCTTATTAATATACTTGTGCGAATTATAATGCGGTTCAGAGAGCTGGATAATGCGGTTCAGAGAGCTGGGCAGGCTACATTGTCCCTGGACCAGTAAAAGAATGGTTTCTTTCTTGCGCAGATAATGAGTACCATCATCTTTCACAGTCAATCTCAGAATGTTGATTGAACCTACGTGAAAGTAGGAAAAACCAGAGTCCCCAATATTCACAAAATCTACTTCCTAATCATCATTTTTATTCTGTTTTTCACCCTTCATAGAGCCCGAGCAACATATATTGTGCGTGTAGAAATTCGGTTAAAAGATATCAAGGGGTAACAATAGATTCAGAAGAAGCATCTGTTGCAGTCTCTATGATCTACAAGATCTGACAATTTGAATGCCTTTGTCAAAGTTTTCATAAAGTAAAGCAAACCCATAGCAAGGGAAAGGGATTATTGACTGCTCTTAATATCACAACCTAAATTAGCCAAGGGAATCAAGTGAAGCAGCAACCCTTAAAAGGGGTCCAAGATCAAACTTCACATTTGACGATAACTCAATTTACCCATTATGTGTTTGCACTTGCCATCACCATGTTTCATTAGGGCCCCAACAATTGACTCACTTGGTCTCACTCAAGGACCATAAACATCAGTCTGTTTTCTTCTGAGTTCTGAGCGACTGACATATTTACTAACCTGAGTACAGACATATACATGGAAGCATATAATTCACAGAGCCCATGTTCTGTTGCTTATGCAGGCTGGTGAAAGAAGAAAAGGGAGGAAAAGGGGTCTGTTCTTCAACAAGTAAAAAAATCTCCTCTTACGCCTGTCACAAAAGTTCATTGCCTCGTTGAGAATTGCAAGTGCAACACGAAATCTTTGGATAGCGTGCAGCATAGTTCGCATTTTTGAATTCAGACTATCTGAAGATGAGTCAGGTACACCGAATGAGGGCTGGTTGTATAGTTTTTGCATGAAACATACCCATTTTTCCTTCTGGCTGTAACCCTTTTCTCTTGTAATCTTTTTGATATTAAACCCCAAGGAAAGCCAGAGGAGGGCATTTTTCACTTCATGTACAAAAATTTTGTTTATTGTTTTGGCTCAATATATATGGAGGAGGTATTTACTCATAAGATGGTTTGTTGAAGCAGCTTATATTGCTCTCTGTGTCCATGGCCTCATGAACCGGTATGACAATTTGTCTTGGTTTTGGTTGGTTTTGATGAGATCTTGCCGCATAGGAATTGTAAGTGAAGACTTGCAACTAATGTGACTATTGGCACGACGCATTCTTGTTGAGTCCTCAAGTGATGTCAATGGATAATGTATCCTGTGATTCTTCGGTTTAAAAAAGAAGAGGTGGCGGGAAAAAGAAGAAAAAGGATGCTAAGTGCGCATGGCAACGATTCTGTGTCCGGGAACTGATTCTGCTCAGAAATAATTCTTTTTTATTCTGTGCCCGGGAATAATTTCTAAGCATTTGAAGGCGTTTGGTAACTATCCAAAATTTTTATTCTTAGAATAGAAAAAGAACAAAAATGCGTTTGGTAACTATACAAAATTTCTTTTTATTAATAATATTTTGAATTTTTTAATATTTCTACCTTTTTTTTTCTTTTTTTTCCTTCCTTTCCTTGGCCATGGCTGGTTGCCGGCCACAGGCCAGGCCAGCAAGGGCGTCGCGGCCCTCGCCGGTCGCGACGGCGAGGTCGGCCTCGCCTAGCCTCGCCTTCGCCTTGGTTGGGCGAGGCCGACCTCGCCATCGTCGGGGGTGGCGACGGCAAGGCGGGCGAGGCTCGACCTCGCCGTGATCTGGCGAGGCTGACCTCGCCGTCGTCGGGGTGGCATTGGCGAGGTTGGCCTCGTAAGATCTGGGCGAGGCCGACCTCGTCATCATCGGTGGTCGGTCGCCGGTGGCCGATCGTCGGCGATCGGCCGGTGGCGGGCCGATGGCAGACCGGGAAGAAGACGAAGAACAAATCAAAAAGGAAGAAGAAAATCAAGAAGAATCAGAAATGAAAAAATTGTTCCAAAATTAAGAAGTTACTTTTTTTTGCTTCTTGATTCTGTTCCAAAACTGATTCTGAGAACAATTTTTTGCAAATTTGTGCCCGGGCACAAAATATTTAACAAACGAATTTCTGTTCCCAAATTGATTCTGAAAACAAAAAAATAGAAATTTTTACTATTTGGTAACTTACCAAACACCTCCTAAGCAACTACAAACAGGTAAAAGGACAAAGGGTAAGGCTTTGGAATCCTCTAGCTCTGTTTAAATTGTCCTTGGGGTGTGACTTGAACAAGGTGATTCTTCAGTTTGTAATGTGCTTGTTGAAGCTTCTCCCTCCTCAATAGCATACATTCACTTGATGTTGTTCGGGGATACGATTTAGACGGTGAATCAGAGAACAAATCTTTTGCAAATGCAATACGACATGGTTGATACCGAAGGCAACATGCTGTGAACTCCTTATCTTATCGAAAATCTTACTGTGTATATCATGCCGCGAGGAAGGGGATTGGGAAGTGGATCTACACACATTTCGTGATGGCGTGTACGTGTGGAGCACTTTGATCCTCTCATATTGACCTTCGGACATGAATAGCCAAGCGCTCTTGTGGCACAAACCGTCCGGCGAACATGTATTCATCGGAAATGGACATCAGAAAATCTGTACTCACCACAAATGGAGCTATACGTGTGAACGACTGGCACTGGCTCGATAGTCACCTATTTCATTTGTAAATCGCGCTCGAGATGCTCACCTGGCGAACCAAAATGCCTACTTGCTGATTCTGGGTGAAATACCTCATCAGTGTCTCCCATTCAAAATCTCGAACGCATGTGCATCGTCTTGCTGCCTAATGAAAGAAAAAAACCAATGATGCACGAGGACAGGACGGGTGTTCCAATATTAACAAAAGATGTCTGTCGAGTTGGATTCTCAGTCATGTAGAGGTGCTACTCCTTTTGCAAGTCTCTTCAAATGTAAAAATATTTCAAGAGGGACGACAGCACCTCTGAAAGAGCATGCGAAGTTTCAATGCTATGAAAAATGGTCGTATCAATTTGTGACACGATCCATTCGACTAGCTTGTGGGATGACTGAAATTGGACCTATCATTCATACTTTAGTGTATGACTGAAAGAGCACATCATGTACGCTTCCGTCATCATTCAGTGGATGTACTGAGAAATGCACCAAACATTAGTCTAAGTGCTTAAATAAATTTACATATCCCTCGTTAGAACAAAACGATGTGCGATAATTCGGTGGTCACTTTTCAAAATTTCCACACTTTGGAATAAAAATAAGCGAACCCGTTCATCATAGTCATTGTTTAGATTGAACTTCTACATTCCTTTGAAAATAATAGATCTAGCAAATCAGGGGAGGGAAATTTCTTTCCTGAACCCAAATCCACCGAACAGGGTAGATCTCAAACGTTGATTTTATTGGATCCCGAAATCAACGATGGTGATGCATTTGGTCCACTAGGCTCGGGTAAATGCAAGAATCGACCACTCTCGAGTCACCATCATCCACATATTTTCATGGGATAAATGCATTAGAAGTCCTAAAACTTATTATGAAAGTGCATTTGAATCCTAAAACTATCAAAAAGTGTAATCAAGTCCTAAAACTTGTCAAGTTTGTGCAATCGAGTCCTAAAGTTAACATCGTCAATTAGTCTTAACATAGAGAATGCTGACGTGGCATTTTTAAATTAATTTCTCTCTCCTATGTGGTATTATAATTATTATTTTTATCTTCAAATCTTATTTAAATTAGATTTTTATATTTAAATTAGATTAAAAAATTAAAATTTTATTTAAAAAACAACAACAAAAAAAGAAGGGGAGGCCTTGCCAGGAGGGCCCTGCCATTGTCACCCATCGCTAGCCCCCTCGGCGATGGTGGCCGGCCCAAGAAAGGGTCAGCGAGGCACGCCCAAATCTAGGTTAAAGGTGCCCAGATCTAAGCAACACCGGCCCCAAGCGAGAGTTGGCAACCCTCGCCAAGCCCCGGGCAAGGCCTCACCGGCCCTTGGCTGGAGCCCTCAAGGCTCGCCCCAATTTGGGCAACGCCTTGCCTGCCCTCGCTTGGGACCCGCGGAGCTCGCCCAGGTCTAGGTGACGCCAACCCCTGACAAGGGCTGGAATCGCCCCAATCTAGGCGAGCCTCGTTCCCTCGCCTGGGCCAGCAAGGCTCCCTTTCTTTCTTTTTTTCCACGGTTGTTTTTGTATATAAATTTTAGCTTTTTAATTTAATTTAAATAAGATTTAAAGACAATAATAATAATAAAAATACGTAGGAAAAAGAAATTAATTTTAAAATGCCACATTAGCATTTTCGGTTAAACAAATTGATTATGTTAACTTTAGGACTTGATTGTACCAACTTAACAAGTTTTATGATTTGATTGCACTTTTTGAAAGTTTAAGGACTCAATTGCACTTTCGCAACAAGTTTTAGGGACTTTCGCGATAAGTTTTAGGGCTTTTAATGCATTAATGCCTATTTTTATTTTTGCTAATGTGTCGCCTTTTTTAAGATGTCTTATATTTGGTCTATTGATCGATGTCAAGCAGTTACTTATTTCTATTTTGTCAGTCATACATGTTTCTAAAGTCAAATGGTGATTATTATTTAGTACTTTCGTAAGGCAACAAATGAATGGTCAGGGGTATGTAGGTTCTTGCATGGGTAGGGTGTCATAACCCGAATCCACCCTATAAGTTCCGGTTCCAAGTTTTTTTGGAACCCAAAGCCTATCCTATAGGCTCGTAGAATGACTCAAAACATCGGTGGTATAATACCTTGTACTAACTTGTATTTTTCAAATTTGTTTTGTTGTATAAAAGAATATTGCGGTCCTCGTTCCTAATACATTGAACAATCAGTGCAAAATATAAGTGGGTTACAGTATAAAATATATGTTCGTGTCTAATAGTAACATAATTCGAAAATGATAATGATATCGGCGCAGATTACACCACGTAAGACGGCCGGTGTCAACATCAGAAATTTCCAGCTAAAATTGACCATAAGGATTGTATTGGCAAATCGTCAAAAGATAACTAGCAAGATCGAAAGGTTCAGAACCCAATCAACATCAGTACAATGGGTTTGTGAATTACTCGGTAATCATCCCACACTCTAAAGTCCTAAAACCTACCGTATATCCTTCATTCCGTACTTGAAACGCGCAATACAACTATAGAACTATTGAAAAGACAGAACGCGATCATTCTGAAATTCTATAACCTTTCTACCACGATTACCATTTCGATCACGTCATTAGAAAAGAATAAATCGCAAATGACGACCAAGACTTCGTTCACCATGATAAGCGCATCCGTCGTCCCCGTCTCAAAAACAAGTCTTCCCCTCGAATCACCGCGCATGCGCCATCGGCTCCTTGCCATCGTTTTCCCAAAGAACAGCAAGAAGTCAAGCAAGAACGCACTCTCTTTTCACGTGGGTTGGGGTTGGGGTTGGGGGTTGGGGGATGGGGAGGAGGGAGGAATTCCTGCAGAAAAGAAGGTAGGAAGGAAGGAAAGGGAAGGAGGGGGCTCTCGCGTACGGACGGGGGGGCGTGCGTGCGTTTGACCGATGGCGCCAACTTTTTGGGTTTTGGCCAATTTCTCATTCCCGCCATTTCGCCGCACCCGACCCGATCCCTCCCCCATCTCCCGCCTTCGATTCCATGGCTTCCCACGCCCCCGCGTGACCAAACGCCGCTGACCCATCTCTCCTTCTCCCTCCATCTCTTCTGGGTCTTCATTGCCTTTCCAGTTCGAGCCCGATTTCGATTCTGGGTCGTCGGCGATTTCTTGGTCCGATTCGATTACCCCGACAGCCAAAGAGGGAAGGAAAGATCCACGGATGGGATCCGCGGCTTTATTAGACTCCGCAGCCGCGACGGGTAACGCTCCCGCCGCCTCCGCTGATGACGACTCCTCCTCCTCCTCAAAATCGTCGCCTGGTGAGTTCGGGGAACCTCGTTTCTGTTCGTGATGATGGGGGGTCTTCGCGCATTTCGCGTGTTCCATTTAATGCCCGTCGCTTGCCTTTTTTTTTTTGTTTCGCCTTTTCTTGGGGGGGTCATTTAAGGGCTTGCCTGGGTTGTGATTCCTATGGGATTCGGGTTGTGTTGGCGCTTGCATTCCATATGGGTACTTACCAAACTCGCCCAGTTTCGTGAATTTTCCCCCAATTTGGTATCTTTTTGAAATCTGGGTTTTGGGGTTGCTTCCATCGACTGCAGACATTTTCATGCTGTTTGTGTTGTTGTAGTTGCAAGATTCACTCTCGTTCTCTCGCGCTTTCTCTTCTTGATTGGGTTTCTGAGATTTCATTCGGGGTGCTTTTTTTCCGGGTTCTTGCGTTGGTATTGTTCGTCTTCCTCTTGTCATCTTTGTTTTCTTTTCGGGGTTTTCGACTATAGATCTCTAGAGACCTTTTAGTTTGATCTTGGTTTTTGATGGTGTTGGATGGAGTATTTTTTGTTTAGTCTTCTTCATCTTACCGTGTTGAGTGGGGTGTGTGCTCATAGGGATGGCGAAGAAACAAGGCAAGGAAAAGTCTGCTGCTGCTAATCCTAAGAAGGCATCGACGATCAACAGGAAGGACAAGAAACGGAGCTTGCCTCGGGATGGTGAGGAACCCGCTGGTTCCCGCAAGATGCCGAAGCGAGCTGCTGCATGCACGGATTTCAAGGAAAAGTCCATGCTTATCGATGAGAAATCATCTCTGATCGAGAAAAAGAAAGCAAAGCTAGCTGATGAAGAGATTTTGGCGATTGGCCTTACTGCTGGGAGAGAAGAGGGTCGGCCAAATCGGAGACTAGCTGATTTCATTTTGTACAACGAACAGGGAGTCCCGCAGCCCCTCGAGATGTTGGAAGTGGATGATCTGTTTATCTCGGGTCTGATTTTGCCTCTTGAGGAAAGTGCTGAAAAGGAGAAGGACAAAGAGAAGGGTGTCCGGTGTGAAGGGTTTGGACGTATCGAATCGTGGTCTATATCCGGTTACGAAGAAGGATCTCCGGTTGTATGGCTTTCAACTGATATTGCTGATTACGACTGCCTCAAACCGGCAGCTAGCTACAAGAAATATTACGATCACTTTCTGGAAAAAGCCCGTGCTTGCGTGGAGGTCTACAAAAAACTCTCGACATCTTCTGGAGGAAATCCTGACTGCAGTCTCGACGAGTTGCTCGCTGGGGTGATACGTGCAATGAGTGGAAGTAAGAGCTTTTCCAGTGGATCATCGATCAAAGATTTTCTTATTTCTCAGGGCGACTTTATCTACAACCAACTGATAGGCTTGGATGAGACTTCAAAAAGTGATCGTATGTTTGTGGAACTGCCTGTTCTAGCAGCTCTTAGTGATGAGTGTAGTAAGTACGGCAATTTTACGCAGGCAAAATCAGCACCTTCCGGTAAAGGGATAGTCATTGGTTCAAAATCTACAGATGGAGAGGTAGCGGCTCAGTATGGTTCATCTGCTGGTGGGGCTGAGGAAGATGAGGACGTGAAATTGGCTAAATTGTTGCAAGAAGAAGAGTACTGGCAATCAAGGAAACAGAAAAAGAACCAGGGTTCAGCTTCTGCATCAACCAAATTTTACATCAAGATCAATGAAGATGAAATAGCAAACGATTACCCTTTACCTGCTTATTACAAGAATGATGATCAGGAAACGGACGAATTTATAGTCTTCGACAGTGAACTTGATATGGTTGACATTGATGATCTCCCAAGAAGCATGCTTCATAATTGGTCACTTTATGACTCTGACTCTAGATTGATATCTTTGGAGCTTCTTCCAATGAAATCTTGCGACGATATTGACGTTACAATCTTTGGGTCTGGCGTAATGACTGCTGATGATGGAAGTGGATTTTGTCTCGACACGGACACCAATCAATCTTCCCCAGTTGGTTCTGGAGCCCAGCACGTGGATGGAATGCCAATCTACCTGAGCGCAATAAAGGAATGGATGATTGAATTTGGATCATCAATGGTTTTCATATCGATTCGGACAGATATGGCTTGGTACTTTGCTGCTAAAATATCCTTAAATATTCTGGTCTTTCCTGTACTTTTTGTCCACTTGATTTCAGGTTTGCATGCACTTAATGAAGTCATGTGAATGCAAATCTAGAGTGCAACCTGCCTAGATTGTTTGAGGCAAAAGCATATGCATGACACGCGCACGTAATGAGCTAGGCGAGATTGTTTGCAATTTTCGAAAATTATGAAATCCGAAAATTGAAAGAGCCACTCAAATAAAAGCTGATATGAAAGAGCGAATGAGTATCTACTGACATAAATGATATACTCTGGAGCATCTATTTCTGTCATGACATATGGATTATGTTTTAATTGCATTCGTCAACTTAGCATTAGATTCTCCTCTGAAGATAGTATGGACATCATGTTATTTATAATAAGATAATATATCGGTCCCATTTTTTGGCAATTCGGATCTGATGAATATATGTAAAATTGGGCCAATTATGGTTAAATTGAAAGCATCAAATAAAGAATGAATTAAACACTTTTCTGTTTGAGAGGTAAGTTTTGCACCACATTCTGGTGCGAGCGTCAAGGATCGAACCCCAGTTGTGTCCCTGAACCCCCAGAACCCATGCCACCAGGCTGACCGCCTGGTGTGAAAACATTAACCAAGTTTAAAAAGAACATAAAAAGCTAGGAAACGCATAACCGAAGGCATTCTAAATGCATCTCTAAATAGAGACTTTGAGCATTGAAATATACTAGACTAGGTCTTTGATTTATTAAGAAAGATTCTAAGCTTCTTCTGTTTCTTAAATGTGGCCCTTTCCTGACTAGATATCTCTCAATTAAGTTCATGGTATCGTAAAGGGGCCTAGCTATATCGTGTCTACTTGTGAGGTAAATGAAATAGGCAGGTGTTTGTCTCCGTACTTGGCAGGAAATATGCACTTGAGTGTGCTTACTTTGCCTAGATAGTCAAAAAGTGCAAACACGTGTTTTACATCACCCGAGCATTGAACCTACGAGTCGATCAAATTTTTTTGACATTGCATGAATAGAAAAAGGGGGATCAACAGTTGATGACGTTACTGATAATGGCGTTACACATAGGACAACGTACTTTTGATGTAAGAATATACTTTCATGTCATTAAAGAAAGTATTGTGATTTTGTCTCCTCTTAAATGTTGAAATCCTTAGTAAACGGACTGATGAGGATTCGATTTTTCTCTGTATATTCAGGTACAGACTCGGGAAACCATCAAAGCAGTATGCTCCATGGTATACTCCAGTACTTAAGACAGCAAGGGTCGGAATAAGCATTATTACATTGCTGAAGGAGCAAAGCCGAGTATCTAAACTTTCATTTGCAGATGTCATCAAGAAAGTCTCAGAGTTTGAGACATCTCATCTGGCTTATATTTCTTCTAATCCAGCAGCTGTTGAAAGGTATGTGGTGGTGCACGGTCAAATAATACTGCAACTGTTTGCAGTATATCCTGATGAAAAGATCAAGAAGTGTTCTTTTGTGATTGGTCTTTCAAAGAAAATGGAGGAGAGACACCACACCAAGTGGCTTGTGAAGAAGAAGAAGATTATGCTGAAGAACCTGCCAAACTTAAATCCAAGGGCAGCTATGGGATTTGTTTTACCGAAGAGAAAGGCCATGAAGGCGACAACAACCAGGCTCATCAATAGAATATGGGGTGAGTACTACTCCAACTACTCACCAGAGGAAATAAAAGAGGGAACGGGCACAGATGCAAAAGAAGAGGATGACATAGAGGAGCAAGAGGAGAATGAAGAGGATGACAATGAAGATATATCAGTAAATCCAGAGGAAAGTCAGAAAACTGGTTCAGCACCTAGGCGAAGTAAGCCTGCCTCTACACATAAAGAAGTTAGATGGCACGGGGAGTCCGTGGGTCAAACATCTTCAGGTGAAGCTCTGTATAGACAAGCTGTTGTCCATGGTGAAACAATTGCTGTAGGAGATGCAGTAGCCTTGGAAGTTGAGGAGTCAGATGAACTTCCTATGCTGTATTATGTGGAATACATGTTTGAAACATCAAAAGGAAGCAAAATGTGCCATGGACGAATGATGAAGCGAGGAACTCAAACCGTCCTCGGAAATGCTGCTAATGAGAGAGAGGTATTTCTGGTGTATGAGTGCTCAAACATTGCACTAGTCGATATAAAACAAACTGTCGTGGTAGATATTCGTTCAAGACCTTGGGGATATCAATATAGGAAAAGTGATGCCAACGCTGATATGATCGAGCGGACAAAGGCAGAAGAGAGAAAGAAGAAAGGATTGCCACTTGAGTTTTACTGTAAAAGCTTGTATTGGCCTGAGAGAGGTGCATTCTTCAGTCTTCCTCGGGATACAGTGGGTCTTGGGTCAGGAGTTTGCCACTCATGCAAAGTGAGGGAAGTTGAAAACGAGAAGGGAACCTTCAAATTGAATTCATTGAAGACTGGTTTTATCTACAATGGAGTTGACTATCTTGTTCATGATTATGTCTACATAAGCCCCCATTTTTTCACTGAGGAAAGAGTAGAGACCGGAACTTTCAAGAGTGGGAGAAATGTGGGCCTGAAGGCTTATGTAGTATGCCAACTTCTGGAAATTATCTGTCCCAAAGAGTCCAAGAAAACTGAGGCAAACTCAACTCAAATGAAAGTCCGAAGATTTTACAGACCGGAGGAAATCTCAACTGAGAAGGCATATTGTTCTGATATCCAGGAGGTGTAATTTTGGTCCCATTATAGTTGTCACGCCTATTACATGTTAAATTCTTGATTTCACCATTTGATTGCATTATTCCAATTAGAAGGTACTTTTGCTATTAAAGAACGCATTTAAATTTGCAATTGTTGATTATAGGTCTACTACAGCGAGGAAACGCAGATATTGAATATTGAGAGCATTGAAGGCAAGTGTGAAGTAAGGAAGAGGAGTGACATTCCGTCTTGTGATTCTCCAGCAATGTTTCAGCACGTTTTCTACTGTGAACATCTATATGATCCTTCAAAAGGATCACTCAAGCAGGTAATTTGCGTTTCTGCTAGATTCTCTCCCAGCAACTTTTATTCATTTTGTATTGTAAAAGAACTAAAAAGGGGTGTTTAGTAAGAGTTTGCTTTTACGTATTTCATTTCTATAAAATGGAAATAGTAATCATGATCATAGTGGTCATATTAAGGTTTTTCTGGCGTTGGTCAATTTAAGGATACAATCGTGAATCAAAAGATGCATTGTTTGTACCGTGAATCTAATTCATGGTAAATGATAATATTCGTAACAGCTTAAATAGATTGACAAGGTAGAGTAACTCACTGAATTAGGTATTAATTTGGAGAACTAATTACACGATAAGGTATTATTTAAAAGGACAGCATATCATGAGGATACTATCTAATTGATAAGGCCCTGGCATACCGATAGTCAATTTATTTAATCTCTAAAATGAAGCGATCAAATGTGCTTTCAGTTCTGTAGAGGCACCCGTCCCTTCCTTGATGAAACAGCTATGCTCATTCATCCCCCTTCAATTGATCTTATTAGATGCGGTTGTCGATATTTGGAACTCTTAACAAAGTGTAGAAATATAAAGCAGAGTCAATTCTCCATATTTTTTTCCTTCAATGGGTAACAAGTCTATAGTATGTCTCTTTGTGTTCAAACATAACCAAAATAAGATTTCAACCTCAAGAACACTGTTCAATCTATAACTAACCAAGTTCAACTTAGGGTTATGATGAGGTTTGTTCTTAGTCTTTAAAACGTTAAATCTTAGAGGGATAATAAAAGTTAGACCTAATTGAGGTTTATTTGGCTAATTCTAGAATTAATTAACCATCAACCGAAACTTGAACAGGAATCAAATCATGACCATATCTTGACCATCTTGCATGATAATTGCACACTTTGGTAGAATGGACTTGTATATGAATCTAACAGAATTGTACAATCTGAATCATAAGTCCTGTGATTGTAACGACATTGATTGTGATTATTGACTTTCCCTTTTATTTATTTTCCTTTTTCTTTGATTGGCATGATGGATCCTATAAGTATGTAAAAGATCGGGGCGGAATTGCAAGATAACACTTCTCTCTATTTTTTGTTGATAGTTGCCAACTCACATTAAACTTAAGTACTCGGTCGGAGTGGATACTGATGCTGCATCTAGAAAGAGAAAAGGGAAGTGCAAGGAAGGAGAGACTGATTTAGAAATGGAGAAACAGAAGGAAGCATCTCAAGGGAACAATTTGGCCACATTAGACATTTTTGCTGGTTGTGGAGGCTTATCAGAGGGACTGCAACGATCCGGTAACTTCATTTCGTAACTTTTGGTAATCATCTTACTCGTCTATGCACAACTCTGCTTGTCTCTTTTAACTTGGGAAATCTCCAATATGCAGGAGTTTCGAACACAAAATGGGCAATAGAGTATGAAGAGCCTGCTGCAGATGCATTCAAGCTCAATCATCCAGAGTCGTTGATGTTTGTCAACAACTGTAATGTAATCCTGAGGTAGGCAAAATCATTAGGAAGTTTTTCTCTCACACAACCAAGGAGCTAACCAATTGTAACAGTTCTGAGCTTGAAGCAAATGCTAATGCAGGGCCATAATGCAAAAGTGTGGGGACATTGATGACTGCATCTCAACCCCTGAAGCAGCAGAGCTCGCAACATCCTTAGATGAGAAGGAGATAAGTAACTTACCTTTGCCAGGGCACGTAGATTTTATCAACGGAGGACCTCCCTGCCAGGTTATCTTTTATCTATCCTGCATGCCATTCCCTATTCTATGGTTTGTTATCATGACTCAGACGCCATGCTGAGACCAATTTATGTTCCTACCAGGGTTTTTCCGGAATGAATAGATTCAACCAAAGCACGTGGAGTAAAGTTCAATGCGAGATGATATTAGCATTCTTATCATTTGCTGATTACTTTAGGCCCAAATACTTCCTCTTGGAGAATGTGAGGAATTTTGTGTCCTTCAATAAAGGGCAAACATTTCGCTTGACTCTGGCATCCCTCCTTGAGATGGGGTATCAGGTAGAATCTTGCGAATCTGCTGAAAATGAAAATAGTTGTTGAAGATCTCCTTTTTCCTTTTTTCATTTTTCTGAAAGATATGCTGACTTTTGTAAATGCATATTTGTTTCGGAGAGACATTCATGTGCATGCATACACATTTTCCTTTTAGGTGAGGTTTGGCATTCTGGAGGCTGGAGCATATGGAGTTTCTCAGTCACGGAAGCGGGCATTCATATGGGCAGCCTCTCCAGAAGACACCCTTCCAGAGTGGCCAGAGCCCATGCACGTCTTTGCTGCTCCTGAGCTGAAAATCACATTGTCAGAGGATTTGCAGTATGCTGCTGTTCGAAGCACTGCAAGTGGAGCTCCTTTCCGTGCAATAACTGTCAGGGATACAATTGGAGATCTCCCAGCTGTGATAAATGGAGCATCTCAGACAAACCTAGAGGTAATATCACAGATTAAGAATGCTGTGTCAAATCTTACCTAATAGGTTAACCTTGCTACAAAGCTTATCTACTTTCTCTTTGTGCAGTATCAAAATGATCCTGTCTCATGGTTCCAAAAGAAAATAAGAGGAAACATGGCAGTTTTGATTGATCATATATCTAAAGAAATGAACGAGCTGAATTTAATCAGATGTCAGAAAATTCCAAAGCGGCCAGGTGCTGATTGGCGTGACCTTCCCGAAGAAAAGGTAGATACTGATTCATTTTTTTTTTTGGTGGCTATGATAAAGAATATACTATGCGTGATTGTTGGACCAACTAATTTTCAACTGTTTATTGTCCTCTCATCAAATGCAGGTTAAATTGTCAAATGGACAAGTTGTTGATTTGATACCATGGTGCCTTCCAAACACAGCTAATCGGCACAACCAGTGGAAGGGGCTGTTTGGAAGATTGGACTGGGAGGGTAACTTCCCAACTTCCATCACAGATCCTCAGCCAATGGGAAAAGTTGGGATGTGTTTTCACCCTGATCAGGACAGGATTCTTACAGTTCGTGAATGTGCCCGATCTCAGGTATGAAAGTCAATTTCTTCTCTCTGCATTGCCGCTCACTGTGTATATCATCTTCCTTTCCTTCATTTGGAGCAAGGATTTTGTTGTAGTTTGAAGTACAAAATGGGATAATGTATAGCTTCAGTGTCTGCTAGTTTGGATGAAGAGAGAGAAACACGTCATGCTTTTTTGATTTGCGGCTTTTTTCACCTGCCTTGAATGGATTATTATCCTCCTTGGCTAATGTTGGAATCTGTCGATTGTGGATCTAATTTGATCGTATATGAATTATCATTATTGTATGATTTTTGCAGGCATCCTATTCACACCTAGTCAAATTGTTTACTATATGAATTGCATTGAATTACAGTCTAATAGACCATAATTCTATTCTCAATTAGGCAAGAGATTGCATTAAAGGTGACTTTTCACTTAGGCAATGGTCCACAGCGTAGTCCTCTCTTAACTCTTGAACTGCTGTATGGCATTACTACTTCTGTATATGTTATCTTGCGATGGTAGTTGATGGAATCACGCATAACAAAATGCGGTTATTTACTTTTAACGGTAGCTGAATGAATATCTAATTTTTAATCGGTTAAAAATAAAAAGAATTCCGTAAGGATCTAGGAATTTCACAATATTCTCTCGACTTTGGAAGATCATAGATGATTTTCTTTTTTATGTAGAGTTTAAATGTACAAATGTATCTCGAAGTTCTATATCAAGTCACCAGGCACGATCTGAGGATTCATTTTCTTTTCTTCTTTCATCTATTTCAATGCAGGGCTTCCGTGACTCCTATCTGTTTGCTGGAAACATTCAGCACAGGCACAGGCAGATTGGTAATGCTGTTCCCCCACCGCTGGCATATGCACTTGGAAGAAAACTCAAGGAAGCAATGGGCAGCAGGAGGGTCTAATTAGAGGAGAGATCAGGTGGGCATTAGAATGAGCGAATTCAAATGCCCATATTTCTCTTTATTTTGACAGAACAGATACAGAGCAACCGAAGAAGCTTGCCATATATCACTTTGCCGGATGGGCGAAAGCGAGTATTCATGCCTTTTGATCCTTATTGTCTTGAACATCATGTGCAGAGATTGCCTTCCTGAATTGATAGAAGTTGCATCAAATAGAAAATCAAAAAAACAAGACCGGCTCGAGTTGCTGTACAGAGAACTTGCTTCCTATTATATACAAATTAGGAACGTGCGCGAAGGATTCATATATGTTGCTGATGATCATGTATGGGGAACCTGCGTGCGGGTTGGCCCGGGCAACGTTGAAGCGGCGCCGGGTTTGAGCGAGTTTTCTGCCGAGAAATCGCTGCTGTTGAAACCAAATTAGTGCCCATTCGCAAAGCCCCATCTCTAGTATTGTCATCTTTAGTCGACCAAAGAAAAGGTTCAACCAATTCGTAGTGCTTCATAGATCATATAATTGTCAGGAAAATGACTTTGCGCAACTCGATTGATCCTGTGCCCTTCCGGATTAATGGTGAATTTAACTTTCCTTCTATATCTATATTCCGGTGCCCGAGGGCACGCCGCGCCATACCATATTCACATATCGTATCTGTCAGCCAACCTCGCGATTTAGAAGTAAAGGAAAGGAAACCATGATACAGAAACCCAGTGGCGATCGACTTCGATGAACAGGAATGCCGTGCTCCCGGAATTACATTTAAACATTAATTTTATGAAATTAGTGATGGATGTGATTGCTGCTGGATAGTAATTTGGCGGGTAGGATTTGGCACGCGATTCGGCCGACAAAGCCAGGAAGCTATGATGAGAAGTCAAACCCACTTGCATCACCTAACAACAGCTTCCATGAATTCCTACTACAGACAACCCATTTCGTAGTTATGAATTCGTGAAATTGAAGTATTATTTTCTGGAAACGTGGCTGTGGATGAAATCCTTGACCTCCATGATCAGTTTGGTGGAGTGGGCCACCTCCGGGAAGATGTAGAAGGCGTGGAACATGGTCGGGTACTCCACCAGCGCCGCCTCCTTGCCGGACCTCCTCAGCCACTCGCAGTACCTCTTCTGCCAGTCCCTCAGCGGGTCGAAACCCCCCACGAACACCAACGCCGCCGGGAACCCCTCCAGCCCCGCCACGTCCACCGCGTTCGGGCCGCTCACGTTCGCCGCCCAGTGGTCCCGGTCCGCCCCCTCCGGCAAGAAGGCCTTCCAGCAAATGTCCGTCCGGGGCACCGACACCAGCGGCGCATCCACGAGCCGGGTCTCCGATTCGGTCCGCTCCGTGCCCCCGAAGAAGGGCTGGATCGACACCAGCCCCACCACCCGGACTCTCTCGAGCCTCTTCCCCTCCGGCCGGCAGGCCCTCACCGCCACGTGGTGCGCGATGTTCGCCCCGGCGCTGTCCCCGGCGAGGAAGCACTTGGAGACGTCGGCGATCGGGGGCAGGGCGGAGGTCTCGTCGAGGAAGCGGAGGACGTCGAAGCCGTCGTCGTACTGGGAGGGGAAGCGGTGCTCGGGGGCGAGGCGGTAGTTGACGGAGACGACGACGGCGGGGAGCTTGCGGGCGAAGCGGCGGCACACGGCGTCGTAGGCCCTGGAGGCCGCGCTGAGGAAGCAGAAGCCCCCGCCGTGGAAGAAGACGAGGACGGGGAGGGGGGAGGAGGCGGCGGAGGAGGAGGAAGGGGTGTAGAGGCGGAACCAGAGGTGGCGGGAGGGGTCGACGGAGACGTCGGAGGAGGAGACGCCGTTGGCGGGGGTGGGGTTGGGGGCGGACCTGAAGTCGAGGAAGCCGATGAGGCGGCGGTTGATGGAGCCGTCGTCGCGGCGGCAGTAGTCGGTGACGCGGGAGAGGAGGGAGACGGCGACGCGAGTCCTCCAGGGCATGTCCGGCGAGGATGGGGAGGAGGACGAGGATTTCGCCGACGTCGCCATTGGCGAGGAATCAGGAGGTGACGGATGGGTCTTCGGTTCTTTGCAGAGAGGGACAAATGAGGAGGAGGGAAAGATCAGAGGAGAGGTGAGGAGAGGGAGAGGAGCAGAAGACGACACGCCACACGAGGAGTGGGGACAGGGGGCGCGGTACGGGAGTTTGTGCGGGCCCTACTGCCACGTGTCGCGCGTTTATTGGGCCGAGCAATGTTCTCCCCCGCTACATCATGGGGGGAAGGAAATAATGGCGATTTCGGAGGTGGTGGTTGCGAGAAAACATTAGGCGGTGCCGGCACTCCACGTTGGCGTGGTTCCCTATCACTCATGAAGCGTCATGAAAATACAAGTGACGCTGTGGGGCCAGCAAAATTTTTGCCACAAGAAATAGTACTCTTTCTCTCTCATTGGCCTGCAAGCTAGGCCAGCTCTGCACGTTCCGATGCTCGCTCCATTGATGCATGCTAGGCCAACTCTACATGATTCAGCGCTCGCTCCATCGAACCCTGAGAGAGAGAGAGGCACAGGTCGATCGATGGAGCGAGCACCGGAACGTGCAAGGCTAACGAGAGAGGAAGGGTATTATTTTTTGTGGCAAAAATTTCGCCGGTCCCACCGTACCACGTGGTCCGTCGTCGAGGACCATGCCGTCCAAGCCAGGATCACTTAATATTTTCTCAGTGGTTGCCGGCTGGTCTTTTTGGGCGGTAAGTGGGACTGGGACCGGGGAGGGGTGGGGTCCCATCGTAATCAAGAGGAGACATTTATTGGTTCGGCTTTCCTTGACTGAACCCTGCAACATGCTTCTGTATAAAAGCCGAGCGGCATAATGACACAATTTCGGAGGTGGTTGGGTTGCTGGTGTTGGTCCGTTTTTTAGGGGGGGGGGGGGGGGGGTGGGCCCCATCGTAATCAAGAGGAGACATTTATTGGTTAGGCTTTCCCTCGACTGAAACCATAAAATATATTAGGGATAATGACACAAATAGTCTATGAACTTTGATTAAATGTATAATTTGATCTTTGAACTTTTAATTTGTTCAATGTGGTCCTTGAACTTTAGCATAATGTTCGATGTGGTCCCTGAACTTTTAATTTATTCAATATGATCCTTAAACTTTCGGTACATGTTCAATTTAGTTCATGAACTATATAAAAAATGCACAATACAGTCCCTGAACTTGAATTAATGGAAGGACTACATTGAATATTTTTATAAAGTTCAGAGACTATATTGAACATATACCAAAAGTCCAAGGACTACATTGAACAAATTAAAAATTCATGGATCAAATTGCACATTGAGTCAAAGTTTAGGGACTGTTTGTATCATTTTCCCAATATACTGCTGTTTAAAAGCCGAGCGAAATAATTGCAAGAATAGTCCCTGAAGTTTGGCTAGATGTACAATATGATCTCCGAAGGCCCTGAACTTTAGCCTGATGTTCAATGTGACCCCCGGAATTTTAATTTATTCAATGTGGTTCCTGGACTTTTGGTACATGTTCAATGTAGTCCCTGAACTTGATTTAATGGAAGGATTGCATTAAACATTTTTATATAGTTCGGGGACTAAAATGAACATACATCAAAATTCAGAGACAACATTGAACAAATTAAAATTTCAGAGACCACATTGCACATTGGATTAAAGTTCAGGGATCACATTAAACAAATTAATAGTTTATGGACGACATTGCACAATGAGCCGAAATTCAGAGACTGTTTATATCATTTCCCCAAGTTGAGCTCATCTCTTTTTCTTACGCCAAAGAAGTTTATCAGACTCGCATAATTAACGATTGAGATGAAACTATTCACGTCGTTTATGAACTATAATATTGAAGTAGTCGTTTGCTCCCGTGTGCCTTAGCTAGCAATGTCGATTAGATGTCGAAATTCCCTTCCTTTTTTTTCGGATCGAAAATAAATTGAACATTGAGATGCTTTTTACGCTCGTGTGTTAGCAATAATGTTATCCTCTATGCGAAAATTCAATATCGAAGAATCTTAAATTTTCATGATTTATTCACAACAAGATGGATGAAGACACGTACATTAATTAATCTATAGCAATTCCGACTACTCTCCCTTAACTCACTCTTTCTTAATGTATTTTATTTGATCAGGATTGGATACAACTTTCGTTGTATGTGGGGGGGAAGAGGACTGAACTTTTTATATAGGCCGTCAATAGGTATCTTTAATAAGTGTCTTCCATTAAAGCACATAAAATATTCTATCTTAATAAAAGTTGCAACTTCTCATATTCTGTTTTCGTAAAAGTTGCAACTTTTCAAAGTCCATACATTTTTAACATTTAAATAATTATTAAACCATTAATAATATCACGTGAGTTGCAATAATTCTTACATCATCCATTGAGAGTAACCAAAGTAGACTCGCATGCAAGTGTCACAGGTCGGCAGTTCCTTGGCAGCGGAATAGACCGTGCGGCGCCTGGCGCATTGTTCACACCAAGCCAGCCCTCATTCACTAGTTCTTCCAGAGAACAATACGGCGAATATGTACTTTCTATTGGATCGTATCCAGTTAAACTCATGCGTCTAGTCCATCGAGTGAGAAACACACATCTATTTAGGTACGACAATTTGTTTCGTCTTGCCATGGCCTCATTAGGAGAGCGGCATCAGCTCCCGACTAGTTTGTATACGGGAGACCAACCCTGCCTTTAAAGCTCCTAAGGGTATATTTTTTCTATCCTAAAACTCCTAGCACCAACCGTCTTGACACCACTTCCACGACCTAGTTGTATTTCATCCCTTATGTATTCTCACTCTTCACTAAATAACTCCAAGCAGCACTCACAATGGTATAGGAGTACGAGAAAAGGATGGTCTGTGACACAAGGCCATCTCTACGTTTCGCCTAAGAATGATTCTTTAGGAAATTTGTTAACTGTTGAATCGCAAATCCATATGTCTCGAGCGTCAGTTAAATTTTTTCATACTCATGTTGCGACGCGCTTCGTATGATAATTGCCCCCAATTTGCGTGACAACAACGGTGGATGGATCTCTCGAGAGACCATAAAAGCCCTTAAACTTGCAAAAAATATCATTTGATAAATGCGATATACCTCAAAATACTCTCAAAACCATGGACACACGATGTCTTAAATTAGGAAGAGATCCAGCTATGCACATTATCGATTTTGAGGCGCCTTGTATTTGTGCGCAACCGACAATGACAAAGCTTCATAAGTCAAACTCGAACAACTTGCTCATGCATGAATTCCCGTATCTATTTAAGGACATGCTCGGGTCCAGAATTCCCATATCTATTTAAAGCAAAAATAATGCCAACTCACACTACGTATTCGTTCTATTGCTACTAATGGTAATGGACGAGACCAAGGTTTGGTTTTCAATCCAAGGAAGTTAACCTTCGAAGAAACCAATTAGATACTCCTATGTAGACGTGGTGTGTTCTCAATCAGATAGAAAATTGATCGGACCGCCCTCCTTCCCCTCTCCATTCAGGGTGAATAATAGGTAACTAGTAGTGTAGTTAGTGAGCGCGCTATACAGCTTTAACAGTTTCCGCTAAGTCAATGGAGAACGGGAATCGGTGTCCAAACATCAGCTCAATTGAATGCATTCCCGAGAAGAGTTTGCTCATTGGGAACTGCGAAACTTTCCGTACAGAGTCGTTTTCAAACAATGATGCGATATTTTACAAGGCTCACGCAATTTTTTCTTTTTTAAAAAAAATTTTGTATTAATTACTCAAATTGATACATAAGAAATATGGGAAAATTCTTATTAAGGACCCCAAGTTGGGTCTTTTTCTCAAAAGAGGACCCCAAGTTAACATAATATCAAATAAGTGCAAGTGCTATCAGTCTCAGTAAGGGCTGGTTGCCGCCGGCAGCACGATTTCGTTCGGCGACGGAAAAGGCGTTCGTCCTTTTCTTTTTTTTTTGTTTTTTCTGTTTTTTTTCCTTTCCTTTTCCTTTTCTGTTTTTTTTCTTCTCTTTCCCAATGGTCGACGACCTCAGGCAGAGCCCGCCCTCGCCGGCGTCGGGCGAGGGCCACCCTCACCTGGGCTGGGCGGGCGAGGGCGACCCTCGCCGGCGTCGGGCGAGGGCCGCCCTTGCCTGGGCTGGGCGGGCAAGGGCGACCCTCTCCAGGATCTCGGTGAGGGCGGCCCTCGGACTGGGCTAGGTGGGCGAGGGCGACCCTCGCCCGCCCCGCCCAGCCCAGTCGAGGGCCACCCTCGCCGGCGTCGAGCGAGGGCGACCCTCGCCCTTGCCGGATTTGGCAAGGGTCGCCCTCGCCCGCCCAGCCCAGCCCAGGCGAGGGCGGCCCTCGCCCGACGCCGGGCGAGGAGGGCTCACCTTGAGGCCGACCGACTACCACGGCCCGGCTATGGCTATGGCGGCGGAGGTCGCCGGCCATTAGGGAAGAGAAGAAAAAAAACAGAAAAGGAAAAGGAAAGGAAAAAAACAGAAAAAAGCAAAAAGAAAAAGAAAAAGACGAAACTGCCCTTTTCTGGTCGCCGGAATAGTAACCGTGCTCACCGGCCGGCGACCCAGGCCCTTACTTGAGACTAATTGGGCACTTCGGGCTCTTATTTGAGACTGATTGGGCACTTCAGGCCCTTATTTAACACTATGTTAACTTGGGGTCCTCTTTTGAAAAAATGACCCTACTTGGGGTCCTTAATCAAAATTTTCCCGACTTTCATGGTAAAGAAAATCGAAGCAGAGCAAATCTTAGAATACAACAAAACAAAAGCAAAATCCAGAAACAAGGAGGATTAACAGAGCATCAGCAGAGTTAAACACATGCAAATTCCATAAAAATAGATTTGTCAACATGCTCATTTCATGAGAAGTACAGTGACATTCATGGCAAAGAAAATCGAAGCAGAACAAATCTCAGAATACGACAAAACAAAGCAAAATCCAAAAAAAACAAGGAGAATTAACAGAGCCCTGGCAGAGTTAGGTACATGAGAAGTATAGTGACTTTCATGGCAAATAAAATCGAAGCAGAGTAAATCTCAAATTACGACAAAACAAGGCCAAATCTAGAAAAATAAGGAGGATTAATAGAGCATCTGCAGAGTTAAGTACATACTCATTTCGTAAAAATGGATCTGTCAAGCAAAATAATTAGTGGTCGATATTGGACCTCGTATCATCATTAGTGTTGAGCACTTGCCGGAAAGTCCTTCTCCAATAACTACAGCATTTTTTTTTGGCAGTGCACACCTAGGTTCGGCTTCCTCTATAGACAACCAAAACGGGTTGAAAAAGCACAAATCTAATCTTCGTGGTTCAGCGAGATGCCAAAGCTCCTACGATTATCAATGAAACTGGAGGCATAGGACCTATACACGGACAGATCACAAGATATCGAATATTCGAAAATATTATTAAACTCTCAAATCTAAATCGATAGAGAAAATCTCATAAATCTAAAATTAAATTAGGAGAGTTCAAACTCTCAGATCTAGAATTAGACCGGAAGAAAAGAGGTCTTGAATTTAGATCGGGAGAGAAGAAAAAATCAAAAAAATAATAAAAAGACTCGAACAAAATCAACGGAAGGGGAGGGAGAAGATAGAGAGAAAAACTTTTCGGCTTCTAAGGCTCACGCTATTTACACCTCTCAAACGCACCTCCTTTCCGGTTGTGCGTAAGCAAGAAGGACAATTGAAGGTAAAAAAAGACAGCCTATTTTTGGGTGCATTAAATGATTTGGAAACGACCCCAAATGGACTTGCTTTTCGACCACCTACCATTGAACCTTTCGTAGCAAGAAGTGGGTTAACAGATGTAGACAATTTTAGTTTTCGAATGCTTTTAATGTTAGTTCTTCGTTTTCATACCCCACCCAAGATTGACTTGGATTTTTCGACCGTGAAGGCATGGGAGAGTTTAGAAGAGGTTGGTGTCAGGCCATCTATAACTTTGCTTTTTAGCAGTTAGACTTAGGTCGGGTCTACCGGAATTTTGGGACCTACCCGATCGGGTTCGGTTGGACCTGAGGTCGGGCCCAAGGTGTCGTGCCTAGACCTTGCCGTGACAGTCGAGCCGAGATGCTCGCCCGAATTATATCTCGTGGTTACAAGTCTGATAAGCAAAAACTTTTGCCCAAGGCCGCCGACTAGCGCGGGGCGTCTCTCCGACCCATCCATATCACCCGGAAACATAACGAAGGGCCGGAACTCCGGTGGGTGAAGATAAGTATGAAACTTTTTTCCAAAAAAATAAATAAAAAGTAAACATCTACGAAAGACAATAGGATATGACATAAGTAAGAAGGAAGCTCTCCTATTCGAGGTTTGCTTGGCTCTCAAGAAAATCCTTGGTAGAGCGCCGTGAAAAGGGCTTGTGGACGATCACAATTGGTTTCGTTTTCAATCTCAATCGAACACGAAAGAGACTCTTAGAGAAAATGACATTAATCGTTCATCGCATAATCGTTTGAATTTGTAGCACGACTGGTCCACTTGCTATTCTTTAGGCAAATAACTTCCTTTTTTCTATCTAAGGAATATAGAACTTTATAATTTTCATTCTACTAGAGTACCGATTTTATTTTTTAGAAACTCTTCTTGTTTTTTTTATTCGTTCTCTTTCTCATACTGTTTTTGCTCGCGATTCTAAGCATGTTTAGTCTGACTCGATATCATGTAACATCTAGGCCGAATAATATGGAAAACATTTTTCAAAAAACAATCGCTTGTGTCGCTTGAAATAATTAGCTGATGAAGGATGTTTTCATTATCGATAACAGTTTATGTCTAAACACATCCGTGGGAGATGAAAATATTTTTCGTCCGTTCATTTTTGTAAGTAAATCAGACGATCAATTTTTAAAAAATATTTTCTAAATCTTTCATTTTCCGCGAAACAAACGTACCCTCAAATTTCAAATTGCTCGAATAATTAGTTAAGTAGATCCTGGGCAAGAGCGGGCCCTGATAATTCGTGCTCTTATGTAGTAATCGTGCCATATCAAAATCACGGGCCATCATTCGACCAAAATATTTCATGGGCCTGACCAAAAAAATCCATGGGCCAAACTTCAAATGCGTCGTGGGCCATTTTTAGCCTCGAAAATCTACTGTTTTTTTGTGGATTATTTGGGGTCATATTTTCAGTTTCATACCACATTTTTTTTTCTCATTTTAATAGTTTAATCGATATTAAGTTCGATCGAAGAATTCAACATCTTTTCTATTTTGGAATGAAGAATATATCATGCTTATTTTGTTAAAGCTATAAAACTATGAAAATTTTGGGGCTGGACCATCTGATGCTTCATCACGTGGAGCTCGAAATTCTTGCTTGGCCCGGACTTTGAAATGTAAAATCCGCTTGAGGACTGGACCGACCATTTCGAGTCGCTTCTCCGGGCTTTCGTGTTGATTTTTAATTTGCACCCTTAGTCCCTAAACCGCTCGTGGATTACCTTAAGATATCATCGATCTGTATATATATATCCAATTTATATATATATATATCCAATAGGGCTTGGCCCTTTGTCCTTCTCGCCCCCGCGAGAGCTGGGCAGGCCCGGCCGGTCGCCCGCTCGTCGATCAGGTCTATCGCCCCGGGAATAAGAGGTTGAGGGTAATGGTCGAACATATGAGTATGAGCCAGATAGAAATGGTCAACGCATAGGTCCTCATCCCGGACTCGTTACCTCTTACAGTATGCTTGTTCACATCAATGGTTATTGCGTCGCCATGGATATAATAGCCAAAACCGTGATAGCTAGCCATCGCAACCGAGTTGTGGTAAGTGTTCTCAAAATACTCCAATCCTCGTTCCTTTTAAGCTTATATTAATTAGTTTAAAGCGATATTTTTATGTAATTTCTCGCGACTCGATGTAATAGCTATCGCACTGCTTGTTTCTTTTTTTCGTTCCGCATCGTCCCTAATCGGTTCTCGTACGATATTTGAGGACCATAGTCTAAGTAAGTAAAAGATTTCTATTTGTGAATTTGAAAAAACCTAGCCAAAAATCCATAGGAAAATTTGTGAATTCACGATCTTATATGTTTGAAAGATTGAAAATTTTCCGAAACTAAAGAATCTTCTCTTCTTTTTTTTTTGGCTCTTTAATCAATGAAATGGATAATTACGCGAATCGTTCATGACCTTCAGCTCGGTGTGTAATGTCATCCCCGAACTTTTATTTTGCTTAATACGGTCCCTGAACTTTTGGTATATACTTAATCTAGTCTCTGAACTATATTAAAATGTACAATGTTATCATTGACCTCGAATTAATGAATTGAATATTTTAATATAGTCCAGGGACCGGATCGAGCACGTACCAACCGTTTCGAACAAATTGAAAGTTCATGGATAGAATTGCACACCGGGCTAAATCTTAAGGGATCACATCGAGCAATAGATTAAAAGTTCAGGGACCACGTTGCAACGCCCCGATCAAAGTTCAGGGACCATTTGCGTCGTTCTTCCGAACCGAGAACGGAAGTCGGAAAAGGGACTCTAGAAAAGGGGCCGTCGGCCCAAGCTGCCTGTCTCCCCCTCTGGCGAATCGAACCCCGCACCACCACCGCCGGCCAATCGCTCTCCGAAAGAGTAAAAGACTCGGGTCGCCTCCGAGTGTGGCCAGTCCACTCTCTTCCCCGGCACGACACCAACAGATCTCTCCATCTCCGTCTCTCTGCAGCTGCGAGCGTCGCCCCCATCGAAGGAGGAAGGAGGAAGGAGAGATTGGAGGCGCCGACGATGATCGGGATCGTGAACGGCGAGGACTCGTACAAGCTCCTGAAGCTGCTCAAGCACGACTCCCGCCCGCTCCGCGACGTCCTCGCCGACTTCGACGCCGCATTCCCCCGCTCCCTCCGCTTCCCTCTCTGCACCTCTCTCTATCTCATCCTCCAGGTAAAACCCCCCCTCTCCTCCTCCTCCTCGTCCTCATCGCTTCCTTTCCCCCCTCCGCCGTCCCGCGCGAGCCGCGAGGGCCGGTCGGCCGGCCGCTCCCTCCTTTTGTGTGGGGGGGTAGGTTTTCTTTGCGCGTCTTTTGGTGTCCGCCGCGTAGGTTTGCGGCGTTTCGGTCCGTGCGCCGGTGGAGTCCGTCCTTGAGCTATTCCGGTGAAGGTATACGGTGGCTAGGGTTTTTTTTTTTTGGGGGGGGGGGGGGGGGTGGGGCCTTTAGTCTTCGGCTGCGGACGATTCTGGAGAGATTTGGTCATTTGTGCGTGTGATACGGAGTGGTGCGGGAGGTTGGAATTGTTGATCGGAAACTACTCCGGTATCCTGTTCCGTACCATGAATAGGCAAGATGGGTTACATTGAAAAAAATGAAGGGATTGCTCGCTTATTCGATCTTCATTCTTTTGGTGGGATTTCTGTATAATTAAGTGAAGTATGCGAAGGCGTTCAATACAATTTTCAGCTGGCAAATGCTGTTATCTTCATCTCGATTTGAATCGGACCTGTATGCAGTATGTCTACCTTCTATGCCGTCATAAGAAAAGTTGGAGATAAACCTGGCAAGACAATTCTTTTTTTCCTTTTCTAATGGTTTATCCTTGTCCAGCCATATGGATGCTGCTGTTCCATGTGAAATGGAAATGGATGCGGCTCAGTGGCCGCAGAGCAGCGCGTGGGATTTAGAGCAGTAACATGGTGGAAAATTGGACCCACTCAGCTTTCTTTAGGAGCAACCCTAGACTTGCCCAAGTCTGGAGGACCGCATTTTCTTATGTGAAACTTGTGCCTGTAATTAATTTAGGAAATCTGCAAAATTCTTTTTTTCTTTGTCTCCTATGAAGAGTACCTTTTCCTGCTTGATTAGTTGAAATTGAAAATCGATCGTTGTATTGAAGCACTTCATAAGTGGAAGTTTTACTGGATTGGTGATAAATTTGCCTTCCATAGGGAAAATGCATTGAATTGCTCAAAGAGGAGAAAAGCAGCTACCGGACCTTCCATACGGGCAGCTGCAATTTAATATCGTTGATAGACTGTGCCAAAATATTTAGGCTTATGTTTTCGGGGTAGCATGGTTTTAGAAGCCAAGACCTCAGTTGACCCTAGACAATTGCCAAATTGTGTGTCTATGCTCTCAAGAACACCACAGTTAGAAGAGAGGCTAAGCGATTATTCTTGTTGTGGCTGTTAACTTTGGTCTTCCAGTAACTGCAAAAGTGGTTCTTTTTGAGTTCTTACTGCTCTTATGTTTCTTTTTGCTTACCTGTTGACATCATGTCCTGGCAGGACAAGATTATGCTCTCTCCTACCGAACGTTTGGTGGCATTCTCTATTCTGCATCAGACATATGCCTCACACTCTCCTT
Organism: Syzygium oleosum; assembly: GCF_021117445.2. Lineage (NCBI taxonomy): Eukaryota > Viridiplantae > Streptophyta > Magnoliopsida > Myrtales > Myrtaceae > Syzygium > Syzygium oleosum. The sequence goes on along the minus strand of NW_026607510.1, from coordinate 458,202 downwards.
CTGCAAATCCATTTATATGTTTTCTTGTAATTGTAAGTGCTGCATCCTATTTTTTACTCTGATGCTTCTTGAAAATTGCGGGATCTTCTATATTCTTCGGCTTGCTATTTTGCACTCTGATTCTTGTAGGAAATTCTAGGATTATGTCATTTTATTATCGAGTCAACAATCCTACATTATATTTAACTTGGTGACACTGTGATCATGGATTGATAATTCGGTAATGCAAAGATGCTGGGCCAGTATGTTAATCTCTGGTAAACTTTAAGTGGAGACATGTTAAATAAGCAATCTGCAATGCCTTGGACCTCGGGGTGGGATGGGAGAGAAGTGTGTCCTATATGGGAGCTGGTGGCCCATTGTCTTACGCAGTGAAAAGAATTTGATTTTATAGTATGTGGTTTTAGCATCTGCTGTTATAGTAATTAATGCATGTTTGAGCATGTCAATATTTGATAGATAGTTCAATTGTAAGATGATAATGCCAACCTTGTAAATATGTATATTTATGAAACTGTTTAGATTTAGTGGTCGATATAAAATGTCATATTGAACTATCCGTACTCGCATTATCAAGTGCTGGTGGTACAGCCTTAGACAGATTATTTGGGTTTATATCTCTTTCTATAGTGGATTTACCTTTGATGCTTGATGGGTTCCCATGTCTCATTTGGACCTTGTTTAAGATACTACGAAGATTCTGTGTAATGAAGTCCTGCAATCTGTTGTGTATTATCATGCACAGGCCGCGTGTGATGATGGTGCTGAAAAATTCGAGAGGGCATTTATCGTCCAGTTGTTGGAATCAAGTTCCGGCAGTGCCAAAGAGGTGAAAATATCTGTTCGACATTTCAATCTATAAATAAAAACAAAAAAAAAATGCAGTTCATCCTTACTATCTGTTGGGCGTAGGTTGCGTAATTTAGTGCAACGGTCATTAGTCATCCTGTTCTATTTTTCTGTAGCTGATTCTGTGAATCTGTGGCCGGAGAGACATCTGTGATGTGATATAGGTCTTTGGTTGTTTATATCAGTCCAATGGTTAAAGTCCTTAGACAGTTTGTGCAATGATGAAACTCTTAACAGTTTGGGAACTATTTGTTATGTTTGCGCATCTATAATATTCCTGAAATACCTGCTTAAAATTAGTTTACACTGTTTTCAGTTGGACTATCTCATTGAAGTTTCTCTTTTAGGGAAAACCTATATCTGTAGCAATTTCTTACATGTATTTGTTTTATCTGAGGGCGAGGCGATTAAATCACATACTGAGTTAAGCCCACTAATATTTTAGTCCCTTCATCTTTCGTGGTATGTATGAATTTGTGCTGATTGAGACATCTGACGGCAATGTCTCTGTTGCAGATTTTTAAACAGTCAGCTTCAGATTATGTGAAAGGTTTTGATCCCTCAATGCATGTAAGTCGTGTTCTTGCTTTTCATGTATCTTCTTAGTTGAGACATTGATGAGTATATCTGGATAATCACTGGCTAATTTTTTGCCCCTCTATCAATTTTTTAGATTTGCGGTGGAATTTTCTGCACCTGCTAACAGATTGGGTATTGTCTTTCCTATTAATTGTCAGACTTTCCCAGCACTTGATCAGTTGCAGCAGCAGTATTCTGATGGTGCTCATTCCGAATCGTATAACTGCTTATTCAAGGATACGAAAGTGAAAAATGTGATGCCAGACCCAAATGTTCCATCTGGATGCAACAAAAATTCACCAGAGTATGTCCCTTTTGTCTGAAGAATTTGTGCAGCATCTTTTGTTATCTTGAAAGTTTTAGGTCACAGTTCTTGCGCTGAGAATTAATCGTATTTCTTTTTAAGGAGAACTTTGTTTGCTAGCCTTTGTCTAACAGTTTGAGCTCATGACCTAGGTTTGATCTGCTACCCGGAACCAAACCAAAGCTTGGGTCTGGAGATAGAGATGAAACAATTGCTGGGTTGCTATCTAATATTTCACTAGAAGGATTGGGTCCTCGGTGGATCAGACCTCGGCCTCCAAGGCTTCCAATACAGGATGGGGAGGTAAGACATGGAGGATATGCTATTATTAATTGGAGGACTTGTCATTCACCTGTCAATGCATTTTCAGCTAGTATGGCTAATACCTGACAACAATCACGAGCTTCTTTGGGATTATGGGATGTGTGCCGATACTAGCAGAGGGGCAGCAGTTAGGGATTTAATTGCAAAAGCTGCAAAAGGACCACTTGTGCCTGCACAGCAAGAGGTACTTGTTTATCTTTTCAATACTAGATCAAACAAATACTGAGAGAACGCATCTTTCCTGCATGGTGATTGGCTAGTTTGGACTTACTACTAAGCATGCCTATTTTGCCACTGGAAGTAACTCTTTACATTGCATTTTTGTCGTGGGTTGGGTAATGGGATTTTCTGAATTTTTCCCGCTTCTTAGTGAATGAGTTTTGTTCACCAATTTCCACTTTTGAGGGATGAAATTGAAGGGGTTTCAAGATTCTGGAAAATTGGTTGATTCTGAACACTTGTGTTTATATGTCCACCTTCTGAAAAAATATGATTGTTTAAAGTGGGATCTTTCAAAATCGCAAGTAATCTTGGACTTTATTACATTCCACCTTGTGAACGGATGCTCCTCAGCATTTCTTTCCCGTAGATTGTTAACCGAGGATTTTGGCGGGGAAGCTGCTTTTTAATGGCCCATTTGATATTTGGGAAGAAATTGCTGTTAATGGATCAATTTGTCTTCAAGATTCGTATGATTACTTTTTTAGTGATATCTCCGGTTTTGTGGCTGTTTGACGGTTTGCTCAGAAGCAGTTACACTTGTACCTGAATTGCCATTTATATCTGTGCTTCTTGTCTAATTGATGACCTAAGGCTCAACTTCTAAATGGCCAGAAAGTATTGATGGAGTTGGCCAATGACCCAAAGCTTGTATATCACTGTGGACTGACACCAATGAAGCTACCGGTATGTGATTTTCTGTGGTTTCATTTCTTGGCATTAGTATAAGCAAAAAATTGGATTTTTAGTATCTGGTTTTGTTATCAGGATCTGGTGGAAAATAACCCTCTCATTGCTGTCGAGGTTCTCACCAAGTTGATTAATTCTCCTGAAATTGGAGAGTATGTTAAGCATCTATGCTGTATTTGTTCTTTTACTTGAGCCAGTGAATACTTATAGATGTGTTCCAATTGTCATGCTTAATACGCTTTTGATGTCAGGTATTTTACAGTACTTGTCACAATGGAAATGAGTCTCCACTCTATGGAAGTTGTGAACAGACTTACACAAGCTGTGAAATTGCCATCTGAATTTTTAAGATTGTACATAAGTAACTGTATAGCATCCTGCGAGAACATAAAGGTACCTCATGGGCCTCACCTCACCTTCTTTTCTCCCCTCTCTATTGAGCTAGTTCATTGTTAATACTGAACTTACAACTTGTGGAAACACGTCTCTGGATTCCTTGATGAATGTGTGATGATTGATGGAATGGTAGTGAAGATGAGGATGAGAGTGTTTAGAAGAAGAGGCTATGCATTTCGAGCGGAGTTGCGCTAAATAAAGTACTTGAAAGAATTTTTTGGGGCAGTTATTTTGTCCTCTGGTCAGTTATGGTGAGAGCATGATTTTATCAATCATGGGAAGGTGCATGTGATCGGTAGACCTAAATTAGTTGGTTTACTTAATAAACAATCAAGAATTGCTATCCTTGCTGGATAGTTGTGATGTCATCATCAACGTTGAAGGGAATTGTTTGCGATATGATTCTAGATAGAGTGGTTCGGTTTTAAAGATGAAGCAATACCATTTATCCAAATCGATAATTCTTTTTTGATGATATATAGTGTAGTAGTACACTAGTAGAGGTTCTGGTGTCTAGTAGACAGTGTTGACACTAGATAGAGTGGTTCTGTTTACAGATGAAGCAATGCCATTCGTCCCAATCGCTAGTTCTTTTAATGATATACGATGTAGTAGTACACTAGTATGGTACGGGTGCTGATAGTGTTGATTGGGCTGGTGGAAGCACAGTTGAAGTGGAGGTCCAATAGTCTACCACTGATGTTTTAAATCCTGTAGTATATGTTTTGTGGTTGAGTGACGAAAACTGTATACTTGGAACACAAAAGATGTTACTACGTGGCAATATGCAGGAGTAAGAAATTTTAGGGCAGTCAGCAATCCTATTTGCCCATAAAGCTTGTTGTCTTGTTTCTTTCTCTGCAAATGCTGATAGCTAGATAGCAGTTGTTTTTAACTACTGTCTTTATAGCTCATCTCATCTTTTTGGCAGGACAAATACATGCAGAATAGACTCGTCAGACTTGTATGTGTTTTCTTGCAGAGTTTGATTCGGAACAATCACATCGATGGTAAGTGTTCGCATTTATTCATTTTCTTCGTGCATTGGATTGTCCTTTATTTCTTTTCTTGTTGGGCCTTTGAAGGTGGAATCCCGTGCGTTCTGCGTGCGTTTGCAGAATTTGATATCTGCAGGGATAATGACATCTGAATTTTTTTGGTAATGTGGGTCGAGATTGAGCACTCTGTTTTTCTTTTTCTACAATGAACAAAAAATCCTTGTGACAGAACGAGATCTGCATGCTATTTGTTTTTGAGTATGCTGTCCTGCTATAGCGAAATGAATAACTAGAATATTCAGCGTCGTTTAGAATGATATTGGTGGGGATGATCTGTTTCTTACATGGTTTGTTTTTTTGCCTTCTTCTGTATGTTGATGATTTTGGGCAGTCAAGGAGATCCTGATCGAAGTCCAAGCCTTCTGCATAAACTTTTCACGGATAAGGGAAGCAGCTGGGCTGTTTAGGCTTCTCAAAACCATGGAAGGATAGAATCCTTGTTTACCCATCAAATTCCTAGTTTCTTCCAAAAGTTGCATGTTGTAGATAATGATGGTTTCATTGCGAGATTTGTAGGAGATGTTGGATCTCTCTCTCTCTCTCTCTCTCTCTCTCTCTCTCTCTCTCAGTTGTAACACAAAAAGGAACATTTTGAGGTTCTGTGGCAAACCATCTGATTGGTTCAGCCAAACAAGCCATTCTTGCACTTTGATTGATCACAAACGACGGAGTTATCATGCTAGTGAAATCACGGAAGCTAACAATGTTACTTGCCTTGCGGGTGGCGATTTCGGGGTCATAATGGTTCTATTGTGTCGAATTAAAGCTCATGTTGTTATACATAAGGTCGATCCGGCTATGTGCAAAAACACCCACATTTCACTTCATTAAACAGGCAACTCGAGCCGACATAAAGAACCTGCTTAACTTAATACGTCAACCGGGTGAACCAAGATGCTTTCATTTCATATCCTTTGCCGTTAATGGCACCATTCTACGGGGACCTCGAGCACCTTAGCTTCTGTAACCGATCGCCTGCCCGCCCTTCCATAAATATGTTGGGAGAACGCAATCTTCATGATCAATATGTCCATCGTGTCCGCTTCGTTTTTCAAGACAGTCCCCGTAACAGGACCTAGACCTTCACAGTCATTCTGACCATCACCTCAACTACCCTCAATTCCATCAACCCCCGATGTACCGTCTGTATTTTACATTTTTTTTCTCCACTTCTGTGTTTGAATACATTAAGTAGATTTTGATCGCTTAGATAATTGAGTGGTCTGTGGCTTGAATAAGTAACATTTAGTTGAAATGAGTCATAGTGCATACCGCAATTTTCAAAAAAAAAGAAGAGAAAAATCAGACACATCCTTAACATAGTCATGCATCGTCTAATCTCAAATAATAAAGTATAAGAAATGCACATAGTAGATAACTTAGGCAATGCCCATGGACAAACTAGTGAAAATTACTTAAAAAGTCATAAACCTATTGTACTTGCGTCAATTCAGTCATAAACCTTTTAATTTGATCAATTGAGTCTTAAATTTTTTGACTTTGGCTGAAATTTTTTTGAAAATTTGCCAATATTGTCTATCCGATCAACTTTGACTGAAAATCACTGACATGGATGCTAGCCATTCTACATGGTATGGCCCGTGTTGAATGGACAATTTTTTTAATTTTTTTAATTATTTTTTTTATGAATTTATATATATATTTTTCTTTATTTTTTTCATTCTTTCTCCGCTGATTGCTGAGCCTCGGCGATGGCTAGGGACCAGCCAAAGGAGGCAACCGGCGAAGATCTCTCTTGCTAAATTCGGCGGGGTCGAGCTTTGCCAGAGGCCAACAAGGATTAGCTTCACCAGCGAGGGCTAGCCTTGCTAGCTTTGCCTCGTCTAAGGCTGATGAGGTGACCCTCGCCGGTCGTCGCCTATGGCCGGTCGTTGGCCATCGTCGAGGCCAGACGACTGGCGGAGGAAGAAGAAAAAAAGAAAAAGACAATAAAAATTGCAAAAATTGTCCAAGTTAATATCGACCACGCTACGTAGGACAGTCGACGTCCATGATAGCGATTTCCTGTTAAAATTCGCCGGATGGAATACGTTGGCAAATTGTCAAAATTTTTAGGATTCAATTGACAAAATTGAAAGTTTACGACTGAATTGATATAAATATAATAGTTTTAGGACTTCTAACAAACTATTAGCAAAAGAAGTTAGGCATGAAGAGGCTTTGTTAGGGAGTGTTCAACGAGGAAAATAGGGGTGGAAAATACCCATAATTTTAAATTTTCTCCCCATTTTTATCTCATAAAACTTTTAATTTTTTTCTCGATTTTCCATGCAAATTTTTCTCCCATATATTTTCCTTCACTCTCCCGTTACATCAATTTTCAAAAAGGGTAATGACATAAATAGTCCATGAATTTTACCTCAATATGTAATGTGGTCATTGAATTTTCAGTACATGTTTAATTTAGTCTCTGAACTATATGAAAATGTTTAATGATACATGTATCAAAAGTCTAGAAATCACATTGAATAATTTAAAAGTTTAGGGATGACATTGCACATTACGCTAAAATGGAGGGATCACATTTAAAAAATTAAAAAATTAAAAATCATATTTTATATCGGGTTAAAATTCAAGGATCAATTGTGTCTTTTTTCCTCTTCAAAAACACTAAAAAGTGGCATTATCAAGAGAGAGTCCAGAGTGTTCTCGCCTCGTGTAGCTATCCTACTCGCTAAACGGTTCCAGAGTGTCCACGCCACGTGTAGCTATCCTACTCACTAAATCGTTATATATATAGAGACACTGCTCATAATCATGGATTGGACATTGGAAGATGGTTAAGTTGCTCCACGTTGATTGTTTAAAATCAATAGATGGAAAATACGTCAAACAATGAATTAGACTCACTTGCATAAGGATTCGTACCACAAAAAACCCTTCATTAGTTTCCGTTAAATTTGATTAATACCTCAAAAAATCACAAATTAGTACACCTATGACAAACGGAGAATAAAATCCAAAATTGCTATCTCTATCAACTGCCGCAAGTTGTTTAACAAAGCAATTTAACAGTAAAACTTAATAGAAACTAACGGAGGATAAATTTGTCACGTGTATACTAGTTTAGGATTTTTTGTGATCAAGAAATTAGTTTGGGGTAAAATTATCACAGATGTACCAGTTTGGGATTTTTCGTAGTATTAACTCATTGCAGAAAATGCTATTCCAAACGAACACACTCTCACTATCAAAAGAAAAAAAATTCTAGTATGTCACATCAGACATCAGGATCGAAGCTGAAAAAAACGAAGCGGATGCTGTGGAACGGCTTCGAGGGGGAGGCCAAGCATTGTACTCTCGAACAGAACCGCATCTTAAATCACCTTAACATCGAGTTTTGGACATGCTTCTAAGGTTGCCCCACGTGAGATCTCGCGATCCTGGCCGTCGTCGTGAGAGGCGGAGGTGAAATTGCCGTAGGTCTGCGTCGATTTCGAACAAAGGCATTGGTCAAGATTTTAGTTGGACATTTTAATATTCTCTTTTGCACAATTTAATATTCTCAAATGAGCGTAAGACTTTGTGGGAAAGAGATTTTTGGTTGGACATTTTTTTTTGGGTTGGGAAAAGGACAGAGCCCGAAAATTATATGTTACTTTCCTATTAAAATATGATCCAATCTGATCCCATGACAACAAAAAAAGTAAACTTATTTGTAGCCTATCTAACACATAATTATTAACCGCATTGTTGGGTTGGATAATCCAATTTGCTAACCAATCTGCACATGCATTTCCTCCTTAAAATTATGAAGAATCTTGACATGTTGAAAATACTTGAGCAATTTGAGAAATGAGTACATCACCAAAATGAAGCGATGAAGTTGATTTTTGAGGTAGAGAAATGGTTGCCGAGTCCGCCTTCATGATAATTTTGGTTGGACATTTTATTATTCTCTTTAGGACATTCTAATATTCTCTTTCTTTTCATTCCCAAATGAGGGTAAGATTTTTTGGGAATTTTTCTTGATAAGGTTCTTTCTCTATCAGGATATTAATTCGGATGTTTGGATTTTTTTAAACACCCGACCCATCTTCAAATAACAGTATAACTATTCCTCCGTCCCCTCTCCTGCTTTATAAAATCCCTGCGTTTGATAACCCGAATAGGACAATTTATTATCTTATCCGGTGTTTGGAAAAGGTCCTCCGAACCGGATAAATGGGGATACATTCGAATAAAGTGATGGATAAGATGGGGTAGGCAGCGGGATAAATCTGGATTGAATAAGATAAATTTTAAAAATATTTAAGGATATGTGCAATTGAAGTCTTAAAACTTGTCACGAAGGTGCAATTAAGTCTTAAAACTTGTCAAATTCATTCAATCAAATTCTTCTATTAACTCCGTCCAACTTGACTATTGAAAAATGTTGACATGTCTTATTTTTTCTTAAGACACGTGACGATGATATGATGCCCACTAAATGCCATGTTAGAAATAATATTTAAAAAATAAAAAAATATAAACTAAATTAGATTGAAAAATAAAAAGTCTAAAGTTAAAAAAAAAAAAAACAAACAAACAAACTCAAGTCCTCACCAGTGGCCGCCGCCACAGCTGCCTGGAAGGGCCGACGGAGGTCGCTTGGGCCTTCCAAAAGCCCAGCGACCCTTGTTGGCCCCAAGTGAGGCCTTGGCGGCCCCCAGCAAGGGTTTGCTGGCTCATATCTGGAGTAGGACGCGACCCTCGCCCTAGATATGAGCAAGGGTTGCCGTCAAGCCTAGCCAGGGTCGGGGGTAATTTTTTTTTAATATTAAAAATATTTCAATTTTAATATTTTTTTTTTAAAAATATTTTTGCTATTTTTTCCCTTTTTTTTTTGTCTTTCTTCTTCCTTTTGCCAATGGCCAGCCGCAGGCGAGGGTCACCGTCGCCCGCCAAAGGCAAGGCCTAGCCTTAGAGAGGGCGTGCCTCGCCAGATCTAGCCTGGGCAGGGGCAATTCCCAACAAGGGAGCCCTCATCGAGGCTCGCCCTCGCCCAGGTGAGGCTAGCTTGCCCTGCTATGACCGGTGACCGGTCACCGACCAAAGGAAGAAGAAAGGAAAAAAATAAAGAAAAAATATTAAAAATATTAAAATATTATTAAAAATTGTCCATGTCAATGCCGCTTGTGACGGTTGGCGTCCACATCAGCCATTTCCGACCAAAATTGGCCGGACAAACTCAACTGGAAAAATGTGAAAATATTTAGTATTCAATTAGCAAAATTGAAAAGTTTATGATTAAATTGGCAAAAATGCAATAGGTTCGGGATTTTAAGGACAATATTCTCACCTTTGGTGACGGAGGCTTCTTGATGGGCCGCAATGAGATCACCTTGAGCTTGGCGATGAGATCACCATAAGAGATAAAGCGTCACCAGTGGCTATGCGGCGGCCGCCACCCAATTCTTTGTCCCTTACCCTTTGCAACTATCCCCTCTAATTCCTTCTTCCAACATGTTTTATTATTTTTTTCAAGGATTACAATTTTTGTTTTCTAATTTCCATTTTTTTATTTAATTGAATTTTTTTATTTATTTTTCAATCTTATATTAGGTATACCAAACACTTGATAGGATAAGATATGTCTATATTTACTATCCGGAAGATTTTTTTATCCTACTTTATTTTATCATATCCTGATCTTCTCTTGACGACCAATGTGAGCTAATAAATTCCGAAAATGCACAGTTCCCCTCCAACATGGCTTCTCCAGTCCGGGGGAAACTTGCATGTGAGGTTCTAGCCGAAGACTCGGTATATTGTACTAAAATGTGTACATCTCCATAATTCGAGTGAGATTGTCATGGCGTAAGAGCAGATATGGTCCCGTATCCCCTAGTTTTTTTGTAGTGGTTATGATAATAATTTCTCATCTTCTAAGCCAATAAATATTAGCGACCAAAAAAAAAAGCCAATAAATATTGAGTTAAGATCGACACTCAACTCTAATAGCCTTGCAATTACAAGAACAAGTCCCCAAATTTGATATAAATGCGAATTTTGTCACTTGTAGAATAAGAATTCCTATATATTGCCTGAATTTAAATGGAGAAATTTTGCATACAAAATACTGGGTGAAAGTGAAACAGGAGTGCTTGTTGGAAATGTGATTCACACTCATCTCAGCGGCCTTACAGGTGAGAATTTAATGGTGACCCAGCTTCATCATTTGTTTGGGACTTCTCCCAATTTACTATTGAGGAATGCAGGATTCCATGAAAGTGTCAATCACCAATTTGTCTAACTAAGAGGATTTCGATTTCGATTCGCAAGTTTTGTCGTGGGGTCGGCATGGAATGATCCATAATGTCCAAAACTTTCTGATGTTTATCAGTTAAATCCACGAGAAACCAAGGCTATAGCACCAGACAGAGAACTGGCGTAGCAGACGATGTGAAGTGGTTTTTCAATATTACATTCCAAAAGATGTAAATTTAAACATAAGTGAGCCTGAAACCAAAATTGATTAGATTAAAAAGATGCACTCGCGCCAACATTCTGCTGAATGATACAGAACTCCAAGACACGAAAACTGAATTACATATCAATTTATCAAACAAATGGTTTACATAACAAGCCAAACCTACATGACTCCAGGATATTGCATATTTACAGGGCTAATTTGTGGTCAGGGCTAGCTTTTCTAGTGATGTTATCCACAAAATAACTCAAGATAAAGACCAATACACTCGCTAGTTAATTTAAATCAATATGCACCCGGAATCTCCACAGGAAGTGTATGAAATAAGGACAGAGAAATAAAACAGTCACAACCAGGGCTAATTCAATGACAGAAAATGCACCCGAGCAAATGAGTATTCTTTTCCAGCTATCCAAGCCCCAGTTTGTGACCACTGCACATCCTCCCAGTCCAGATTCTCCTCCAATACCTATTCAAGAAAGGTAGACACATCAATGTTAAAGTTTGGGTTTCTATCATTCTTTTCTCCTCGGAAAAGAGAAATTTACTTTATTTCCTGTGAGTATACTCTGCTGCATACTTATATCACCAATTTGACCGGCATCTGAATTAAGAAACATGAACAAGAACCATGCACATGCGTAGACTACAGCTAGCAAGACTCTATGCTCAAAGTGAAACATGTAGTTTTAGCAAAATGTTACACAAACCAGTGAAAAATGACATGAAGCGACTTAGTGAGGAATTCACTTTATGTGACAGCTACATAGTGAGGGAAGAAGAGCATGTGATTTCTCTAAGCTTACTGTAACAAGGTGGGATACGTCCTGGAATGTTGAAATTGGTAAAAAAAATATTAGGAATCTTCCAAGTCCAAGAAATGCAAAGCACACATGCAACATCCAAAGGAAGGAAACTATAATGATCATAATAATAGTAATAATACCTCCAGATAGTCAGGGGGCAGAGGAATTCCGACTGACCGCATAACTTTCTGGGGAAGAGGCTTCTTACATCGAGACCACCGAAACACATCGATCACAGTATTTTCAGTGTCATTTCTCTCTCCATTCATGGAATGTGAGTGGTGATTTTGGGATTTCTCTGTTTCAGCTTCATGCATTTGAGAAGCTGTAGTAGCTTTGACCATCTTTTCTCCAGTGAAACAGAGCTCGTATCTTTAATAAGGCAACAACAGAAAAAAGTCACTCAAAAGTAGCATCTCTAACAAATAATCCAGGTGAAACTATGCTTTGTGTCTGAGCGTTTGAGTCACTCCTATATATTTCTACAATTTGTAGTTAAAAGTGAAGCCAACCATAGATGCAATGAACATTCTGAGAAATAAAGGTCTCCAACAGAATCGGCAACACAGTCTTGGCACTAAGGTTTAAATTTCAGTAGACAAGTCCCTGTATACCACACAACAAGGCTGCTCCATACTCTCACTTATCAGACCAAGGACAGCAGAAAATATATGCAGTACCAATCACGTGAAACAAACTCCATGTAACAAGGTTTTTATAGACAATCCTCACGTGTATAATCAATTTTCAACAAACATCTATGAACGATGCTAAGTAAATACTCTGCAAAAAATCTGATACCTGCAGGAATGTGTCTCCAGATACAGCACTTCTCCTTTTTTCAGACGTGCAGATGTATATAGGGGCTTTTTCAGGCCCTTGTCCGCGACAATGCTCAAGCTATACTTAATCCTAAATAAAAAGCCCTTGTCATCAATCAGAGCACCACTAATCAAATGAACAAAATCTAAGCAAGCAAGATAGAGGCACATGACTTGGACTTGACCAGTTAATAACCTAAGCATGCGCAACTAAGACAAAATACATAACAGGCCCTCGTCCTACAAACTACAACCAATCAAGCATGTTAGCCTTAACTTTTCATTAATGGGTATGTTGGTGACTTTAAGTATGTTGGCGATTCTAAGCATGGCAAGGTTGATTCTTTAGGTGCACTTTTAGCCATTGACTAAATTTGATACATGTAATGTGGTATACTTCCCACAAACCGCTGTATCTTTTGCACAATTTTCCGCATGTAGTTGCATGAACGCAGGGAGATTGGTATGGACTATTCCCATCCTTTTAGGAATGTGATTGGTGGTAACAACACAAAAAACATGTCGTTCAAAAGGTCAAGGGGTTCCATCCAAAATAGCTCCAAAAGTGAGAGTGAAGAGGCTATTCAAGCAAACGCAGAAATTGACAGTATACATATGTACTTGTGCATAAAATTGACAAGGCAGCTTCCTCCGACATGCTAAACCAAAACGGAAGGTATACATTTCAAAGATTATGGTGCTTGAAAGGCTCAACTCTCTAGAAGATAGACTGCTGGAAATAACAGATGGAAAACTAAAACTTACCAAGGTTCATTGCAGAGATTGTATTGTATTGTAACTTCTCGAACAAATCTTTGTTGCCGCAGTGCATTCTAAAGGACAAAACCAATTTTAACAGATTACCTATTTTGCATGCATATAGAGAATAATGTGATATGATACAGAATTGAATTCAATGATAATCATGAAATTGAATTCGCAATTCCCAACAGCTGACAACAATTGCTAAAGCCTTTTACGAACAAGTAGATCCCTACATAGTTTCCGCTGGCATAACCCAAGGCCTCATTTACCTTTCTCAATACAGTCCCATCAAAATGTACATCTTCTGGCAAAAAAATCTCAAGGTCATTTTTTCACTTGTCCAAACCACTTTAACAAGCTTATATTGGCTTGTTATCCTTGATTAACCATCACCAATTCCGGGATATTCCTTTTTACTGTATCGCTTATTATATGCCAAAAGCTGTTAACAATTTCCCAGGTTATGTATATATATTGCGAGAGTTCGATCTCCTTCTACCATAATGGACAGCGAATGCGAGAGAAAAGAAAGATTCCATAATTGCTAATCCACGTGCATCCAAAGTAAAACAAAATGAGTGGAGATCTAACAATTAAACATATAGGCCATTCACCAGGTCAATCCATTCTCCTCCAGCGGCCTCTCTCCTCCCAAAAGATTATCAAATCTCAACAATTAGTCAGACAAAGGAATCAAGCACAATCCAATATGCTTTGAAAATTTATCAGCAGGGAACATAGTCAGAAGATGTGATTTCCACTTGACCTGCTCCAACACTTACTTCTTAACACAAACGATCTTTGTACAAACATCAGAAAGAGAAACAAATTTAATCTAATTTCGATATATTGTCTCATAAGACAAAATTCTAGACCCTAAAATACCACCTTGCAGAGGAAAGGTATGTTTCAATAGGATCAGCACCCAACAACTATTAAATCAAACAACTGAATTGAGAAATTATGCTGGTTCATACCGATGCTGCTGCTCGTGTAGTCATGGTCCGCTCAACAGCAACAGGAGCAAGCGTCGGCTCCACTGTCGATGTATGCGTTATGCAAGGCTCAAGATCAATCGTCCCACCTCCTTTCTGAATACAACATTATTAAAACATAGCAACTATTGAGAAAGAGTAAAACAAGAACTAAGAGGACAGCTGAAGTATCTCATAAAGTTTTCTATCTGACCACTCCAGAATTTTTAATCTACAGACCATGAAAACATCAAAGAATTATAGGCAACAAAGGAGCTTGGCATCTCCAATGGTTGAACAAATAAATTATATGTCGATCTCATCATACTCTCAGTTTGAGAAGAACGAAAACTAAGATGATGAAGAAATAGTTTCACCTTCACAATGCAGCAATGGTCAACGCGATAACTGCAACCAATTGCAGCACCCCAAGCACGGGAGCGCACATTGTTTCTCAAAGTAGAAATGTAACCTAAAAGATCAATCAGAATCAGATAGGCAGAGCTTGATCTGGCACGAGTTTAGTGGTCAAAGCAATAAAATAGCTAGAGCTTTTACCAAAATAACACATATGTAATGATAATTTCAAATTAAATCTCCTAATTTGAGTATAAAAAAGCATGATACTACCTAAGTACATGGAAGTTGGAGAACTAAATCTTTTAATGTAGAAAGAAAAGTACAAGAGGAATAATGTTATGGCAATACAAACAAACAAAGACTGTAGCCATTTCCAGGGCCACAACTATATATTCTGGAATGTACCAGTTACAAGTTCACAACATATGGTTCTCTAACCGCCACTCAATCTATTCAAATCTGTGATCAAGCCAAAAACGAAAAAAATAGATTAAATCTGCGCATGCTAATATCTTCTCAGATTAAAACAGCACCTAATTACAAAAGCACCATATGGCTCAAATGAACTTACAATCTAGAGGAGGCAGCACTCTGATAGTAGCACGCAATTCTTGGATCGCAGAAGGTGGGGGAGAAGCCGTGGGGCGGCAGTAACCTGTGTGCATTAGAACTAGAAACAACATTCCATGTTAATCCTACTTTCCCCATGGAATATAATATTATCCGTATTATAGTTTTCTAGGCACAGAAACTTAAATTGATCTTGATGACCTCATACCAGCAACTAGATCAGAGTCATATGTATATGTGTCAGTCCCCCATAGTTGGCCACCTCTAACCTACATGATATGAAAAGAAGCTGAGAGAGAAACATGACATAACCATAATCACAACCTCAGAAGGCCAATAGATGATTCGAAAGGAGCATTTTATGCTGGAAGTAAATAAACCTGGTTGAAGAACACTCAAGAAGGCAATAGAAATTTACAAATACTGGAGGGCCAATTGAACAAATTATTTAGTAGAAAAAGGCCATTGCAAATGGCAAGCTTCGAAAGTTAGTGTACACAGAGATTCTAGCAAAGCAGAACTTGATATTGAAGAAGCTTATAATCCATGCAATTGATTGTGACACAGCTTTTTGAGGGAACTGGTGGCTGAAGAATAGTCTTGGGGCAACTTGGCAAGTGTCTACTCTATAAAGAGGTTCCCATGGATGAGTCAGGAGATGGCTCAAGATAGGGTGGTCGAATTTCCTCTACTGTTAGTCGAATACAGACACAAGTCCTTGTTACGCATACCCATCCTGCTTATTATGACTTGTCTAGACCTTAGACACTAGATCCAGGACGAGAATGAGTGAACAAACACATAAAAGTTGGACATTAGCAAATGAAATCAATTAAAATAGACACTTGTGACATCTTATTAACACTGGACTTTCAAAATAACATTGATTGCAGTAGAAAAATAATTGCTTGGTGAGGCTCCTCTATATCAACTTCACAACGCACTAGCTATAAATATGAAAACTGCTGTCAACTTGTCTTTCTTTGCCTTTGAAGAAAGGTAAATGTCTTTTTTGAATGTTTGAAATTGGGCATCAGAGGCATTTTCTACTTTCTCTAACTTAAGTGGCTACCCAACTCCCCAGCAAAAAAAAAAAAAAAAAACAAGAAGAAGAAACAAAAAGTAGCTAGCCAACTCTGCAACTGTTTGGAAAATTAAATCTCCTTTCATACAATTTATACTGCAAATTCGTTTCAAGTACCAAACGAAATGATTTTCCTCTGGTTGAACATACACGATTTTTGAAACACATTAGTTATTTAAATTATGCATCGAAGTTAAATGGGGCCAACATTATGTCGTCTGTTTAAAACAGAAAGGTATGTGGTCTACTGGCAACCAATTTCTCATCATATACGGGAAAAAAAGAAAATTCCACAAACTGGTTTAGCATCAGTAAAGCTTAGATTGAATAAAAGGTAGTGGGAGAACAATGCATAATAGAAAGAGAGACGCTAGCCTTAACATAAATACTGACACAATGATTGCAACACATGATTTATCACACGTGTAAGGGTCTTGGGTTGCAAGATGAATTGACGAGGAAAGAGACGTACATGACACAGTTCACCAATTGGAAACATTACACGACCCAAAGAGATCAACACACAGCATATTGATCTTACTTGGCGATTTGTAGCAGTTACATGTTCTGCTGGAATTCTAATTTCAAGAGTGGGACCATTAGGTGAGGTAACAGCATCTTTATCTTCTTGAGATGATTCATATTCCTTCCATAGCTTTATCAGTTCTTGCATGGATTCACCAACTTTATATATGACAGAGGAAACTTCAGACTTTCCTGAAACAACAACAGCCAAAATTTAAATCACAACAGTAACAAAAGAAATACATCCCACTAGGCCCACCGCAAATTCAATGACAAGTCACAGTCTGCAAGTACACAACGAAAGGCAATTTAACAGAGACCAGACACACAAAGAAATTTTAACCGCAACAAAATAAGTTACCCAATCATTGCCCTACTTCCTTCGAGCTACTAAACACATTCATGCACCAAAAATGGCATATCAAATTTACAGACACATAAATCCTAAGGATATATGATTTGCCACAGAATAGATAAGCAAATAAATTGCCTTTCATGCACGCAAATTAATCAAGCCTAGCAGACACCAGATTCAGAATTCAGAGTACCAAAACATAAACAATGTAACAGCGAACTCTACTGATTATCCACTGCAAGAGAAGTATTTGAGCTGATCATATTTTCTAGTTCCACTTTGGAACCGCTCACCATAAACTCTTCAAGCTCAATATAATTTATTGCGATGTCTTACCTTGAGACCTGCGCAAAAGAGAAGGGAAGAGTGTTAGAATGCAATATTTATCAACAAAACACGCATCAGTTTCATGATCTTCAATATTCTTATCATGCTAAAGTAAAAAGTTGCAATTACAATATCCAAAAGGCCTCTTATAGTCTTATTAGGTATGGGTGTGAAAGCAAGACAGACAATGTCAGTAATATCCATCACAAAGAACTAAATCTAGACTGGCAGCTGATGCAAATGATGCGTGTCAGCAAGTTTTCAAAGATATGAATATTAAAAGAGAGGGAAAAGACAAACAGGAACTTCTGATAAAAAAGAAGGAATATTTGCTTAAGGAAAAAAATGAAGCCTTTGTTTCAATTTATTCAAGGACATGGTAACTAAAGTGAAGGTCAATTTAGTTGATCACCAGATCAAGCGCTTCATTCCAGATCCTATTATTATGCAATGCCTACAGGTTGACCATCCGCTCTAAGGCTCCTCCACACACGTGTGGGCGAAGAGAGAGAGAGAGAGAGGTGAGATTGTCTAGGCAGAGCACTTTTCCTCTGAGATTCATTTGAAAAAGGTTTGCTGCCCCTGGAGCTTCACTTAGAAAGGCACTTCTAGGAAAGGATGAGCGTACATCGTTAACATTTCTTTCTATGAAGAGAGAAGGAAAAAGGCAGAGCTTCCGAATTGTAAGTGGGAAAAGAGCTAATAAGCTAATCAGCATCCATGAATGCTGGACCATACAGAAGTAACCCAAACAGAAAAGCTTGTTCGTCTGTCTACTCCGATTTCCCACTCAACATCATTCTAGGAAATTCTTGAACTAAACAATAGCGAATAGCCTGATAAAAGAATGAGCAGTTCGAATTTAAAGATTAAATCTCATTTATTGATGAGACACTTATATAACTTGGCCAAGATAATTTTGACCCTTTTAGTGGTTTACCACATGATAAGCAACTTGAATCTCATAGTAACAATTCAATTTGGCAGGAAATGGTTTTGGATTAACTGAAGTCATGCAGAAGGATAATCAAGGATAACTTTTGCAATTATATTTGTACAACTAGTTGCAGAATAAATTTTTATGCTGAATAACAATGCTTTAAAATCAGGAGGAGTAATAGTAATAAGACCTACCCTTCATTATCCTGAGTACGGGACCTAAACCGAGGGTCACCTCTTGACAATTGAGGGCTACCCCTAGGTCGAAGCATTCTCTTTCGCTGCTGAACTCCATCATAATTAAACACTTCCCTTTCCCTTTCCATCCCTTCAGCATCTGCACATCCATCTTCTGATTCTTTCTCATATCCTCTACCACGCTTTTCAGTTCTATCGACTTCCATATTTGTGTCTCGCTCTTTCTTTCTTTCTCTAGCATCCTTGTCAACATTTTTCCAGACATCAAAATCTTTATGTTTTTTCAAGTCAGATACCGAAGTTTCCTGCTCTGTTGTTTTCACAGGCAGATCTGCAGTGTCCTTCTCAGAGGACACTCCCTCTTTCTCCAGCCCATTCCAAGTTTCTCTCTTTGGATGGTCCTTTTCTCTTTCCTTCAATCTTTCCTTGTCCTTTGCCGGATCCTTCCTGTCCTTCTCCAACTTCTCTGCTTCTCTTTCTTCTCTCGCAGGGTCTTTGAAATCGGCAGCGCTATTGTTTAGAGGCATACTGCTCCTACGATCAATTCTATCTTTGTCTCTTTCACCCCATTCTCGGTGCTTCACATCCTTCCTTTTCCTATCCTTATCTTTCAGCTTATCATCAATTTTTGTGTCAATTTTGTTCTCGCCAACAGCCTCGTGAGTTTCTATGTGACCCCGCTCTTCAGTTGTGGAATCTTCCTTGGCCGACTCAAATTGTCCTGGTGGATTATTGCGCTGAATATGCCATGGGTCCATGCTTCCGCTTGGTGTTTCAGAATACCTTTTGCCTCTGTGGTACTCTTTTGATTCTTTCCAATTCAAGTGACTGCTCCCAGCACCATAGCTTTCCTTTTCCACCTTTCCATCGACCTTAGGATCACTGTAACTATCCCTTTCATACTTCAATTTCTTACTGTCATCGCCTCTGATTTCAACTTTCCCCTCCCTTTCACTTCTCATATGCTGAGAATCCCTCTTCGTCTCATACGACTCCCTTATCTCGGGCTTGGGATCCCGGTTATCAACCCTGAAATCTCTGCCATCCTTTGCATCCCTAGCTTCCAACCTGCTTTCGGAAGAAGCGGCATGATCTAAATGTGGGTCATCCAGCGAGGAGGACGGCATCCGAAAGACCGAATGCATGGGCGATCTTCTATCTGAATCTCGAGACTCAGTCCTGGGGATCTTCGCCATTCGACTTTCTTGACCCGTGTCGTGGGACAGATGATATTCACTAGACACTGCAGACATCAGCCTAGGATATGGGGTAAGATCTTCATGGGTGTACTTTGAAGAGGAATGACCACTCTCCTCGTGAGATCTTTTAGGAGCTCCACTCATAATTAGCGGCAAACAATAAGCAAAGGCTACCGTGATTCAGTGCTTTGACTCCAACCTGCAAAATGACAGTAAGAGCAAAATCAAAACAATATGCACCGTAGTGTTTCTAAGAGCAAAAGAACAGAAATGAGAAAGACACGTTAACACAAGAGTGCAAAGGGGCACACTGCAGATAATTCGAAATCATCCAGCAAGGTCACACGAAAGAGCCGTGCTCGACTTAAATTAAACCACAAACAGCGAAATTCACACATTCCCCGCAAATACCCTCAATTGGAGCCAAGAAATGCCGGAAGCAACGAAATTTACAGCGCAAGCAAGGGGTTCAGAAGGCGCAATGCCAATGCTCGAAACAGATTATCGAGCATCCACTCTCTCCATCGACTCCCTCATCCAAGCAGCTAAGAGCACAAAAATCGAGGACGAACGAACGAATTCGGATAAAGGGTAACCTAAAAACACGCGAAATTTCGAAATTGACGATGCTTCTCGGATCGCTGGAACCGTCGGTACAAGACACGCCGAGGTCTCTCACAGCGACGACGCCGCAGCCGCGAACACCAAAAATGGAAAGCAGCGACGAGCGAATTGACAGAGAGAGAGAGAAAGAGAGGGGGGAATGGCTTACCTTCGCCTTCACATTCGCGCACGCTATTGCGCAGAGAAATGGAGTTGAGGAAGAAGAAGAAGAGGAAGAGGAAGAGGAAGAGGAAGGCCAGAAGAAGAAGACAAAGCTCAACACCACACGAGAAAGACCCACGCAGCAGAGACGCTATAAGGCACTGCGCTCACGCTTATATCTCTCCCCCCGTTTCCGAACAAAGCTCTCGTCACGTGGCGGCCATTGGTTTTTCAGTGGAATTAAATTAATTTGACAATTCCATAGGAGTAATAGGGAATTAAAAAAAACCTAACGTGTAATTAAAAAGGGTGAAATTAATTTATTGGTTTCGGAAAAGGAGAAAAAAAAATGAAGGTCAAACAGTGGCAAAAGACACGATTTAATTCCTAGAATTATTATAACTTAATTTACAAATAGAAAAGGATTAAGATAATAAGGGGAGGGAAAAATTCCGGATGGGTACATTCCCATTTCACTTGTAGTCCAAGCTGAGTATCGGTTTCCCGATTTGAAAATAGCAAATTCCATTCCCATTCTTTCCGTTATGAATCTTATTTGGAACTTGGCTTTTTGCCCCTATTAAACGAATGACCAGAGGGTAATAAATATGCTCTTCGGGTTGTCAGATATGGTCTGTTGATCACGTCGTGACTTCGTCTTACGTGTGTGCAGCGGTGTATACGTCTGGTGTAGTTGTTTGATGGGCTTTGAACTCCACTAATTAATCGAAACTATAAGTTTAATCGTATCAAAACCCGAGAAAACAAAATAGAAATTTAATTTTGAGTCTATGGACTAACAAACGAAAACGATTATGAAAATTCGTGAAGCTCGAGATAATCCTTACTACAACTTTTCATCCGACCTTAAATTCTTTCTTGAGGGCATGGTCTCTACACCCTTTTTCCACCATAATCACGGGCAAACAAGAGCCGATGATGGAATACAAAGGCGTTTTGATGATAACTTCGAGTGAAAAGACAATGGATAGAAAATTGTGCACCGTGATTTACTTGGGTGCACAAGTGACATGGCCTCTTGGAACACTTAAGAAGGTCTTGAGAAGAAAGGAGCATATGTTTTGTATGCGCCAAACAATGTCTTTGAGGCATCTTTAAGGGGTAAAAGGCATAAAATTATGGGTTAATACCACGACAAATTTCAAATAAATATATCTGTGACAAATTTATTTTAAATTAATTTTTTAATCACAAAAAACCCTAAATTGGTACACTTGTGATAAATTTATCAAAAACTAATTTTTTTACTACCAAAAACCCAAAACTAGTATACTTATAACAAATTTACTTTCCGTTAAATTGGATTAATACAAAAAAGAAAATCACAAATCCGTACACCTGCAACAAACGGACGGTAAAATCTTAAACTGGTACATCCGTCAACTGCCGCATGTCATTTAACTCAGTAATTTAACAGTAAAATTTAACGAAAACTAATGGAGAGTAAATTTGTCACAGGTGTATCAATTTGAGATTTTTTGTGGTCAAAAAATTATTTTGGGGTAAGTTTGTTATAGGTATACCAGTTTGGAGTTTTTCGTAATATTAATCCTAAAATTATTCTAACAAGAGAAAGTTCACAATCCATGCTCAAGCTTTTAAGGACGCGCTATTTTCACCTTTCCACCCTATTTTCATTAAAAAGTCAAAATTGCCCATTAATCATTCAATTACAATTTTAAAGTGTAGGGCTCAAATTTATTTTTCCATTTTTTTTCTTTGTCCATTTCTATGTAGGATCTAGTTATTACAATTAAGTATCTCACATGTTTAGTTTTTGTTTATCACATGTATTGCATTTATATTAAATGTACTTTTTCATAGTTAGGTTTTACTTCCAAATTAGCTTTGTCAAAAAGAGAAATATCTAGAAAACCCAGATTCCGTTTGTTTTGCGAAAAATGAATGATTCGGAAAATATTTTCCTAAAAATGATCACTTTTATCGCTTGGAATAATTAGCCAATAAAATATGTTTCATTAAAGATAACAATTTATATCTAAACACTTTCATGGATGATAAAAATATTTTTCGTTCAAACCATTTTTGTGAATAATGAAAAGATTTTTCATTCATTTATTTTTTGTAAGCGATGGAAGCAATAAGTTGTAAAAAAATATTTTTCAAATCATTTATTTTTCGTGAAACAAACGAAGCCTTAGTCATTTTCTAGGTTGTCAAGCAAATTTATGGATAATTTGTTAAGTAGAATCTCGAAAAAATTTGGACATATACAATTTTTTTTAAACAATCATTCACTTTTGTTGTGCATATCTCCATCAAACACTTCTTATCGATTTTATTTTATATACATATAAATAAGATGATTAGATCAAAAAACTTTTGAAGATTTTCCAAAATAAAAACGCAATTACGTTCTCCAAAGTGCAAATATTTAAAGATGAAATTTAATTAAATCAAAATATCGCATAGGATAAGAAGTTTTTTCAAACTCCCAATGAAATCTCATTATTTTGGATTGACAAAAATTAATAACCTCCCTTAAGTATTTATGAAAACATATTAAGATGACTCGTTGTGGATAATGTTTTGAGTGTATTCTAGATATTCCTATTTGGCCAATAGTAACGATTTAATATAGTAAGTAAAGAGATTGGATATATATTTTAGGAAATTCCAAATAAGAGCCCGAAGTGCCTTTATTTTTCTCAAATAAGAGCCTGAAGTAAACCTTGTGTCAAAAAAAGCTCGCTGTTGGTTTACTTAAAAGTTCGAGACAGAATTAAGACTATTAAATTTTATTAATATGTTTATCAATTTATGATTTTTCGTGGTATTAATCCAATTTAACGGAAGGTAAATTTATCACGGATGTACCGGTTTGAGATTTTTAGTGGTCAAAAAACTAGTTCAGGTAAATTTATCACAAATGTATCAGTTTAGGGTTTTTTCGTGCTCTTAACCCAAAGTTCTTTTACGGAAGATTGGCACACGGTATAAATAAAAGTTTTCGCATAGGCGACTCGAGTAATGATAGACTTACTAAGACTGATTGACAAAATCGAATTACAAAATCGATAAAAAGCTTGGGTCATTTTTCACAAAACCAAACCAATAGCATTTTGGATCATGTTGAAAAAACATTATTGAAGAAGAACAAAGGCATATAAATGACAAATCCCACCATGGCTGGAAAATTCAGGGTAAACCCAAACCCTCCCGTCGGCCTCCCCTCCCCTCCCCAAAAGCTTCCGCTTCCGCTTCCTCTCCCATGGCTTCCAGGTACTCTCTCTCTCTCTCTCCCTGTCTCTCTCTCGCTCTCTGCGCGCACGTAGACGCGCGCAGGCTTAATGGGTATCTCCGTTCCTCCGTGGGCAGGCGGCTGAGGGCGTTCAAGAGGTGGATGAAGTCTCAGTCCATCGACTCCGGCGACGCCCTCCGCTTCACCGACGATCCCTCCCTGGGGATCGCCGTCAGGGCGCTGCGCGACCTCAGGGAAGGTGACGTCGTCGCCGCCATCCCCAAGGCGGCTTGCCTCACCGTCAGGACCGGCGGGGCGAGCTCGCTGGTCGAGGCGGCCGGCCTGGAGGGGAGCTTGGGGCTGTCCGTGGCCCTCATGTACGAGAGGAGCCTGGGCGCGAGCTCGCCCTGGGCTGGTTACCTCCAGCTCTTGCCCGAGGAGGAGTGCTTGCCTATGGTCTGGACTCTCGACGAAGTCGATGGGCTGCTCCGTGGGACTGAGCTCCACAAGGTACGGACTTTGTGGTTTTTCATGTCTCCATTGCTAACATGTCAATTGCTTTGCTTTTCTGTATTGGAATCTGGTGAATCTGTGTGGAATTTCTAGTCAAGGACTGGCGTGATTCCTTTAGTGTGGAATGGTCGGCTCGGGTAGTTTAATCGCCTTATGAGATGATAGAAACTGAAAATGCTTGTACTTGCTGATTCGATTCTAAATGGGAATTCGGATGGGAATTCTGGGGCGATGCCATGGTTCTTTTCTGGTTTTCTTGTTGGAAAGTTTTAGTTCCTTTTTCATGTTCAGTGTAGTTCATCCTCGCTTGACATTGTGGCAGTAATGAGCAATCGAGAGCGACATGTGCCTTGGCTACAGCTAACTATTTCCTTGGTGATTGTAGGCAGACTGTGAGAGAAGACAAAGCTCTTATTTATGATGACTGGAAAGAGTCCATTTTGCCCCTTCTAGATTCCGGGCCATTAAAGCTCAAACCGGAGTTTTTTGGCCCTGAACAATACTTTGCGGCAAGAAGTCTCGTCGCTTCTCGGTCGTTTGAGATAGACGAATACCATGGATCTGGCATGGTTCCTTTGGCTGATCTGTGAGTACTTGTTTCTTGCTACTTTTATTGCGTCTGACTTGGGATGTTGCTGGGGCCTTCTGCTATTGATTCAATCCTCTTAATTGTTTCCATGGAATCTGTCAGTTACTGCTAGTCAGCTCAATCATTTTCTTCACAAAGCAATGTTCTATGATCTGTATGTAGATAATCATCCATGCATTTTAATTGTGTATTTGGGTACTGATAGGGTTGTTTATGTTTATGCTTTCAAGGCCCGTGACTATGAAGAAGAAATTAGGTTGTTACTCTTCACAATGCCAAGATTCGAAAGTATGCTACAACTTGTAAAAGCCCACTAGGGCCACTACATAGATGAAGGAAGATGACTGACGAGTGGTTTGGAGAAATACAGATACACAACCTTTTTTCAATGGCACTGTAAACATATTGTGAGATCAATGGCTACTTTCCTGAATGATCATTCTTTTAGATTAAGTCTGGTTTAGTGGTTAATTATAATTAGAACTCTACAAAAACACAATATATAGCTGCGAAACCAGAACTTCAAGTACTTAGATAGATCTGCAAGTGTTCACGACTATGTTGTTCCTTATTTTGCCTTCATGTAGTAACAAACCAACCTTGCTTATTTCCCTCTACACATGTTTCTTTGTATGAACTGGAATTGGATTACCTGTATCATCAGTCGCCTCCTTGATGCTCTGAATCCAGGTTTAACCACAAGACAGGAGCCGAGGATGTACACTTCACTAATGTATCTTCTCATGGTGAATCGGATGATGACTCCGATTATGGCGATGACTATCCTGATGCTGACATTACTGAGGATGGGAATGGACAGTTAATTCAAGATTTGGATACGAATTCTCATGGAAACATGGACATGGAGTGCCCTCCAGTGTCAAAAGAGGACCCCGCTGTTTTGGAAATGATTCTATTAAAAGATGTCAAAGCTGGAGATGAGGTTAGTTTCATGCTCCATCTTTTCAACATCTGGAATTTGGCATCAATTTTGTGTCATCGTTGGTTTAGTAGGATGGCATTATGTCCTTGAGCATTTTAGTGTGAAATATTACCTGGTTCATAGATATTAGTTGACAGCTTGGGATAACAACTCGAGCAATGTTTTTCCTTTTTAACCCATGCCTTTATAGATAGGGATGTGAAATGTGACACATACATACGCATGTCCTGTTACTTTTAATTGCCAAAGGTGATAGGAAACAAACATTATTGTTTCAGTCTTTCTTTAGCACATGCTTCCTGGCCTATGAAAGCCTTTTATCCAAGTCGAAAATTTAGTAATCTAGGAAGAGTTGATTCTAGGTTGAATGTTTCCTACTTTGTTGATCGTGAGGAACTTGGAGTGTGCGGACATTTATGTTCCAAATTTAGCTAAATGTATTTTAACTTTTTTAGGTATATAATACATATGGGACTTTGGGTAATGCGGCTTTGCTTCACAGATATGGATTTACGGAGGAAAATAATCCATATGACATAGTCAACATTGACATAGAACTGGTGTTGGAATGGAGTAATTCTCTGTTTTCTAATCGCCACAGTAGAGCGAGGGTTGCCATGTGGAGAAAATTAAATTACTCTGGATGCGTCAGCCAAGACTCGGAATATTTTGAGATCTCGTACAAAGGGGAGCCCCAGCTGGAGCTGATGATATTGTTGTACATGATGTTGTTACCGGATGATGCGTATAATATTTTGGATCTCGCAGTATCTACCGAACAGGACTACAACTTGGATATGCTTTTATCAGAAAAAGACGAATTGCGAGAGGCACCAACATCAGAACTTAGCAAGGATCTGCTGGTCACTGAAGGTGTTTGTAAAGCCCTTCTGGAACTTGCCAACATCCGGGAAGGGCTTTACGGTCCAAATTCAATCAGAGATGACATTGAAGCGTTAAATATGTGCCGTTGCAGTGAAGATCGGAAGCTGTATTACACATTGATATTGCGTGTTTGTGAGAGGAAAATCCTGGAGAAACTCAGAAGATATGCTTCCTTCAAAGTCGAAGCGTTTGGGCGTAAAAAAGGATTCACAAGGAGGGATATAAGGAAATAAATGCAGGGCGGGGCTGGTGAGGTTTTTTGGTAGGTTGATTTTCTGTAAGGTAGAGAGTGCAATTGTTTCTGGAATGGTGAGTTTAGAGGAGTAGGTGAAGCAACTACCTTGGCGAGTGTCTTAACAATTAGATGAGTTTTTGGCAATGCAAATGCAGGGGGGGATTCCCTCAACTTCATTTAACAACTTGTTCCATCTCTCTCTCTCTCTCTCTCTCTCTCTCTCTCTCTCTCTCTCTTTCTCGCTTTTGACCCGAGAATTCTATCTAGATAATTCCATTGACAACTTGTTCTTCTGTACACTTCTTTAAGATCAAATATGGTCAACATTCAACCCAAGTTATTACCTTTTGCGGTCCTGCAAAACTCTTCTAAGTGGGTACTTGGAGTTTGTTCAACTTAAGCCTCTTTTTAATCTTTCACTTTTAGTATTTGGAATCTAACTCTATTTAACTGGGAACGCCATTAGATATTCGATTCAGGAACATGCAATTACTGACAATCATAGGGTCATTTAGGATGTTCTTTTTAATAATTTCTTAGTAGTGTAAACATGTTTCGATGCGAAAGCCAAAAATGTGCTTTAATTGGGTGCCTCAAGGCCAAAGGAGGTGTCCCCCTTTCCCTAAAAAGTAGCTTAATCCATCCATACGCCATGCCTCGTAAGAAGACAATTTGTAATCCAGTCTTGATTCAAAGTCTCGAAGCACAGGGAGTGGTTGGTTTGTCCTAGTCCTCGACCAACAAATGACATAATTGCTGACTAAATGACGCCGGCCATATCTCATTTACTTATTCCTAAGGCTGAATAGGACTAGCCCTTTCTCTTCTGGTCAATGATTAGGAGGATGGTTGCTGACTCTTCTTCTTGCTCTCACCTGCTAACTTTCTTTTTTTATTATATGTTGGTCTCCTCCACTGGGTGTTTGACGTATGGGGTTGAGAGCCTTAGAGAAATTCTTCTGTGGACAAGAATATAAGACCCGATATAATCATAATCATTGATCGTGTATGACTCGCGCATGAAACGCAAACGATGATTGATTGGTCAAGACAAATCCTGAGCTCGAGGGTTTATAGATATATAATTGAGCTGAGTCATGCTTGACTCAGCTTTGCTCATAAACCTGGTGCTCGAAATCCGACTTGAGCTCGATCGAGTATCGACATTCATGCTCGAGCTCGTGCTCGAATGTAAATAAGTCTCGAATTCTATATAATTTCAATAATTTCTCACGTTCGTTTATACATATGTTAAATATCCACTAAAAGTTAATACAAACGTAATTGGACTCAATTAGGCTTACGAGCTTACTAGATCAGGCGATCCTGAGCTCGGTTCGATACGTTCTGTGCGCAGTTCAAACTCGAGACCGACTCGAAATAAGCGAGCCAATCGTGAGTAGACATAGAACCCCAGTTAGCTTATGACCAAAGCACGTTCCGACCAACGTGACGAGACGTCACATCACGTTCCGTTGGTTCCTGTGGTTTTTCTTGTCGTATAAATATGGAGGACGTGACGGTTTCGCCTTCCCACTCATTCGAAGAAGAAGAAGAAGAAGAAGAAGAAGAAGGAATCGGTCAATGGATCAAGCAATGAAGAGCGCGTTCTTCATATCGCACGGATCGCCGATGATGTCGATCGACGAGTCGATTCCGGCGAGGCACTTCCTGTCGTCGTGGAAAGACACGGTGTTGCCTCAGCGGCCCAAGGCCATCCTCATAATCTCCGGCCACTGGGACACCAAGGAGCCCTCCGTCAACGTCGTCGATCGCAACGACACCATCTACGACTTCTACAACTTCCCCAAGCCCATGTACCAGGTTCCCTCATCATAAGCTCTCCTCTCTTTTCTTGACTTCTATCTGGTCCTTTGGCTCTGTTTTCTCGCCGGTGATTTCTCATCGCACGTATTGCTACTGGGTGGATTTGTTTCTTGATCTTCTTGGCTTTGGTTTTGGTCCCTGATGTCGTCGCGTTGATTCTCCGGAATGTTTGAAACTGGGAATCGGGCTTCCATGTCCATCGTTGACTGTTTGTTTGAACTACTTGCCCCCCGTATTTTTGATGATTTGGTTCTACACCTACCACCACCCACCATTTAAAGAACTTTGCCGCGGCTGACTATCGCCTTTGACACGTTCTTGCTTTGCTTTCCTTATATGCCTGCGGTTGCATGTTGTGGTGTTAGGTTGCACATTGCACCCTCCCTGGTTTATGAAACAAACAACAACAGTTCTGAGAGTTTATTGTCCAAGAAAGGCCAGACCCTTTTTTGTTTTGTTTTGCTTTTGCATTCAGAATGCATGTATAGGGAAAAGATAGCTATAGATGTAACCAATCACCTCATGGGAAAACTAGCCTCGGTATGCTCATTCACTTAGAAAATTCACTTTTAGAATCCCAGTGCCATTGAAGAGAGGATTATCCTAAGCAGCATCCGATAAAACATGCATTGGGGACCTGATTTAGATTGAGCATTGACAGAGTGCCGCCATATCTCATTCGTGAAGTAAAAGCAAGGAAGTTGGTTGGTCTATCTAACCAATTGTACTGATTGTCAGCTCAAATATCCTGCACCTGGTGCTCCTGAATTGGCAAAGAGGGTGAAGGAACTGCTCCTGGCATCTGGGTTCAAGCGCGTCAATGAAGACACCAAACGTGGGCTTGACCATGGTGCTTGGGTTCCACTGATGTTCATGTATCCGGAGGCTGATGTTCCAGTGTGTCAACTCTCCATTCAGTCTAATAGAGATGGTACATATCACTATAACTTGGGAAAGGCATTGGCACCTCTCAAGGAGGAAGGCGTTCTAATTCTTGGTTCTGGAAGTACTACTCACAACTTGAGAGACATTCATTTTGGCAATGCTCCTGTTCCTTCTTGGGCTTCAGAATTTGACACCTGGCTCAAGGATGCTCTTCTTGAAGGAAGGTAATTGTTAGAGCAAACTTTTTGTTTACTTGGATGGTTTACTATACTGTGTTGGAGCTGATTTAACTCTAGAACAATAATCGTCATCATCAGGGATGGTTTGTTATCATGATAGCTGTAAATTTTTTGCACTTTTAAGAATGACTACTTCATTAACATTTCGTATAAATACATTTTGGGAACAAACTGTTGTTGCCATTATTCGCTTTGCACTGATTAATTTTGGTTCAGATTGCACTGTGACACTTTGCCAAAACTTTTTCCGCAAGAGATGTTGAGTGCTGCAAATTTTGTTCAGAGAAGAAGCTTTTGCAGTTGATGCAATTTTTACTTTGAAAGATTTCAAGCAAATTAAGGCTTTCAAAATTTTCATCAATGAGCGAAACTATAAGTTTGCCTTTTTGTGATTGCCATGCTGCTTATGCAAGTCTGTAGTTGCATAGCAGTTTTCTTCTGCATGGCCATTCCTTGGTTATTTCTCAGTGCAATAAGTTTTTTGCTCAACTGGGATTGGTTTTTCAATTGGGTGAGTCCATTTGTTGATGCTGAGTTCTGTCACGTTTTACTTGTTTATATTTCTCATACATCTTGACTGATTCTTACTATGTCGAATGGCATTCTGGAATATGTTACTAAATCATCTCTCCATGTATGTCACAGGCTTGAAATTCAGGAATTGTTTTCTTTTGGCTTACGAAGTAACTCATTGCCAGAATATGTTTCTTTATTATGGCAGATATGAAGATGTCAACCATTATGACGAGAGGGCACCCCACGCCAAAAAGGCTCACCCATGGCCAGATCACTTTTACCCATTGCATGTCGCGATGGGCGCTGCCGGTGTCAACGCCAAGGCAAAACTCATCCACCATAGCTGGAGTAACGGAACCCTTTCTTATTCCTCTTATGAATTCACCAAGGACAGCTGATCAATTTATTGTAAAATATGCAATCTTGTGTATTGCTGTTGTGCTCTCAAGTCCTGCCTTATAAACATTCCTGAACTTATATGTTTGCTAATCTCTGTCTCCTTTTAATTTGTTTCAGTCAATAAGAATACGAGAGTGTTTGTGGAGTTTCAGCTGCATCCTGCTTCTCATGTTTCTTGATGCACCGTGACTTTGGGGGAATAGATTTATTGTGGTCGATCACCCCTTGCTTTCTACAGTCTGGCTGTACCTCACACTCACTGTGTTAGAAGCTTGAGGAATTCGAAATATTGCACATTTGTTTCACCCGAGTCCAAAGCACCAACTCAAAGTTAAAAAGAGAAGTCACTTTCGGCATTTCCAATTGACTTTGAGACAGCATTTGATAGAAAACAGCATGATGGGTTACAAGCTGTTAATATGATGGAAATATGCGGTTCCCTAATGATCAGCGTGTGTAAGAAATTCTCACTTGTTACTCGCACTGAAAAAGATCATATACTTCGTTCTATCAAAACTGAGAAACCGATCCTACATATGCATGTGCACGTTTGTGTGTGTGGTGTGAGCATGAGCAGCAAGTCTAACACAAGGACGGTGTTGGTTCAGTCGAATTTCCTGATCTGAGGCAACAAATTTTAGCAAAATCTTGAATACCTACCTTCTTACCTGATTCAACGGTGCATTTGATCTTAAATTGAGAGTTTCTTATGCAGTATTAATCGCCATAGCTTTAACTCTGAAATAAGGAGACAACAACTTTGCCGCCTCTCTCTCTTTCAAGTTGCTTATTGGTGGAATAATGTCACTATAGTCTGATTTAACGAACGATTGGAGTCATTTCCCTTCGGTAGATGGAATGCGCAATCTTAACCTATTTAGTTCGAATGGTCCCCAAAAGAAAAAAACCTACCTAAACCAACCACGATCATAGAGAAATCTCAAAAACACAGTCCAAGTCTAGAAACAACAACCATATTGGGACTATGGGTAGTAGGATGCTGATTAGATACTTAAAAGTAAAGTTAAAGCTTCGAAAGTTGGGTTGGCCATTGAGTACGGATGGGCACATGACATTACTTTATTGACCCAAAGACACAATTGTATTTAACTCCAACTAAATCATAGAAATTCACGGCAAGGCGAAGGGATTACATGATAAATTAATGGGAAGAGGAGCTATCGATCCCAACAGCTACCTTAATCTATCTAATAATTCCCTTCCTTCAAAGCAACCTCAAAAGAACCTTAATTTTATGAAACCTGATTAAGCTTCTTGTCCCATTCTAGGCTCTTGCGCGCTTACTTTAGTCTCCTGTCCATTGAATTTGATTACTTCAATTAACAGACTGTTGAACCTATCTACAATCATGAGTTTTAGAGTGGATTCACTGGAATTATCGAGTCACCATCTCTTTGATTTGAGTACGATTTCCACGTAGCATATGAAAGTAAATGAACCATCGTCCTCATCATCACACGGTGTTTCGCTTGCCTAAACAATCCATATACCAATGTTGGTCGTAGAGTATTTTGCAGGAGGAGAAAAGGAGAAAGTCCAGTAAAACTGTGATTTTGCAGTAGAAATGCTCAATATATAATACAAAGGAAACTAGGAGTTATCTAAGGAATTAGTATTCGCTTAACATAAGAGCCTGGATGCATTGCAGGGCAGGCTCTCTGACAGTACAAGTAGAACAAAGTTTTCACCAACCAGCTACTTGAATTCTTGGACACAAATGTTCATTTTTATCAGTGCCTGCTGAATTGAAATGTTTACGCAGTCCCTTTTCTGTATACTGGTATAAAAACAAAAAACTCCCACCTCCCTCTTCCATTGATATCCATAGCATGCATATTATTCATACATTATCTGATATATTCACTAATGATAGCTTTCCTTACAAATTCACCATCAATGGTCTTCTTACACCTTCTTAGTATACATAGCATGGTTTTTTTTAATAACAAAATCGATTACCTTGTTGGTGCTGCTGTGAAAGTATGCGGAGAATGTCAAAAGATGTGGGAATATGACATCCCTTGAACACCTACTCATCTGCCGGCAGACACTATATATAGTGTAGCTTTCCATGTTATGGAAAAAGCACCTCTTTCTTTGCTTCCATTTCACTTCCACCGCCTTGAAAAGTGCTGTCTTTTTATTCTTCATTAATAAAGAAAGGAGTTCTATCTAATGCGGTTAGCTCTAATTTATTTCGAACGATTTGGAAATCCATTGCCCAGTGAGGGGGAGAAAGAGAGAAATTGACGGGTATGAGCCAAGCAGGCGACAAGCTGCTGCCATCGTCAAGAAGCAGCAGTGATGATATTGATGGTCAAGTTCTGCCTCGTTCGCCACCGCCTTATATTCAACAACGAGAAGATCACAACAGAGGACCTTCTCTGAATGGTGGTGAAGGGTCAGGTGTCGCAAAATATGGAGAATGCCAGAAGAATCATGCAGCTGCAATTGGTGGGAATGCAAGGGACGGGTGCGGCGAGTTCATGCCTAGTGGAGAAGAAGGAACGCTCAATGCCCTCAAATGCTCGGCCTGCAATTGCCATCGTAATTTCCACAGGAGGGAAATCCTAGCAGTACACCCTTCAATTGTAGATGCTTCAAGAGGCTTGACATTGCATTTGCTACAGTCAGATCCTCTTAATAGTCCTACAGATAATGGTGGAGATGAAACTCACAAGGTGGAGATTGTTGAGAAGAAGAAGAGGAGGTACAGGACCAAGTTCACTGCACAGCAGAAGGAGAAGCTGTTGGCCTTCGCAATGAAAGCCGGATGGAGAATGCAGAAGCTGGATGAACATGCAGTGGAGCAATTCTGCGAAGAGCTTGGGATCGAGAAGAGAGTTCTTAAGGTTTGGATGCACAACAACAAGCATAATTATCTCCCCAGCAAACGTTTATAATGCCACCTTTTCTCCTGGGTTCACGTAATCCACCTCATTCATGTACTCAACCTTTCATTCATGTACTTTCTCTATTCCGTGGCCATCACTTTCTCTAATTAGACAATGATCATGCTGCAGTCGATCATTCAAGTTAGCGCTGTTTCAATCTGTATCTCTAATCCTGTTTAGTCTGCTTGTTAAAGAGTCATATAATTCCCACATTCCCGCATTACTGACGTAACAATCATAGTGTTGACATAATTGGTCCTACTGTCTTCTTTTATCAAGTTTTTGGCAATATGCGTGTCTTCTTCAATGAATGCTTGAGGATGCGAAAGCAGATAGCTTCTCAATTAACAGTGAGCTCCTGACAAAAAGAACCCAAATTTTCCCCAACCTTGGAGAATTTTTAATGAGGAGAGTTCCCCTCTGTTCCGATAAACCGTAGAAATGCATGTGCAAAGGACCTTTACAGTGGAAGGCTGGAAAGCTTGACAGCTAGCAATCCGAAGATCGGACAGAAAGAGTAAACACCATATCTTTTGGAAAAATTCAAAGAGAAAATGGACAAAAGAAAGTGAATTGAGGATCAGAAGAAGACATACGAACTTTCCAATAAAAGCATTCTGAGTATAAATATAGCTCATTAGAGAGTCTAGACCACAGTGGCTACTGAAACTTGGGGCCTAATATTGCCCTCTGGTCTGATAGTAAGCATCTCATGCTCAGACAGCCCGGTCAAGAATGCTAAACGAGAAAATATTTCCCTGTCAAAATCACGTTCAGTCTCTCACATATTGATGAAGTGCTTATATGTAGAATTTGGCTAGGACTATAATTACCACCATGGGGAAACTCTTCTTTTTTTTTTTTTTGGTAAAGTGGGGAAACTCTTCTTTATTTCTTCTTTCTCCCAAGAAGTTTGATCAAGTATCAGGAGAGACTATGGTGCCTCACCAAAAGTTGGTTTTTCTGCTCAGAATCATTTCCTGTTCTCCATCTCGACGTGGTTAAATTTCAACAGTCACTCTTCTAAGTACATGGAAATTTTGCTTTACCCGTCCTTCTGATCGGTTTCATATCGAAAGGCTGATTCTAGAGTTTTGGCTTAAACCGGATATTGTCCTCAATTTGCATGACAATTTGACTTTTACGATTACAGAAAATCTATGCGTTTTATTCCGTAGTTACAGCCGAAGTTATGCTTAGTTTCAGGTAAAACCGAATGTCTCTCATTTTTTGTCAGGAAAATGCCATTCGCTGCGAGATTAGGTCTGGATCGAACATTTTCAAAAGGTTTAGACCTCATTTGACCAAATTTGATCGTTTTGGACTTGATTAACCAAGGGATAAACATACAGGACTTGTTCTATGCATTTGTAGCTTGGATGGAAACGACTACGAATGGTATGTGCTTGCATCCACTGCTGCGTAGAATGCCAAAGTTGAAAGGAGGAATTGATGGGACTCCAGCTAGGGTGAAATGATGAGTGGATATATATGGAGGAAATTTGAAATCACAATATAAGATAATCATGATGAGGAGATTTGCCTCTGCACTCAATTGAGTTGCCATTATTTTCTTAACTAATCAACAAGCAAGCATCAGGATTAAGCCTAGGATACCCGAATACGATAAAGAAAATGCAAAGAAAGGCTAATCTAGATTAAGAGGTTTAATTATGAGGATCAATAGGCAGTAATCGATGACCCACTATCTTTGTATTTGTCAAAAGTGATGGCAATAAACTCTCATAATCTCTTTTGTTTAATATAAGCGGCTGCTTGCGAAAGAGAGTGTGTCACTAGATGGTCTAAGCAGCTAATTCTTGTTTATTTGGGCCCTCCAGGATATAACTAAAGTTAAAAACTCGCTTATCAGCAAATTTTCTTCAGCACAAGTTGTTTTCCTTTTCGTCCATGCAATATAATCCCTAGCTTTAAGATCCCTCAATGTTGCATTGTTTCATAAGCATCTAATGTTCAAACAACCCAAGGCCGTCTCTTGAATTACTTCGTTCTTCGATTAACAATAGTTATAAAGCATTTTGACTAGTCATAGCTTCTCTTCATGTGGTACTTGACAATACATTCCTGTGAAAGTTAACCATTTACCTCTTTCTCTAAGATTAGCATAATAATCAATATTCAGACCCGCGCTACCGCAGGACTTCACCGTGTCTTACTAAAACATCCTTTAAACTTGAATATTCCATTGAAGCCACTCTGCAACATCTTGCAATTTCTAACCATTTCCGCTCCACAAATAAGGGCGTGCATGATAACGCAATTTCATTTTTCTACTTCCGAAACAAATTTTTAGTCCAGAAATAATTTTGGAATAGAAATGAGAAATAAATTTTTTTTACTTTTACAAAAAAAGAAATAAAAACTCTTTTCATCGCTCATCCTTGTGATCGTTGCCCGTCGATGAATGGAAAAAAGCGTAAGAAGGAGAAATTTTGTGTCATTATCAAACGAATTTCTGTTCCCGAAAGAAAAATTTAGTGTCGTTATCAAATACATATTTTTGTTTAGAAACTCGTTAAGGGAACAGAAATAGAAAAATCGGCAAAAATACACCACAAGTGTCATAATTTGTGTACGGCGATCACTTTGGTGCCATAACTTTTTTTCGGATCACTTTGGTGTCAAGTCGGAGGAAAAGAGATCACTTTAATGTCAATTTGGCCGGAAATCCGACGTGGCATTTTTTATTAATTTTTGACGCCGACGTGGCTCGCCGGAGGCTGAGTCAGCGTGTATAGTCAGCATTTTTTATTTTAAATAATTTTTTTCAGCATGTACAGTCAGCATTTTTAATTTTAAATATTTTTTTCCTTTTTTTTTTCTTTTTTTCTTTTCTTTTTTTTCTTTTCTCCCCTCGCCGGCCGGTCGGCCACCGGCGAAGCCCGGGAAGGGCTGGGCGAGGGCGGCCTTGCCCATGGCCGGCGAGGGGCGGCCGACCTCGCCGGCGACAGGCGAGGCCAGCCCAGGCGAGGGCTGCCCTCGCCCGACGCCGGCGAGGGAAGCCCTCGCTTGGGCGGGCGAGGGTCGCCCTCGCCTGAGTTGGGCGTGGGCGACCCTCGCCCGCCCGTGCGAGAGCTTCCTTCGCCCGGGCCGAGCTTCCTTCGCCCGGGCCGGCGAGGGGGCGACCTCGCCCGGGCCGGCGAGGGCCGGCCTCGCCTGTTGCCGGCGAGGGTCGGCCGCCCCTCGCAGCCATGGGCAAGGCCGCCCTCGCCCGGCCCTTCCGGGCTTCGCCGGTGGCCGGCCGGCCACCGGCAACCGGCCGGCGAGGGGAGAAAAGAAAAAAAAGAAAAGAAAAGAAAAAGGAAAAAAGAGGAAAAAAAATATTTAAAATTAAAAATGCTGACTGTACACGTTAAAAAATTATTTAAAATTAAAAATGCTAACTGTACACGCTGATTCAGCCTCCGGCGAGCCACGTCGGCCTAAAAAATTAATAAAAAATGCCACGTCGGATTTCCGACCAAATTGGCACTAAAGTGATCTCTTTTTTTCTGACTTGGCACCAAAGTGATCCGAAAAAAAGTTATGGCACCAAAGTGATCGCCGTACACAAGTTATGGCACTTGTGGTGTACTTTTGCCTAAAAAAATCTATTTCCGGCCAGAAATCTATTCTAGAAACAGAATAATTATCATTTGCGCCCTAAATGTGTCATATATATGTCAAACCTTTTCGGTTACTGAGTTTCACAAAATGAATGGTGCGTTCAGTAAAAGTTATGTTTTATGCTCAAAGGAGTCTCAATTCTTCAAATCTTGGTTCAAAATAGAGAAAGTATCACCTTTAAAAATCCCATCAACTTACACTAGAATCCATTAGGCATCAATAGGTTCATGTCCCAAATAAGTCATCAACATCCATCATCGTTCTTTATCACTACGACAATATCATCAATTTTCTTAGGAGTCTGATCATGTACCAAACCAACTTCTTAGATTACCACACATGTTCCGTGCTCTTATGATGGATATTCGTCGCTAATGGACAAGCACGTATATTTGAACTTGGTCAAGTGTTGAGCAGAGAGATTAGTTTGCTGAACTCCAAGAGTTATTCCCACTAATAGGCAGCTTAGGAGAGACAAACAGAAAAATCTTTCTGGGCCAATTAAATGGAATCATTGGCAGCTACAAAATTTTTGGACAAAGGACATATCAGAGTAACTTGAGATCTCAAGTCTCAAGTCCATAAGTGAAAATTCCAAAGTCAGCATTTCTAGCAGTGACAAATCATAAAGAACGATATGATTAATGAATTGACTCTCTACATGATTATGAATAATCCAAAGCCCCAACTATTCCCTTTAATTACAGATAAGGCTCTTAAGGGGTAAAAGTAAAGACACATCAAAGAAATACATTCATTCCACTTTCCACGTTTCACCTTCAGCACGAACCACTAAATTGACTAACCTCCAATCACAGCCAATGCAGAATGGTTCCCTGGATGCTTTTCAGAGCGACTGTGCTTAGTATGCACAACTTTTCCGATTTACATCTATCTAAAACTCCGTGTCAAAACAAGATAACATGACTTTTGACACCATAGATCTTGCAAAAGGGACATAGCTCAAGCTATACCTGTAGAAATGGGAAATACGTTAGTGGACAAAGTAACCAATGATGATGTGCATTTTATCTGAAAAACAGCATCAAAGAAGAAGAGAGAAGAAACAAAGCAACAAAAAAAGAATTCAAAGATCCCCAGCCTTTCAGGTCCTATAGCAATGTAAATAGAAGATTCCACAGTCCAATTTTTATTTTTTGTTAAGTTATAAACTAGCAATAGTTCCTAAAGAATCAGTGAGACTAGCTTGTAGGATCAAGGGACAGAAGTGAAGTGCATAGAGAGGCTCAAGGCACGCCAAAAAGGGGAGGTCTAGATGGCCTCACTTTCTGCGGAACCAGGCACATATATCCATAAAGTTGATTAAGCCATTTAGATAAGTTATCTCTAGTACTCAATGCACCAAATCTTTTGGTTGATTTAGTTGTGAACACTGGTCAATGGCATATCTATATTTACCTTCTTAATCATAAAATATCCACAAGAAATTTCAATTATAAATAAGTCATACCTCAGCTACATAGCCTTCCTCGGCATTTCATCAGATCAAAAAGCGGTACCCAAGAAGCATGACAAAAAAAGAAAAGAAGCATACGACTTTCTCCAATTTTGCTTTTACTTGGGAATCCATCGATTTCGATAGTTGCATTTCATGGGTCCAAAACCCAATATGAAGGATCAAATTAAAGAAAAGCATGATTTGATCAGGTGAAATTGGTATAGATGTACTACTCCATACACACCAGATAAGGGCACCAAATTCCAAAATGATAGCCAAGAGCGTTAACAGCTTGTTACGAACCTGCACAAGAATATCAAGGGACAAAATCAGCGAGATTTCAGTTTTTTCTCATATAAAGAAAAGGTCTAATACACTATTAGTGAATAAGCAACGGTTTTAACTTACATAGAGGGCGCAAAACAAGGCCACTATGATACTTGCTAGATATATGGCTGTTGCATAGATACGAACGGGATCAAGCATCATATTCACCTGCCTTTTTGGGCCTATCAGGAATGCCGTGCTGTTAATCAGAAAGAAACTTGAACTCAGGGACTTAGCATGAAGACCAATCAATAATGATACTCCAACGTAGAATTTCAAACCAACTCAGGGCTTGTTTGATTATAATTAAGTATAAAGTACTATCTTTCTTTCCTGCCACAAAGTAAAATATCCTCCAAATTTCAAATAATTATGAAAAATATATATGTGAGTTTCCATGTCAACATTTGTAAACTGTGAAAATTTCAAGCGTATAGAGTTAAGAAAAAAGTCAAAGGGCGTCCGCCACAAGATTTAGATTAAGCAGGACATAAAAAGTAAAAGTCTGTCAAGATACGCCCTTAAGCTTATCAAATAGCATGACCAGTAAACATGTCGGAGATAATGGAGGAGAACTAGTTAATAACCAAGTTACAACTGAAAACTCAATTTCTGATATTTCAGTAAGAAATTGAGGAACAAATTGCAGAAATGCACAAAGCACATGCACAGCAAATGACTACAAACCAAAAGCAGAATTAAGTTATCTAGGTAAGAAAACAAAAGGCAGTATTTAGTCCAAGCACAAACCTCCCAAGAGCAAGCAGATTGCCAAAAGTGAATGTGATACCAAATTTCATTGGATGGAAGAAAACAAGCATAGACTGCCAAGGCAAAAAATGATATCAGAACTAATAAGACCATGGAAATACATACCACAGGAATGATACAAGAACTACTCTTTTTCTCATGAAAATCACATTAATATACAATCGGGAAAATATATATGCTTGGTGCCCAGTGCTTGGTCCCAGCCATGGATAGAAAAATCTCTCTTTGTTCTTTTTCCTTAAGAATCCCCAACAATGTACAAATATCTTGAATAGTATCCGCTCCAAGATACAATCACTTCTTTTTCTCTGCTTTTTCCTTTTCCCTGAATTCGCTTTTTCTTCCATATGGCATTGAATGTTTGGACCTTTTAAAGCACCCAATTAGTCCCACCAGGTCCTAGCAGTCCCCAAAATCCACCCAAACTTATAATTTACCAACGTAGGAGGCCCGAGAGGTGAGCCTGACGGATCGCCATTGAAACTTGCATGTGACCAGGCTTCCAGATGCTCAGCCTCAACCAACTCTATTAAACCCTCAGGGAATTTCACATCAGCAAAAAGTATTTCAGTAAGAGGCACCAAACGGAACAACCCATCAGGCATTTAGGTTCTTCAGTTCTATATAATGATCGTCTAGGTAATTAAAGAATCCCCTAGCCTCAAATTCGTGAGCTCTCATGCAAAAGTATGTT
Organism: Syzygium oleosum; assembly: GCF_021117445.2. Classification (NCBI taxonomy): domain Eukaryota; kingdom Viridiplantae; phylum Streptophyta; class Magnoliopsida; order Myrtales; family Myrtaceae; genus Syzygium; species Syzygium oleosum. The sequence continues at coordinate 417,615 of NW_026607510.1, read as the reverse complement.
CATTTGCCTACCTTCTAATATAGCATGGACGTTCTACATATCAAGTTCTGTACCACATCGAGAAAGCAATAAAAAATTGTCAGTTAGATTCTTTGTAATTGGAATTCATGTGTTTTCCGTAGGTCATCGTAAGCAAGCACACCAAAAGCATAGATCACACTAAATCTGAAACTCAGTTACTTGTTTGGACTTACCAACAGCGTGCAAGTTAACCCAGCAGCCAAACATATGGCAAAGCCATAGAACCTCTGTCCAATTGGAGAAGATAAACGAGGTTAAGTCAAGAGACTAATGGGGAATGTTTTTCATAGGCTAGAGTCTTGCAATCAAGAAAAAGAATAATATAAAGTAGTCAAATGTCAATTGTGCATCCTTCTCTACTTCACGAGGCAAATTATCAGAATTATCTGCAGTAGATTACTAACAAAGAGATCAAATTGTTAATGTAGGCGGATTACCATACTTAGAACAAATGTCTTCAGATATACAATTGAAGAATTGATCAAATCCAGCTATCAATCTCACTAACACAACACCACCACCAACAACAAGAAGTTAAGTGGAGTCGAAATGCTTGCGCTGAGCAGATCCTGCTTAACACCATCTCACAGATGAAGCTAATCCAACACGGCGTTGGAGAAACCCTAACAACGACAACCTCCGAGCAGCTCAAAATCCACGGGACTCGACAACGAGGAGGACTACGATCATCACCGTCGGCAGCGCAAGCGCGACAAAAGGAAAGAGACGGAGGGAGGAGGAGGAGGAGGAGGAGGGGGACCTGCTTGGTGGTGAGAGTGCACTGGCGATTGAACTCGTCCATGAAGGAATCGCCGGCGGCGGAGGCGGACGGGGCGGCCGCTTCTTCTTCGTCCACCTCCATGCCGACCAGCATCTTGACCTTCTCGTACGCCTGGTTCATCCTCTCCATCGCTCCCGGTTCCTCCGCCGGATCCGCGAGCCCAGATCCCACTCCGATCTCTGAGCCGAGTTCGATCGGAGCAGCTCGGATCTCGGCGACTTTCTATCGGGTTGAAATCGGGAGGCGGAATGCGACGTCACTCCCAACGTCAGATGTTGGATTCCGACATGGCAACGGAAGACAGAGGCGAGAACCCGCTGGCGCCGGGGTCTATTATGTTTTTTGTTTTGTTTTGTTTTTTGCAAAATTGAAAATGAAGATGGTTAATATCACGAAAAATTTCAAACTGATATATATGTGATAAATTTATCTAAAAATTAATTTTTTGATCACCAAAAATCTCAAAATTAATACAACAAATTTATCATCCATTAGTTTCCGTTAAATTTTACTGTCAAATTGCTAAGTTGGATGACATGTGGCAGTTGACGGGCACCGGTTTGGAGTTTTACCCTCCGTTTGTCACAGATGTACCAATTTAATGGAAACTATCGGATGTTGAGGTTTTTGCTGGTCAACAATTAGTTTAGGGTAAATTTGTCATAGGTATACATGTTTGGGGTTTTTCGTGGTAAAAAAATTAGTTTTTGGTAAATTTGTCATAGATATACTAGTTTGGGGTTTTTCGTGGTATTAATTCAATTGAAAATAAATATGATTTGTTTTGGAAAAAATGAATAATTTTAAAAATATTTTCTTAAAAATGATTGGTTGTATCCCTTTAAATAATTAATTAATGAAAAAATACATTCATTGATCGAAAAAAATTTATGTCTAAATATTTTCGAGGATGATGAAAATAGATTTCATTCATTTATTTTTATGAGCAGTATAAATAATTATTTTTTAGAAAATGTTTTTCGAATCATCCATTTTTTGCGAAAACGCATTAACTCGATTTGGTTGGATTTTTTTTTTTGGTCGGGACTCGATTTGGTTGGATTGATTAGGACGAAAAGGAATGGATTTAAATAAATTTTTTTCACAAAAGAAGAGAAGGTATTTAAAGGAATTGAGTCATAAATACGATTTTTATGTACTTACAAATTTATATGTGAAATATAATAGTGCAACCGGGAAAAAAAGAAAAAAAATTCTTAAGTAATAAACAAAGCTTTTCAAATCCCTTTGAAATCCTCCATATTTTGGAGAGATTAAAAGACAATTAAAAATATACATAGAAATTGACTGGACTGATCCTTCTTAATATCTGCTAATCCCTTCTAATCTTTTTACCCCAGCAAAACACGATCATTTATGTTCCCTTCTAATCTCTAAGGCTGCACATATTCAACACGATTAGTTTATACGAAACAAGACAAAACATGAAAAATAGAGATAATTTGAATATGATACCAGCATGATGCGTGAAATGCATTACGTATTAATAGCAGTTCAATGATTTAGTTTATTAGTTATAAACTATGATGTCTCAATGCAAAGACAAAATTGTTTGCACACAATTTATAGGATTCAAACAGGCGACCTCCAGTTCCCGAGCTAGAAATTCCCCGACGCTCCAATCAATTACGCCGGCTCTGGAGCTTAGATTTAGAGATTTCTCTTACCCGATCCACCTTCTCACACAAAATCCATTTCAAAAAAGCTTATTTTTTCAACTTTAGACAAATTAACTTATCCGTATTAAAAAAATTAATCTGTCAATCAGTACGATATCATTGAAATATGACACATGGATGCAATTTACAAGCACCCATAATCATAATCTCATCTCACACTAGACATCATTTTATTTCATTAATTACACAAAAATCAAACTAACAAGCACCCGTGTTCGTAACATTTGGGACAACACAACAATACATGATCTTACAAAAAGTTACAGCCATGGATCGGGCAGCATGAACTACACTAGATGCTACATAGGATGAGCAAGTCGTGTCCGTCTTCCATGTCTCCGGGCAAAATCAAAGCCTCACAAGGAACGGGGAATGGATCAGTTGATTTTGCGACAGTTGAGACGGACCTCGCCGTTGGAACCATCCTTGACGTCGAGCAGGCTCATCTTGCGCATGGCCTGCTGGAAGTCGAAGAAGAACATGGCCTGGTTCATGGCGTACCTGCTCACCGTCCCTCTGGTCTGGGTGCTGGCGAACAGGGTCTGGTCCGACGTCAGCACGCCTGCCCTGTTGGCAAGGGCGAAGTAGTAGGCGTTGTCAAAGGTGTTCCGGGTGGCGTCGAAGGGCTGCTCCGTGGTGTCCCCTGCACTGCACGTCTTGGACAGCGTCCGGGCAAAGCCGGGGTCGAGGGTCGGGTCTGAGTTGCTCAGCCTTTGCTTGAACGATGAGCACCTCGCCACTCCCAACGTGTGTGCACCTATCAGACCCATTGATTGCGATTAACCTAAGTCATGATCCGCTCCATGATTTGATTTTACATGTTTCGATCACTTTATGGCAGCAGCGTGTGACAAATTGTTTGATTGTAAAGGGGAGGTGATCCTAGATCAAAGATTTGTACGACCCACCACTCAAAAAACAAGACGAATTAGTTTGTCGACAACTTTCTTCTCTACCAAACCAATTATAATAAGATCGACACTTGATTCATACATTCAATAAGCTTCTGTGGGTCATGCATCTATAATCTAGAGAGTCGGTCGCTCCGTGGCTCTCTATATCAAACCTTACATTGGCTTGAATAGCATTTGATGCTCAGGAGATGATGTACAACTTAGACCATGATGTCTTCGTCGATTCTAAAATATGTTGATCCAATAATGATTGCAAGAGCTCTCTTTTTTAAAAGAAAATGAGAAAGATTTTGCATGCAATGATTAATTTGGATGGACGGCAAGGTTCCTTGCTATGTAAGACCATTTAAAGATATCTTTTGAATATAGACGTTTGTTAGGCATCGGATGACTCGGCCGAGAAAAAAGGGAAGCAATCGAATACCGGACAAAGCGACCATCTCCTGGGCGGAGAAGCCGTGCTGTCCGAACATGCGGATGAGTTCAGAGGCGTTGAAGGTGGGGGCGGGGAGGTTTCTGGTGTCCTCTATCCTTGATCTCGTTCCGTCCTTCCGCCCTTTTGGTATGTCGTATCTTGGACCTCCCGCCTGTAATTCATGTTCTCACAGTAATGAAGGTTGAAAGAGGAGAGTGAGGGGGGAGTGACTGAGCCTTGCACTCGTGAATGATGTAGGCAGAAGAGATTACCCAAAACACTGCATCTCTGGCGGCAATGGCCAAGATATCGGCGCAGGAGACAACACCCGGGCATTGCTGTTCGATCTGCTCTTTCGCATCGTCGATCACTTTGTACCCTCTCAAGCTCAAATTCGCAGGCGAGTCTTTCTCCGCGGTGTTGTCCTTGGTCGAATCTAGCAACACTGACCCATCACATCCCTGCACACGCACATATATTCCATGTTCAGGTTCAGCAAGCAGCACAGAAAGGCAGTGTATAGATATGGATCCATGTGATGAACTTGTTTTGTATATAGTTGAGCTTTGAGCTCGCATCGCTTGTCAATATGTATATGCATACATGCAGTAACTGAAGGGTTATAGTGGAGGACCTGAATGAAGCAGTCATGGAAATGCATGCGGAGGAGGCCAGCTGCTAGAGTAGGGTCGGACTGAAGGGCGGAGGTGACGGTGTTCATGACGATCTGCTCGGCGAAGGGGCAGGTCATGAAATAGTAGTCCATCCCCAGCGCATCGGCTCCTATCCCAAACCTGAACAACCCGCTCAACCCCATCATCTCCATCAACAACATCGTCCACATCACATCCGCCACCGCTCTCCTCTTTGCCCTTGCCATCACTACTGCCACCGGCACCTGAGATTCGGATATATCGGAATTCTAAGGAAATGGCTATCTTGAAGAGCGATGTCCAGCTACTTCAAAAGTAAGTCCCTAGTGTTCTTTCTTATATAGATAAACAATATGAACAGAAAAACGCATGATTGCAATGGTTTACCTTCCATATATGTTGCTTAGATTAGACTAAATAATTTAAAGCTGTAAACAACCAAAACACACTCCCTCACACACATGGGAAAAGTTGAAGATAGTGGGGTCTATCTCCTCCTCCACGATGTGATAATATGTGCATGACCACCTTTGACAAATTAATCACTTTCTTTTTGTTTTGATTGATCCCCCCTGAACGGTTTTCTTGGACACAAGTCACCACTGAATCATGCAATAGCCTTGATGCTCATTGGCTTCATGCACCCATTATTCAGCAATATGCACAGTTGACTTTAAAAAGCAGGTTTGGTTTTAGACTGATAAGATTTCTAAGATATCCTATGTGTCAGCATATTAATTACCATTACTTTCTCTGCTACACAGTGAATTAACTTAGTGATAACATTTTCAGATCAATCATTTAGCTTGATGCAACACATCACAACACGAGTCATAACATTACGATGATTCAGCCCAAAGTCCAGCTCCATACTTACAATATATATGGCCATATCCTCTCTCTACTCCTCCCAAAGGTGATATCTTGTTTGAATCGAGTGTCAAAACGTTTGTTCTTAATTGTTAGACAATGATGAGACTATATCTCATGCTCTCGACTTGCGCGGCATGTAAAGGATGGTAGGACATGAAGAAAGCTTACAACAGGCTCGACCCTATATATTATTACAACAGTCATATATATATATATATGTATATATATGTATGTGAGTTGTGTTTCGGCTTTCAAGTCATGTTTGGTCTTGCCAAGGCAATCATTCATTCAAACATCGCTTTTTTCGGGTCTCGTGAACATCCAAAAGCGTAGTTTACTAATCAAACCTTACGCATAATTTAGCAATAATAACTTTAACAGTTGTAGCGATTACGAGTCTAGTAAAAGAACTCTGCAAAAGTCGGGGTTTCTTGAAGCTTGCTGATCACTGTTTTAAACCCTACAAAAGGTGGTAATGTATACAGCAGAAACTTACAGGGCGATGATCAGAATGCTGTTAGACGAAGGGTCATTGATGTTCCTCAACAGTGAGTAGCATAACATGTAGATAAGATTTCACAGAAGAATAATGTTGGGTAAGCAAATGATAACCACATGTATCCATTCATGCATGGCGGCTGCTCAATTGGACCATGTGGGTATGGAGGGAATGTAAGTCAAAAGTGCGTAAAACACTAATATATATTTGCAGCTGTTCTCCAATATGTCGAGACATCAGATCAGATGAGTGAGAGAAAAGCAAATATACCTACTCCTGTTATGATGTGGGAGTGGGAGAAGCTGATAGTGCCTTGGAAAAAGTTGGAAAAAATTGCGCGTGTGATGGTACAATCGTCTGTCCCCGTGAGTGCCCCTCACACGCATTCTCGATTGATTGACATTAGAATATTATTGTTTTTTTTTTGGTAATCCGGGAACCCTCCGCACGGCCGACAGCCGAGGAGGTAAATCCGGGGTGACGCTAGCACAGGATCCACCACCACGACGTCACGCTTAAGAATCCCTAACGCCAGCGCTGGGATTCGAACTCCTAGCTTTCGTGGGGGGAGGGGAGTCCGAAGCCAGCACAGCCGGTGGTAACATTAGAATATTATTGTTTCTCTCTTCTTCATCCATAATGTTTTGAGGAACTGCTGCTGTTCATGATTTTTTTTTTTTGGTCATAGCTGCTGTTCACGATTGAGATGTGGCTTTTGCACCATCCAGTGACACCAAATAGGGTGTGAGGTTCACCCCTTTCACTTCACATAAAAGCTTTGCATGTGTGTGCGCAACGTGGCGGTGCCGAAAGCTATAACTCACCTCTTGCTCACAAAAACTACCCTTTATGATTCTACTTAGCACACACCTATGGTTCCATACTATGTGGCGTGGCTGGTGCCTGGTGAAACATTTTCCAAAATCTCTCTCCTCCTTTATAAAGCCAAACTTGTTTTAGATTACATTTATTGACCTATACATTAGCCTCTACCACAATCATTTCGACATATCACCGCCACCACCACAAGCGTAAATCGATGAGGAGCACGTTCTTCGTCAACCCAAAAAAAGGGAGGAAAAAGACCTATCTTAATTTTTCACGAAACAAATGAAATCGAAAACGATAATTACCTTCTCCCCTCCCCTCTCTCCGCGCCGCCACAAGTTATACCGTAAAAATAATTGTCAAATCAATAAAAAGAAAAAGTAGAAAGAGCACTTAAGTCATCCACCAAAGAGGTCCAGTGTTATGTGCGCATGCAGCTCCTTGAGCCTTTAAATTAGGTCCACAGCCCCAGACAAAAGATTTCATATAAAAGGGACAAGCAAACATAATGAGCTCCTTCAAAACTAACCCATCTTTCGATCTTTTCTGGACATTCGGTTTTGTGCCTTTTTTCTTGATTGTTCCAGCAAGAAGACAGCTTCTAGCATAGACACAATGCAACTAATGCACATGTTTCAGTACATGTCTGAGAGAGAGAAAAGCCCCTATGCTCTTTCAGAGAAATGACACGGAATCTCGTCAAAGTGAAAACATGCATTCAAGCAGAGATGTGCATCAAGGTGCCTCAACCACGCTATCCAGCAAAGCAATTCAAACATCACACGAGAGAGAGCTTCTATAACCGAGCTAACCTTTTCCTTTCCACTTTTCCATTCGGAGAGACAGACACAAAACATTTACAAGTTCGAAGAAAACATGGCGCAAAATTAAGCCTTAAAGCATCTTCTGTCCAACTGTGTCATTTATGTACAACTTCCCAAGCGGTCCTCCTAAGGGTCAACTTCACTAGCATAATTTAAGTGTAGAGGGCATTTACAACATAAAAAGACCGTCGGTTAGCATCTGATTAACGCGGATATCGACGAAGGACGGTTTCGCCTCATCCTCGCCATCCTCACTAGCCTTGAGCATCTTGCCTGAGCTCCTGCACCTACTGCAAATGAACCTCGCAGGAACCGACTCCGAGTCGTTTATGCCTGAGCACCTTGTATGCTGCCACACGCCGCACACATCGCATGCTAACATTCTCTCCCCATCATCGTCCTTGGCTCCACACTTGCAATCCACCGTCCAGTTTTCGAGGCCTCTCTCCAGTCTGTACTTGCTAACCCCATTTTTCACGAAGCATCTTCCCCGAACACGAACTAAGTTAGTCAAACCCGTTAGATACTTGACCTGGGTGGAATCATCAACACCTCTATAGTCAAGTAGGTCATCCGCTTGAAATCTTCTACACATCAGATATACATCTTGAAAAGCTCTCGCCACTTCGTGCTTAAGGTCAGAAACTGTAGCATTTGGCGACAAAATTATTAATTCTGGAGGAGGACATGTTGTACTTGACATTGCGTGATCTGCCAGTTCCACCTGACACACGAGAGAGATTGAAAATGGGTTGGCAGTTGATGGCACTTCTTCTGCCCTGTAGTCTTTCATGAACTGCTTGCAATCAAGGAGTCTCTGGGCTGCCTCCACATAATCCGTTGTGTGAGTTCCTTCGTTCAACATTTTATGAGGATGAAGGATAGAGTCATACAGATATCTCAAATCTCGTATGAGATTATCCTCTGATGGACGACTGATGAAGGAAGACTTTTTGCCGGACGCATTGTTCCCAGTGGATGCAGTGCCTCCAGGCTCAAGCCTGAGATATAGGTTAAGTGCTTTGAGAAACAGAGACTTGACATACACAAATAATACAACACTAACGGTGAGGGAAGAGGCGTGAAGCAAGCTCTAAGGAGAAGAATGTTGGAAAGAATATGACATCTGTGGACTTTGGAAATCTAAAAAGGACTGGTTTAACTAAATGGACAATGGTTGTCAATACCGAGTCAAATGGTCATCGTTTGTCTGAAAGTATCTATCATATAAAGAAGAACCTAGAAGCAACTGAGAACTGACCTGTATTCAAAATCATCAGAATCAGGATTCCACCGAGAGCTAATGACCATTGCACTAGAGACGGATTTATCCCTGAGCTCCCGAAGACAGTGATCAAGAAGTTCTGCAGATGCTACTCTGTAAGCAGCACCCCTAAGTGCACGCCTACTCACCCAATTAGAACTGGAGACAGCCCGTAACACCCTCACTATTGCTTCTTCCACTCGTTCAACCTCACTTCTTGTCCAAGATCCCAAGGCCCCACAATCACGGGACCTAACCTTGTTAAAGATGGCATCACCATCTCTCGACGAGGATTTCCGAGCTCCATGGACCAAACTCAATAAAAAACAAAAGAGATCCCTTATATTTACAAGCTCGTGCTTGGACAAGGATTGGTAGAATGAGATAATGTCAGGCAAGTGAGAAGAAGGGTTCCATCCTTGAGAGAGGAAGGTTGACAGAGGCAGGCTGGAGAGGCTTTCCACGGACCTATTATAGACATCCCGTGTGATACCGAAGCTACCAGTGCCAAATTCATAACCCCACTCACCATACCATGGGTGTCCCTTGGTGACAGCATGCAGCAGTCGATATTCCAACCCAAACTTTTTCGATACGTCCATAACACTAACCTTTCTGCTCATGCATGAAAAAGAGAAATGTCCAAGTTTAGCAGACAGCTCGTCCAGAAAATATAAAGTGCCACTTATAAAATCAGTAAACTGACATTGGAACCAAGAAACAAATACACGAAACACCAGAGAGATTTGATGGATGGAAGTGACAACTAATCTCATGCCGTTATGGTGACTTAACCGGTGCACGTGTGTGGTGGCTAGCACGTGTCGCCCCCAGGGTTTACCTCCCGGCTGTCGGCCGTGCGGGGGTTCCCTAGGTTACCAAAAATAAAAAATAAAAAAATCTCATGCCGTTATTCTTGCAATAAGATGATATCTCACCCTAGCTTCTACTTCTGCACGTTTCATTTCAGATGTCTAGAATTGGTAGTTGCCTGTGTATCTCCTTTTCTTCATCTTTTTCCTCATCTGCTATTGCTTACTAGCTTCTCTTCTCGTTTAATAAAATGTTCAGCTCTTTTTATCGGAGGATCAGGAGGAGGAGCAGAGGAAAGGCAAGATCTAATCTACATTGAATCCTTTCCTCTGGAGAGGACTGGGAATCAGCGAGTATATCGAAACTATAAGTTAGGACAAGCATAAGGTAGCATTATATGCTAATCCTACCCTAATCCAACACAAGATAAAGGAAAGAGCATTTTCTTCTAACTTGATGCAAGTCCATTTTTCGGGGTATAATAAAATGAATTGAGAGAATGCTAACCTCACTCCAAGCGTTTTACAAAGGCGATCCCAGAAATCCATGATGTGACAGCCGGAAAGGAACCTGGAACCCCCTTCCCGGCCGTTGACTCTGAGCAGATGGCCGAACCCATTGGAGTGGACCACAGCGTGCAAAAGGTGGGTAGTGTTCTCCAACTGGTGAAACACCCAGTCCTCCACATCGTCCTCGGTCATCACATGGTTGCAAGACTTGCACCTGTAAAAGAGCAAGAAAACCCAACAAAAGCGGTCACGATGGCGAAACACGCGACCGACGATCAAATGGGCAGGAAGGGGGGGAAAAGAGGGGAAGGAGGGAATCACCTCGACTCGGAGAAGTGCAAGAGATCACCACAGCAGATGCAGGGCTTGTGGTGTCCGCCGATGGAACTCCCGTCGGCCTTGATTATGAAATGGTACCGCTTCCCGCACACCGGATGCCCGCTCCACCCTTCAAAATTCAAGAATTCAAGATCAAGATCGTGACGATAGAAATCATCATTCTGCTGCCTCAGAAACCCAACGAATCAAGTCAAAGGAATTGTATGAACAATGAATCCTAGACCAAGAAACACCAGGACCGGTAACAGTAAATCAACATCTTCACTCGATCATCCGGCAATGAAAATCAAGAAAAAAAGAAAGAAAGAAAAAGAAACGATTTTCATCCATCCAGGAATCCAATTCAAGAACGCATGACGGGATCGTTGTCGCGGACCAATCGTGACGTGGCAAGGCAATTCGCTGAGCTGTCCGTGTTGGTAATGATCTTCGGATAAAGTCAAGCCAATAATGATATGTCGATGGACCACAGCTGTCCGGTGGGGGTGGTGGGCCAGTGCCAGCTCACCATCGCTTCATCAGCATGGTGCCACGTGCACACTTGACCAACTGCCCCTCTCTTCTTTTTTCCCAATTTATTTATTTATTTAACAAAATAAAAAAGAAGCAATTTTTCCATCACTAATCCAACTAGTTCGCGGGGTCCAGTTGATCCTGACCGTTCCTTAGTCCAACCAAAGCCACAACACTCCACCAACATCAATATCTCGTATCGCGAGATGTTCGGTTCGAATCGGCACGATACATTGGAACCACCGGCCCGCCCGCCTCGCATCTTTTCGCGAGGAGGGTCGTCGACCAAACCAAAACCATCACGGAATTGAACAAAACAACGAGCGGAACTCACCGACGACTCGGCACTGGTCGCAGTACACGGATCTGGATCTGGACACCTCCTCCTCCACCACGTCCAGGCACACCGTCGCCGGCGACGGGTCGGGGCCCCCACCCGTCACCACGTCCCCCACCCGGAACAGCACCGGCCACGTCGTCAGGTGGGGGAACAGCGAGGACGGCGGCGGCGGCGGCACCGCGTGCCTGGACAGGAACTCCTTCACCCTCGCCCTGAACGGGCCCGCTCCCCCGGCTCCTCGACCGCCGCCGGCGGCGGCGGCGGTGGAGGAGGAGGAGGAGGAGGAGGGGAAGGTGAGGAAGTCGGAGAGGTCGGCCGTGACCCGCCTCTTCATGCGCTTCATCGGCCTCCCGGAGACTACCATGGCGGTCCCGACGGCTGCTATGGTGGCGCGTGGGGAGGGTAGGTCAGATCTCGCCCGCGGGGGGTCGCGGATCTGGAGGGGCGGAGATCGGAAGGTGGGGAGGTGGGAAGGAGGTGCGGAGGTTGAAGGATCTGCGATCTGCGATAGAGAGAGAGAGAAAGAGAGAGTGAGGGGGAAGGACGGAAAGGGGGTGTGGTGTGTTTCAGGTTGCGAGATTCGATTGGGGGTGTGGGCGAGCGAGAGTACAAATCAATCTGTTGCTTCTTCTTCTTCTTCTTCTTCTGCTTCTTCGTTGCAGCTTATTCGACGATTTCCATGGCGAGGCATAAACTTAAAAAATTAAATTAAAATTAAGTTTTCTTTTCTGGGTTTTCCTTTTATAATTGAAAAGAAAGGAAATCGCGAGAAATCTGTTCTTCTTTGAGTCGGTTTGAGAGAGAGAGAGAGAGAGAGAGAGAGAAGGGTGGATGAGGAATGAGGGGAAGGACTTCGGATTGATATTAACTGCTTTTGGAGGGACCGGAAAACAATGCGACAACTTTTTCTTTTTGTTTTTGTTTTATTTCAATCGCTTGTTTGTTATTTTATTATATTTAGGAGGGCCGGCTTCGGGTGGGCGGAATTACGAGAGTGCCCTTCGCGGGAAGTTTCTGGGAAACCGAGCCGGGCTTTTGCCATCCCGGGGGCTGGAGAAAATATTCAGCGGTATGTGCTCGCCACGTCATAGGCTGATGTGGCGCGCATTTATCTAGTTGGATCTATTCATCATTTAACACGTGTCAATTGACTTAAAATTAAATAAAAGCAAAATTTCTGACCACCTGCCGGATCATTAACGGGGAGCAACTTTTTAGGAAAATTTTAAACACCCGCCCAAAACCTGTCTTCAACCTTCATTCACAACTTCAGAAGAAACCTTCATTTTTACTTTCTGTCGGATCTTATGTTTCAGACCAGAAAAAACCTTCTTTCCTTTTTTTTTTTTTTTCAGCTCTTACGTTGCAGACCGCCGCTCAACCCCGCGCTTAGATGACCTCCATTTTCGCTTTGAAGGTCGCTGCTTCTATGACCTCCATTTTCGCTTCGAAGACCGCCGCTCGACCACCACGCTTCGAAGACCTCCATTTTCACTTAGAAGACCGCTGCCTCGAAGATCTCCATTTTTGCTTCGAAGCCCGATGCTCAACCACCACGCTTCGAAGACCTCCATTTTCGCTTTGAAGACCGCCGCACTTCAAAGACCTCCATAACTTTGAGATTGCAGAATGTCGAGCGGGGTGAGCTCGATCCCACTCGACATTGAGCTCCGATGCGCCTTTCACTCTGTGGCTTGGAATTAGTTTGACTGGATTATAGTGATGCGCATGTAATACAGTCTCACATTTGTTTGGTACCTAGAATTTTTTTTGTTCAATGCTAGAAAATTTTGTTTGAATATTCATTGGTGATTGAGATTAGAACCCATCAATCGAGTTGGTTTTCCAAATAACACGCGCTGAATATAATAACAACTATGAAAAAGTCGGTGTCCAAACACCAACGACTTTGTTGTTCCATTAAATTTCCCTAGATCGTAATTTCTCTCTTTCCTTTATGTACTTTGCGTAATGAGATTTTTAGAGTTTTCCTTTTGTAATTTATCTAATTGCATTTCACGGAAGAGAGCCAGTTGGATCTCCCAAATATGGTAATGGATAAGTAAACATGTTGATTCTCTCTTCTTTTCCTTTTGCCTAATCTTGCACAGAGCATACTGAGAAATTCCAACAGCTACTATGGATTAGTGGCGTTTGAGAAGAGCAGGTATATTGTAAGAGGGTTGGTAATAAATGAACAGCAACAGGTTGATTGGTCGTTGAAAACAAAGTTGCATAGTGAGCACCAAGCTACTAGAGTCCTAGACTAGAGGTCACGAATCTCGAAACCAAACACTCCATGGTGAACTTTCCCAGCAATTTTAGTAAGATGTCACCTGTTTGGTATAAGTTCTGAGACACTATAGACAAAAAAACACATTCTTCCCGAAATCAACATACAAGTAACCTGCTCATGAGATATTTCTTCAGCCTTCCAAAGCTCCAAATTAAGATGAAGCATTTTCTATTAGGGGTACATGATAGTCGGCCAAGAACAGCCATTCAATTGTCTTGAGAACCATTGTCTTCTTGGCCGTAACAAATTTGCTCTCGACCATGAGTTTAAATAAATAAACAAATAAACAAATAAGTAGAACAAACTCAGCTTGGACTGGGAACAAAACTCGGTTCTTCCAAGTGAAAATGGAGGAGAGAAATGGAGAGATAAGGAGCTAAGTTAGGGTTCGAAGAGCTGTGGTGGAAGCCATTTTTCTCTTTAGGCTACCCTGTATCCAAAAGTCCTAAGCGGCGTTGGCGACCTTCAAAGCGAAAATGGAGGTCTTCGAAGCATGGTGGTCGAGCATCGGGCTTCGAAGCAAAAATGGAGATCTTCGAGGCAGCGGTCTTCTAAGTGAAAATGGAGGTCTTCGAAGCGTGGTGGTCGAGCGGCAGTCTTCGAAGCGAAAATGGAGGTCATAGAAGCAGCGACCTTCAAAGCGAAAATGGAGGTCATCTAAGCGCGGGGTTGAGCGGCGGTCTGCAACGTAAGAGCTGAAAAAAAAAAAAAAAAGGAAAGAAGGTTTTTTCTGGTCTGAAATGTAAGATCCGACAGAAAGTAAAAATGAAGGTTTCTTCTGAAGTTGTGAATGAAGGTTGAAGACAGGTTTTGGGCGGGTGTTTAAAATTTTCCTAAAAAGTTGCTCCCCATTAATGATCCGGCAGGTGGTCAGAAATTTTGCTTTTATTTAATTTTAACTCAATTGACACGTGTTAAATGGTGAATGGATCCAACTAGATAAATGCGCGCCACATCAGCCTATGACGCGGCGAGCACGTACCACTGAATATTTTCTCCGGGGGCTGGGGCTGCTGATGAGTCATCGCTTGCCGTTGCGACGTCGTTTCGCGGTTGTGGGGGGGGGGGGGGCGGGGGGGTGGGTGGGTGTGGGAGCGGGGGAGACGTTGCGCGCGTCGCCAACGCGAGCGATGGCACAGCACTCGCCGTCAGCGGTCAGCACCTTGGAAAGACCGTCCAACTAAATGCGTCGTAATTACCCTTTTGACCTCTCTAAACAACAAGAGGAAACAATTATGAGAGTGGATATTTCCTCAGTTTTGCAGCGACTTATTTGAGTGAACATTTATGATTCATCTTCCTCTACTGGTTTTTATGATGAGACTTATCCACTTAGGAACACAAAAAAAACTACCCTTTTTCTTTTCTTTTTAGGCTACTCTCGATCTATTTTTTTTTCTTCTTTTATATATATTTCACTTGTAACTTAGATGGGGTTGGGGTTGGGCAAAATATTTTGTCCACTCTTGTCTATGATATTTAGGGTTAATACTATAAAAAATCTTAAATTGGTGCATTTAAATTTACTCCAAACTAATTTTTTGAACACTAAAAACCACAAACCGGTACACTAGTAACAAATTTACCCCAAATTAATTTTTTGGACGCCAAAAATCTCAAACCGGTATACTAGTAATAAATTTATCCTAAACTAATATTTTGACCGCCAAAAATCTCAAACCGGTACACTTATGATAAATTACCTTCCATTAAATTGGATTAATACCACGAAAAATTACAAATTGATAAATTCGTGACAAGTAGAGCAAACACCCGTCAACTGGCACGTGTCATTTAATTCAGCAATTTGACGATAAAATTTAACTGAATCTAAAATAAGATAGATTTGTTACAAGTGTACCAGTTTGGGATTTTTGGTGGTCAAAAAATTAGTTTGGGATAAATTTATCACAAGAGTACCGATTTAGAGTTTTTCGTAATATCAATCCTGATAATTACAAAGCAAACTTTTCGAAACGGTATCCACTCCATATTTACAAAAATGTCCTTGATTTTCTCTTCCTCTAATATTTCAGTTGAAATCCATTATTGTGAATCAAACTCCTATCATCTTTGTAGATTGATTGATGGATAAATGGAGCAAATTAGTGGACGAAGTGAAATCGAGAATTTCGATTGGTAACCATCTTATTTCGTGATGACATTTTTTTTTTAATAACTTTTCAATTCTAATTTAATCCTTATAAGAATTTTCACAATCAACGCGTTACTTAATATGATTGCGAAAATTTTCACTTATAAATGTAACAGTTATTCCACTTTTTGGCTTAAAGATTTACCGTCAATACAAAATCAAGAATAATTGATTATTGGTCTCACCGGAATAATTATTTCATGTAAGTAAGAATACCTTAAGTTTGTTACTCCATAATTGAACCTTATATATACGCACATTGCAATACCAATTATCAATTATATTCAAATACGATTGACAAAAGTACAAATCACAGTTATTATCTAAGCTGTCATATTTTTTTTGTTGCTAAAATCTAAGCTGTCATAGTTATTTATGTAAAACTACAGATATATTTATCTCTAAATGACTTTTATCTATTATTATTATTATTATAGTAGTAGTAAATCGGAGACTTTACTTTTATGCTTATATTTATATCTACCGAAATAATTAGAATCCATAACATGAAATGGTAATAATTAAGCTAAATATTGTCATGACAATAGTAGGGGAGATGCAGATTTATCTTTGTATAGATGAAAACTAACATAAGGCATTGTGATGCTATTACCGAAGAATTGGACAAGGTGATCTTTACTATTATTTCTTACATGCATTTATAGCATAAGATAGATAATAACTTATGGAAAGACATTAGTCAGAACCAATGCAATAATATAACCTTCCTGAGCTACTACTGCGTCTATATGAGGGAATATAAAATTCTCTACACAAGGAAAGATATAAAATGAATTTGTCAATTTCAGAAACTCTTGCTGCACTTACCAAGAATGCAATAATTGCTTGACTGGTACTGATCTTAATCTGATTGAGAGTAAATTCTAGAATTGCTTGGTTGTCAACGTATAATTTCTCCGATCGATACACCTCCGCAAGAGAGGCATTCCATCGTGAATGCCGATCTTAGACTATAAATGAATAAATCGTTGTCGTGCAAGAGGGTTTGTTAGCGTATCTGTGAGTGGATCGTGAGTGGACACATGGCATACTTGCAACAGACCTTTGTCAACCATGTCGCGAACAAAGTGATAATCCAGGACAATGTGTTTTTAATTTTGGAGTGAAAAATAGGATTAGCACATGCATAAGTAGCACTAATGTTATCACAATAAATGCTAAGTGTGGATGAAGAAGACACTCCAAGTTCATGCAAGAAAGATTGAATCCATGCGAGCTCAGAAGGTGTCGCGGCAGTAGGGTGACACTTGACTTTAATGAATGAATGAGCCATGGATCATTGTTTTCGAAAGCGCCATGGTATAGGATTTTGTCCGACATATACAATGTTGGCAGTTGTTATAGACTTATGATCATCCGGATTGCATGCCCAATCAGCATCATAAAAATGCATGAAGCGGTAAAGAGGCACTACATTGTAAGTGCGTGCCAAGATCGACTCCAATGATGCGTATCGATTATGTGGGAGAAGGCATGGAAATGGCCCTTGCCCAGGTAAGCTAGGAGCGCGCTTTGGATGTAGTCAATTTGGCCATCAAGTGAAAGATTGCCCGCGTCGGCTAGTTGGACCGCCGATGCAACCACAACAACCCCAAATGGGACAATAAGTGGGGAATGCTCCTCAGAACAATCTGAATCGACCACAAGCACAAGGAAGGGTATATGCTGTAGCAAGGAAGGAAGCAGAGGATGCGCCGGCGTGATCACAGGTACGGTCTCTTTATGTGATCATGCTGCTTATGCATTGTTTGATCCGGGGGCTTCGCATTTGTTTGTGTCGATCTCTTTATGTGATCATGCTGCTTATGCATTTGTTTGAGTCTGAGCAGTTTGTCAAGTTAACCGTGATTAAATCGAAACCTTTGGAAGTGATTCTTTGTGTTGCCACCCCCCTAAAGAATGAAGTGTTAGTTTCGATAGGATGCCCAGGTTGTAGGATAGTTGTTGGTGGTAGGGAAGAAATGATTGATTTAGTGGTCTTGGCGATGTATGACTTTAATGTCATCATCGGGATGGATTGGCTCGTGAAGCAAAGAGTGTGATGGATATGATCTAATTTAATCCGATTGGTCATTCTAAATATGAATTTATGGAAAACAGAGGAGAAACCTCGATCCTTTCGATTTCGTCGCTTGAGGTAACTAAGCTGTTGGATGAAGGATGCCAAGGTTACCTAGTGATTGTGGTCAACTTGTTGATGGAAAAACTGAGGCTAGAGGACATAGCCGTGGTATGCGATTTTCCCAATAACTTTCCTAAGGAATTGTCAGGATTGCCACTTGAAAGAGAAGTAGAGTTTGTGATTGAGTTGGTCCCTAGGACGGAGCCAATTTCTAGGGCACCCTACAGAATGGCGTTATCAGAATTAAAGGTACAGATGCAAGAGTTGTTAGATAAATGGTTTATTCACCCTAGTGCATCGCCTTGGGGAGCGCCGGTGTTATTCGTAAGGAAGAAAGATGGTTCGTTGCGTTTGTGCATCAACTATCGGCAGTTGAATCAAGTGACCATCAAGAACAAGTATCCGTTGCCAAGGATGGATGACTTGTTTGATCAACTACAAGGGGCTTCGATATTATCCAAGATAGATCTAAGGACGGGCTATCATCATTTAAGGATTAAGAAGGAGGATATACCGAAAACGGCATTCCGTACGCGATATGGTCATTACAAGTTTACCTTGATGCCGTTTGGACTAATTAATAACCCAGTTGCTTTCATGGATTTGATGAATCGAGTATTCAAAGAGCTTCTAGATCAGTTCGTCATTGTATTTATTGGCGACATACTGGTGTACTCGAAGAATCCTGAAGAGCATCATCAACATCTAAGGATAGTGTTGCTAACCTTAAGAGAACGCGCACTTTACGTCAAGTTTAGTAAATGCGAGTTCTAGCTCAATCAAGTAGCGTTTCTTGATCATGTGATCTCTAAGGATGGAATCTCAGTTGATCCGGCCAAGATTGAGGCAATCACGAACTGGCCGAGATCGACAATAGTGACTGAGATCAGAAGTTTCCTAGGCCTAGCAGGCTATTATAGACGATTCGTGGAAAGGTTTTCCGCGATAGCTACTCCTTTGACGCGCCTACTAAATAAGGAAATAAAGTTTGAATGGACGGATAAGTGCGAGAGGAATTTCCAAGAACTCAAGCACAAGTTGACTACCACTATAGTGTTGACGATATCATCTGGTCCTGGAGGGTACAAGATTTACAGTGATGCGTCGCTTAAGGGATTAGGATGCGTTTTAATGCAATATGGAAGAGTGGTTGCATACACATCCCGACAGTTAAGACCTCATGAGTTAAACTACTATGCTCTTGATTTGGAATTAGTGGCGATCATCTTTGCCCTAAAAATTTGGAGGCACTACTTGTGTGAAGAAAAGTTTCAGATTTACATAAATCATAAGTCTGAAGTATTTATTTTCCCAAAAGGAGTTGAACATGAGACAGCGCCAATGGATGGAACTTCTCAAGGACTACGACTACGACATCCTATATCACCCTAGAAAGACTAACAAGGTAGCGGATGCGCTTAGTCGAAAGTCAACCATCGCGAAAATGATGATTAATGAATGGACTCTACTTGAGGGAGTAAGAGATTCGGATTTCAAGTTTGAGGTAGGTTACCTCTCAAGTTTGTTGGCTACCTTAAGGATCGAGCCAGAGGTTTAGGCTAGGATTAAGGCATTGCAAACTACAGACCCTACAATTCAGAAGATTCTGCAAAGAGATGCAGATAACAGAAAGCCTGATTTCCAAGTGATTGAGGATGGAACGTTGAGGTTTCGCAAGAGACTGTGCCTACCTGACAATGTAGGACTCAAGGACGAGATTCTGTCAGAAGCACATCGCAACAAGTATAGCATCTATTCAGGTAGCACTAAGATGTATTAAAACTTGCGTCAACATTACTGGTGGAATGGCATAAAAGTGGATGTAGCTAAACACGTAGCCAAGTACTTGACATGCCAACAAGTAAAAGCGCAACATTGCAAGCCAAGTGGATTGCTACGACCACTCGAGATCTCAGAATGGAAATGGGAACACATCACAATGGATTTCGTGATAGGTCTACCAAGGAGTTAGAGAGATAATGACTCTATTTGGGTCATAGTTGATAGACTGACTAAGTCGGCTCATTTCATCGCCGTACGAAAGGATTTCGCCATGGATAGATATGCGGAATTGTACGTGCGCCATATAGTTCGTCTTCATGGAGTACCGGTGACGATCACATCGGATCGTGATCCCAAGTTCACCGCTACATTTTGGAAAAGCCTTCAAGGTGCTATGGGAACAACGCTGCAGTACAGCACAGCTTATCACCCGCAGACAGATGATCAATATGAGAGAACGATTCAAACTCTCGAGGACATGCTGCGAGCTTGCGTTTTGGATTTCAAAGGCAGTTGGGGAGGAATAATTGCATCTCGTTGAGTTTGTTTATAATAATAACTATCAACAGAGTATTAGGATGGCACCATTTGAAGCGTTATACGGTAGAGCTTGCGGAACTCCGATATATTGGGACGAGGTTTGTGAAAGGAGAATTACGGGTCCAGAGTTAGTACAACAATCCATTGAGGCAGTTAATGTCATTAGAGAAAGACTTAAGACCGCCCAGAGCCGTCAGAAGAGCTATGCAGACAAACGACGTAAACCTTTGGAATTTCAAGTAAGTGATCACGTCTTCCTCAAAGTGTCACCTATGCGAGGAACGTTTCAACAAGAAAGGAAAGCTAAGCTCAAGATATGTTAGACCGTTTGAGATTTTGGAGCGAATTGGAATCTTAGCTTATCGTTTAACCTTGCCGCCGAAACTGGCTCAAGTGAACAATGTCTTTCATGTGTCCATGCTAAGGAAGTATGAACCTGATCCGACCTACATGCTGAATTATGAAGAAATAGACATGGACGACAATGTGTCGTACGTGGAAAGACCGGTGCGGATAGAGGATAGGAAAGAGCAAGTGTTGCGAAACAAGACAATCCCTTTGGTTAAGGTGATCTGACAACATCATGGAACAAAAAGAGTTGTGACATTCTGAAATTCGACCCTTTTTCAGGATATATGAAATGATTATTTCATCGATGCACTGTTAGTTAAATCTCGCTCTGAATTAACCACTCATGAAATAACTAACCATTAGGGAAAGGCTATTGAGGAATTAAGTACGCATGACCTGAGAACTCGACCATGGATTGACAATTCGATCATAAGGATTGACGAGGGATAATATTGAGCCATTATAGACCGATCAAGGGATGGTTATGGAATGATTCGCCAATAGTATACAATTAAATCGCGGGGGGTTCCGCTTGACCATTGTATGGATTGCGAACGACCCGAAATCAATTCCAAACGATCGTGTACTTCAGAACTAGCGATTGACCCTCGCAAATACATGACAACCGAGGTCACCCATGGCTTGAGTAAGCTTAAACGTGACTTGATATTGAATCAACCACGGGTCGAATACGCGTAACTCCTAAAAGTCGTCCGTTAGTTTGAGATACATTAAAGTTGCAATTGATTGATTTTGGCCATGAATCAGAATTCAAAATTGGGTATCAAACTTTCAAGGGTTCCACGACTAAATTATTAGACGTCGCCTCATTAAGCCTGTAACATCCTCAATTTAAGTCCTTGGGAAATGGCTATGGTTTAAGTTTTGTGGTTTTCCAAACGAACCCAATTTTACTCTTGTTCTAGAAAACCCAGATTTGGATCCTCTGTACCTCTTTCGTTTTGTTATTTTTGTGGAGACTTTTATGATTCGAATTTCCAAACATTTCCTTCTGAAAAGTTTATCCAAACATCTTGAAGTTTTACATACTTTAATTTCAAAATTTTAGGGCTTACCATGAGTAGTACGATAGCCTAATTTCGGACCGTGTAAAACTGCCCAAAATGGGTATTTCTATGATGTTCACACTTTCTCGATTTTCTACAAACTTTTCTGGGCCGATTCTGAACAAACTTCCTTCACCAAAATTTGTTTAGAACTTCTTTCTCTATAACATATATAAATTTAGGAATTTTTAGAGATGATTTGGATTCTGAAAAGAGCTTAATTTTAGAAGCAAGAATTCTGTTCCAGCGAATTATTTTTAGTATGTGTTTGAGCTATTAAAATTTATGTTTACAGAACGATTCAGATTTCTTGTTCTGCATTGGAAAATGTTTTTTAAGGTCTTGTTTATGACATATTAAAATTTGGGAATTTTCGGAGTTCATTTACTATGTTTTTAAGCCCGATTTCTAGAACAGTGCAAAAACTGCTGGTTTTGCCAGATTTCGAAGATTCATCATTTTCTATATGAGAACGTTGGAATTTTGACTTGATGTCTTTTAGTGATTTAATGTGTACATTCTGAGCTTTCAAATGATATATTTTACACTTTTATTGGAGGTCATATGATGGGCAAAAACAAGACTATCATCCACGCCCAACTTATGGGCTCACGGACAAAAGGAGGACAAAAGAGGGTTCTAGAAAGCAAGAATTTGGTGAGCAAGTTGGTCAAAACTTGGGGAGCAAAAACTTGATGAACAAGTTGAAGATGGGCCTATAAATAGAGGCACCCTTCTCTTTTCCTCACAACACACACACACCTCCTCTTCCTCTCTCATTTCTCATTCTCACGCCTCTCTCTCATCTCTCACCCTCACGCCAAACACTTCTCTCTCTCTCGCCATTTGCCGCTGCTAACTGCCGTAGACGTTTTCTTATGATTATAGGTGATTATAGGTGAGTGAATTCCCTAACACTTGGATAGGGAGTGTGTTATATGGTTGGAACGCGGCATGTAAATGGATTCCCTAATCTCGTGATAGGAAGTTATGATGCGTTGTTAGCCTGAGTTCTCACCCGAGCATTTGTTAGACTTGCATGTTGTTGTTTGTCTCAATGTTGCACGTATCGCTTGTTACCATGCTTGATGTTCTCATCCATGCTTGTTGATTTATAAGAAGATAGAATGTGGTGTTACGAGTTTGGCTTGAGTAGTGACCGTGTCTATAATGCTCGATGTTCGCATGAGTGCTTATTGTTTGTACGAGTCGCGAAACGATGTGTCGTATGGTCTTGTACTCATGTTGTGGCGTCATAGGACGAGTTTGGCTTGGTGCGGGTTTATATTGAGGTGTGTAGATCTAGACCAAGTTCGGCTCCGAGCCGACGCTCGGCATGGTGGACCGAACCACGTGCCCTCAACCGCGACCCGCATGTTAGGTGAATATTCTAGATATCATGATTACACAAGCACGGCACGCCTTTGGGCTTGATTGCATGGACTAATGAAATCAAGATATTAAATCGGCTTGTGTGACCCATGATGTGTGATCATTAGATGAAAGAAGAAGACCATCGTCACATAGCGTTGACGGCAATGCCTCGGTAAACTAGTGCCGGGATGCCCTAGTTGAGTTAGAATGCCTGGGTTGAGCCCGGATGCCTCGGTAAACTAATGCTGAGATGCCCTAGTTGAGCTAAGATGCCTTGGTTGAGCCTAGATGCCTCGAGTGAGCTAGCCTCGGGATGCTTCAGTTTAGCCAGGATGCCCTGGTTGAGCTAGGATGCCTAGCATGAAGCTGGATGCCCTAGTTGAGCCAGGATGACAATACATGAATCTTATATGTGTGCCGGTATGCGATAAATGAATTATATATATGTGGCGGTATGTGTGTTTATTGATAAGCCGAATTTATGTGACCGGATATTCCATGTGAATATAGCAAGGGCAAGGTAAAAGTTTTTGCTATTGATTTGCCATCGATATAAGGCAGGGAAAGTATTTGTATACGTTAGTACGATGGCGAGGCATCATCCTGCACGAGTATTAGTGAATTTACTCATTGAGTCTCCCTGACTCATCCCCCGTTGTTTTTCCTTTTCAGGTTCGTAAGATGGAGGATGACATAGAGGAGCTAGGACTAACCTCGGCCTTCGCTTGTGATATGATTTGTACGTAGGAGTGGCCCGTGGAAAAAGGGCTTGTAAAATATGTTTAAGTAAAATGGCAATTATGTGTCTTGCATGTTATGCTTTCCCTTGTTTCCAAAGGTAAGATAAGGATGTTACATATTAATACAAGGTTTGCTCATGATGCTTGTCATAACCCCGTTGTTTGTTCTGATTATGATTGTCCCGAATTAATTGCTTCCGCATGTGCTTAGTCAAAGATAATAATGCACGGGACGTCGCATTAATAACTCCCAGGTGGGGGTGTTACAAAGCCTATCTATTTGTCAGTTCGCTCGGAATTCTTGGATTAAGTGAAATTCGGGATGGTTTTAGAAAAGACATTTTTACCCCTAAGTCTTTTTTGAATTTCTTTGTTTAATGGAAGGGCATTTCGGTCTTTTCGCCCCTCCATTATTGGCCGGTTATCAAAGGGTGCAAAATGACCCATTTGCCTCTCTCATCTTTTCTCATTTACAATTTTGCCCCCTAGATATTTTTGTGGCTTGTTTTGGAAGATTGATTCTTGACCCTTGGATCTTGGCTTGTTGAGCAAGATGCAATCCTAGCCTTCCATTATGGATAAGTGTTGTTAGACCAATTTCTTTCTCTCACTTTTGGCTTGAACACTCTTGGTCTCTCTCTCTTCCTCTCCTCTTGTTTCGGTCAGCCACCACCCTCACCGATCACCACCATCACGCTACCGACCAGTCACCACTAGCCATCGTCCACCACCGTGACCGCCACCACCATTCGCCGTCACCGCCATCATCACCGCCGCTTTTCTTTCCCTCTTTCAGTCCCTTGGTTCGGTCACCAGCCATCACTGCCACCCTCACGCCACCATCACCGTGGTTGTCCTCAACCGTGAGTCCCCTTCACCGCACTTGTTGCTGCCGTAGCTATGAGCCACTCCGCCTTTGCACGCGTGATCGCCGCTTGTGCCGCCGCTCGCCGCTTGCTGTGATCGCCCCTTTTTGTTGCTTAGTTTGCTTGGCTTAAGTGTAAGTAAATCTCTAAACCTTGATTAGGGCATTAGGTTGTTAATAGATTAGGATTAGGGGCTGATTAGAGTAATTAATAGGTGGATTAGACTATGGCTTATCTTGATTGGTGATAGCTTATCATGTAGGTTGGTGATAGCTTATCATGCACTTTTGTCTTATATGGCGATAAGTTATCATGTGATATGGTTGAATTTGTACATGTTTTTATGAAATTAGAAGCTTGTTATGCCATGTTAATGATTGTCCAAATTTACAAACCTTGGTGACTAATTTCAAAGAAAGGTCTTATGGGAATGAATTTGGTAGTTCACGAGAAGCTGCGATTGGTCGCCATGTTTTATGTGCCGTATGGGGCAGGGATGCTTTAAAACGAGAATGTACAAAGTTTGACAGTTCAATTATATGTGTTCGATCACGTGTGATTATTTTTATGGCATTTCTACATATGAAAGTCGTGATATTTTGATGGACGAGCACGGATCATGTTTGCATTGGCTAATTGAGAAAGATAAGAATTGAGACTTGAGTGAATGCTGTGTGTGCATGGTCACCTACAATTCCATTTATGCCCGGTTTCACCGGAAGACCGCCAACCCTTGGGGTTGTGCCGTGGCCTTAAAGGTCGTGCCCAATTTTGATAATTGGATGCCGTCGTAGGGGCAGGGTGAGATGAAATCGTTCGCGAATCGGATTCAGGACAAACCCATTTATGGGATTCCGTCATTGAGGTTGGTGAGACAATGCCGTCACCGGGGTGGTGCGGGACGATGCCTGGCATGCTGGAAGACCGTCATCCGTGGGATGTGCCGTGACCTGAGGGGTCGTTAATAACCTGGATTATCACGAGTGCGATTTGCATCGATGAGTACTATGTGCCTAAGGTTGATGATTGAGCATATTTGGATTATTAAGTTGTTGGTGTGCATGTTTGTGCCATAATATGTGTTGTTATAATTCTGTTATGTGCTCGTGGGAGCGATTGCATATTTAGGGCATTCTAGAGGCAATGTATTCTCCTAAGCAAGGTTTAGGGAGTTTACTTGCTGAGTTATTTCATTGTTATTTGTTAAATATTTTCAGACCCCCGAGTATGAACCATCCGCCCACACGCTTTGGAGTGCCCATGGATATGGGCACAGTCATATCTGAGTATCCGGTTGGACCGAATAGGGCGTACCAGAAGCACGCAACCACCATCTGGGTGGATGAGGGCTTGGCATTGTGGAAGCCTCATGAGTTTGTAGCTTGGTTTCTGAGGGATGGAGATGGGTTGTTCGGACCCATTAAGGGTTTTGATGGACCACCTAATGGTGGAATAGGAGACGAGGTGTGGGGTCCCATGGATCTCGACCCTCCGGATGGGGTCGTTATAGATTCGGAGTCTGACTCGGATTACTTAGGTACCGCATGATAACCATTCTGGTTCTGTCCAGAACTGGTTTTTTGTTCCCAAAATCAGTTTTGGACCAGAAACCCGTTTGGTAACGCAATTTCATTTTTCTATTTCTGGGACAAGTTTTTGTTCCAGAACCGATTCTGAACCAGAAATCAGAACAAAAAAAAAAGTAGGTTTTTCATTTCTTGAACAAAAGTCAGAATCATTTCTGAGGAACTCGTTCTCTTCAAAAAACACATCTGTCTCTCGTCTCCTCTCGTCTCCACTCATCTCTCTAATCTGGAAGCCCGTCTCTCTCTGTACTCTCTCTCTGTCGCCGTCGAGAGGAAGCCAGGGCCGCTCGCTCGCTCGCTCCGGCCGGAGGAAGCCAGGGCCACTCGTTCGCTCTCTCCTGCTCCACGTAAGCTCTGATCCTGCGCTGGATCTCCTCTCATCTCTCTCTTTTCTGGATTTGGAAGTCGCCGTGATCGGGGGGTCAGCTTCGACCTCGCCATGGCCGCCGGTCGACGATCTGGGCGACGGCGAGGTCGACCGCCGGCATTTCACCATTTCCATGGAGGTTTTTTCCCCCTTTTTTTTTTGTTCGTTGAATTTCGAAATCCTTAATTTTTACGGAATGGGTGCGTGCAAACGAGGTTGACGTCTCGAAAAGTCGCCGGCTTTGTACGTTGTGGGTTTTTGCTCGCGCGCAGGGCCTTCATATCTCCTGCAGGAAGAAAGATCGTGAAAGAGATAGTCGCCACCCCTACAAGGTTGTCGAGATCACCCCTCCTCCCAGGAGTCTCGGCGTCCGTTGCTTTCCCTCGGTAAGTTTGGGGAAAATTCGGTTGTTTTTAGTGTTTGATTCGGGGGCTGATGCTGTCGTGATTGCTTTGCATGTGTCCCCTGTTTTTTCAGTTGATTGAATTGCTGTCGTGGGATTTTAGAGTGTAACATGATCTGTTGGGCGTTCGCAAGTCAAGGCGATCGAAGCGAACTTTGTATGAAAAATTCGATATTTTAGAGTTATCTCTTCCTTCGGCCATGGCGAGGCCGCTCGGCCTCCCCCAGATCATGTTCAGCGGCAGAGGCAGTTTGGTGATAATCACAAACACTCATGGGAGCTTATTGTTTTGCTACTTGCATGCATGAAACAGGCAACTAAACTACAACATGAGGGCTATTTGACATGATATTGGATAAATAGACACATAGGGCCTAATTGCGATTATTTAGTTGCAATTCTCTGAACTGTCTTGCCCCATGGATGGATCGGATGACGTTGCAAATCCTAAATGCTGGTTTTCCTTTGAAATTTGGTGTGATTTTCAACGATCGGTTTTCTTGTTTATCCCCTTTGTTGCAGTTGCTGCACTAGTAGCAACTTGCTGTCTACGCTTCATCGTTTACAAGGACATCCAAGTCTTTTACCGGTGGATTCCGTTTTACTTATCTTATAGAAAATATAAACAAGAAGAAAAAGTTGGCTTTATGTGCAGAAGTTATTACTAGCTGCCATTGCAGAACTCTATTTGCCGCTGTAACTTTCATATGGTGCTGTTCTTATGGCATGTGAACCTTACTGAATTTCAAGAATGCTGAAATATGATTGATGACTAGTATTATGCCATTTTCTCTCTTATACTTTTCTGCGATAGTGCAACTGTAGCTTCATACTATAATTAAGCACAACAGGGGAGAGGAAAAAAGCAAACTTCATTTCTTGATCAGATACAAAAACTGATAGCTTTGACCCTTTAATTTGGCTATTGCCTATATTTTCACCCAGAGAGATTTTACATGTATCTTCAGTATTTTAGAGAGCCATCTAGTTATTTAAGGGTGTGGTTAGATAGGCTTATATTTTTTACCATTTGCTTAATCTAAATCTTACGGCGGACGCAATTTGACTTTATCTTGGCTCCTTGAAACTTTTGCAATATACAAATGCTGACACATACATTTATTTATAATTATTTATAATTTCTTTAAAATTTGTATAGTATTTACGTTTTTGCTTGAAAATAAAAAGTTGCTACTTACTTTTAAAAAAACATAAACAAATAGGCCTTAAGTCTAAAGATAATTCTTTCCAGTGATTATTGTTATTAATGAGCTATATACTTATCCCTTTTCATATACTATCCGGTTTCTTTGTGCAAATATTTTTATTTCTTCCCCCCTTTTGGACATTACTGGCAATCATTATGATGCTAATCATGTTGCTCTTGTGGAAAACCATTGACAGTGGTCACTATTTGGTTTTCTGGTTTCCTATCATTCTGTTCCGGTCCTGTACTTTCAGTTTTGAGTTCGTCGAGATTAGTTGCCTGTTTGAAACTCTAACTAAATATTTTTTTCACGTACAAGCTGCTGCACCTGTAAGTAAAGGAGAACTCATGAGGGCCACCTGGACTTTTCTTCACACTCTAGCTGCTCAGGTCTTCTTAGTAAATAAAGCGTGGCTTTTTACTTTCCTTTTCGTTTTCCATTTACGAAGTTTTGCCTGAATATATCAGTATACTCCTACATCATTTGCATTTCTGCTGAGTTCTTCTGAATTTCTCAAACAATAAAGTTAGCGCTAATTATCTATCAGAACACTCAACATTAAAGCACATGTACATCGAACGGTTCAAATTGTAGATGATATGGCTCTTTACATCAAATCTTCTGCATTTGAATTGGTACACCATATGATGTGCTTCATTTGATGTTCAACCAGTTAAGGGTAAATGGCATCTCAAAAAGAGGCATTTGTGGCAAAGTGGACTGAGCCTTTAACCAATTTGCTTGTAAGCTTAATGGTAGAAGAGGTAAAAAGAGGAAATCGCACCACTACTACCTACAACAAAGTAGGGTGGAATAACATAGTTACGAGTTCAATAAACAAACAACACTCCAGTTTACTATAGTTCAGTTGAAGAACAGGACAAACAAATTGAGGAGACAGTATGGGAGTTATAAGAAGCTTCTTTCACAATCTGGATTTGGATGGGATCATGTTAACAAAACGGTTATTGTGGAGG
This sequence comes from Syzygium oleosum, assembly GCF_021117445.2. NCBI lineage: Eukaryota > Viridiplantae > Streptophyta > Magnoliopsida > Myrtales > Myrtaceae > Syzygium > Syzygium oleosum. The sequence continues at coordinate 388,474 of NW_026607510.1, read as the reverse complement.
ATCCAAGTGTATAGGATGATCACATCAAGGTATCAGTTTACTTGGGTAATTTAGTTCTTATTGTGGATGTATGTTTCGATTATGTTGCTGACGTATATCACTATTTTTGAAATTGCAGGATAACATCGAATGGGCTAAATTCCGAAAGGATGGGTTTCCTCAATATCCCGATCTGTGTATCGTGTTTGGCGATACATATGCTACTGGGGATTACGCAGTAGGAAATGCAGAATACTTGGTGGTGTCGGAGGGGGAAGACAATGGTAGTGGTGGTGACAATGGTGGTGCTGCTTTGGTAGGTGATCCAAACGAACTTAGTGATGGAGTCTTCATACCTGACGTGAGTGCCACGCAAGTTCGTGAGAATCACAAGTTGGATAGGACTCCAAATTCCAAGATGAGGAGAAAGAGTAGCACATATGATATTGCTGGCACCTGCAAAGCCATTCAAGATATGATCAAGTCCAAGGCGGGTCAATCAACAAGTGGCTCTGTCACCTCAATGCCCCCCCACCTGAGAACCCTTACTCCATGGGAGCCGTGGTTGCCATCTTAAATGACATGCCTGACTTAAAGTAGAATCTTTACAACAAAGCTATGAACCAAGCATGCCTTAATGCCAACTGGAGAGAGGGTTTCGTCCTATCTTTACCTGAAAGGAGATGCGGTCTTCTTGAATCTCTTTGAATAGATGTTGAGAACTACGATGACTTTTTCATGTTTGCTTTATTTTCACTTAATGACTTGTGTCCTTGAGATACTTTGGTTTGTTTTTATTTATGGAACTATGATGACTTTGGTTTGTTTTTAATTATGCAACTATGATGACGTGGCTATTGTTAATTATGGAACTATGATGACGTTGTGGCTATTGTTGATTCCTGACTTATTTGTTGTGTTTGTGTTCTTCGTACGAGAGCATAAGTAATATGGGGGGGTGAAAGTAGCAGCAATAATGGTCCAATAGCATCAGTTGAACCAATTGAACAGGTCTTCAATGATTTTGAACTTAATATACTGAAAGCATAGATGGGTACTGTTTCGTTGAACATGTCTATGCACACGAGAGAACCTATTAGGGACAGTAAATTGTCAGGGCCTGAATGGATAAGAGAGATTCTTTATGGACATTCAGATAGGGTATATGAAGCTTTTCGAATGGAGATGCATGTTTTTCTCAACCTTTGTGATTTAATGAAGGCAAGGGGTTGGTTGGTAGATAGTCGATATATTAGGGTAGACGAACAAGTTGGGATATTTTTATCTATGATTTCTCACAAGAACTCGAATAGAGATTTATGTGAGAGATTCCAACATTCGGGACAAACTATCAGCAAGTACTTTGCTAAAGTGTTGCAAGCAGTTCTGAATCTGGCAAGAGAAATTATCGTACCACCTTCATTTGATGTTGTCCCAGAAGAAATTCTTATCAATCCTAAATATAACCCTTACTTCAAGGTAGGATTTTCATACATTCCTTTACACCGTCATTTACATTTTGTTGATAATCTTGTATAATGCTAGTCTTTGCTGAAATGACAGGACTACATAGGCGCTATTGATGGCACTCACATTCATGCTTCTGTACCAGTGTCGAAACAGATCCCATTTAGAGGCAGGAAAGGAATTACCACTCAGAATGTGATGTGTGTTTGTTCATTTGATATGAAATTTACATTTGTGTATGCTGGTTGGGAAGGCTCTGTCAACGATTGTCGGGTGATCTCGGCAGCACTCGAGACACATCGCTTACAATTTCCTCGACCTCCACCAGGTATTTGCTTGTTTTTCATGGGATAATTTTCTTTATAACTGTATTGCATTTGCGAATCATGATCAATATATGAATACCTTGTGATAGGCAAATACTACGTGGTAGATTCTGGTTATGCTGCAGCTCCGGGATTTTTGACTCCTTTCAAAGGGGAACGGTATCATATTAATGATTTTAGGGGTAGAGTGAGGCAGGCAACAACAGCAAGAGAATTATTCAACCATAGGCATTCTTCACTAAGGAATGTTATTGAGAGATCATTTGCGGTGTTAAAGAATCGCTTTTTCATTTTGAGACATATGCCTTCATTTTCAATTCAAAAGCAGTCATGTATTATAATTGCATGTTGTGCTATTCATAATTACATCCGTGATCAAGACAAGATGGATAAGAACTTTTCCCAATATGGTGATTCAGAGTACCCGTTTGGAAGTGCACAAGATGAGGTTATCGACGATACATCGACTGAGGAGGATATCGAGATCAACATGCTTAAGAAAAGAATTGCCAATCAATTGGCAATTGATAATAATATGGCGGAGATTCCATGAAAATGTGTTTCCGACTTTTCTAATGTATTTCCATTATTTTGTATTTGAGGATTTTTTTATGTTGGCTCTTGTATTGTGACGTGGTATTTTGGGATCTCCTATATTGGCTCTTGTAATGTGACGTGCTTGGTTTACTTTTCTCCATAAGCATTTGGGATATTAAGAGGAACAATGCATACTCACAAATATTGAGAGCAAATATCGAGAGCGATGGTGGTTGAATGCTGAAGACCCGTTCCAGTGCTTGGCCATTTGCATTAATTTGATTGGAATTTGTGTGTGGGCATACGTAACGTTACGAATCCAACATAAAATTTAATTTCAAAACTTCACAGAATGGCTTAGAATACCTGTGGCCACTCGCTTTGAGCGAAATTTAATTTTTTTTAGGTGTCGAAAAAAAATAAAAAATGAAAAATTTCAAAACTTCACAGAATGGCTTAGAATACTTGTGGCCACCCATTTCGAGAGAAATTTAATTTTTTTGAGATTCCCCAAAAAAATCAAAAAAATCAAAAATTTCAAAACTTCATAGAATGGCTTAGAATACATGCGGCCACCCACTTTGAGCAAAATTTAAATTTTTTTAGCTGCCGAAAAAAAAATAAAAAAATAAAAAATTTCAAAACTTCGCAGAATGGCTTAGAATACCTGTGACCACCCACTTTGAATGAAATTTAATGTTTTTTTAGGTGACGAAATAAAAATTAAAAAATCAAAAAATCAAAAATACCATTTGGGCACCTCAAAAATTTTAAATTTCACTCAAAGTGAGTGGCTAGAAGTATTCTAAGCCATTATGTGAAGTTTTGAAATTTTGATTTTTTATATTTTTTTTTTGCACCTAAAAAAATTTAAATTTCGTTCAAAGTGGGTGGCCACAGGTATTCTAAGCCATTCTGTGAAGTTTTGAAATTTTTTATTTTTTTATTTTTTGATTTTTTTTGGCACCTACAAAAATTTAAATTTCGCTTAAAGCGGGTGGCCACAGGTATTCTATAAGACATTTTGTGAAGTTTTGAAATTTTTCACTTTTTGATTTTTTTTTCGGCACCTAAAAAAAATTTAAATTTCGCTCAAAGTGGGTGGCCACAGGTATTCTATAAGCCATTCTATGAAGTTTTGAAATTTCTAATTTTTTCATTTTTTTTGGAAATCTCAAAAAAATTAAATTTCTCTCGAAATGGTTGGCCACGGGTATTCTAACCCATTCTGTGAAGTTTTGAAATTTTTAATTTTTTTTGGGCTTCTCAAAAAAATTAAAATTTACTCAAAAAGTGGGTGGCCACAGGTATTTCTAAGCCATTTTGTGAAATTTTGAAATTTTTTATTTTGTTTTTATTTTTTTATTTTTTTGGGCACCTCAGAAAATTTAAATTTTACTCAAAGTGGATGGCTACAGGTATTCTAAGCAATTCTGTGAAGTTTTGAAATTTTTTATTTCTTGATTTTTGTTTGAAAAAATTCAACAAATTTCCTATTTTCCTGAAATCTGAATTTTTTTATTTTCTCGACATTTTGATGATTTTTTCTGGAATTTTTCAATTTTTTTGGATTTTCTGAATTTTTTTTTAGATTTTTATGAATTTTTTGAATTTTTGAATTATTTTTATTCCATTTCTAAAAAAATTGATTTCTGTTCCTGAAAATAGAATTTTCTGTTGTTTATCAAACGGGTTTTTGTTTTAGGAAATAGAAATTTTGTACTGTTATCAAACGGGTTTCTGTTCTAGAAATAGAAATTTTTGGTCGTTATCAAGCGGGTTTTTTTCCTCAGAAACTCATCCTGGAACCAGAAATAGAAAAATCTATTTCTGTTTCAAGAACTCATTCCGGAACAGAATGGTTATCATTCGCTACCTTAGTATCTGAGCCAAATGGCATAGAGTCGGATCCAAAGACACCGCCTGGGTATCACCGGGTTTGATGATGGGTTTGAATATCCCATCTTTTTTGTCGCCCCTTTTTGATAGCGAAGCTAGGTTAACCCAACCATTCGCATCCCTTTTTGTATATTTGGTCTTTAGGAAGTAGCATCGTGATAGGCTTGTACGTATGTATCTTCCTAGGGTTAACATTATGTTTAAAAAATGGCTTCGTTGGTTTTCTTCATAAAATGTTTTCCTTGCTATCCCGTTTTATCGATTGTTGATTGGATGATTTAGTTCGCTTCCGCATGAGTTCATTTGAGCGATGTTAACAGTTGGGTCGACAATGTGTCCTGGGGCATTACAATTACACAATCATTGGTGGGATGTTAACGCGCTCAAGGGTCGGGGCGTGACAGGAGTTCTCCAAGAAATGTTCCCATCCTTTATGGAAAAATCTAGAATTTTATGTCCGACTCCCTTTAAAAAAAAATGAGGATATAAATCCTACTAAGGCAAGTCATTCAGGAATGAATCTAGAGCATTTAGCTCTTGCTCAAAAGGAGTGCTTAGAATTATTGCAACAAGAACTCATTGAAACTTCGAGTTCCCAATGGGTCTGCGAAGCATTATATGTTAACAAACAAGCTGAGCAAAATAGAGGTAAAATGCGACTAGTCATCAATTACTAGCCTATTAACCTCTTCCTCCAAGATGATAAATTCCCCTTGCCTTCTCGAAATTCCCTTTTTGCGACAATCACCAAAGCCCAAATTTACTCCAAATTTGATCTCAAAATTGGGTTTTTGGCAACTTGGCATCCATCTTGATAATAGACCCAAAACAGGATTCTACATCCCAAACCAGCATTTCCAGTGGAAAGTCCCTCCGTTTGGCCTCAAATTTGCTCATTCCTTATTCAGAAGGCCATGTGTCGCATCTTGCAGCCAATTCTGTCTAGTGCTGCTGTTTACATTGATGACATATTACTTTACAGTCCAAATGAAGAATCCCACTACCAACTTCTTGAGCAGTTCACCGAAATTGTAAAGAAGTATGGCATTATGCTTTCTCAAAGAAGATGATCATTGCCCAGACGAAAGTCAAATTCCTAGGTATGCACCTTAATAAAGGCACATATTATCCAGGGCTACATATTGCCAAGGAATTGCTAAAGTTTCCTGAGAAGAATTTTATAACTAAGCAAATTCAACAATTTCTCGAGATAATTAACTATCTTAGAGATTTTGTTCCGAATACTGCAAAGTTGTTACTTCCTTTGCAGTTGATGTTAAAAAAACATCATGAACCATGGGGAAAGGCACAAACCAAAGCAGTTGCAGAACTGAAAGAAATAATGCAAGATCTTTCTCCATTACAAATCTCATCTATAAGAAAGAGAATCCTGCATACTGATGTTGGCGATTAATATTGGGCAGCCATACTATTCGAAGAACTTGATGGTAAGCGACATCTTTATGCTTACAAAAGTAGCAAGTTTTCCCAGGCAGAAATGCATTAATTTTACTTTCAAGGAAATCTTGGCACTTAAGAATGGAATTAAGAACTTTGAGTTCCATCTTATTGGCCATCATTTTCTAGTGGAATTGGACATGGCATCCTTTTCTAAGATGACCAAATTTAAACAGAAGCAGATTCCTCATCCTCAGCTGCTCCGATAGGCTAAATGGTTTTCAAAGTATTCATTTGAAACCAAACACATTGCAGAAAAAAAGAATGTGCTTGCACACTTTCTCTCCAGACCAAAAGCACCAACAAAAATCAACATGTATATTCTCAGGCATTCTTTCCCATTCCAACCAGACAAATACAAAATCGAAAGATTTCGAGAATGGCCAAACTGAGAATATCCCCAAGAAATTGTTGAGCAAATCCAAAATGATAAGCTCATCGAAAATTTTGAGAATCTTATGTGACAATGCTCTTGACACCTGATTTTTAACTCATTTTTTTCATATTTTCAAAAATCTCAAAATTAGGACTAGAAATCTTGGCCAAGCCTATAAACCTATTTCTAAACCAAAAAAAATATTTTTTTTATCATTTTCCTGCATTTTTCCTTAATTTCTTTTAGTCAAAATAAATGAGAAAATCAAGAAAAATAGCAAATGGAATCAGAAAATTCCATAAAAATAGTCATTAGTCTTATTTTAAATCCAATTTCATTAATAATTCATCAATTTTGAAAAATCTCAATCGGGTATATTTTTCCCAAAATTGGGCAAAATTAAACCCGAATTGAACCAAAAATGCAATTAAATTTTTTCTAGTCATTTTTAAGTCATAGTGTCTTCACAAAAAATGATTCTGGGACCTTGAATTACATAATGGTCGGTCCAATTGCACAATTTCTCATAGAAATCAGAAAACCCCAAAATTTAATTGAAAATTAAGAATTTTGAGCCCAAATTGGGAATCGTGCCCAATATGAAATTGTCGAACCATGAGACCATCATTTCGAGGGTTTAATCAGATGTGGGTAATTCAATTTTGGCATCAATTTTCCTAATCAAGTCATTAGGACACCAAATTGAACAAAACCCTATTAACCCGAATACAAAAATGTAAAAATCTTGGACACAATCATAACAAAAATTGGGGGAAATCACATATTTGGGTTCGGAATGTGATGAGGAATTCAATCTTGGGGTTTAATTTTGAAAATTGGGTCAAAATTGAACTTAATCGGCGAATTTAGACTAACCCGGGTCGACCGGGTCAACCCGACCCGACCCGGGTCGATCACCTTCTTCGCCCGACTCACCAGACCGCATTAAACCCAGGAAAAAATGTTTCAAGCCCGCCACTTCGCCAATCTTCTCCGGTCAAATAGACACGTGTTTGACCTGAACGACAGCCGGAGAATCTCCAGCTGTCGTCGGAGATCGGTTATAACCGATCGGAAGTTGGTTCTAATGATGTGGAGGCGGGAAAAATGAATGAACAAAAAGCGAAAAAAAACTAAACGAAGGAGAGGGGGTGTTCAGTGAAATGCCAGAGAGAGAGAAAGAGAGAAAAGGGGCGAAACCAAAGAGGAAAAGTTAGAGAAAGAGGGTCTGAGGTTCCCACCTGAGCGTCTGGCGCCGCCCTAGACGGCGGAGCACCGGCGAATCGAGGTTTGGCTGTAACTTCCCCTCCATTGTTCCAGTCGGATCGGCTGGTCCTGAAGGTCTGAAACCGAGTCTTTTTCAGTCAATCCAGAGCTCTTCCGGCGAGGTCAAGACCACCATGTGGAAGTTCAAGTGTCAAGGAACAACCCTATAGGCGCGGATTAGTTCGACAATTTCTTCTGATCATCGAACGAAGAAGGTAAACATCGCTCGTGATCATTTTTTTTCATAATTCTAGAAAAGCATTTTCACTTTAAAATGCATGTTCATGCAATTTTCTTTGAGATTTTGATTTTCCGGAGGTTTAGAATACGTTTCTGAGCATATTTATGTTGTTTGATTGCATTTTGTGTCATTGAATCAACAAAACCGAATCAGTCACCATTGATTGAATCTCGCCAGAGCATTTTCCACCCGCCGGAGCATTACCAACGGTCGATGGCTGATCAAGTTAGTGTCTCTGATTCCTTGTGAATGTTTTGAATGATGAATGAACGCTAGAAATGGCTAGGGCGTTCTGTGTGATGATCTGAAGGTTAGGTTAGTTAGTTTAGAACAGTTGCGAATTAGTTTTTTTTTTACCGATTTTTCGCCGGCCGGCGGACTTCCGCCGGTGTTCTGAGTAGGCTAGATTAAAAATAGAACATATGAACATTATAATAGTGCAATCGGAATGGTGAGATAGTCGCCGGAAGGTCGTCGACGACGAGCCCAAACCGGTGGCCTCGAAAACGTTTAACACGGAATTACGCACACCACATGTTCGATCAAATGCCCCAATGAAAAACATCCAAAACGGTGCCGTTTCGGGGTTGGGCTGGCCAGAGAAGTTTAGATTCTTCGGAAATAATGACTATGTCATTGTTACTGAAGAAAGAGATGTACCACTTTCTAATTCTTTTGCTTCAATACAACTTTTAAATAAGGATTCCATAAAGAAACATTCCCAGAAATGGAATTACATGCATATAGGTTTGGTACAAGTCGGCGCAAAACCCCTTACCAAAGAAGGATTAGATACTTCCTTGCTTCTTGTTTTGAGAGATGCAAGACTTTTAAAATATGATGAATCCATTCTTGGAGCCGTAGAAACAAGTCTATGCAGTGGACCTATTCATTTTGATAGTCATCCCGGTCTTACCATTTCCCTTAAAGATAAAAACATTTTAAAATCTCTCACCCTTCAAATAAAGACCCACAATTATTCCATAGCTGAAGGTTCTATTCCAATAGCCCTCATTTACAGAGTCTATTACAAAGTGATGAATTCTGCTTTCGGTAGCAAAGCTTTTAAATTAAATTCCAATAGAGAAACCCTTCTATTACAAAGAGATATTTCAAAGGCAAATGTTACCATTCCTAGGACCATTCCTTGGAATCAAATAACCCTTCTTGATCAATGGGAATTAGAAAACAGGATTCCCCAGCCAATCGTTCATAATTCTGATCCTACCAATATTATTCAACATCCTGAAGGAAGAGTAACTATTCAATTCTCCAGAAGATCTGTTGATATTCCTAGGAGATTTTGTGATATTAGGTCAATTCCTTCTTGGCATTCCACTTCTTCTCGAAGGTCAGTAGATACTATTCCTAATATTCCTTTGAGTATCCCTTTGAATAATCCTGAAGAAGCATCTGCAAGTGCTCCTCCTCTTCCAAACATCAGTGGTATTGATAATAGATCTGGAATTTCCAGACCAGTTTACCAAAATATTCCTGATTTCCCTGATCCAACTCCTTCTGAAATGGAAGATCCTGAGATCAATGTTCTAGAATTAGCATTTGAACCTAACAGGATCATTTTGAATAAAGAATTCAATTCTCTTGAAAATAAACATATCAGAGAATGGTTCTTTGCTAATTTTCAAAAACAAGCATTTGAAATCAAAAGAGAATATTATGATTACATGTACCAACATGAAATCGAAGTATTCTTTTTTGATTGGTTTGAAAACATATTCCTAAAAGAAAAACAGGTTTTTGTTTTGGATCAATTTTATAAGTGGAAATTAGACGATGGTCACATCATCGAGTCTAGTCATCCTCCTCTTAGAAAAATCAAAATTGAACATCGAGAAACTGAAATAATAGCTTCTCCTTTCAAAACTGCCTCTAAAATAGATGGCATAGGAATCAAAAAAATTGTTGAACAAAATAATTTTTCAAATCAACATTTACATACTATTGGAAAACAGTTAGACCGGATAGAAATTTCTGTCCAAAATAGTTTTCCATCTTTTTCAATATCCACTTCAAAAAGAGACCTAAAACCCCCTCTTTTTAAAAATTTTGAGATTCCAAAAAATCCCAGTCTTGAATTTGCTAAAGCCTTGGAAGATAGGAAAAAACTCCTTAAAGGAAAAGCAGTTTTAATTCCTAAAAATCCTATAATTTTGGATACTCCTTTAATACAGAACTTGAGTGTCAAAGATACTCCTGATCATATTGAACCTTCCAATCAGATCAATCTTTTGGATAAATCTGATACTGAATCCATTCCTGAGGTAAATCGTATCACCTGAAGGATCCCCAAAAATTATATTATTCTCGTGCCACTCCTCCCGATATTCTTACAGAAGAAACGTTTTCAAAAGTACAAAATAAATATTCTTTTGATGTTATTTATGAATGGAACATAGATGGTGTTTCTGAGCAAAACCTCATAAACATTTTAACCCAAATGGTTATGCTTGCTAACACTTATAAAACCATTCCTGACACTTCCAATCACTCTGTTGCATATCTTTTAATAGCCGGATTTATAGGCCAACTCAAAGGATGGTGGGATAACTACCTGAATGAAGAAAAAAGATCTAAAATTTTAAATGCCTATAAACTCGACCCTTTTGGTCAAAATATTCTTGACGAAGATAATCAACCCATCCAAGATGCTGTTAATACTTTGATATTCTCTATATCCCAACATTTTCTAGGAGATTCTTCTCATATCCTTGATAAAAACCAAGATCTTTTATCCAATATGAAATGTAGGTCTTTAGGAGAATTCCGAGAATATAAAGAAATATTTTTGCAAAGAGTTTTCTAAAGGGCAGACTGCAACCAGTCTTTTTGGAAAGAAAAATTTCTTGCTGATTTACCAAAACTCATAGGGGAACAAGTTCGTGGTAAGATAAGAGAAGAATATGGAAATCAAATTCCATATGACCATCTTTCTTATGGAGAACTAACCTCTTATGTTTATAAAATAGGAACACAATTGTGCGCTAATATTCGTCTCCAAAAACAAATCAAGAAAGAACAAAAACTTTCTAAAAAAGGATTAGGAGATTTTTGTGCCCAATATGATCCATCTTTTGAATCTTTTGAAAAACCCAAATGTTCAGGAAAATGTCTTTCTAAACAAAAGGATCAAAAGAAATTTTATAAGAAACCTTACAAGAAGAAATTTGATAAAAAGCATTCTAAAAGGAAAGAAAATGATAGTTTTGATAAAACCAAAAAACCTAAAAGAAATTTTAAAAATATCACTTGCTATAATTGTGGTAAGAAAGGCCACATTTCTCGATTTTGTAAAATTAGTAAAAAGATTAATGAGTTAGATCTAGATGAAGAAACTATCAATCAGCTCAACCAATTAATGGCTGAAGCTGACAGTAGTTCTTCTGATGAGTCTAGCTTTGAAAAGGGATTGCAGATTTGTGATTTAGAAACCTCTTCATCATCAACTTCAGATAGTGAAGGTGAAGACGTTACCAGTTTTGAAATAAATGTTTTGACAAAAGAAGAAGAAATTCTTTTGCAAACGATTGATCAGATCACTGATCCTGAAACAAAAATAAAATATTTGAATAGTTTCCAAAACCCCAAGCCAATTTCTAAATCTACTCTCCAAACTGACAATCCTTATAATATTTCTACTATTCTTGGCAAGGCTAAGAATACTAGTTTCAAACCCATTTCTATAAGTGATCTTACTCACGAAATCAATAAACAAAAAGAAGAAATACAAAATCTCAAAGCTACCCAGATAATTATGCAAAAAGACATTTTAGTTATTAAAATGAAAAATTTAAAAGGCAAACAAAAGGAAGAAGATTTTGAAGAAAATAATGTTCCTCAACTCACTTCTTCTTCTTATACAAACTTCCTTTTGATGCTTTCTGAAATAACTACCAAAAAATGGATTATCAATATTTCCATAAGAATCCAAAATGAAATTGTTTTAGAAACAACGGCCCTTTTTGATACTGGTGCAGACCTTAATTGTATAAAGGAAGGTCATATACCAACCAAATATTTTGAGAAAACTTCCCAATCTCTCAAATTAGCATCCGGAGATAAGCTAATTATAAATTACAAGATTCCTGAAGCTGAAATTGTGAGAACTCCATTTCTTCTTGTTAGAAATATCAAACAAAATGTTATTTTAGGATCACCTTTTATCAATTTACTCCAGCCGTTTAAAGTTTCTGAAAAGGGAATCGAAACAGAAACCTTAGGCAAAAGAATATATTTTAATTTCATTTCAAAACCCCAAACCAGAAATTTGAATACTCTTCAAGAACATTCCATCTCTGAGATTAATTGTATAATCCAAGACAAAGAGACTCGTCTTCAGTTTCTTAAAGAAGATCTTGAATACAAAAGGATTGACAAAAATCTTTCTGAAACAAGTCTTCAGAAAAAGATTTCTAATCTTGAAAATCAAATCAAAGATTCCATATGTTCTAATATTCCCAATACTTTCTGGTCGCGTAAGTGTCACATAGTTGACCTGCCATATGAACCAGGTTTTTTAGAAAAAGACATTCCTACTAAAGCTAGACCTTCTCAAATGAATCACGAAGTTCTAAATTTTTGTCAAAAAGAAATATAGGAACTTTTTGAGAAAAAGCTTATTAGGAAAAGCCAATCACCTTGGAATTGCTCTGCTTTCTATGTCAACAAAAATGCTGAACTAGAAAGAGGAGTTCCAAGATTGGTAATAAATTATAAACCTTTGAATACAGCTTTAAAATGGATAAGATATCCAATTCCTAACAAAAAGGATTTGTTAAATAGACTTTATGATGCAAAAATCTTTTCAAATTTTGATATGAAGTCGGGCTTCTGGCAAATTCAAATTAGCGAAAAGGATAGGTACAAAACAGCTTTTACCGTTCCTTTTGGCCAATATGAATGGAATGTCATGCCTTTTAGTTTGAAAAATGCCCCTTCTGAATTCCAAAGGATTATGAATGATATTTTTAACCATTGTACTGATTACATTATAGTCTACATAGATGATGTTCTAATATTTTCTACATCCATAGAAAAACATTTTAGACACATTAGTCATTTTATTAATATTGTGAAAAAGAATGGTTTAGTAGTTTCACCTACTAAAATATCCCTTTTTAAAACAAAAATCCGTTTTCTAGGACACTACATTCATCATGGAACTATCATACCTATTGAAAGATCAATAACATTTTCTGAAAAATTTCCTGATGAAATCAGAGACAAAAATCAATTGCAAAGATTTCTAGGAAGTTTAAATTATATTATTGAATTCTTCCCTCGCATCAATATAATTTGCAAACCACTCCATCAGAGGCTCAAGAAAGATCCTCCACCATGGACTCAGATTCATACTGATATTGTAAAACAGATCAAGCGGACTGTCAAGGAAATTCCTTGTTTACATCTTGCTGATCCTTTTGCCTTCAAAATTGTTGAAACTGATGCTTCTGATATTGGATATGGAGGAATTCTTAAACAATCCAAAGACAATAAAGAACAAATTGTTCAATTTGTCTCCAAGCACTAGAATGATTGTCAAAAGAATTACTCCACCATTAAGAAAGAAATTCTTGCTATTGTACTTTCTATTTCTAAATTTCAAGGAGATCTTTTGAATCAAAAATTCTTATTACGAATTGATTGCAAATCTGCAAAAGATGTTTTGCAGAAAGACGTTCAAAATATTGCTTCCAAACAGATTTTCGCCAGATGGCAAGCCATTTTATCTGTCTTTGATTTTGATATAGAATTTATAAATGGTTCTTCAAATTCTCTCTCAGATTTTCTCACACGAGAATTTTTACAGGGAAAATGCCTCCCAAGCCACCCAACAAACCAACAAGAAGAGATAAAGGCAAAGAAATTGCCGAAGCATCCTCAGAGAAAAAATCCTCATCTCCTGGCTTAACCAACATAAGAACCTGGCTGCAGGCAACTACCTTTAAATACCACTATAATTTCTACCCAGGCTAAACCAGATCTTGAATTATCATTAAGACCCCCTTTTTATATTACTAAAATTTCTCATGAAGAAGCTTTACAGCTCCTCCAAAAGGCCTTCAATAGTCAGACACAACCATCAATAGCACTAGTAAGTCCTGACCCTTCTCCCATTGCTAATCAAAAGCAAATGGGAAAAAGAATTTCTAGTGAGGTGGTTATTCAACCTACTCAGACAACCCCTCCTGAACCTAAATCAAAATTTTTTCCTAAAACAAATTATGATAACAATTGTAATATTGAAAACGGTTTTTATGATGAAAACCTTTATGTCTTTGCCAAAAACATGTTTTCAGAAAAAAAAATTATATACTCCTTATGACATTTACAAAACTGTTGAATTTTATGAGAGAATTTTGACAGAAACAGAATCTGTCTCTTTTAAACATTTCTCAGACAAAGGACATATAAATTACTCTAAAGCCATATTACACAAGGTCATCCACCCTCGAGACTGGAAATCCAGTCCACTGGCTATGAGAAAATTTAATGTCAAAATGGCTGACTCCCTTCCATACAGATCATCCTTTTCATATTTTGACTACCGACAAGCATGGTGGAGTACCTTCTGGAGACAAAATCCCAATAACTCCCATACTTGGCTTTTCTACTTTGAAAATCTTGATATCAAAGGAATCCCTTATTGGTTCTTTAAATGGTGGGAACAACTCGGACCCACTGATGAAATCCTTCATACTAGAGTTCAACCCAGTTACGAACTCTTCCTCAGCAAATTCAATCCACACCCCTTTGAAGAAATCTTTCCTAGACTCATGCTCTTTTTCTACTTCTTCGGAGTATCTTGGGTTCTTGGATGGACTCTTGATTATAGGAAAGCACCCGTAACAGGCATCCCTATTTTAATACGACGATTCAAAGTCAAATGGTGGGATGGTTTCAAATTCTTTGATAGAGTTTCTATGAATGCCGTCAACAAATGGCTCATTGCTAGACAATCTCCTCCCGGTTGTCCTCCTCCTCCTGGGGAAATCACCCCTTTCCTGCATGACAAAGGTTTCGTTCTTTCTAAATTAGCCTCAGCTCAATCACACCAGCAACTAGACGGAATATTGAAGCAGGCTCTTTCTGAAATTGAAGACTTTGGATCTTCTCACTCTCATCACAGTGGGAATTCCAATGAAGATGGCTGCTATAGAATCCTCCCAAGAATCCAATGTGGAGACGTAGCAGAACAGGAAGAAGAAGACGAAGAGGCAGAAGATTTGTCCAAACCATGATATCCGGTGCCGAAAGACTCCTACCATTTTCATCATTTCTAAGCCGAAAGGAGCCTGCCAGTCTTTTCCTTTTTCAAAACTTTCATAATTATGTCAGAATACTGTTCACTGTAAACACTGTGCACTTCTACTATTTGATACAGTACTACCCGTGAACTATTTCTATAGGAACTCAGATTGCTTATAAAATCGGACCTCACTCATTTGAAGAGCACACCTTTCGGAATCCCTTTAGAACCTCTTCGGGCCTTTTCTCAAAAAACCATCTCCAGTATTTCTAATTCTCTCCAAACCTTCTTCGAAGGAATAAGAGATCATTCATCTCAAAACCTTTATATAACTTTCCATACCTAGTAAGTTTCTGATCCCTGTAAAGATCTTGTCCCATATTTTCAAGATCTTTCAAAACCTTTTCTAGTTCTTATAGCGTAGAAAATCTTATCGTTCTAGACTACCAATAGTCTAAGTAACGGAAGAATTTCTACCAAAGAAATTTTCTTACTTCTGCACTTATACTTCAATATCTACATTCTGTAACCTTACAATACCGTTGTTGTAATCTTTCCATTATATAACAATTATCTTCTTCCAATTCCTTTCATACATTTACATACCCCACAAACGGCAGGTCGAACCGCCTGTGGATGGTTTGTATTTTACTTTAAAAGCAATTGTCTGCATTTGTTATATATCCTTACTTCTTCTTACCGTTTTGCCCTTTTCATTCCTGCTTAACAATACCACCTACATGGTTGGTTTAGACGTTCTAGCAATTCTTCTTCTCGTTATATATATTGCTTACGGCTTCTTTATTATTTTTAATGCTTGTGCTTTTATTTAATTTTATTTATTTAATAATTTTCTGTGCAGAAATCTGCATTTTTATATTAGAATACATTTTCGCTGTTGCTAGATCTAGAGACATATCCGAAATCCCTTATCTATTTTCTCAATATATTGAATATTTTGAATATCTAGAACATCATTTAAAAATTACATATGTCATTATTGCTCTTATCTTTTTATTACAATTTCCCATCTTCCTTTCTAATAAACGTAAAAGAACCAATTAGATATAATATATATATATATATATATATATATATATGTGTGTGTGTGTGTGTGTGTAAACGAGAGACTATCATTTTTCCCTTCTCTCTCTATAGCCGGCCACCACCCCTCACATCATTACCATACTTTTCTTCCATTTTTACCCCTCAAGTGTGCATGAATGGTGTCAAAGTGCCTGCAAAGATATGGTAGAAACCCAATTTGAAAAGCAAACCCTCATTTCTCTCCCCCTCTCGCTCTCAGCCGAACTCTCTCTCTCCCTCTTCCTCAAATTTTCTTCTCATTTTTTTCCTCTCAAACTCAAGCAAGATTTCGACCCAAAAAAAAAAAACTCAAGCAAGATTGAAGCTTTTTGCTTCGTTTTCAAGGCTAGGCAAGTGAAATTTCTAAAAGCTACTCTATGTGATCTTCTCATTACTTGGTTTAGACATGGTTTTAGACTTGTGGCTTGTGAATTTCGGCTCTTGTAGGCGAGATAGACTAAGTGTGTTCTTGGTTTTGTGGCTTGTGATTTGAGTAAGCGCGGCCCATGCATGTGTAGTTTTCAGCTTGCTCGTGTAGAGAAGATGGTGTCGCACATTGGTAATGTCTTTCTAGTTCAAATTTGTAATTGCATGTTGAATTAGAGAAAATACGAGCTGAAAATTTCTTAGACATGTTGAAATCTTCAATATGCGTGCTGAAGGTTGCGGTATTGGCAAAGCTATATGCTGGAAATTTCATTGTATGTTGCAATTGTTAGATAATAAGCTGGAATTGAGTTACATGAGCTGAAATTGATAGTATGTCCGCTAGAAGTTGAGGTTTCGGTGAGATAGTGTGCTGGAAATTGCTGTTTTGAGCTGTATGTTGCTGTTTCATGCTGTAATTGGTCAAATGCTTGCTGGAATTGCGGTTTTTAGTAAGAAAGCATGCTGGAATTTTCGGTTCTATGCTGTATTTAGTGGTTAGTGAGTTAATATTGATTGAAACATGTTGCAATGAAGTGTATGCTTGCTTGAAGTTTTGGTTTAGGGGTAAATTGCATGCTGGAAATGACTGCAAAGTGATGAAAATATCGAAATGGCTTACTGTATTTTCTGTCGTGCATGGAAATTGAATGATGGCATGTCGAGACACTATGTAATATGTTGGAAAAGGTAGTGATTGATCAAATACTTGTTACAAGTGATTGTAGTCCACTGCAATGTTGAGATTGTTGATGTCATGTAGCATATTGCATAAGAACATGCCTGCAAGTGTGTGAAATTAAGAGATGTGAAAAGATGTCTATCGATCAGTGGATCGATAATGCCCCGGGTGTTTGGGATGCCCCTGCTGTGTGGTCATGGATGCCTTGGTCAAAGAACCGAGATGCCTTAGGAGTTGAAATGCCCAAGTAAATAAATCTTGGAAGTCCGGTAAGTGGACCGAAAGTGACCCGTGCGGGCTGGGCAGAGAACCGGCGGATACCGCGATGTCGAGGTGGAAAAGATTGAGAATAACTAATGAAACAAGGCTGCGTGAGAACGTGTGATTGCATGGCATACCTTGTTTGCAAGTTGCATCTATATCTTTTAAATGCTTGACTCATATATGTTATAGTCTTTACTTGTTTGTCTGGATGCATTGTCTAACCTTGTAGGGATAACTATTAGTGTTCTTGAGTTATTGTTAATCATATGTGTCTAGTATATAAATGCGATTGCATTGTTAGAACCGTTATTAGAAGTTGTTTGTCTTGAACATACCTTTTTTTATCAAGAAGTGAGTGGATCGTGTAGTGTAGAGTTTAGATGTTTCTTTTGCTGGGCATTACTCACTCTTGTTTTTCGGATTCTTAGCATGGATATCCCGCTGCTAGCTCGCCATGGAGCACCCGTTCATTTCGAGAGTTCGCTACAAGATGTGACATTTCCGGGATCGACCATGCTTTATACTCTTTATATGTCTACTTTGTGGATTAATGTGGGGCGTATGCCGTTGGTGCCATATCACTTTGTAACTTGGTATATTAACCGTAATGGAGAGTTGTTGGGACCTTTGCGTTTTGTGGATGACACCAGTAGTGATGATAGCGATCCGGAGGAGTGTAGCGACTCAGAGGAGTAGATGGCATGGCCGTGTTGATGAATATATATGTATATAGTGTCTATATATAATTAGACATGTTTTTGGTTATGGTATGCCAGCACATAAAAGGGTTAGACAACTTTTTGGACCCCCTCCCAAGCGTAAGTGGTGTTGCCCTTTGATGTATGTAATGTAGTCTTCTGGCGTACGGGATGTTGGTGATCTAAGATGCATATATGTGTAAATAACTCATATATATGGTTTCTAGCCAAAAAATCTTATATATATGGTTATGAAAAGAAGGTGGTATGCTTATGTGTATGAATTTCGCGTATTCGCCTTTGATATATTCGTTTTGTGTCTTGAAATAACTTCTGCATGCGCCAATTAAGATCGTAAAGAAGATTAAAGAAACACGAGTTAGGAAGTAGCGCGCCTAGGATATGTGAGCACAAGGACGTGACTTTCATGATTTCCCATTTCTTTGCCTCTTGAGAGAGAATAGAGTTCGACAAAAAAAAAAGAGAGAAGAAATAAAAGAAAGAAGATTAAGGAAAGTGAATGTGAGACCTACAAGAAAAGAAATCGGAAGTTAATATAAAAAAATGGACAAAGGGATGCTAAAAAGTAGTACCTACAAAGGGCAATATTATCATAACGCTGTGTTAAAGAGTGTTTTAGCCGTGAAGAGAGTGGAAAAAGTGTGATCCCTTTACTTTATTTTAATTTTCCTTTGTGTTTATATTCGAATGTGGCGGGGCATTATAATCCTTTCACGGGATAGAAACGACAGGCATCTAGACCATCTAATGATTATCGACAACGATGAATTCATAATATAAGCCATTAAACATTTAACAAATCAAATAAATATAAAATTATCGAATCAATCCTAATCTATAGTATAGATATCAATTTAATTTTAAAATTTTTAATTATGTCAGCTTAGTCTAATAATTTGGCGTGAAATTTCAATATAGTCTTTCTGGCCAGTTCTAGCAAGCAATCAAACAAGTACAATTATACTCAAAGCAATTTATTTTGCATTTTTTTTCGTTTTTCTACTTTTCTTTTCCTTTCCTTTGTTTTTCCCCTTTTTTTTAATGTTCATCATCTTCTTCACCAGACAATTCTGAAGGCCTTCGAGATCTTGGCCAAAATTAACGACCTTGCGGCATCGAGCTCAAGAGCCACCGCGGCATCGAGCTCCCGCCCTAGATCTAGCAACTCGAGCTGCGCCGCAGCATGTAGAGATGATTGCTCTAACCCCATGGATTCACTCGTAACATTGGCCAAGACGCTGGCATTAATTGAAGAGGTGAAAGTTTGGTACCTGGCCTTCTCGACTCACAATCGCACCCCCTTGGAGAGCTTCGGTTTGCTTCTTTTTCTAAATTTGTAGTTGCTTTCACATTTTTCTCATTGCCATAAGTTGAGAACATGCAGTGCCGGATATGATGAGAATGTCACGGATTTTGAGGAGCTCCGAGCTCAAAGTTGGTGGATCACAACGAGCCCAGTCAAGCCAATTTTGCCGCTGCCGGAGCCAAATTGGGTGGAGGCGCAAGAAAACGAGGCGAACAGCCACTCCTGCTCCACGGCCGTCGGGCTTGTAGCCATCATGATCTTGACGAACTCAATGGCCATGGCCACACTGCCATATCTAGAGATTCAGCGGCTCACCATCAAGAATAGATCTGGATTGGTTGCCATTGACAACCCTACGGTCACCGTGATCACCGGCAACCTCAGAAGAAGATTGAGCCGCCTTGGACGATGAAGAGGAGCTCTCTAGGGAAGAAGATGAACAGTAGTGTGGAAAAAGACAATCGGAATACTTCATACCAAACATATTAAGTCCCCTCGTACCAAAGATAATTGTATTCCAGTTGCCACGAGTCAATGGCCTCCAGGGGCAAGGGAAAGGCATAGTGTGGAACAATACCGTGGGAAAAACATGTCAAGTCGAGCCTCCCAATAAAAGGGTTGGTCCAAAATCATAGAGCAGAAATACTGGCAAAAGCTAGCAACTGCTAAACAAAGGTCAGTCTCAATCAAGGACGACTCCCACTCCTCGATATGAGAGGAACGTGGTACATTTGCACTTAGACATTAAGGCAATCTTTCTTCTCTGAAACAACTAACTAGCAAAAATGTATGGTTACAATAATAAGATCACATTAACGTGTGAGTTCAAACTGTAAACTGCCAAAAAAAACAAAACTCAAACCAAACAATAATCAAGAAAAGGACCAAGCAGTCTATCTAAACATTTTCTTAAGGAATGTAGAGCCGCCATTGAAGAATAAAAGCCAATTCATATCACGGTCATGGACATGGTGTGCAAGAAGAAACTGCAAAGCTCCTTAAAAAGCTCAGCTCCATGCATATGCCGCTAGGCCCCGCTATTCTGGAGGATGCTACCCTGCCTACAACCCTTCCTTAAATATGTATATATAGCCTACAAATGCTAAACAAGCCAAAATTTGTCGAAGTTAATAAATGTAAACAAAAGAAAAATGGGAAGCAAGCGAGACACACTCCCGATCTTAGCTGCACATCCTGTGCCACGTGCATTGTCTCAAATGGATCAATGGCGGCTCAGTTTGTTTTCTTATCGCCTTCCGTTGAGGAAGCCACCTCTGTACCCTGGGATGCTTGAACATCTTCAGCCGCGAATCCATATTCATTGACGCGCGTCTTGTCTACAGGGTATTTCCATCTTTGGTACAGATATATCAGGAAAATGATGTCTGCACAATACCACCACGTAACAAATATGAGAATTGCTTATAATAACCAGACAAAAGGACTAAAACAGCATATTCAAACCACCGTAGAGAATAATCCAGCACAATATAGTAGATCAGACGACAAATTTAATTGTGACTATTTTAACAAGACAGAGGAAAAGGGCCATAACTTAAGTGCGCTCGTGTGTCAATGACAATAAACCTCTACATATAAAATTTACTCAGTTTGGTAGTCATTGGGAGATTAGCCACCAAGTCTAGATGCAAAGATCAAGCAAGAAGATAAGCTAGCTACAAATGATTAGATTACCATCGCGAAAGACAGAAAGCCGATGAAGTGTTGGCATTTTTATGACGAAGGCAAAGAGATCGTCAATGATGGTGTTCAGAAATTTGTAGGTCATCTGTCTCCAGGGTAGATGTGCCACTGACTTCAGTTTATAGTTAATAAATAACTGAGGGCACATTGTGATGAACCCTGCAACCACAGAGTGACAGGAAATTTAGAAACAAGAGCAACATGATGACAATCTATATTCTCGGTGACAATGGCAGTTAATCCAAACTTAAGGGCAGTTCTACTCTCCGTCATTTGATAAGAGAGACCACTATCATGAATAACGAAAGTAGAACAAGAGAGACAGACAGCCTTCACAAGGACTTAGAAAATAAAACTGAAAGAACAAAAACAAAAGCAAAAC
Organism: Syzygium oleosum; assembly: GCF_021117445.2. Taxonomy (NCBI): domain Eukaryota; kingdom Viridiplantae; phylum Streptophyta; class Magnoliopsida; order Myrtales; family Myrtaceae; genus Syzygium; species Syzygium oleosum. The sequence goes on along the minus strand of NW_026607510.1, from coordinate 367,089 downwards.
AAAGTAATAGATACCTTTGAAGAATTTCAGGGCAAGAAGGTTTAGCATCAATACTTCAAAATTCCGAAAGGATCACTGACAAACATGTATTATACTTGGCCAAATAACTATGTCTGAACTTAATCAACCATAGTAAACGACCAAGAAAACGAGCATATGAATCCATTACCCAAAGTCTAGATTCAACTGTAAAGTTGGAAGAATTTGCATGAAGTATGCTCAATAATCAAATCAATTCAATTATTAGTGCATAACAACAGTGATTCTTTTCCAAGTAAAAGTTTAACTCCCAAGAGAATTATAACAAGAAAAATGTTAGGCAAGGAAATCGTGATAGAGCAGTACGAAGCATATATCTAGGGGACAGCAAAGAGAGACTTCAAGAAATGCTAAATACACATTCTGCTACTCATGTTTCCTTTTGATTGGTATGGAAAAAAGTTTCGCAAGTGTTTGGTGTGGCTTCAGGCTCCGTCTTAAAAGTATCAGACTTTTACTTAATGTTGAACACCTCATAATTTTAAAAAGCATATAAAAAGTACTATTTCAAGTCACCATAACTTTTTTTTCTTTATATTTCAGAAAGTTCAATGTATTTTTTTTTATTTTCTTAGTATATTGAGTGGATTAGTACATAGTCAAAGTAGTGGTTGTGACCATGTGATAAAATTCAGCAGCTCGAGAATGTCATAGTATCGTGGCAAATTGAACTAAAATACAGCAGAAGCAGCATAAAGACAGAGGCCAGAAAACAAAGGTAGCAGAAGACACTCGATAGAAATGCCCAACCACTTTTTTTACTTGCTCCTATTTTCCATATCCTTATATGAGTGGAGTGTAGGGGAGATGACTTACCAAACATGTAAACACAGCTTGTGAGTGAAGAGAGAATCCATGAATACCAGCTCTTGTGGCGCTCATACATAAGGGAGTAAACTGAAGAGCATGCTACAAGGAGGAAAAGAACATAGGAGAGATACTTCATAGCAAGATCATCATATTCTTTCGTTTTGTTCCCTGCATATGATTCCCGATCACGAAACTTCAACATGGGTATCTTGCCACTCCTATCAATCTAGAGAGGAAAGAGAAGAGTTAAGGCACTGGGAAAATTGGAAAATTGAGAAGTATTAATGCAACCGCAGAGCATAATATCATTTTGTTACTAATGGACAAATTTCTCCTCATGTTAGATTCACAAAGTAAACTTAAGAAATTCACAAGAGTGGGCACATGCTTACTCTTGTGCAGCCCTACACACAGAGATGCCTACGAGAAAAGCTCATGCATGCTTTCTTAACATTACCTCTATGTGCATTGCCTTCCCAATCTTCCAGAACTCTATGCAGCAACCAATTCCAGAACTTGCGAGTATCATCCATGATGTGTCATTGTCAAGAAGATACAGGAATACAACGAGCTGACATATGAAGTTCACCACAACAGACTTTGCAGAAAGACCCTCCATAGACTTGTTTTTGTTCCAAAATTGGATATCTACAGAGAAATCAAATGGATATTTATTAGCCATCATCCTGTCCAAGAAGTGAGACTCCTCGGATATCAATGCCTACTTAATTTGTAGGGAAGAGTGCTATTGGAGATAATATACCATTCTTGAATGCCAGGAAGTCAAACACTGAATGAAGCAATGAAACAACCATTGTGATCCCCAGGAGATAAGGATTTCCTTCCAAGAATACCCTCTGGAATTTAAATAAGAGATCAAAATTGTAAAACCAAGAAAACATGGCAAGAAATAGAGAGTGAAGAGCACACATGAAAGGAGTACCTTAAGTTCATCAGACTCCCCCTCAAGCATGCTTCCATAGCTGCGATGGACTTGAAATGATTGATCAATTTGTAAAAATAATTGCCACTTGGTCATGCTGATTGGACCCACATCCAGATTTAGTGGCACTTCATCCACCGTCTCATTAATGGGTATCAACTTATCTCTAAGCAACCAAAATTCGTTGAAGTAGATAGTTGGATAATAACTTCCTGTACTAGGTTCAACATTCAAGTCTGGATATAAAAAGTTAAGAAGATTAACGTTTAGCATTATTGATTCCTTCAAGATAGTAGGAAAGTTAGTTTATCCCAAAAGCAAGATACTATATGATTAGGAGATAAAAATGAAAGTCTCCGTATATATCTCTACGAAAAATTGATTGTTCCATTATGACATGTGAAAAAATCACAAACAGAAAAAGTAAATCATATAGTGCAATCTTTGAAGAAATTTCTTCCATTTTGGAGCTTGAGAAGCATGTGGATCAAAGAATTCATCTACCAACCCGGCTAAAGTAACTTTGAGAAAAATCAATAAATACCAAATGACAACATAGAGATATTTAGAGAAGTCCATCAGAACTCAGAATGGACTTCAGAAGGCATTACTACAAAACGTTTATGAATTCATGATGGATACAGTCAAATAACAACGAAAACAGTCTAAACCTTCTTTATTTTATAATAGGCAATAGCGTCAACATAATCTCATCCTTTAAGGCCCATTCTGCACCATGACAATAATAAACATCTCCATTATCAGAATATCAACCAAATTCTTAAAAGTTGATAGAGAAGCACTTCATAACATTCCACATAGGTATGGTGCATGCACAAGTGCTGTTTCTCCATATATGGTGTACAAACACAGCTTTAGATGTCCAATGAACACATGATGAAAACCCAACGAAAATCATGGCAGCTGACTGCATTTTTATCAAGAATTGAAAGGTAAAAGCACGGAAATTATCAAGGATACAAGGAGCAATATTTGGCGGTACAGCGTTGCGAGGATACCTGCCAATAGATCACCAACAATAAGTTTTAAGGGCTAAATAAGATGCTAAGGAAAGCAACACAGGTAAAACAAGAAGTAGATGAAGACACAGAGATTGATGACATTATGACTTCTTCCTAATACTGAAGAAGTATTTGATAACGAGAGCAATTGATTGATAGGAAAGATTAGAGAATAAAATTGTCAGGGACAAAACTTTAAATGGTTCGGACCATTCACTTCTACTATATCGTTTGTTCTTCTTCTTTAGAAAAGAACTAGTATATTTTTACAATCTAAAGCTAACTAGGGATTGCAATGCCCAACAAACACCACACAATGAAGCAAAGTTGTCAGTAAGGATTTGGAAAAGGGGAACAATCTGAGAACACTCTTGTATTCATATAGCTTCCAGAACGAAATCAAATTACCACTCACATGGCAGATGACAATAGACGAGAGTAGCTCATTGGTTTTACAAGTTAAAAAGATATAGAACCACCTCAAACTCATGAGGCAGCAAACAAATATATGCAAGTAAAATGACAAGCTCCAATTAACTAATTGCTGAAGTTGTAAAGGTGGAAGAGGGCCTACAAAAGCGTCTTTATCAATTAGCTATTTGGCGAAACATGCGTTCAATACCTATATAGAGTGGACAAGACATACTAAAACATAGTTACCTTATCATATCATCGCAAAGTACCAACTATGATGACGCAAAATTGCGCCCATACATGTGCAGAGCCACAGACACACAGACAAATACCTCAAAATGATAGGTTTCACACTTTAATCAAGAAAAGTGGAATCAAATTCGATGGACCCTTCGCAGCAAACATCACCACAGAACTAGTGGCATAAAGCTTGTTAACATGCCAACTAGAACAAAAATGCAGTTATTTATTCCATTACTTGATTGATAAACATAACAAAGACATCATTACCGTGTGAAGTCCTCAACGAGATTAATTGTGACATTGGGCTTCCAATATGGAATCCATTCAATAGGGCCCTCATCCTTATCTTCTTCAGTATCCTGGACCCAAAACATAAGTTGATAAACAAAGAAGCTCTCAAAAGGGTGAAATCATTAAGCCATGGAAGTGGCGTAGGCTATAGCCACACAGCGAACAGTAAATTTCTGGTAGGATACATAGTACATACTACTAAACCAATAATTGCACATATACAAAAAAGAGAGGGCAGGGAAACCTCAGAGACGCTTCCAGCTCCATCAGATTCTTCTTGACCTCCCAACAAGCGCTTTCTTTTATCTGCCCTTGACTTGGGTAAGTGTGTCACAACAGCTGAAAGATCAAAGAGAGGAAATTTCTTGAAATAACTAGCCATGTAGCTCAAGCAACAAGAAGAGAAACGCAAAGCGAAAGCAACGTACGGTGTGTCTTCCCAAAAGCGGAAAGCGGCTGGTACTCGGGATCGCTCGGATCAGGAGGGAACCCAGATCGCGCAAAGAAGACATGAGCGTAGAGGCTCCCATTGTTCTTCAAAGCCTGCAATGAATGTTCCCCCCACAACGTCACTACGCGCGCACTCATATAAATAACCAAAAAATCAGGCCCTGAAGATGGCAAAAGCAGATGGCAAATGAATTCGCGTTACCTCGGAAGGATGGTAGGTCAGGGAAAGGAAGCGAGTGCTGTGCGGTCCCCAATCAGCGTAGGGAATGTTGGCCTCGTGCCAAACGAGCGCGCCTTCACTACCAAAGTCGTTGAATTTCTCCTGCTCGGAGAGGTACACCCACATATCCTGCGAGAGAAAAAATTGCGCAGAAAATTGAGCGAGCGAGCGAGCGGGGTAGGTTGGGAGGGGGGCAGCCGCGCAATCGAATCGGAGCACGGCGGCGGAGGCGGACTTACCAGGGATTCGCCCTTCTGGAAGAGGTTGGACATGAGCATGGCGGGATCGGAGGGCTTCTTGGGGGAGAAGAACTTGGAGGCGAAGTACCAGAAGACGGCTATCCGGATGATTCCGGTGAGACTGAACCCGCCCTGCTCCCGCCGCTGCGGCTGCTGCTCGCCGCCTCCTCCTCCTGCTCCTCCTGCCGCCGCCGCCCCGCCGCCGCCTCCCGCGGCCGCCGGCGGTGCCATCTTCTCCTTCGGTGGTGGCGGACGAGCGATCGACGGCGAGGTAGAGAGAGAGCAAGAGAGAGATCTGAAGCGGGGACGGAGAGGAGAGAAGGGTGGGGGGGGGATGATGCGATCGAGATTCGAGACCTAAATAGCGCACGATTCGATTTTTATATGTTGGGATTGCATTGGAGGTCGAAATTTTCGAATTATATTTATTTAATTTTAATTCGGGATTTTTTTAAAAAGGAAAAAAAGGTATGCAATGATGCGACAGCGCAAGTGGGACACGTGAGGACGCGCGAATATATTTCAGGAACAAATATCTGATCAAAATGGTATTTTAATACAGAATAGCAAAAGTAAAAGGTAAAAAAAAAGTCAAAAAAATGGTTAATAATATGAAAAATCCCAAACTAGAATATTTATATCAAAATTACCCTAAATTAATTTTTTGACCATAAAAAATAGTAAATTGGTACACTTGTAATAAATTTTACCCCAAACTAGTGCATTTGTGACAAATTTACCCCAATTAGTTTCCATTAAATTATATTAATATCACGAAAGATCATAAACTGGTAAATCTGTAACAAATAAAGCCTCAAATTGGTACACCCGTCAACTGTTACGTGTCCTCCAACTCTGCAATTTGACGGTAAAATCTAACGGAAACTAACGGAGGGTAAATTTATCATAAGTGTACAGGTTTGAGATTTTTTGTAGTTAAAAAATTAGTTCAGGATAAATTTGTTACAAGTATAACAGCTTAGGTGTTTTTCGTGGTGTTAACAAAAAAAACCCCAAATTATGCCCAGGCTAATTTAAAAAAAAAGGCACCAACTTAAAATTAGAATTTTCTACATTTGTTGATATTTCTTAAAATATCAAGATAATGAATATATAACTTCAACTTTGGATGATATTAGTGAAATCACAACTTTACCACTGAATCTGTCATGCTCAAAAAATAAGAAAAGATTAATTTCATGGTGTGACTTCGTTGAGGCTTATATAGTTCACGAGGAATCAAAATTCAAGGACATAAATTAGAAATACTGATTTATTAATTTCAACATGCTTAAATTGATATATAATATATATTATATATAGGTTGATTATAGAGAGTGAGGGTGAAAAACATATGGACATAGTATTTGTTGGCGGAGACGGGTATACTCCGACATACTTATCGGATAATTATCAAAGTTCAAATTTACCGAGTTGCGATTTTCCTGGCATTCTACAGATATTGCTAATAATTATAGTTCCTTGTTTATTTACCGAAATTTTATATATCCTCAAAGAATTGCCAAATACCTCCATTTTTTTTCCACCCAAAAGTAAGCTATTTGGTTAAACACACCTACTTAATCTTTCACCTCAAGTTCTAAGCCCCAACTCCATCGTGGATGATATAATGTCTTGAATGAAAAACATGAGTTACATGTTTTCCTATTTCTTCTCCATTTGGAGGAGAGTTTCCCATCTCTTCATAGCCATGTTCAGATTTGCTCTGGGCCACGACAAGCCAAAAAAGCTTGAATTTAACCGGCTCGCGGGGCTTTGGTGTCAGCAGGTATGCATGGTGCTTTATGGATCTCCAGATTTTTTGCACTCGTAGCTTGAGCTATAAAAGAATAAATTTTTTTGTGTAATTTTGTATAATGCAAACAAGATAGACACTGTGAAGATACGTGTTTTATGACCCAAAAAAAAGATACGTGTTTCATATTTTCAGTGTTTCTCGTTCTGAAAAAAAACAAAAAAAGACTCTGGAGGTTACGTTTACGTTTGTCAGCCGAATTGGTTGGTGCATGTGATTTATGCATAATTATTTAAGTAACCTAAGGCTCCGTTCGTTTCGCGGAAAATGTTATGTTTGTGGAAAATATTTTTCCGAAAGTCATTTTCCTGGAAATGACACAATTTCCCGGTGTTTGGCTGAAATCTGAAAAAGTTTCGGAAAATAAATTTTAATTTTCCCCAAAGTCATTGAAAATAGTTTTCTTTTTTCTTTTTTTTTTCCTTCTTCTTCTTCTTCCTTAGCCGGTCGCCGGTGACCAGCTCGAGCCTTGTCACAGGCTGGTGAGGCTCGAGCTCGCCGGCCTGTGGCGAGGCTCTAGCTCGCCTAATCTAGCGCGAGTGAGCTTGCCCAAGGCTGGTCGGGCAAGCTCGGGCCTCGCCAGATCCGGCGAGCTAGGCGAGGCTCGCCCGAGGTTGCCAAACGTCGACGAGGCTCTAGCGACCTCGGGCGAGCCTCGCCCAACTCGCCGAATCTAGCAAGGCTTAAGCTCAAGTGAGGTCGACAGATCTAGCGAGCTAGGCAAGGCTCGGCAAGGCTCGGCGAGGCTCGAGCCTCGCCCAGCTCGCCCACGCCAGATCAGGCGAGCCGGAGCCTCGCTACAGGCCGGCAAGGCTAGACCTCGCCGGAATTTGACAAGAGCTCGAGCCTCACCGGCCTGTAGTGAGGCTCGAGCTGGCCAATCACCGATCGTCGCTGTGGCCGACGACCGGCTGAGGAAGAAGAAGGAAAAAAAAAAGAAAATATTGAAAATAAATGGTGAAAGAAGAAGAAAAAGAAGGAAAATGATTTCCTCTTTCTCAAAAGAGGAAATTATTTTCCTCAAAAGTGAAGGCATTTTGTCCACATGAAGGAAAATGTTTTCCGTGGGGAGTTATTTTCCGTGAAACGAACACCGAAAAATCCGGAAAATGATTTCCCAGAAGTTATTTTCCGTGAAACGAACAGAGCCTAAGGTAAGATCTTAAACTGCTTCGTCCGAGGCTCATGCAGACATAAGTATCCTTAAAATAAGGAATGCAATCTTGTCAGACCGCCAGGTGTATAGACTTAAACAGGCAGGACGGCCCTAGTAAGAAGCGAAAGCTTCCCCTGCTTTAGTGAGGGTCGAAAAAGAGGGGAAGCAAACTTTCCTACGGGGGCCTCCACGGCCTGTCCGTTCGCATGCAAGGACGACGCATTCCACAGATGTGTTCCTTATTTTAACATGCCGGTGCCTACACACCTCGCACCTCTAATTAAGGAATAGTTTTATCTTCCCTCATCCTAGGGAATACCCCCGTGTTTTAATATCTCAGAGTTTAGACGAAACCTTTTAAGATCTTGCTTATGACAAGTAACCTTGAGTCATCAAAGAGTAAGTTTTTTTTTGTGTAATCTTGTATAATGCAAACAAAATACATTGAAAAAAAACAACAAAATAGACACTGTGAAGATAAATGTTTCATATTTTTAGCGGTTCTCATTCTGAAAAAACAATATATAACATGTAATATACACATGAGGGACAGAAGGTGAGAAAAAATTAAAAAACAATTTGTGGGACAGAGGGAAACTTGAAAATTTTGGTGTGTTTTAGGTGCATTTTCTTCACCTAGCTTGCTCCCAACCATTGAGACTGAGGTCATACCTAAGAAATGGATGATTGTCCAGGAGGAATTCTACAGAATATAATATCTGTGCTTCCCTCTCTACGGGAGATCTTCCTTTTTAAACGCCCCACTGAAGCTTCTTGGAAGCTTCCTAAGCTGGAGTGAGGGAGTATCCGGAAGAGATGTTTATAATTTCTCTTTTGGCACGAGAAGACATAACTTTAGTTTATATGGTTTAGAAGATAAGATAAGTAGAGAATATCGGCTGCAACGTTATCTGATTGATTGATTGATTGGTGCATCTGCCTTAATTAATGATGATTATTTTTAAAAGGGTTGCTCATGAAATTAATCCGTCATTGCAACAAATTTTATAGGTTCCGTGCGACGATTAGAGAGATGTGTGGTCATGCAAAGAGAGGTTAAGGCGTGATGTCAGATTAGCTCTTACAAGAGAAAATAACACAAATGGTCCATGAACTTTGAACTAATATGTAATGTGGTTCATGGATTTTTGGTACATATTCAATTTAGTCTCTGAATTATATGAAAATGTTCAATGTTATCCTTGTACTTGAATTAATAGAAGGACAACATTGAACATTTTCATATAGTTCGGGGACTAAGTTGAACGTGTACCAAAAATTCAAGGACCGCATTGCACATTTTGATTAAAATTCAGGGACCATATTGAACAAATTAAAAGTTCGTGGACCATATTGTATATTTGATCGAGATTTAGGGACCATTTGTGTCATTATCCATTCTTTCAAAGTAGAAACCATAATTTCAAACTTTAAGGCTTTGTATCTTGAAAAAGAAGATGGTTTAGTTCAATCCAATGCTAACTTCGGCCTTGGGCGTGACTTGTGGTTTTTCCTTTGTTTCTCCACAGTACAAACCACCACCACCACCACCACTCATGTCTGTTGAGGAGATTCGACATGTCTTTGCCAACAGGAAGGAACCTGAGCAACTTGAAAATGTTAGGTTGAGATGTAGCAACCAAAGATGGGGTGACTCGGTAAAATCGTAGCCAAATAGAGATTTTTGCGACCCTTTTCGTGGAAGTGCTTAGGTTAAAATTTCTACAGGTGTGGACTTTGTAATTTCTGCAAATAATTGTGCGGGCGTAACAACGAAGGGGATCTGTGCAAGCAATAACAAAGAGAAAGATGGCAGTAGAGAAATATCAAGACGGGATTTATAGCGGTTCGCGCTTTGCCTGTGCCCCTTCCAGTCTCTTAGCTTTATCAAAACCGAGCAAGCCGTATCTACTAATATCAACATGCATGCGTTGCAAACTGCTTGCGAGGAGAACTTGTTTCTCCTGCAGTTTCTTTTTGTCGATGCCCTTACATCAGAACTAGAGTTCTTTCGTCCTCTGCCAGTCCTACGATGGATTTACGAATCCCTTTGTCAAACACCTTTCGCAATCTTTTGCATATGCAGGAATGTGTGTTCACAAGTGTGTTCAAATGAATCAAGTGTTCAGAGAAGATTTGCAAATGAACTCCGAGCTCCAAAAGCGAGACTCAGCAAAAGAATATGTGTTCACAAGTCCGCGCTTATGCAACAATGCACTGCTATCATCGCCGCTTCGCTTCTCGTATTTATAGATCTTCAAATCTGAACGTCGAAGCATAAATTAATAGTCGTCGCATCAATCTTGGGACATCTTCCAATAAGGCTGCATTTGACGAGTCTTTGCAAAAGCAGCTTTGGAGTCTCTTATCTTGACTTACTTTCAAAACCCTCCGCGCAAAATCTTGTTACGCAAATGCCAGAAATTCAAGGGAAAAACCTTCTTTAAATTAGCATAATAGACAAAGAGATAGGATGGTGGCAGCCGTGCCCCACCACGCTCCTGCAAATCTCATTTGGGTCGTGCGACTGGGGGCCCTACCTGCTAGGGCGGTTCACCTTGGGGTCGCATCTACCTTGACTTGCTCGACTCGAGCACCATCTTGTCTGGGTCATGTTGTCCTGACAATGCCTTGCCTGGGGTCGCACGATCCCTGCGAAGCTTTGACAATGTTGTTGTCGGCTAAGTTCGTATACCATAAATTGAAATCAAACGTCAAGAAAACTAACCTGAAAGCAGTACAAACAAATAAGCAGAATGTTGATCCGAGCCCAACGAAGTAACGTTGTGTCCTTAAGAGGAATTTGGCCCCTCAACCGGTACCCGAGGATTTGGACAATCGTCTCCCAGGATAGAACGGATCTCGTTCCTCCGAAGCGGTACGTATTCGGAGGACCCCTTCGAACGCAATTTCGCAGAATAATCGCACGAAATGATGAAGTGAAAAATGTCTAGAGTGTGTCGGGTGCGGCGGGAAAAATGTCTCGCGGGAATACGAATGCTACGAAGTGTCACTACATTCCGAACTAAACTGTTCGGTCATATATTGAAGTGACGAAAATGAAGAGTTGCGAGTAATGAAGACTCGCTTTCGTGAATAGTAGCGAAGGTTCACTTGAATCGGTTCGGTTCGTGAACAGTCGCGAAGGGCTTCGGTTTTCGTTCGGGCGAACCGAACCTCACGAACAGACATGTTTGTTTGTCCAAAAAATAAATAATTAATTAATTTCTAACACCGGCCGGACAGCGGCGGCGCGCGGGGGGAAACTGACCTAGCTTGGCGTAGGTCCTCTCCCTTCCACAAAAGTGGGATACCCCTTGGGGCCCAAACCCATTTGTGAGGCTCAACTATTTGAACCAATCTCCCATCTCTCTTCTATTCAATGTGAGACACTTTCATCCACACACTTTTCATACAATTCTATGGGATTTGGATACCAAAATCCCAACAAATGTCGGTACAAGTGCAATCCGATGGCCTGGTGCAATGCTTCACACCTCTGCTCGGGTGGCTTGCCTTGGGCCGTGCCACCCCAACGGGGTCGCATCTACCTTGGCTTGCTCGACTCGAGCACCATCTTGTCTGGGTCATGTTGCCCCGACAATGCCTTGCCTGGGGTCACACAATCCCCGCGAAGCCTTGACAACGTTGCTACAAGTGCAGTCCGATGGCCTCATGCAATGCTTCACACATCTGCTTCCTCTTCTCTCTCTTATTTTTTGTAAAAAAGAATGTGCTTATTTTTAAAAAGGCTTCTCAAAATGTTCCAAATACCTATTACGAAACACTATTCATCTTAGAAGAAATTGAAAATACATTGGTTTAAGTAACTTTACCTAAATGCGGGAAATTTACTGCAAAATCTATAAACTTATTGCACTTTTCACAATTCATTCATAAACCTTTTTAATTGTGCTATTTGAGTTCTAAACTATTCATTTTTTGCCAATTGAGTTCATCTGATCAATTATTAAAAAAAATTCGAAAAAGAGAAGCAAAGAAAAAAAGGAAAAAAGAAAAGAAAATTATAAAAAAAAAGATGGAAAAGAAGCAAAGGAAAAAAGAAAAGAAAATTATGGAAAAAATATTTAAAAAATATTAAAAAAATAAAAAAAATTGTCCACGTTACATAGGACGCCCAGCACATGTCAAAAATTTCCAACCAAAATTGGCAAAATGAACCCAATTGGCAAAATGTGAAAATGTTTAGCATTCAATTCAATTGAATGGTTTAGGACTGGGCAAAAGTACAATAATAGGTTTAAGATTTTTGTGATAATTTTCTCCCTAAAGGCAAAAGCGATCTAGCCCTAAATTGATTAGCCTGTAAATAATCTTCTAAATATGAAAATGTACCTTGCCATCTTTGATCAACAATCAAGCATATAAATCACAAATTATCTTGCCAAACTTGGGTGTGCTACAATATACGAAGGGATAATATCACGAAAAATCCCAAACTGGTACATCTGTGATAAATTTACCCAAAACTAATTTTTTGACCACTAAAAACCCCAAACCGGTACACCTATGACAATTTTATTCTCAGTTTGTTTCCGTTAAATTTTATTGTCAAATTGCTTTGTTAAATGACATGGGGTAATTGACTAATGTATCGGTTTTATGTTTACCCTCCGTTTGTCATAGGTGTACCGGTTTTTTGTTTTTTGTGGTATTAATCCAATTTAACGGAAACTAACGGAAGGTAAATTTATCATAAGTGTACCAGTTTGGGATTTTTGGTGGTAAAAAATTAGTTTAGAATAAAATTGTCATATGTATATTAATTTGAGATTTTTTCGTAGTATTAACCCATATATGAAATAGAAAAATGATATCGGTGAGCTGGCTCTTCATTATCTGAAACTTTTAATATTATTGAAGTCATGTTGTATCCAAGTGTATTTCTTCCATTCTTCAATAATCATAAGATGAATATAACAATTATAGTGGAAATATCTCCATTTAACATCTTCATAGATTCGAATCGCCTCAAATAGATCAGACTCTTGAAGATCTTCAATCTGCGATACTTCTTCTGCATTCACTCTAAGAACTCATCGAATACTCTTCTAAGATTTTGCCATCATCGAGATAATTGAAGGGATTTCAATATTGGTTTTCAAATTATCCAATAGAGTGAAAGACAACATTGCACAATATGTAAAGATTGAGGATTACATCGCATAAATAATCGATTAGAAAGTTAAGGATGCGTTTGATAACCTCGATAAATGCTGAAAAATAGTATTTTCAGCACTTATATCAATAAATGCGCTTGAAAAATAGTATTCGATCAGTCGATAAATTCAACACATCATTTGATAAATTAATTTTGTAAATCGATTTAATAAGAGTAATTATAACTTACACTTGGTGGTAGAAAAAGTAATTTCCGACAAGCAGCCTTTTCATCCTCAACAAAATCGAACGCAATCGAATGATCTCTGAGCTCCCTGCGAGCTCGCTCTCGGCAGTTCCAGCGTCAAAAGAGTTGTGCAGGGGAGACCGAGAGGGGGTGGCTTCGTTGTTCTTCCACCTTCTCTCAGCGCCAAACGGCATTCCTTGTGGCAGTCATGGCAACCCACTATTGCAGTGAATCCAAATTTGCCTTCTCATCATCAGTTCAATGCTGGGCCCACCGCCCATAACCTGTTTGTCGAAATGCCGCTGAAGCAGTCTCCATGTGGGTAGGTGCCATGTGTATTGCCTTCGAAAACGCTTGAGTACCCACTTCTTCCCCGGCATGCACGAACCGGATTTCAAAGCATGGGGCGACGTGATCAGGGACTATTGCACCAACGCCCGGCACAAGGAAGCCGTTTCCTTTTTCCTTCAAAAGGTCCGGTCTTCCTCGGTTTTCAAACCCAGTTACCAAGTCCTTTCATCTGTTCTCAAGTCCTGTGCCGCCCTCTCGGCCCTCCACTTGGGAAAGACTCTTCATGGGCATTCGTTAAAGCTTGGCCATCTTTCTTGCTTGTGTATATCGAAAGCGCTGCTCAACTTGTATGCGAAGTCCGGAGCTTTGGATGACTGCCAAAAGTTGTTTGGTCAGATCCATAGCCCCGATATTGTCCTCTGGAACATTGTATTGTCTGGGTTTGCTGGGTCCAAAGGGCTTGAGGCTGAGACAATGAGGATGTTCAATAATTTGCATCTTGTCCAGGACCCCAAGATGAGCTCTGTCACCGTTTGCATCGTCCTTCCTTTGTGCGCTCGATTAAGCAATCTGGATGCGGGGAAGAGGGCGCATTCGTTTGTCATTAAATCCGGCTTGGATACACACACCCTCGTGGGAAATGCACTAATCTCAATGTACGCAAAATGTGGGCGAGTTACGACTGATGCTTATGCTGCATTCACCTGCATCCCTGACAAGGATGTGGTTTCATGGAATGCAATCATTGCTGGGTTTGCAGAGAATAAGCTGATAAATGATGCCTTCAGAATGTTTTGCCGGATGCTGAAAGGATCAACAGCACCCAATTATGCGACGATCGCAAATGTTTTGCCTGTTTGTGGTTCTCTGGAAAAGAGCACTGCTTACTGCATTGGAAGACAGATACATTCTTTTGTGTTTCAACGAACGGAGCTTGCGGCAGAGATCTCTGTCTGCAATGCACTTATGACATTCTACTTAAGGATTGGACTGGTAGAAGAGGCTGAGACCTTATTTAGACAGATGAAAGTGAGAGATTTAGTTTCGTGGAATTCAGTCGTAGCAGGATATGCATCAAATGATGAATGGTCAAGAGCACTGCAGCTTTTTCACGAACTAGTCTTGACTGAGAGATTTACCTTGGATAGTGTCACTCTTGCTAGTGTTCTCCCTGTTTGTGCACAATTAAGACAGATTCAGTGGGGTAAACAGATCCACGGATATGTACTTCGACACCCTGGCTTATTTGGGGATACAACAGTGAGGAATAACTTGGTTCATTTTTATGCAAAATGCGATGATGTAGAGGCAGCTTTTTTGTCATTTTTGATGATTTCAAGTAGAGATGTGGTATCTTGGAACACGATGCTCGATGCCTTCAGTGAGAGAGGATTTCATAGCCAGTTTCTGGACCTTTTGAGCTGGATGCTCAAAGAAGGAACTAAACCTGACTCTGTCACCATGCTTATCTTAGTAAATTTCTCCATTTCACTCTCGAGAGTACAATTGGTCAAAGAATTACACGGATACATTGTCAGGTCTGGTGTTTTGATAGGGCAGAAAGTGTCCACTATTGGAAATGCAATGCTTGATGCATATGGTAAATGCGGTGATGTTGATGGCGCCTCGAAGATTTTTAATAGTTTATTGAACAAACAATATTTAGTCTCATACAACTCAATGGTGTCTGGACATGTGAACCATGGATCACATGATGATGCGTATAAGATATCAAACAGGATATTTGAAACAGATCTCATCGCTTGGAATTCAATGATTCGAGTTTATGCTGAAAATGAATGCTTTGATGAAGCTCTAACTCTCTTTTATCAGTTACAAGCTCGAGGAACGAAGCCCGATGAGCTGACAGTCATGAGCCTCCTCCCTGTATGTGCTCAGATTGCCTCCATTCATTTGTTGAGGCAGTGTCATGGATATACAGTCAGAACTTGCTTTGAGGATGTTAGACTAAACGCTGCTCTTTTAGATGTGTATGCAAAATGTGGAAGCATAGTGTATGCTTATAATATTTTCCAGTTGAGCCCACATAAGGATCTGGTGATGTTCACCGCAATGGTTGGTGGCTTCGCTATGCATGGTATGGGGGAAGAAGCACTTAAAATTTTCTATCACATGATTTCATTAGGTATAAAACCGGATCATGTTGTCATCACTTGTGTGTTGTCTGCCTGTAGTCATGCTGGCCTCATAAATGAAGGATTAGAGATATTTGACTCCATACAAAACGTTCACAGAATGACGCCAACTACGGAACAGTATGCTTGCCTAGTTGATCTCCTCGCTCGAGGAGGTCGAGTGAATGATGCGTACTCTTTCGTGACTCAGATGCCCATTAAAGCTAGTGCAAATATTTGGGCGACCTTATTGGGTGCATGTAGGACTCACCATGAGGTGGAATTAGGTCGAGCAGTGGCGCACCATCTTTTTAAAACCGAAGCCAATGACGTGGGGAACTACATCGTGATGTCAAATCTTTATGCTGCAGATGCCAGGTGGGATGGTGTTTTGGAGATGAGAAAGCTAATGAAAACAAGAGATCTAAGAAAGCCTGCTGGATGCAGCTGGATTGAAGTGGATAGGAGAAAAAATGTGTTTATAGCTGGAGACTACTCTCATCCGGAAAGAAGCATTATATTCAGCATTTTAAGTACCATGGATCAACAAATCAAGGAGAGGCTTGCTGGCTCCTCTGTTGACATGCTACTCAATCCCACTTAATGCCTAACATTGCCGAGCAGACTTAATTTGCACGCCTTGATGTAAGATATCCTTGTCTTGCTTGGGTGTTGCAGATGTATGATTTGATTGAGTTTTTCCTTCTCTAGTAGCCTTTAATTTGCAACTCATTAACCATGCACACTTTGTTGTGACTATCTGCATATATAATGTTTAATCTTCAAACTGAAACACATTTCCGAGTTTGCAACTTGAGAGTATTTGATTGTACTGCTCTATGTTCCTTTTGTAGGTAAATTTGAATCTTCAAGGACACTTCATGCCATTTATTTCTCTTGGCTAATTTGGTCACTCCGTTGTTCCTCTGCTCCCACTGGATAAAAGGAATTGTCTTGGGTAGACCCATCAGAGTTCCTTAACTCCTGTTCTATTTTTCTTACTAGTACATTTTTGTACCGTTAAGGCTAATTTATAATTTCAATTCTTGCAGTGACAATTGATTCTCAACAATGCGTTTATTGGATGTTGAGAATACAAGTGCTCCCAGGTTGACAGGTAAATTTTCTACTTATTTTTTCTTTTATCCTCAGGTCCATGTGTCCAATATAGTTGTCTTCAGTTGAATAACTTAAATTCAAGTTGGACAACTGCCATGTCATTGGCAGACTGGCACTTAGGTGACCACAGTTATGGCCATGTCGACACACAAGTATTGACCTTCTCTCTCTCTCTCTCTCTCTCTCTCTCTCTCTCTCTCTCTCTCGTGTGCGTGCATGTGCAACATAAAATGAGATGAAATATATGATGTTGCCCACATACTTCCTACTTTAATTTGTGAAAATGTAACTAATGTGGCTTGAAGTCTTAAATTAGCTGTATAAATATGTCACATATATGTTTTGGGGGATTAAATGTAAGAAGCAGAAAATATGGTTTTTTGTGTTATTGCGCAGCTTTCATCATGTTTTGTTGGCTGTGAGCTTTTCTGCTTTTTGGAACCGCATCGTAAAGACTTTTGCATGAGTGGAAGCAATCCTATAAAAAGTGCGTCTCAATTTTTCATCATTTTAATTTATTTGCCATATACACTTTTGAAGACCTTACATAGATTTAAGGTGCATGGATGGACTTTTACTTTTTACTTTTGGCTTAATCTAAAACTTGTGACAGACGCACTTTCGCTTTTCTTTAACTTGCATCATCTGAAGCTTTCACGATATACAAATGATGACATGGAAATTCACACATAATTTTTCCAGACCTTTCTGAGATTTTGATAATATTTTCAATTTTGGCGGGAAAGCAAAAAGGTGGGCTTTTGCTTCTTAAAAACTACAAACAAACAGGCCCTCAGTCTTAAAATAGGGAAGCAGAAAATGCTTATCTGAAGAAGCTTGGACAGTCTTGAAGTCCCTTGTGTTTGTGGACTGAAACTCATATTCAATACAAATTGCAGGTATACAACATTTTGGGCATGTCATGGCCTGAAAATGAGATGGTAAAGATTTTTTTTTCTTTTGGGGGGGTGTTTAGGGGGTTTGCACACATGCACTACTGACTGGAGTTACAAATCAAGAGCACGGTTTACTGCTGAAGTTATGATCCTTCACTTGTCTGAGGAGAAGTTAAAGGGAATAAATTTAATAACTCTGGTTCAGTAAACCCTGGCTTAGAACGGGGAGACGGATGCAGATAGAATCTCCTTTCTCTTATGGCTCTTTCTTCTTCTTGATTATTTAACTGCGGAGATGTGTGTTCCATGTTTTGTAGCTCAATAATGGAAAGCTTCGAGAAATTTGAAGTAGGGGTTCCCAGCGGACTTAAGATGGCATCAGAATTGCTGATTGATTTGGAGAGTGAGGAATGTTGGTCAGTTGATGAACCAGGTTTGAAGTGGATGGTGGGTTTAACTATCTGAAGCTTCTGCCTTGGGCACTGCCTTCTCTCGTGCAGTGAAACTGTTGGCCTCTTCATCTTCATGCTCCCAATTCTGTCGAGAGAGCCTTCCTGTGATGCATCAGTTTCTGATGGACCTGTTAAGCGCTGTACAATCTCTCGGAAAGTGTTTGTGTCGGTTTGTACAAATGTGGTTGTAGGCCTAGAAACAGCTGCACCTTGTGTCGCTGGCTTCTCCATGGATGTTCAATTCTGGAATGAAGACAGAAGACTTTTCTCTGTCCCCAGTTGAGGCTTTTTCACCTTGCTAAGGGTATGGTCTTCAGCCTGCAATCAAATTCAGAGTTCATCCTAATGAAATCAGTAAAATGGCGTCAAGTTGCGACTCTCAATTCGCACTATTACATTTACTCATGAATAGAAGAGTCAACCTCGTGTTATCCTTTGCCTTACATAACAAGATAACAATCAAGAAAAAGAAATGCCAAATGCCCCTGATAGATGGTCAGCAAGTAGTAAGAGGAATGGTTATGCTAATACGTGGTCTAGTATATTGCATACTGGTAGTTTTATGTGTAGTAAGGTCAGTGAACTTTAAAAGTACTTATGAAAATTCTTGTTATGACTCTATCAGAATGTTAGTGTGTGAAAAACATGCTGTTTGTTTCTCTATTAATAGTTTATAAGCATGACATGTATTCTAATGGCCTTTTGTTTGGAATCTTTATACCAGGAGCAACGGCAAAAACTTAATGGGAAAGCCTAAAAAGATGGCATGGTGCTGGTTACCCACAAAAAAGGTGTGGAAACTATCATTCTGAAGTCAAGCACCTTTCTGGTAGGCATAGGGAGGGAGAAACGAAGAATCGAGTAAAGGAGGCTTTGTTTTTCATATTTTTGCCCCTACTGTTTTCAGTATCTGTCAAGTGTCATATGCAGATTGGGTGGTGTTGAAAGCGGGTAAAAAGACCTCAAACATGCAGGAATGCATTGCTCTATTACCAGTATAATCTCTGCTCTTGTGATTGGCTACGATCAAGATCAGATTGGGGCAATTGACTTAGGATTATAGTGGAGTTAGTATTTCTTGACTTTACCGGCATCTGAAAAGTGGGATTAACATAAAAGGCCATGAACTAGCACATGGAATTAGGCAGAGAGCAAAATTCGAAATCATTTCGGTTAAATTAGTGGCACGAAGGTAGGCTTACTAAGATAATGGAGGTTGGCATTGAGAATGCAGGAGGAGAAACATGAGTTGTGCAGATGAAAGAAAGAGCATATTGGGGAAACATTCTGGGCAGACAAACTCTGGTGACATTTTGCTCCTGTTGATCATAATTAGCATCTCTAGCATCCCAGTTGGTGATGCATAGAGACCCTGCATTTCTTCCATCAACTGGGCAATCATGAAGTATTGATGGCCTACGGCAATGCAACTCATGGACGGCGTTTAATGCGAAATGATACGCCGAAGACAAACGGAAAATAGAAGCGAACAGATCGTACCTTGGGAGGGACTTTGAAGATTGATGAATGCCTTGGCGTCTGAAGGGCATGCGGTCGTGCATCCATTCAATCATGTGTGAATGCCTTAGCCCACAGGAAAGAAGAGGGAGTGATGATGGTTTGGTCTTTTGTAACTAAAAATTGAAGAGGTCTTTGGCGTACACTCAAAAGCCAGTTAGGACAGACCAAATGTAACCCTCCATTACACAAAAAGGCAAAACCACCTTAACTTCCCCCATCTCTCTCCTAGGTTGGCATCATTGGTTGAATGATACTAGAGTCAAACTTTACAGTTCACATGCCTCTTTCAATTCAACCCATCCAAAAAAAGGCAAAATCACTTATCCTTTTTCATACGGTTATTGAACAGGACATTATTCTAGAAAGAGTGCAAACATCGCCACCCCATCGGTATCCGACCTAATACCACGACATTATCGCCACATCGGGTGCCCGTGTCATGGCGCTCCTTCGATTCCGTCTTTGGTTGGGCTCTGGTGGAGGCAGGGATCGCTTCTTGCCGCAACCGGCCGCAAGATGAGGACGACAAGGGGGTTTTTCCTCTTGGTTATTGAGAAAAAAACATCTCGATTTCTTAACAAATATGCAACCAACCTCAACAGACAACTTCATCGGATACCAAGTAGGGAACCGTGTGAATACATTAGATCTCAAAGTCATCTTTGACTCCTACTTCAAACCTATTGAAAATAGAATCAAATCATTAATTTTTTAATCTAAAGTTTTTGTCTTTGTTCAATGATCTTATTGTGGCATGGTTCATGTCAATCTTATAAATTACATATTTTAATTGAGGGTAGAGCCTAATTTTGCATATTAACTCTTATTCATTTCAATACTGTTCTATTTGTATCCATTTGGATCACAGTTCATGAGAATCAAGAATCTAAGAAGCATATCAAAGGCTTCATCTTTCCCCATAGAAAGGGAGAGAGTTGAATTGGGTGAGAAAATGGAGGATCAGGTGAGAAGATACTTGGAGAAGGCCGCCGGTGGAGAGGGAGACGACAAGCTGCCTCCGAAGCTCTTCGAGAGCCTCGTCTTGTCGGGCCTCCGCGTCGACCTCGTCGAGCCCGGTCGCATCGTGTGCTCCATGAACGTGCCCCCTCGATTGCTGGTAACCTCTCCCCCTCCCCCTCCCCCTCCCCCTCACCTCTGCTTCCGTTGCTCATCTGGGTATGCTGGATCGTCCCTATTCGGTGCTTCGTCTGGGGTTTCTTGGGGAATGTCTGTCGTGATATCTTTGGTTGCAGAACGCGGGCAACTTCTTGCACGGCGGAGCAACGGGGATGCTGGTGGACGTGGTGGGTTCTGCCGTCATGTTCACCGTCGGAGCCCCCCTCACGGGTGTCTCCGTCGAGATTAACGTCTCCTACTTGGATGCTGCTTTTCTGGATGTGAGCCCCTCTCTCTCTCTGTTTCCCTCACCTGCCTCTTACTCGCAAATGCATCTCTTAGAGCATCCGGTCACAGCTACTGAGCATTGATGCGCGTATTCCATTTTGGGTTGACTCAATCTGATATAAGAAGCAAGAATAGGCACAGCACTTGAGAATCTGATGACAGATGTAAGCGGAAACGAGTGGTTCTTCAAAGTCCATTTGGGTTTCTGTCAAATGATAGGTAAGAGATGGAACCCGATATCCAAATGGGAGCATTCATCGTAAAATCACATCATCATTTCGTGTCTCATAAGCAAGACCCTCATGCGGATGTCTTTAGTATTCGTACCTTTTTCCCTTTGCAAAGAGTACCCACATAGAAACTAGGTTCACCATACTGCTTTTTGAAAATTTAGCTTGCCAAGCAACAAATAACCGAAATACAAACTCCAATTAAGAACTGAGGGTATTACAACATCTGAAAAAGTCTTCAGCTAATAGTCTCAGGCTGGTGCCGCCTCACTAATTTACTTTAAGATTTGGGGACCAAAAGGTCGGTTCTACATTTTACTTCTCCCAGGAAAATGAAACTGATTAATCTGGATAACCCTGAGTGCTGGATTTCTTACTTGCCGATGGTTTACTTATTTCTACAGAAGCACAAGGAAAACAAGCTTGATCGACATTGTACCTGCACAAATTAGTTTGCCAAGCCACAGATAGACAAATAAAACCACTTAACTAGCATGAACCTGGATGCTGCAAAGTTCAGCAAACATTTGAGCTATTCTTTATACTCTAGAAAGCAAATTTTGTTGGATGAACTGAGCTGTTGGCATACCATAAAGGGATGGACTGTTTATTGGTGAAATGGTGGTTTTAAATGGACAGTTTTATCTGATATTCTAAATTCTCTAGTTAGGATAAATGTTTTCCCCCAGGGCATTGCATATACCATCATGTCTCTTAAATTCGTCAGGTCACGGTAGAACGAAATGCTGCAACACATGGTTCGGTTTTACTTCGTGTTATCATGTATGCTGTGTTGTGAGCTTTTTTGGGTACTGTGGGTGCTGATTAGACATAAAAAATTGCTCTGACTTTATTCAGGAGGAAATTGAGATTGAGGCGAAGGTTTTGCGTGTTGGGAAGGCTGTTGGTGTCACAAGCGTAGAGTTCAGAAAGAAAAAGAGTGGGAAAATTATTGCTCAGGGTCGTCATACTAAGTATCTTGCTGTGCCTAGTAAAATGTGAGCAGTTTCATAACATGCAGAACATGTCCATTATTCGTCAATGGTTCTTATTGGAAATTTATACTTTTGTGTCATTTGATTGGAGTACTGGCAGATAATGTATATAATGAAAGATTTCAGAAGCTTATTCTCTTTAGCATGGTTTTAATTTTGTCTATACATGAAAGACGAGATAAGTGTGAAGTAAGTGGCTTTCTAAAGTGTGCCTGAGCAGATGATCAATCACAATTTGAAATCCAGGATACCGCTACTGCCCAGGGACAACTACGTGCAATCATGAATGTAGCTTATTGATAATCATAGTACGTCGAGGAAAGTTTTATGCAGTATTTCTGCCTATCTCAGCTGAAAAGGATAGCGAAATGGTCTAAGCATTTCATTTAATCTGCTAGTGTTTTCAGTTCAATCAGCTTTTGGTGGTTTAGGCCGACTTTGGAGAACACCAATGTGCAGGATTGGTTGTCTGCTTATCTGCTTCATGCTTTTCGTTGTTGTTGTTGTTGTTTAAGGACACTAGCACTTGCAGCTTTCTATTGAGGCCCTTATGAATAACAATGCGAACATCTTTTTTCATAAAGACTTACTAGTTGGGAAAACCAGTCTTTACTGAGGGCCTTTCATGTCAGCTTGCTCATCTCCATCGGGATATGTTCACTTTAACTGGGGTTGGAACTTGAAGCTGGATTCTGTGGGGATGAACTTGGGGTAGAGTAGAGTTTAATTCCCAACAGAGTTGGATGTTGAAGATTGCTCATATACATTCAGTGAAACTCGGGTATCATGCAGCCAAACAATTGGATTGTGTGTCTATCTAGGAGATGGTAGTCATGTTCTAATTGTGTGCAGCAAAGATTTGTTGACCGTTTCAGATAAATGAACAGCTTCCTGGATTAACTCAACCATACTTGCCAGTTCAGTCCATCCTTTTAGCTGTGGGAATGGGACTGATGTTGGATCCGTGTTTCTTGCGGTAGTTTCAGTTCCTGCGTGGTATGAAATGATTCAAGTGATTCGATTCTTGTTTGAAGTTGTAAAAATGCCATCTGCACACTCTTCGTTTTCAAAGAACGAAGGAGTAGTTTGCTCCCTCCAAGTCTATTTGACCTTTTGTTTGTTACCTTTCTGAACATGCTGTAGAATGATTGATTGCCTAGGAGCTTATTGATTAGATGTGCTAATGTTTCGATACAGATTAGGAGACATTGTCGTTTCCTCATGTGTTTATGTAAAATCCGGAGCCGTGTAGGACATTGGGTGGTTCTTTCTGCTGGGTGCGTCGCGGAAGTTCGTCGGCTGTCAAATTAGCTTTAGCAGTGTATTTTGCGGATAATCTTTAGCACATTTTAACATTACTCCTACTATTTACACAGCTGTGTATGTATAGTGAGAGAGGGAGAGAGAGTTGAACAGCAAAAGGAAGAGGATTGCAGAGTAGTAACACAAGCACATGTGCACGATGGGGTTCCTTCGTAGTCACTATCTGAACGGAACACGGCATGTACCGTTGAATGCTTCATTCGACGGTACCGGTACCCTGATCCTACTGTATAAGCCCTACGACACATCATCGTTCTTAAGCGTAAATACGAACGCAGTACGTTACGACGTCATGGTGATCTGACCGGTCATAACTAAGTATAGAAAAAGCTGTTAAATAACCGGCGATACGATACGCTGAGCGTATTTTTAATTTCCAAATATCGCTAGATTCGCTCAAGTGGGAGAAAGGCTCTTAAACTCATGACCACACGAATGTGATCGACAAAGCATAACAGCCCATTAAAGAAATCGTTGCTTCCGTGCCAGAAAGACCGTTGCTTGTTAGGAAATACAATCGACGCAATCAATGGCGCGATCAAGACGAGCTGAGAGAGCACAACTTCACACCTCAGCTCAACCCCGGCTCTCCGGCTGTTCCTAATTTCACTCCCGGAGTCGAGGCTCGGTCGTTCTCGATCTCTCAAACCCGAGCCCGTTCGGTTCGGTTCAATTAAAACTTTCCGGCAATTAGCTCGAGCTCGATCAATTATCGAGGAACTCCCGTAACCATAGTCAAGCTAACGCATGAATGTTTTGAAAATTCTCATAAAAAATATATATCAACATTGTTTTTTTTTCTTCATTATGATAATTTCGTAGACACGTAATTGGAATACATAAAAAATAAAATAATAAATAAATAATCCAACGGCCGGGATTAGGGAGGGATGGCGAATCAAGGGATTCCGAGGGGCACTGCCGAAAAAAAGCAAAATGGGGTTTTTCCTTTTTCTGGCTTTTTCCCGGATAATTTATTTCCGTATTCGCTTCTCCTAATTCAGATCCCCTTTATCTATACGCTACATTTTATTCACATTCAAATAATACTTTCTTTTTCGGGTCAAATACATTTAAATACTTAAAAAAACGACGTCGACTTTTTTGTCCGTTCGCCACACGCCTTTTTCGTTCGTCTTCTTTTCATCATCGATTTTTCCTTCCTTTTCTTCTTTTCCACTCCGATTTTAAAAAAAAATAAATAAAAGAGGGGGGGGAGGCGGTCATCTCGCTCGCCCACTGTAAAACCCTAAAAGGTAACTCCCCCTCCCCTCCCCCAAAAAAAAAAAAAAAAAAAAAGAAAGGCCAAAACGCTTTCGCTTCGCTCGCTCGCTCGCTGCTCTCCCTTTTTTTTCACCTCCTCCTGCCGTCTCCTTTTCGCTCCTACGGCGTCTTCTACAGCAGAGCGGAGGATTTTCGCCCCCACCCACCCCCAACCCTGCGGTGTTTCGGGGGATTAGGGTTTGTGTCCCCCCGCCCTTTGCCGCCATTGCTTCTTGGATGTTGAAGGTCTCGCATTGTGGCTCCAGGTAACCTGTTCCGCCCCCCCCCTCCCCTCCCCTCCCCCTCCCCTCCCCTCGCCTTCTCTTGTTCTTTCTCGTTTCCATCATGATCATCGTCGCTGCTCTTTTTGGTTTTTTTCCTTTCTTTTTCGTTGCGACCGGCGGTAATGCGGGCCCGCGCGAGGGAGGACGGAGAGGTGCGATTCGACGTCCCGGTGTCTCCCTTCCCCCCCTGGGTTTTTTTGAGCTTCCTCTTTTGCTGTTCTCGCGCCTGGGCGTCTTCGTGCGGGGGGTGTTCCCTTCTTCTTCTTACGGAGGGCGGCGTCGGTTTTCCCCCTTTTGTTGTTTGCCTTGGAGTTGTGCACGGGGTCGTCGGATCCCCTTTTTTGGGCGCTCGCGACGCCCTATCTGCTTGTTGACGCGATGAATGCGCGCGCGCCCGCGCCCCCCCTCGCGTGTCTGGGTTGGCATTGTGTGTGGTGCGCTGAGTGGGTGTGTGAGGTTTTCTGTGCGCGCGCGCTTCGTCTGCTGGCCGTGTTGGTTTGCGGGGATCCTTGCGTCGCGGGTTTCGGGAGGTCTGGTACGGCGTTCGAAGCCTGACCCCCGGATGCCGCGGAGGCTGCGCCTTTGCTCTGAAAAAAAGGGGAAAACGGAACGGAATGCGTCGGAATACCTTATATCGGCTTTCTTGGTCGAGAGGTTGTCGGTTCGGTTACGTAGAATCTGTATGTTCGGTATAATCTTCGTGGTACCTTCGGAAGTTTGCTTGTCGCTGTGACTGTTACGACTGTTTCTAACTTGTTGCTCTTAATTTGTCGTTGCGGAGGCCGTACGATTGCCTCTATAACCTGCTTTTACTCACTCATTGGGATCTCCGTGGAAATCGAATAATCAATGACGGTGTCGGTTGATTCTCTTCATGTGTGATTGATCTCAAATACGGGAAGCCGCCGATGCTACGAACATAGAAAAAGTTGAGAACGTGCCCACTTGGGACTCTCGAAAGTGCTTGCAAAATAATTTTTGTTTTGCCAGAAAGCATCCGATCGAACAGGATTTCGGCTATAAATTCCCATCCTCTTTCACCATCTCCTGTCCCCAGTATTACTTTCTTCCTTAGTACCGAACCCACTTAGCACGAAAACGTTTGATTCTTTTTATGTGTAAACCATGCTTCCGATTCATTGGTCATCTTTCTTTTGAGTTGTCTAAAGCACTTGAAGTGCTACATAGTTTCCTCAATCATCTTTTGCTAAATGAGAGGAAGGAGTGCACTGGAGCATATTGAAAACTGTGGTTTTAATACTGAAACTTCTTTGCTCATCTGATGCTCAGGTCATGTGAAGACAGCCACTTCGACCATATCATTGCTTGCAAACTCGAAGGTGTGGTCCACTGTATGAGGAAGATTCCACATTAGCCCTGGTTTCTTTGCGTGCAGGAATAGTTCATAATTGCCTCTTCTTATAGATATATGGCTGTTTAGGCTTTAGAAAAAGTAGGAAAGAGGTTTTTAACCATATATTTCCTATTGTTATCCTCCGTGCTGCTTGTTTGACCTTGGCTGTGGGCCTTGTGGTGGAAGTGGCTTATAAAGAACATCGATTTTTCATTCTCTGGTTGTTTCGTTGACACACAATGATGCTGGGTTCGTGGACTTGTCCTCATGAAGTACACTCTTATTCTTTTAAGTAGATCTTCGTTAGCTGTATGTTGTTTGACTTCTTTTCTAGAAAGTGACCTGTTTTCGTCTACCAAAATGTTTCGATATGGCTTGTGTGGGCATGCATTTAAAGCAAGATCTTGCTGTGATGTATGTAGTTTGACCTTTTTTCCCACAGTGGGACTTGTTTTCATTTACTGAACTGTTTCGATTTGGCTTGTGAGGAAATTCATTTTGTGCAAGCTCTTTGTTGGAGCAAATCTAACTGTGGCGGTCAGGCATTCGTATCTTTTTGCATGATCGTATAAATCTCTTCTTACTTTTGTGAAGTGAGGTATCCGTCAGCGTGGTTCCTTTCATTAGGACGAGCGTATGCTGTCAAAGTAGAAAGCCTGTTCATTTTGTTTCTCGCCTTGAGTATTCGTCATGTGTGTTTGTCGTGTCATAACACATTCATGCGTGTGTTCTCCTATGTTGCTTTCTATTCCTTTTGGGTGCTTTGGTGCTCATACGATTGATAAAGGGTGTGTTTTTTCCTCTTGAAAGTCAGTCCCATTTCAAGGAACGTTCACTCATGTCACCCTGGCGTGAACATTACCTTTTTTTTTTTTTGTCTAGATGTAATGTTCCAAGTTAAGTTGGACTTCTGTTGCGGTGTTTTGAACTCGTATGCTTGTGCTCTTTAGGACATACCTCTGCAGGATGGGAAGCGGCTTCTAAAAAGGGTCTCTGTTGGTTTGAACTGCAACGCATTGGGATGGCACAGTGGGTTTCTGATCGTCAAGCTCCTTTTAGCGATCAGGATGGAGAAAGGAAGCCTAAACTTTCTGCTTGCATCGCGAAGGATGATCTGGGATATGATGAGGGGGAAGCTGCGACTGCGGAAACCCTCGCAATGCAGGAAAATGCGAAACGAAAGCATCATTTTCAAGATGTCAAACCACATAAACGTGGAAAGGAAAAGCAAAAGAAGAGTACACAGGTCAAACCCAAGGCAAAAAGGCGTCATCGTCCTGTTGACAGATGGTCAGCAGAGAGGTGAGATCAGAATTCTTAGTTAATAATTCGGCTTTTCCATTTTTTGGAGAAATTTTATTTATTATTTGTTTTTGGATTATGAAGGTATAAGCAAGCGGAACAAAGCTTGCTGGAGATCTTGAAGGCAGAAGGGGCTGTTTTTGGTAATCCAATTAGACGACCAGAACTCAGATTAGCTGGTCGTCGACGAATTGGTGATACTGGGCTGCTTGACCACTTATTGAAGCATGTTGATGGTAAAGTGGCGCCAGGTGGGAAAGATCGATTCAGGCGAT
Organism: Syzygium oleosum; assembly: GCF_021117445.2. Lineage (NCBI taxonomy): Eukaryota > Viridiplantae > Streptophyta > Magnoliopsida > Myrtales > Myrtaceae > Syzygium > Syzygium oleosum. Next base: position 339,234 of record NW_026607510.1, on the reverse strand, counting down.
GGCATAATACAGATGGAGTTATGGAATATTGGCTGGAAAGTGCTGATTTAGATGATATTCGCCGTGAAGCAGGAGTGGAGGATCCTTATTGGATTCCACCATCAGGATGGAAACCTGGGGATACTCCTGCAGAGGAGCGTGTTTCAGTTGCAGAATTCAAGAAGCTTAAAGAAGAAATGGCCAGTATGAAGAGGTAAATTTGTTTGGAAGGATTGACTCAGCCAAGAAACTTACCTTTTGTAACAAGTGGTTCCTTCTTGTTGTGTTGCCAGAGATTTCGAAGAGCTGGTGGATAAGAAGCCTGGGCAGGGACAACTTAATCTAGTGGAGGTGCCTGTTAATCATCAGTAAATATAAGTACTCATATCCTTCCCTCTTTGCCTTATATTGTTCTATATCTGCCTCTTCTGTTAGCAGGAGAAGTACAAAGAATTGATGAACTGGAAAGCAAAGACCAGTCAGCGTTTGATGGAAATATCTAGTTCTTTGAGTGGCATGCAGGTGGTCTACTTGTTTGGTTGCTATGAGTTTTTATTAACATAGATTCTCGGGGTTTAGTGTCTTGATATTCTAGCAGGGGATGTACAAGGATTTGATTGCATGGAAAACAAAAACTGAGCAACAACTCACGGAACTTTCCAATTCATTGAGTATCATGGCTGCGAAGCAGCACAAGACAGCTCTGAGTCCTCCGGCATCAGAAAAATGGGAAGATTGGTTGGAGAGCACTAACTTGGATAACATTCAAGCAGAGGATATCGGACCTTGGTTGCAGAGTGCTGATGTTGGAAATTTCGAGAGGGAAGTTTTGATGCAGAATCCATTCCCTTCTCTGCCTCGACCAAAGCCCATTGATGGTCCCTTGCAGAATTCAACGTGTGCTAGGGAGTTGGAGATAGCAAAGGAAGAAATGGCTATGTTCAGGTAAAATTTGGGATTCTTGGATCAAAAAATGACATGTTACTTGAGATTCACCCCATATATCTTTCATGGTCAGAGATTCGTGGGATCTTGTACCCAGGAAGCACGATGGAGCTATCAATAACGGGAAACAAGGTGCTTTCACCGTGAACTCAAAAGTGGAGCTCGATAATTCATTCCTTCTGTTGCAGGTAAAATCTTTAAGCCTTTCAATTGGACTATGTGGTCCAATATACAAGTAGGTTATATGCACATAATTTGACTTTCATTCAGCGTTTTAGTTTATGCAAATCTAATGTTGAAATCTTGTTTTCATTAAGGAAATGTTCAAGGAGTTGGCGAAATGGAAAGGCAAGGTGGAGCAGCAACTGATGGAGATTACCAATGCTGTTAGTAATATGCAGACAGCGAGGCAGTTTACTTCATTTGGACCATCAACCTTTTATCTGTGAAGAAATCTGACATTGTAATTGGAATCAGGCCTCTAGGCCATGGAAGTAAACTGGCAAACAGAACAGTAGGAAATTGTAGGATTTAGATTTTGTACAGGACTTTACTAGCTGCCTCAGTTACCAGTGCCTAGCCAATAGGACCAACATCTAACTTATATTGGGAGTCGCAATTCTGATCGGCCGGAGGAGCTGCACCAACTCTTGAGGGTACATAGATGCGAAGATTTGGTGCAGATCGGAGCAACTTTCTTATGGATGCTATAAAGTTAAGAAGTGACCTTTCAGCTTCTGTGACTTGTGTAGGTATTTCATGTCAGCTGATCAGTTAATTGCAAAGTTTCCCTATGATAGTATTTGGATTGTTTGGATATGTTAACTTATTTGGTCCTTCTGATGAAACATTTTATGGCCTTTTTTGGTAAAGTTATTTGTCAATGCTTATCGTGGATGGAACATGGAATCGGGTTTTTGAATGTGATCAGCAGAGCAATGGTGGGATTTGCTACTTTTGACAGTTGATCAGTGGTTACGAGCTTAGAGGAACCGATATCGAGTTTTTGAAGGTCTCATCGAGTGAGGGTGACTTCACCGGACGTTCCTGGCTCAAATAGTTAGGTTGCCCACTTAACACACTGCACCTCACTTTGATTTTGATATTGGTTGTCTGATTGGATAATACGCTCACTCCTTAACAATAGAGGCTAGAATTGAACCGCGGTTCTTAATCGGTTTTGAACTATGGCATGAAATGATCAATCGGGCAGTCCAACCAATTTCTTGGAGATCTGTATCAAGAAAGCAGAAAGTTTCCATAGTTTGCTCTCGGTCTTCCGGACTTTATAACCACATCGAAGATGTGCGATGAGGGTTGTAACTTTCCATTTGAGATCCCGACACCAATTGTTTGTGGTTTCACTTGGTATCTTTCGCCAGATTTGAAGTGTTCCCCTGGCAGCATCTTACTATGACCTATTCATGTTTGTGCTTGTTTGTCATCATCGGCGAGCTTCTCTCATGTCGATTCATTCTGTTAGCTTACGGGAGTTTCCACTCCAGTTCATTCGAGTAACCTTCTACTGGTTACTCACGACTTTTTTTTCCCAAATTTTGAAATAGAAGAACTTTCCAAGCAATTGAAAAAAAGTATTGAATAGAATATCAATATATGCATGTTTTAAGAGGTTTCGGGTTTTTTTTTTGTGGTAAATGAGGGTAAAATCGCGAGTCATAATATTAGAAGGAAAAGCCAAAAGTTAAAATCACTTTCAATAGAGCGGTACTCCAGGGTTTAATTTTCCCATTTTCTTGTTATTACTGTTGTGTTAATCTCGCGTAATAGAAAGGTTTAAGCGATGAAGATGAAGTGTCAGCCTCTCAGACGCATCAAAATAAAGGCTTAGACTATCTTACCTTTCGCAGGACCATGCATATATACATTTATACTTGTGCACACCAAAGTAACGTGGGATTAAGTTCCTAATTGGCACAATAATTACTCATAAAATTTTTTCCGAATATATTTAATTTTACATAAAGAAAGTCCGACGAGTCAAATTTTAAGTACCGTGCATGGTATGAAGATCTTATAATGTCATTTTACATCTTAGTCTATTAGATCTGATATATACCATATTTCGATTGATCTTCCATCAATAGACATGAAAATTAATGATAGAAAATGGTACTTTTTTTTTTTTTTGGGTCAGATAGAGAAGGGTACTCAAGAAAGGAGATAATTTTCCTTCTATACAGATATGGCTAAGATTTCGGCTCCCTTCCTTTCTTACTAAGAGAATTAAAAGAACTCCCACCGAAGAGAGTGGAGTGCCACAACCCCTCCTAAACCTATAAATTCAAAATTCAGATTGTTGACAGGGGAGATTTTCTTGTGCTTCCTCGGCGCGTTTGCTCCTCGTTCTCTTGCAATTGCAGTATAAAGAACTCTCTCCCTCTCTCTCTCTCTCTCTCTCTCTCTCTCACACCCAATATTTCTGCGCCCCTTCTTTGTTGGGGTTGAGTCCATTCGATCGGTCTCGAGAGCATATAAGGTGGGAATGGGAGAATCCTCTGGTTCAAAACCCTGTCTTGATGCTGACATCTGGGCTAAGCTTGGTATTCTTCTTCTCCTTCTCTCTCTTTTTCCATTTCTTTTCCCAGTTTTTTTGCCAGGAAGCGTGCGGTACTCGTTAAAGATTTCATTTTTACCCTTTGTTCACTTCAAGAGCATGCCGTGATTGAGAAAGAATCCTCCTTTTCGTCAGTTGCCAAGGCTGTTGCGTTCGTGGTTTAGTTGGGTATCGGTCTTTGTGGGATATCCGTCTGTTATGAAGAAGAATGAACTGTGTAGTGCCGTATCTTCACGTGTTTTTTTTTTTCTTTTTTTCTGGGTTGTCATGCAATTTATCGTTCTCTTTGACATGCGCGTACCGAAGGAAAGCTTACGGACATAAATGGAGTGTGGGTTAGGTGGAACCAAAGGCTCGTTGGAAGTACCGCTGAGATGTTAGTTGGCATCGAGGAAAGGGTTGGCACTTTGCTTTATTGCCACATTTATTTTTGTCTCAAGAAAATGATCAAGGGTCCGAATTGTTGGAGTTGAGCTAGCGAAAGAAGATGAAGAGCTACAAGCATAGGCAAGAGGGCAAGCCCGCTTGATAGGATTAAGCAAATGAACTTTACTAAACTTGAGAAGTTGATACATCTTGTGTTTTAAGCAACTTAGTCAACATACTGTTGAAGGAAACTAATTTGCCTAGATGAGGAAGAAAGCTCAATAACAAAAGAGAGGAAGAGAATCGAGGAGCTGATTTAAAGAAAATGACATTATCAGCTGAATGTCACCTGAGACCATTGGATAGTTTACTTATTCACTGTTTTCTATCACAAATTTTGAAGGGATGAGCTACATAAACCTCTTATTTATGGAAACATTTTGTACCTAAGGATTTCAAATATCTACTCTTCTAGCACCATGGGTCTAAAGTATGGTTTAGGCAGGCACTTTTGATTGGGAAACATTAATGTGGCTTCTGTGAAAAGTCCACTATTGGGCATCAGTCAGCTTCTTAACCTTGCTTGTGGAAATGATTTGTGCTATAGTTATGAGAAAAACAAGTTTGGTTCTAATTTGCTATGAGAAACATCTCTTCTCCAAATAGGCCAAGCTGGCAAATGGGACAAATAATTGTAGGCATGCATGTCACCTCATGAAATTTGTCCACAGATTTCTTGTCTAGCCATAATGAGAATTAAATTGGAGATTGCAGTCAAGCAAATTACGACACATAGGTTTTCAACATGCTACTTGAAAAGCCTTGGCATCCTTAACTTCATGCCTTTTGAGAAGGGAATCTTTAATGTAAAGGATCCAATGAAAAAAATAGAATCTGTTTGACATGTGTCATTTACTTACAGAGTATGGTTTCTATGTCTGATGCCAGATGCCAGATTTGACTTGCTCTGTTCCAAATTGCAGTTCCAGCAGACTCAAGGTACTCAGTTGTTGACATTGGATCAAATGAGACTGTTGTCTACTCAGAGATCTCATGCTCTTCCAGAAACAAGCATGAGTGGTGCAAAATAACTAGGAGTTTAAATAAATCTTCTGCTATGATTCAGAACAAGAGGTATAGTAAAAATCCATGGCATGTGAGCAAAAGTTTCTTGCTTTGTTTATTTGATACTTTGTTTTTGCTCCTTTTTATCTTCAATGTAATGGCGTGTTGTGCTCTTGCCAATGTTGCTTTTACCCTTGAAATGAGACATTGTTTGTCATCTATTTGTTTTTATTGTTTAACTGAGGTGGCTAAATCAATTGTTTCTTCATAGACCAATTTCCACTGTTACTCCATCTTGTTTATTCCTTTGTCAAATTTATGGCTTCCGCAAGAATTGAGAGGGAAATCATATTATTGCTTTTGGAGAAACCATGGCGTGGACACAAAGAAAGTACCTAATGAAGATCCTCTACATCATTAGATAACTTAAGTAGAGACAAGGGTATTTTAAAAATGGTACAAGGAAAACGAAGAACAGGCAGTGAAGAAACAAAACGATTGTTTTTAACCCTGAGGGTGGTTTTCTAAAAAATGGTTGCGTTCCTAGTTACTCTTCTTTCAATAGATGAGCACTGAGTCTGTACTGAGAAAGAGAGAGGATGGAAATGAATACTTCATTCTAGCTGATGGATAATTTTACACTTCTAGGAACTGCTTTTCTGTGGACATCTTAATGCTAAACATTGTTCCAGAAAAGGATTTGATTGGCATTGTTTAATGAAAGGGTGGATAGGACAATGAGAAATCCGTCCATTTCATCATGTAAACTCCTTTTGTACTATTTAATTTAATTTTTCTAGTAGTAAGTTACTGGCTTTCATCAAACCAAATGATTACTTTGCTTGGCTCTTAAATCCTTGAATGTCTTACACTAAATTTTGTAGTTAGGGAAATGCAAATACGTGCAGCAAGCTTAGTTTTACTGGGGTAATTTGTCAACAATCTGCTTTAGGTAGCTCTCACAAGGATTCATTTTGAATATTGCTATCATGGATCTATACTTTCATTGTTGCTGCAGCCTTTCCCATATTTGCACTTCTGCTATTGTTGAAACCTTTGACTGATTATGTTATTTGCTGCTTTAGTTTTTTTTCCTTCCCCTTTTCTTTGTTGATTTTAAGGTTTCATCTCTGGTGGATTTTGGCTGATGTAGCTCAACCACGATTCTTATTGATGGAGCGATTGTTCAAAGTGAAGACATTATGCTCATACAGTCTGGAACTGAAATTATTCCAGGGCCTGATAGAGAAGGTCAGCTTAGTGTTTTCTTTACACTGAAATCTGCTTTGTCTAACTTATTATGATTTTCTTCGCAACATTTTTCTGCTCAAGTTTGTAATTTATTTTTCTTATTTGGTGCGATCAGAGGGCTTAATAAATGATAGTATTGGATGGAGGGCGTTAATGCATCTGCTATTATCTAATTAAACGCTATTGTTGTTTCCATTTACAGACTTGGATCATTAAATCATCTTATTTGTACTTGTGTGGTGCGTACGATTCTCAAATACCTCGAATGGACAACTTTTGGCTTTTTTTTTTTTCATTGTCGAATGCGTTATTTATGCAGGGCATCTGAGCTATAGATTTGAAATGATCCCCGCTGCAGAGCGTTGTGAGAAGCGGTTAAAGGTTATTAAATATTGAATCATGTCTTTATGGGTGTGTAAATAAATGTTTGGCTGTCTGTCGGAATCTAGATCAGTTAATGTATGCATTTTGGTCTTCCAGATCTCTATAGACATTGAAAATGCAAAATGTGGCATTTGCTTGAACATATGGCACGACGTCATCTCCGTTGCCCCTTGCCTTCATAACTTCTGGTCTGTCTGGAACTTAATCTCTTCCTGGTCAATAGTATGGTACCTGGGCATCAATTGGCCTGTCCTTGTGCATTGCAGCAATGGATGCTTCTCTGAGTGGTTAAGGAGAACTCAAGAGAGACATGTGACAGTACTCTGTCCCCAGTGTAGAGCAGTTGTGCAGTTTGCTGGGAAAAATCACTTTTTACGTGAGGTTGTGGAGGTAATACTTTGTTTAAGCATATTGATATGCCAAATAGCAATTTTTTTTGCCCCTTTTTTCCTGTTAAAGCTCTGTCCTTTAAAATAGTAGAGAACTTGTGAATGCAAAATGTTACTTTTCTTGAAGTTGGGAAATGGATAGAGTATTATGTCCAAAAAAAAAATGGACAGAGTATGTCACAATGTGAAATTGGGCGTTATCACATGGTCTAAGACTGTTTCTTGCCATAACTTATATATTGGACTTGCTCTACCAGCCAAGAATGAGTCTTATTGCCAAAAGCACCTTTTGATGAGGGGATTGGGTACATGTTTCAGTTTGGCCTTTTTGGATGCTGGCCAATATAAGAACTCAATATATTAAATATATGTGTCTAGCTCTTCTGAAGGTTTTCTTCATGGCATTCCTTGAATTTTGATTCCATCAAATGCCATATTTTCTTCAGAGCATGTTGTGCACTAATTTTGACAGTTGGAGCTCCCGTACTTACTGCTAATTTTTCTCTTTCTTTGCTTTTGCAATTCTTCCTGAGTATAGGATATACTGCAAGCTGATACTTCCCTAAGACGGTCTAAAGAAGACGTTGCCATTTTAGATTCACACTCGTTGATCCAATCAAATCTGGTACGTATTATACAGTCTAAAGAAGCTGTTTTGATTTCTCATCTTTTCCCTCATTGGTGGATGAGCTTAATGTACCAGTATAGAGTGCTTTATGGTATTCACCACTAATATCGGGACAGGAGTGAGTGCGAAGCTGGGATGGTGGAGCAAACCCTTAGCAAAAGGCATCTGGCAAGTAGGTCAAGAATGAAGTACATGGAAGCAAGATCAATTAAGGATGAGTTAAGAGTGGGGCAGTAGTAAAAATCAAAGGTGAAGAAGTACCAACAAGTGAACAATTTCAGTATGTTTGGTCCATTTTGGAAGGGGTCAATGGATTTGTTTTTGTCTGATGAAAGAGTGGTAAGTATAAAGATTTTATGGGACCATTATAAGGCTTTATACTCTATGATCAGCAGCGTTCAGGGCCTCAAGTATTGGAACTTATATAACATGAGTTTAGTTGAGAGCAAGAAATGAGTATCTGAGAATGTCCCGGTGGCTTTAGTTGAAGATATGGTGGGAAAAACCTAGTCAAGGTAGTTTGGACATGTTAAGAGACAGTATATTTCGATGAGAAGATGTCCATTTTGGGTTGGAAAAGGAGTAAGGTGGGCTAATAATTTTTATGTGAATAACTTAAAGGATCTTGATCTAGTAAGTATTCAGGAGAAATGATACTTTCTATAGAGATCATCATAATAACCATCTATAGAAGTAAAAAACTTTTGCTGTATTTTTGTGGTCGTGGTGTGCCAGTTATTATTTTCTTCACAGCATCTAAGCATCCATTCACAGAGAAATTTCCATCACTAGCTGAGGTAGATTGATCTCTCAAGAACAGAATATTATCGAATAATTTGAAGATTACTTGCAAAATAGAGGGACCTGATTGGGGCAGAATTTTTTGCTTCAGCTTGTAGTCGTTTACTTGAGTCGTCTCAGCGTCTTGGTCATGCTTTGGCAGCACTGTAGATGGTGGACTGTGGAACTGGTTTGTATAAAATTAGCATGACCGTGGATGTTATTTATTTTTTTTGGTCGAAATGACCGTGGATGTTGCATACTACTTTTCTTAACCCCTAGGATTTTCCATTCCTTCTGTATCCACAACAATTCTCAATAGAGCAGTATAGTTTATTTCTTCTCATCCACCTTTTATATGTCCCACATCCCTCTCTCCATATTGAGTGCATGTTTATGTGCTGCTATGTTGGGGTTTTATACGTTTTTTGAGGGGGAAGGAAGGAGGGGGGGGGTTGGGTTGTCTATTGTTTTCCTCAAAGATCATAACACATCTTAAAAGATATTACTGAATTTCATGTCCAAAGTTTTGTGGCTGACTTCTCTTTTTTCCTTCCTTTAGTTGTATGCTTTCCATTATCTTTTCAGTTATTTGGTCCTTTGCTCCCTTGAATTTCTTCTAGGTTTAATGGCTACTCTTGGATATAGAAGGAACAGACACGCTCTTCTTTCTGGACAACAGAATTTTGCTATTGAAAGTCTGTCTAATTAGAACCATGTTATTTGCAGGCATTAATCCTTCTTTTTCATATTTGAACTTGCCATCCTTAAATGTCCTTATTCACTTGTTGCATGCTTTTTTTGTTTACTTTGTGGGTCCTTTTTGTCTTCCACTTGTCTAGAAGGACGTTCCTAGTGACTGAAAGATAGAAGTGCTGAAGAGAATACACTTATCTCACAGGCTTATGAATTATTAGCCTATTTCACTGTAAATTGGTTGATCATACTTCCCGAAATTCTTTCGGACTTATAGATTGGACATTTCCTTGGTTCTTAGCATCAGCGTGGAGCACAGCTGGGCCGGGGGCATGTTTTAGCAATTTGTTGGCCTGGTATGGAATATTCGGGCTTGGGCTATTCTCCACCAAGGACCTGGCCAGTCCAAAGCCATGCCATTTGGTCGGGACCAAACAAGATCGGGCCATTTTGGGCTGGTCCTGGCCAAAGCATAAAATTTAAAAAATGTTTCTTTTTCCTTTTTTTTTTTTTTTACTTTTCATGTGCAAAAACCTACATAAAAATTTCAAATAGCATGTACTAAAACCAAAAACCTTGAAGACATCAGAACAGGCTTGTAAGTACCTGTTTTGCTATTGTTAAAGAGTGAGGGAGAACAAGACATGAGCAAAATAGTGCGTCTATCGTTTGTGTTGTAGCTCGTTGACGTGGGAGTGAGACATGAGAAAGAGAGAGACTGCAAGAGCGGGCGCGAGGGAGCATGAGTGAGGGAGGAAGGGAGGGAGAGCATATGGTGAGTGGTGGGGTTCAATGGTGGTAAGGTGGTGACTGGACGACTCAGCAAGCGTGAGACACGAGAACGGGGGAGATCGAGATGTGTGTGTGAAAGGGAAATGACATAGGCGGCCCCCTGAGAGAAGAAAATGGGAGGGATCTGCTGTTCTAGGGTTTTAGACATTAGTGTATATATATCTTTTTTGTTCTGCTTAATGAATCAGGCTGGTCTGGCCCGAACTCAAAGACATGTTCAGGCTGTATAGCCTGGCCTGGTACTATTGTGCCCAAAAAATCAGGCCAGGCTGGGTTTTCGGGCCTCAAGTTTTATTTGCACACGCCTACTTAGCATAGTTCTGAGATCATAGCTTTATCAATTTATGTCTTTATTTTGCAATTTGTCAGGTTATAAGCAGTGGAAGAAAACGTAAAAGACCTCCCTTGGCAGCTGATGCGCAAACTTCTGGTCTTGATCTTTCATGCCCACAATGTGGTAGTAAAAATTTGATTCTCCATTTGCGGCACAACATAGTTGACAGAATCAATTTTTCCTTTATCAAACGCTTTTTTGCATTTTCCGCGACAGAACCAAGTATTATGTTTGAGAAGCTCTTTCTGTATCTTGCGTTAATTTCAAGTATCATTTTCCATGACAGAACCAAGTATTATGTTTGAGAAGCTTTTTCTGTATCTTGCATTAATTTCAAGTTCTGCATATTTCCTTTTCCCATGTTAAAAGCCTTCTAAATGTTAAATTTGTACCCTAGAAAGATTATGCATTAATTATGCATCTCTTTTGACTGCATCTACGGTCCCCTCAATACCCAAAAAAGGAACGAGTTTACCTTGCGATATTTTTTTTTAATTTTTTTTAATTTAGATTTATATATGATGCAGCAATGTGATTGACTAGTTTTCTGCGTGAATTAGGCACTGAATATGGTGGGTTTTGCTGCAATCAGGATACCGTCCACATACCATGTCAAGCATGTGGAGGAATGATGCCTTCCAGATCAAACATTAGTGTACCACAACACTGTAAGCACCTAGCAAACCATCCACCAGCCCACTCCTTTATTTGAGCTCGGAAAGTTCTTGTATTGGCTTTAGTTTCATCCCCATCTAGGCCTTTTGCCATTCTTAATTTTCCTCCTAAACTGTCAATACTTTTGAATCCATTGGCCGATTTTTGGTAATAAGGCTACTTTTATTTCTCCGAAATTTAGTCGTCGGAAAAGTTTTTTGTCGTTTTCCGGTGTTAGGATTGCTTAGGAAAACGAGTCAACGAAAAATCTACACTTAAAATAAGGAAAATGACTCAATTTTTTAAATCAAAAATCATTTTCCAGAGTACAACATGACCTCCACATCCACAAGTTGTCTTGGGTGGTTGGACCATTTGCCTAGCTGATGGACCTGGGGACCTCGATGCCTGAATCTGGGTCCTCAAGTGGCCTGATCTTAGTTTTTCAAGGCCCTGACTCGGACCTTGGCACCCAGACCCAACAGCCTCAACATGTTTTGGCCCTTGGACCCACAATGAGACTCAAGTCCCTATTGTCTAGACCCAGATCTGCAAAGCTATACTTAAATTTCCTTGGACCCACGACCCCATCACGCCTTGGCCCTGGGTCTTTGTGGCCTAGACTTGGGGTCTCGATGCTAGGACCTAGGTCCATGCAGCCCCGAATAGGAGACTTGGTGGTCGAGACTTGAGACCATGTCACCTGGACCTTGGTCCCATCATTGTACTCGAGTCTTTTTTCTCAAGTGTGTTTTGATTTTTCCGGTAGCACTTCAAGTTTGTTTGTTTCGTGGAAAATGAATGATTTGGAAAATATTTTCCTAACAATGTTTGTTTGTGTTGCTTGAAAAATGAGTCAATAAAAAAGGTTTTGACTGTCCACAACAATCTACGTTTATATATTTCTATTGATAATGCAACAATTTTTTCGTTCATTCATTTTTGTAAGGGATCCTTTTTAGAATAATGTTTTTTAAATATTTGATTTTTAATAAAACAAACTCACATATGAAAATTTTTTCCAGCAAAGTTCATTTTTCTCAAAACCAATGGAGCCTTAGAGCTTAGCAGTCTATTTGGTTCGGGAAACTGTTTTGGATTTTTATATTCAGTGGAAAAGCAAATGAAATCTGTTCGCTATTCCAGTTCTCCATTTTTTTAAAACATGTTTGGTTTGTGAAAATAAAATTCTCATCACGAATAAAAATGTTAAAAGCATGTTTGGTTGTATTGATTTTAAGGTTAAGATGCACATTTTCATTTAAAAACTAGTTTTAAATTGAAAACAAGTGAAAACAACTCATTTTCTTTTCAGTTTGTAGTTACAAAAGTGAACAATTTCCCCTTCCGTTTATCTGAATAGTTTTCAGTTTGTGATCAGATTTATTTTTAGTTCTTTTTTTAAATGCATATGAAAATGGAAAACTAGACCAGTTTCTTATGCCGGCCAATTGGTGACTTGATATAGAATCGAAGGCAATGATATCAAAGGACTCGTATATTAGAACTAACTTGTTGGGATCAGACTTAGTTTGTTGTTGTGATTGTATAGTTATTTCTTGTCATTTTGTAATTTGGCAGTTGATTACTTAAAATTATTTTTCATCAGCTAAGTTGAATTTGAAAGACCAGCATATCCATGGATGACTCTGTACGACAGAAAATAGCAGTAAATTAGGGATGTAATTAGCAACTTAAGGATGGGTCTAATTGCTGTAGCCATCGGCTGCAAACTGTCCTATTATGGGATATTGAGCAGTGATACGATCTAAGATTCTGCTACAGTTTCATTGGAATGCTGTATTCTTTTTTCACAGAAATGCAATGCGATCCAATGTTTTGACATTGAGAAGTGGGCAGTTGTCAAATGAGCACTTGCGTGGAAAGATAGATATTAAAGTGGACCCTAAAAGATTTCAGTAATGAATTGATGCTTGTTTCCTTTTTACATAGATATGCTGTGGCTATTTTGGACATGCTGGAATGTCGTACCTCTTTTGCAGGTTTGGGATGCAATAGAGCATTTTGTGGTGCTTACTGGCACTCTCAAGGGGTTGCAAGAGTTGAAGGTCACCCTCTTTGCGTGTATGCCAGTTTTAAACCTGTATGTGGAGTTCTCTACATTCCCATTCTTGTCCTATTGGGATTGTTTTTCTCCAATTGACTCTTGCTTCGTTCGACTTTTTTCAACTACTTTTATACTTATCTTTCTGCTGTTCTCCTTGTTGGCTTGTAATATGAGGATTTTCACTTTAGTCATGCTACTCATAGAGTGGAGTGATCTAGAGTCTAGGCAGCCACTTGTTGCTTGTTTGCTGGATGATATCTTGCAGTATTTTCTCGTTAATCTCCTATGCAAATATATCAATGAGAAATTGGTTTCTTGAGCCACAAATACAACTATTGGCATTTGCTGCAGATCATGGAGCGGTCTATCTCGAGAATTCCATTCACTGCGCATGAAACAAATAGATGTGAGCAAGATGTATGAACTCCATCATCGGTAATTCTACTGTTTTTGCATAGAAGGCAAGTCTATTCAACTTTCTTTTTTCAACATTCTGTAGATCACAGAGAGGTCAATTAGACAACTGGGAAGAACACTCCAAGATGTTATCTCTGAATGGATTGGAAAATTTGACAATCGTGAAATAGGTGAGTCGATTCAAGTGTTCATGTTTAACCACGATTAATGTATGGTTTGCTGACATTCTCTTTTAGTTGAGTACCTTCATTTTCTGTGTCATTCACATATACAAACTATGAGGACATGTGTAGTGATGAGGGAAGGGGATTGTGCCTCACATTTACAAGCAATAAAGGCATGAATGATGTAGTTCTCACATCAGTGAAAGCACATTGAATATATAAGTTCGCACAACTAGAAGGCTACTTCTTTTTTTTTTTGGTCGAAAACTATAAAGCTACTTGAAAATTTCATTTTTTGTTAAAACTGTACCTCTTTTCTTGGTAGTGGGGGAATTCACTATCACTAGTATTGGTCAGCATAAGGTTCCTATGTAAACTCTGTACTGTTTTAATAGACGAAGCTCGGATAATCTTAGATGGGAAGCTCAGACTATTGTGGTAAACTTTGAATCCAAAAATTTTGTTTTAATAGGTGCAAAGTAGAGTACATGGAGCGCAAGTTCTGAGAAGAGGAAATATGTAGCAGTGATGAGTAGTCGATATAGTACCAAGGACTGAGTTAATTCATGAGCTCGGATCAATTTTGTGAAAGGATGGAGAGGTTGATGTAGATGTAATCCCTAGAATATGAACTTCAGTAGATAAAATGAAGAACCAAATCTCAGGTATTTTGACAAATGAAAAGCCAGTGTAGAGTCTCGGAGCCTTGCATGTTTTTCTTAGTGCTGAAAAATACTTGTCTTTTTGAATTTTCGTCTTTTGACTCTCTGTCTAATTACGATTATTTTACTGTAAATTCTATGCTGGGTTCCCTTTATGGAGTCAATTGTTTACTTAGGGTGCATTTGTTTTGTGGAAAAAGAGTGACCTGAAAATATTTCCTCCATTTCCAGTCCTTTGGCATAGCTTAGGAAGACGAGTCAAGGGAAACATTTTTCATGGTCAGTAGAACTTGCTTAAATGCCGAAAAAATCATTTTTGCTAGTAAATCATTTTTTGTAATTCTCTTCAACCTCCACTACTGGTTTCGGCCATCCCAATTGCCTAGACCTAGGACCCCAGCTAGCACACTAGAAATTGATGTGCCCCAATTCTGGACTTTGGGGTCGGGATGCAGGACTTAGGCACTTCAACCGGTGACCCTGGTGTCAGGGCCAAGGATCCAGCACCCAGACCAAGTTTTTGGTGTCTGGGTTGATCCCCGATGCCTGAACCGGGACGTGCAACGCTGGACCCCTCATCTTGTTCAAGATAATTATGTTTTTACAGAATACTGTCTAATGCCAGTCCCGGATAGCACCTTGATTAATTCTACTGGGTGACAAACACCATAAAATAGTTTCCGTCTCATTTTAGATGTACGTCCATGCACTGGAAAGCGGAACTAAGTTTCCCTGAACTAGCTTGAAAAACATTTCCCGCAACATCAAAGTACCCTTCTATGAATCAATAATCTAATCACACTTGACCTGTGTCCTTATCTAATAGAATATGTATTATCTGACCAGATCGATCCAGGGTGCCACTTAATCATGCTGAGATGATAACTGCTGCAACACATATATGCAAGTGAGTTATCATTTCTACTTTGTGTGAGGCCTTTCTTTGTCACTAAGCTTTTAACATAAATGTTCGTCTGAACTGGGTGTTATCTTTTCTTGAAAGGGTTAAATTTCAACTCTGTCAGTTCGACAACTTTTTGGGTGCATGATATCTTTGCCATATATTTTAAGGCTGCGACATTGCTCATTATGTTCTGCTAGTGATTAGTTGCTGAAGGTAGTCCTCATGCCTAGACGAGTCGAGTGTCAGATCCTTTATGTCGTGAGTGTTTTAGATTTTCAGAGCTAGCCAAACTTTTAATGAAGTACATTATGTACTTGTCTATAAACTTGTATCTCTAGCAGCTCTTAGGAGCATGACTTAAGATGTTCCTTCTGCATTTTGCCATTAACCCGTTGAATGAACAGCACAACTTTGCTTGGCCTATTTCCTGACCTGACACACCATTTCTATTATGTATCAATCCGGTCTCCTTCAATTAATTGTAATGTGTGTAAAGCAGATTACTGTTGCCCCATGTTATCATATGTGCTGTTTTTCCCCCTGAGTCTTTGTGGTGAATGCAGTGATTGTTACGACAAATTGGTATCCTTCCTCTTGTACTGGTTCCGCTTTTCAATGCCTAAATGTGTAAGTATCTACAATTAAGCATTAAGATGATCTCTTTTTTGGTTTTATGTTTATCTCCATCCTGTGCATGATGAGTGGACCTTATCGTGTTAATGTGATGATTGATGTCCAAATTATAGAACGTTGCATCTTTATTGTCTTACCTGTGAAGATTCCACTACTGTGGCATGTTGTTCATTACTTCAATATTAGCTTATAGCTAATAGATTATAACCATTATCTCAGATGTCGTTGAGAGAAATAATTGATCCAAATGACAGTCGATTCTAAATCGAAATAGAATGTGGGTTTTAAATGTCCATGAAGTACATAATGTTATCTTAAACTCTCAGCTGGATTATTGAAGGGAAATTTCACGAACTCTTAGTTAAATGATAAAATACCATTAATTTGGTAATATTTGTAGATTCTAGAATTAGAGCACATTAGAATTGTATGACTTATCGCTTTGAGTTGCAGTCCCTCAAATCCATGGTACTCATTTCACTGTGTAAAGGTTGTCCAAGGTGAAAGCAGTTCATTTAGTATGTCATAGGATAAGAAGTCCAGCGATTTTGTAGTCAAAATGATAGGTCAACCATATGAATAATTGAGATGGCAAGCACATGTACTTTCACTTGATGATGTAATTTTCAATTTCTCTTAGAAATAAATTGCCACGGAGAATAATAAGGTTAGTTAAATCTCAGGGTTGTATTTGGAGGTAGCCTTTACTGAGAGAGAGGGAGGGAGGGAGGGAGGGAGTAGTGCTTCATATATGTTGATGATAACAACATTGTCCTTGAACACAATGAAAAGTCTCCGTTTGGTCTGTCATTTGCCTTCCTTACAATTGCAGGGTTGGTTGTATAATCAGCTGGTTGTGGACCATGATATTCTGTCTGAAATTAGAGTGGGAATGACTGAAGCAATTGAATAGATCTCTGAAAAAATTGAAGGGACATATGGTCTTCTCATGATGCTGCAAATCTGATATACTTGTAAAGTCCTGATTAAAGAATCTCTATCGTCTAATCTCTTCTTGATGTGCATGTTCACAGCTTCTACCACCAGATGCATCCAAGAGAGAAGATTGTTGGTATGGATATGCATGTCGGACGCAGCACCACAGTGAGGAACATGCTCGGAAAAGAAATCACGTTTGTCGTCCAACCCGGGGCACTCATCCGTAGGCCTTGTGTCGTGAATGCATCCTATGCGGTAGGCCTCCCATCATCGTGTGTGCATTTATGCTCTTCGTAGTTCACTTGGTTGCATTTTGTATGTGTATTTGGTCATGCGCATTTCGAATACGGACTATTTTATCAGTTGGATGTCTGATAGATGCTCTTAGGTTTTTTTTATTATTATTATTCAGAGTTAGGAGAAAAATCATATATTCCTGCAATGTCAATCGACTAGTCTGAGAGACAAATTTCCCGTTAGTTTAATTTAGAGGAGGTCTGGTCACTGACAGAAACATTTGCAGTTGGCAAATACGCACTAATTGCTGTTCAGGTCTGATGTCCAACCTGTGATCTTAAGCATGATTCAGACATGTCTGTTTTGTGCTGTGTAATATCTGTTTTAAAAGCCCCAGGTTTTGCTGTAGGGAAATAGCTAAACTTGTGCCCTTAATTCAATATATAGCAGTAAACATTAAAATCTCTCATAAGTTGGAGGGGGTTGATTGTTTATTGCTAAGTATATCAGAATGTGGGTGAAAGCAAGTCTAACACCATCGTTCATAATTAAAAAAATCTCAACGTGCCATTTGACGTCGTGAATGTCTGAATAATCCTCTATTTTAATGCATTTTAGGCTGCATTGGTACATGTATATCTGCTCATCCTCCAGATCCTGCCGGAATGCTCCTTGTATTCAACATTTGGTTGTGGAGGTTCCACATGAACCTATTTCAAGTTCGATCCCCTCCTTGTAGTTTGAATATTTCTTGGTCGTTATGAATTTTCGGGCCCTTGTACGATGACGAGACTTTTTTAATGGAAAGCGGTGAAAACCCTAGCTCCGTCAAATGGCGGTGACTCCAGCGCTAACTAGAAGGTCCGACGATAATGAGCGGATTTTGAGCCTTCTTTGATACAGGTTCTTCTGACCTGCTGGCTGGTGATTACTGCGGCGGTGATTGACATCACTTGGACATCGTTGCGATCCGTACTTGTGCATCGATAGCTGCCTAGTTCTTATGTGTTAGACATGTTACCTACGCAGATCATGACCTTGCAACGAAATGCATGCATTGTTTCTAGTATACTGTTAAGGATTGCACATCACTTCAGATCTCTGTAAAATTAAGATTCGGAGAACCTAGATGTACGACATTGTTCATGCCATTTGAACGAGATAGAAGAGGAGGGAGGCATTTATAGATGTGATTGAACGATTTTAGGGATTTTAAAAGGGTAGTTGTTTGGTGGGCGTAATAGCATCTGTTGATATTAAACAATTAATTATTTTTTGGTCGAAAATTAAAAAAAAATGAAGAAAATTGGATAACGACAAAAGAGCTAGGTGACATTTGGGCAAGAAATTTTTTAAAAAAAAATGACAAGAGATGGTACCTTTTGAATATTATATAGGTGAACAATTTTCCAGGTTTAGTACACATGTAGGTGACTCGAGATTCAATGGATGTCACATGGCCGGCCAGCAGCATTAAGCCTCACATGCAATTGAATTGAGTCCATTTTGACCATTTTGGAGATAAATTGATCAACGAACATTTTTGATTTTTTTAGTTGATGAAAAGGTTGGTGGAATCATCGCAACCCCCTCGCGCGCAACTAGGGGAGTTCAAGCACTTGCTAAGAAATATTCGATTTGAATTATAGCTATTCCACATTGTTCGTATTGGAAGAGATTCGGGGTTGATAAGTTTGGCACCATCGTCCCACCGACGTGCCAATGGATCAGGACTCTCCTTGTGCAAGGATGGACGAGTCTCCGTACAAAATTCGTCCTTCTCTTAGGAATCTGGCTAGTGCCCTTGCGGATGACATGTGAACGCCAAAGCCATTGAAGTGAGAGACCTCGGTGGCAAAAGAAGTAGATTCTAAGAAAACGAGAAACGTTCATGATGTTAAAAAATTAGGAGAATTGTATCAACATTTTAAACATTTTGTCAAGTCTTAAACATTTGAAATTGTATGATCAAATAGTAAATGTTTTTTAATTTGGTGCAATTAAGTCATTCCGATCACTGTTGAGCCAATTTTGTCGACGTGGCACGTCGGAGTCCGATGCGGCGTTCTTTTACTATTTTGAGCATATATGGCATTGTCGTGGCGTTGCTGCTTAACTGAGAAAAGGTCAATTCTTAGAACAGAAGGACAAATAAGAAATGCAAATATTTAAAAAAAAACTAAAAAACTAAAAAAGAAAAGGAAAGAAAAATAAACCAACAGGAGAGAGAGAGGGGTTCGGGGGGTTTGACAAATTGCCACCACCCCCACATTGCCTGCGGGTGATGATTTTCTTCTGGTAAAATAGTACAGATACTTCATGAATTTTGATCCAGTATTTCATGAACTTTGATTCAATATACGGTACGTCTCTAAATTTTTAATTTATTCAATGTGGTCCCGGAATTTAAGTTCAATGGGCAATATTATCCCTGAGCTTTTAATTTATTTAATATGGGTCATGAACTTTTAAATATTTTCATATAATTTAGAAATTATATTAAACATTTACTAATAGTTCATGGATCATATTAAACAGATTAAAAGTCTAGGGACTATATTAGGGGTATGCAAAGGAACCGGGAACCGTTCAGACAGCCCGGAACCGGATCGGACCGGCCCAGAATCGGTGGTTCCCAAGGGAACTGGTTCGGTTCCCGATTATAATTTTTTGGAACCGGTGGGTACCGGTCCGGTTCCCGGTTCCATGTGTGCAACCGCCCACCCGCCCACCTGGACCAAACCGATAATATATAATTTAATTTTTAAGAAAAATTTCTGACTAAAAGAGGAAGAAATTTTAAGAAAAAAATGAAAACCTTAAAATCCCAAATTTGAAGCTCAACACCCATCAATTGAGTGCTCCTCTTGTCTCACTCTCACATTGTTTGAGTTGTCTCTCTATCTCTCACTCACGGCCTCGACTCTCAAGCTCAACGTCCATCGACTCACGGTTGCGTCTTGGGCTGTTCATTGCCTCCCTCTCTCGCTCTCGGTCACCTCCATTTGAGTGAAACTTGATGGGACCGGTTCCATGGACCCACCCGGGAACCAGACCGGTGGTCTGGTTCCCAGGTGGGTCCATGGAACCAACGGGCAATTCCCTATTTCAATTTTTCGGAACCGGTCCTTAGTGAGCAATTCCCAGTTCCAAGGTGAGAACCGCCCATCTGGACCATATATTACACACTGGGTTAAAGTTCAAAGACCAAAACACACAAATTAAAAGTTTAGAAACGACATTACATATTGGACCAAAGTTTAAGGATCATTTGTGTTATTATCCCTTTTCTTCTAATCAAATTAGTAGTCGGGATTATCGGGGTCTTAAGTAATAGGCCTTGAGCGCATTGCAAATCGGGGTGGGAATGGGAAGAAGCAGAGGATAGTTGTCTGGTTGTCTTTGGCTAATGCCTTACATCTTTTCTCCTCCTTCGCTTATATTTCCACACCATTCCCCTGGTTCCAATGTGTTGAGTTATTAGCCTTTGCAAATGACACTTAGATGTCCATTCATTTATTAGGCTCGTCTTCCTGTGTGGTTAAGTTAGTGCTTGTGTTTGTTGTGCTTGTGATGTGAACTGCTATGAGGTATATGTTTAACGGTAGATGTTTACTTAAAATTATGGCCTTTCTAAGTTGGGTATGGCAGTGTGAATGAAAAACAACATTAGCTCCTTCCTCATGAATCCCTAAATTCGTGACAATTCCAAAAGTCCCCCTAAAATGGTGCCGTTTTCTCGAAATTCCTCCTTACGCTTGACTTTGTCCTAAAGTTTGACAAAATAATTATGTGGGTTTTTCACTGTTGAAAATAATGACTGTTCGATAAACACATGTACGTTCCGCCCATTTTCCCGAGGCATCTTAATCAGAAAAACGTATGTTTCTCTCATCCTACGCCGGTGTACATACAAAAACATCCTAAAGCCCTAAGTTTGCCCCAACTTCACATATCATAAAGAAAAAGGTTAGGGTTGCTCGAGCATAGATCGAGAAAATGGAGATCAAGGATCACTATAGATGTGGGAGGAGAGCTGTTATGAGAATGCCATGGATTGAACCGAAACCGGTTAGGCACTTTCTTGTGTGTGAGAAGTACGGGGTAAGGTCAGTTGAGGTTTTTAATTTCAATTTAGAATTTTAGAATTATGGTGGTCATTTGAAACAAAATGCCCCTTGGAAAGACGTGAAATGAGCACGTGATGAGCACATGTTCTTTGGCCAACCATTATTGTTCATCAACGACGAGCTCAAGGAGGCTTTTAGGTCAAAATGATCTAGTTCAAAAGGTATTTTGAAATAGAATTGAACGTGAGCGAAATTTCAAAAAATAAGCACCACTTCATAGGGGTTGTTGAGTCAAAACGATAGCATTTCTAGAGATATTTTGAAACAAAGTAATGTTTAGGGTCAATTTTGAGAAATAAAACAACATGTTAGGGGGATTATTGGAGGTTTTCCCCCTAGATTTTGTCATAATCTAGTCTCATCATAGAGATTAGACTTAGGTAGTGAACTTGGCAAAAAAAGAAGGCCATCATTCTGCCAAGTCAATTTATATATACATTATTACCATGAAAGTTGTTGGTAAAGCTTCAGCCCGTCCATTGACCTATCGTTCTACTTCGAATTGTCTCAGCCACACTTTGTGCGTATGTGTGTGATTATTAGCATAGGAGGGGTCTCCACAATTACAATACTGTTATCATCTACCTGTGTTATGAGAATTTAGTGGAGGAAGAGGGAAAAGAGAAGGCATCAGTCACATGAAACAAATGAGCAAAATTAAGCTGTGGTATCTCTCCCACAAAAAGTGGTTTCGAGGGTTTGAAGGGAGGGGGACTGTAATTAGCAATAGTCTAAGACTAGATTACATAACATCACAACCAGCAAGAAGAGGCTCTAGAGATGGGGTGTGAAGAGGGGTCGCTTAACAAGTCAAGAGTTGTGGCTGCGGTTGCACTGCAGCCAGTGCCGCTGCCAGCATGTCGGGCGCTGGGATGAAACCCTAGACTCAAGAACATCTCATGATGCTTGTGAGCTGGTGGAGGAGTAGCACTACTTAGTAATTCGGTACTTGCTGTGCTGCTGGTGCTGTTGTTTCTGATGATGGTCTGGTGGCGATGAATGGAGATGCAAAGTGAAAGGTCGAGGTCTACATCTGCATCTCTGTCTTTATCCACATTCATTCCGTTCTTGTTATTGAAGAGTTGCACTTCCTCTGCGGTGGTGGTGGTCGTCACGCCGCTGCTCATGCTGTTATTAGTCGATTCTTCTTCTTCTCGCACTGCCACCACTGCGCTGGCTAATGAATTCAATCTTTTGTTCACTGTGGGAGGCGGTGACGATGACGATGACGATAATTCTTCACAAGTTGTCGAGTGAGACTTGGCCTTCTTGCTGCTGTCATTAGCGTTAGTACAGATAGTATGAGTAGCAGCAGCTCCAGCACCAGCACCAGCACCAGCAGCGTTGTAGTCGAGAGGACGGTGGGTTTGGGGATCGATCCCGCGTGCGAGAAGCTTTCTTTTGATGTGGGTGTTCCAGTAGTTCTTTATCTCGTTGTCTGTCCTTCCCGGCAACCGTGCTGCTATCAGCGACCATCTATATGTGCATGCGCGAATAACAGCTCTTAGTTGACTTTGGCCGAAACATGAACAAGAAAAGAAAGAGGTGATATATATTAGTCATTTACTTGTTGCCGAGGAGGCTGTGGAGGGTGATGATGAGCTCGTCCTCGTCGTCGGAGAAGTTACCACGCTTCAAGTCGGGCCTCAAGTAGTTGATCCACCTCAAGCGGCAGCTCTTGCCGCAGCGAAGCAGGCCGGCTGCTTTGGGTAGGGATCGCCAGCAGCCTTCGCCGTGGTGCCTGATGTAGGCGACGAGGCGCTCGTCTTCCTCCTTGCTCCATGCCCCTTTGTTCATGTGCTCGCTCTCGCAGCACGGCGACCTCCCCATCTCCTTCTCTGTCTATACCCTTTGCCCAACACAAGACGTTTATGTATTGAAATTGAATTGAAATGGTGCATCAAACCTCAAGAGGACTACTTATGGAGGAAGAAAGAGAGAAAGGAGATAAATAGAAGAGCGTGGTGGGGAGGGGAAGGAAGGAAACGTCATCTTTCTTTTTTAGTTTTTCGTTTTAAGCATTTGACCAAGTTGGTGTTGAGAAAAGACGAGGTGATTGCAATTAAAGTTTAGTGGTGATGGACGGATGGATGGATGTTTGGTAGGTAGCTCTACTTTTTATGTTGTATCCTCTTAAAGTCTGCCTGCATATTTTTCTAAGTTGAAGTTCACTATTTCTTTGTGTAGGGCCCTGTGTTTTCCTCTATTCCCAATTCCACCCACAACTACCTACCTCCAAATCTTATATTTCTCAAGTATATATATATAAAAAACCATCTTTGTATAAAAATGGGTCTGGCAGATCAAACTCAGGGTTACACTCGTTTTCCCCATTTTTCATGCTCAACATTCGCATCCAAACCTACCGGCCTCTCAGCCGCAAATACTTTGCATTGTGGAGGTACCTCCAAATCTTATATTTCTCAAGAATAAAAAAAAAATCATCTTTGTATAAAATTGGGTCTGGCAGATTGAACTCAGGATCACACTCATTTTCCCCATTTTTCATGCTCAACATTCTCATCCAAACCTACTAGACTTTTAGCCGTAAATACTTTGCGGAGGTTTTTTCAGAGACTAATCAAGAATACAGAGTTGCCGTCCTTCTTCGTCATCGACTCGAAAGGACTCGAAAGCAAATATATTTCGATGGTTTGATGCCGAGAATGCGTAATTACTGCAGATTTTGAGGGCATACAGAGCAAAGAATTAAAAGTAGATTTTTTCAGTGGACCTACCAACCATCAACTTCCTATTCTGCATATCACACAAAGACATTAAATTTCTGTACACTCTCCCCATTTCCTTAGAAAGTGACCCACACAGACATTTTTATACATGACATGATGTGTACCATTACTAAAACCATATTCTTCTGCAACACAAAAATGTATTCTTGGACTGTCTTCCACCTCCCCGGATTTCTTCCATTTTTATATTGCTGAGGTTCTAGAAGACCCATTCCAACTCGCTCCACTAACTCTTGTCAATTCATGACCAGAGAAAAGATTAACTAAAAAATCTCCTACCTACCTTCCATGATTGACATCAACTTTAATTTGCTGATATTCCTACTCTCACTGACACAGATTGCTGATTGGACCAGGTATCCTCCCTCCATTGCACTCTTTCAAGTGCATCCCATTCTGATCTCTTTCTTGAAATTGTTTATTTTATAATATTTGTTGGGCTTTCCCGGAGAAAGAGACTTCATTTGTTATTTGTAAGCCAAGATTGAATGTCCATGGTGTCCAACGCAAGTTAATTTGATCTATCAGGCTTCTTCCCACTCGAATTCAATAATGTTTGGCTCATCCGGAGTCACATCTTAATGATTTGTTGAAGAATAGACACCTAATTAGCTAGTTCGTAATTAAATTGGGGGGTTCACCTTGTCACGTCTAGATTGTCCGCTAGAAAACAAGGCATTAATTTGGAGCAAAGCATGAAGATAACATGGATGATGTAATTAAGAGATGCTCAATCTGTTTTGTTTATTACTTGCGGTCGCATTCACGGTTCGACCAACCCCCCTTCACATATAATGTATATATAAAAAGAGAGACGGCCATCCATTCCTTCTAGAAGGGTAACGAGTTAAAGTACTATTGGGGGAGTGTGGAATACAATAAAATTAACATTAAGCAAAAGAAAGAGAATTAAGAAAAGGGGAGAGAATCTTTTTGAGGTTGGTGACCCACCTCGTCCAGTGCAGGTACTCTCGTTGTTTGCCTACCGCATCTGATGCAGCAAAACGGCAAATGCTTAACACTTATGATGTCCTCTTTTGCTCTCATCCCTATGAGCTTCATTTTCTGATAGCGTTCTTGGACATTGTAGATGTAATCGTATATGCATAATTGCGCACTGTGGGAGGTTAGGCAAGGGGAGTTTTCCCTCGGAAGAGTGGAATACAGAGCTGTTGGGCAAGGCGCAACAGCGAGCCCGGTCCACCTAATCAGCGGTATTTCTATCCTTGTCAAATCGCTAAGAAATGGGTGTTGATCAAACCCACATTTCATCCAACTTCAGTGGTTACTTTTATGCTGTTGGTATAGGTTGCATCTCCTCCAGGTCGGCTGATTAATATGCTGGTATAAAGAACTGGGATTCCATTAGCACCGGCCGAAAATCACAGCAAAGCAACAATCCCATGCTTTTATCTGAAATACCTAAGCATTAGTAGCTCCCAGCATAAGCCATATCTAAGATCGATTGCTACACCATGTTATCATGGTAAAACTTTTTGCAATGGTTAACCTACACGGTGCCACAACTCACAATCTGGCAATTCAGCTGGTCATGGCTATACGATGCTAAGAAATATGTCACATTGCTCTCTCTGTGTTCAGTGGATTGATCAAGGTCTCGTAAAACAAAAAAAAAGATCACGAGTTCGACAATGACAATAGCACTACGAAACCATCAAATGACTGATTTTAGTTGGATAATTCTTGCCCGATGTTTGTTGCCATTATGTGGATTGGTTGCTGGCTGATACCCTTGCCATGCATTAGATGCTAATGGAGAACGCTCTTCAACTCGGTATGCAATTCACCTTTCTTTTGCTCCTGGCGAGGTGGGGGCCAAAGGTTTCTATGAAGAGAGGGCTCTGTCATCCTAAATCATGGGGTTCTTACTCTTCTGTGGACTGTGAAGATTGACTTAATGATCTTCTCATATTTACACACAAAAACAGTACAAAGGCAAAACACTGATAACATAACTTCCCGCATATGAATATAATCTGAAGCTCTCCCCCAATGCAATTACCTGCATTGTGGACTACACAACACAGTGAGAGACGCTTGACTGATGCAAAGCCCATATCACTAAGTCATTGTGTTCTTGTTGCCAATACAAAGGAGCAGCTTGCATACATCCATGAGTTGAGGTTCAGAAAGAAGTATATAGCTCCGCATCAGATGATGGCAGAGTTTGCACCCATCTCAGACCGAAGCATGAAAAAGATCAGTCACTGGAAAAGATGCTTCCACTGTGTGAACTGCTGGCATTGCGACTATGTAATGATAGCCCCCTCATGTGTCCAGCCACAGCAGAACTATCCGACTTCTTTTCTTGAAAAAATTTTACTCTCTCAACGTGTTTTGCTGGTGGAGGAGGGATTGCCACAGCTGGACCCTGCCCATTGGATTCCCCGGATAGCGTTGTAGATGGAGACCGTATAAGTGGACGGTACGGTATTTCTCCGGGAACATGTGATCCAAACAAGTCTAATGGCCTTTGCACTGTCCCCTCTTCATCTTCAGGCCTCACACAAGCTTTTCCTTTCCGTAACCTGCTATAGTTAGAATTAACCAGAATGCACATGAAATAGGAAATCAAATAATACGGCAGTTAAATCACAGCTTTAGCACCATCACTTGAAGAACCGGTATTTCTGCAGAGTTCTATCTACCATATCCAGCCAAGGACACAATTAAGCATCTTTTTTCAAAAAAGGCAAGAATTCAACCCTTCTAAACAGCTTTCTTCAAAAGAGCTAACAGCATCAATTTAAAGACATTGTCTGCCACGCATATCAACAGGTTTTCCTCAGTCAGTTGTTGCATCACCTGCTTGATATGCATCAGCTTAAAGACTCAAGACCCGTCCCCTTCATCCACTTTTCATTTTTTACAAAGTCAAGATCCTGTCAACATTTAGCCAGTCGAATCCACTTTCATCTGAAGCAGCAGACCAATCCTGACCACCAACAACATGAGGCTGAGAAGTGGATAATAGGCCACCAGCAAGTCCGGGTGTGGTATTGAAAAGACTAGTTTTAATATGTAGGACAATCCGACTGGGTTGAATCAGATTTGGAAGTACTGTTTTGGGGCTGTGGATAGTACCCATGAACAGCACCAGTGAACAGTAATGCGGAGTTTGAATTGGCCGATCAGTGAATGATAGAGAAATTGATAAGAGTTTGGGAGATGTTGGAAGAAAGGTAGAATGAAAAGGAAAAATCTTTAGGTTTCTCACGCAAAGCCCCGCAGCATCACACCTAGGGGAGAATTGCATTGTGCAACTCTTACCAAAGAAATGCTGAAATTTTATTTACTCAAAATACTTCACAACCAAAGGAAGAGCATTTTGTAGACTACTAGACCCTATTCCCCCAAGGAAACACTTAGATAAGAAACTTAAGAAATATCATATCTTAAAAATGAGTAGACATAATATTCCATTTCACATAATATCCTAAATTCGAATCAAGTTCGAGCTTTCAACAGCATGGGCTCTCTCACTCAATTGCTTCCCTAGTTCCATCCAACCATGCAGTGTGAGAATTAATCCAGCGGAGAACCTCCTTATAGCAATACTTGGGAAATTAAGAGAGGGTTGCTAACAAACCTTCGGAAAAGCTGTTCATCTTCCTCTTCCTCAATCTCTTCATAATTAACATGACTGGCTGGTGTGCCAGACCTACCCAAGAGGAGAGCATCATGTCGTGCAAGAACATTTTGAAGCTGCTCGTTTAAATCAATTGCTTGAGAAACCACCTTCTCATCCCTGGACAAGAGAAATCTCTGATTCAGTTTAGTAGCGCATTTTGACATGAAATATTAGAAAATACCAAAGATCTCTTCAACTTTCCAATCAACCTGGTAACATAAACCTTAAATCCAGGAATCATGAATTATTGGTGGAATTTCTGGATCATCAAGAAGTACCGCACCTTAATACAATTAACATGAGTGGAGACTATGTATCAATCTATTAACATCACCAAATATAGACCTTTTCAATAGCAAGTATCCGACCAAAAAGAAAAATGTAGCAAGTAATATGTCAAAAAAAATGTAGCAAATATGATGATGGAAAAGCCCCTTGTTCTAGTTCAAAACTTGAATTCATCAGAAGGTTGGGCAAGTCTTTGACAACATATTTGGATAACTTCCAATCGTTCTCCTCCTTCATGGTCCAGTGGGACCATGTAATGATCAAATATACCTTTCCATCAGCTCACTAAATTCAGTCATGTCCCATAGAATGTCCTGCTTCGTCTAAATGATAACCAATTGATAATCTAGTGTCTTTGCAGGACAAACTATATATATCTTCTGACTCAAGAAAAAGAGATCACCGATTAAAAAATTTGTAACTTAAACAAGTAAGAACAAGATCAATTTCAGTTTGTAAATTTTTTTAGGTACGGTCTAGGATGTTTCAACAGGATTATTAAAGTCAGCAAGGGTAAGCTTAGTATTAGAAGCATTACTTTGGCCCAACATACAGTTTTAGGATATCCTCGTGCAACAGATAATTGGCCAAAGATACTAACTCAAACTTAATCTAGAAAGAATACTCACCTAGAAGTCATCACAAGATGCATTACTCGTTGTTTTTGGAAAGAACACTGCTCCACGAGATCAAGTGTGAACTCATCTTTTGCAATCTATCAGGCCATTGACAATAAAAAGCATTGTATTATCAGGCTCTGATCAGTGAAATTCAACATGGTAATACACTATTCAAAGTCAAGTTACGGTAACTCATCCTTACTTAGGATTATCTCATTAAAAGGTATGTTTGTCTAGTTTTTTTTATGCGTACAAAGCTTTAGTGTACTAGCGTAACAAAATTATGTCCATATGCCAAATCTGCAGCGCCTTGGTGTTATGTGCAATGCAAATGATAAAATCCAGAGTTCAACTTCACCTTACCTCAGGATGTCGAGCATCAACAGCATCAAGTACGTCCTTCAGAACCTCTAATGCATTACGGGCCTTCTGAACGATACTGCACAATATTGATCGAGTGCTAAATGCCTTATGAGAAAAAAAAAAGATATGAAAATGGTTCTCTGTCTTCCCTCCACCTACGCACCCAACTCCCCCTTTCTCACCACACATGCAAAAGAAGATCAAACAAAAAGGAAAAATTGACTGTTGATGGCCAACGTTTTCTCTAAGAAGATTAAAACTGCAATCTCATTTTAGGTACCAAGGAGGGAGACCCATTTGTAGGAACCTAAAACAAAGAGCACAAAGGATCTCCATATGTAAAGGTCTGCTTTATAAATCGGAGCATATATGGCTTTATGAGAGCATTACATAGCAGCTTAAAAGCCCAACCAAAACAACACAAAAGCATTCTCCTAACACTTTCAACCTACTCTCCCACATTTTAACTTTATTTACATAAATTAAAGAATAAGAAACATACCTATTATACTGTCTATTTTTTTGCATGTTGCATGAGCTTGATTCAAGCTCAATTAGAGTTTAGTTGAGTCAGTTCAAGCACATGAAAAACTTTATGAAGTGACACTCGAGCTAGAAAAATCAAGATAAATCAAATTTGACGAGTATTGATCCTTAAATATCCAGGTAGAATCGAGCTTAAGTAAACTATCTAGACTTGGCGTGGCTTGGTTACAGCTCTAGCTTCAAGTTTGGAGAATTCAAACATGGGAGTGCCGTATTAGTTTTGATGTTCTTAACCACGTAGGCATAAGATACTGTCGTACTAATGTTACAACAATCCAAACCCCACAATTTGGGCAGCATCTCTCATTTCCATAGCCCATTCATAAGGTTCTACAACTCCTTCCTGCACTGAGACTTCAATCAATCTATTTCAAGAAAGAAAAAGTTTGCTAATATCTTTCCCATTGATATGACGAAAAATCATCAACCAATGTGTCCCTCCAGAGAAATGACTCACCATGGATCACCTGTCACTTATATTATATCAAAGACAAATGACCACTCATCCTCACTGACACAATTCTACCATTGCTTTAATGCCTGGCAAGGAAAGGCTGTCATCCTCATCCCAAATTCAGTCAAATCCATGAGGAGCCATGCCTGTCAAGTTCACTGAGAAAGATGTAGACAATTAGGGCAAGAGGGGCGACTACCAATACATAGAGTCATCGTCCAGTACACTATGATATAACTACCTATCTTTCCTTCGGTGGAGGCTGTAGAAGTCATCAATTCATAGTTCATGCATCTGATAAAAGAAGCAGATATTCCATCTATAACTTGACTCCAAACCGTGTAGATCACGCTACCAACAGAAGCATTCAACTGCTATCAGCTAAGCCAAGGGGGATCACCACTGTCAGAGGCACTCATGGGTGTCAAATGAGGCAGGGTTGGGTCCTCCTAACACAAACCACAAGACCAAACCACATTTAAATCATCAGAGGACTTGGACCTGTCACGTGTTTCTATCATGCTCCTCACAAGTATGAGAAAGGGTCCATGAAAATCCCAAAATCACTCTCCTATACTTGTAATGACCTGGCTATTTTTTTTTTTTGGCTGACTGATGGACTGACAGCAAAATCAGTAGTCTATAGGAGCACAAGTCTTTCAACTCTTAAAAAGTGGACTTTTGTAAACATAAAAGTAATCCGATGGTCTGAATGAATCAATTTATTATACAGATTGCACCAGCTATTAATTTCTCAATTACATAGCAAATTCAGCAGCTGCCACGCTTTGTACGCCTGAAAGCTGAAAACTTACTTCAGTTTCTTTCAATATAGCAAAAGAGTCCACTAGAGACTTGGACAATTTCTTTTCGCAAATAACAACGATAAATTACAATGACAGCCCTCCATCTTTCCTAAATTGATCACAACTTATCTGTCA
Source organism: Syzygium oleosum (assembly GCF_021117445.2). Classification (NCBI taxonomy): domain Eukaryota; kingdom Viridiplantae; phylum Streptophyta; class Magnoliopsida; order Myrtales; family Myrtaceae; genus Syzygium; species Syzygium oleosum. Next base: position 308,628 of record NW_026607510.1, on the reverse strand, counting down.
ATGACGGTCCCATCATCATGATACTAAAAATTGCAGAGTTTACTTTATCTATGATTTTTAATCAATTGTAGAGATTTCTGACATGGACATTGTTGATCATGACTTTACGCAGATTGAACAAGACGAACTAAGAACTGGGTTAATTAATCTCTATGAGATCAATCTCATCCCATTAAGAAAAAGGGTTAATATCACGAAAAACCCCAAATTGGTACACCTGTGACAAATTTACCCCAAACTAATTTTTTAACCATAAAAAATCTCAAACTGATACACTTGTGACAGATTTACCCTAAACTAATTTTTTGACCACAAAAAACCCCAAACCGGTACATTTGTGACAAATTTGCCCTCCGTTAAATTGGATTAATATCTCGAAAAACCACAAAATGGTACATCTGTGACAGATGGAGAGTAAAACCTTAAACTGGTACACCCGTCAACTGCCACGCATCATCCAATTTAGAAATTTGACGGTAAAATTTAACGAAAACTAACAAAGGCTAAAATTGTCACTGGTGTACCGATTTGGGGTAAATTTCTCACAAGTGTACCAATTTCGGATTTTTCGTGGTATTAACCCTAAGAAAAAAGAACTCCTAAATATTGCAAATACTTGTGCAGAAAATACATTGACATATTAATTTTACCAAAGTAATGATGTTATACATTGTTTTCTGCCTGAACTACTTAAATCCACGAAGGAAAAAGATATTACACGAGAAAGTTTGAAGTCCTAAAAGTATAAGAAAAGCTAAGTATGTTAATTACATAAAGTCTTCCGCGGTCGACTAAAGCAAGAAAACTAAGAGAAAATGCCAAGAAGAAAGGAACATTTTGACAGGAAATTCAATTTTAAATAGGCTTTGGATTACATGCCTGATGCTTTCAGCATATTAGCCTTGAAGCTTCCACAAATCATGGAAAACGCTAACTAAAATTGCTATGTTATATTCTAACAATATAACAACTTAAGGGGCTCAATGTAAATGGCTTAAGAGATTTTCTGGAGGAAAAGGACATCTAGCTGATGAGCTAATCGCCCAAAAGGAGATAACCTTTTCTGATGGAAGTTGGAACATACCTCAATTCAGAGACGGAATGTGTGCCTGATTGCTGAGAAAATCCATCCTGTCTACTAGATGCTGGCTCCCTGTCAGAAGGACTCTTTTTAATTGCTTCTGGAGTAGGATGACGTGAGGATCTCCTCACAACTTGTGCAGGAGCATTATCTGACAATATGGACAGAGACCTCTGGGGAAACTGAACTCCAGAACTCTGAGTGTAGTTCAAATAGATTTTTAATGCCTCAGTTTCCGACCAATGCAAATCAGAAGTATGGAAATACAAAGGTTTTCAATATAACATCCAAATTGAGATCCCAATTTGAAAGACTAGTACTTACCACAAGGTCATAGAATGCAGAATAATATTGAGGGAACTTCCCAGAAGCACCACCAAGGGATGTTTGTGTGGCATCTAGAAGGAGAAATATCCTCTCTCGTACCGGCAAGTCAGTCTAAAAGAAATTTTCCATGAAGTACACTATTTCAATTTTATCGAGTCATTTAGAATATGTGACATCAAATGCAAACCTTTTTCTTAACTATCTTCACAAGAATAGGTAGAATCCCTAATTCAATGACTTGCTTATGAACAGGTTCCCCAATATTGTTCATCAGCATCTCCAACAACTGCAACACAATAGACCTTCTTCAGAGAGTTGTTAAGAAACAGCAAAGGACAGGACTATGGCAGGTGTTGCTGTGAAAACTATCGATGCAAAAAATAAAAATAAAAAATTGAACAGCATTCAGGACAAAAAATACATGAATAACGAATTATAAAACTGTATTAAACAGTTAAAAAAGTTATAGAATGGCAACAAAAGAATCACACTAACCATGACTGCATAGAGTTGTGCATTTGAATGTTTACTCCCCAGTCGTTTTTTGATGGTCTTAATAATATCTTTCGATACCCTGCATGGTTATTGAAGATATCGTGTTCATCGCTTATTAGAGCTGAGACAACATACTGTAGATGTAGTATATGGTCAACTATTTGGCATACCAATATAGCGACGTATACCGTTTAATACCAGGATTGTGCATAAACATGCCCTAATTCAATGTTGAATGTTTTGATAAGTAATAATGTACTTAGAGGGTAAGCAACATTTGAACCATGATATTAGGAAGAGCGCCAATTGAATTGGTTTCATATACCACCACATGAGTAACACCTAAAATGAAATGCAAAGGAAGAAACTAGCGGGGGATGGAGTGTTGAGGGGAGGGGGGGTTTCCCCTAACCCACAAACTTCTTGAAATTTGACTTTGGCCCAAGTTTCCTAAAAAGATTACAGGGCCTAATACCCTAAAAACCCTCGAACTTTAGCTTTTGTCCCAATTTTACCTTTTGTCTCATAAAAAACCTCCAACTTTAGGTCATGTCCCAATTTTACCCTAAACTATTTTTTATCCCATAAAAAACCCGCAACTTTAGGTCTAGTCCCAATTTTACCCTGAACTTTGTTTTTTCTAATGAAAACCCCTCAACTTTAGGTTCAGTACTAATTCTACCCGAAACTTTTTTGTCTCATAAAAAATTCCAGCTTTAGGTCCAGTTTCAATTTAACTCTATTTTTTTGGTCTCATAAAAGATCACAAACTTTTACATGAGTCCCAAATCTGCTTTCCATTAACCCTCCGTCAAAATCGCACTTAGTGATTTTGCACTCAGTCTTTGCTCTCCTGTGCTTTCTCTTGCGGTCAAAGAGCTTGTGCTCAGAACGCTCGAACAGCTCGTGCTTTGGAGTTTTCCATCTCTCAGTTGTCAACAAAAAATTTTGGACAGAGGGTTGATGGGGGAAGATTCGTGACTCAAGTAAAATTTTGTGGTTTTTTGTGAATCTACAAAAATTTTAGGGTAAAATTGGGATTGAACGGTAAAATTGGGACAAGACAAAAAGTTGGGGATTTTTTATAGGACAAAAAAAGTTTTGGGTAAAATTAGGACAAGACTTAAAGTTGAGGGTTTTTCATGGGACAAAAAAAACTTTATGATAGAATTGGGACATAACCTAAAGTTTGAGGTTTTTTAGGGTATTAGGCCAAGATTACAGTGAAGTCCATGTTTCCTAGAAATTTAAAATAGCTGATACTTTTCAGTGTCTCTAATCAATTATGACTTCAGATCGTGTATATAAACTTGAAACAGAGAAGCCACCGTTTGTTCTAATTCAAAATAGTTTTTATAGAGTTTTCCCCAAGAATACATGGTAGCTTCATTGAACATTCAATTTACATTGAGAATGTGCTTTTAAAGAAAGGATGGAACTCCTAGAAGAGATATGAGAACCAATTGCCTGAGGTCTTCATTATACTATCGCTTATTGGTTCAATATTCCAGCTTTAGTTCACTCTATTTTGCCTCCATTTTAGATCTTGTATCTCCTTTTTTCATAATTGAAAAGGGCAACCGCATAATGTTTTACCTGTTACATCTATATGTTGTGCCAACAAAAACAATGTACAAGAAAATGAGTACTTTTCCATTCGAAACTTTTTTTCTCTAATTAGATAAATAAGTAAAGATGGAGGGACAAAAATTTACCTTCATGATTTATAAAAGAATAATAAAGGCATGATATTCACTAAATCTTCAAATGCAAAGTCATATCGTTGCACAATGTAACCAAAAAGCATATCAAAGTAGAATAATCCGATGAAAAGGTGTGACAATAATTCTAGACAAAGAAACGAAAAGACAGCACTTATATCAAACTGAGAAGATCCATATGGATAAACTAGGTGATATTAAGAAACTTCTTTTTTCTGAAAATGCATAAGTTGTCATGAAATGGTTTTCAGAATGTAAGTGGGGCATATTTCTTACCACTCCATCTCACATGTAAGTGGTGATTCACATGTGAAATGGACCTAACCACATTAAACAGAACAGGAAGGCAGGAACACAAAAACATGATATCAGACAAAGTAGAAACAAGAGAGATTGCAAGAATTCAAACTCTTAAATGATGCTCTAGTAATTCAAAGGGACCCTTGTTCTTCCAAAAGTTCAAGCAAAAGGGAATTAGACCCACAATGCGTGTGAGAGTTTAAAAGCTTAACAGACCCCTTACTACATATTTGATATCTAAAAGGTTTTCTAAGTCATTGAACACACTTTTAAAGGTCAATATGGGTAAATACTAACTAGAAACATGAGCGTGACAATGGGCCAATACAGATCATTATGGCAATAACATGTATATTAACCAATTTAGTCCACTAAGAGCAAGAAACCTATTAAAGCAACATGGTAAGTATGACACTAATAACCATTTTAAGGGGATGGCACTTTTGGAATTCAGCTAATTTGTAGCTTCACTTATGGTCATGGAAGAACGTCAGCTTACTTGCACTAAGAGAACTAGTTGAACGGAAAATATATATATATATATATATATATGTTCACTTTTAGACACTACGACATTAATCCTTTATCCTCTATTTTCCCAACTCCTCCGAGCAAAAAGTCTACACCAGCGACATCCCAAGTGTGGCTAGGATTGCATTGTCACCACCTCCATCTTTCAATGCAAAAACTTCACATAAAAATTGCTAATAAAAAAACAAGGCGAAATTAGTATAAATTGAAAGATCCAATGATCATGAAAATTTAATAACAGTTAAGAAATTGCAAGTTTTCATAGCAAGGATGACGTTTCTAAGTTATTCACAATTCAATTGCACTTTTTGTCACCAATGCAGTTGAGTGAGGATACGCTAGAAAGGTTGTAATTTTTCTGCTACAACAAAAGCTTGCCATTAAATAGCAAAAGTTCCGAATTTTGCATTATTCTATTTAATTTGACAAAAATTTCCATTTAAACAGCAGTAATCAGATGATAAATCTAGGTTTCACAATCGCAGTGTTTCACTCAAAAACCAAAGCCAGAAAAAACTTACCCTGGATCATGAGCAACTAACTCACAGATCTCGATGTTCTTCGCCCAATCCATTTCTGCCAATTTATTACTTGTGGCCGTGTTGACAAGATCAGCAGCCATCTTTCAATTATATATTGACTTCAAAAGAGGAACTGGAAGAACCCTCTAGATTTTAAAGCATATAGTCAAACTCCCATGTAGACTAAAGAAAGCAGGACCATGCTTATTGATGAGCATATTTTGCAGCAACAGAACCAACCAAGAATATCACATAAGAACATGAAGATTTTACTTGCAAGGTTTAAATTTGTTTGGATTGCCAAGATTGGTTGTTTTTCAATTATGATTGTGAATGGCTTCTCCACTTCACTATGAAACCATCCAAAGTTGCACTCAATAACTTGATAAGGCAAATAGAGACAACTACTGACAAAGCATCACGTGGGTTTCAGAGCCAAGGAAGATCAAAGCAGTCAGCTGTCAATCCTCCTAAGCACTATAGGAGTCGTCAAAGATATGCAGCACACATGAAGTAAAGCTTAATAGTGTTCACCAATCATAACAACTAGAATGATACCCACGAGGGAAACAAGAAAAGAAAATCAACCTGACGGATCATATGACATAACTTACGGCAATAGGGTAGATTCTAAAGAAGCACAAAAGCATAATCATCATTTGGAAAGCCAGAAAGAAACAACTGTTCGCTCAGAGGAAATCAGTACTTCATTGGTGTATAATTTCAGGACAGCTAATTGTACAAAATAACATTGGTTCATAGAGATGTAAATGGAAACACCTAAAGAATTCAGGCCAAACACAACATGACCATATCGGGAAAAGAAAACAGGGAAAGGAAGCAAGAACCCGAAAGAAGAGCTCGTCTTTGCGGACGCTACAGCAGCAGCATTCTCCCCTGTGCAGCCCCTACTCTGAAACGAGAGCAACAAAGCAAGAACCCATCAAGGCGCTTCAACAAAACCCCACAATCACGGATACCCAGCTCAACACAGAGAGAGCTCGTGCCGGGACAAAGCGCTGAAACTCGGGTGCTCTCGACCCGAACGCCCGTGGAAGATAAAAGGAGAAGGTAAAGTTGGGCTCAGAACATACCCAATGATTTGATGATGATCATGGGCAAATCCCATTTCCTCCCCTTCCTCGTGTTCTCCCCACCTAATTCCTACGCCATCATGGAGCCTTGTCGATGGTATCAACTCGATTCGCGGGAGTTGATTCAGAATCTCAGATCTTCGAGTATCGGTGGAGGTGGTGGAGTAGAGAGAGATTGTTCTTTTGCGGAGGACTGACTGAATAATATGTTATTGTGTATGCACCTCGTAAACGTACTCACTCAAGTTCCCAGTCACATTTTTCCCATTTTATGGTTTATACTCCTTATAAAAAATATTTAATAAAAAACATTTTCATTGTGAGCGAAAATATTTTTGACATAAATCGTTAATTATAATGATATTTTTTTTGTTGACTGATTCTTCTGAAAGATTCAAATATTATTTGTAGAAAATTATCTTTAAATTATTAATTGTTTGTAAAAAGGAACGCACCGGCAACTTATCTTTAAGAAAATGATTTTTTTTTAATTCGGCTTTTCGAACGAATTGAAAGTCTTTATTAATTTACGAATTTTTTTTATCAGATATTTGTATAACAAAATTGTGAAATACATACATCGCATGATCCCGGGACTGAAGCTTCCAAAGTATACATATCACATCCATTAATAATTTGAGATTTTCTTTGTCAAAATACTAATTTAGTCCTCCAATGTTCATTGCAAAATATCAATAGATATAAGGAACAAAAACTATAAATATGTCCGTTTATAGAGACCCCCCACCCTAAACCCAAAAGCGGCCACCTCGAGGTTCAAGCTTAAGCTCCAAGGTCCCTAGTCTGTAGTCTAGGTGCGGAGGTTTAAGCCCCAGTAGATCGAGGTACGACATCAAAGATGTCGATTACAAGTACACAACAAAAAAAGTGCATTGAGAAGTAAAAGTTTTCAGGCCTAGTTCCCTAAAAATCCCTTAACTTTAAGTCTAGTCCCAGTTATACCCAAAACTTTTATTTGTCTCAAGAAAAACTCTCAACTTTTCTTTTAATCCCAAATCTATCTCGCTGTTAACCCTCAATCCAAAGTCACCATTGCTTGTCCAATGTGGCATTTCCACATCAGCAATAAATCCAGATCATTTGTTGACTTGGATTTAAGACACTGTTCATCATCTTCATGTGGATTTCAGAGCTTCGGTATAGGGGGCTTGGGCTTGTTCCAAATGAAGGAATTGGTCATGAGCTTCCATGACGTCTCTTTCGTGCCATTGCAACATCACCTCCTAGACGTTGCCTTCTCGCCCTTCCTGTCCTCCATCCAATACCACTGCGGTCGTAGCAGCACTCTCCGAGGGACTTTATCGAGATTGAACCAGACACGACCCAAGAACTCATTTTTATTACTCTCTTTCACAAACACCTCCACAACCGAGGATTGTGTGTGCAATCCTTCGGAAAGGCAAAGTCTTGGTTTATTCGACATCGTTCGAGCTCGAATCCGAATCGACCCTCTTCGTGATTCCCCTATAACCGAGCTTTACCTCAGCCACCAACTCGCCTGTCACGCCCTGAACCAAGGCCGTGGTGTTCGGTCCTTAGCCTGGTCGTGTTTTGGCTTTGTTTCGGGGATATTGTCTCAACGTCTCGTTATTGTTTTGTTTGACTAAGCACAAGCGGAAGTAACTATCAAACAATAACAAGAACACAACAAAGTGAGCTAGTAAGCATATTATACAAACACGCATAATTTACATGATAGACGATTATTTTACAAGCTCTCTTTCACTATGGGCCTATGCGTCCATTAGATTACACCCGGATCTCGTCCGGTGCTATCCGCTCACATACTCCGCATGGTTGGGTTAAACTTAGTTTCACTATCGTCCCTTCACAAAAACAAAACAGTTAGTTCCTCCCAAGCTTGATCATCTCACTACGATTCATCTTCGCCGGCCTCGAGTGGTCCACTATACCCCGGAATGGGTCCGATCACATCTCCATCCATCAAAACGAACCATGCTAGATAACGATGAGGGACCATCTCATTCGCATCCACTTGAACCCAGACGGTCGTGCTATACTTTCGATATGTGACACCGGCCTCTACATCAACGATATCTACTACCCGAACATGCATTTCTACGGGATGACCAAAACGGACGGGAGGTGGCGTAGCCATACCTACAAAGCTGAAAATAATAATAAGTAAGTCGACACTCAGTAAATTAAATTCACTATGCTCCGGCTAAGAAATAGCCTCGCATTGAACAAGAGAAATAAACTTTACCGTTGACTTGTCGATGGTAGATCAATAGCAAATATTTCTTACTTTGTCTATGTACTAAACATGGCATGTTCAACAAACAAGAGAACCTCAAGCGTGGTTTTCAATGTTGCATGCAAAGATCAACATACGGGATTCATTATTCATGACCAAAATCCATCAGTCCTACCGGTTTCACCGGGCATCCGAGCTTTCCTCGGGCATCGTCTCGAAATCCATCAAATAACAACATCGTCTCGAAATTCATCGATGACGGCATCGCCCCAAAATCTATCAGCGGCGGCAACGTCCCAAAATCCATTGGCGATGGCCATAGTCTCCCGTGTGATCATGCAATAAACAACAAACATTTCCGGTTTTTATCTTGATTTAATTAGCTTATGCAATAAAGCACAAAGACATGCGGTACTCGTGTAGTTCATGCTCTCTAGGGAAAATTGCCTAACATGCGGTGCGCGGTCGAGTGTATGTGGCTCGGTCCACCATGCCAAGTGCTGGCTCAAAGCTGGACTTGGCCCGGTTCTACACGCCGTAATGTAAAACGTGCACCAAGCCAAGCTCGTCTCGGATCACCACAACATGTGTACGAGATCATACGACACCTCGTTTCACGCCTCGGTTGTGCCTTGATTCACGGCCACAATGCAAAACATACTTACATGCACTATAAACAAGACCACTTCTCGAGCCCAAATGCGCAACACTACGCCCTAACCAAAGTATAGGGAATTCACTTACTACTCTGGGTCTTAGGGTGTTTTGGTGATGGTGGTTCGAGTGAGAGGGTGTGACCGAGTGAGAGGGTGTGACCGAGAATGATGTCAGGACAATGGCCGAAAGAAAGAAGAGAGGCTGAGAAAAGTGAGATGGAGAGGAGATGGTGTTCGGTTTTGGGGAAAGGGTGGAATGGCTTGGAGTCTCTCCTATTTATAAGCCAAACTCTCATAATTGTCTTGCCAAATGGACCAATCAAATGTATTAAGGTGGTACCTAAAATTAGAGGCAATCTAGTAGAAATCTTATCTAAATCTTAGGCCTAATTATATGATGCTTCACATGGCTTCCAAGTTTCTTCTTAGGGTCATTATGCCCTATCTTAGGATACATGAGTCATCCAGGCATTAATGTCCTAAAGGACACCTAAGCTCATGCAATAATTTCAAGGGGACACCTAAGCCTCTATTATTGATCTCTTCATTAATGGCTTTGCCTTGATCTTTATTATGACCCTCTAAGCTGCTATGTGTGAGGTACATCTAGGGCACTCAAGAAGATCTTTAATGTCACGCCCCGGACCCTATCGAGCTCGCGACACCCCTCCACGGTCGTATTTCGAATGCGACGTCCCAGGATTCGTCGCCGACCCACACGAACATCAAAACATAAAGCGCAAGTGAAAACGATTAAAAGCACCCAGACAAGATTAAAGACCAAGGGTAGTAGAGAAAACACTTGAACATTCAATAACGTACTTCATACAATAACACATTTACAATATTCAGCTTTACACACGTTAGGCCACTAGGGTTAAACTCTACTTTCATAAAAAAGGGATTGGTGGTCGGGTAGGCTAGCCTAGTTATACAAAAAGAGTCCACTAAAAAGGGTTTCTAGACCTAGCACTAAAACACCGCTACAGCTCTCAAACCGAGTCGGAACTCGCAGACTCAAGCTCTGACTCCATGGGTTCCTCTTCGGGCTCCTCCTCCATTGGCTCTTCTTCAGGATCGGACTTTATTGACTCTAGGACGGCCTCCTTGGGTTCTGCCTCCGGCTCTGACTCCATGGACTCCTCGTCGAAGTTGGACTCCATTATCACCGGCCGGGGGTTGGAATCTTCAAGGGCAGCATCCAGGCTCGTGACCACACCGTCGGGAGCGAGAACCGCTGAGCGGTCCCACTCACCTACCCCATTAAACGGAACATCGCAGTTCCGAAGTGGACCATAAGTGCCGTACAAATCCCGATAACAGTAAGCCCGATACGTATTAGGCTGCAATGTCTGTCTACCCACGTCTACCCACACCACAGTAATATGCTTAATATAGGTCTCCCCGTCTCCTACGGGGTATTCCATCACCGAGTGCTCAGTATGCCTCGGGATCCCAAAATGCTATGGTGGATTGCTCATGGTCGGGGTCGAGGGTCTGAAATGGTTATATAATAACCATGAGAACGAGTCTTGTAACATCCTGAATTTCGACCCAATCCCGGGATCAATGAAATAGATATTATTTCTCATTTAATTTTAGTAAGTCTCGCTCGGAACTGATCACTATCGGGATACTAACCGATGGGGCATGGCTAACTAGGAAAACGGTACGTGGACCAGGGACCCGAACGCGAATCGGGCACCGATTACGAGGAACGACAAGAAAATATTTTGGGCCAATGTGGGCCGATCCTAGGAAAGTGACGGATTTGGTTTGATCAACGATGTACGATCGGATTGTGGGTGATTCCGCATGACCGAGAATACGCGTGGCGAACAAATCTTGAACTTAATCCGAGCGATTGCGACTTCCGGAACTAGCGATAATTCCTCGCGTTCTCCCGGTAATCGAGACCGTCACAACTCGAGTAACCTTCGGTCGATACGCGTAACCCCTAAATAGACGCCCGTTAGTGAGAGACCCTAAAATTTTAATGGAGCAATTTTGATCGCGAAATTGGATCCGGACTTGGACGTCAAATTTCGTGGACGTACGCGACTATTTTTGCGAGGACGACGTCATTTTAGTGTGGCCAGCTATATTTGGGAGCAGTACGGTCGAAAAATGGAAATTCGGCCCCGGAATCGGAAAATTACGATTTTGCCCCTAAGCCTATGCCTTGTATTCCGAATTTTAGAAATTATTGGAGGACATTTTGGGGATTTAGTTGGTCTTGTTCAGCCCTCTCATTGCCGAAAATCTTAGACAATTTTGCCCCGAGATATTTTGATTAGAATTAATCAAAGCACTTGATGGATGGGCAAGATGGTCATTCTTTGAGAAGTTGGTCACCTAACCCACTAAGACCAATCATGCACTTAAACCCTCAATTCTCTCTCTCTCCCTCATTCCTCATCATCTCCGGCCATTCTCTCCTCTCCCTCACTCTCTCGCCGATTCCCTCTCCCTCTCCCTTGGTCGGCCGCGTGAGAGCCCGCCGGAGAGCACCGCCGCCGTGCCGCCGAGCGCCGCCCGTCCACGCCCCGCCTTGCCTCGCCAACCCCATCCCGTCTTGTTACTCTCTCTCTCCTCCCTCAGCGGCCGACTAGCTCTCCTTCCCCTTCGGTCGCGTGAGGACCGCCTTGGACCGCCGCACGCCGCCGCGGAAGCCGCCGCTCGTCGCCGTCGCTAGGCCGCCGTGATCCAGTCCGACTAGCTCGTTTCCCCACCGGTTCAGCCACCCTTTGGAGCTTAGGATTAGGTGAGTAAAATTACCCTAAACTCTATTTAGGCTACTAAGCATTTCTAGATAGATTAGGGTTAGATTAGAGGTTAATTAGGGTGAAATTAGGCTTGATTAGTGGCTAATTGTTGGAGGCTGTTTATGTGATGATTACGGGGGTCTATTACGATGATTTGGAAGTGGAAAAATGGCCGAGAACGTGCGGATTTGTGGCTGTCCATATCGGGATTAAATGGGATTAAGAGCAATCAATTTAGGGTTTAATCGCGAATGTCCGAGAATGTCTTGTATTGACTAAGTAGTGGCTGAATTGTGTTTATTTGGGATCAATATTATCATGCCATGCCGTGTGTTTTGTGTGACCGAATGATGCGGTGTGCGATTGGCCAATAATTGGTGTGTACCCCATTGATTAAGTGTGTGAAATATGAGGGCCGATATTGTGCCATGCAAGGTTGTATTGAATTTCTTAAATTGGGCATGTCGTGGCTGATTTGAATCGAGTAATTCATTGGGCATGCTAAGTGTAACCGAGCACGTCTTGATGTGAATTGAGCATGTGGAGATGCACGTTGAATTGGCATAAATTGTTGATGTGCCTAAGTGAAATTGAGTGCTCATTGTGCATGGTGTGTTGCCCGAATGCCGGATTGCATGACCATGCATTTCGCATGCTGAGCATTGGCTTGAATCGTGAGTTGTGCGAGTATGCGTGCCTGACATGAGCATGTGATCGCCTAATTGCCTTGATGCGTTTTACGCAGGGTTCAGATAAAAAAATTGGTGTGTGCACGTGTGATCACATAAAGCTCTAATGCGTGTTACGCGGGGTATTGAACCCGTCCTGATGCTTTTTACGCGGGACGATGCCCGGTCCTACTGGAAGACAGCCAGCCTGATGCGTTTTACGCGGGTTTTGGTCCGTATATGGAGATCGGTGTTGCGCCTGATGCGTTTTATGTGGGCTAGAGACACTGGGCCTGATGCGTTTTACGCTGGCCAGGAAGTGTTGGAATTGATATAGACCTGATGCGTTTTACGCGGGTCGAACTCTTAAATGGGAAATTGGTAGTATGCAAGTGTGTATCATTGAGCCGGATCATGAGCATGGATATATTGGTGGCATATGTGTGCAAGAGTGCATTGGCAGTTGTGCAAGCATGTGCGTATCGGTGACTCGTGTGTGATGCAGGCATTAACGAGCATGAGCATGTGCATGGCGTACGTGTGACTAAGCCTGTCGCGTATGTGCCATTATGGTGATTGTATTATGCCTAACCTGCAGGGTCAATTGTGTGCTCGATCAGGGCCTGAGGGCCTAGGTCAATTGATTGTCAATTGCTACTGGTTTTATATGTTTGGTTTGCCTGTCAGGAGGTGCATGTTGGCCTAGTTTAGGTTTAGGGGGTTTTACTCGCTGAGATTCGTTCTCATTGTTGTTAAAACCCAACTTTTCAGACCCCCGGCCCTGAAGATGTCTGAGGCACCAGTATGTTTTGGGATTCCGTCTCGGATAGATCAGGACGTGATCGAGTACCCCGTAGGGAACGGGGATACGTATATCAGACACTTTACCATCGTATGGGTTGATGTGGGCGAGCAGCATTTCTAGACCCACGAGTATATAGCTTGGTGTTTTAGGGATTACACCGGGACTTTTGGACCCCTCAGGACTTTTGACGTCCCGTTCAACGGGCTAGGTGACCTAGATCCCCAGTGTGCCGATGGAGACCTGGCGAGCCCCGAGTGTACGTCCGAAAGGAGTTCTAGTGCTGACGTCGGGCACGGACCCGTAGTCTGGGAGATGGACGAGCTAGACCCAATGGACGAGGAACCGGTGGATTGGGACTCTGACCCGGAGCCGATGGAGTCGGATGAGGAGCCAGAGCCTATGGAGCAGGACCTCGAGCAGGAGGGCGAGCCTGAGGAGATGGATTCTGAGGAGGAGCTGGCAGAGGCCGAGTCCGAGCTGGATTCCCTAGACTCCGAGGTCGAGCTGTCTGACAGTTCTTCCGAGTCTTCGGGATCCGACCCGGACTGGGTTCCGTAGGGTTTAGCCTTAGTCTTAGATAGGTCGGGCCAGTACCTTTTTTACCGGAGCCCCTCCCAGTTTTAGTATCCCTAATCGCCCGGGCCACTTACCCTTTTTTGCTAGTAGTGGCTGTTGACCCGCATTTGATGCGTGTATTTTGGTGTAAATGGATAATGTATATATTTTTCGTTGTTAATGCAAGTGTATATTTGTAATCCTGTTGTTTGTTGTTTGTGCTATCCCTAGTCTTGTGTTGTTTGATTTGTACGGGTGATTTATTTGTTGCTTCCGCGTGTGCTTTAATCTCTACTTTGGGTATTGGGTTAGCGACGCGTCCTGGGACGTCGCACAAATACGACCTTGGTTGGGATGCTCGTGCGCCATAGGGTTTATGGCGTGACAAGTCTCAATAAGCAACACCCTAAACCCTACCTGGGCTAACACGTACCTCCAGACAAATAGAATAACACCCAACACATTCAATCAACATGCCATAATATTCAAAGGCACTCTCTAGCCTTACCTCGATGCATATGTAACCCTGCACGTTAGTTGGATCGTAATAACATATCAGACCACATATGGTTCATACACTTCAAAATACCACCAATTCATAACATATGCAATTATAAAGTCAATCCAACAACTCCTTACTCATTACCAACCCGCGTAACACGCCTCAGGTCCACCACTTCACATGACTCGCGTAATACGCATCAAGTCGACGGCACGACTCGCGTAGAGACGCATCTAGTCGGCTATCATCCGGTATCACTAGGCATTGTCTCGCGTAACACGCCTCAAGACACTCAATTCCTCATGTAAATACGCATCAAGGACTAAAGGATCACATGTACTTCCTCGCTCAATTTCACGTCTTTCCCCGCGTAAATACGCCTCAGGGCCTATCGATTATATGCAATATGTATCTCACTCCAACCACACCATATTAACATGTCCTAATGACACTCAAACATGCTTAATTTCCAACCAATCAATTCAACCACTTCAATCACCGATACAATCACCAAATCAACAATTTAAGCCACCTCTCAGCAATCACAAGTGAATACGCCAAGGCATTCAATCTCGGCTATCAAATCATCATAGAACACCCATATTCAAGCGTCAAATCATCCACAAGGGCAGCAAGCATTCGACCACAACATCCTACATTACTCTAATTTACCAATCAGGCCATAAATCACTAACACAAATCCACCCATGCCAACATTAAATTCAGCCACTAAGCATCACAATGCGGCCACAAGGAACAAGGGAAAACCGAATACACATATTCGGGGCAAATATGGGCCAACGCACAGTTCTAGAATCCCTTTTCAAACAAATATTAATCGTACTCCAAAAATTATGAATTTCGGATATGTCCTAGAAAACATCTTGATGAACATTTTTTATGAGAACACAAAATCCAGTTCTGCCTAGAACCACCTCTTTTTGTCACCCAAAGGTTAGACATAAAATATTTCATTCGGATTGGCCATCCGGCTTTCAAAATGTGTTTCAAGGAGTAACCAAATCTCCTTAGAAAGTTTTGAAATTTTTATATGTCATAGCCACAAATGTCCCCAACAAGTTTTGTGAAGGAAGTATTTTGAAAATAGGTCAGGAAAAATTTATAAAAATTCGAACAGACCCAAAGGTCGGAGGAACAGTGTTTCCGGTAGACTAATTTCGATCCAAAGATGGACTTCCAAAATGGCCTCAAATGACTTCCAAAAATTTCCAAATTAAATTATGTTATACTTCAAGATGTTTTTAACAACTTTCATGAAGGACACTACCCTAGATTCGGCCCACACAAGTCTCGAAAAAAATAGCAAAGCTCGGCGGCACAACAGCAACAACATCTGGGAAAACAACCAACAAGCAAATCTACTTGTCTAGCCCTTAAACCAACTAATCACAGCCACTAATCAACCCCTAATAAGCCCATTGGTAACCCCTTAGCTTAGACAAGGTTTAGAATGCCACTTACCTAGAGAGCTAAGCAAACCGAGCAAAGAAAGAGGCGGCAGCAGCTGGACAGCGGCTCCGGCGGTGGCTGCTGGTGGTGGCCGAGTAGAAGGGAGAGGGAGAGAGGAGAGAATTTGGCTGAAGCAAAAAGGGGGAGGGTGGAAAATGAGGGAGAGAAGTGAGAGAGAGAGAGACTAGAAGAATTGTCATCTTTGGTGAGTGAGAGTGGGTCAACCACCCCACTACAAAGACCAAACTACCCACCCCACTCACACTCTCATCCAATGGTCCAAATTCAAGCACACATCACATCCATCAAGAATCAATGGCTAAGGTTGCATCTTGCACAAAATATCTAAGGGCAAAGAGGGAAATGAGCAAAGTTGATGGGGGCATTCTTGTCTTGTGATTTTCGGCCACACTATAGGGAGAGGGGGCAGCCAAAGACCATTATAACCTTCACTTAATCAAATTCATTCACAAAATCCCAAGGGCAAAATGGTAATTTTTCACTCCCGGTCCAAATTCCAAATTTCCGACAAATCCAATAAACCTTAAGGTTGGCCACGCTTATGTGACGTCGTCCAAATAAATTAGTCGTGACACTTCGAGAAATTCGACATCCAAGTTCGAATTCAAATGACAGTCAATTTCACTCAAATGCGACTTTAGTATATCTCTGACTAACGGGCGACTTTTTAAGGTTTACGCGTATCGACCTGCGGTTACTCAAGTCATGGCGACCTCGATCGTCACCAAAGGTCGACTCATGGTCGAGTTCTTAGGTCCATGTACATTTCCCTAGGTAGCCATTCCCTAAAGGTTAGTATCCCGAGAATGATCAGTTCCAGGCGAGATTTAACTACAAATGCATTGAAGAATATACACATTTCATTTATCCCAAAAGTGGATCGAAATTCAGATGTCACATTTAATTAATGAAGATCTTATGTCATAAGATCCTTTTAATGATGACCCTCCAATTATTGGTCAAATATGGACTTGGTCAAATTTTTCTTCTTGTTCCCCACGGCTTGGCCAAAACTTGCTGATTCTTGCCCTTCTAAAATGTTTAATTATACACTAAGGACAATCGGTTTGTAATCCTCCAAAACCTATAAGTATACTTAGCAAAATGCCTAAGTAAACGAGGAAATTCCGAATTTAAAAAAAATGATCGACCAACCTATCCGGATTGAGGTTCGGTGTAGGATTACTTTCAAATATTACCAAACATAACCAAGCCCAAGTCCAAGTCAATTGGTGCAAGCACGGGCCGGTCGGATTGACCAGGCGCGTGGCCTGTGCGGTCGGGCCTGATCGGGCGCAGGGCCAGGCACACTGTCGGGTCACATGGGCACACGGCTGGGCATATGGCCGGGTGCGTGGCCGAGCACACGGGCTACACGAGTGGTGCGCCAAGCATGGTGCCGAGCCACACAAGCAAGGGGCCAGTTCATGGACCAAACACATGCATTGGCTCATGAATGGACACAATGCATGGCTCATGGCCAAGTCTATTGGGCACAAAACTAGATAGGAGCCGGATCTGACGGGCACATTGCTTGGTACAAGGATCAGGCACAATGACTGGCACACGGCTAGGCACGTAGTCGGTCTGTGACCTAGCTGATGAGCACATTGACCGGTCATGACCAGGTACAAGGCCTGGCCGGCGTGGCTAGCACATAGCCTAGTCCACGACCAAGCCACTAGACTTGTGACCTAGCACATGGCTCGTTTATGGCCTACCCGACTCAACACAACGATCCATGGCCGATTCGTGACCGGGCCACGTTCGAGTATCAATGACCCATGGTCAACTCTTAGTTGTCATGTAGCCTCGTGGAATCTAGTATCACGAGATTATTCCATGATCATCCGTGGCCGATGCATAGTCGTGCGGAATCAGCCGTGACCGACGCATGCCGACACGGTACTGATCCATGGTCATCCCTGACCTTTCCACTAATGGCCCTTATGGTCGAAGAGTCAATCCATAGACATATTACTCTAATTAAATTACGTGATCGGGGAGTCATTCTATTGTTGATCCCTAAGCCAATCCATGGGCAATCTTTCGATCGAACCATGACCAACCCTCAGTTACCTCGTTCCGACCATGTTATCTGTTCCATTACCGATCCTCGGCTCGGACTGCTCGCCCATTCTACCTTTGGTCATCTAGGTCCAAATTCGGGATATCACATCATCTCTATCCCCGAACGACGTCGAGACCTCCCCAGCCTCACGACCTTCACATAAAGATACTGCTTTTGCTCGACGAGGCCATTGGCCGAGCTTGTCTTGTCCTTGCTCGTGGGCCGACCGCCGAGGCTCGGCCTCGTCTCTTTGAGCAAGAACTGGCTCAACCCACTACCTATAGTTCTCCAGTGGTGATGGTGGTGCTTTTGTGTGGAGTCAAGAAAGAGCTATGCTGAAATGAGCTTCGTGTGGAGTCGAGAAAGGGTAGTTGGCCAATCTTCGCCGCCTCGTCAAAATATGAAGCTGGCGACCACCACCAAGCTCACGATCAAAGTCTTCTTCTGGGACAAGCCCAAGCCCTCCCTTGAAGCTTCGAAACCTAGATTTGGAGGTCAACCTCAGATCCAGCATAAATTTGAGGTCGCAACTTCCAAATGTTCGTACGAAGGTCGCCTATTGCGGAGTCAAAAGGAGAAGAAGGAGAAAAAAGAAAATAAAAAGGAAAGAGAAAGAAAGAAAAAAGATCCAGATGAGGTTGGGAGGATAGGAATGATGAACAGTGTTTTAAATCCAAGTCAAATGATTTGGATTTATTCTTGATGTGCAAATGCCACGTTGGACAAATAATGTTAACTTTGGATTAAGGGTTAACAACGGGATAAATTTGGGACTAAAGGGAAAGTTGAGGGTTTTCTTGAGACAAAAAAAAGTTTGGGATAGAATTTGGATTAGACTTAAAGTTAAGGGTTTTTTTAGGGAATTAGGCCAAAGTTTTCATGATTTAATGTGATTTATGTATCGCAAAATCAATATCTCTTTTAAGACGATCAATGTTTGTTTAAGCTATTATGGGGTTTCAACATAGAACCGGAAAAAATGATAGGAAAACATGCATATCAAATCAAAAGCGAGTACCCTCTTCAACTTCACAGGGGGAGTTAACTGTAATAAATAATATGCAAAAGAGAGGAATATGGAATTCTATAGCTCAATATATAAAAGAGTATATGAAGAGTCTATTTCTAGGCTTATTAGATAACTACTTAAGCTAACAAGATAAACATAATATCAAATATAATCAATCAAGGATATGCTGTTCAAATGAGATATATGCATAATCCCGAGAGATATGCAGAATCAAATAAATATTGTAATATCGCTAACATCCACTCCAACGCAAGTGAATTGGAACAAATTAACTTGAGCTTGAAAAATAATTCGGACAATGTCCCAAATCTTCGATCAACATCAAATTAGATAGCGGAACCAGCAATGCACAATTGGCAATAGAGGACGCGTGGCGCAGCTGCACGTAGGGTGCATGTGCTGGCTCCAGGCTTCCAATGACGATGAGATTTCAATATGTTGATCATTTGTCAGCGGTGAATCTAATAGTGGTGTCATCTTTTCGAAACAAGAAGTGAAAAGTCGAGAATCGGAGGTATAAGAGTCGAGCAGGGTGCATCCTTTGCGATTGACTTTGCTGTCGGGACAGTAACTTAAACATGGCCCATACGCCTGGCATGGTTACAGCAAGTGGAATAAACTAGACTTTGTTAAGGGAAACTTAATGTGCGAAGACGCGTCTTCGCGGCGTCGAAAAATACCTCCCTAAAAAAAGAAAACCTCGACTTGACGATGCGTCGTCGACGTCGTAGCACGATCACCGTGGTGCTTCCTTAGACGAAAATAAGATACTCATATGAGCAAGGATGGATTTTTTTTGTGCTAAGAATGATAAAGCAAAAAAATAGGATTGGGGAAATTTTTGGGATGCGTGAGGTGAACCGGGTACACTAAGCTCTGATACCAAGTTAAATGTAATAAATAATATGCAAAAGAGAGGAATATGAAATTTCTCTATAGTTTGATATCTTATATAAAATAGTACATGGAGACCTTATTTATAAGCTTATTAGATAACTACTTAAGGTAGCAAGATAAACATAATATCAAATCTAATCAATCAAAGATATGCACTATTAAAAGAGACATGCATAATCCCGAGATATATGCAGAATTAAATAGATATCATAATAGTGCTAACATTCCTCCAATGCAAGTAAATTGGAACAAATCAACTCGAGTTGAAAAATAATGTTGACAGTGTCCCAAAATCTTCGATCGACATGAAATCAGATAGCGGAACCGGCAATGCACGGTTGGCAATGGAGGATGCGTGGCGCAGCTGCACATAGGGTGCGTGCGTTGGCTCTAGGCTTCCAATGACGGTGAGATTTTAATATGTTTGTCATTTGATGGCGGCGAATCTAATGGTGGAGTTGGCTTCTCGAAACGAGAAGTGAAAGTCGAGAATCAGAGATATTAGAGCCGAGCAACATGCGTCCTTTGCAGTTGACTTTGCTGTATGGATTGTAAC
Source organism: Syzygium oleosum (assembly GCF_021117445.2). Classification (NCBI taxonomy): domain Eukaryota; kingdom Viridiplantae; phylum Streptophyta; class Magnoliopsida; order Myrtales; family Myrtaceae; genus Syzygium; species Syzygium oleosum. The sequence goes on along the minus strand of NW_026607510.1, from coordinate 288,323 downwards.
TTAAACACGGCCGATACGGCTGGCGTGGTTACGACAAGCGGAATAAGCCAAACTTGGCTAAGGGAAAAGTTACTATGCGATGAAAATTACCTCCTTGAAAAAAGAAAACATTGACTTGATGATGTGTTGTGGACGTCATAACACACAACCACGATGGTGCTTATTTAGACGAAAATAAGATACCCATATGAACATTGTCGAGCGGGGATGGATTTATTTTGCACTGAGAATGATAAAGTGGAAAAATAGAATTGGGCAAATTTCTGGGGTGCGTAAGGTGAACCGAGTGTGAAGTGCACCCGGTGTACTAAGGGCACAAATGATAACCATTATGTTTCCCTTTTTTCAGTTTTTTTGTTCTCGGGAACATATTTGGAACATAAATCCGTTTGTTAAAATAATTTCATTTTTTTTATTTCAGGAACAAATTTTGGCCCATAAATAGATTTAGAACAGAAATGAGAAGTTAAAGATCATCGCCACCTACCGTCGCTCGCTGTCCGCCGATGCTTGCCGGCCGTTCGTTGCCGCTCATTGGCTGCCCGCCACTGCTGCCCCCCTGCCGGTTGTCTGCCGTCGCCTGTCGCCACCATCGCCGTTCACTGACTAGTGGGAATAGAAATTTTGCATCGTTATCAAACGAATTTCAATTTCGGGAATAGAAATTTTATGTTTTTATCAAATATTACTTTTTGCTTAGAAAATCGTCAGGGAAAGAGAAATAGAAAGGAGGCTCTGGTACCTTTTACCTTAATATGCAAAAGAGAGGGATATGAAATTTCTCTATAGTTCGATATTATATATAAAAGAGTACATGGAGAGCCTATTTATAGGCTTATTAGATAACTACTTAAGGTAACAAGATAACATAATATCAAATCTAACCAATCAATGATATGCATTATCAAAAGATATATGCATAAACCCGAGAGATATACATAATCAAATAGATATCTTAATATCACTAACAGGAGAACATAAGGAAATGAATAGCATCACTAGAATTAGAGCAAAATGGTATTGTTAGCAACATGGAGGGGTAACAGAGTAGAATGTGTGGCCGGATTGGGTCAGCATCGATGTAGCGGTCCATGTTTAGAACGGTGACTTTGTGATTTCGATCATGTCTGTATAAAGAACCACATGTCTCCACCATCCACTCGAGCGTGTGCTCGGGTCCATATTTATCGGAAAGAGTCCTGTTCTGGCGCTAATCGTAACAATTTGACTCTACCATTTTACATGGGCCGAGCCCCTCATGGATACATGTTATCTGTACAGAGAGATTTCTTGAATTTTAATATGCTTTGAAGCGACGGTGACTAGCCCTAATAAGCCACCGGGGATTATATGAAACTTTTGAGCTGGAACTGCCAGGGGCTAGGCAATCCCCTGACAGTCCAGCATCTCAGAGCCTTAGTGGCTCAAGAAAGGCTTGACTTAGTCTTCCTGATGGAAACTAAAAACAAGAGACCGGTCGTTGACAGAGTGAAAAGAAGAACCAACTTCCAAAACATAGAGATAATAGACCCCGAAGGTATCGCGGGGGGTTTGGCTATAATGTGGAACGAAGGGGTGACGGTGGTGGTGGAAGATTCCTCTAGAGAATTTATAGACATTTTGTGTAGAGATCAAGATAGTGGGACTCTCATGCGCATCACTTTCCCGTATGCTCCCACAAATTTCCAGGAAAGACTCAGGCTGTGGCAATATCTACAAGTAATAAAGGTAGCTAATCCCCTCCCTTGGATATGTGCCGGAGATTTTAACGAAATATTGTACCATTGGGAAAAATCAGGTGGTAATGGGGCGGAGCACTACAGACTAGTTGCATTCCAAGACTGTTAAATAGATGCTCACTAATGGATATCGAAAGTAAGGGATGCGCATTCACCTGGTCCAACAATAGGGAAGGAAATGCACTCGTGTGGGAAAGATTAGATAGAGTACTTTGCAACATAAATTGGAAAGTGAGGTTCCCAAATGCGGAAGCATTCGCTTTACCTGCTATAGGTTCCGATCATAGTCCTATTCTGCTGTCCCTCCAACCAAACAGGACTAAAAGGAAAAAAGTTTTTAAGTTTGAGGCGTATTGGCTGGCCGATGTGGAGTGCAAGGAGTTGGTGAAGGAAGCTTGGGGTGTACCGGAAGTCATTCCAATTTCGTTTGCTGGAAAATTGAAAAAGACCTCAGATGCTCTAGAGTTGTGGAGTAAAAAGAAATTCTCCAATGCCCACAACAAGATCGAGTTCTTAAAAAGAAGACTCTTGACCCTTACAAATGCAGGTAATGGTGGTTCCGACAGAAAAGAAATGCAGCAAATCAAAGTGCAAATCCAGAATTTGTGGAAACAAGAAGAGCAATATTGGGGCATGAGATCAAGAATTAATTGGATTAAGTGGGGAGACAAAAACACGAAATATTTCCACGCCGCCACAGTCCAAAGAAGACAAAGGAATAAAATTTCAATGTTGAAAATTGAAGACACATGGTGTAGAGATCCCAACAACATAAACCAGCACATCGCCAGTTATTATGAATCCTTGTTCGAAACAGTGGGTACCAGGAACTTCAGCCCAATTCTAGACCAATGCTCTTTTCCAAGCCAACATAAGATGAATGAGGCATTGATGGCAGCGGTTACCGTAGAAGAGGTCAAACAAGCAGTGTTTCAGCTAGGAGCAACAAAAGCCCCAGGACCAGACGGGATGAATGGCCAATTTTACCATCACCATTGGGAGGAACTACAACATGATCTACACAGTCTTGTCAGCAATTTCTTCCTATCAGGCTACCTTAATCCAGAACTCAACAAAACACACATTGTGATCATCCCTAAAGTCACCCATCCAGAAAGCATCACACAATTTAGACCCATTAGCCTATGCAATTTCAGCTACAAGATAATCTCAAAGGTGATGGCGAATCGCCTCAAACCCTGGCTTCCGAATCTAATTGCCACAGAACAGAGTGCCTTTGTGAGTGGGAGGTTGATTCAAGATAATATAATCATAGTCCAGGAGGTCCTACATCAACTAAGAATTCGGGAAAGGAAAGGAAGTTTCAGGCGATCCTAAAGTTGGATATGCAAAAAGCTTACGACAGAGTGGAGTTGGACTTCCTTTGCGCTAGCATGGTGAAAATGGGCTTCAGCCAGGAGTGGGTGTCATTAGTGAAGCAATGTATTTCCTCAGTCACATTCAGCGTTAAAGTGAACGGTGAGCCTTTAAAGTACTTCCAACCATCACGGGGTATTAGACAAGGAGATCCACTATCTCCTTATTTGTTTATAATCATGGCAAATATGCTCTCATCTCTACTAAGAAAGGCTGTTGAGGATGGGAGTCTGAAAGGCATCAAACTGAATAGGAACTGCCCAACGTTGTCACACTTACTTTTTGCTGATGACGCTATTTTCTTCCTGGATGGGACAATAGGGGAATGCCAAAATCTGGCAAACATCTTAAACCAATACTGCTTCGCTTCAGGACAAGCAATGAATCTAAACAAATCCGGAATCTTTTATAGTGCGGGCTGCCCTCAAATCCTCAAAAGAAATTTGGCGAATGAACTAAGAGTTCCAATTATGGAGAAAACCGGGAAATATCTGGGTATCCCATCAGATTGGGGACAAACAAAAAAACAGATGTTCGCGTGGATATTGGCAAGGGTAAATATGAAGTTGGAAGGCTGGAAAGAAAAGCTGCTCTCAAAGGCGGGTAAGGAGATTCTAATCAAAACAGTGGTACAATCACTTCCCCAATATGCAATGTCTATTTTCAAAATCCCAATCTCCGTGTGCAAAGCGATTGAACAAAAAATAGCTTCCTTTTGGTGGAAACAGAATTCTTCAAAATCGGGCATCCACTGGAAAAATGGGAACTCCTTAAAGAAAGGAAAATAGATGGGGGATTGGGCTTCAAGGACTTAGTTACCTTCAACAAGGCTATGCTAGGAAAGCAAGCGTGGAGACTGGCGCAAAATCCAACTGTGTTGTGGTGCCAACTACTAAAAGGCATTTATTTCCCAAACAGAAGTTTTTGGAAAGCAACTAAGGGCTCCCGGCCCTCGTGGGGGTGGCAAAGTATATTAATGGGAAGGGATACCATATGCCCTGATGTGAGATGGCACGTCGGCAATGGTGAGAGCATCAACATAAGAGAGGACAAATGGTTGGAAAGGAGAGTCATAGGAGGTCCAGCAAACCGGGAGGACCCACAGAGAGTCGTAGAGCTGATAGATCAAGAGACAAAAACGTGGGATGTTAATCAGCTAACAAGACTGTTTCTGGAGGAGATTGTGTCCGAAATCCAGGCCATAAGGATCGATCCTATCCAGGACACCGATAGACAAATATGGAATGGAGCAACAACAGGAGAATATTCGGTAAAACACGATTACTCCAGACTTCGAGCAGTTCCTTCCAAGCAAAATACAGAACTCGCGTCATCCTCTTACCAGTAGCCCCGCTCACTTTGGACAGAGATATAGAAATTACGCACAGAACCAAAAATTCGATTTTTCATATGGTGTGTGTGTAGTAATGCTCTGCCAACTTCGGAAAATCTATATAAAAGAAGGGCCTTACCTGACCCACTTTGTCCAATTTGCCAAAAACATCCTGAGACGATGGAGCACATCTTCACCCTCTGTGACTGGACCAACAACATATGGTCAGACCCGAGAATCCAGATGGACGTATCACTGATAAATCTAACAAGGATGGACAAATGGATCAACGAAGCACTCCCCAAAAGCTCAGTACAATCGGGTCGGGAAATGCTTGCAGGAGTCCTCTAGCAAATTTGGAAGGTAAGGAACGCCTGGGTATTCAATCAAATTAGTCTAAGCTCCGAAACAATTGTGGAAGAAGCTATTTATCTAAACAGAAACTATCGGGAGCAAAACTTACCTGAATCGAGGAGCTAGACGGCGAAAGCTAAGACAGAACGCTGGACGCCCCCAGAACCGGGAATTCTGAAATTCAACATTGATGGGTCTTGGATCGAAGGTAAAACAGAGGGGTCGGTGGCTGGGATATGTAGAGATTACAGGGGAGTGATTATTGTGGGGTTCGCCAAATCTGTGTCTGCTTCCTCCCCGTTGGAAACTGAAGGCAACGCTGTAAAAGAAGCACTTCTCTGTCTGCGGGCAGAGACAACGAAGAAGAAGGAAATATCAGCAGAGAAGATTAGCTTACAGTCAGACAATGAAGCCTCTGTATTTCTCGCTTATAATCTGACAGAAAGCCCATGGGCCTTGAGAAGCCTTTTTGTTGATTGCAATGTACTGCTCTCCCAATTAAAGGCGATTTCCTTGGTCCACTGTCCACGAAACAGCAATCAAGCAGCAGACTGGATAGCCAAAAAACATCAGAAAGGATTTCTACCATCCAACTGGATGTCTAGACCACCCCTACCTCTATGGGATTTATTTTGTATTGACTCTAGTCATATTCTCTCTTGTGATACGTTTCCTAGTGTTTGAATGGAAAGTAATACTTCGACCAAAAAAAAAAAAAAAGCAATGGTGACGGCCAGTAATTCCCATCTTTCTAAAAGATTTTCCAAAGCGATCGTTATCCTAAATGTCAAGAATCTCCACCAACTCGTCATAAAATAACAAAGAAAGAAGAGAGAATCATTGGTTCCCGGTGCAAATTGAAATTGAAAAAACAGAGGAAAACTTGCACGATAGAGAAAGAGAGAGAGGGCCGCAATGTAAATCCAAAATCGACGGCAGAGAGGAGCCGCTGGACGCAAAATTCAAAACCAACGGCAGAGATTAGCCGCAGCCGGGATGGGGACAGCGAGTCAGCCAGGCGTCACCCTCTTCCGATGGTCGTCGTCGTATTCTATTTAGCACTCTCCACTTCCTGGGAGTGGTCGTCGTCGCCGTCGTCGTCGTCGTCTGCGAAATTTGACAGCAAATCCAAGCTCAGTCCTTTAAGGTGCGTGACGGTCGAATTGCGAGGAAGGAAGAAGGGATGAGCAGATTGGCAAAGAGGGTGGCGTTGCTGTCCAGGTCGTCGTATTCCGCTGCCGCTGCACCTCCTCCTCGTCGTCCCTCCTCCGCCGCCGCCTGGAGATGGCTAGCTCCTGCTCGTCATCATGCCATCGAACCCACCGCCCACCGCGACGCGGGGATCGGTAGGAGGCACTACTCTTCGCCCTCCTCCTCCTCTGGGTACCACGTCAGCCCGTCGTCGTCGATGAAGGGGGCCGTGTTCCGGGATCCCACCCGCCCCCTCTCCCTCGAGCTCCTCCAAATCCCTCGCCCCCAGCCCGGCGAGGTCCTCATCCGCACCAAAGCCTGCGGGGTCTGCCACTCCGACCTCCACGTCCTCAAGGGCGAGCTCCCCTTCGCTTCGCCTTGCGTGGTCGGCCACGAGATCACCGGCGAGGTCGTCGAGCAACACCCCCTCACCGATCCCAAGATCGTCCACAGATTCCCAGTTGGGTCTCTCGTCGTCGGGGCCTTCATCATGCCCTGTGGCTCCTGCTTCCACTGCTCTAAGGTCGGTCCCTCCTCTTTTGTTCTTTTCTTTGCGACGCCTTCTCGGTCCTTGTCTTTTCAAGATTGCGTAAGACGATTCTCTTTGTCTCCCCTGACGGTTTCCCTTCGCGCTTGCTGATTTGACTTCAGGGTCATGATGACCTGTGCGAGGATTTCTTCGCTTATAACCGTGCGCAGGGCACCCTTTACGACGGCAATACTCGCCTTTTCCTCCACGGCACTGGCAAGTTCTTCTCTTCTCTCCTCGCAAATTTGTAGATGCATGTTACGCTTAGCCTTACCCCTTCTTATTAATGCTGTTTCATGTCCCAATGTGTGTACGAGTTACTTTGATCTCTAATTCACCACGTGTAGGTTTGATGGTTCTCCCTCTTTTGCACGATGCTCTCTGCCTGAATCTCGGATGTATTTGCAGGTGAACCTGTTTATATGTATAGTATGGGAGGGTTGGCTGAATACTGCGTTGTGCCCGCAAATGGATTAGCTGTATTGCCAGCCTCATTGCCCTACTCGGAATCTGCCATTCTTGGCTGTGCAGTTTTCACTGCGTATGGTGCTATGACCCACGCAGCTGAGGTGCGTCCTGGGGATTCCATCGCTGTTATTGGTGTTGGAGGTGTCGGATCAAGGTACCACACTCCAACATCATCTAAGCTACAGCCAACAATGCATATGGATATCTAGTATTTCGCTTACACATATCCGAAGTGACTTTGCCTAAATGAACATGGATTTTGTTATGTCGTGGAAAAATGCACAGCGATCCAACTATAGTTAGATGGAATGGCATACAACTGTAATTGAACATGGACATGTTTTTTTCTGGTAAATATGCACTAGTAGGTATGGAATCATCTGAACTCTCCTGGGAGCTTAGGTGATTGATTATTTTCCATTGATTTGTGCGAAAAATTCCACACTTCAATCATGTGCTAGAAATGTGATTGATGAACTCCATGGCAGTTACTATCTGTGAAGTTTCTACCACTTTGTCAAACAGTTCACCTTTTCTGGCCATTCTTATTTGATTTCAAGATTTTTCATGTCTCGGCCTTGAGAGCTCTCCAATTTCTTCATTTTGGAATCAATCAATAGATAGATTGAGGAACTGGGACACTTCATACTTTCCCTTTTCTCTGAAAATTTCTTCCCCTGCCAGCTGTTGTTGAATCTTGTCGAGTGGTCCCTAGATGAACCCTGCATATGCCCCATCAAAAAACCAATCTTAGTACCTGAATATACCTATTCATGACACAATGCGACTGACGGTTTCTTTGGTCAAGTTCCTTGCTGCAAACAATAACTTCAACTTTATTTTTAGGCATCACCTAAAGTCCCTAAATATCATGTTTAAGATTTCTAGAGACAAGGTTTACAGGTTTTAATCAACCTGCTTTTTATATACATCTGTTTTTCTAGAGACAAGGTTTCCAGTTATCCATCTAAGATGTAATCTAACCAAGAAAAGTGGAGCTTCTTTGACAAATAAAAGATAATGCTTAAGCTGGTATGGTTAACTTGTGCAATATGATTTATGTCGCCTGAACTTGTCATTTTGGTATGAGGGGAGGTCTGCTGGGCGTTCCATCTCATCCCTAATGCTTTGCCTCCTTTGATACCTTAGTCCTCTCTTCCTACATAAGTATGACCTTTTGAATGTTTCAGTTGTTTGCAGATAGCTAAGGCATTTGGTGCCTCTGATATTATTGCTGTGGATATCACTGATGAAAAGTTACAGAAAGCTAAAATTTTTGGGGCCACCCACACCGTGAATGCAATCAAAGAGGATGCTATTGAAAAGATTAAGGTACGTGCTCCCTTTTACAGTCACCGTGAGGTGTAAAAGCATGAGTCACAGATGTCTTCTCCCTCTATGGAGTTCGCCACATGGATCTTTCCACACCATGTTGCCCTATTTGATATGGTTTCTTATTGGTGCTCTAGGAAAATGGCATCTGAGAAGCTGGATGCACAATAATGTTATGCATTAAATGCATCCTCAAGATCCAATGGTTCGACTGCATGAGGAGCAATATTTGGGAGCATGTTATAACTGCTCATTTAATACAATGCTCGCAAGATCCATTTATTCAAGAATCAACATTCCTTTGTAGAGGTCTGTCCATGGTCTCTTGGTCAACCCATCCTTTCAACCAGCCCTAGACGTACCATCTTCTCTTTACAGCACTTTAGGTTGTCAGTTTGCATGGCTACACCATCTTAATCCTGGGGGGAGGGGGAAGAAGATTGATTGGCACTTAGTTACTGGAAGAGGTTAAGATGGATAAATAGCGTGTGTTAGATGACTTGATATAGATTAGCAGGTAAATTGGTTGAACCTATGAATGATTTTATGCTCCATACCCATCAATTTTCACTTTCTGCACTTTGCTTTGACCTTGACATGCTCATCTAGCGATTGACTTCCAGTGTGCTTTGCGAATTGGCTCAATTTGCTTTCTGCAATCTCTTCTTATTATTACTATTATTGTTATTAATATCATTATACTCTTTCTTGACTAAGTGCTTCCCCCATCTCTTGGCAGACAATAACTGGAGGGATGGGTGTTGATATTGCTGTAGAAGCTCTGGGAAAACCACAAACGTTCATGCAGTGTGTACAAAGTGTTAGGGATGGTGGAAAAGCCGTGATGATAGGACTTGCAAAATCTGGTGCTGTGGGGGAGGTAGACATAAATCGACTTGTCCGCAGAAAGGTGAATAGCTGAGTCTACTTGTGATATGTGTGAATTTGTTTCCATTTGCATGACACTAGTTACAGAGTTATCTTGCGTTCACTAAATGACGTTTTAACTTGCTGTTCCCTCGTTATTAACTGAAACCTTCTTGTTGAAAAGCAAGGGAGTTGGGAAAGAAAGGAATACTGAAGGACAATAGCTGTTTTACTTGTTCAGCCATTGTCCTCAAAAGTAACCTATCTGGTAAGGTGGATGCTATTGGGTTTTAGGGCCTTCAATCTTTCTGAAGAAATGGTGTTAAGAGCACAGTTTGTAAAACATGTTTCGCAAGTAACAAATAACAGGAAACTGTTTTTTCATTCCTTTTGGACCAGGTTGGTGGGACTACTTAAAGTAATGATTTCTGAACTGCATGTTTGAAATTGATGGCACTATAAACACAGTGCATCAACGTGATGTTCCCAGTACTTTAATGTATTTAGAATGAAGTTTTGTAGTATACTTCCATCTTGTTGACATTAACGATATGAGCATTTCACTAGAACCATGACTTTATTCTGGCTGTTATGACTTATTATAATGGCACGAACTTCTGATGTTTTATATCATAGTGAATTTCAGATATTCCTTTTACGAACTTGAATTCTTGATTTTGAGTCTTGATAAACTTTTGGCTGAAATTCTGCTGATTAGTTTAGAATATTTTGTTAACGAGTGTCCCAAGGGAACTTGTTAAGAAACCAATTGGGGAAACTTTATAGTTTTCAATGGATTAATTTTCCTCCTGTTATGTATTATCATTGGCTTGAAAATTGAACTATTCTAGATAAAATTTACTCAAAATTTGTTTCAGGAGCACTCATCACACCCTAGTGCAGATGTTCATATCATCATGAATTTTAAAGTGGCACCTAGAGTAATTTGTTCTCATTCTTACACTATTGTGAAGAATGATTAAGGATTAATAGGAAAATGTATGGTCTCGGATCAATTTGCTGCATTAGGACTCGAACGATTTAACTATTAGCAATGATTTTCTCAATCAGATTAAAGTCATTGGCTCGTACGGAGCAAGAGCAAGGCAGGATCTTCCCAAGTTGGTCAAGTTGGCGGAATCAGGGATCTTCAATCTCACCAGTGCAGTTTCAAGGAAATACACATTTGAAGAGGCTGGCAAAGCATTTCAAGAACTTGACCAAGGGAAAATTGTCAGCAGAGCAATTGTCGAGATAATGTAGTCCATCACTCCTACACTCAGCTCTTGATGCTTGTTAAAATGTGTGAATTTGCAGGTTAGTGATCAGAACGCACCTTAACTTGAATTGGCTGCTGTTTCTAATAAACAGCCAAAATCAACGATATTTTCTGCCCTTTTTATACCTTGTAATATGGGTATATTGTGGCATTCTGTGTGTGAAATTGCGGTGAGTGTTGGTATTTCCTAAAAAACGCTAGCAACTTCAAAAGTCTGATGGTAAGTTATTTAACCTGCGACATGTTAGTAAGTTATCGATGGTTATTTAACATGTGATATCTTAGTAGTTACTACTAGTTTTGTGGAAGTACCAACAATTATTTGAGTATTTTAAACTAGTCTCTTTAAATTATTATTATTAACTTGTGTAGGTTATCAAAGTACTAGAGTTACTGATTTCTATAGAAAATTTACAACTTTCATTTGAGTCCAGTTATCGACTTTTAGTTGATTGTTTCAAAGTTATCAAATGTTCAAAGAACCTACTAATATTCATTTGGGAAAGTCACCATCGTATTATAATTACTTTGCTCTTACAGCAAATTGCAAATATTAATTTGAATGATTTACTAACTTTTCGCTTATTAATAACAAGTTTTAGTTTTACGATTATAACTTTAATACGTTGGAAAGCTTCCCAAAGAAATCTGGCTAAATTATGAGAACAGTTGGAACAGACTAATAGTTAATATACTTTTGGAACGGTTAAATAATGGAAAGTGACTCTAAGAGATGGTAACTTAAGCTTTGGAAATAATGTTGGTAAATTATTGAAATGTAGTTCGCGAGTTGAAGAGAGTAGGCAATTTCTTGTACGAGTAGTAATTTTAATATGTCGGTAAGTTGTCCAAATTATATTTGGTATATAATTGAAACATTTGTTATTTTTGAAACGATCGACCAAACATTACTATCTAATCTAATAAGAGTTGATAATTTCGCAACCTTTTTTTGGTTGGTAAGTTGTGATAGATCTCAGTAAATTATTGGACCAATCAGTAGTTTTATAGCAATCAAATAAATATTGAAAACTAACTCAAAATCAGTTGCTACTTTTATGTAAGGGTCAGTTTCTTTAAATAAATGTTGAAAAAATCGAATAAAGGTCGCAAATGAATGTTGGTATATTTATTAGAGTAGTTGGTAATTTTGAAAGTAGTTGGTAATTTGGTATAAGAATTAGTAGCTTGTAACTAATAAATGTTGGTAAATTATATGACTAGTTATTAATTTCCAAACCTATCTATTAAACGTTGGTAAGTGAACTCAAATGTTGGTAAGCGGACTCAATTAACATTTCCAGGCCAATCTAATAACATTTGAACAAATTACCAACGTTGATAATTTCCTAGTAGAGTCATTAACTTGAACAAATTGGTAAGTTGTGCAAAATAAATCTTGGTAAATTTTGGAATAGTTAGTAATTTCGAAACAATCAAATAAAAGTTGATAATTTCATATAAAAATTAACAATTTTAACATTTTGCTAATTTTAACAAATAAAAATTGGTAAAATATTTGAATGGCTGGTAATTTCACAATCAAATAAACATTGGTAAAAGATTCAAATAAGAGGGGAAATTGTCCAATCAGTCCTAAACTTATAGCATGGATGCTAATTCATTCTAAATTTTTTAATTTTGCCAATTTAGTTCTAAGTCTTTGCACGAAATTTCAATGTAGCCCTTTCGGCCAATTTTTGACGGTAATCGCTTTTGGGATAGTGTGCCATGTAGGAGGCCAGTCGCCAGCGATGATTGGACATCCACATTAGCAATTTATTGCGAAAGTTGACCGGAATGACTATATTGGAATTTTCGTGCAAAGGTTTAGGATTAAATTGGCAAAATTGAAAATTTTGTAATTGAATTGGCATTCATATAATAGGCTTAGGACTAATTGGAAAATTTTCTCCATATAAAGAATAGTTAATTTTTCTCAGTTTCACCGACGCTTGATGGACTCAAGTGTAACGTCCTGAATTCGATCCACTTTCGTAATCAATGAAATGTATTTCTCATTCGTTTTAGTAAGTCTCGCCCGGAACTGATCATTCTCGGGATACTGACTAATAGGGAAAGGCTAACTAGGAAAACGGTACGTGGACCCAAGAACTCGACCGTGAATTGAGTCCGATTCCGAGAAGCGACGAGGAAATATTTTGTACCAATGTGGGCCGATCCAAGGAGTGTGACGGATTCGAATTGGCCAACGATGTACGATCGGATCGCGGGTGATTTCGCACGATCGAGAGTACACGTGGTGAACGGTCCCGAACTTATTCCGAACGATCGCGATTCCCCGAAACTAGTGATAAATCCTCGTGCTCTCTGGGAAATAGAGATCGTCGCGACTCGAGTAACCCTAGGTTGATACGCGTAATCCCTAAACAGCCGGCCGTTAGTGAGAGACGCTAAAATCGCAAATCGAGCGAAATCGATTGTGGAATTGAGTCCGGACTTCGATGTCGAATTTCGTGGGCGTACGCGACTATTTAGCAAGGACGACGTCATATTTATGTGGTCAATTATATTTGGGATCGATAGAGTCAAAAATTGAAAATTTGACCGCGGATCGGAAAATTACCGTTTTGCCCCTATGTCCCTAGCCTTGTATTCCGAATTTTGGGATTATTTGGAGATTATTTTAGAGTTTTAAATTGGTTTATCTCAGCCCAATAATGCTGGAAATAATGGTCCATAATGCCCCCAAGATATATTAGCAAGACTTGATCATGGCCATTGAAATAAGGACTTGATAGTCATTTGTTGGATAGTTTGGTCACCAATCCCACTCACCAATTTGGTTAAGCTCTCCACTCACTCTCTCTCCTCTCATTTTTCTCACCATTTCATCCGGCCATTTCCTCTCCCCCATGACAACTCCCTCCTCTTCATCTTCCTTCTTGCTCGGCCGTGAGGCCCCTCGCCGGAGCAAGCCGCCGCTCGCCGGAGCCGGAGCCATCGCCGTCCGCCCATTCTCGCCTAGCACCACCACCATCCAGCCGTCCCATTCTCTCTCTTCCTCCCTTTCCCATCCGCGTGAGCAGCCCCCGCCGTGGACCGCCGTCTGCAAGCCGCCGCCGCTCGCGCCGCCGTGAAGGCCGCCCGCCGCCGTCGCTTGCGCCGCTGTGGAATCAGCTTGGTCCGCCCACTTCCCCAGCCTTGTTAAGCTTAGTTTGGAGCTTAGGAATCCAAGTGAGTACAACCCTAAACCCTAATTAGGCTAATGTACATTTCTAGATGAGTTTTAGGGGTTAATTAGGGTAATTTAGGGGTTAATTTGTGGAGGATGTTAGGGGCTGACTTTAGGGCGAATTTGGTGGTTTAGCGTGATAATTTTAATGAGGTTTAGCGGCCTAGAATGTGCTGCGTGATGGCTGGAAATATTGGATTGAATCGGCCCGAGTTCGGTTAAGTTGGGTTCAATTGTGGAATCTCGAGTGTGCCTCGCATTGTCCTCATGGTGGCTGATTTGGGTGATGTCTTGGGGGGCCTAATGAAGTATTTTGAGGATAATTATTGGCCTAGAGTGACCTGTTTGGTGGCTGTCCATACCGGGATTGAATTGGACCAAGAGTGATCAATTTGGGGTTTAATTGTGTAATTACCGGGAATGTTTGAATTGACTGATTGGGCGGCTGAATTGTCATTGGTTGTGATCAATTTTGTGATGCCATGTCATATGCTTAGTGTGACCAAGAATGGAGTAGCATGGCGGGCCTCGAGTGCGCGAGTTCATGTTGATCTAATTGTGTGATTTATATGTGTAGATTATGTACCATGCAAGAGTGATTTGAATTGCTTAAATGGACGTGCTAATATGTTGGTTGGGCATATTGAAATGTGGATTGAGCATGTTGTGGCATTGTTTGGATTAAATAGCCAAATCTTATTGAGTGCCCAGTGTGAATTTCACGAATGCCGAGTGTGGATATTGTGGCCATGAGCGTGCATACTGAGTTTTGGCATAACATGTGCATTATGCGTGTGTGCACGAACGGCATGCACATGTGATCACTTAAATCGCCCTGATGTGTTTTACGCGGGGTTCAGATAATAACTGGTGTATGTGTACGTGTGATCACATAAAAGCTCTGATGCGTCTTACGCGGGGTATTGAACCCGTCCTGATGCGTTTTACGCGGGACGATGCCCGGACTACCGGAAGATGACAAACCTGATGCGTTTTACGCGGGTCGGTGAATTTGGCAAATTGCAAGTGTGCGAAGGTGCGTTGATGAGACATGAGTATGAGTGTGAGCACGAGCATATGCATGACATGCATCTTGGCTATGTGATATGTGTAGATATACCATGGCTGAGTTCGGTGCCATTATTGCGAATATATATATATAAAGTGCCTAACCTGCAGGGTCACTTAAATATTGGATTTGGGCCCGAGGGCCTAAGTCATTTATGTTTTGGATTGTGTGTTGTTTAGTGTTTGTCAGGAGGTGCATGTTAGCCTAGTTTAAGTTTGGGAGGCCTACTCGCTGAGATTTATTCTCACTATTGTATAAACCCAATTTTTCAGACCACCGGCCTTGAGATGTCTGCAGTACCTATTCGTTTTGGGGTCCTTTACCGGATAGACCGGGAGGAGACGAAGTACCCCGTAGGGAACGGGGATACATATGTTAGATACCTGACTACAATTTGGGTTGATGCGGGCGAGCAGCTTGACCAGTCCCACATGTACATAGGATGGTGTATTAGGGATCATACAGGGACTTACGGACCCCTTCGATCTTTTGAGGTCCCATTTAGCGAGTCAGGGGATGTTGACCCTCAGTGTCTCGATGGGGACTTGGCAAGCCCTGACCGTGCGTCCAAGGAGAGCTCTAGTGCTGACTTAGGGCACGGGCCGGATTTTTGGGAGATGGACGAACTAGAGCAGACGGAGGATGGGGACCCAGGCCCGGAGCCGATGGATTCGGAGGATGAGCCAGAGCCGATGGAGCAGGACCTCGAGCTAGAGGCCGCACATGAGGAGGACGGTTCAGACGAAGAGTCATCCGGGATCGATACCGAGTTGAAGTCCATGGAGTCCGAGCCGGAGTCGTCCGAGAGTTCTTCTGACTCGTCGAGTTCTGACTCAGACTGGGAGCCCTACAGTAGACCTTAGATCCTAGTTAGGTCGGGCCAGTACCTTTTTGACCGGAGCCCCACCTAGTTTTAGTACCCCTGACCGCCCGGGCCACTTACCCCTTTTTGTCAGTAGTGGCCATTGACCCGCTTTTGATTTTTGGGCTCATGCTGTATATGGATAGTGTATATGTTCTCCCTGTTAATGCAGGTGTATATTTTTTAATGTTGTTGTAGTGTGTGCTATCCTTGGTCATGTGTGTTTAATCGTACGGGCGTTTATATTGCTTCCGCATGTGCTTGATCTCTGTGTTGGGCGTTGGGTCGGCGACGCGTCCTGGGACATCGCATTCGAATCGACCTCGGTTGGGTTGTCGCGCGCGCCGTAGGGTTCGGGGCGTGACATCCCCGTTTGATTTGGTATCATGGTTCGGGGTGTGACATGAAGCGGAGTATTTTTTTTACTTTTTTGGCTTCAAACAAGCCAAATACTCTAACTCAAATACTAGGGCAGAAATAAACAGTCATCCAATCGATGAAGTCTTCCGGGTGAAAGACGAGTTTAGTAAATTTAATACGTCAATAAGCTACACAAGTAAATGATGGTAAAGTATTAAATTCATTGGAATGCTGGAACCATCAAATAAATGTTGGTAACAAACTCAAATAAGAGTTAGTAAAGTGAAAAAATTGTCGGTAGCTTAAATCGTGAAAATTGTTAAATCACCCAAATCAAGGCTGATAATTTCCTATAAGATTTAGTAACTTTAATGCATTAGTAACATTAACAAATAAATGTTGGCATGCTGTCGAAACAATTAGTAATTTAAAAAAAATCATATAAACATTGGTAAATGGACTTAGATAAGAGTTGATAATTTTCTACAAACATTAGTAATTTTAAAGTATAGAAAGTCTCCGACCTAAAAAAAACAAATGTATAGAAACATTTATAAATATATATTGGTCAATTATTGAAATAGTTAGCAACTTACCAATACATTACTGTCACGTGTCATCCAACTCAGAAATTTGACGATAAAATTTAACGGAAACTAACAAAGGGTAAAATTGTCACATGTGTACTAGTTAGGGGTTTTTCATGATCAAAAAATTAGTTTGGGGTAAATTTGTCACAAATGTACCAGTTTGAGGTTTTTCGTGGTATTAACCCTAAGAAAAAAGAACTCCTAAATATTGCAAATACTTGTGCAAAAAATGCATTGACATATTAATTTTACCAAAGTAATGATGTTATACATTTTCTTTTGCCTGAACTACTTAAATCCAAGAAGGAAAAAGATATTACACGAGTAAGTTTGAAGTCCTAAAAGTATAAGAAAAGCTAAGTATATTAATTGCATAAAGTCTTTCGTGGTCGACTAAAGCAAGAAAACTTCCAAGAGAATAATTCGTCATAAGGCCTCTATGAGAAAATGCCAAGAAGAAAGGAAGATTTTGACAGGAAATTCAACTTTAAATTGGCTTTGGATTACATGCCTGATGCTTTCAGCATATTAGCCCTGAAGCTTCCACAAATCATGGAAAATGCTACTGAAATTGCTATCTTATATTCTAACAATATAATAACTTAAGGGCCTCAATGTAAATGGCTTAAGAGATTTTCTGGAGGAAAAGGACATCTAGCTGATGAGCCAATTGCCCAAAAGGAGATAACCTTTTCCGATGGAAGTGGAACATACCTCAATTCATAGACGGAATGTGTGCCTGATTGCTGAGAAAATCCATCCTGTTCAAATAGATTTTTAATGCCTCAGTTTCCGACCAATGCAAATGAGAAGTATGGAAATACAAAGGTTTTCAATATAACATCCAAAATGAGATCCCAATTTCAAAGACCAGTACTTACCACAAGGTCATAGAATGCAAAATAATATTAAGGGAACTTCTCGGAAGCACCACTAAGGGATATCTATGTGGCATCTAGAAGGAGAAATATCCTCTCTCGCACTGGCAAGTCAGTCTGAAAGAATTTTCCATGAGTTGCATTATTTCAATTTTGTCGAACCATTTAGAATAAATGACATCAAATGCAAACCTTTTTCTTAACTATCTTCACAAGAATAGGGAGAATCCCCAATTCAATGACTTGGTTATGAACAGGTTCTCCAATATTGTTCATCAGCATCTCCAACAACTGCAACACAATAGACCTTCTTGAGAGAGTCGTTAAGAAACAGCGAAGTCGACTATGGCAGGTGTTGCTGCGAAAACTATCGATGCAAAAAAAGATAAAAATTGAATAGCATTCAGGAAAAAAATACATGAATAATGAATTATAAAACTATATTAAACCGTGAAGAAAGTTATAGAATGGCAACAAAAGAATCACACTAACCATGACTGCATAGACTTGTGCATTTGAATGTTTATTCCCCAGTCGTTTTTTGATGGTCTTAATAATATCGTTCGATACCCTGCTTGGTTATTGAAGATACTGTGTTCATCGCTTATTATAGCTGAGATAATGGTCTAGGGGTGATCGGTTCCTGATTCCCAATTTTGAGAACTGGGGACCGAACCGGTTGGTCATAGGACCGACCGATGGTCTGGTCCGGTTCCAGTTCGGTCCAATGGAATCGGTCACTTTTTTATTTTTTTCCTACAACAAGAGAGTGACAAATCTTGACATATTGACGGAAGCGACGATGAGTGACGAATCATTGTGGGGCGACGATAAGAGGAAAACGTTGTACGTGGGTTTAGTTCACATTTTGCTAATTTTTTTGAAGAAATAAAAAATAAAAAAAATATTTGTTGTTGGTCCGATCCGGTCCGGTCCGGTTCCCCCTTGGAACTGAGAACTGGACCGCCTGGACACCGGTTCCACTTTTAGGAACTGGGAATCGGACCGACACTCCAGGGAACCAGACCAAACCGGCCTGTCTCGTCCAGGCGGTCTTTTTTGCACACCCCTATACCGATATAGCGTCTAAGTAGCATTGACTCGCCGACACGTCATTTCTAAAAAAATAGATAATTTCGACAGGTTGGGATACGTTTTATATTAAATGTATATTTTATATATACATGATAAATTATCATTTTTATGATTATTTCAATCAAATTAATTTGATTCAAACCCACAAATAAATAAATAATAAAAAAAAGAGTGTCGGATGAGTGTCGGTGTCCGACACGTGCGACATGTGTCCAACACTGACACGGAAGCCCCGGAGAGTGTCCATGCTTCCTAGGCATATACATTTAATACTAGGATTGTGCATAAACATGCCCTAATCAATGTTGAATGTTTTGATAAGTAATAATGTACCCAGAGGGTAAGCAACAGTTGAACTGTGATATTAGGAAGAGCGCCAATTGAATTGGTTTCATATTCCACTAACCCCCAAACTTCTTGAAATTCGACTTTGGCCCAAGTTTCCTAAAAAGATTACAGTGAAGTCCATGTTTCCTAGAAATTTAAAATAGCTGATACATTTCAGTGTCTCTAATCAATTATGACTTCAGATCGTGTATATATCCAACTTGAAACAGAGAAGCCACCTTTTGTTCTAATTCAAAATAGTTTTTATAGAGTATTCCCCAAGAGTACACAGTGGCTTCATTGAGCATTCAATTTACAATGAGAATATGCTATTAAAGAAAGGATGGAACTCCTAGAAGAGATATGAGAACCAATTGCCTGAGGTCTTCATTGTATTATCGCTTATTGGTTCAATATTCCAGCTTTAGTTCACCCTGTTTTGCCTCCATTTTAGATCTTGTATCTCTTTTTTTCGTAATTGAAAAGGGCAACCGCATAATGTTTTACCTGTTACATCTATATGTTGTGCCAACAAAAACAATGTACAAGAAAATGAGCACTTCTTTTACATTCGAAACTTTTTTTCTCTTCAATAGATAAATAAGTAAAGAGGGAGGGACAAAAATTTATCTTCATGATTTATAAAAGAATGATAAAGGCATGATATTCACTAAATCTTCAAACGCAAAGTTATATTGTAGCACAACGTAACCAAAAAGCATATCAAAGTAGAATGATCCGACGAAAAGGTATGACAATAATTCTAGACAGAGAAACGAAAAAGATAGCACATATATCAAACTGAGAAGATCCATGGACAAACTAGGTGATATTGAGAAACTCCTTTTTTCTGAAATTGCATAAGTTGTCATGAAATGGTTTTCAAAATGTAAGCGGGGCATATTTCTCAACACTCCATCTCACATGTAAGTAGCAATTCACATGTGAAATGGACCTAACCTCGTTAAACAGAATAGGAAGGCAGGAACACAAGAACATGATATCAGACAAAATAGAAATAAGAGAGATTGTAAGAATTCAAACTCTTAAATGATGCTCTAGTAATACAAAGGGACCCTTTTTCTTCCAAAAGTTCTGGCAAAAGAGAATTAGGCTGCGCATGGCAACCATTCTGTGCCCGGAAATAGATTCTGGTCAGAAATGATTCTTTTTTATTCTATGCCCGGGAACTGATTCTGAGCATTTGAAGGCGTTTGGTAACGGCCCAAAATTTCTATTCCTGAAATAGTAAAAGAACAGAAATGTGTTTGGTAACGGCATAAAATTTCTTTTTATTAATAATATTTTAATAACATTTTAAATATTTTAATATTTCTTTCTTTTCTTTTTTTCTTCTCCTCCTTCTTGGCCATGGCCGGTAAAATATTTTTTAATTAATAATAATTTTATTAAAAATAAATTTTTTTTATTTTTTTTGGCCATGGCCGGTAAAAATTTTTCTTATAAATAAATTTTTTATTAATAATTTTTTTAAAATATTTTACTAAAAAATATTTTTATTCTTTGTTTTGCTATGTCCTGGACGCTAGCCATGGCCGGTAAAATATTTTTTTTATAAATATTTTTTTATTAATAATATTTTTATTGAAATTATTTTTTTTAATTTTTTTGCCATGGCCTGGTCGCTGGCCATGGCTGGTAAAATATTTTTATTGAAAATATTTTTTTATTTTTTTTGCCATGGCCGGTAAATTTTTTTTTATTAATAATATTTTTTTTATTTTTTTTTTGCCATGGCCTGGTCGTCGGCCATGGCCGGTAAATTTTTTTTTTATTAATAATATTTTTTTATTTTTTTCGCCATGGCCTGGTCGATGGCCATGGCCGGTAATATTTTTTTATTAAAATATTTTAATCTCACCAAATACGGCGAGGGTGGCCCTCGAGCCGGACATTAGAAGCTATATTAAAAATCAAGAAAAAGAAGAAGAAAAAAAAAACTGATTCTCATTTTTGTTCCCAGAATCAAGAAGCTACTTTTTTTTTATTCTTGATTCTGCTCCAAAACTGATTATGGGCACAAATTTGACAAATTTGTGCCCAGAATCAAAAAATTAAACAAACGGATTTCTATTCCCGAACTGATTCTGAGAACAAAAGAACAGAATCAAACACTATTTGGCAAGTTGCCATGCGCAGCCTTAGACCCGCAATGCGTGTGAGAGTTTGAATCTTAACAAGACCCCTTACTACATATTTGATATCTAAAAGGTTTCTAAGTCATTGAACACACTTCTAAAAGTCAATATGGGTAAATACTAATTAGAAACATGAGCGTGACAATGGGCCAATACAGAGCATTATGGCAATAACATGTATATTAACAAATTTAGTCCACTAAGAGCAAGAAACCTATTAAAGCAACATGGTAAGTTTGACCCTAATAACCATTTTAAGGGGATAGCTGATAACTCTATAAAAATAGAGTTATTTTACCTATTTTAGGTAATAAATAATGCAATATTTGTTAGAAATTATTTAGATTTCATTTTGTTTAGTCAAATTTCCCTTGTTTATGCAGAATAGTGAGACATGGAGAAAATGCTGTAAATGGATATTGTATATGTTTCCCCGATGTTAATGCAAGTGTATATTTATAATGTTGTATGTTGTTTGTGCTATCCTTGGTCGCGTGTTTTAAATTGTACGGGTGTTTATGTTGCTTCCGCATGTGTCTTGATCTCTGTGTTGGGTGTTGGATCGGCGACGCGTCCTGGGACGTCGCACAACTTCGACCTCGGTTGGGATGCTCGTGCGCCGTAGGGTTCGGGGCGTGACAGACGGATAGTCGTCACGTGCGGTTTGGAGACCGGGAGTGACCTTGGGCATTTGATGCTTCTTTTCATCTTTGGATGCTCCTCTTTTGTATAGTGAAGTAGGCTACCCAACCACTGTTCCCTTTTGATGTTGTGTATTTGTGAATGCTGTAGTGCTATCCCTTGTCATTAACTATCGCCAGGGTTATTTGATTTTCACTTCCGCTTGCGTGCGTCTTTGGGTGTTTCGTATGGGTCGGCGACGCGTCCTGGGACGTCGCGTTCAATACGGCCATCGAAGGGGTGTTGCGAGCCCGTTGGGGTTCGGGGCGTGACAAACAAACTCAAATAAGAGTTAGTAAAGTCAAAAAATAGTTGGTAGCTTAAACCGTGAAAATGGTTAAATCACCCAAATCAAGGCTGATAATTTACTATAAGATTTAGTAACTTTAATGCATTAGTAACTTTAACAAATAAATGTTGGTATACTCTTGAAACAATCAGTAATTTTAAAACAATCATATAAACATTGGCAAATGGACTTAAATAAGAGTTGATAATTTTCTACAAACATTAGTAACTTTAAAGTATAGGAAGTCTCCGACCAAAAAAAAATGTATAGAAAGATTTATAAATATATATTGGTCAATTATTGAAATAGTTAGTAATTTAAGCAAATAAGTACTCGTTGGTACTTCCATAAAAGTGTTGGTAACTTACCAAGAAATTATTACCACGTGTCATCCAACTTATAAATTTAACGGTAAAATTTAACGGAAACTAACAAAGGGGAAAATTGTCACGTGTACTATTTTGGGGTTTTTCGTAGTCAAAAAATTATTTTTGTCACATCCCGAACCCTATCGAGCTCGCGACATCTTCCTCTGGTCGATTTACGTGACAACCCAGGAATTATCGCCGACCTCAACCTAACGTCAGAGATTTAATTGCGCACACGGAAACCATAAATACCCTGACAAATTTAAACTGGGGAGAATTGGGGGAATATACATTTCCATTACTCGATCCAACTTATTCCACCATATTTACAATAGAACAAACCTTAGTTTACCAGTACACACATTCCTAAAACCTTCGAAAGTGAGAACAAAAACAGACGACCTGGCATACTAACTACCAAAAATGTTACCCTTCTGAAAACCCACCGGAACTCTGCCACATCGTATTCCGTGTGCACTGGTATCCCAAAACGTACTGGCGGCGGTGGTGGAGGGTTCATGGGTCCTGTCGGGGTTCTGAAATTATTGGTTGAAAACAACCATGAGACACTTCTCAGTAAGTTCACCCCTAAACCCAACCTAGGCTATCACGTACCTCCAGACAATTTCACAAAACACAATCACACACTTATATTCACGCACGCTGAAACATCACATCGCAGGCACATCAAATAATATTACCAGGCTCAATCATGCGCACAATAGTATTCAAACTCAATCATGTCAGATGTAAACACGCGCATGTACCACTTTCATCCCATTATTCTTTCCATTCTCATTTTCCATTTCCACTCGCCAGTGGCCCGCGTTGAAGTACACGCTTCAGGCACACTGCGACCATTCATTTTCCACTTTCACTTGCCAGTGACCCGCATTGAAGTACACGTTTCAGGCACACTGCGACCATTCATTTTCCACTTTCACTCGCTAGTGACCCGCGTTGAAGTACACGCCTCAAGCACACTGCGACCTCTTTCCACAACACTTCCAGGCCCGCGTAAACGTACACGCCTCAGGCCATGTTTCTTGCCCGCGTAAACATACACGCCTCAGGCTCAACATCTACCACCTACTACGCAACCCGCGTAGAAGTTCACGCCTCAGGCTGGCAGTCTTCCGGTAATACCGGGCATCGTCCCGCGTTACAGTACACGCTTCAGGACGGCACAATTTTCCACAATTTCTCATGCCATGCCACACACCATTCTTTCTTTCTCAAGTACACGCTCAATATGCATTTACCACCATCCATTGGCCCATTACACGCGGCCCGCACACGCACCATTTAACACACAAATCATGCTCACTCAGCATAGGACATGGCAATATTAATAATTAATTTAATCTAACTCACGTGTGCACCCGATAAGCATATTCAGTCACTTAATTGCACAGCAACACACTCAATTTAATCACCACAATTTATTAATAACTCAAATATACATCAAACGCGATAATTCCCATTTTTCTCCAACCAAATGGCGTCGGATTAACTCTGATCCTTCACGGGACTTCCTCGCCATAAAATACCGGTTCCAAAAACCCAACTCGCGTCCCGAACCAGTCATCACAGCCCGTGAACAGTAAGGTAGCGAATGATAACCATTCTGTTCCGGAATGAGTTCCTGAACCAGAAATAGATTTTTCTATTTCTGGTTCCTGGATGAGTTTCTGAGAAAAAAAACCCGTTTGATAATGACAAAAAATTTCTATTTCTAGAACAGAAACCCGTTTGATAACAGCACAAAATTTTTATTTCCTGAAATAAAAACCCGTTTGATAAACAACAGAAAATTCTATTTCCAGGAACAAAAATCCATTTTTTTAGAAATGGAATAAAAATAATAAAAAATCCGAAAAATTCATAAAAATCTTTAAAAAAATTTAGAAAATCCCAAAAAATTGAAAAATTCCAGAAAAAATCATCAAAATGTCGAGAAAATAAAAAAAAATTTAGATTTCGGGAAAATAGGAAATTTGTTGAATTTTTTCAAAAAAAATCAAGAAATCAAAAATTTCAAAACTTCACAGAATTGCTTAGAATACCTGTGGCCACCCACTTTTAGTGAAATTTAAATTTTTTTAGGTGCCCAAAAAAAATCAAAAATTTCAAAACTTCACAGAATAGTTTAGAATACATGTGGCCACCCACTTTGAGTGAAATTTAAATTTGTTAAGGTGCCCAAAAAAATTCAAAAACTCAAAAATTTCAAAACTTTACAGAATGGCTTAGAATACTGTGGCCACCCACTTTGAGTGAAATTTTAATTTTTGTAGGTGAAAAAAAAGCAAAAAATCAAAAATTTCAAAACTTCACAGAATGACTTAGAATACATGTGGCCATCCACTTTGAGTGAAATTTAAATTTTTTTAGGTGAAAAAAAACATAAAAAATCAAAAATTTCAAAACTTTACAGAATGACTTACAATACCTCTAGCCACCCACTTTGAGTAAAATTCAATTTTTTTAGATGCCCAAATGGTATTTTTTATTTTTTTTTGGTTCCTAAAGAAAATTAAATTTCACTCAAAGTGGATGGCCACATGTATTCTAAGCCACTTTGTGAAGTTTTCAAATTTTTCTTTTTTGCTTATTTTTTTTTCTACACCTAAAAAAAATTAAATTTCACTCAAAGTGGGTGGCCACAGGTATTCTAAGCAATTATGTGAAGTTTTTTATTTTTTATTTTTTTCGGCACCTAAAAAAATTTAAATTTCGCTTAAAGTGGATGGCCACATGTATTCTAAGCCATTTTGTGAAGTTTTGAAATTTTTTCTTTTTTTTTTATTTTTTTCAGCACCTAAAAAAATAAAATTTCGCTCAAAGTGAGTGGCCACAGGTATTTTAAGCCATTCTGTAAAGTTTTGAAATTTTTATTTTTTTTGGCATATAAAAAAATTTGAATTTCACTCAAAGTGGGTGGCCACAGGTATTTTAAGCTATTCTGTGAAGTTTTGAAATTTTTTATTTTTTTTATTTTTTTCGGCACCTAAAAAAATTTAAATTTCACTCAAAGTGGATGGCCACAAGTATTTTAAGCCATTCTGTGAAGTTTTGAAATTTTTGATTTTTTGTTTTTTTTTTTTTTTTTTTGCATCTAAAAAAATTAAATTTCGTTTCAAATTGGGTGGCGCAGTATTCTAAGATATTCTCATGAAGTTTTTAAATTTTAGAATTTTTTATTTTTTTGGCAACTAAATAAATAAATTTTGCTCAAAGTGGGTGGCCATAGGTTTTCTAAGCCATTTTGTGAAATTTTGAAATTTTTTATTTTTTTTTTATTTTTTTCGGTACCTAAAAAAATTTAAATTTCACTGAAAGTGGGTAGCCACAGATTATAAACCATTCTATTAAGTTTTGAAATTTTTGATTTTTTTGCTTTTTTTTCTCACCTCAAAGATCGTGACTTCCATATGAATATGTGTGTTGAAGAAAATGAATTCCTCAGAAATGGTTCTCACTTTTGTTCCAGAAATGAAAAACCAACTTTTTTTTTGTTCTCATTTCTGGTTTCAGAATAGTTTTGGAAGCAAACTTGTCTCGGAAATAGAAAAATGAAATTGCGTTACCAAACGGATTTTTGATCCAAAACCGATTCTGGGAACAAAAAACCAGTTCTAGACAGAACCAGAATGGTTTTCATGCAGCACCTAATTCACAGCTTGTGAACAGTGATTCGCAGCATATGAACAGTAATTCACAGCCCCTATTAATCCGAATTTCCAATAAATATTACCCAATTTAATTCCTAAGGCCCGTCATAAAATTTCCACTCCCCATTCACGTAATTCCGCACCTAATTCCATACTGATTTTGTCCGAAAATTACCCGTCGATACCCGAAGTCCTAAATGAGGTTTAGGCGCGACTTACCCGCGTTCTAGACTTCCTCGGCTAGAATGGAAAGCGGCGGCCCTTAATCGGGAACGGCGGCGACGACGTATGGCTCCCGGGTGGCGGCGATCGGCTTGGGTGGCGACGGCGCGGCTTGGGCGGTGGCCGGTGGGGCTCGCGGCCAAAGGGGAACCGAGAGAGAGAGAGAGAGAGAGAGAGAGAGAGATAGAACGGCGGCTTGGGGGAGGGGGGGCGTGAGGCTCGGCGGTGGTGCGGCAGCGATCCGGCAGGCGTGACCGGCGGCGGTGATGGCGCGGCGGCGACGGCAAAGGGAGAGAAAGAGAGAAAATGGGTCCACGGCAAAAGGGGGAAAATTTCACGATGGGGAAGGAGGAAGAAGAGAGAGAGGAGAGAGAGAAAGGGGGGTCAAGGGCTTCTTATTCAATTTTGACCATACTTTGGCAATTTACCAAAATGCCCTTCGCCCATAAAACTAACCCTTTATTAATTCCCAAGGGTAAAATGGTCACTTCCTCCGTTTCTTGCCCAAATCGAATTTTTCCGAAGGATTTAAGCACACCAAAAATTCACACGTGTCACGTGCAACGTCGTTCTAACGTTCCGTCGTGACTTCCTAATTTTCCGGTGTCCAATTTGGGCAAAATTTCAATAATTAAATTTTATTAAACGCAACTCGAGCGTTTCTCGAGCTAACGGGCGGCTTGCTGGGGAAATTCACAGAATCGACTCATGACTGATACTAAATCGAGTCACGTGCAAGTCTGTCCGGTACGTGACGACCTCGGTTGTCATTAAAATCGCGAAGATCAATCACTTGATCCGAGGGGTACGATCGTTCGGTATAATTTCGGAATTATTCGTCAAGTCGTTTTGTGGTCCAACGGAATCACCCGCGATCCACTATTGGGACAGTGGCGAACTGACCCCTAACTATCCTCGGATCGGCCAATAGTGGCTCAAAATATCACTTACGCGATTTAATGGTTGAAATCCATTCACGATCGAATTTCCTTCAGTCGCACGAATTTAATTCTCCTATTAGCCTTTCTCTAATGGTTAGCATTCCCAGGAATGATCAGTTCCGGCGAGAATTTACTGCGAGCACAGCTCATAAAACTCAATTATTCAATAAATTCCAATTGGTGGAATTTCGGAATGTCACAATCTTCCCCCCTTACGAAATTTCATCATCGAAATTTACAATCTTATTACTACTCAAAATTTACAATCCTTACTACTACTCAAATAACTGGGGGTACTGAAGTTGCATCATTTCTTCGCTCTCCCAGGTTGCACCTTCAGTCCGGTGGTGTTCCCAGATAACCTTGACCATCGGGATTATTTTATTCCTCAGAACCCGTTCCTTCCGATCCTCAATCCTGATCGGTCTCTCGACGAACGATACCTCATCATCCACTTCTATCTCTTCATAGTTCAGTACGTGCGCAGGGTCTGGTTCGTACTTCCTTAACATTGATACGTGGAACACGTTGTGCACTTGCGACAAATTTGGCAGTAACGCAAGGCGATACGCCAAGTCTCCAATTCATTCCAATACCTCGAAGGGTCCCACATACCTTGGACTCAATTTCCCTTTTTTCCCGAATCGGGACAATCCTCGCATGGGCGACACCTTTAAAAATACGTGATCTCCTACTTGGAATTCTAGAGGTCTCCGCCTTCTGTCTGCATAACTCTTTTGGCGGCTCTGCGCTGTCTTCAGCCTTTCACGAATGATCTTAACCGCTTCAATCAACTGCTCAACCAATTCTGGCCCTGTTATAGCTCGTTCTCCCACTTCGTCCCAACACACGGGCGTTCTACAAGCACGGCCATATAACGCTTCAAATGGCGCCATTCCAATGCTCTGCTGGAAACTATTATTGTACGCGAACTCCACTAGGGGCAGTTGCTCTTCCCATTTACCCTGAAAATCCAGCACACACGCCCTGAGCATATCCTGTAGGGTCTGAATCGTCCTCTCAGACTGGCCATTTGTCTGAGGATGATAAGCTGTATTGAACTGCAGCTTTGATCCTAACGTCGTCTGTAGACTTTTCCAAAAATTGGCGGTAAACCTAGGATCACGATCCGACGTTATAGACACTGGTACCCCATGCAGACGAACTATGTGTTGCACGTATAACTCTGCATACCGTTCTAACGCGAAATCCTTTCGCACTGCCAAAAATTGTGCCGACTTGGTCAATCTGTCGACAATCACCCAAATAGTGTCATGACCTCTTTGACTTCTCGGCAATCCCGACACAAAATCCATGGTTATATGCTCTCATTTCCACTCGGGGATTTCCAACGGTCGCAATAATCCTTCAGGCTTACAATGTTGCGCTTTTACCTGCTGACACGTCAGGCACTTAGCCACGTGCTTAGCTATATCCGACTTCATATCATTCCACCAATAAAATTGTCTCAAATTTCTGTACATTTTGGTACTGCCGGGGTAAATACTATACTGGCTACGATGCGCTTCAGACAAAATTTCTTCCTTAACTCCTGCATCGTCTGGCACACATAACCTTCCACGAAATTTCACTACACCGTCCTCGGATATCTGAAAATCCGGCTTTCTCTTAGTAACGTCCATCCTAATAACCTTCTGTATCTCCGGGTCCATAGACTGCAAAGCTTTAACTTTAGCCTGGATCTCCGGCTCAATCCTCAACGTCGCTAACAGGCTCGAGACTTAACCTACTTCCAACTTGAACTCTGAATCTCGCACTTTCTCCAATAAAGTTCACTCCTTGACCATCAAATGCGCGATGCTTGATTTCCGGCTCAACGCATCCTCTACTCGGTTTGCTTTTCCAGGGTGATATAGGATATCACAATCATAATCTTTCAATAATTCCATCCAACGTCGTTGCCTCATATTCAACTCTTTCTGCGAAAATAAATATTTGAGGCTCTGATGGTCAGTATAAATCTGGAATCTTTCCCCGCATAAATAATATCGCCAAATCTTCAGGGCGAACACTATTGCGGCCAACTCCAAGTCATGTGTCGAATAACGAATAACGAATATGGCAGCTGTTGCTGCGAAAACTATCGATGCAAAAAAAAAAAATTTGAACAGCATTCAGGAAAAAAATACATGAATAACGAATTATAAAACTGTATTAAACAGTGAAGAAAGTTATAGAATGGCAACAAAAGAATCGCACAAACCACGGTTGGTCCTAGGACCGGGAACTGGACCGACCGATGGTCCGGTCCGGTCCAATGGATCCAGTCACTTTTTTATTTTTTTCCCACCACAACAAGAGAGAGTGACAAATCTCGACATATTAACAGAAACGGAATGAGAGATGAATCATTGTGGTGCGACGATAAGGGGAAAATATTATACATGGGTTTAGTTCACATTTTGCTAATTTTTTTTTGAAGAAATAAAAAAAAAATATTGAGTCTGTCCGGTCCGGTCCGGTCCGGTTCGGTTCCCCCTTGGAACAGTGAACCGGACTGCCCGGACATCGGTTTCAGTTTTAGGAATTGTGAACCGGAACGACACTCCCGGGAATCGGACCAAACTGGCTGGTTCCCAGTCCGGGCGGTCCGTTTTGCACACCCCTAATATGGTCAACTATTTGGCATACCGATATAGCGTCTAAGTAGCATCGACACACCGACACGTCATTTTTGAAAAAATAAAAAATTATGATACGTTGGGACACGTTTTATATTAAATGTATATTTTTATATATACATGATAAATTATCTTGTTTATGATTATTTCAATCAAATTAATTTGATTCAAATCTACAATAAATAAATAATAAAAAAAAGAATGTTGGACAAGTGTCGATGTCCGACACGTGTGACATGTGTCCAACACCGTCACGAAAGCCCTCAGAGAGTGTCCGTGCTTCCTAGGCATATACATTGAATACCAAGATTGTGCATAAACATGCTCTAATTCAATGTTGAATGTTTTGATAAGTAATAATGTACTTAGAGGATCAGCAACAGTTGAACCGTGATATTAGGAAGAGCGCCAATTGAAATGGTTTCATATTCCCCTAACCCACAAACTTCTTGAAATTCGACTTTGGCCCAAGTTTCCTAAAAAGATTATAGTGAAGTCCATGTTTCCTAGAAATTTAAAATAGCTGATACATTTCAGTGTCTCTAAGCAATTATGACGTCAGATCGTGTATATGTCCAACTTGAAATTGAGAAGCCACCTTTTGTTCTAATTCAAAATAGTTTTATAGAGTTTTCCCCAAGAGTACACGATGGCTTCATTGAACATTCAATTTACACTGAGAATATGCTATTAAAGAAAGGATGGAACTCCTAGAAGAGATATGAGAACCAATTGCCTGATGTTTTCATTATATTATTGCTTATTGGTTCAATATTCCAGCTTTAGTTCACCCTGTTTTGTCTCCATTTTAGATCTTGTATCTCCTTTTTCCGTAATTGAAAAGGGCAACCTCATAATGTTTTACCTGTTACATCTATATGTTGTGCCAACAAAAACAATGTACAAGAAAATGAGCACTTCTTTTACATTTGAAACTTTTTTTCTCTTCAATAGATAAATAAGTAAAGAGGGAGGGATAAAAATTTACCTTCATGATTTATAAAAGAATGATAAAGGCATGATATTCACTAAATCTTCAAACGCAAAGTTATATTGTAGCACAACGTAACCAAAAAGCATATCAAAGTAGAATGATCTGATGAAAAGGGGCAAAAGAACACTACAAGTGTCATAACTTGTGTACGGCACTCACTTTAGTGCCATAACTTTTTTTTGGATCACTTTAGTGCTAAAATTTTTGAAAAACGATCACTTAAGTGCTAAATTTTTTGAAAAACGATCACTTAAGTGCCAACTCCAGTGCCGTACACAATTTTTCACCGGAAATCTGACGTGGCATTTTTTTTATTAATTTCTGAAGCTGACGTGGCTCGCCGAAGTCTCGCCGGAGATTGGCACTTAAGTGATCGTTTTTCAAAAATTTTAGCACTTAAATGTTCGTTTTTCAAAAATTTTAGCACTTAAGTGATCGTTTTTCAAAAATTTTAGCACTAAAGTGATCCAAAAAAAAGTTATGACACTTAAGTGATCGTTTTTCCTCCGACTTGGCACCAAAGTGATCCGAAAAAAAGTTATGGCACCAAAGTGAGCGCCGTACACAAGTTATGGCACTTATAGTGTCCTTTTGCCGATGAAAAGGTATGTCAATAATTCTAGACAGAGAAACGAAAAAGACAGCGCTTATATCAAACTGAGAAGATCCATGGATAAACTAGGTGATATTAAGAAACTCCTTTTTTTCTAAAATTGCATAAGTTGTCATGAAATGGTGTTCAAAATGTAAGCGGGGCATATTTCTCAACACTCCATCTCACATGTAAGCAGCAATTCACATGTGAAATGGACCTAACCACGTTAAATAGAATAGGAAAGCAGGAACACAAGAACATGATATCAGACAAAATAGAAATAAGAGATATTGTAAGAATTCAAACTCTTAAATGATGCTCTAGTAATACAAAGGGACCCTTTTTCTTCCAAAAGTTCTGGCAAAAGAGAATTAGACCCGCAATGCGTGTGAGAGTTTGAATCTTAACAAGACCCCTTACTACATATTTGATATCTAAAAGGTTTCTAAGTCATTGAACACACTTCTAAAAGTCAATATGGGTAAATACTAATTAGAAACATGAGCGTGACAATGGGCCAATACAGAGCATTATGGCAATAACATGTATATTAACCAATTTAGTCCACTAAGAGCAAGAAACCTATTAAAGCAACATGGTAAGTTTGACACTAATAACCATTTTAAGGGGATGGCTGGTAACTCTATAAAAATAGAGTTATTTTACCTATCTTAGGCAATAAAGAACGCAATATTTGTTAGAAAATATTTATATTTCATTTTCTTTACTCAAATTTCCCTTGTTTATGCATAATAGTGTGACATGGAGAAAATAAGGAAAATATGGCAAAAAGAAGGAAATGAATATTTTACCCAGAGAAGAGTTAGAAGATGAATATCAGATTGAGAATTCTGCGATTGAAGCCCTAGTTTTATGTGAAAAAGAAGCAATTGCCTTATGATAATAGTCTTAGATGTTATCTTATTTATAGGATAACATTGAGAGCTTGGGGGAATAGCTAGTTTTCTTTACGATCATTTTTCTTTATTGTTATGAGAGTTTTTCAAGTATTTTGAAGAGAAGACAAAAGTGGTGACAGAATTCTTATTCTTTGATTCAAGATGTTGGGTTTAATTTTTATTTTTATTTCTTCTTCTATTATGTTCTAATTTTTTTGTTAGGGCTACAATGTAACATAACTATGATGATATGAATTTCATGTTTTTTATGTTTTGTAAGTGATTTCATTCATATGAGTTGTATATTATTGTGCTTAATACCTTTAAATGATTGACCATCGCTTGAATGATTTGATATGTATATTTGAGACTGAGAAGTGATAATATGCAATTGCTCCTTATAATAGATAACAATAAATTAAATATGGAAAGAAGTATACCATGCTATTTGTATAGCTTTCGGTGACAAGGTGGTCCCAAAGATTCATTGTAAACTGGGAATATTCATAGATTTTAATGCACTTATGTTTATTTAAATTCATATAGAGATATAGTGAATTGATAAACTGAGTCAGTTTGCTATATCTAGAGATACGATAGTAAATAGACTAGGATATTCTGCTATCACATGTTTGATTTTGCTCTTGTATGCATAATGATCTGAAATTCATATCTAGTGGTCATGGTGAAATCGGATGTTCTAACATATTTTATCCGATTGATTATCTGCCATTAGTTTCTAAAATTTCTTTTCTAAAATTGTCAATTTTTATTTATTCTCAATTCTATCTTGATCTGCTAGATAAATTTTAGAATTAGCCCATTTTAATATTTAATTATTTTATTAATCATCAATCTTTTTGGGAAGATACTATTCTCATCATTATATTACTTGTTCATTGACATGTTCAGAATTTTACGAACAAGTTTTTGGCGCCGTTGCCCGGGATTGTTTAATAAAAATTAAGATTAATACCGGATAATTCTAAGTTTAATCTAGCTTTGTTATTTTATTTTATTTTCTCCATAGTGTACATCGGCGTATGACACGTAGCCAACAAGGAAAACTTGCTGAGTTTGATCTAGAAATTGAATGTACATTTAAAAGGCGACTGAGAGAAC
Source organism: Syzygium oleosum (assembly GCF_021117445.2). NCBI lineage: Eukaryota > Viridiplantae > Streptophyta > Magnoliopsida > Myrtales > Myrtaceae > Syzygium > Syzygium oleosum. Next base: position 254,891 of record NW_026607510.1, on the reverse strand, counting down.
AGATAAATCAGGCTAAAACGATGGAAGAAGTTGGTGGTGGTGGAAATCCACGTACACTCTTAAGAGATTATGTTGTGCCAACAGTTCAGGGCACCACATCAAGCATCAGTAGACCTGCAATTCAAGCAAATAACTTTGAGATCAAGCTATCACTCATTCAGATGCTTCAACAATTAGTGCAATTTAGTGAGCTACCAAATGATGATCCAAACGCTCACATCGATGCTTTTCTTGAAATCTGGGACACAATTAAATATAATAGAGTTACAGATGATGCCATTAGATTAAGATTATTTCCATTTTCCCTTAGAGACAAAGCTAAGCGTTGGCTCTCTTCTCTTCCTGCAAGATCGATCACTACATGGAATGATATGGCCCAAAAATTTCTTGGTAAGTTCTTTCCACCTGCAAAATCTGCAAAAATGCGTAACGATATTACTAATTTTATGCATATGGATAATGAATCATTATATGAAGCATGGAAAGATTTAGAAGTTTCTTTGGAGATGCCTACATCATGGACTACATGTATGGATGTAGGTACAAACTTTTTATAATGGGTGTAATACAAATCTCCGTTCTATGATTGATGCAGCTGCAGGGGGCACTCTGAATAATAAAACGCCATAAGAAGCCTACAACCTATTAGAGGAAATGGCATCCAATAGTTATCAGTGGCCTACTGAGAGGAGTTCATGAGGTGGATTCTTTCACTGCAATTGCTGCACAAATTGAAGCACTCAACAAAAAGATAGATAACATGAGTGTTTCAGGCATGAAAATTCATAATATAACATGTGATTTTTGTGATGGAGGACATGTTAGCACAGAGTGTCAGGTAGGTAACACTTTTGCTCAATCTAATGAAAATGCTAATTTTGTTGGGAATTTTAATAGACCGCAGAATAATCCCTACTCCAACACATACAATCCGGGATGGCGCCGGCATCCAAATTTTTCATGGAATAATCAGAATGTGACGAGACCGCCACCCGAATTCAAACAACCAGAAGAGACAAAGTCCAATCCGGAAGATATAGTCACCAAACTTGCCAACACCACTCAGGACTTCATCAAGAGCACAGACGTGAGATTTCAGAACCAAGAGGCTTCAATCAGAAATCTGGAGATGCAAGTGGGGCAGTTAACAAACATGATATCGGGGGACAACAGGGTTCTTTCCCTAGCAACACAAAGAAAAATCCAATTGAAAATGTAAAAGTTATAACCCTGAGCGGTAAACAAGTAGGAGAAGAAGATGCCGAACAAGAGATTTCCAGAAACAAAGAAGAGGAGGTCAAGAAACAACCAAAGGAGACATCCAAAAGAAATTTTTTTCCAAATAATCCCTAGCTATGTGTGCCACCAATTCCATTTCCTCAGCGACTCCAACAACACAAAATAGATAAGAAATTTTCTAAAATTCTTGATGTATTTAAAAAAATTGCACATTAATATTCCTTTTGTAGATGCTTTAGCGCAAATGCCTAGCTATACAAAATTTTTGAAGGAGATTTTGGCAAACAAAAAGAAACTGGAAGAATATGAAACTGTGAAGTTGAATGGCCAACACCACTCAGGACTTCATCAAGAGCACAGACGTGAGATTTCAGAACCAAGAGGCTTCAATCAGAAATCTGGAGATGCAAGTGGGGCAGTTAGCAAACATGATATCAGGGGACAACAGGGTTCTTTCCCTAGCAACACAAAGAAAAATCCAATTGAAAATGTAAAGGTTATAACCTTGAGCGGTAAACAAGTAGGAGAAGAAGATGCCGAACAAGAGATTTCCAGAAACAAAGAAGAGGAGGTCAAGAAACAACCAAAGGAGACATCCAAAAGAAATTTTTTTCCAAATAATCCCTAGCCATATGTGCCACCAATTCCATTTCCTCAGCGACTCCAACAACACAAAATAGATAAGAAATTTTCTAAAATTCTTGATGTATTTAAAAAATTGCACATTAATATTCCTTTTGCAGATGCTTTAGCGCAAATGCCTAGCTATACAAAATTTTTGAAGGAGATTTTGGCAAACAAAAAGAAACTGGAAGAATATGAAACTGTGAAGTTGAATGAGGAGTGTTTAGCCATCCTACAAAACAAATTACTTCCGAAGTTAAAAGATCCTGAGAGTTTTACAATTCCTTGCACTATTGGAGATTCTTACTTTGAAAAGGCATTGTGTGATTTAGTGTAAGCATTAATTTGATGACTTTTTTTGTTTTCAAGAAATTCGGATTGGGTGAAGTAAAAGCAACCACAATATCCTTCAACTGACTGATTGATCAATTAAAAATCCAAGAGGTATTGTGGAAGATGTATTGGTAAATGTTGACAAGTTTATTTTTCCTGCAGATTTCATAGTTCTTGACGTGGAGGAAGATTTTGAGGTACCACTTATCTTAGATCGACCTTTTCTAGCAACAGGAAGAGTTCTTATTGATGTACAACAGGGAAGTTAATTCTTAGAGTTCAAGATGATCTTGTTTATTTTAATGTTTTTAAGAAGAAAACTGATATGGATGGAAATGTTCACATCTATAAAGCACGGCTAGTAGCTAAAGGTTTCAAATAAACTCATGGGATTGACTATGACAAGACCTTTTCGCCAGTGGCCATGCTTAAGTCCATTCGGATTATCCTAGCGTTTGCTGCATATTATGACTATGAGACATGGAAAATGGATGTAAAGACAGCTTTCCTTAACAGAAAACTAGAGGTGGATGTGTATATGACACAACCTGAAGGCTTTACATCACCAGATAACACTAGGAAGATATGCAAGCTTCAACGTTCTATTTATGGATTGAAGCAGGCATCACGGATCTGGAATATTCGTTTCGATGAAACTGTCAAAGAGTTTGACTTCATTAGAAACAAAGAAGAAGCAAACTATATCTTGGGGATCAGGATCTATAGAGATAGATCTAAGAGACTTATTGGACTGAGTCAAAGTACATATGTTGACAAAGTCATCAATAGGTTTAATATGCAAGACTCCAAGAAAGGTTTTCTCCCGATGACACATGGCATAAGTCTTAGCAAGACTCAGTGTCCTTCAACACAAGATGAGCGAGACTGCATGAGTAGGATTCCTTATGCATTAGCTGTGGGATCCATCATGTATGCTATGTTATGCACTAGTCCTGATGTTGCTTATGAATTGAGCATGACAAGTAGATACCAGTCAGATCCTAGGGAACCTCATTGGATTGCTGTAAAAAATATCCTTAAGTACTTGAGAAGAACTAAGGATTTATTCTTAGTCTATGGAGGTGAGAAACAGATCACTTTAAGTGGTTACACTGATGCTAGTTTCCAAACCGACAAAGACGACCTTCGATCGCAGTCAGGTTTTGTCTTTTGCGTGAATGGTGGAGCGGTGTGTTGGAAGAGTTCCAAGCGGGACACTCTTGCAGATTCTACGACAGAAGCTGAGTATATTGCTGCTTCAGAAGCATCAAAGTTTGGATTCGAAAGTTCATAGAAGAACTGGGAATCAATCCCACTAGTTCGAATCCAACGGACCTCTATTGTGACAGCAATGGGGCCATAGCTTTGGCTAAAGAGCCTAGGTCTCACCAGAAGACCAAACACATACTCAGAAAGTATCATCTCATTCGAGAATTTATTGAAAGAGGTGATGTCAAGATGTGCAAAGTTGTAACGGAGTTGAATACAGCTGATCCGTTGACGAAGGCTCTTCCACAACCTAAGCATGAGCGTCATTGTAACGCTTTAGGCCTTAGACACATTAGTGATTAGTCTTGATGTGAGTGGGAGTATATGTGATATACATTTTCATTGTTCATTAATAAAATATATATTATATTTGATTTCGGTTTAATTTGAGTATATAATTGAATGCGAAATCTTTATCCCCTGAATATTGAATATCCTTAATAGATAATCAAATACGTGATTTGATCGTGAAACTCTATTAATAAAGTGGATATTAATATTTTAAATGTCCCTAGTCAATTGATATTATGCATTGGGATGCCAATGGTGTTTGAGATTAGCATGTGAGTCAACTGATGATCAAGTTTCATGGGTCATGAATATAGAGATACAAAGTTGATCACATGGAATACATGTTGAAGAACATTGTATTGGACAGATCCGCCATGAGAATACTGTAGGATTGTTATATAATGTCATCAGTGTTTATCATCACAGCTACAGAGTATAGTCCTTTGACCTGAGTCTGCCATGGTTTCCTATACATGAATTGGCATGCTTTAACATTACCAAACGTCAGCCGTAACAGGTGTTTTAAAGGTAATGGCTGGGCATGTCATGAATCGTGCTGAGTGATGTGAGTAGACAAGATGGGATTGTCCCTCTCATATAACGAGGGTATGATATCCTAACCTCCCGTAGAGTTGAGACTGTGAAATGCATGGCCATGCTCAAGTGAGTTGATGAGTCAACTACTTGCTTTGACAGTCTAGCTGCGGTATCGAGAAAATGAGTTTGAGCTATATAAGGATGACACTTGTCCTGCCTTATGCTTAACTCGGAAATCAAGTGACAAAGGGACTTAGTTTATATGATTGGTTCTAGTGCAAGTGGGAGATTGTTAGTGGTCTGCTCTAGGAATCAATCAAGGTTGATACTCTAATATTAGTTGTGGATTAGGTTGTGTCGGAAAACCGACCTTCACTATACTTAGGTAGTCATAACATCTTGCTAGAGACCGCTTATGACTTGTGGGTCAAAAAGGGTTTTGAGCGCACTGCTAATGTTTAGTGAACCTACATGGTCGCACACAATAACGAACTGAGTTAATATTTTCTGTGCGCCGGGATCTACTTAAAATAAGAAGTAGATTTTAATTTATTCTCCTATTCAACTTATCTACGCGGTCGTGCACATTATGAGATAACGATTAAACGTACGATTAAAGGTGGACAGTTTGGAGGGCCCAAATCGCCCGGCCCCACTTTTTTTAATTCGCGTAGATAATGAGGCTATATATATAGCGTGTGGGTGACAAAATAAATCCTAAGAGAGAAAAACGCCTCCAAGAGAATACAAAGAGAATTGTTCTCTGTTCAGAGATCTTTGAGAGAGTCTCGAAGATCAAAGGCGATCAAGAAAAAGAAGTCCAAGATCTTTAGCTAGCACTTGGATTGTTGGAGACTTCCGTTCGTGTGTGTGGATACCAGTAGAGGCGCAACACTTAGGGCGTTAAACCAGACACAATCGATTGTCAATTTACCTTCAATCTGCAAAAATGTGCGTGTCGAACTTCTGTTTAGATTTCAATATACGCATGGATCCTGTCTAGGGTTTCGGTTTATAAATTCCGCTGCGTTTTTAGCACTTGAGGAACCTAACAGGGACAACACACAACAAAGCCTAAACCATCAATTGAAGAGCCTCCTATTCTTGAACTTAAACCCTTACCCTCTCATTTGAAATATGCTTATTTAGATGGAGTTTCTTTTTTGCCAATAATTATATCTTCTTCTTTGATAGATTTGATGGAGGAGAAATTGCTCAAAGTGTTGAGAGAGCATAAGGGTGCAATTGGATGGAAAATAACTGACATCAAGGAAATTAGCCCTTCATTTTACATGTACAAAATTTTGATGGAGGAACAACATAAACCCACTATCCAACCTCAAAAGCGTTTGAAGCCGAAAATGCAAGAAGTGGTTAAAGCTTAGGTAATTAAGCTACTTGATGCATTGATAATCTATCATATCTCTGATAGTTCCTCGGTAAGTCATGTGCAAGTTGTGCCAAAGAAAAGGAGGTATGAATCTTCAGAAAAATCATAATAATGAATTGATTCTAACTAGGACAGTTACCGGATGGTGTGTGTGTATGGATTATAGAAAATTGAATGATGCCATTAGAAAAGATCATTTTCCTTTACCATTTATTGATCAGATGTTGGAAAGACTTGCAGGACATGAGTTTTATTACTTTCTTGATGGATATTCACGGTATAATCAGATTCTTATTGCACCAATAGATCAAGAGAAAACTACTTTCACTTGTCCCTATGTTACTTTGCTACTTTTCAAAGATGCATGATGGCTATTTTTTTTATATGGTTGAAAAATTTATTGAGATTTTCATGGATGATTTTTCAGTTTTTGGCTCATCATTTGATTCTTGTTTAAATAATTTGGCTTTGGTCTTACAAAGATGAGAGGATACTAACCTTGTTTTAAATTGGGAGAAGTGTCATTTTATGGTGCAAGAAGGAATAGTGCTTAGGCATAAGATATCTAAAAATGGAATAGAAGTCAATCGAGCCAAAGTGGAGGTCATTGCAAAATTACCTCCACCAACATCTATGAAACTTGTTAGAGGATTTTTGGGGCATGAGAGATTCTAGAGGCGATTTATAAATGATTTTTCAATAATTGCTAAACCCCTATCTAATCTTTTGGTAAAAGATGCAACATTTAATTTTTCCGATGAATGCGTGCAGGCTATTAACACTTTAAATGAAAAGTTAATATCATCACTAATCATGGCAGCATTAGAATCAAACTTACCTTTTGAGTTGATGTGTGATGCTAGCGATTCTGCAGTGGGAGCTGTTTTGGGACAAAGGAAGAATGGAGCTTTTCAAGCCATTTACTATGCCAGTCGAACCTTGTCAGGTGCACAATTGAATTATTCAACAACATAAAAGGAACTTTTGGCGGTAGTTTTTGCTTTTGATAAATTTCGTTCTTTTTTAATTGGCTCAAAAGTTGTAGTTTATTCTGACCACTATGTTCTTAAGTATCTTCTTGAAAAGAAATAATCAAAACCACATTTAATCAGGTGGATTCTATTGCTGCAAGAATTTGATTTGGAAATCAAAGATAAGAAGTGTCACGCCCTGGACCCCAACGGGCTCGCGACACCCCTTCAACGGTCGTATTGAACGCGACGTCCCAGGACGCGTCGCCGACCCAAACGAAACACCCAACGATAAAGGCAAGTGGAAGCGAATTTAAAACAATCCAAACAATAAAATATGACAAAGGGATAGCACAAAACAATAATTCCAAATACACAACATCAAAAGGGAATAGTGGTGGGGTATCCTACTTCGCTATACAAAAGAGGGGCACACAAAATATGGGGTAACTTGACCCGTCCTCCATCCCCGAGATACCCTGGTGGCGTCTCCGATCAATCACGGTCGCAGATCTGAAAATGGTTATATAATAACCGTGAGAACGAGTCTCAATAAGCAACCCCCTATACCCCACATAGGCCAATGCGTACCCAGACAAGTTGTAACATGCAATCTAACCGATAACTTATATATAATTCACATCAATGGACTTACCTCGCCATCCAATCACATGCCCACACTGTACATTAGTCAAATCACATTAGTGCATCCAGCAGAGCTCATATTCAGATCACATAAGGAAATTTTCCATGCATCATACAATAACACTCGCGCATGTCTCGATTATAAGGTAAAACCACTTGGGCACGTCCCATACCATGCCTAGCAGTATTCACCTCATAATCAAACACTATGCAACATGCGTGGTCCAGCCAACTTTCTCACGACCTCCCAGGTCCTTTCACACTGCCCGCGCCACTGCGCCTCAGGTCAACCCTCAGATCAAGCCGGGCTCCGTCCCTCACTGGACATTTCACACTTTCCCACGACCCGCGCTACTGCGCCTCAGGTCAGCCCTCAGATCAAGCCAGGCTTCGTCCCGCGTAACCACGCCTCAGGACATTTTTCCCTTTCCAATGACCCGCGTAACCTACGCCTCAGGTCTGACTCACCTTTCATAGCCCGCGTAAACACGCCTCAGGCTCAGCCCTCCGATCGATCCGGGCTTTTCTCATGCACATGCACCACAAGACAAAATTCACCATGCTCTTAGTCATATAAATCAATTTCAATCACCACCCTTTTACCAATGTCAATCTAGCACGCCACATCAGTCAACTCAATTCATGCTCCCCACATCGGCCCACCGACCCGACATTCAAGTCAACACATTCAATTGATTCCAATTCACCCACAAGCGCCACGACAATTCAGTCATGCTATTTATCTCAGTCAATCACTAAATTAGCCACACAATTATCACCACAATAATTCATAAATTGGGCACACTCAATCTAATTAGCCCACGCCTAAATTAATTCCTAACCCGATACTAATCACATCCTAAACAAGTCTAAAAAATACCCAAAGTTCTAGGTAGGGTTTAGGAAGTCACTTACCTAAGTTTGGCCCGGGAAAAGTCGGCTCGGGCCCAAAATGGCCCGGGTGGAACGATCTGCCGGCCCGGCGCGGGCGCGGGCCAACGAGCGCGGTGGCCGCCCAACGCGGGCACAATGGCCGATCGGCGTGCACAGGCGCGCGGCGCGATGGCCGTGCGGCGTGCCCGGGGCGCATGGGCGAACGGATGGGCGACAGCGCTGGTCGGACGGGCAGCAGCGCTGGTCGGACGGGCCTGGCCGGCGAGCTCGGCCACGGCCCGGGCGCTTGGGTGCTTGGCTACGGCCGGGGCTTAGGTCTTGGCCACGGCACGGTGGTGGCTTTGGCCAGGTGTGGCCGGCTAGCTGTCGGGCGGCGATCGGCGGCGGCGGCGGCTACGGCGGCGGGCTGCAGCGGTGGTGGCGGCGGCGAAGACGAGCTGCGGGAGGGTGGAGGTCGGTCGGGGGTGGGGGCGAGAGGGAGAGAGAGAGGAGGCTGGGGCTGAGGGGGGGTGGCGGACCGGCGGCGACGCGGTGGCGACGAGCTGGAGGAGAGATGGAGGTCGGCCTGGGCGGTGAGGGCGAGGGTGAGAGAAAGAGAAGCTGGGGCCGAAGGGCGGCGGCGGCGGCGGCGGGACGAGCCGGGCGACAGGCGAGCGCAGCTTGCGAAAGGCGAACGGCAGGGGCGGCTGGCGACGCGGCGGCGGCGACTCACGGCGGCGAGACGGGCGGCCGAGGCTCACGCGCTCGGGAGGAGGAGAAGCGAGGAGTTAGGCGGGGCTAGCAAGGGCGACACGGCGGCGCGGCAGCCAGCGGCATCGGCGGCGGCAGTGGGGGCGGCGTCGGGCGAAGGCGGAACGGCGGTCGAACAGCGGTCGGCGAGCAGGGCACGGCGGAGCAGAACCAGTCGGGGGGGAAAAGAAGCCAACGAATAAGAAGAAGAGGAGAAGAGAGAGAGAGAGAGAGAGAAAGGAAAAGAAAAGAAAAAGAAAGAGGAGAGAGAGAGTTGCATGGGGAAGGGGGGAGGGAGACGTGCACGCAAGGGGGGGCAGACGCGGCGCGTAGAGGAGAGAGGAGAGAGGAGAGAGAGAGAGACTCAAAGTCAAACCTCTCACTCGAGTGCGATCCAACGGACACGGTTCAAATCCGAAAACGATCTAACGGTCCCCAATAATCCTAATTAATAATATAGGAAAATGGCCAAAATAAAATATGCCAAAACACACCACGAGGGAGGTCTACCAGTCCAAATCCGCACTCGGTCAAAAATCCACTTTTCACATACTCCGGGTAATACCGACGCTGGCCGCAATAATATCGACACCGTCCAATTAAATTCGTCCCGGAACTTCGAGAAATTCGACACCAAAGTTTGGGCTCTAAATAACGGCCAAATTCGATCGAGTGCGATTCTAGTGAAATCTCTATTTTAAAAACGAGAACCCGAGAGTGATCAGTTCCCGGGCGAGATTCCATTATAAGCGCACTGACGGATTGCACGTTTTATAAATCCTAAAAATGGGCCGAAATTCGGGATGTCACAAGAAGGGGACTGAAAATCTAGTTGCGGATCACTTGTCAAGAATTCCAAATTCAAAGGAAGAGGTAAGACCAATTATGGAAGAGTTCCTTGATGAGAAATTTTTTTCCATCAAATCCACAAAAATTCCCTGGTACACTGATTTTGTGAATTATTTGGTAAATAATATTTTTCCTCCTGAATTATCATATCAACATAAGAAAAAATTCTAATGTTAAAAATTATTTTTGGGAAGAGCCTTTCCTTTTTAAAGTATGTGCAGACTAGGTCATAAGGAGATCTGTTCCAAACGAAGAAAAGGCAAACATTCTACATCATTGTCATGACAGAGACGCAGGTGGTCATTTTGGTGCCACCAAAACAGCAGCTAAGGTTTTACAATCGAGATTTTACGGGCAACACTTTTTAAAGATGCATACTCCTATATAGCTTCATGTGATCGGTGTTAGAGAAATGGAAATATTTCTAGAAAAAAAAATATGCCTTAAAACAAAATTATTGCGTGTAAATTATTTGATGTTGGAGGTATTGATTTCACGGGACCCTTTACACGTTCTTATGGGAATTTATACATTTTAGTGGCAGTGGAGTGTGTGTTTAAGTGGGTAGCAGCTGTAGCATTGCCAAAAAACGATGCTACGGTTGTGGTCAAATTCTTGAAGAAAAATATTTTTACTCAATTCGGCAGTCCTAGGGCAATCATAAGTGATAGGGGGAGACACTTTTGCAATAAATAGTTTGAAACACTTTTGAGTAAATATGAAGTCACACATAAGGTTGCAACCCCATATCATCCTCAGACTAGTGGTTAAGTAGAGGTTTCAAATAGAGAAATCAAGAGAATTTTCGAAAAAAGAGTAAATGCCTCTAGGAAAGATTGGTCAATCAAACTTCATGATGCACTTTGGGCTTATAGGACATCATTCAAAACCCCAATTGGGATGTCTCCTTTTAGGCTAGTGTTTGGGAAGGCTTGTCATTTACAAGTGGAATTAGAGCATACAACATATTGGGCATTGAAATTTCTGAATTTTGACATACAGTCCGCAGGTGAAGGAAGATTATTGCAACCGAATGAATTGGAGGAATTTCGCAACGAGGCCTATGAAAATGCTAAGATGGACAAGGAGCGTACAAAAAGATGACATGACAAATACATATTTAGAAGAAAGTTCAAAATTTGGCCGAAAAGTTTTACTTTATAACTCTCGTTTTAAACTTTTTCTAGGAAAATTACGGTCCCGGTGGTCTAGTCCTTATAGAATCACACAGGTATTCCCATACGGAACAGTTGAAGTTGCACATGACACTGAATGCATATTTGAGATGAACATTCAAAGTTTCAAGCTCTACTTCGAAGGTAGTTATAACAAGCACAAGGCCACTATTGAACTTCACCTTCCAAAATAGCGACATTTGAGATAGATTGATTGAAAACTATAAAGCAAGCACTTCTTGGGAGGCAATCCAAGCATTTTCATTATGTTTCTTCATTAATTTTTAAGTTCATTTTTTTTCAAAAAAAAACATGATTAATATTTTTATTTCCAAGTTAATTTTCTTTCTTGAAGGATCACCCTTTTGGAGTTTAGTTATCAAGACCATCCATGAACACATCCTACAACCAGAGAGTTTTCTTTATTCCTGTTTTTCTTTTGTTAATCTGTTTTTTCGCATTGAGGACAATACTTCATTCAAGTTTGGGAGTGAGACAAAATTTTCGTCAAATTTGAAAAAAGAAAAGAAAATTGTCATGATTGCATTCCTTGTTGTGAATTTTTGCAATTCTTAGGAAAATTTAAATTTAGTTCAAACTTGCGAATGGTGTGTGTGTTAATTTTGATTCTGATTATGTTGAACCACTTACTGAACACTAAAAGTCCTTAATTTTTCAGTAGTGTGTACATCTAGAGAACATTCACGTGAAGCATGCTTTTCTTAGATCTCACCCAAATCTTAGAATTCATTTGATTTTCTCTTGAGGCGAAATCCTAGGCTCCATCTAACTAAGAAAATGATTTAGACCATTTTTGGATAGATTTAGTCTTTCAAGCCAACCCTGTTTATTTATTCTTAGTCGCCCCGTTGAACCTTAATTCTTATCCAATTTTTCATTGGCATCCACGTATTTTTAGCTTATCTTTTACCAAATTATATCATTACCCCATGCCCCACGAACATGTTGATTTTTTAGTATAAAAATTTATTTGAGCATAATAGCAATTTGGAAGAAAATGATGGAGCATGGAAATAATTTGATTGCTTTGATTGTTTGGGGTGTACCGTTCATAAAAAAAGAACAAAAAAAAATTATTTTTATAATTTCCTATCTAACTTTCAATTGAGTGAACTTTTCGGATGCTCTATGAATTGGGAACGTTAGGAGGGACTTATCGAGGAACTCCACCATAAAGCAATGAATAAAGAAAGAGAAAAAAGAAAGAGATAAGATGATGATAAGTGGTGTCAGAAAGATTATCTTGGAGGAGAAGCGAGAAGCCGCTGGATGTAAAAGTCAAAACCAACGGCAGAGATTAGCCGCAGTCGGGATGGGGACAGCGAGTCAGCCAGACGTCGCCCTCTTCCGATGGTCGTCGTGTTCTATTTAGTACTCTCTACTTCCAGGTCGTGGTCGTCGCGGTCGTGGTCGTGGTCGGGGTCGTCGTCTGAAGTCTGACTGCAAATCCAAGCTCAGTTCTTTAAGCTGCGTAACGCTCGAATTACAAGGAAGGAAGAAGGGATGAGCAGATTAGCAAAGAGGGTGGCGTTGCTGTCCAGGTCGTCGTATTCTTCTGCTGCTCCTGCTGCTGCTGCTCCTCGTCGTCCCCCCTCCTCCTTCTCCGCCGCCGCCGCCGCCTGGACATGGCTAGCTCCTGCACGTCATCATGGCATCGAACCCACCACCCACCGCGATGCGGGGATCGGTAGGAGATGCTACTCTTCGCCCTCCTCCTCTTCTGGGTATCACGTCAGCCCGTCGTCGGCGATGAAGGGGGCCGTGTTCAGGGATCCCACCCGCCCCCTCTCTCTCGAGCTCCTCCAAATCCCTCGGCCCCAGCCCGGCGAGGTCCTCATCCGCACCAAGGCCTGCGGGGTCTGCCGCTCCGACCTCCACGTCCTCAAGGGCGACCACACCTTCGTCTCCCCTTGCGTGGTCGGTCACGAGATCACCGGCGAAGTCGTCGAGCACCACCCCCTCACCGATCCCAAGATGGTCCACAGATTCCCAGTTGGGTCTCTCGTCGTGGGGGCCTTCATCATGCCTTGTGGTTCCTGCTTCCACTGCTCTAAGGTCGGTCCCTCTTCTTTTGATCTTTACTTCGCCACGCCTTTTTCGGACTGTCTTCTCAAGATTACGTTAGACGATTCTCTTTGGCTCACCTGACGATTTCCCTTCACTCTTGCTGATTTGACTTCAGGGTCATGATGACCTGTGCGAGGATTTCTTCGCTTATTGCCGTGGGCGGGGCACCCTTTTCGACGGCAATACTCGCCTTTTCCTCCACGGCACTGGCAAGTTCTTCTCTTCTCTCCTCCCGAATTTGTAGATGGATGTTACACTTGGACTTACCCCTTCTCATTAATGCTGTTTCATGTCCCAGTGTTTGTACGAGTTACTTTGATCTCTAATTCACCATGTGTAGGTTTGATGGTTCTCCTTCTTTTGCACGGTGCTTTCTGCCTGAATCTCGGATATATTTGCAGGTGAACCTGTTTATATGAATAGTATGGCAGGGATGGCTGAATACTGCATTGTGCTCGCAAATGGATTAGCTTTATTACCAGCCTCATTGCCCTACTCGGAATCTGCCATTCTTGGCTGTGCAGCTTTCACTGCGTATGGTGCTATGACCCACGCAGCTGAGGTGCGTCCTGGGGATTCCATCGCTGTTATTGGTGTTGGAGGTGTCGGATCAAGGTACCTCGCTCCCACATCATCTAAGCTACAGCCAACATTGCATATGGATATCTAGTATTTCGCTTACACACATCCGAAGTGACTTTGCCTAAATGAACATGAGTTTTGTTATGTCGTGGAAAAATGCACAGCGATCCAACTGTGGTTAGATGGAATGGCATACAACTGTAATCGAACAAGGACATGTTTTTTTCTGGTAAATATGCACTAGTAGGTATGGTATCATCTGAACTCTCCTGGAGCTAACGTGATTGATTATTTTCCATTGATTTGTGCGAAAAGTTCCGCACTTCAATCATGTGCTAGAAATGTGATTGATGAACTCCATGGCAGTTAATGTCTGTGAAGTTTCTACCACTATGTCAAACAGTTCACCTTTTCTGGCCATTCTTATTTGATTTCAAGATTTTTCATGTCTCGGCCTTGAGAGCTCTCCAATTTCTTCATTTTGGAATCAATCAATAGATAGATTGTGGAATTGGGACACTTCATACTTTCCCTTTTGTCTGAAAATTTCTTCCCCTGCCAGCTGTTGTTGAATCTTGTAAAGTGGTCCCTAGATGAACCCTGCATATGCCCCATAAAAAAACCAATCTTAGTACCTGAATATACCTATTCATGACACAATGTGACTGACAGTTTCTTTGGTCAAGTTCCTTGCTGCAAACAATAACTTCAACATTATTTTTAGGCGTCACCTAAAGTCCCTAAATATCATGTTTAAGATTTCTAGAGACAAGGTTTACAGGTTTTAATCAACCTACTTTTTATATACATCTGTTTGTCTAGAGACAATTTTTCCAGTTATCCATCTAAGATGTAATCTAACCAAGAAAAGTGGAGCTTCTTTGACAAATAAAAGATATTGCTTAAGCTGGTAGGGTTAACTTGTGCATTATGATTTATGCCGCCTGAACTTGTCATTTTGGTATGAGGGGAGGTCTGCTGGGCGTTCCATCTAATCCCTAATGCTTTGCCTCCTTTGATACCTTAGTCCTCTCTTCCTACATAAGTATGACCTTTTGAATGTTTCAGTTGTTTGCAGATAGCTAAGGCATTTGGTGCCTCTGATATTATTGCTGTGGATATCAGTGATGAAAAGTTACAGGAAGCTAAAATTTTTGGGGCCACCCACACCGTGAATGCAATCAAAGAGGATGCTATTGAAAAGATTAAGGTACGTGCTCCCTTTTACAGTCACGGTGAGGTGAAAAAGCATGAGTCACAGATGTCTTCTCCCTCTATGGAGTTCGCCACATGGATCTTTCCACACCATGTTGCCCTATTTGATATGGTTTCTTATCGGTGCTCTAGGAAAATTGCATCTGAGAAGCTGGATGCACAATAATGTTATGCATTAAATGCATCCTCAAGATCCAATGGTTTGACTGCATGAGGAGCAATATTTGGGAGCATGTTATAACTTCTCATTTAATACAATGCTCGCAAGATCCATTTATTCAAGAATCAACATTCCTTTGTTGAGGTCTGTCCATGGTCTCTTGGTCAACCCATCCTTTCAACCAGCCCTAGACGTACCATCTTCTCTTTACAGCACTTTAGGTTGTCAGTTTGCATGGCTACACCATCTTAAATCCTGGGGGGAGGGGGAAGAAGATTTACTGGCACTTAGTTACTGGAAGAGGTTAAGATGGATAAATAGCGTGTGTTAGATGACTTGATATAGATTAGCGGGTAAATTGGTTGAACCCATGAATGATTTTATGCTCCATACCCATCAATTTTCACTTTCTTCACTTTGCTTTGACCTTGACATGCTCATCTAATGATTGACTTCCAGTGTGCTTTGCGAATTGGCTCAATTTGCTTTCTGCAATCTCTTCTTATTATTACTATTATTGTTATTAATATCATTATACTCTTTCTTGACTAAGCGCTTCCCCCATCTATTGGCAGACAATAACTGGAGGGATGGGTGTTGATATTGCTGTAGAAGCTCTGGGAAAACCACAAACGTTCATGCAGTGTGTACAAAGTGTTAGGGATGGTGGAAAAGCCGTGATGATAGGACTTGCAAAATCTGGTGCTGTGGGGGAGGTAGACACAAATCGACTTGTCCGCAGAAAGGTGAATAGCCGAGTCTACTTGTGATATGGGTGAATTTGTTTCCATTTGCATGGCACTAGTTACAGAGTTATCTTGCATTCACTAAATGACGTTTTAACTTGCTGTTCCCTCGTTATTAACTGAAACCTTCTTGTTGAAAAGTAAGGGAGTTGGGAAAGAAAGGAATACTGAAGGACAATAGCTGTTTTACTTGTTCAGCCATTGTCCTCAAAAGCAACCTATCTGGTAAGGTGGATGCTATTGAGTTTTAGGGCCTTCAATCGTTCTGAAGAAATGGTTTTAAGAGCACAGTTTGTAAAACATGTTTCGCAAGTAACAAATAACAGGAAACTGTTTTTTCAATCCCTTTTGGACCAGGTTGGCGGGTATACTTAAAGTAACGATTTCTGAACTGCATGTTTGAATTTGATGGCACTATAAACACAGTGCATCAACGTGATGTTCCCAGTACTTTAATGTATTTAGAATGAAGTCTTGTAGTATACTTGCATCTTGTTGACATTAGTGACATGAGCATTTCACTAGAACCATGACTTTATTGTGGCTGTTATGACTTATTATAATCGCACGAACTTGTGATGCTTATATCATAGTGAATTTCAGATATTCCTTTTACGAACTTGAATTCTTGATTTTGAGTCTTGATAAACTTTTGATTGAAATTCTGCTGATTAGTTTAGAATATTTTGTTAACGAGTGTCCCAAGGGAACTTGTTAAGAAACCAATTGGGGAAACTTTACAGTTTTCAATGGATTAATTTTCCTCCTGTTATGTATTCCCATTTGCTTGAAAATTGAACTATTCTAGATAAAATTTACTCAAAATTTGTTTCAGGAGCACTCATCACACCCTAGTGCAGATGTTCATATCATCATGAATTTTAAAGTGCACCTAGTGTTATTTATTCTCACTCTTAGGCTATTGTGAAGAATGATTAGGGATTAATAGGAAAATGTATGGTCTAGGACCAATTTGCTGCATTAAGACTCGAACGATTTAACTATTAGCAATGATTTTCTCAATCAGATTAAAGTCATTGGCTCGTACGGAGCAAGAACAAGGCAGGATCTTCCCAAGTTGGTCAAGTTGGCAGAATCAGGGATCTTCAATCTCACCAGTGCAGTTTCAAGGAAATACACACTTGAAGAGGCTGGCAAAGCATATCAAGAACTTGACCAGGGAAAAATTGTCAGCAGAGCAATTGTCGAGATGATGTAGTCCATCACTCCTACATTCAGCTCTTGATGCTTGTTAAAATGTGTGAATTTGCAGGTTAATGATCAGAACGCACCTTAACTTGAATTGGCTGCTGTTTCTAATAAACAGCCAAAATCAACGATATTTTCTGCCCTTTTTGTACCTTGTAATATGGGTAGATTTCTGGCATTCTGTGTGTGAAATTGCGGTGAGTGTTGGTATTTCCTAAAAAACGCCAGTAACTTCAAAAGTCTGATGGTGACTAAATTTTTGACCGGTAAGTTATTTAACCTGCGACATGTTAGTAAGTTATCGATGGTTATTTAACATGTGATATCTTAGTAAGTTACTACTAGTTTTGTGGAGGTACCAACAATTATTTGAGTGTTTTAAACTAGTCTCTTTAAATTATCAATATTAACTTGTGTAGCTTATCAAAGTACTAGAGTTACTGACTTCTATAGTAAATTTACAACTTTCATTTGAGTCCATTTATCAACTAGTTGATTGTTTCAAAGTTATCAAATGTTCAAAGAACCTACTAATATTCATTTGGGAAAGTCAACATCGTATTATAATTACTTTGCTCTTACAGCAAATTGCAAATATTAATTGGAATGATTTACTAACTTTTCGCATATTAATAATTAATTTTAGTTTTACGATTATAACTTTAATACGTTGGAAAGCTTCCCAAAGAATTCTGGCTAAATTATGAGAACAGTTGGAACAGACTAACAATTAATATACTTTTGGAACGATTAAATAATGGAAAGTGACTCTAAGAGTTGGTAACTTAAGCTTTGGAAATAATGTTGGTAAATTATTGAAATGTAGTTTGCGATTTGAAGGGAGTAGGCAGTTTCTTATACGAGTAATAATTTTAATATGTCGGTAAGTTGTCCAAATTATATTTGGTAAATTATTGAAACATTTGGTATTTTTGAAAGGATCAACCAAACATTACTATCTAATCAAATAAGAGTTGATAATTTCGCAACCTTTTTTTGGTTGGTATGTTGTGATAGATCTCAGTAAATTATTGGAACAATTAGTAGTTTTATAGCAATCAAATAAATATTGAAAACTAACTCAAAATGAGTTGCTACTTTTATGTGAGGGTCATTTTCTTTAAATAAATGTTGAAACAATCGAATAAACATCGCAAATGAATGTTGGTATATTAATAGAGTAGTTGGTAATTTTGAAAGTAGTTGGTAATTTGGTATAAGAATTAGTAGCTTGTAACAAATAAATGTGGGTAAATTATATGACTAGTTAGTAATTTCCAAACCTATCTATCAAACGTTGGTAAGTGAACTCAAATGTTGGTAAGGGGACTCAATTAACATTTCCAGACCAATCTAATAACATTTGAACAAATTACCAACGTTGATAATTTCCTAGTAGAGTCATTAACTTGAACAAATTGGTAAGCTGTGCAAAAGAAATCTTGGTAAATTTTTGAATAGTTAGTAATTTCGAAACAATCAAATAAAAGTTGATAATTTCATATAAAAGTTAACAATTTTAACATTTTACTAATTTTAACAAATAAAAATTGGTAAAATATTTGAATGGCTGGTAATTTCGCAATCAAATAAACATTGGTAAAAGATTCAAATAAGAGGGGAAATTGTCTAATTAGTCATAAACTTATAGCACGGATGCTAATTCATTCTAAATTTTTTAATTTTGCCAATTTAGTCCTAAGCTAGTTTTTGCATGAAATTTCAATGTAGCCCTTTCGGCCAATATTCGTCGGTAATCGCTTGTGGGACAGTGTGCCATGTATGAGGCCAGCCGTCAGCGATGATTGGATTACCATGTTAGTAATTTCTTGCGAAAGTTAATCGGAATGACTATATTGGAATTTTCCCGCAAAGGTTTAGGACAAAATTGGCAAAATTGAAAAGTTGATAACTGAATTGGTATTTATATAATATGCTTAGGACTAATTGGAAAATTTTCTCCATATAAGAATAGTTAATTTTTCTCTGTTTCACCGACGCTTGATGGACTTAAGGGGACTGAACCGGTGGGTCCTAGGATCGGAAACTGGACACTTTTTTATTTTTTTCCCACCACAACAAGAGAGAGTGACAAATCTGGACATATTGATGGAAGCGATGATGAGAGACAAATCATTGTGGTGCAACGTTAAGGGAAAACTTTGTACGTGGGTTTAGTTCACATTTTGATAATTTTTTTGAAAAAATAAAAAATAAAAAATATACATACATAGTTGGTCCGGTCCGGTTCGGTTCCCCCTTGGAACTGGGAGCCGGACCGCTCGGACATTGGTTTCACTTTCAGGAATCGGGAACCGGACCGACACTCCTGGGAACCGGACCAAACTGGCCGATCCAGGGGGTCCGTTTTGCACACCCCTAATATGGTCAACTATTTGGCATACCGATGTAGCGTCTAAGTAGCACCGACACGCCGACACGTCATTTATCAAAAAATAAAGAATTTCGACAAGTTGGGACACGTTTTATATTAAATGTATATTTTTATATATACATGATAAATTATCATTTTTATGATTATTTCAATCAAATTAATTTGATTCAAATCTACAAATAAATAAATAATAAAAAAAAGAGTGTCGGACGAGTATCGGTATCCGACACGTGCGACATGTGTCTAACACCGACATGGAAGCCCCCGGAGACTGTCCGTGCTTCCTAAGCATATACATTTAATACTAGGATTGTGCATAAACATGCCCTAATTCAATGATGAATGTTTTGATAAGTAATAACGTACTTAGAGGGTAAGCAACAGTTGAACCGTGATATTAGGAAGAGCGCCAATTGAATTGGTTTCATATTCCCCTAACCCACAAACTTCTTGAAATTCGACTTTGGCCAAAGTTTCCTAGAAAGATTATAGTGAAGTCGATGTTTCCTAGAAATTTAAAATAGATGATACATTTCCGTGTCTCTAATCAATTATGACTTCAAATCGTGTATATATCCTACTTGAAATAGAGAAGCCACCTTTTGTTCTAATTCAAAATAGTTTTTATAGAGTTTTCCCCAAGAGTACACAGTGGCTTCATTAAACATTCAATTTACAATGAGAATATGCTATTAAAGAAAGGATGGAACTCCTAGAAGAGATATGAGAACCAATTGCCTGAGGTTTTCATTATACTATTGCTTATTGTTTCAACATTTCAGCTTTAGTTGACCCTGTTTTGCCTCCATTTTAGATCTTGTATCTCCTTTTTTCGTAATTGAAAAGGGCAACCGCATAATGTTTTACCTGTTACATCTATATGTTGTGCCAACAAAAACAATGTACAAGAAAATGAGCACTTCTTTTACATTCGAAACTTTTTTTCCCTTCAATAGATAAATAAGTAAAGAGGGAGGGACAAAAATTTACCTTCATGATTTATAAAAGAATGATAAAGGCATGATATTCACTAAATCTTCAAACGCAAAGTTATATTGTAGCACAACGTAACCAAAAAGCATATCAAAGTAGAATGATCCGACGAAAAGGTATGACAATAATTCTAGACAGAGAAATGAAAAAGACAGCACTTGTATCAAACTGAGAAGATCCATGGATAAACTAGGTGATATTAGGAAACTTCTTTTTTCTGAAATTGCATAAGTTGTCATGAAATGGTTTTCAAAATGTAAGCGGGGCATATTTCTCAACACTCCATCTCACATGTAAGCAGCGATTCACATGTGAAATGGACCTAACCACATTAACAGAATAGGAAGGCAGGAACACAAGAACAAGTTATCAGACAAAATAGAAATAAGAGAGATTGTAAGAATTCAAACTCTTAAATGATGCTCTAGTAGTACAAAGGAACCCTTTTTCTTCCAAAAGTTCAGGCAAAAGGGAATTAGAACCACAATGCGTGTTAGAGTTTGAAGCTTAACAAGACCCCTTACTACATATTTGATATCTAAAAGGTTTTCTAAGTCATTGAACACACTTCTAAAAGTCAATATGGATAAATACTAATAAGAAACATGCGCGCGACAATGGGCCAATATAGAGCATTATGGCAATAACATGTATATTAACAAATTTAGTCCGCTAAGAGCAAGAAACCTATTAAAGCAACATGGTAACTTTGACACTAATAACCATTTTAAGGGGATGGTTGATAACTCTATAAAAATAGAGTTATTTTACCTATTTTAGACAATAAAATAATGCAATATTTGTTTGAAAATATTTAGATTTCATTCTATTTACTTAAATTTCCCTTTTTTATGCAGAATAGTAACACATGGAGAAAATAAGGAAAATATAGCAAAAAGAAGGAAATGAATATGCTACCCAGAGAAGAGTTAGAAGATGAATATCATATCGGGAATTCTGCAATTTATTCCCTAGTTTTATGTGAAAAAGAAGCACTTGCCTTGTGATAGTAGTCTTAGATGTTATCTTATATATAGGATAACATTGAGAGCTTGGGGGAATAGCTAGTTTTCTTTTAGATCGTTTTTTTTTATTGTTTTGAGAGTTTTTCAAGTATTTTGAAGAGAAGACAAAAGCGGTGACAGAATTCTTGTTCTTTGATTCAAGATGTTGGGTTTAATTTATATTTTTGTTTCTTCTTCTATTATGTTCTAATTTTTTTGTTACGGCTACGATGTAGCCTAACCATGAGGATATCAATTTCCTGGTTTTTATGTTTTGCAAGTGATTTCATTCATGTGAGTTTTATATTATTGTGATTAATGCCTTAAAGTGAGTGGCCACCACTTGAATGATCTTATGTGAATGTTTGAGATCAAGAAATGATAATATGCAATTGCTTCTTATAATAGATAACCATAAATTAAATGTGGATAGAAGGCTACCATGTTATTTGTATAGCTTTAAGTGATAAGGTGGTCCCAAAGATTCATTGTAAACTAGGAATATTTACAAATCTTAATGCACTTATGTTTATTTAAATTCATGTAGAGATATAGTGGATTGATAAATTGAGTAGGTTTGCTATATCTAGAGATATGATAGTAAATAGACTAGGAAATTCCGCTATCACATGTTTGATTTTGTTCTTATATGCATAATGATCTAAAATTCATATCTAGTGGTCATGGTGAAATCGGATGCTCTAATATATTTTATCTGATTGATTATCTGCCTTTAGTTTCTAAAATTTCGTTTCTAAAATTGTCAGTTTTTTATTTATATTCAATTCTATTTTGATCTGTTAGATAAATTTTAGAATTAGTCCATTTTCAATATTTAATTATTTTATTAATCATCAATCTCTGTGGGACGATACTATTCTCATCATTATATTACTTGTTCATTGACACGTTTAGAATTTTATGAACAAGTTTTTGCCGCCGTTGCCGGGGATTATTTGTTTATTACCAATTAATATTAATACAAGAAAATTCTAAGTTTAATCTAGCTTTTTTATTTTATTTTATTTTCTCCATAGTGTACATCGGTGTATGACACGTAGCCAACAAGGAAAACTTGCTAAGTTTGATCCAGAAATTGAACGTACATTTAAAAGGCGACCGAGAGATTAGATAAATCACGATAAAAAGATGGATGGAGTTGGTGATGGTGGAAATCCACGTAGACTCTTGAGAGATTATACTGCGCCAACAGTTCAGGGCACCACATCAAGCTAAGCATGGCACCACATCGATGCTTTTCTTGAAATCTGTGACACAATTAAATATAATGGAGTTACAGATAATGCTATTAGATTAAGATTATTTCCATTTTCCCTTATATACAAAGCTAAGCATTGGCTCTCTTCTCTTCCTGCAAGATCGATCACTACATGGAATGATATGGCCCAAAAATTTCTTGGTAAGTTCTTTCCACCTGCAAAATCTGCAAAAATGCATAACAATATTACTAATTTTATGCATATGGATAATGAATCATTATATAAAGCATGAGAAAGCTTTAGAAGTTTCTTAGGACATGCCCACATCATGGACTACCTGTATAGATGCAGGTACAAACTTTTTATAATGGGTGTAGTACAAATCTCCATTCTATGAATGATGCAGTTGCAAGGGGAGCTATGAATAATAAAACGCCAGAAGAAGCCTACAACTTATTAGAGGAAATGGCATCCAATAGTTATTAGTGGTCTGCTGAGAGGATAGCAGTGCGAAAAGCTAGCGAAGTTCATGAGGTGGATTCTTTCACTGCAATTGTTGCACAAATTGAAGCACTCAACAGAAAGATAAATAACATGAGTGTTTCAGGCATGAAAATTTAGAATATTACATGCGATTTTTGTGATGGAGGCCATGTTAGCACAAAGTGTTAGGTAGGTAACACTTTTGCTCAATCTAATGAAAATTCTAATTTTGTTGGGAATTTTAACAGACCGCGGAATAAACCCTACTCCAACACATACAATCTGGGATGGCGCAATCATCCAAATTTTTCATGGAATAATCAGAATGTGACGAGACTGCCACCGGGATTCAAACAACCAAATGAGACAAAGTCTAATCTGGAAGATATAGTCACCAAACTTGTCAACACCACTCAGGACTTCATTAAGAGCACATATGTGAGATTTCAAAACCAAGAGGCTTCAATTAGAAATCTGGAGATGCAAGTGAGGCAGTTAGCAAACATGATATCAGGGAGACAACATGGTTCTTTACCTAGCAACACAGAGAAAAATTCAATTGAAAATGTAAAAGTTATAACCCTGAGAAGCGGTAAACAAGTCGGAGAAGAAGATGTCGAACAAGAGATCAAAGAAGAGGAGGTCAAGAAACAACCAAATGAGACATGCAAAAGAAAACTTTTTCCAGATAATCCCAAGCCATATGTGCCACCAATTCCATTCCGTCAATGACTCCAACAGCACAAAATAGATAAGCAATTTTCTAAATTTCTTGATGTATTTGAAAAATTGCACATTAATATTCCTTTTGCAAATGCTTTAGCGCAAATGCCTAGCTATGCAAAAATTTTAAAGGAGACCCAAAACCTTACGAGCGCGCGATCATCCCTCCGAGGTCTATTCAGTGCGACGTCCCAGGACGCGGCGTCGACCCAAAACCCAAACAGAGAACAATGCACAAGCGGAAGCAACGATTCACCCGAACAATAAAACACATGACCAAGGATAGCCATCGAACAACAACCATCATAAACATACTTGCATTAATGACAGGGATTTACAATATCCATTACACCAGAACTATACGTGTAAACCAAAATGGGTCAACGGCCACTAATATATACTTCCCCGTTCCAACCGGGGCACTCGGTCACCGAACGGTCTATCCGGTCCCGGATCCAAAACGAATCGGCACACCTGCCATCCTCAAGGCTGGGGTTCTGAAAAGTGGGGTTTAAACAACAGGAGAATAAATCTCAGCGAGTAAGCCCCCTAATCCGAAACTAGGCTAACAGGCACCTCCCGGACAAGCATCAACTAAACACACAGTTGATCAATCACACGACTTAGGTCCTCGGGCCCAAATCAAGCATATAGTGACCCTGCAGGTTAGGCACATAATAATAATAATACTATGCCCAGCAATGCACATACACATGTCAATTGGCCACTGTCACATGCCACACACATGTTTGCACTCATTGATGCACTCTTCGCACACTTGCCAATGTCATGCTTATGCTTGCACAATTCAATGCACACTTGCACACTTGCACACGTGCCAACTTTCCATTTATTCACCGACCCGCGTTAAACGCATCAGGTCCGACCCGCGTAAAACGCATCAGGTCCATCACTTATCCAACACTTCCCGGCCCGCGTAAACGTATCAGGCCCAGTGTCTCTAGCCCGCGTAAACGCATCAGGCGCAACACCGATCTCCATATACGGACCGAACCCGCGTAAACGCATCAGGTTGGCCGTCTTCCGGCAATCCGGGCATTGTCCCGCGTTAAACGCCTCAGGACAGTTTCATTACCCCGCGTAAACGACGCCTCAGAGTTTATGTGATCACACGAGCCTAATCCACCAATTATTATTTGAACCCCGCATAAACGACGCCTCAAGGCGATTTAGGTGATCACATGCTCATGCCATTCGTGCACACTCACATAATGCACATGTTATGCCAATACTCGATATACACATTCATGGCCATAACGTCCACGCTCGGCATCCACAATTTCCACACTCAATTAATGCCACAATATGCTCAATTCACATAATAGCCCAAATCAAGACCACAATGATCAGCCACTAAGAACAAGGGAAAACCGAATACACAGATTCGGAGCAATTCTGAGCCAGCGCACAGTTCTGGAATCCCTTTTTAAATAAATAGCAATTCAACTCCAAAAATTATAAATTTTGGATATGTTGCATAAAACATCTTGATAAAAATTTTCCGTGAAGAACTCGAAACCCAGTTCCAACTGTAAACACCTCTTTTTGTCACTTGAAGTCAGACAAAAATCAACCCGTCCAGTCAGGCCGCCTGACCATAAAAATGCATCTCATCCAGTACCCAAATCACTTTGGAAAGCCTTGAAATTTTTATACGTCATTGACACGAATGTTCTTAACAATTTTTGTGAAGGAAGTTTGTCGAAAAGAGATCTGGAAAAATTTATAAAAAATCGAACAGACCCGAAGGTTGGAGGAACAGTGTTTCCGGCAGACTAATTTCGGTCCAAAGATGGACTTCCGAATGGCCTCCAATGATTTCCAAAAATTCTCAAATTAAAATATGTCATACTTCAAGATGTTATGAACAACTTTCATGAAAAACACTTTCACAAATTCGGCCCACAACAGTCACAGAGAAAATAGCAAAGTCCAGTGACGCAGCAGCAACCCTACCGGAAATCAACCAATGTTCAGCCCATTCTAGGCCATCAAACCACATTTAAATCATTACACTAAACCACCAAAACAGCCACAATATCAGCCCTAATCAGCCCACACTAATTAACCCCTAAAATACCCTAATAACCCCTAAAACTTGTCTAAAGTGCACATAAGCCTAATTAAGGGTTAGGGTTTCCACTCACTAGGTTTAAGGCTTCAAATGTGGGCCGGACAAGGAGAGAAACGGGCTGAACAGCGGCGGCACAACGCCGGACCAGCGGCGGCGAGCGGCGGCTCACGGCGGAGTCGGGTGGAGATGGGGGCTGAATGGCGGTGTTGGTCGGGCTGGAATGGAGGGCGAGAAGCAACAGAAGCAAGAGGAAGCAGAAGCCGAAGAAGCAAGCAGCAGCAGCAACAAAACAGCAAAGAAAGAAGAGAAAGAAGAAGAAGTCAGCAGAAGGAAGCAGCACGTGAGGCAGCACGGGGGAAAGCAGAAGCTGCAGCACGTGAAGAAGTCGGCGGCAGAGGTCGGCGAACGGTATGGTCGGCGGTCAACGGCGAGGCGAAACGTGGGGAGCGAGAGGAAGTCGGCGAGCGACAAGGCAAAAGTCAAAAGCAACGTGAGGGAGCAGCGAGCGTGAAGGAAGAGAGGAAGTCAGCGGGGAAAGAGGTCAGCCGGCGTGGGGGTTCGGCGAGAAAGGAGGAGAGGAGAGAGAGAGAGAGATCAAAGTCCACATACCAATCAAGTGCAATCCAAGGGCTCACAATTGGTCTTGTTGGGCAAGCTAGATCCAAGGGCCACGAAAATTCTTACACAAAATATCTAGGGGCACTTTGGGGAATGAGCAAGAGTAGTGGGGGCATTCACGACCATTAATCTCAGCCACTAATAGACTAAATAAAACCAATTAACACCTCTAAAATTCGGATCCCATTCATAGGCTTAGGGGCAAAACGGTAATTTTTCATTTCCGGCCCGAAATTCCATTTTTCGACTATACCGATCCCCAATATAGTTGGCCATACTAATGTGACGTTGTCCTTACAAAAATAGTCGCGTACGTCCATGAAATTCGACACTCAAGTTCGGACTCAATTCCACGATCAATTTCGCTCAAATGCGATTTTAGCGTCTCTCACTAACGGGTGACTGTTTAGGGGTTACGCGTGTCGATTTAGAATTACTCGAGTCGTGACGGTCTCGATTTCCAGGAAAACACGAGAATTTATAGTTAGTTCCGGGGGTTGCGATCGTTCGGAATGAGTTCGGGATTGTTCGTCACGCGTACTCTCGGTCGTGCGGAATCACCCGCGTTCCGATCGTACGTTGTTGGCCAAATCAAATCCGTCACCTTCTTTGGATCGGCCCTCATTGGCCCAAAATATTCTCTCGTCGTTCCTCGGAATCGGACTTGATTCACGGTCGAGTTCTTAGGTCCACGTACCGTTTTTCCTAGTTAGCCGTTCCCTATTGGTCAGTATCCCAAGAAGGATCCGTTTCTGGGCGAGACTTACTAAAATGAAATGAGAAATAAACATCTATTTCATTGATCACGAAAGTGGGTCGAATTCAGGATGTTATAGGGTATAAGCTGTAGCATTGCCAAAAAACGATGCTAAGGTTGTGGTCAAATTCTTGAAGAAAAATATTTTTACCCGATTCGGCACTCCTAGGGCAACCATAAGTGATAGGAGGAGACACTTTTGCAATAAACAGTTTGAAACACTTTTGAGTAAGTATAGAGTCACACATAAGGTTGTAACCCCATATCATCCTCAGACTAGTGGTCAAGTAGATGTTTCAAATAGGGAAATCAAGAAAATTTTAGAAAAAAATAGTAAATGCCCCTAGGAAAGATTGGTTAATCAAACTTGATGATGCACTTTGGGCTTATAGGACAGCATTCAAAACCCCAATTGGGATGTCTCCTTTTAGGCTAGTGTTTGGGAAGGCTTGTCATTTACAAGTGAAATTAGAGCATAAAGCATATTGGGCATTGAGATTTCTGAATTTTGACATGCAGTCCGCAGGTGAAGGAAGATTGCTGCAATCGAATGAATTGGAGGAATTTCGCAAAGAGGCCTATGAAAATGCTAAGATGTTCATGGAGCATACAAAAAGGTAGCATGATAAACACATATTTAGAAAATAGTTTGAAATTGGATGAAAAGTTTTGCTTTATAACTCTCGTCTTAAACTTTTTCCAGGAAAGTTACGGTCCCGGTGGTCTGGTCTAGGTGAAGGAAGATTGCTGCAACCGAATGAATAGGAGGAATTTCGCAAAGAGGCCTATGAAAATGCTAAGATGTTCAAGGAGCATACAAAAAGGTAGCATGATAAACACATATTTAGAAAAAAGTTTGAAATTGGATGAAAAGTTTCACTTTATAACTCTCGTCTTAAACTTTTTCCAGGAAAGTTACTGTCCCGGTGGTCTGGTCCAGGTGAAGGAAGATTGCTGCAACCGAATTAATTGGAGGAATTTCGCAAAGAGGCCTATGAAAATGCTAAGATGTTCAAGAAGCATACAAAAAGGTAGCATGATACACATTTAGAAAAGAGTTTGAAATTGGATGAAAAGTTTCACTTTATAACTCTCGTCTTAAACTTTTTCCAAGAAAGTTACGGTCCCGGTGATCTGGTCCTTATAGAGTCACACAGGTATTCCCATACAGAACAGTTGAAGTTGCACATGACACTGAAGACACATTAAAGATGAATGATCATCGTTTGAAGCCCTACTTCAAATGTGGTTACAACAAGCAGAAGACCACTATTGAACTTCACCCTCTAGAATAGCGACATCTGAGATAGTTTGGCTGAAAACTATAAAGCAAGCGCTTCTTGGTAGGCAACCCAAGCATTTTCATTATGTTTCTTCATTAATTTTTAAGTTCATTTTTTTCAAAAAAAAAACATGATTAATATTTTTTTTTCAAGGTTAATTTTCTTTCTTGAAGGATTACCTTTTTGGAGTTTAGTTATCAAGACCATCCATGGACACATTGTTCAATAAGGGGAGTTTTCTATAATCCTGTTTTTCTTTTGCTTATCTTTTTTTTTTGCATTGAGGACAATGCTTCATTCAAGTTTGGGGGTGGAGACAAAATTTGCGCCAAATCTGAATTTTTTTTTTTGTCATGATTGCATTTTTGTTGTGAATTTTTGCAATTCTTAGGAAAATTTAAATTTAGTTCAAACTTGCGAATGGTGTGTGAGTTAATTTTGATTCTGATTATGTTGATCCACTTATTGAGTACTAAAAGTCTTTAATTTTTTAGTAGTGTGTACATCTAGAGAACATTCACGTGAAGTATGTGATTTTCTTAGATCTCACCCAAATCTTAGAACTTATTTGATTTTCTCTTGAGGCGAAATCCTAAGCTCCATCTAACTGAGAAAATGATTTAGGCCATTTTTGGATCAATTAAGCCTTTCAAGCTAACCCTGTTTATTTATCCTTAGTTATCCCATTGAGCCTTAATTCTTATCCAATCTTTCATTAGCTCTCACATATTTTTAGCTTACCTTTTACCAAATTATATCATTGTCCCACGCCCCATGAACATGTTGATTTTTTAGGATAAAAATTTATTTGAGCATAATAGCAATTTGAAAGGAAGGGTGGAGCATGGAAATAATTTGATTGCTATGATTATTTAGAATGTACCGTTAAAAAAAAGAACAAATAAAATTTACTTTTATAATTTTCAATTCGATTTTCAATTGAGTAAGCTTTTCGGATGCTCAATGAGTTGGGAATCTTAGGAGGGACTTACCGAGTAACTCCACCGTCAAGCAACGAATAAATAAAGAGAAAAAAAAAGGAGGAGATAGGATGATGATGAGTGGCAATGAATAAATAAAAAGAAAAAAAAGGAGGAGATAGGATCATGATGAGTGGCAATGAATAAAAAAATGAGAAAAATGAAGGAGATAGGATGATGATGAGTGGTGGCAGAAAGATTATCTTGAAGGAGCAGCGAGAAGCCGCTGGATGTAAAATTCAAAACCACCGGCAGAGATTAGCCGCAGTCGGGATGGGGACAGCGAGTCAGCCAGACGTCGCCCTCTTGCGATGGTCGTCGTGTTCTATTTAGTACTCTCTACTTCCAGCCTTCCAGGTCGTGGTCGGGGTCGTCGTCTGAAGTCTGACTGCAAATCCAAGCTCAGTTCTTTAAGCTGCGTAACGCTCGAATTACAAGGAAGGAAGAAGATATGAGCAGATTAGCAAAGAGGGTGGCGTTGCCGTCCAGGTCGTCGTATTCTTCTGCTGCTGCTGCTCCTCGTCGTCCCCCCTCCTCCTCCTCCGCCGCCGCCGCCGCCGCCTGGAGATGGCTAGCTCCTGCACGTCATCATGCCATCGAACCCACCACCCACCGCGATGCGGGGATCGGTAGGAGATGCTACTCTTCGCCCTCCTCCTCTTCTGGGTATCACGTCAGCCCGTCGTCGTCGATGAAGGGGGCCGTGTTCAGGGATCCCACCCCGCCCCCTCTCTCTCGAGCTCCTCCAAATCCCTCGGCCCCAGCCCGGCGAGGTCCTCATCCGCACCAAGGCCTGCGGGGTCTGCCGCTCCGACCTCCACGTCCTCAAGGGCGACCTCCCCTTCGCCTCCCCTTGCGTGGTCGGTCACGAGATCACCGGCGAAGTCGTCGAGCACCACCCCCCTCACCGATCCCAAGATGGTCCACAGATTCCCAGTTGGTTCTCTCGTCGTGGGGGCCTTCATCATGCCTTGTGGTTCCTGCTTCCACTGCTCTAAGGTCGGTCCCTCCTCTTTTGTTCTTTACTTCGCCACGCCTTTTTCGGACTGTCTTCTCAAGATTACGTTAGACGATTCTCTTCGGCTCACCTGACGATTTCCCTTCACTCTTGCTGATTTGACTTCAGGGTCATGATGACCTGTGCGAGGATTTCTTCGCTTATAGCCGTGGGCGGGGCACCCCTTACGATGGCAATACTCGTCTTTAACTCCATGGCATTAGCAAATTTGTTGACATCTGATTTTTATTCTATTTTTTAAAATTTACCTAAAAATTGTAAAATTAAAGATTACGTGCCTTGGTCATACTTAAAAACCTATTTCTAAATAAAATATAATTTTTCTAGATTGTTCCTTAATTTTCTTTTAATTTCTATTAATAAAAATAGAAAGAAAATCGAGAAAAATAGGAAATGGAATTCAAAAATTCCACAAAAATAGTCATTGGTCTTCTTTTAATGTCAATTTCAGCCCTGCAGTTTCAATTTCAGAAAATTTCAATTGGGAATATGTTTTTCCCAAATTAGGGTAATTTCATACCCTAGTTGAACCAAAAATCCAATTAAGTCATTTTTGGGTTATGGTGTCTTTACAATAATTGATTGTGGGACCTTGAATTTCATATTGGTTGGTCCAATTTCACTATTTGACTAGGAAATTGAAAAAACTTCAAAATTAATTGAAAATTAGAAATTACAAGTCCCCAAATTGGGGATTGCATTCAATTCGAAATTTTCAATCAAGAAACATACCTTCCCTAGAGTAAATTGAGCATGGGTAATTCAATTTTGGTATCAATTTTTCCTAATTACGTCATTTGGACACCTAATTGAACAGAAACCCAACTAAACCGAATTCAAATTTGGGGATTTTTTACCTAATTGGAATGAAAATTCAAATTGATTTCATATTTTGCGGTAAAGTGTGTCAAGGATTCGAAATTTGGGGTTAAAATCATGAAAAAGGGTCAAATTCAGGATCAATTTGCAAATTTAGACCCACCCGGGTCGGACGGATCCGACCTGACCCGACCCTAGTTGGTCATCCCTTCACCCGACGGGATTACACGGGGAATGAAGAGAAAAAAATCTACTTGGCCCGCTCCCTTCACCAACCTAGATTAATCGTTTCGGCACTTGTTAAACGGAATGGATAGCTGAAGAATCTCCAGCTGTCCATCCTTATCTGTTCTAATCAATCGGCGAGTCGGTTAGGGGTGAGAACCGCCTTGGGGAGGAGAAGAAAAGGGGCGGGAAAACCAGCTATCACAAAGAGAAGCTATTCAACGAAATACGAGAGAGAGAGAGAGAGAGAGAGAGAGAGAGAGAGAGAGAGAGAGAGAGAGAGAGAGAAGTTGAGATCTATTAAGCTGAGTGATCGACGCCGTCTTGATTGGACTGACGCCGGCGAATCAGCCCGGACAAGTGATCTCCTCCTCCAGTTGACCGGAAAGCAACTGATCGTCGAGCTGTGAAATCGAGCTCCAATTGGACAATCTAGAGCTTCTCTGGCGAAACCAAGGCTTTAATCTCGAAGAGCAAGAGCTGGAGGATCATTTCTAAGCTTTCTTATAGTTTGAAAATTCTAGTTTGACCTCCGGCAAAGAAGGTAAACATCCTTTCTACTCACATGTTAATTGTTCGTCGAAATGTCCGAATGATTGCTCCGAACTTTTGGAGTTTGATTTCGTGATTTACTTTGTGTGTTTGTGATTATTGCTGTCACATAAATGTTTCTGGTCATATATTTTGTTGTTTGATGCATTTTGGATCGGATTTATGTGAAAACCGTGAGTCGGCCTCCTATAATCATACTCATTGGAGCTCCTAAACCTCGTCGGAATGCTTTCCAGCGGCCAATGGCCGTTCAAGTTAGTTGTTTCTCATCCTATTTGATGTTTTGACTGTTGTTCTGATCGCTAGAAATGGCTAGGACGTTTTTGTTTGATAATCTAAATGTTAGAGCATGTTATGTTAGTTTGGTTTTAGAGGATGATTTCCGTGTTAAGTAGTGAAGTTTGAGCTTGAAAATTAATGGCTTAGAGAGATTCAATGACAACATAATGAGTATGGATGTGTAGGGAGTCATTCAGTGAAGGTTGAGGATCGGTTAGAATGGTCGGAATATTGCGGAAGGTCACCGGAGATTGGCCCAAAGTAGTTGTCCCGATAAGGTAAAATCAAGGTTCATGCCCACCAATTTTTTGGGAAAATGCCATAATGGGAAAAGTAAAAACGGTGCCGTTTCCGCACCATTTCCACCGGAGCTCCGGCTGGCACTGGCCAGGCCGGTCCGACTTGGTCATACCGATCTGAACCGGTTCGGTTCGTTTCAGTCCTGGAAAATAAAAAAATAATAAAAAGTGAGAAAAATCGTAAAAAAAAATCATAAAAGTAATAAAAAAAATCATAAAAAATAGAAAAATCCGAAAATCCATAAAATTGGAAAAATTTCAGACAAATCCCTAAAAAATTAGACAATTCAGAAAATTTAAAAAATCATGAAAATTCATAAAAATCTGAAAAATTCTCAGAAAATATGCAAAAATCAGAAAAATTCAAAAAATCCCTAAAAATTTGCAAAATCCTAAAAAAAAAACCCTAAAACCCTAAAAAACAATATAATTCTTTGAATGAATAAGCCTTTAGGGCTTTACTAGGGTTTGGGTGTTTTGATTGGTTTTCATTTTTATAGACCATTTTAGGATTGCTTTGATTGATTGAAATTGTTTATGCATTTTCTTATTGATCGGTTGATTTTTGCCGATTAGAACGGTTAGAATTAGTGGATAGGCTTTGCGAACTCGTGTGACACGTTTAGACACTTTGGATCATTTTAGGTACCAAAAGGGCGTTAGAGATCTTGATTTGGGATTATTAGTACAACCAAGTCCCCTTACTCAGGTAATCTCTAGTTCATAAAAATCGTGGTATTTATTCCATACCTCGATTAAGTTTCTAGTTGATCAATAAAGACTAGTGGCGACTCTCAAAACAAAACACAAAACAAATAGACTTTATTAGAAATAAATCAAATACCTCGTGAAGTATGGTCTGGGAGAGACCCTCGTTCGTCTAGTGATGGGATGTATGTGAGACGTTTGGGTGAAATATCCGTTCTGGACTTTAGTAGCTCATTCGGGACAGTTTCTTCATTCGCGACAAATGAAAGTACCTCCAAAGGCGTGCGAAGAGCGCGGCACGACAAAGTTCTTCTCTTCTCTCCTCCCGAATTTGTAGATGCATGTTACACTTAGCCTTACCCCTTCTTATTAATGCTGTTTCATGTCCCAATGTTTGTACGAGTTACTTTGATCTCTAATTCACCATGTGTAGGTTTGATGGTTCTCCTTTTGCACGGTGCTTTCTGCCTGAATCTCGGATATATTTGCAGGTGAACCTGTTTATATGAATAGTATGGGAGGGATGGCTGAATACTGCGTTGTGCTTGCAAATGGATTAGCTGTATTACCAGCCTCATTGACCTAATCGGAATCTGCCATTCTTGGCTGTGCAGTTTTCACTGCGTATGGTTCTATGACCCATGCAGCTGAGGTGCGTCCTGGGGATTCCATCGCTGTTATTGGTGTTGGAGGTGTCGGATCAAGGTACCTCGCTCCCACATCATCTAAGCTACAGTCAACATTGCATATGGATATCTAGTATTTCGCTTACACACATGTGAAGCGACTTTGCCTAAATGAACATGAATTTTGTTACGGCATGGAAAAATGTACAGTGATCCAACTATAGTTAGATGGAATGGCATACGACTGCAATCGAATATGGACATGGTTTTTTCTGGTTAATGTGCACTAGTAGGTATGGTATCATCTGAACTCTCCTGGGAGCTAAGGTGATTGATTATTTTCCATTGATTTGTGCGAAAAGTTCCGCACTTCAATCATGCACAAGAAATGTGAGTAATGAACTCCATGGCAGTTATATCTATCTGTGAAGTTTCTACCACTACGTCAAACAGTTCACCTTTTCTGGCCATTCTTATTTGATTTGAAGACTTTTCATCTCTCGGCCTTGAGAGCTCTCCAATTTCGTCATTTTGGCATCAATCAATAGATAGAATTGAGGAATTGGGACAATTCATACCTTCCCTTTTCTCTGAAAATTTCTTCCCCAGCCTGCTGTTGTTGAATCTTGTTGAAGGGTCCCTAGATGAACCCCACATATGCCCCTTAAAGAAACCAATCATGGTACCTGAATACGCTCAGATTCATGACACAATGCAACTGACAGTTTCTTTGGGCAAGTTTCTTGCTGCAAACAATAACTTCCAACAAGTTTCTTTTTTTAGGCATCACCTAAAGTCCCTAAATACCACGTTTAAGATTTCTAGAGACGAGGTTTACAGGTTTTAATCAACCTGCTTTCTATATACATATGTTTGTCTGGAAACAAGGTTTCCAGGTATCCATCTAAGATGTAATCTAACCAAGAAAAGTGGAGCTTCTTTAACAAATAAAGGATAATCCTTAAGCTGGTATGGTTAACTTGTGCAATGTGATTTATGTCGCCTGAACTTATCATTTTGGTATGAGGGGAGGTCTGCGGGGTGTTCCATCCTATCCCTAATGCTTTGCCTCCTTTGATACCTTAGTCCTCTCTTCGCACATAAGTATGACCTTTTGAATGTTTCAGTTGTTTGCAGATAGCTAAGGCATTTGGTGCCTCTGATATTATCGCTGTGGATATCAGTGATGAAAAGTTACAGAAAGCTAAAATTTTTGGGGTCACCCACACCGTGAATGCACTCAAAGAGGATGCTATTGAAAAGATTAAGGTATGTGCTCCCTTTTACAGTCACAGCGAGGTGTAAAAGCATGAGTCACAGATGTCTTCTCCCTCTATGGAGTTCGCCACATGGATCTTTCCACACCATGTTGCCCTATTTGATATGGTTTTGTTGACCAAATCGACAGGATCCTCCTATTTTGGTAGGAGAAAATTATAGGATATTCTCCTGATTTGGTGTTCTTTCCTTGTTCAATTGTTACTCTGTACATTCCCTGTAATTCTGGAAACAATTATGTACCTCTATCAATAAAAAGGCAGTCCCTCTCTCAAAGAATTTATAACAAAAGAAACTTTGAGAGAGGATTCCCGAGGACGTAGGCTTACTTAGCCGAACCTCGTTAAATTGTGTTTGCGTTCTTTGTCTCTAAATTTATCATGGTATCAGAGCAGGTTCAAGCCTAACCTGTTATTGTTTGTTTCGACGATTTTTTCTAGTTACCTTGTTGCTGTGTTGTCACCATGGGAGAACAGGATGCCGGCAAGAAATTGCCGACTGCAACTCCTTCTACCAAAGGTCTTCTGCAAGAATCTCACAACCAACGTCTCACGAACATGCTTCTGAACGAAAGGAATTTTCTTCCTTGGTCACGAGCTGTAACCGTAGCTCTTGGAGGCCGTTCGAAACTCGGCCACATCAATGGTAAAATCAAAGCTCCTCCAGAAGATGATCCCGGATACGAAGAGTGGCTGGCCAGTGACAACTCTGTCATGTCCTGGATCTTCAACTCCATGGAGCCCCAAATCTACGAGATTTTTGCATACTCCAATTCAGCTCAAGCACTATGGGATGCGTTGGTTGGAATGTATGGTCAACTCAGAAATGCCTCTCGGATTTTTGAAATCCATCAAGAATTGGCAAGTTCAAGGCAAGAAGAGAATCAATCATTTACCTTACACCTCGGAAATTTCAAGAGGAGGTGGGACGAGCTCCGACAAGTACCGCCCCGCCACTCAATCCGCTGCTGATTATGTTCGCAGAGAGGAGGAAGATCGGATCTTTCAACTTCTGGCTAGCCTTCGGCCAGAATACGATAATCTTAGACGACATATCCTCATGAGCCCAATCTTGCCGTCCCTCACCGAAGTCTGTGCCACGATCCAGGGAGAGGAAACAAGGCGTCGAGTCATGAATCCAGCACCGGCGAACATAAAAGCAACTGCTGAGATTTCGGCCCACAATGTCGTAACCAACAAATCGGCGGAGGCTGTCACTAGATTTGCCAAGGGAAAGACGAAGAAAACCGGTCGTTTCCACTGTGAACACTGTGATCGTGATGGTCACACCAAGGACCGATGCTGGGTTCTTCATCCTCACTTGCGGGTTGGTAGAGAGAAGGGGCCAGAAGCAAAATTGGCTGCCCAAAATGATCCAATTAACCCGACTGAATTCAAGGCCAAACTTGAAAGTCTTGCGAATCAATTTCAACAACTTTTGCAGGGCCAAGGGTCCAACATTAAGGCAATTGGATCAACTGGCTCATCTGCTGAATCAAGCCACATGGTTCAAACTTCTGGTAAGGTGTTCTTGACTCAGTTCAAAAATCAGTTTGTTATAGACTCGGGTGCCACTGACCATATGTGTAATTCAGATCAAATAATGGTTAAAGTTGTCTCCAATGATTATCCTCCTATTATCTTGCTAATGGAGCACGGTCCCGACACAAGGAGCGGGAAAATTTAAGATGTTGTCTAAGAGTTCTATCGCTTTGATCGTACTCGATTTATCTTCAAATTTATTATCTGTTAGTAAGTGTACGAAAGAATGGAACCGCAATGTCATTTTTTCGCTTCTAAGGTGTTACTTGAGGATTGCATCACCAAGAGGACGATTGGTGAAGGGAGGTTGCAGAATGGACTCTATGTCATAGATCAATACCCCAAGGCATTGAGTGCAATCCGAATGCTAAGAAGATGTCGGAACTATGGCATAGACGCATGGGTCATCCGTCTGATCAGATTTTACACACTCTTGATAGATCTTTATCTCATGATTCTAGTTCATGTGATTGTTGTCATTTCGCCAAACAACATAGACTTCCTTTTCCTAAGAGTACACATTTCTCTTCAGAATTATTTGATTTAATTCATTCTGATGTGTGGAGTGCTCCCATTGAGTCTCGGGATGGCTATAGATATTTCATCTCTTTTATTGATGATAAGTCTCGCGCTACATGGCTGTATCTGCTCAAAACCAAAAGTGAGGTTCTTATTGTTTTTCAGGAATTTTGTGCTATGATACACAATCAATTTAAGACAAACATGAAAGTGTTGCGCACGGATAATGGGACGGAATACACCAATCAAGCATTTCAAGCTTATTTGCGCAACTTTGGTATTATTCATCAAACTTCCTGTGTTGGGACGCCCCAACAGAATGGCATAGCAGAAAGGAAAAATCGTCATCTTCTAGAAGTTACTCGGGCCTTACTTTTTTCGGGGAATATGCCCAAAACATATTGGAGCGACGCTGTTCTCACCAGTTGCTATATTATTAATCGGCTCCCTAGCCGAGTGCTTGAATATAAGATTCCGGTAGAAATTTTATATGGGAAGAAGTTCAATGTCTCACATTTGAGGATTTTTGGCAGTACATGCTATGTTCACTCGAACGATGGTAAACTCGATCCACGTGCTCGGAAGTGCGTGTTCGTTGGTTATTCTTTAGCTAAAAAGGGATACAAGTGTTACGAGCCCACCACAAAGCGCCTCTATATATCCCGTGATGTTCACTTTGATGAGACTAATATGTATTATTCTGACAGGAGCCAACTTCAGGGGGAGTACACCAAACTCTCAACAGATTATGGAGAAGTTGCCCCGTCCCTATTGCTTCTTTCACTTTGTCCCTATTGTCGCTTCACCGTGGTACCCACGAATGTACCCACTTTAGAAACAAGGGATGGAGGACGATTAGAACATGACACCGAGCTACAGCAAAATCTAGAGCCGATGGCTGAAACTCACTCTGGGGAAGAAATAATGACAGAAGAATTTTCTGGAGCATCTTCACCACCAGTTCGCCGATCTATGAGGATTTCTAGGCCCTCTGCTAGACTTCGAGATTTTACCACATATCACACGGTACAGTATCCCATCCAAGACTATGTCAATTATGACAAAATTTCGCATCAATTTTGGTGTTTCTTATCTACTCTTGAAAGTTCAAAAGAACCCAACAGTTATGAAGAAGCCAAACATCAATCAGTGTGGATTACAGCTATGAACGAGGAACTCCAGGCGCTTGATAAAAATCACACTTGGGATGTGGTGCGATTACCTGATGGAAAGCGCTCTGTTGGTTGTCGTTGGATTTACAAGATTAAATACAATAGTGATGGCTCAGTCGAAAGGTATAAAGCTCGCCTTGTAGCTAAAGGCTACACCCAGACCTACGGCATTGACTACAAGGAGACATTTGCTCCAGTTGTGAAGATGAATACGGTTCGTGTTCTTATGTCGGTAGCAGTCAATTGTGGGTGGTCGCTTTGTCAAATGGACGTGAAAAACGCATTTCTTCATGGAGACCTTGAAGAAGAAGTGTATATGGATCTTCCCCCGGGTCATGCCTTGCAAAATGAAGAAAGGATGGTTTGCAAATTAAGGAAGTCCATCTACGGACTTAAACAGTCTCCTCGAGCATGGTACGGCAAGCTCAGTGGTGCACTTACAAAGTTTGGGTTTGTACGAAGTATGGCCGACTCATCAATGTTTACCAAATCTGATGAGGGTGGTATTGTAATTTTACTCGTCTACGTTGATGATATTGTTATCACCGGAAGCAATAAATCTGGAATTGAGGCTCTCAAACAATATCTTCGTCGAGAATTTGATATCAAAGATCTTGGAAAACTAAGGTATTTCTTAGGAATTGAAGTGGCCAGCTCTCACAAGGGTTTGTTTCTGTCACAGAGAAAGTACATTCTGAACTTGTTAAAAGAAACAGGGAAAATGGGGGCCAAACCGGCAAATGTTCCTATGGATTACAATAGTAAGTTTGCCGCTGATAATACTCCCATGCAAGACATTGGAGCATTTCAACGTCTCATAGGCAAGTTGATTTACTTGACTATTACTCGACCAGATATTACTTACGTAGTTAGCTATGTAAGTCAATTCATGCAAAATCCAACTCAAGGGCACATGGATTTGGTTGATCGATTGCTGAGGTACTTGAAAACTACACCAGGAAGGGGTATTTTAATGAAGAACAATGGGCATACGAGATATTGTCGGGTATGCGAGATGCTGATTGGGCGGGAAGCCCCAATGACGAGGAAGTCTACTACGGGCTTTTGCACCTTCGTAGGAGGTAATATTGTTACTTGGAAAAGTAAGAAGCAAAATGTCGTTGCTCGTTCAAGTCTTTGAACGGAATATCGAGCAATGGCTACTACTACTAGTGAGATAGTTTGGCTGCACCTTCTCCTCCAGGAATTAGGGTGCAAACCAAGAACGTCACCTACGAAGCTGTTTTGTGATAATCAAGCTGCTGCTCATATCGCCTCAAATCCCGTGTTCCATGAAAGAACAAAACACATTGAGGTAGACTGCCATTTTGTACGGGAAAAGGTTCAGGATAACACCATTGAAACTCCCTATGTTCGAAGTGAAGATCAGTTGGCCGATATTTTCACCAAAGCCCTTGCTAAAGGACCATTTCAGGACATGGTGAACAAGTTGACCTCTGATGATATCTTCGGTCCAACTTGAGGGGGAGTGTTGACCAAATCGACAAGATCCTTCTATTTTGGTAGGAGAAAATTATAGGATATTCTCCTGATTTGGTGTTCTTTCCTTGTTCAATTGTTACTCTGTACATTCCCTGTAATTCTGGAAACAATTATGTACCTCTATCAATAAAAAGGCAGTCCCTCTCTCAAAGAATTTATAACAAAAGAAACTTTGAGAGAGGATTCCCGAGGACGTAGGCTTACTTAGCCGAACCTCGTTAAATTGTGTTTGCGTTCTTTGTCTCTAAATTTATCAGGTTTCTTATTGGTGCTCTAGGAAAATTGCATCTGAGAAGTTGGATGCACGATAATGTTATGCATTAAATGCATCCTCAAGATCCAATGGTTCGACTGCATGAGGAGCAATATTTGGGAGCATGTTATAACTGCTCATTTAATACAATGCCCGCAAGATCCAGTTATTCAAGAATCAACATTCCTTTGTAGAGGTCTGTCCATGGTCTCTTGGTCAACCCATCCTTTCAACCAGCCCTAGACTTACCATCTTCTCCTTACAGCACTTTGGGTTGTTATTTTGCATGGCTACACCATCTTAATCCTGGGGGGAGGGGGAAGAAGATTTATTGGCACTTAGTCACTGGAAGAGGTTAAGATGGATAAATAGGGCGTGTTAGATGACTTGATATAGATTAGCAGGTAAATTGCTGTTGAACCCATGAATGATTTTATGCTCTACACCCATCAATATTCACTTTCTGCACTTTGCTTTGACCTTGACATGCTCATCTAGTGATTGACTTCCAGTGTGCTTTGCAAATTGGCTCAATTTACTTTCTGCAATCTCTTCTTCTTCTTATTACTATTATTGTTATTATTATCATTATACTTTTTCTTGACTAAGCGCTTCCCCCATCTCTTGGCAGACAATAACTGGAGGGATGGGTGTTGATATTGCTGTAGAAGCTCTGGGAAAACCACAAACGTTCATGCAGTGTGTACAAAGTGTTAGGGATGGTGGGAAAGCCGTGATGATAGGACTTGCAAGATCTGGTGCTGTGGGGGAGGTAGACACAAATCGAGTTGACCGCAGAAAGGTGAATAGCCGAGTCTACTTGTGATATGTGTGAATTTGTTTGCATTTGCATGACACTAGTTACAGAGTTATCTTGCGTTCACTAAATGATGTTTTAACTTGCTGTTCCATTATGTCCAAAAAAAAAAAAAAAACTTGCTGTTCCCTTGTTATTAACTGAAACCTTCTTGTTGAAAAGTAAGGGAGTTGGGAAAGAAAGGAATACTGAAGGACAATAGCTGTTTTACTTGTTCAGCCAATGTCCTCAAAAGCAACCTATCTGGTAAGGTGGATGCCATTGAGTTTTAGGGCCTTCAATCTTTCTGAAGAAATGGTTTTAAGAGCACAGTTTGTAAAACATGTTCCAGTACTTTAATGTATTTAGAATGAAGTCTTGTAGTATACTTGCATCTTGTTGACATTAATGATATGAGCATTTCACTAGAACCATGACTTTATTGTGGCTGTTATGACTTATTATAATCACACGAACTTCTGATGTTTATATCATAGTGAATTTCAGATATTCCTTTTACGAACTTGAATTCTTGATTTTGAGTCTTGATAAACTTTTGGCTGAAATTCTGCTCATTAGTTTAGAATATTTTGTTAACGAGTGTCCCAAGAGAACTTGGTAAGAAACCAATTGGGGAAACTTTATAGTTTTCAATGGATTAATTTTCCTCCTGTTATGT
The DNA here is from genome assembly GCF_021117445.2 of Syzygium oleosum. Lineage (NCBI taxonomy): Eukaryota > Viridiplantae > Streptophyta > Magnoliopsida > Myrtales > Myrtaceae > Syzygium > Syzygium oleosum. The sequence continues at coordinate 213,127 of NW_026607510.1, read as the reverse complement.
ATTATCATTGCCTTGAAAATTGAACTACTGTAGATAAAATTTACTCAAAATTTGTTTCAGGAGCACTCATCACACCCTAGTGCAGATGCTCATATCATCATGAATTTTAAAGTGGCACCTAGAGTAATTTGTTCTCATTCTTACACTATTGTGAAGAATGATTAGGGATTAATAGGAAAATGTACGGTCTCGGATCAATTTGCTGCATTAAGACTCGAACGATTTAACTATTAGCAATGATTTTCTGAATCAGATTAAAGTCATTGACTCGTACGGAGCTCGCAAGGCAGGATCTTCCCAAGTTGGTCAAGTTGGTGGAATCAGGGATCTTCAATCTCACCAGTGCAGTTTCAAGGAAATGCACATTTGAAGAGGCTGGCAAAGCATATCAAGAACTTGACCAAGGAAAAATTGTCAGCAGAGCAATTGTCGAGATGATGTAGTCCATCACTCCTAAACTCAGCTCTTGATGCCTGTTAAAATGTGTGAATTTGCAGGTTAATGATCAGAACGCACCTTAACTTGAATTGGCTGCTGTTTCTAATAAACAGCCAAAATCAACGATATTTTCTGCCCTTTTTATACCTTGTAATATGGGTAGATTTCTGGCATTCTGTGTGTGAAATTGCGGTGAGTGTTGGTATTTCCTAAAAAACGCAAGTAACTTCAAAAGTCTGATGGTGACTAAATTTTTGACCGGCAAGTTATTTAACCTGCGACATGTTAGTAAGTTATTCACAGTTATTTAATGGCCTAAATCCCTAAAAAAAACCCCAATTTTAGGTCAAATCCTAAATTTGCCCCGAATTTTTTTTGTTTCAGAAAAGTTCCCAAACTTTGGTCCAGTCCCAAATCTGCCCGAACTTTTTTTGTCTAAAAAAAACCCCAAACTTTAAGTCAAGTCCTCAATCTGCCCCAAATTTTATTTTGTGTAAAAAAATTCTCCAAAATTCAATTTATTTTAAAAAATATATTCCTATGATGTAGTCTCAACTTGACGTGGCACTTCTATGTCGATAACAAATCCACATCAACAAAGTAATAGAACTGTTTTTTTTAGACAAAGAAAACTTTGGGGCAAATTTGGACTAAACCTAAAAATTAAATTTTTTTTTTAAATTAAAAAGAGTTTTTTGGGATGGATTTGTCACCGTCCCTCACTTTCGTATCCTAAAACGATTTTATTTTGGAGAATTTCAACAATTTTTATTGGGTTGGATTTATTATCGAAATAGAAATGCAACATGATATGTACCGAGGGGTGTCAATGGATCGGGTCGGGCTTTCCTGATACCCGACCCGACCCGAAACGTAGAGGGTCGCGCTTGACCCGCCCCGCCCTTACCCAAGACCCTATTCAGCATTTAGCTCAGGAGATGGGTCGGGTAGGGTTGGGTCAGTGCCGGTGCCACAACGCCAAAACATCCTCCCGCTCAATCTGTCCGGCGCCGCCACCCCTTTCTCTCGCTTGAAGGGTCTATGGACGGGGCGGCTCCTCCGCCTCGCGCCGCCGTTTCCAGCAACTCCCAACTTCCGGGAGGGCATGAACTGGACGGTGGTCAGCTGAGTCCCCGCCGCCGGCTCCCCCTCCTCCAACCCCCGGCGCTACCGCGGTGATCGGACCAAGATCTACCTCATCATGGAGCTCGCTGGCCGCTCAAGGTCTCTGACTTCGGCCTCTCGGCACTTCTTGAGCAGCTCCGGGACGGGCTCCTCCACACGGCCTGCGGGACCCCAGTCGACACCGCCCCGGAGGTGGTCTGCCGCGGCGGCCACAATGGCTCCAAGGCCGATGCCTGGTCCTGCGGTGCCATCCTCCTCGTCCTCCTCGCCGGTTTCATGCCGTTTGACAGACCACAACCTCGTCTAGATCTAGGGTTAGAGAGGGAGAAGGAGAGAGAGAGGAGAGAGAGGGAGAAGGAGAGAGAGAGGGAGTGGGCTTTGGTGGTTCTGCAACTTCTGTCTAGATCTAGGGTTTGTACGTACAGAGAGAGAGAGGAGAGAGAAAAGGGAGAGAAAGGGATTTTTACGTGGAGAGAGAGAGAGGGGAGAGAAAAGGGAGAAAAGGGGATTCTGAAGTTTCAATGGATCGGGCTTGACCCTACCCTAATTTTAATAATACCCATATCTAAAAGCCCTATCCTAAAAAAGCTGAGGCCCAACTCTAAAATACCCCAAATTTTAGGGCCGAGCCGGGCCGGCACGGATCAGGCCGGCACGGATCGGGCCGAGCCGGCTCGGGTCTTTTTGACACTCCTACCTATCGTCCTATTGCTTTGTTGATGTGGATTTGTTATCGACATGAAAGTGACACGTCATGTTAGGACTGGATTACGGGGTTATATTTTTCAAAATAAATTGAAATTTGGTGATTTTTTTTACACAAAACAAAATTTGGGGCAGATTTGGTACTGAACTTAAAGTTTGGGATTTTTTCTGAGACAAAAAAAAAGATCATGGCAGATTTGGGACTGAACCCAAAGTTTGGGGTTTTTTTTTAAAACAAAAAAAAAGCTCGGGGCGGATTTGGGACTTGACCTAAAGTTGGGAGTTTTTTAGGGAATTCACCCGTTATTTAACATGTGATATCTTAGTAAGTTACTACTAGTTTTGTGGAAGTGCCAACAATTATTTGATTGTTTTAAACTAGTCTCTTTAAATTATCAATATTAACTTGTGTAGCTTATCAAAGTACTAGAGTTACTGACTTCTATAGAAAATTTACAACTTTCATTTGAGTCCATTTATCAACTTTTAGTTGATTGTTTCAAAGTTATCAAATGTTCAAAGAACATACTAATATTCATTTGCTAAAGTCACCATCGTATTATAATTACTTTGCTCTTACAGCAAATTGCAAATATTAATTTGAATGATTTACTAACTTTTCGCATATTAATAACAAGTTTTAGTTTTATGAACTTTTATTTGATTGAATTACGAATGTCTATTTAATTAATTTGAGATCACTACCCGTTTCAATAATTTACCAACATTTATTTGTGAATGTTATTAACATGTTAAAGTTATCAGCTCTTATAAAAAATTATCAACTCTTTTTTAAGTCCACTTACCAATGTTTATTTGATTATAATTTTGATACGTTGGAAAGCTCCCCAAAGAAATGTGGCCAAATTATGAGAACAGTTGGAACAGTTGGTACTTTTGGAACGATTAAATAAAAGTTGGAAAGTGACTCTAAAAGTTGGTAAGTTAAGCTCTTGAAATAAACGTTGGTAAATTATTGAAATGTAGTTCGCGATTTGAAAAGAGTAGGAAATTTCTTAAAAGAGTTGTAATTTTAATATGTTGGTTAATTGTCCAAATTTTATTTAGTCAATTATTGAAACATTTGGTAATTTTGAAAAATCAACTAAACATTGCTAACTAATTCAAATACGAGTTGATACTTTCTCAACCTTTTTCCCGTTGTTAATTTGTCATATATCTCAGTAAATTATTGGAAAAGTTAGTAATTTTATGGCAATCAAATATATATTGGTATATGACAAAAAAAAAGATAAATATTGGTACCTTTTGAGAAAAAAATAAATATTGGTAACTAACTCAAAATCAGTTGCTACTATGGGGCGGTATCTTTAAATATATGTTGAAACAATCGAATAAACGTCGCAAATGAATGTTGGTATATTGTTGGAGTAGTTGGTAATTTGGTATAAGAGTTAGTTACTTGTAAAAAATAAATATTGGTAAATTATATGACTAGTTAGTAATTTCCAAACCAATCTAATAACGTTGGTAAGTGAACTCAAAAAAGTTTTCAAGCCAATCCAATAATATTTGAACAAAATACCAACGTTGATAATTTCCTAGTAGAGTTATTAACTTGAACAAAGTGGTAAGTTGTGCAAAATAAATCTTGGTAAATTTTTTGAACAGTTAGTAATTTTGAACAATTAAATAAAAGTTGGTAAGTTCGTATAAGAGTTAACAAATTTAACATCTTGGTAATTTTAAATTATAAAAATTATAAAATATTTGAAGGGTTGGTAATTTCACAATCAAGTAAACATTGGTAAAAGATTGAAATAAGAGGGGAAATTGTACAATAACCAATTAGTTCTAAACTTATTGTATGGATGCCAATTCACTCCTAAAATTTATAATTTTACCAATTTAGTCCTAAACCTTTGCACGAAATTCCAATATAATCATTCTGATCAATTTTCGCCGGTAATAACTAACGTGTCAATTGGTAAAATGGAAAAGTTTAGGACTGAGTTGGCATCCATACAATGGGGTTAGAGTTGATTGGATAATTTTCCCCAAATAAGAATAGTTAATTTTTCTTAGTTTCACTGACGCTGATGGACTCAGGCAGAGTATTTTTTTTTTTTCACTTTTTTTTGCTTCAAACAAGCCAAATATTCTAACTAAAATCACTAGGGCAGAAATAAGCACTCATCCAATCAATAAGTCTTCTAGGGAAAAGACGAGTTTGGTAAATTTAATACGTCAATGAGCTACACAAGTAAATGTTGGTAAAGTATTAAATTCGAAGGTAATGTCGGAACCATCAAATAAATGTTGGCAACACACTCAAATATGAGTTAGTAAAGTTAAAAATAGCTGCTAACTTAAACCGTGAAAATTGTTAAATCACCCAAATTAAGGCTGATAATTTCCTATAAGACTTAGTAACTTTCATGCATTAGTAACTTTAACAAATAATTGTTGGTATGCGGTTGAAACAATCAGTAATTTCAAAAACAATTATGTAAACGTTGGCAAATGGACTTAGATAAGAGTTGATAATTTTTCAACAAACATTAGTAACTTTAACGTATAGAAAGTTTTGTAATAGATATTGGTCAATTTTTAAAATAGTTAGTAATTTAAGCAAACAAGTACTCGTTGGTACTTCCATAAAAGTATTGGTAACTTACCAATGCATTATCGACTAACAAGTAACCGGCCAAAAGTTTTGTTGCCAGCAGATTTTGATATCTACCAAAGCTATAAATGTTCCCAATTTTGCCAAGCTGAACATCAGAATCGACCAAAGCCATAGTAACCAAATGTTCTATCTTAACAGTATCGACCTTACAAAAACTTCTAGTGGATCTCATATACTTCGATCTTGATAAATCACACTTTATTGCTTCTTCTGCACCATACCCGACTCTTATCGAAAAGTAGGAGTTTGACTGTAAAATTTCGTACAAAAAGAAATTTCTGTCCTATATCTTGGAACAAGTATAAATGAGGTCCATACTTTGGTCTTCAGTGATTTATCGTTGAACTTTAGATATTGAGGAAAATAACCATTCCTCCTCAATGTAGGGTGGTCGTGATTCCCTCGAAAACCTGATGAAAATTGGGCACAAGAAGGGGGAGTAACCCTCAGTGAGACTGAGCCAGTTGCATGCCATGTCATCGGACTAAAGATGGAATGGAACCTCAGGAACACAACTAAAGAAACAGAGTAATGGGAGAACATTTCATTCACAGCTGCTATATTGAAACTTACAGTGCAACATTGACCCTAAAAAGGAAAAATTTGTCGGAGGCAGGAAATGCCCAAAGTCATGTACAAGAAAGCAAGCAAAAGAATGCTTGGCCTTTCAATGAATTAAACGGAAAGAAAAGATAAAAAACGATCGCCGTTGCCCGTATAATTCTGTACCTCATCCTTGCTGCCCGCCCTAAGCCAGGTCCCACCAACTCCGAAGAACAAAATGAAGGAGGGACATTGAGAATATTAAGGATACACCAAAAACCTGCAAATAGCAGGACTAAGCCTGAAGCTATAATGAATAGAATTCTATGGTAGCCTCCAATTGCAAACTAAGACCAACTAATCTTCTTTCCATTTGTTAACATATCGAAGGAAGGCATCCGCAGGATTATCTCCAGGAGGTGCCCGCACACGTGTTGATCTCCGAAGCACTGCCTCCTCCAGTGCAATCTTGTCCGCTGAAAGCTTCGATCTTTTTTGTAGCCCCATGCTGGTAAATCAAATAAATGCAGAATAGTTAAGCTGATTAGGCCTAGGCCGTCCTATAAAGAGTCCCTATGTGCAAGAAACCTGTCTGCATGCAACGTATAAATTAAATTTCCTATAGTGAACTTGATATTGACTCGACACTTATTTCCAATTTACCACGTTGAAAAAGAATTTCCTTCTAATTGTCTTTCCAACAGGGAAGTACAGATAAGGATAATAACAATGACATTTTGAACTCTGTATCCATTTTGAAACATACCAACCAGGTAAGTTAATGCTGGCACAGAAGGCGCACATGCATTTCAATATACTATGGTGATACCTCAAAAACTGTGAAATGGTATTAGCCAGTCAAATCTTGATAAAAAGAGAATCAGAGAATTCCAAAAAATGAAGACAAGTCATGCCCATCAGTTGTCACATCTACACAAATCAAGCATAACAAAAACAGTGCAAATTTGCTGAAAGCAATCAAGGGATGTACCACCTTAAGGGTTCCCAGAATCATTCATTCCTTAAAAAAGAAAACAATTCAACAAGTTACCAGATTTTGCCATAAAATTTGTCTAGCTGTGTTTGAAGAGCCCTTTCCCTCTCACCCTTGCGATTCAGTGAACCCATCAATGCATCAAGCTGCTCAAGAAGTCAACTGGGATCACAACCATGCCTAATTATAATTATTATAAGAATCATGATGACTCAAATACCTCTTCCTTGGTACCATAGTAGCCCCACATTTTGTGGTCCAAGTTCTCGACAAATATCCTCCCATCGCGCCGAAACCACCAGTATCTATTATGATGCCTATCCTTCCCCAAAGGATCTGTGCGTATAAATATTTTCTCCATTTCAGTCTCATAATGTTGTTTCTGCAGGTGTCAAAAGGATCCTTTTATTGACTCTTATTATGAAACAACAGTATGCAACCGATGAACAGATACAGAGAGAGTAGTAGGATAGATCAAACCCTTTGTTCTTTGCTGCTCTTTTCCATTTCTTCCCTTTCAACAGTTTCCGCATGTTTTAGTGCAATCTTCTCTGCTTCCTTCTTAGATATATGTTGTACATCTTCAAGCTTGTGTCCATCTTTCCCCTTATGCTTCTTGGTTCTCTTTCTGAAAGCACTATCAGTTTGGCTACCCTCTCTAATGGAAAGAATACAATAAAGACCGCATATAATTTGGAAAAAATAAGATCTAAGCTTCTAGTGTCCTTAATCAAACCTTTTCTTTGAGACATGGTCTGTTTTCTCCGGTTCTGCTTCACCATTCTGCTCATTGTGAGTACTATTCACCAGCACACCTAGGTTGTTTCCTGAGCTGTTCAAGCCATTGCCATTTATGAATCCATTTACCTCGGACTCAGCTTTCAACCGTTCCTTTTCTTCTCTCCTTCTCTTGGCTTCTTCCAATGCTTCTCCCCTTCTTGTGGCTCCAAGTTTCTGCCACTGTTCAATATACTCATCAAGTTGCTCTCTGACCAGATCAGTCGCAAGGGCACAATTCAGTAATTCCCCTAAGATTTCCAATTTAGCATGCGTAGCTAAAAGGCCATAATGTCCTCGCTTAATCGTAGCCATATAAGGGCGAAATGTGGGACTGTTAGTCCTGTCTAAGAAAGCACACAAGTACTCTGTCCAAGTGATTAATGTTATCTGCAGTAGAAAAGCACAAGGACATCTGTATCAATTAACAGCTAATATTGAAGCAACAGAAAAATTCCATACAACCAAATGAAAATTTTTTCTGGTTAAAATAAGGAGATGTGATAAACAGAACTGACCTTAGACTTGCCCTTTCTTTTTTCTATCGTTAAAGCATATTCACCATTGTCTTTTATAAGCAACCGAAGAAGAGCTGAATGACACTCGACGATAAGAATCAAATTGCTTTCTTTATGACAGACAGCATTTTCAAAATCTTCAAGAGAAAATGGTGACAAATGCAACAGCCTGCTAAAAGATGAACAGAAGTCCCAAATCATCAGAAGTTCCCCGACACAGTCCACTGGAACTTTAAAGTCTCTTGATGGAGAAGGTCTCTCAGTAAATACTGGATCGTCCGGGCAAGGCTGTACTAAGAGGTCTTCAATGGGATACTTAATGGCTTCTAACCTCTTTAGGTCGTCTTCTGCAAACTCAGATAAAACATTGAGGGAAATATGTCATTAAATGATCAGGAAAAAGGCAAATCGTCAGGACTTAAATCTACCTTTCTCACTTCTCTCCTCCATCTGTGAAGCTCCAACTTTCTCCCTCTCTGTTCTCTGCTTTCCTTTGTTCTTTCCAGATTCATCTTCCCCATCCTGAATGTAAGAGCTGTGAATATATGGAGAACATTACTGAATCTAGACAAAGAAAGACCAGATCAAACTAGATAATTACCATTTCTTCTTCCCCATTTTTTCTATTCTTCTTGTAGCTGATGAGAGTGCCATTCTGAAAATAAAACTTGCTCTTCAACTCGTCTGGAAGATGGGTCGAGACCCCATGCTTTTCGGCAAGTCTAGGATGGAGCACCCAAGGTGCATTACGGTATGTTGATTCTCGAATGAAGGACTTCACCATGTTTCTACTAAATGGGAGCTTTCTATTAGTTAGATCCTCATCATCTATTAAGTCATATCCCACTACTTCCTTATCTTTGTCCAACCAAGCAATCTTGTATTGTTTTTTGCCAGCAGAATCATGCAATGTCTTTATTATTCTGCATAGAAACACATTATTTTCTTTTCGTCCATATAATTCCAGTCCAGCAAACAAACACTCTTGCAACTTCAGAGCAATCTTGTCTGCAAGATCTCTCAGTGGAAGCATGCCTGCCAATGTAAATGTAAAAATGCAAGTTGGAGATTTACGCCTGATCCAAAGGTTGTAACAAGTAGCCAGATAAAAATAAAAAAATATAGTAACCTCATCAAGAGCACCTATATAAATCAATTCCTAGTGTGTAGTACTAAAGACACACAAGGCAACTCTTTTCAATTGTCTATATCCAAGTGAACATGCCAAGATGGTACAATACAGCTGACCCACAATGCAACAACATTATGTCTACAGGGAAGTCATGGAAAAATTTCGATGAATCAAACATTAACATTTCAATGCCCACCTCTCTAATTTCACAAATCTCAATGTTCTCAGCATATGACGGTTTGCAATTCAGTCATACTGCAGCTTCTTTATCAAGTTAATATCAGTAATCAGAAAACAATGACCATGGAGTGCTGCAATTTGCCCTATGTAAACACTTATCCCATCATATGAAGGGCTAAAAAGTAAGTATAGCCCTATGTCATCTTGAATTAGCTTCAAATGAGACCTGGAATTTGTATAAGATAAAAAGCAGAACAGGCCGAAACAAATGTCAACTTTGCAATGTCATCTGACTAATAATGTTATACTTTGATCCAGGGATGGGCACAAAACATGGTACATTCTTTTTGTTGAGCCCTGCCTTATTCTCTTGTTTGCTAGTGCATTCTCACTTGACTTTTAACCATTGACTAGCAGTTTCATTGTTTAATCATTGTTTGAGTTCCTTCATTATCAATGATCTTTTGGATTTCTTCAGGTACATGATGCTGCGTCATAGCAACAACCAATAAAAAAGTAATCTTTAATGGGACCACTACCCATTGTTATGACATTTTAAGCTATTAAACAAATGCATGTTTTGAATTGCATAGGTTGAAATATCACTTACAACCACCTATTCTGATACCATGTAAAGCTTTATTTATGGGACCACCACCCAACCGTTTCTATAAGCTTAAGATATTAGATGAAGGTATGGAATGACTGTGACAAAAGTAATGAACTATAGCAATGTCATAGCACCAAGCATCCTTTAGGAGGCATATTTTCTCACAAGAATTGTAACCACTAAGCAACGGAATATAAAATTCGCGAAACTGTTGGGGATAATATCTTGCATTTTCTGTTGAATACAGAGATCTCCTTCATTGGTTGAACTTTTCTTACTAGAAAGAAATTTATTTGAGCTTTACCTGGAATGAGAAGATCAATACATTATGAATGACCTATAAAGGCATAATTAATAGGTTTTACATTTGAGTTCTACTTTGACTTTTTGCTAATTGGGCCATGATAACAATCTATCGATGATCTAGATTTATTCTCCAAAGAGTAGAACAATGGAGCATTAAATGTTATATTGTCAATATCAATGCCAGGTTATATATATATCTATTCCTAAATAAATTTATAATGGAACTCCAGCACATGTTACATGAAAAGGTCCCCAAACAAAAGGAGTTCGCAAAAATGATAACCAAAGAAACTTTCAAATATTATGCCAAATTGAACCTAGTATAATAAAAAGACACTAGTGCATTAGAGATCAATCAATCTCATTGAGAATCAATCTTGTAGATGAGGGCTATAGAAGCAATGTACTGAACTAACTGTGAACAGTAAACCTTCAAGATGGCAATAAATTCTCATAGTGCAGGGGAATAGAAATGGATTAAAAAGCAGGGCATTTCCCACATCCATGGTATGCTTCTGTTTGTCAATCATTTTCCTCTAAATCTCAAGCCATCAAGCATGAAGCTCCCAACTATTCAATTCGAGTTAAGATAACCACACCAACTTTTATTACAAGTGGAGTTATGTTTAGCTTCTAATGCCTAACATGGAAAGAACGGTATATGCAAGAGAATAAGGGAAGTGGTGACAAATTGACAAAAGCAGAAACTAGATTTCTCAATGCCTACTTGACCTGATGTTGCACATTCTATTTTTTCCTGCTACCACTACCACTTTCCTGCTTTTCTGTTTGCCTCATCTCATTGTGCCTTCCATGTGACAATCTCTATCTCCCCCTCTTCCCATCCTCACAAAAAAACAAAACAAGGTTCTATTCTTTCACACCAAAGGCTAGACAAACATTGAGATCTATCATAAGCTAAGAGTAAGGACCAAACTTTTTTAACGATGCTAGAAAGAAGAAAAAGAAGCCAACTTTTAGAATAATTTGCAGCACATGCCCATTCAAAATTCCTAATCCAGATCCATAAAAAAAAAACACCCAAAGTTTGTACAAACTTTTAAAATAATTTGCATCATATGCCCATTCGAAATTCCAAATCCAGATCCATAAAAAAATCACCCCATAGCTTGTACACCCTTCCCCTCCAGCCAGCAACACCCATCCATCCAATTTAAACGTTCAGCAAGATAGAAGAAACAAGAAAAGTCTGTCCAATTAGAAGATTAAAAGCTATTCTAATGTTTCGCCTTTATGTATTGACAAGATAGCATCTTAGAGTTAAAAACCAAAAAGCAATACATCGATATAACAGCAACATATCAATAAGTTACAACTCCAAAATATTGTCCAAGGAGCACATACACAGCTCAACTCTACCATCATCCTTGTTACCCAGGCAACCTTGTATTTGAAACAAGAAGTTTACAAGGTCTCCAACATAAATAGTAGGATGCCAGTCTAAACTGGAAGACAGTTAGCCTAAAAACCGGATGCTGATCTAATACTTACTGTATTGAATGATCCTCAGCATAAGCGCTGTTAGCTCTTGCGGGAACTGTTGAACCTTCTCAATTGCACGTTTCTCGGACACCAGAGCCTCTTCGTAGGTCAAGTTAGATTTTCCGCTGACTTTACAGGTCCATAGTCTTTGGCGATACAAATTGATGCGGTTCAGATACTCTCTTACTCAGGTTAAGGATAGAAGAGAAGACATTTTAATAACCTGATTCATGGAATTTATAGACAATTCTCCCTAACTGCATGAAAATCGAAGAACAGGCACACAAACAGGTTCCTTTCATTGGCCATTTCAGAAACTAAAATCTCTGCCATAAAATATTAAGAAAACTATGACTCCTAACAATTCCCCAAGATGGATACTGATAATCACGAAATATCTCCTTTGTAAAACGGATTTGGAATACAAGCTCCTTAGGATCCAAATCATTTGGCACTTCTACAAGGGAAAAAGGCTTTCTCTTGTAGAGGGGCATTCTTGAATTCCAGTCCCCCAGTATAATGACAAACAGCAGAAACGGCAATGATTAAGAAAGCAAATCGAATTCTGCAACAAATAAAACATAAGAAAATTTAGCGAAGGCGAGTTTAAACCAACAAGCAGTAATAATTACAATGATTAGCAAAAGCTAGGGGACGGAAATGCACAACAATCAACCCAATGCATTCACTTCAATTGCAAGCACGAACAGGGCACTTCCACAGGATGGCGAAATGACGAAGTTATTCGGCGAAAGAAAACTCATGGAGTTCCATATGACCCAAAAGAAAGATCTGCTCGGCCATCATTAAGTAAAGAAAAAGAAAAATCTCTAATGCAATGAGCGAGCAACAATCTCGTACCCACGTTCTTTGACCAGTCTAAATCAGAACACACACGTTACACAAAGCCGCCTACACATTTCGCAATCAGACTTTAAACCCGGGAGAAAAGATGCGGGCGAAAACGCGGGTTTGGTTTCGAGGAACGCCGCTCGGAGAGCATTCTTTTCGCAATGTTCAGTTCGATGATCGTCCGACAGAAGTAATGGCGAAAGAATGACAAAGCTGTTCGCAATGGGCGCAATCAAGAAAAAGACCCAGCAAGGACAAGAAGCGGTGGACGACAACGGAAACCCTAGGCGGTCCCCCTTTTCAGGGGAGGAATCCGAAAGCGAGAGATTGGACCCAAACGCCACGTGATTCATGGCGACACGTAACCGACGAGCGGCACGGGATCAGAGAATCGAGCACCAGAACGGCCGGCGACCCATCGAACCAGACGAAGAGATTGAGAGAAGAGGACGAAGAGGCGCGGGGGGCGCGGGTGGAGCGGAGCGAAAATGGGTGGGGGGCGGTCCAAGAACGTGGCGTTCCCGCCAGAACGAGAGTCCAAAAAGGCGAGGAGGTGCGGCCGGGGGGACGCGGAGGCGAGGGAGGGATAGGGGGATGGAGAGACGATACCTTTGTTGGGGGGGCCGAGCTGAATGCCGCGTGGTGGGTTGAAATCTGAGGAGGGGGTGCGGAAGCGAAAGAGAGGAGAAGGGAGTGAGAGAGGTAGAGGTGGGAGAGGAGAGCGGTGGAGTTATGTTTCGAAAGAGAAGGAGAGAGAGAGAGAGAGAGAGAGAGAACCTTCTCTCTCTTCGCTCGCTCGCTCGCTCTTCGCGTCCCCCTGCTTGCGGGAGGCACGCATTATATATTATTTACGAATCGAGGCTGGCTTTTGTGAAGTAACGATCTCTCCATAGTCCCGCTTGGGCCTTCCGAGAACTTCATCTGGGCTCTCTGCTCTTGAACCGTAGCCTCCCCTCCCTTGCTTGGGCCTGCAAAAAGCAGCAGCAGCAGCAGCAGCGGCAGCAGCCGCCCTTTTTTGTTTTTTAGTGGTAGGAGTATGTTCTGGCTGAAATTGAGGCGTGTCTCTTCGTGCCATACATTTGTACATGAACTCTTTAGACCAAATGACTGATGGTCGATACCCTTTCGACGAGGTCAATGTCGTGTCCTTCGAGGCGCTACGGTGATGTTACTGTCCAGCAAAATTTCTCTTAATTTGGGAGGGGAAGACCCTTCTTGGTTGTATTGGAACGGCAATGCTTTAGTGCTTCATGGGGGATCCGTCTGCACCACATGCGATGTTGCTTCGTTTGGGGAGTAAGCAAGGCTTGCCTGATGATAGGGGCATAGCATATGGTGTAGGGTAAGTAGACAGGAGACTGCCAATTTCTTAGCCATCTGGAGACTGAAGAAGTGGGAAAAATATGCGAAGCGCATCCGTCCATGGCATCGCAGCAGCTGTGGGGAGAGAGATTGAGAGGTATAAACAAGGGTTAATATCACGAAAAATTCCAAACTGGTACATCTGTGATAAATTTACTCAAAATTATTTTTTTTACCACAAAAAATCCCAAACTGGTACACCTTTAACAATTTTACCCCGAACTATTTTTTTGACCACAAAAAACCCCGCATTGGTACACTTGTGACAATTTTACTCCCGAACTAATTTTTTGACTACCAAAAACCCTAAACTGGTATACCTGTGACAAATTTATCCTTCGTTAATTTCCGTTAAATTTTACTGTCAAATTACTAAAATTAATGACACGTGGTAATTGACAGGTGTACCGATTTTGGGTTTTACCCATCTGTTTGTCACAAGTTTATCAATTTGTGATTTTTCGTGATATTAATCCAATTTAACGGACACTAATGGAGGGTAAATTTGTCACAAATGTACAAGTTTTGGATTTTTAGTGGTCAAAAAATTAGTTCGGAGGTAAAATTGTCACAGGTGTACCAGTGTGAGGTTTTTGTTGATCAAAAAAATATTTCGGAATAAAATTATTATAAGTGTACCAGTTTGGAGTTTTTAGTGGTCAAAATAATAATTAAGGGTAAATTTATCACAGGTGTACCAGTTTGTGGGTTTTTATGGTAAAAAAAATAGTTCGGAGTAAAATTGTCACAGATATACTAGTTTAGAGTTTTTTGTGGTATTAACCCTATAAACAAAGAAGCGATAACCTTAAGTGCTGGGTAGCTGGGTCGTGTCATAACGGTGGAATAGTTGCAAGAGACACCCCAACCATTCGCTTGAATGTGGCAATGCGTGACCGGGCCTGTTCTGCCCACATGACGCCGAGGATACCAAACCATTCGCGCCAAGAAGATTGATGAAGTCGAAAACATCTTGTTGGTTCAATTTTTTTGGAGGGTGGTTTGTTCGATTCGAGTTCGAGAGCGGGAAAGAAACAGAGGGCGGTGGGGTTCGCGATTCCATTTTGCATGCTCTTTCCAAGAAACGTGAAACAGGCAAAGCAAGACAAGCACCCAAGCTTTGACTTCCTCGTTCCACCCAGTCTTCTTCTCCTCTGTTCCCATCCAGTCTGACCCACTTCCACCTAACCTCTCTCCCTCCTTTTCCTTCCAAGCTTCCTTCCAAGCTTCATATGAGATCATCAATTGGTTTGGGTTTTGAATTTGGTTATTTTCTTTTAGAGAGGAAAAGGACGACTTGTATAAATGGCCGGAGAGCAGCATCCAATCGAAGACCGTCAAACGCTTTGACCCTTCTTTCATCTCATCCGCCCTCCACCCACTTGCTGATTCTCATCCGATCATCTTCCAAGATTTCTATTCTAATAAATAACAAGGACATCACCCCACCTCAGTTAGCTAGATTTCATTTTCTTTAACGCAACAAAGAAAAGAAGAAAGAAGAGGCAGAGCAAGAGGAAGAAAGAATGGAGGGTTCTACTGCTTACCGCGTTTGAGCGATTGATTTGGATGTGCTGACTTTGATCCATTTGAGAGGCAGAGGCTGCGGGTGGAGGACTCGTTCTTCTCTGCGACTTTTTGAAGCTTTCTTTTCTTGCTTTCACACGCGACCAACTAACGAAGGCAGGCCAAAGAACAGAGGCAGACGTACAGACAGACAGAGATACGCAGAAGAGAGAAGCATCCCACCGATCGACAGAGGCGATGGGGAGCAAGGCGCTGGATGGGGCGAGGGAGGCCGCACGCGCCGCCGTGGAGGCCATGGGGCTGGGGTACGACTTGACCGTCGACCTCAGGCTCAGGTACTGCAAGAAGTCGAGGCTGGTCAGCATCAGCGACGATCCCGCCCTCCGCCACACCATCTCCATCCCCGGGGTCGGCATCTCCATCCCCAACGTCCCCACCTCCGTCCACTGCGACAAGGGCGAGCGCATGCGCTTCAGCTCCGACGTCCTCTCTTTCCAGCAGGTAATTACTCTGTGTGGTCATGTGCTATCTTTACTAAACTTTACAAAGTCATCGTCATCGTGATCATCCGAGAAACACCTTCGTCCTTTTGCAGATGTCGGAGCAGTTCAACCAGGCGCTGTCGCTGTCCGGGAAGATACCGACCGGCCATTTCAACGCGGCCTTCGACTTCAGGCAGGGATGGCAGATAGATGCGGCCAACACCAAGACGCTGGCCTTCGATGGGGTGTTCATCACCCTCTACAACATCCAGTTGCGCAAGTCTCAGCTCCTCCTCTCTGATCACGTCAAACAGGCCGTCCCCTCTACCTGGGATCCTGCTGCTCTATCCCGGTACCCATTCCTTTATTAGCCTCACCTTACATGCTTCTTGAATTATTATAGCGTCAGATGTCTCTAAACGGGAGCTTGACATGTTCCTTTGGATCTGTGACTCGCTTAGCTTGTCAAGTATCTCCAGTTATTTGATTCTTTCCCTCAGCGTCTTCCTTCCCCATTAGTACATGTGCATGTGCATCTTGTTATTAGGAGGTATCTGGACAATATGCAAGTAATATCAATTTCATTGGTACCACAAAGAATCAGGATAAGAAAGGTGGAACTTCTGCACATTTTGATAAACTTTGCAGACGATGTTGTGACTTCCTGAATAGCACACTCCCCATACTCAAAACTCAAATTTGTACCCCTTCCATCTCTCCGCACCTCATCGTGTGATGAAGAGTGGTATTCTAAAAAGAGTCTTGACTAGAAGAAATGGGTGGATTTTCGAGTACCAATTTTAACAAACTGAGACCTAGCAACTCTTGCATAGTTACCACAAAAACCCAAGTTGATAGCGAGATTTGCTTCATCAATTGCATCTATAATTACCATAAAGTGCATTTGATAAGTCTTTCCGTCGTTAGATCCAACTGCAAGTGGCTGTTGACATAATCACGCAGGAGGTAAACTTAGGCAATGCTCCCATCCTCCAATTCCCTTGCTGAGTAACTATTGAATGAGAATCCCAGAA
Organism: Syzygium oleosum; assembly: GCF_021117445.2. NCBI lineage: Eukaryota > Viridiplantae > Streptophyta > Magnoliopsida > Myrtales > Myrtaceae > Syzygium > Syzygium oleosum. The sequence continues at coordinate 196,389 of NW_026607510.1, read as the reverse complement.
GAGGTGGATAATCCCATCTTACATGAAGATTTTTGGCCAATAAAGCTAATTTGCTATTTCTACATCCGCACAAGAGGATACTCTTCTTCTACAACTTTCACTTAGTCCAAAAGCAAAGGGCATAATAAAGGAAATATTGTTGTAATATATATACACATCAGCCAAAATAATCTTGTCACAATTGGTAAGAAAAATAAGTGATTTTGGTTTGTCAGATCAAAGCAAACTGAATTCATCTCTTCACTTTCTTTGTGTTTTCTTCGTTCTGTTTTGCCCCAAACTGATGGTAAATTTAATAAAACTTTGAATTGAAGGCATTCATTTGGTTTGGTATTCCAAAAACTCCTCTTTCCAGGACAGGGAGTTCCTCAAGAAGTTAGCTTACAGCTTAATCTGCCATCTAGTCTAGTTGTTCCAATAATTCAGCTTTCAGGCCATCTTCTCTGCTAGAAGGAAGAGAGCTGGGAATATCAATCCATTTGAACATTTGAGCTTTAGACACTTATGGAAGTACTTCCCATGTAATCCCTATGCTAAACCCCCAAAGAGCACTTACAGTTGTTAATGGAAACTTTTATAGTCATTTGTATCGAGAAACGCTCGATTAGACAAAGAAATGTAGTAATATTCTGTGACTTATTTGAATTGTAGAGGCTATGATATTTTAGATACGGCAAATATTTCACAGTAGGAATATGGGATTTCTACCTTCAAAATTGCTGGTTTGGTTGACTGGTAAAGAAGGCAATGCAAACATCAAGAGATAATTGATAAAGGTGAGTTGACTCATTTGCATTGAGCTTTCTGTGCTCTTTCTGCAACTTTACGTAGCTTAGGAGAATTGTTCTGGAGAAAAGCTTGTCATTCTGGGTAAGTAACATGCCACTTGCTCTTGTGACGTTGCAAAACTGGAAGGTTATTGGTTGTTTACTTTTCCTGATATCATCTAATGCATGATGCATATAATTGAAACTATCGGAGATTATACATAACGTTTAGGGTATTGCTTCTCATAGATGGTTAATTGTCAGGTTTATTCAAAAGTATGGTACCCATGTTATTGTCGGTGTAAAAATGGGTGGGAAGGATGTGATTTATGCCAAGCAGCAGCATGCATCCCTTCTTCAACCTGCAGACGTGCAGAAAAAGTTGAAGGAAATGGCAGACAAACTTTTTATTGATGGAGCTATGCAGTACAGGGAAAAGGTATGATAATTAATCCAATATGTTTTTTCGCTGATATGCATGATTATACTAGACCAAAAAAATTGAGAGAGAGAGAGAGAGAGAGAGAGAGAGAGAGAGAGAGAGAGAGAGAGAGAGAGAGAGAGAGAGAGGTTTCTCTTTGTCTTTAGTGGAGGAATAAGAATATCAAACCCATTAACAACTCGGTCTGTTGGTTCTAGACAATGCTGACTTAATGTCATTTGAATGATTAAGTGATAATTAAAGGGCCTCATTGATGAATGTCGTTTGCATAAATTATGCATCTTCTGGACCCATTGCTATTGCGTCCTGCAGCATGACCTTTGACCTACCCCCCAGTCTGGCCCTGCTCCCTCTTCTAACTCATAGATGGAACCTCTCTTTGAATGTCTTTCTGCCTAACGTTAAATCTGTCAATTACAGTACTTAAATCTTGATATGCGTGGAGCCGGATTTTGGGTATTCCATCGCTTGAAATAGAACAGTGCAGAAAAGACCAGGAGATTATAGTTTAAGATATCATTAAGGAAAAGATATCTCTATCTGAAGCAGAACAATTGATCAATCAGGAGGATTAACCTTTTTTGATAGATGAGAAGGATATCAAGTCTTCTTGGTTTTTTGGCTTATTAATGAGAGACTTCTGCTTCTTGAAATTTTATCAATATCATCTTGAACCTAGAATCCTGATTCGCTCAGGTATAAATTTTATGGGAATGTCTGACAATTATGCAGTTTGTGCATCCTTTGATATGTATGTCTGTAAAGTTGGAGACTTCATGGTGATGCACTGTTTGCATTCCTCTTACATGTGATGCAGTTAATGCTGTTCGAAGAAGTAAATTATGTTCCTTTTATTCTTTTTATGGTCTTGAGATGCCAAATTTCTTCAGTTGTAAATTCATATTTCTGTTTGTAGGCTTTGATTGCTAAGTCATATTGTTCTTCTTAAAATACTAAAGTGTTGAAAAGGAAATGTCCTGTTAGATGATACTAACTTTTATTCATATATCTTAATTTCTTGTCTAGGAACGCGGGCTAAACCTCATGGGCGCATTTCCATCCAGTTCTTACTCTCAAATGGAGGTACAGATCAATGTTTATAACTTGAAGCATGAATGCGAGAAGTGTCATCTGTTTTTGTTGGCAGTGATGTTCTTAACTCCTTTAGGGGAGCTCTCCAAGTCAGTTTTACGTTATTAAACCTATTCTAAATCATATTATACCTGTTTCTGCATAGTTGCTTGCAGTAGCTTCGTATCCATCCTTGTATCTGTCCAATATGTAGTCTTTCCTCTGAAGTTTGTGGGCTGGTACTTCTGATAAGTCTAGTGCGATATTAATTCAAGCAAGCAAAATCTTTGTCATGTTCAGGTGCAGGACATCGTATTCGATTGCAAACGTAAAGGTGGAAACACTAGGAAAAGTCTACCTCACAGCGAGTGGAGTCAAACTGTTATTTACGAACCCGATGTTGTCTCAATGACGTTGATCCCAATTGCATCAATGCTAAGTGGGATTCATGGAAGCGGATTCTTGAGCCATGCGATTAACCTCTATCTGCGTTGTAAGGACTTGACCTTCCTCTGTTTCTTTAGAGCTTGCATTTTGTTGAAACATTGATGCATTCAGAAACAGCATGCTAGGTTGAGTTGCCTATATGAACATTGCCAAGCTAACCACATGCCAGAGGATTACATTAGCTATTTTCTGCCGACCACATGTCATGCTTCAGTTAGAAATTGTCTCATGATTGAATTTCTAAATTATTCCTAGCTAATGCCCACCTCCCGTACCATGATAATTGAAGATGGATATTTGACATCTCCTCCTTGACCCAGAATCTTCTTAGTGCTTTCTTGAGCGGCATATGTTTGAGTTAACCACTTCTCTTAAATTTCTTTTGCCTTTTTCTAGTGAGGATGTAGTCCTCATACTTTTGAGCTCTACCATTTGGTACTTAAAATCTCATTCTATATAATTTTTTGGTGGAAAACACACGTTTGCCAACCACCACGTCAAACATGGCTGAGTGAAGCATAGCATATGGACAGTCTCACTAATTAGGAATTGCTTGGAATTTTAGCAATAAAAACTGATGTCAATGGTGTGTACTAGTCTTTAATATATCCTGTTGGTTCTACTTCTAAGTGGCTTTTTGGTTGGACTTAATGGAAAGTGGCTTGGAACTTCTAAATTGAGATTATGTGATGTGAAATTGCATTGCACTGGGTAAAACATGGAATAGGTGTAGTGCAAGATTAATGAAGGACTAGGCATGAAGGAAATGGTACTGGGAATTATGGATAATGATATGAAAAGCTAGCAATTTTGTACATTGAATGGATATTAAAGTAGATTGAGATGCCATCCGAGAGGATATTATTTGGATGCATGAATTTGGAGAAGTCACTATAGTAAGTCCGGCTATTTATTGGTTGGAGGCTGAGTAGTTAAATACCAAATTTTGTAAAATGCCATTATAGTTAAGATAGGTGTGAGATTTTGTGGAACCACTGCAATCATTCTAAAAGTTTAAGCTATTAGATGAAGACGTGGTTTAACATTTAAATATTCTAATACACCTTCTTATGCTTAGTCTGGTCTTTTTGCTTAGTACTAAAAGTGGACATATGTAATTGGGGAGGCAAATGGCCCGAAAAGATTTGAACTTAGGATCTCTTGCTTTTATACCATGTGAGATTTTGTGGGACCACTACGAACTGTTCTAAAAACTTAAGCCGTTAGATGAAGATGTGGTTTAATATTTCAATATTCTAATAATAGGAATGCTTTGGTAAATGCATGGTCTAGGGAATATTAGAGATCATTTTTACTTTTCCTTTTATTTTTTTGCATGTATACAATTAGGTTCAAGAAGATGTTTGGGTGACCTCTTAAATTTGGTTGACATATTAAATGCCTGCAGATGTTCTAGTTAAAACATATGACTTAATGGTAGGGGTTCAGGTCAAATGGAGTAGGGAAAGAGGTAAGTTGATTTGGAGGGACCTTGAGATTTCAGATTTGCAGTCATTTTGTTGCTATATTAATAGGAGAGGATGCATGCTTCAATAATCTTTAGCAGCATAAGTTTTGGCATTGGTTGTGGTACTTGTTATTAAGGTATCATTGCTCCTTCTGATGACCATGGGTCCATGACAAGGCAAACCACAATATGAAGGATCAAACCTCAAAATAGGGAAAATTCTTTTGAGCTTAATATATCATTGATGCGGCTGCCAGAATCAACCTTAACTTCTGAAATCTGAGGATGTGGAAATAAGACCACTGTAGGGTCCACACATTTTCTTTTTATTTGGTGTGTTGAGATAAAGGTTGGGGATGGAAAATAGGTGGAGCAATTTCCAATCATTACCATAGGGGTTCCACATCTGCTACAAAATGCTTGGGTCGAGTCATAACTACGTGACCCAGTCCAGAGAACAACTTGGGCCATGTGATTCTTGCAGTGCGACAATCTAAGCCTAGTGAATTAAGAACAAGCAAGAATCTTTGAAAGGCCTCATCCACTGATCTACCTGGTGTCAATGCTATTAAGATGTGGAAAGGCTGTTCTCTACCTAATAATCAGCGGATAAATTCTCTCGTCTTAGGAAAAAGTTGAATTTTGATGAAAAAGGGCTGACTGTCTAGTGACACTCAATATTTATACAGCTTTGGTGGTTTGGCTTACTTCCTTTGCCTATTTGCTCAAAGGTTTGCTTTTCTCTTGTCATTGTCAACGAATCTTGGTTATGTGTTTTTGGGTTGTTGCTCTTGGTTTTCTGTGCCCACCTTTGTACAAATATGTCTTTGCTGGTATGTTCCCAATTTGTTGATGATAATGATGATAGACTTCCATGTCAGTGACTCTTAAAAAAAGTACAAGCACTATTGCAGCATAACTTTCATCAGCACCACTTCGAATGACTCGAGTCGCTGGAACTTAAGTCTGTTCTATAACCAATTATTGTGCATTTTTTCATGCCAATGAAGCAATAGACAGAGTGTTTCTAAACTGTTGATGCTTTGTACTATGAAAATTGTCTGTGATAGGAGCAGAAAAATCATCCTCTTTGTGCTTCTAAGTGCAGATAAACCACCCATTGACGAGCTACATCAGTTTTTAGAGTTTCAACTTCCAAGGCAGTGGGCACCTGTATTTGGGGAGCTTGCCCTTGGTCCTGAAAAGAAGCAACAAAGCAGTGCATCTCTTCAGTTGAGCTTTATGGGTCCAAAGCTCTATGTTAACACAACTCCGGTAATGCCCAGTTATGAGAATAGTTGCATCCTTTATCTGTGTGGGTGATGTGTTTAACTTAATGGCTAGTTGTTTTTGAAACTACCACTTGATTTTTCATGTTTCGGGATCAATATTTCCTAGGGAATCAATTATCATTGATACATCCTCAAGAAGTAGGGCTTCGAGGTAAATATAATGATGATATGCAAATGCGATCAATTATTTAGAAAAGCAGTCTTAATCGGCTCATTAGAAGTTTGCACCTTCACCTTTTCGTTCCCATTTGGAAGTTTGGCTGAGTGCATCTTCTCACATCAATCAAAGAAGTGTTGCCTCGGAACAAGCTCACTAAACAACATATGGTACCAAATTGAAAGTTGTCAACAATTGTTGGCATATCAGCGACATTTTAGCATAATGACATGTCCCACTAATATTGCATGGAACGGTAGGACCAAAGGGATGAAAATGCCAGTTTCAAGCTTTCTTTCTGAGCTCATGTAGCACCATAAACGAAGTTGCAATGGGCAATCTTATTTTGTTTGCTTATCAGTGTCCTTATTCAAAATTCATTCACAGCAAGTACTGAATAAGAGCTGAACAGTAATTCTGTTATATAAGATAATGGTGGGAAATAACATCTTAATCTCATACTAGATTGGTGCACTTGGGATGCAGATTGACTTTGATATCCTTCATAGGATAGTTAGACTACTCATTGAAGATTCAGTGTAGATGATTGAACTGCAATTGCGCTTTCGGCAGCTGCTTTCAGATCTTCTGTTACATACAGCAGTTCTTCTTTCTCATTTCCAGATGAGTGTCAAATATCAATGCTGAATGAGTAATGCCATCCTATATGACGTGCATGCAGGTTGATGTAGGCAAGAAGCCAGTCACTGGCCTTCGGTTATATCTGGAGGGGAAAAGAGGCAACTGCTTGGCAATCCACTTGCAGCACCTTTCATCATTGCCCCAGACCTTCCAACTAGTGGATGAGTCAAACGGTCACTTCTCCAATCCTTCATCAGACCGTCGATACTATGAGAAAGTTCAATGGAAGAGCTTCTCACATGTTTGCACGGCTCCTGTTCAGTCTGAGGAAGATCTCTCCATCGTCACAGGGGCCCATTTTGAAGTGGGGGACTCTGGCTTGAAGAAAGTTCTGTTCTTGAGGCTTCATTTCTCAAAAGTTATCGGTGCCACAGTAGTGAAAAAAGCAGAATGGGCCGATTCCCCTGCCTCACACCAAAAATCCGGCATTATCTCGACCTTGATTAGCACTCGTTTCTCGACTGGTCAGAAACAACCTCCCCCCAAACCATCTGATGTGAACATTAACTCTGCGGTCTATCCTGGAGGTCCTCCTGTGCCAGCCCAAACCCCTAAACTGTTGAGGTTCGTTGACACTACGGAGATGACCAGAGGACCACAGGACTCACCCGGGTACTGGGTTGTATCAGGAGGAAGGCTTCAATTGGATAAAGGGAAGATATCACTTCGAGTCAAGTATTCTCTTTTGACTGTGATATTACCTGATGATGAGGTCGATATGGATTTGTAGGTGCCTGCTGTTTTTTTCCTGTTCTATACAGAATGTTTCACCAAGCCATGGTGTTGTACTTTAGCTTACGAGGTCGATTATGAAGATGTGAGCAATTCATTTAGGAGATTGATGTGCGTTGTATATAGATAATATACATTGCTTTATGTAATTTTTCTCCTATACTTTTCTTTTGGCTTATTGGTATAACTAATTGTAAGTTAAGCATGTGCAAAGTCAGAAACAATAATTGTTTACTCTTCATGCAGGTTTTCTTATTCTTAGATTCAAGTTGAATGGTTATCATATTAGTTATGTTGTCATTATGTCTCGAGTTCGAGTTGGATTGAGTGCAGGACATTGGTGTAGTGATAGTTTTCTGCTGGGTATTTATAAATATAGATGTGTCTCCCAATAATGTTAGATAAAGGTGACACTGAAATTAAGCCGTGTTGAGGGTTTGTGATGGCTCTGCAAGAGACTAGAGTGGAAGTTTCTTGAGAATTGCCTGAAAAGCTTGTAAATGAGTTCATTGAATCTACACCAACTGTTTGAGTAATTAGAGTGATTGTAATATCCCTTGTATCACTTGATTTTTAGTGAAATTTTTTGTCATTCTTCTCACGGATGCATGTGATATTGATCGAATATTGTGTGCTTAGTGTGTGGTCAATTTCCTTATTTTTTTTCTTATTTATTGTGTTCAATTAGCTTCGTTTCATAGCAATTGGTGTCGGAGCTTTGGTTCGAAGGTTGAAGTAGATTACTGGCGAAAGAAGAAGGAAATGTGAAAATCACCAGATTTGATGACGCTAATTTGATTTGGAAGATAGCATATTAAGAGTTCTTTGTGTTGTATCGAAGGAGTTCCAATCCAAGGGCATCTGCATAAGGTTCAATTCTTTAAAATTCATTCTAAGTCTCCATAGATCAATTCATTAAGATCAATACCCACTGGATGTGCCATTTGATCAATTCCCACCTCTTCGCCCTCGTAGAAGCTTGTCTGGAATCGCACCTTGACCAAACTCAAATGCTTTGGTCTCCAATCTCAAGATCGGCTTGTGCTTAACTTGTTCATGAGCTATACATCTATTAAGGGTTTCTGTTTTGATGCTATTTGTAACGATCTGACTTGCTCACATAATTTAAGCCCCCAAAAGGAGTATTTAGATAACCATTTGATGCAATGACCATTTGGACGTGACTCTTACTTGTGAGTATTATCATAAGGTCTTCCTTCATTCCTAGTTGGAAGAAACTCATGCCTTTGATTGAATGAGTTACAAATAGAGACATTACTCATATTTAACATTAGTAAAGGCTTCATATGGGGGATTTTCATAACTTGTACTCACAAATTAAAGGTTTGATCAAAAGAAATTTCATCATGCTGGAGGAGATAGCGGAAAATATTGCTCGTCTTTAAATATCACAATATATGCCATTTTCATAACTTGTATGTATGGGCGATTTTCATAACTTGTACTCACAAATTAAAGGTTTGATCAAAAGAAATTTCACCAGGCTGGAGGAGATGGCGGAAAATATTGCTCGTCTTTAAATAACGCAATATATATGCCATTTGCTTTTAGTTTGGTGCATTGTAACTTCTAACAATTTAATCATTTGAATTAGAGGACATACATGAAAGATTTGATCCTATTCGAAGTATCATTTGCAGGAGCTACTTTTTGAACTACAGAAATGAGAGTGTCCCCTCACGATTCTTATTGCTCATTTCAATCTTCTTGGCCAAGTCAAAGCCTTCAAGGCATTCACAAAACTGCTAGACTTTGGTCTGCTGAACAGCATAAACTGACTTTGGCAAAGAATTAAGATCTCTACAGATTAGCTAAACAGTCTCAAAAAAAAGTTGAACTCGATAGCAGTGTATCCCCGAATTTAGAAGTAGAAACAGCTTCAGTAAGAAATCCAGCCATTGGCTAAAGTCGACTGGAAAGTGTTAAGATCTGATGAAGTCTTGCAGCCACAAAAAAAGGGCTCCTCATATCTTTTGCAGGCTCGAAATTGCTGATGAAATTTTTCAAGAGAAGGCAGAAGACATATCACAAGCATATGGTATCACCTTAAGATGTATCTATTAATTGCTTGCCACCAAAAGTTCCACCATTCTCATCCAACCAATGACAGCATATGATTGCATTTACAAAATGCTCAGAAGGGAGCTTTAGCCTTTCAACTATCAAGGAACGAAAAATAAATATAATATTTTATTGGCAAATAAATCAAAATGTGGGTTTATAACAACAGTTGAGAGCCTTTAATGGTGCCTTCAACTGGAAAAGAAAGTGTTATTTTATTTTTTACTTACATTTACTAAACATTTGATGGAAATATTGATTTCCATCATTTGAATATTGCTTATTTGTGGGTTTATTACATGAATGGCAAAATTTGAATAAAATGGCGTTTTATATTATCTCACCGATCAATTTTTAAAATGATGAGTATGTGTTTATATTGGGGTAGTGGAGATATTTTTATCTTTTTAATTATCTAAGATAGAATGTGTATTCTGACAAAAAGAAGAAGAAGACAGAATGTGTACATTATTCCGTCTATGATTAACTTATAAAGTAGCAAGCAAATTCGCACACGTGTTGCATGGATGCACAAAGTTGACATTTGACCAATTAAATAAAACCACTAGAAACACTTGATGAAGAAAAATTGTTGATAAGATACATTACAAAAATATTATATAGGGAAAATTACAGATATGAACCATAATTTTGCTCTCCTATCAACTCCCCTCGTCACATTCCAAAATCTATAATTACCGTTCTCACTCTTTTGCATCAGATTTCAAGTTGCATCTCTCACCCACATATAATTTACAACTCACCATTTTATTCTCAAATTATCCCATCCCCACCCTTGCATTTCACTTTTTGGGTGTAAATTGCGGTGCGCATGGGGACAGATAGGTCTTTTAAGTTGGAAAGATGCACAAATATTGATTTCAAATTGTGAAGATGATATTTGATAAGGAGAGCGAAGCTCAGCATGGGTTTTTGCAATCATCCCAAATACAGATAGATATTTCAAGATTTGAACCTACAACTTAAATTTAACAATTCCCAAATAATCAAGTAAAATGACAATTTTACTTATATAAGAGTTGGTAATTTCAAATAGGAGTTGATAACTTACGCTTCATAAATAATTATTGGCAAACTGTCAAAGTAGTTGATAATCTCGAAAAGTGTTGGAATTCGAGGAAAATAATATAAATGAGTCCTAAACTTTTCAATCGGTTCCATCAAAATCTTATACCTTTACCAAAGGTCCATGCCGTAAAAAAAACGAAAAAGAAAAAGAAAAAGAAAGCATCGTAAAGTTCCAGCTTACTCAATCATTGACCAGCTCATCACATATCAAGCAGACAATAAGTGAATGCTTCCGGATAAAAAAAAAACTCGGAAGGCCTTTTACTGCGTTGTATGAAACTCAAGAGAATGCTTAAACGGGGCAAGCCAAGTCTTCCTGGCTGTTTTGTTCATCAATGAGATCAGTCGACGCGACAGAGGGTATCCTATGGCGCTTCAAAATTGTAGAGGTGGCAATTTTAGCCATACGATAGTTGAATACAATTACCCTTTCATCGTCCAAATCAAATCGTATGCTTTCACCACTGTAGTCCTCCACAAGCCGGTACAAATGCCTCAAATTTTCAATTTCAATGCCATTCACCTTCCTCACCTGTCAACCACAATATAAGAATATTTTCACAAAAACAGGACAACTTCCTAGTGGAGAAAAAACCAGCGGGCATAACCCCCAACCACCGAGACTAGAAAAAACTAGTGGAGCAATTTGTAAGTTGGCCAGACTAAAAATTGACAGCACTGATTTTCTTCATAATGTTTGTTTTGATTTTCCTTTCTACCTTTATTTTTTCCAATCGATCGGTAGTACGATTAAATGGCGTGAGATTGATCGTACGCGTTACAAAGAAAGCATAACTGTTGAATTCTACCCTTCCAAATTCTTCAAGTGACCACAGGAAATATCCTCTTTTTAAAAAGACACAAGTTCAACAATGAAATTCATCAATCCCACGATGCAGGTACCTGTAATTCTGCAAGACGTTCATACCCCGCATTGATGTCATCCATCAGGACCTGTAGCAGTCAGCATTTGTTAGTAATTCGAACAAAGCCTTTAGATTTACCTTTCTAGTCTTCTTTCACGTCCTATAATAATCTCAACAGATTCAGTTTTTGGGACATTATAATAGTTTGAGATATCTGGCTATTCCTTGCACTGCCACCTCTTGCGCATGATGAAAAGGAGCATGGTTCCCAACCGATATTACATCTTGCAGTCACAATGACCAAGTATCAGACTCAAGAAAGGCTTGTCATATCACTTACAACATTCGTTAAGTTCAGCATATACATCCCTCATAGCTTTTAATCAAACACAGGTTCTCGATCATCCTATCTAACAAAAATTTACTGCTGATAAAAGAAGTCAACAGGCTCTAGTAGAATGTGGAAGAATACAAACCTGTGAAAGAATAACGAGTTGTTCGCCAGCATTTTTGGGAAGTTCTCTTAGTGCACGTTCACACAACCGCCGAGGCGATGAGTTATACCAGTCTTCACCATATTCGTGAAGGTAGGGTTGGGTGAGTGGAACAAAAATCAGACCCGCAAATATGTAATAACTTGGAAGCTTGTCAAACTGATGTACTGGAACTAACTGTTGCAACTGCAAAATTTATTATTTTTCAAATGTTAACAACTGTAACAGCCTTCCTAAATTCTCTCTTTGCTGACAAGGGAAGCACACATATACAAAGATCAATCAACATATACTTAGTACACAAATGGGTGGTAACTGTAGGGGCTACTGAGTACATCCATCATTGCTTCATGTTATGCAGTTAGAATGGGCTCATGTGAAATGCAAAGAATGACAGAATTATCCCATGAGGGCGAGCCTCGGAGGGTAGCAAGTTATTTTGATCATTCTATGCTCTACTTCAGTTAGAGATCGATGAAGTTAAATCCAAGAAGTCTTTCAAGTATTTCTCGACAGATCATGATGAGTATAAGGGAATTGTGCATTCTGATTGGAATAAAGTGGTGACTGAATATCCAATGTATTGCTCATTGCTCATTAAATAAGAAATTTGTTGGTGCTTTCCCTGAGAAAGTGGAAAAAAAAAATCTTGAGTTTGCTGCTGTCCTGTGCTCTTAGGAGTAATCACTCTCAAAGTTTAACTGAGGAAGAGCAGAACATTAGAATTGAATTGGGGCATCTGCAGCAAGCTGAGGAAGCTTTCTATAAACAAAAATCTAGATGAAGCTTGGTGATCCATATACTGTATTTTCTCTTTAAGTGGTGAAAGTGAGAACTTTGGGGAATGCTATTAGATCTCAGGTGGCCAATTATGGAAGCATCTTAAGATGTATGATGAAGTTGTGGCAGAACCTGCAGACTTTTATAAGACTTATTGGGTGCTCCAGATGTTAATTGCTCCAGTGGAATCATCTTTCAGCTAAGGAATTGCTCGACTATCAACTTTCTGATAATCTATAGGATCTCGTATCACAGTTGAGGAAATCCAAGCCTCTCTTTGGTATGGTCCTGGCGGGCATTCCTCTCATTTCTTCAAAGATTCTTGGCCTATCACTGATAGGGATTTTGGTGCTGCTATACTTAGCTTGTTTCGGGATAATCAATGCGTGAAAGCAGCTAAGGGCCCGTTTGGCAACTTGCCAAACAGTGAAAATTTCTATTCTTTTGTTCCTAAAATCAGTTTGGGAACAGAAATGCGTTTGTTAAAATTTTTGTGCCCGGGCACAATTTTGCAAAAAATTATTCCCAGAATCAATTTTGGAACAGAATCAAGAAGCAAAAAAAAAGTTGCTTCTTGATTCTGGAACAATTTTTCCATTTCTGATTCTTCTTGATTTTCTTCTTTTTTCTTGGTTTGTTGTTCTTCTTCTTTCCGGCTTGCCGCCTGCCTCCACCGGCCATAGGCTAGGGCTGGCGAGCGCATCGCGGCCGTCGCCGGCCACCCTTACCGCCGGGGCGAGCGCGGTTCGCGGCCGCGACGGCGAGGCCTCACCCAACCATGGCGACGGTGAGGTCGGCCTTGCCAGATCTGGGGGAGGTCAAGCCTCACCCAGCCAAGGCGAGACCGACCTCGCCGTCACCACCAGCGAAGTTGGCGGCGAGGGCCGTGACGCCCTCGCCGACCCTGGCCTGTGGCCGGTTGCCGGCGCCGGCGACCGGCCATGGCCAAGGAAGGGAAGGAAAAAAAATAAAAAAAAGGAAAAAAAGAAAGAAATATTAAAAAATTCAACATATTATTAAAATATTATTAATAAAAAGAAATTTTGTGTAGTTACCAAATGCATTTCTGTTCTTTTTCTATTCTAAGAATAGAAATTTTGGGCAGTTACCAAACGCCTTCAAATGCTTAGAAATTGTTCCCGGGCACGGAATAAAAAAGAATCATTTCTGAGCAGAATTTGTTCCCGGACACAGAATGGTTGCCATGCGCAGCCTAAGTTTACAGGTATCACTTTGGTCCCTAAAGTCCACATGCCTCTAAAATGGCTGATTATAAGCCTATCTCCTGCTGGATGTTGTCTACAAATCCATAACTAAAATCCATAGCGCTCCATTATTTTGTCAGTAAGAACCAATGAACTTTCACTGAGGGTAGGAAAATTGCTGATAATATCTTGCTTGCTCATGAAGATGTTAAGCTCTATCACAAGAAAGAAGTTGTCTTCTAGGAGTGTTATAAAGGCAGATCTTATGAAGGCCTTTGCTTAAGTGCATTGGCCTTTTATTTTCAATGTCATGGCTGCATTGGGTTTCCCTCGAGATTTTGCATTACTTCTGCATGCTTCTTTGTTACTATCAATGGTGGCCTTGAGGGTTATTTTCAAGGTGGTAAGGATCTCAGGCAAGGTAACCCAAATTTTTCTTATGGTGATTGAAGTGTTATGTAAGGCTGCTGAGCAACGAAAGCTGAAGTTTCATCCTTTGTGCTAAAAATAAAGCTCACTCATATTTGTTTTGCTGATGACATTTTGATACTAACTGATGGGAGTGTTGGGGCTCCAAAGGAGGCATTGGAAACATTTCAGTGCTTCTATAACCTTTCAATCGTATAGTTGAATCCAACAAAAACTGCAATGTATACTTCTGGAGTCTCTTTGAAGCTACTCCGGGGGAGATGGCTCAGCTGAGTGGTTTTAAAAGAGGTTCTCCACCTGTGAAGTATGTAGGGCTTCCTTTAACATCTGGGAAGCTATCTGAAGCTGATTGCAAGGCCTTAATTGAGAGACTTTTGAGTTAGTTAACAAGCTGGACTGCTAGGAGACTGTCTTTTGCTGACAGGTTACAACTCATAAGCTCAGTCCTAGATAGCATTGTCTCTTATTGGTGTGTTATCTTTATTTTGCCCAAAAAAAGTCATCAAAACAATAGAGAGGTGCAGTAATTCCTTTCTTTGGACTGGTACTGATGATAAGTTGAGAGAATTGAAAGTGAAATGGGAGGTTGTTTATCTACCAAAGAAGGAAGGGGTTTGGGATTGAAGCAAATATAGCACTGGAACAAAGCTTTAGCCACGATTTGGCTGCTATTGGTTGAATCTGGATCCCTTTGGATAGCTTGGGTTAAAGCTTTTCACTTGAAGAATAATAGCATATGGCAGGTTGCTTCTTCTGCTACTTCCTCTTATGTTTGGAGGAAATTGCTCAAGCTTAGACATGAGTTTAGACCTTTTATTCAATATGTAATTTGGGATGGAAAGAGCACTTTTCTGTCGCAGGATCCATGGCATTCATTGGGGGCTTTGTTGGAAATCTTCGGAAGAAGGATTGTGTATGATTCTGGTCACTTTCTCCAAGCCAAGGTTCTGATGTTATTGAAGATAGCAGAGGGAACTGGCCTATTGCAAGATTAGATGATTTGGTATTGATTCGATCATCTTTGTGTAACTCTATCTACCAACTCAAGGCAGCCTGATAAGGTTTATTAGACTACGCCATCTTCAAAGAACCAAAGAAAGTGGAGTGGCACAACCTGATTTGGTTCTCCACTGAAGTACCAACATAGCTTCATAGGCTGACTGGCCATTTTGAACACACACTATCCAAAAAGGATAGGATGAGAAAATGGTTTTCTTCTATGAATGAGTGGTGTGTTCTTTATGAATCTCACTTGGAGTCAAGAGATCATCAATTATAGAATGTGTGGTATCTAAAGAAGTGTAGCAGCAAGTTTATAGTAGATGTGTTGTTAGATCTCTACAGCATTGGAATCAAGAATTGCAAAGGGCTTCCAGGACTTGGAGAGGCAAAGCCATTCCTGCTGTTATTTTCAAGTTAGCATGGTGTGCAAATATTACTCATATACGGGCTGCAAGGAATAAAAAGATACATGAAGACTCTTATGTTGTTTCTAACAGTTATATCTTATTGTTCAGCACGATGTCATGTATAGGCTAAGTAATACAGCTGCTTTCTCTCAGCATATAGACATTTGTCGTAGATGGAGGTTGTTGTAATTTTGTTGTTGCTGTGTTCGAGCTAATGCCATACTGCCCTAATCTATTCTTGAATAGGAATGCTTGCTTACTCAGCAAAAAAATATGGCTCATATATTTTATCCTTTTCTTTATTAAGGTAGTTGATCTTTTTCTCTGACCAAATTAGAATTTGTGACAGCTAGATTCTTAGCTTCCTATCATAATTTCCAGCCAAAAAAGTCCTCAGTAAAACACTCTTAAAAATATATGGAAGATAGGCTCATATTTAACCCCCCACCTAAAAAGGAGGTAGGAAAATGGTTGTGCGTGCCTCATCTGGTTTATCACCGGATAATAATTGTGGGAACGGTGTGAATGAGTTTGGATACCTAATCGTTTGCTTTGAGTAAGAAAATAAGTTCCCCTAGACTCTACAGACAATTGTTAGATGAGGTTTTTTTTGGCCAGAGTTAGAAGAGTTCAAATGGCCATTACAGGCTTCGCATTGAATCCTTCTCAAACATTGAAGAGGATGCTGTTAAATGCAAGTTCATTGATGTCCAATCACTAATTTGTTAGAAACATCGATGAACATATCATGAAAGTGGGAACAGAACAATTGTGCAAAGTTTCAAGTGACCCTGAAGGTGCACGAGGCTAGAACTTAATAATTAATGTGGGAACAGAATAATTGTGCAAAGTTTTAAGTGACCCTGAAGGTGCATGAGGGCTAGAACTTAATAATTCTTCGACAAGTTTCAACGGCTCTTAATCAGTCGAACAACTGGATAGTGAAACCCATTCACAGAGTAGCATTATATAATTTTATAGAAGAGGGAAAAAAGAACTTCATAAACGATGACATTAAGGCTGCCAGGATAAAATAGTATCAATGTATCTCTAGAATAAGAAAACGAAAGATCGGCCGAGATAACAACATAAGGAAAATGTTAAAAAGTGTTCCTAAGGCACTTGCTTAGGGTCATCAAATGTGCTTTGAAAACATAGATATTTCTCTTTGAAGTAGGTGACTTTTTTGAAATATATTAGTACTCAATTTTCAAAGTTTTTTTACGCATAATTACTATATTTAGTGGTCTTAAGTAATGCCTTTGAACCACTCATTAATAAGACCCATAACACAAAAATATAGAAGCCAATAAGAGATTGACTCTATTTCAAATGGTTTCTGCTGTATATCAAAAGCTTTCCTTATCAATACTGGAGAAATGAGAACGCTAAATGGAAGTAGAGTTTCTCAACAAACCACTACCCATTTGAGAGAGAGAGAGGAATCACAAAGTTTTGACATGAAAAACACTATCTGAATGTTCAGTATGTATCATAACTCTTGCTCATCTTGAGTGAGGCCATTGTCGGTGCACCATGGGACAAGTTGGGATAAAGCTGGAGTTATCCTTATCCTGATACACAAGCGTAACCTACACTCTAGATGAACTAAGATTCCTTGAGATTGTGCCCAGGGGGCTTTAAACCATATGAAAGTAGGCCTTATCCCAGTCATCCAACCGCCTCAGTGGTAAAAGCTTTGCTCCTCATTATGCCATAGTGCGACTAGATCTATTCATGCCTATGCTCCAAGGTCATTGTAAACAGCAGTGTAACAAATTTTGCAAGTACCAGATCTGTCAATATTCTAGTTTCAACCATAGTCCTCTTGTCATTCACAGTCACCTTTCAGTATTTGCATGAGAATGATTTCTATTTTATTAAACTTGTTAATGATATGATTCCATCATAAGCATAAATAATTGTTTCTCCTAGCCAATCAAAGAAACTAAATCTCCATCCTCAACCCAAAATCATCAATCCACAAGATGAAATAGGTTATCATCAATACGCCAGCTATTTCTCGCTGTAGATATTTATTAAGGTGAAAAAAGTTTGAACTATTTCAATTTGGCTTTACATGTTAGGAGATATTACACTTTCTCTGTCATTCAAGAACAGTACCTGCTCATAAATATATGGTATCATACAACCATAACTGAGACATAAATCTGAAAGAAAAAATGTCAGAATGACTCACTGGTCGGAGGGTTATGCTGAATTCATTCTCTTTTCCATCCCGAAGAACTCTGATTAAGGCCGTTTCATTGGGCGTCTTCATGGATGCCAAATGATCAAATGTAATGCGCTCTCTGTTCCGGAAAGGAACTGCAATAAGCATCGCATAAAAGGAACATTAGGTTCAACAAAAACACATGCCAAAAAAAGCACAAAAAAACTCAAAAGCAGAACAATTAGATAAGCCCGGTGTCACAGACAAAAAGCCAGGTACACGTGTCTAGCTACTACAAACTCAAAAAGATTGAAATCACTGAGATGCCAACGACAAAAAAATGCATGGCACATTGAGGGTGGATACGAGTAAAGCCAGGGTAATTATGAAATTAGTACTATCCATGTATTTTGACCAACAAGAATTATATTAACACGAATATATTCCCTGCTATTGGCATGATGGTAAACTACGGCTGAATGCTATAATTATACAAACATACTTGTTCCATCATTTGCCACAGGCACACCATCAAATGCAAGGATGACATCATCCTTCTTGAGGATCTTATGAGCATCTGAAAGAGGGTTGATTTTGTTTACAAGAACTCCAGTCATTTCTGGCAGCATCCCGAAGTGGTTTCTCAGTTGAGAATTTTCAGTTGGCTGGCATGACAAGCCAAGGGAGCAAAATCCTGTGTATTCTCCTCTTTCTTCAACACCAAAAATGTAGTGTTTGATTACTGGAACCGGAATTATGTATCTACAAACCATAGATAAAAAATTAGTGGAGAACTAAGAGAATTAATTTATGAGAATTACAAGAGGAAATACCTCCAAAATAGTGATCACAACTTCTTAGCAATTCCAACCACTGCATTCACTATTTCAACTACTAGAAGGATGGTATATTCAAAACCAATCCAAACAAGAAGGAACTATCTTTTAAGCACTCTCATGTTCAATTGTTGAAATCTATTTTAATGTGATTTTCAAGATATATGTACTTTATTCAATGGCATATAATGATCATGATCTGTATGAAGTACTCATAGTGACATCGTTTTGTGATGGCAATTAAAAGGAAAGAATTCATTAAGTATCCATATGATGCCTTTCTAGGTACACAACCATGCATATGAAGCTAGAAGGAGTGCAGCAGCAAAGGCCACTCCATGAGGCAAATCCAAACGCTGAGGTATATGATAAGAAGCTTATGCTAAGAAGTTGCTCTATCCTTAATGTTGCAAAGAGTGATCTGCTAGCCAAGCCTCAGTACTTGAACATTTTGCTTAAGTGAAGTCCAAGAAGGATAAAAGAAGGTCGATAATTTGCTGTTGAGGTGATAGCTTTCTCCATCCTCAAAACAGGACAGATATCCACATGATCATGTGAAGATAGAAAATACTCATCGAGTACAATTGTTCAGAAGCGTAGCATGAACTAACAACTCGAGCACATTTTGTCTAGGATTCTCGATGCATACTAGGTAACAATCAAATTGGACAAAGAGGAATGAAAGGTCTGAGCAAGTACATCTCATTGATAAGCAAACAGCTGATCTACTCAACTGAAATTGGAAGTGTCTAGGGGAAAGTCAAACGAGAAATTATTCATGTATGGAACCTCTACACAGAACACAAACTGAGTCGATTGGAATTCAACAGGATAAAAAGGTTTAGCATTATTTTTAAGTTCTAAGTGTATGAGGAAGCTCTAACAGAATAAATCCTTACATGAGAAAGAGGGAATAAAACAAGGTCAGTGCAATAGATGTCTGGTATGTAGACCGTGACCAATGTTCTCATCGTAAAAGGAACAGAAGAACTCACCCAATATTCTCAGAACCAGTTAGGTTCTGGAAAGCTACACCGACAACTTTATCACCCATGAGAGCAGGGCCCCCACTATTTCCCGGGTTTATAGCTGCATCAATTTGGATTGCCATAAGTTGAGTCGCACCATGCGCATATTGAGTAGGCTCAACTCTGGAGACAACACCTTTGGTTATGGAAATATTGTCCCCACCTACAACGAAGCAAGAGTTAACTTACTCACTCACTAACAGTGTAAAATAGGTCCGGAATTGAGCGGCAAGTACCTTGAGGATACCCAACAACAGCTATAGCTTCTTGTAGGAACGGAATGTCTCCAAGCTCCAAGAAACTCATGCCCGCCCAGAATTCTTGACTGTCCACCATCAGAATGGCCAAGTCACATTCATGACCAACAGACAGGACATGTGCCCGATACTTGGTAGGCGAACCGTGCTTTCTCACGAGAACGAATGTATGGTCTGCAACTACATGAGCGTTGGTAATAATTCTTTTCCCATGGATGACAAATCCTTCAGTTTCAGTCAGCAGGGAAACAAGATTAGATTTTAGACGCGAGGGACAAAAAGGGTCAAACGGCAACAAGAGGAGGGGCACCCACCAGAACCCCACGTCTCGCGAGGGGGCTTGTTCTGCCAGGGAAGCAAGTAGTTGGGGCTGCTGGAGACGGTGAAAATCTTGACCACCGAGTCCAATGCCGTTTCTATCCCCGCACACGCGGCGCTCTCGCCTTCGCTTGCGATGCTCGAGAGGGATCGCGAGGTGGAAAACCGACCCAAGGTGGTATTGGCAGCGTCGGCGACGCGACGAAGGCCATAATTACAAGGGTCGGGCCTGGAACAAGAAGAAGATAAGAACCTCCTGCAACAGCCGGCATCGCCGCCGCCGGACGGAGGGAGACGACTGAGACTCAGCAGCGACAAGGAAAGCCTGCGAACCCTTGCACTTGCAGCTGACCAGCTCAATATCATCGTTCAGCCAAAGGGGCGGCAATGCCCCAATATGAGACTGGCCCTTCCACTTTACTACCAAGGGCGAGCAGACATCGCTTCACGTTACCTCGGTTTCACCAAGTTCTGAGAGCTGCTAGTCACTTCTGCTGTTTCGGACAGCCGACGCCACCGGATGCGGAAACAACATCACCAACCCAAGTTCTTCATCACTGTAAAAATGGGTTCTTCTTGCGTACGAAAATTTGTCACAGCAAACTGGACGGTGAGAAGAAGTTATGGAGGAAGACAGAGGACGGCGGCGACGGAGACGGTGGCCTGAGAAAAAAAATGTCGGTGACTTTTGGATCTGTACCTTAACCTAAAATAAAGTCACTGTGGTGGAAATGAAAACATTTTCTTTTTCAAATAAGTCCGTTCCGACAAAACTATTCCGTGAATGGATGTTCTTTTCTTTTGCCAAAAAGAGTAAATTTACTCATCTGAAAATTAGAAGAAGAAAGGAACAGAGAATTGAATGCAAGAATTCAATTTAGAAAAAAATTCCCCACGGTTAATTAATGATAAAAGGGGAATAAAATACTTGGAGCATTCTTTTAATTATCAATATGGAAGTGTAAGGAGAAAATGAGAAAATTGCAAATTTTCAAGATATGATCGCGTAGAGGTGTGTGTTTTTAGTGATGGGGCCAACCATAACCGTATTCACCCCGCCATTAGGGGTGTCAGAAACCGAATCGAAATCGAAATCGAACCGAACCAAACCGAAAATTCATGCATTTTTGGTTCAGTTTCGATTTCGGTTCGGACAATAAGTAAAAAAATTTGGTTAGTTGATGATTCGGTTCAATTTGGTTCGGTTCGGTTTGGATCGGATCAAATTTCGGTTCCATTTTGTTTTTTCTTCTCTTTGAGTACTTTCTCTCTCTGCTGACTCTGAGTCTCCGACCGTTCATTATTGCTCTGCTTTCACTCTCTTTTCTTTCTCTCTTTCCTTTTTATGCTCTATTCTCTCTCCTCCTCTATCTTCGCAAAACTCCATTTCCATCTCTCCCAGATTCAATCGTCTGGCTCAAAGGCCAATGTCTCATCCTTCCCCTTTCCTTCTTCGATCTCATTTTGGTGGATCGTCACTAAACGAGAAGGATACCGCGACGGAGCTCGAGCCCTCCTGATCTCGAGCCTCGAGCTCCACGCCGCCGCCGTGGAGCTTGAGGTCATCCAGCATGGCCGAGATCTCGAAGGCCTCCAGAATCGTCTGGTGAAGAATCGTCTTTGTCCTTGTACTCGGGGAAGCTTGCGGCTTCATCGAGGACGACGGCGAGCTCGGCGTGGCCATGTCGCCGGTCTGGGTCAAGGAGGGGAGGGTGCGAAGGGAAGAAGCGCAAAAAAGGAAAAAAAGAGGAAAATCGAAAACCGAACTGATCCGAACCGATCCGAACAGCATTTTTGGTTCGGATCATATCCGGTTCGTGTGCCTTTCGGTTCGGATCAAAGCACACCTCCAAACGGTTCGGTTCGGTTCGATTTTCCTAAAAATCCGAACCGAACCGAACCGTTGACACCCCTACCCGCCATGCATGCCGGGCACGGAAATCATCCCTAAAATCCGTATATTTTTCATATATTCCCTAAATAGAAAATACCCCCTTAATAAAAATAATAATAACTCCTAAGAGGACCAAATAAAATCCTGAACTTCAAAAAATAAAAATAAGAATATAACCTCGAAGCGGTAGAAGATAATTAACTTATGAAAATCCCCACTTTTGAATTGACCTCCAAACTTGGAAGATACCCCGACTAATTTCAAAATGAGCTTGAATAATCTCGATTATGATCCTTAAACCCTTAATAATTCTGAACACCGAATGGCCCTCAACGAAACTCTTAAATAATGTCAATATCATAAGTAATTCATAATTAGTAAATACACCTTGATTAATCTCTTAACCTCTAATTAACACCAAAATCCAAATACCCTAAAAAAAACCCTACACTTGAAATAACCTCTATATGCAAAACAGTACTTTAATAGTAGTTGTGGTTTCGGACTTAACCAATTAGTGTCCACATCTGAAAAAGACCAATGCAAATTTGTCGTATTGATGATAAAAAAGAAGAAGAGAAATTTGAGGTATTGGTGTTACATTAAACATAGTTTAGGATTTTTTGTGACACAATAAAAATTTCAGGCTATTATTATTACAGTGGAAATAATTTAAGTTCTTTGGTGATCTTAACCCAAATCACTAAAAAAACAGAATCGTTTTTTTGTAACTTGAAATAGACCCCCACACAACGCTTTCAACTTAAAGTGAAAATAAAAGATCTCTGTGATAATCAAAGCATGTTGAGTTAAAATGTTAATTTCGCAAATTTGGCAAATTCAAAAAAAATGAAAATAGCAATCCTTCCAGACATCGTTACTTCCTTTTTTTCACCAACCATATCCATTAACCCTCACTCAACATAGATTATGCGTCGACGAGAGGCGAAATCATTGATCAAAAGAGCCCTGAAAATAGCACATTTACAAAGGAATCTATGTTTCAAATTATATGCAAATGCTGTAAGGTTTTGGACCAAATTTTAGTAATTACTAATGGTAGGACCTACATAGGCATCTTTTGGTACCATGCATAAGTAATGGAATGAGGGACCTGATCATTTTTCATTCATCTGCGCCTTGTTGGACTATTGCTCTTATCAGCATCAAAAGGACGTCAGGTTGATAATGGACAGGATTTCGAGACGTTCAAAAGGTGTTGGGTATGTGCTTCGCCATAAAAACAGCTTTATGACATTTACATGCCTGTAGAGTATCTTAAGCATATCTTATTCGAAGGATCAAGTTTAACTGTATTCTTAAACTCACTAGCAATGCGATAATGATGAGGGATGATGGGAATACCTTGCGCTCATGTTTTATCAATTCATGCTGCGTTGCCAAGGTAGATGACATGACCCTGAGTTCCTTTTATTTTCGCCATGTCTACTTCTTGTTACACAGAGCAGCGAAACACCTGTGGAAGCTATCAAATTCTTGGATTGAATTTTGCACCCAGTACTTAGTGAGTGACGGTTGTTTCATGTAGGGATAAACCAGGTATTCGCATTTTCTTGCGTGGATGCTTTGTAGTCTATGGCCGATCTGATCCGATCAGAATAACTACAGGTGGTTAATATAATTGAATTGCCTATAGGTGGTAGTTTTGACAATTTAATTCACTTCTTTCAGTTTCATACTCTTTTGAGATATTGGTGCTGGGACGAGATACTGTGAAATTAACATAAGGCACGGCTATATTATAGCCTGGTATTCTGTCATTTTTGTTCTTTTTCTCTTCTGTAATTACCTTTCATCATTGCTTTCTTATATCTTCATTGCAATGAGCTAACTTTTTCTTTTCATATGAGGTGTCAGATTCATCAAACGAACCTCAGCTTGAGCTCACTTCACGAGAGCTTTTGTTTCCCTGCTTCAATTTGCTATGCTTTGTAAGTTTTGATCACAATTTCTGGTGGCATACATGTCCTGACCAACTTAGAGGAGCCTCGTGATGCTGCAGGTACATTGAATTTTATGATGCAATGTCAGTACCAATGGCAACAGTGCTCTCTGGACAGCTACTTCTTGGGAAACTTGTGATGGTTAAAACCTTCGGAGGCTGAGAAGAATCTTGTTCAGTCTACCGCCACTGGTGCTTCAGGTACTGCCAGAGCATATGGAACCACGGACAGGAAACTCTTCACGGGGAATTTACATTTTAATCACTACAAAAAAACATGAATTTTGCGACGGAAATTTGCGACAGAAATTTTTCGTCGCTAATTTGCGACAAACTTTGCGACAGATTTCTAATTCCGTCGCAAATTAGCGACGAAAATTTTCCGTCGCAAATTTGCGACGAATTTTGCGACGGATTTATTTTCCGTCGCAAATTAGCGACGGAAAATAAATCTGTCGCAAATTCCGTCGCAAATTTGCGACGGAAAATAAATCCGTCGCAAAATTCGTCGCAAATTCCGTCGCTAATTTGCGACGGAAAATAAATCCGTCGCAAAATTCGTCATAAATTTGCGATGGAAAAGTTTCATCACTAATTCCGTCGCAAATTAGCGACGACTAATTTTTCGTCGTAAATTTGCAACGAATTTTGCGACGGATTTATTTTCTGTCGCTAATTTGTGCAATGAAATTTACCATTTTGCAACGAAAGTAGAGACGAATTGGATGATTGCCACAAGTTCAAATTCAAAAGAGATTGGACGATTTGCTACACGTCCAATTCTAAGAGAGATTAGATTTACAAATTCAAATTAGATAAGAAGATCTATTATAAACTCAAGATATTAGATAATCTCTTAAAATGTTCTCATCCCAAATAAGCTTTTTTAGATTCGATAGGTGCAAATCTTATCTTTTCTTTTTTCAAGACTTAGATATAGATAACGCAGATATCTATTTAGTTGAATGTGGCGGTTTCCTCCGCACGTAGCTCTTGTGTATGAGTAAATATATGGGTAAATAAATTATAGCAATTTTCAAATAGATCGGAATCGGGTGGATGTATGAAATGTAAAGTCAATGTATCTATATAAGGATATCTATAGGAGATCTTATAAAAGAGATATTCTTATTTAGACCTAACCAATTTGATCTAACCAATTAGATGAATTACTCCTAAAGGGTTACATCCGAATGATAAGTGAATAGAGGGCATGCATTCTATTAGAGAAATATTTAGAAGATTCCCTATATTTCCTTTAATTGATTGTAATTGATATTTTCCCTTTTAGATAGTCATCCTATAAAACCGATAAATAGGTTTGTGTACTCTTCATTTGACAATGATATATATATATATTTTTTGCTCTTAATTTTTTTATCACATTCTTGACTTGGTATCAGAGCTCTATTGTTATTTGAGAAAGCGTCAATCGAGTCTGTTTGTAACAATGACATCCACATCAATCATGTTTCTCCACAATGTTCGTAATGCTAGTCACATTATATGTAAAAGTGTAGAAGCATATCTACTCAAGGTTTCGACGGAATTAGCGATGGATTTGAAAAATTGGTCGGTAAAAACATTTCCATCGCTAATTCCGTTGCAAATTTGCAACGGAAACAAAATCTGCGATGGAAAAAAAAATCCATCTCAAATTTTGCGACGGAAAAAAAAAGCAGTTGCAAAAATTTGTGACGGAAAAAAAAATCCGTCGCAAATTTACGACGGAAAAAAAAATCCGACGCAAATTTGCGACGGATTTTTTTTTTTCCGTCGCAAATTTGCAACGGATTTTATTTCCGTCGCAAATTTGCGTCGGATTTTATTTTTGGGGCAAATTTGCGAAGGATTTTATTTCCGTCGCAAATTTGCGACGGATTTTTATTTTCCGTCGCAAATTTGCGACGGATTTTATTTCTGTCGCAAATTTGCATTGGATTTTATTTTTGGGGCAAATTTGCGACGGATTTTATTTCCGTTGCAAATTTGCGACGGATTTTTATTTTCCGTCGCAAATTTGCGTCGGATTTTATTTTTGGGGAAAATTTGTGACGGATTTTTTTTCCGTCGCAAATTTGCGATGGATTTTTATTTTCCGTCGCAAATTTGTGACGGATTTTATTTCCGTCGCAAATTTGCGACGGATTTTTTTCCCGTCGTAAATTTGCGATGGATTTTATTTTTGGGGCAAATTTGCGACGGATTTTTATTTTCCGTCGCAAATTTGCGACGGATTTTTTTTCCGTCGCAAATTTGCGTAGGATTTTATTTTTGGGGCAAATTTGCGACGGATTTTTTTCACGTCGCAAATTTGGGACGGATTTTTATTTTCCGTCGCAAATTTTGCGACGGATTTTTTATCCGTTGCAAAATTTGCGACCGATTTTTTTTTCCGTCACAAATTTGCGTCGGATCGAAAATTTTCAAGAACCCGCGTGGAAAATTTTCAGGAACCCGCGCGCTATCCCCCCTCGCGCCATCGTCTCCCCTTCGCTCGCTCTTTTTATTCCCCCACCACCACAGCGTTCCCCCTCTCTCTCTCTAACTTCTCTCCCTCTTTCTCTCTCTCTAGCATGATCCGCCGCTCCTCCGCCATGATCCGCCGCCTCTACCAGCCCCACCTCCTCCCCTCCGACTCCCTCGCCGCCTCCTCCGACGACGATGCCGCTACCACCAAGCGCGGCAAGAAGCGCGGCAGCTACAACTGCGGCCGCTGCGGCCTCTCCAAGAAGGGCCGCTCCTGCCATGCCGGCTCCTCCCCTTCCCCCTCCCCCGCCGCCGACTCCTCCTCCTCCGCCACTGCCGCTGTCGCGGCCTCCTCCATGCCCGTCAACGCCGCCGCTGCTGCCGCCTCCTCCGCGTCCACTGTCGCCCTCATGCCGTCCTCGCTCTCATCCGCCGCGTGCTCTCCTTCGACGACCTTGACGTCCGCGCCGACGAGGAGGAGGAGGACTTCGACGAGGTGGAGCCGGATCTCGACGAGCGGGATCGGGATTTCGTGGACGGGGATGCGGACGCCGGCAGGTTGCCCGCCAGGTGCTTGTGGGAGGTCCTGAGGAGGTTGCCGCCGCGCAGAGCTGCTCGCGGTGGTGCGGGTGTACAAGGGGTGGCGGGAGATCTCGAGGAGGGTGTGGTGGGCCGCCGAGAATATGAAGCTCAGGGTTCCCTCGAGAGCTCAGCTCTGTACTGAGAATTTATATTAAAGCATGTACTATTGTTGTCAATATTCATGTACTTGATATCAGAGGTTAATATACCAGGTTTCAGCCGTGGATTAGATACAATTTGCATTGTGCCAGTTGTGAGGAGGCCAACCTGTAATAAATTTTTGCTGCACATTCGTAACTATTTTTATAATTCGTTTCTAATTTGCGACGAATTAATAAAAATTCGTCGCTAAATTCATTCTCGAATAATGTTCGTGGCAAAATAGCGACAAATTTTGCCACGAATCACTTTGTCGCAAATTATTAACAAAAAAAAAAAAATTTCGTGGCAAATTAGCAACAAATTTTGCGACGAAAAATTAGCGACGAATTTTGCGACGAAAAATTAGCGATGAATTTTACGATGAAAATTTGTGACGAAAAATTAGTGACAAATTTTGCGATGACTTTTGCGATGAATTTTGCGACGGATTTTGCGACGATTTTTGCAACGAATTTTGCGACGAAATATTTGCGATGAACTTTGTGACGGATAGTGTTCGTGGCTAATTTGCGACGAATTTTGCGACAAAATATTTGCGACGGATAGTGTTCGTGGCTAATTTGCGACGATTTTTGCGACGAAATATTTGCGACGAACTTTGCGACAGATAGTGTTCGTGGCTAATTTGCGACGATTTTTGCGACGAATTTTTTTTTCGTCGCAAAAATTTGCGACGACCTAGTAGCGACGGAATTTTGTCCGTCGCTAAATTTGTCGCAAAAATGATTTGCGACGGATTTTTGCGATTTTTTCGTCGCAAAATCCGTCGCAAAAAACATGTTTTTTTGTAGTGAATATGACAGAGAGTCATCTGAAAAGTGTAAGTTTTATTTTGTAAACCATCGTTACCTGTTTAAAGATACTGTGCTTTCACAGTTGGACTTCTATTGTAACAGAATTAGGGGGTGGGGCAGGTTGTTTGGGTTATCCAATTTAATCTTGTTGTGGGCAACTTAATCGAAAGCATCATAAATGGGAATGTAGGATATCCCTTTCCCTGCCTGACTTTGTTCTTAATCCCAGCCTTTTGAAGATATATGTATAGTTGCCTTCTGATTCTGCAAGGTTAATTAACATGTACCATGCTGTTGGGAATTAGATCTTTTAGGCTTTTGGTCTTGTTGAGCTGGTGCAATTGCCCCTTGATCCGGAGACTGGTACCTACAAAGGATTTGGGTTTGTTCAGGTCTGTAAATGTTTCTGGTTGAATTAGTGGTTTGTTCCCTTGTTTTTAGATTCTTGGTGTGTTAATTGATTGTCCGTTGCAGTTTGCTCAGCTTGAACATGCTTAAGGCTAGGGGTGTCAACGGTTCAGTTCGGTTCGGATTTTTAGAAAAACCGAACCGAACCGTTTGGAGGTGTGCTTTGATCCGAACCGAAAAGCACACGAACCGGATATGATCCGAACCAAAAATGCTGTTCAGATCGGTTCGGATCAGTTCGGTTTTCGGTTTTCCTCTTTTTTTCCTTTTTTGCGCTTCTTCCCTTCGCACCCTCCCCTCCTTGACCCAGACCGGCGACATGGCCACGCCGAGCTCGCCGTCGTCCCTCGATGAAGCCGCGAGCTTCCCCGAGTACAAGGACAAAGACGATTCTTCACCAGACGATTCTGGAGGCCTTCGAGATCTCGGCCATGCTGGACGACCTCAAGCTCCGCGGTGGCGGCGTGGAGCTCGAGGCTCGAGATCAGGAGGGCTCGAGCTCCGTCGCGGTATCCTTCTCGTTTAGTGACGATCCACCAAAATGAGATCGAAGAAGGAAAGGGGAAGGATGAGACATTGGCCTTTGAGCCAGACGATTGAATCTGGGAGAGATGGAAATGGAGTTTTGCGAAGACAGAGGAGGAGAGAGAATAGAGCAGAAAAAGGAAAGAGAGAAAGAAAAGAGAGTGAAAGCAGAGCAATAATGAACGGTCAGAGACTCAGAGTCAGCAGAGAGAGAAAGTACTCAAAGAGAAGAAAAAACAAAATGGAACCGAAATTCGATCCAATCCGAACCGAACCGAACCGAATTGAACCGACTCATCAACTAACCAAATTTTTTTACTTATTATCCGAACCGAAATCGAAACTGAACCAAAAATGCATGAATTTTCGGTTTAGTTCGGTTCGGTTCGGTTTCGGTTTCAGTTCGGTTTTCGGTTCGGTTTCTGACACCCCTGCTTAAGGCTGCCCGAGGAATCGTGTCTCCTACAGAAAGTTGAGTAAATGATCATGGAGCTTGCTCCTGTGTTCAAGTGTTTGGGGAGGCTTGTGAAAGAAATGCATTAAAGTACTCTCTTGCTATGACATTAAAGAAATGCATCGTTGTTACTTGAACTCGTGTCCTCTAGGTCGTAATGGAGAAGCTCTTCCTCTACACTTTTGAGGCTAGAAAAAAAGGAATTGCTTGTTCACAGGAGAAGGGAATACACTCCGTCAAAGACTGCCTAGAAGCATAGCAGCCTGAAATGTTATTGTTGATGGCATCGTAGTATGCCAGTACATTTGAGATGCCTGAAGCAAGCAAAACGAGAAGCTTGACAAATGTGGTTTTGTTTCATGGATAGTGTCCAACACGTTGGCTCAGAGAGAACAAGAATCTGATGTTGTTGAAAGATTTATATGGACCTGCTTTGACACAGCTTAGTTCAACTCTTGAAATAGGCGTACAACGTGTAGATTGGCTCAGGAAAGTAATTCTTTTTGTTTCTTTGCCAAAACAAGGGCACTATTTTAGTTATTAAGAAATTATGAAAAGAGTTTATAGGGCCACGTCAATATCTGTACCTTGTTTATTGTTTTGTGGCCTTTACCTTGTTAAAGGTTTCGGGTGTTCAATACTGATCAAAAGACTAAACTTTCAACACCATCAGAGAAGACAAGTCAATTGTGTAAAGCAATGTCGTCCCAAACATGCAAGGTTGAGATACTTTGGCTTTAAGCTGAAGTTGACACAATTTTGGATGTGCATAAAGGCTGGTGCTGTGACTTATTTATCGTTGCCCTTAACGAAACGGATAAGAGCAGGGAAAAGAAATTTCATATTCACTATTGTTTATGTCTTTGCTTTTAGTTGTGGAGGTTGTGCTTGACAATTAGCGTAGTATTTTCGGTATCTGCTGCATGCTGAGTTTTTTTACCACAGTTTTCAATGGAGGAAAAAAGCTCAGAGGAATTTCTCTGGAGAGTCAGGTATATGTTGCTAGCATCCAAAGACCAGTTCTAACATTTGTAAGCCTTCGCTCTCGACCATACTAAAGTTTATGTCATTCACCCTTCTCACGTAACTAAATAGTACTGGAAATTGGAACAAAAAGGTATGGGAAGGGAAACTAGCAAACATTGTTAAGAGAGTTGGACATATTTAATGTCTAAGATGAATAAGCAACATATACCTGACTCGCCTAAGAAACTCTAACCCGTCTTCTGGTGGCCCAGCATCAAAGTTGGGTTCTCCCTCAACCAAAAAGGCTGGTCTTTCGATGCTAGCAAAGTAATCGTCGCTGTCATCACTATCTTCCTCACCCCCCTCTTCTTTAATATCAACATCTTCCCCACTAATATTTTGGCCACAAGCAGGATCCAGACTCATATAGTTTGTTTCACTGTCCACTGTGTTTTCTAATACAATACCAACCTATTCGTTACACTCTTCAACTAAAAGTATGACAGAATCCAAGTTTTCTTAAAACAATTTGCTTTGCATCAAGAGGAACATAAACAAAGAACAAGGGATATCTCCAAATGAGCAAGTTGCATAGGATAAGAGTAACAATGTCCCCACGTATCATTGAGAAAGGAAACAGTGTGAATCCATACATTGTCACGAAAACCAATTCATTCACATACGAAATGCTTGTGGTGATTTTTCTACATTTCCACCACAATTTGGATAAACAAAGATGTTTGCCCATACGCCTAGAGTAGCGAAGAGTAGCTTTGTATCACGGACCAAGAAAATTCTATGCCCAATAAATCAAAGAGATGGCTTAAGAGCCCAAACTAAAGCCTTGAAATTCTAAAGGCCCATAACTCTAGATATTTCCTAGGGCAATATAGGAAATGTACACATTAAGATATTTCTAGGGGTAATATGGGAAATGTATTCTAGATATTTCTTAAAATTAGATCTCCACCATTAAATCAATAGGAGATCTAACGGCTATAATGGGGAGGCCTCATGTATAAATAGGGGTGTTCTCCCTTCATTTGTATTATCCAACAATTGAGCAATAGAAGTAAATTCTCTCCCAAATCTTCTCTCTCTAAACTTTCTACGATCTGGGACGCTGACATTCTTGTTCAAAATTAAAATTTGAACCATCAAATTGATGCCAACCAATCTTCTTTTTGCTGTTGCCTGTTGACATCGCATTGTCTGCTGGTTTGGTACTGAATAATCTTTTGCATTCACTATCTAGTGTAAGGTAAATCGGGGTTTAAGAAAAGACTCGGAACCGTTTGAAAAATCGAGGTTTAAGGAAAGACTCGGAACCGTTTGAAAAATTAAGGTTTAAGAAAAGACCCAAAACCGTTTAAAAAATCGGGGTCTAAGGAAAAATCCAGAACCATTTGAAAAATCAGGTGATTTGAATGTTTTACATTTTGATGTCAAAACATGCATTTCTTGTATTAATGCAGTTAGACAATCAAACTTCCTTCAAGAGGATGTATCTGAGCAAATAATCTTGAAATTTCTCGAGAAATGCTTAAGATCATCAATTGGAAGACCTTCATTGGAAATGATTTATCTCAATTAATAAATTGGGTTTTCATTTTCATCCGTTAATACGGGAATCACTTTATATCTCTCAATCTATCTCTCATAGCTGTTGACACCTAATTTTTAGCTCATTTTTGTCATATTTTCAAAAATTTCAAAATTAGGTCTAGGGATCTTGGCCAAGCCTGGAAACCTATTTCTAAACCAAAAAATCATTTTTTTAGCATTTTTTCTGCATTTTTTTCTGAATTTCTTTTAGTTTAAATAAGCAAGAAAATCAAGAAAATAGTAAATGGAATCAGAAAATTCCATAAAAATAGTCACTAATCTTCTTTTAAATCCAATTTCATAAATACACTGTCAATTTTAGAAAATCTCAATCGGGTACATGTTTTTCCCAAAATTGGGCAAAATTAAACCCGAATTGAACCAAAAATGAAATTAAATTTTTTCTAGACATTTTTAGGTCATAGTGTCTTCACAACAATTGATTCTATGACCTTTAATTGCATCATGGTCAGTCCAATTGCAAAATTTGTTGTAAAAATAAAAAATCCCCAAAAATTGATTGAAAATTAAGAATTTTGAACCTAAATTGGGAATTGTGCCCAAAATGAAATTGCCGAAATGTGAGATTATCATTTTTAGGGATAATCAGGGGTGGGTAATGCAATTTTGGCATCGATTTTGCCTAATCAAATCATTAAGACCTCGAATTAAGCAAAACCCTATTAACCCGAATATTAAAATGAGAAAATCTTGGGCACAATTACAATGAAAATTGAGAAAAATTATATGTTTGGCTTCGGAATGTACTGGGAAATTCAATTGTGAGGTTGAATTTCGAAAATTGGGTGGAAATTGGACTTAATTTGCGAATTAATGCGAAACCGAAACTGCCAGGTCGACCCGACCCGACCCGAACAGTTCTTCTTCTTCACCCGGCCACTCAACCCGCGAGAAACCCAGAAAACTAACTCAAACCCGCGACTTTGTCAAACATTTCCAGCTATTTTCGCACGTGTCGATCGGTTTGGCCAGCTGGAAAATGTCCAGCTGGCACCGGTTAACGACCCCAACCGATTGAGGATCGGTTTCAACGATTTTTGAGCGGGAAATCAAAGGAGGAAAAAACAAGAAAAACTGGGAGGAACGCACAGAACCCGTTCGACGAAATTCCAGAACGAGAAGAGAGAGAAAGAGAGCGAAACGTTGAAAAATTTAGAGAGAGAGAGGGTTAGAGGTTCCCCCGTGAGTGTTCGGCGCCGCCCTAGACGGCGGAGCGCCGGCGAATCACAAGTTGGCCGTGACCTCCCCTCGTCGTGCCAAGCCGAGAAACCTGACCGCGAAGGCCTGAAATCAAGTGCTGTCCGATCAACTTGGACCTGTTCCGGCGAAGCACACCGGGAGGAAGACCGAGAGTCAAGGAACAATCTCCGGGGCCCCGTTCGGTTCAACAATTTCATCTGATCATTGGACGAATCAGGTAAAAACTCTTCCCGATCAGCTTTATTGAAAAATTCCAGAATTTGGTTTTGTCATCGATGTGCATGTTTGAGTGATTGCTTTGACTAATCTTGGTATATTGATGTTCAAAACATGTTTCTGACCATGATTTATGTATTTGATTGCATTTGTGGATGAAAAATGGCATAAACCGAGTCGGCCACGTTTTAGAACCTCTTCGCCGGAGCTCCGGTGACCTCGCCGGAGCAATGCAGTGGTCTTACACCATCCAGGTTGGTGTACCTCGACCTTTGTTTGATGTTTGGTAGTGATAGGAATCGGTTTAGACGGCTAGGGCGATTAGAATAAGGATTTGAAGCTTTGAAAAACTCGGTTTGGTCAGTGGCGACTTAGGGTTTTTGATCGAGTTTTTCGCCGGCCGGCAAACATCCACCGGCGTGCCGAATAGGGTAGTTTGAAAATAGGATGTGAGGATATCACAATGGTTCAAGTGGAACGGCGGAATAGTCGCCGGAAGGTTGCCGACGGTGAGCCTAAAGTCTCGGCCTTGAGAACAATAAACACAAATCCATGCACACCAGGTGTTTGATAAAATGCCCAAATGAAAAAGTTTGAAACGGCGCCGTTTTGGCGAACCGTGCCCGCCGGAGAGGATGATCGGTGCCGGCGCCGGCAACGGCCGGTTCGGTCTCGACCGAACCAGTCCGAATCGGTCCGGTCCGATTCAATTCCCCGGCGGGAAAATTCAAATAAAATAAAAAAAAAATTAGAAATTTCTGAAAAAAAAAATAAAAAATCACAAAAAAATCTAAAAAAATAGATTTTCTTGGAAAATTAAAAAAATCAGAAAAATTACAGGAAATTCAGAAAAATAGAAAAATTTTCGGAAAATTCATAAAAATTTGAAAATTCTGAAAAATAAAATAAAAAATAAAAAAATTGGAAAATGAAAAATCAATAAGAAATTAAAAAATATTCGAAAATTCACAAAAATTGCCAGAAAATCATAAAAAGAATCATTTCTCGGTTAAAAAATTTTTCCGAAAAAAAAAAATAAAAAATTTTGAAAATCCACAGAATGATTAAAAATCATTGTGGCCGGTCATGAAAAGTGAAATTTGGATTTTCCAAAATGCCTAAGTGGAATAATTTGGAAAATTACAAATTTAAGGCTAAAACCCCTAAAAAAAACCCTAAACTCTAAAAAATGAAATGAACAAGCTATTAGAGCTTTGTTAGGATTTTGGTGAGTTTTCATTTCTAGTGACCAAATTAGGGTTGCTGTGATTGATTTGCCATTGGATGTGCAATTGATTTTTGAATGCTTGATTGTTTGTCTATGGTTAGATTAGTGAAATGACCTTAGGGATCCGTGTGATACGCTAGACATAGCATATCATTCTTAGGTACCGAAAGGGCATTAATGGCCTCAATTTGAGATCGTTAACGTAACCAAGTCCCTTACCCAGAATCTTTGGTTCGTAGGATTGCGGTACTTCTCCCGTACCACAATTTGGTTTCTAGTCGACCTACTGTAAATGACTAGTGGCGACTCCAAGTTTGAATTTAGATCAAATAAACCCCGCTGTCACGTGAGGTATGGCCTGGGAGAAGCCCATATAGAAAAATACCTCCATCAGAAAAGCACGCGAGTGCGACAGGCTTGGCGACTCCGCTGGGGAATCTTAAATTTCTAAGTGGACTTAGGCTTAGATAGAACGATATGCATGTGTTTGTGCTCGCAAGGATCCCAGGTACGTTCCACTAATGGCGTGTTAAATGGTGATGCATGTGGGAGGTATAAGGGGTGTAGTTTATGCTTACATTTGTTTTGCAGGGTGGTGTTGGAATTGAATGTGATTTTGACCAAATTTTAGAAGTGTTGTTTGGTTATAAATTGTTGTGCTTGCCTTTAAATTGCTTTAGCACTTCACTTTTCGCACACACTACCCGTGGCCCAACCCCGGCTACATTTAGGATCACCCTTAGGAGGTATGTATTTAGGCGAAACTATGAGCCGATTGCTCATGGGATCGTTTAAATACAATACCGATCACCGAGATGGAATAATATTCTATTACTTTAGGCCGATCGCCTATTGGAATGGAATCCCTTGTCCATTAAGGCGGTGACCTTGAGCCTTTAGTATATCCCCACCCTTTTAGGTTTCAAAACCCCACTTGTTGCATATGCTTGTCTTTGTGGTTGGTATACCTAAAACCAAGCAAAAATGTGTCGGTAAGTAAGTGTCGTTCCACTTCTCTCATCTTTTCAATTATGCAAGTTAATTGATACCATTTTGCTAAAAAATGCCCAAATGACAATCGATGTTTGGACAAAATGCCTTTTTATACTAGAATGAATGAATAGGGTGACATGCTCCATTTGGTCACATTTTTCATTTCTAGATGGACATGTATAGGTCCATGGTGATTTTCAATGTAATACAAAAAGATTGAATGCTCAGGATGTGACATGTACAATCCTATTTGCCAAAAGTCAATTTTCGATGTATTCGAAGTTGTAAATCATAGGGTAGTACTTTATGGGCAAAATAGAGCATGTCAAAAGGCATTTGTTTTAAACATTGGTTTCATGCACATTTTCAAGTATATGCTCTTTTAAGGCATAAATGGATTAGAAGTGGCATTTGTATTATGTCATAAGAATGCAAATGTGCTTCACCTCCATTTTATCCATAAAAGGACATATAATTAAAATGGGGACATTTGAAATTAATCCATGGTGACTAATAATGAACTTTTTGCATGATTAGATCGAAATGGGGAAACTAGATATGCAAGTCATCCCGGTTCCAAGGAAAGAGCTCTTGGCATGGTGGATGAACATGACTAAAGACAACAAAGCCTACGTGAGGGAAAGATTAGGATATTTGTTCAAACTCATCAGTCTAGAGTACCAAGTGAGCTTGATTCAAGCATTATCTCATTTTTGTGAAATTACCACCGCCACATTCCAATTAAGCGAGCATGAGATGGTATCTACATTAGAGGAGTATAAGGTGACCATTGAGATTGATTTCGAATCAAGAATCGTTGAGCCCCCAATTGGATTGAAACCCACGAGTGTCATAGCCGAATTTTTGAACTTGAAGACTCCTCAAGTGGAAAAGTTGGTCAAGTCGAACACCGAGAATTTTCCTTTATCCTACTTGGTGGCTAATTACTCTAAGTTGTCAAAGGAAACTGGGAATACTTCCGCGAGAGTCTTCATCCTTGCTTTCTTCGAGTTCGTCTTATTCCCTACATCAAGGACCGGATTGAATCCTCTTGTTGTGGTGATTGCTAGGCAAGCTTGCCTAAAGTGGGATTTCTCCAACATGCTTTTAGCAGAAACCATCATTTCTTTGAACAAATACCAACGTCACCAAAAAGGTGTACTTCAAGCCTCAGCCGGGTTACTTTCTGTATGGTTCATTTCCCATATCCGACCCTGGGAACGTCATATGCGCATTAAAGAGATCGACTCATCTATCAACCCTATTGAGAGGTATTTGAAGCTCCAAGACAAGTTGCCAAAATACTCTTTTCATGAGTGGGCAAACTTCATTAGGGCATTGACTCCCGACCAATTCCAATGGAGAATTCAATGGTCAAAGATAATGACAGCTCAAATTACTTGTCAAGAAGGCAATTTAGTGCCGTTGCTTGGATTGAATGGTGGAGCTGCTTAGTGCCCACTAAGAGTGGTACGACAGTTTGGAATGATTCAATAAGTTCCACCTACTTGGCATCCCGAGGAGTTCACATTTGATATACCACAAAAGTCTCAATCGGAGAAAGAAAATAAGGAGTTGCAAATAAAGATTCAGAAGATCATGTATTCCTTGAAGAAATCAACCAAGCAAGTAGTGCAATGGCCTGAAGATTTACAAGGAGAAATGAAGCTCTTCTGGGCATCCAAAGAGTACATAGAATGGTTGAAGGCTAAAAGACCGATTGATGTCGAACCATATGTACCTTTGAGTATTATTACCCATCTTGATGAGCCGTACATTCCGGAGTACATTGTGCCGAACACGCCAGGTGTCGAGCCATACGTTCCCGAGGAGGTTACAATTGACGTGGAAGAATGGGAGACACGAGTCAAGGAATATGAAGAGGCTGAAGCTACCTTAGCTAGCAAGAGGCCTAGGCTTGTATAAGTTAGTGTTCCCCATTTTGATGTAAAGCATTGTAATATGAATCTTCAAAATTAAAACAATTACTTGATGCGTGATTGTTTGATGAAGTTTTAAAGTACATTTCGCATAAAAAGAAACAATCACCATGGATTATAATTCTTTGGATTGTATGATTCCTTGAAAGAGAAAAACATTGATGAGAAGCTTTATATAAGGCTAAGGCTTGTGTAAAAGTTCTTATCCTTGTTAATCACAAGAAAACATACAATTGAAAGAATATAGGTCTTCATATTCATTTCATCAATTCTAATATCTCGATGGTTTCATGAAAACATGTTTTCTAGCAACGGAAGGCAAAAGACCTCGAACTCATTTACAAGTTAAAATGGCCGAGGAAGAAACTCGCACTCGATTAGCTAAAGTCGAGAACCAGATGACGCAAATGGCTGCCACGATGGCAGAAATGAAGGCCTTCATTATGGCTATGAAGGGATCTTATCCTACAGTCTCAAATTCAAAAGCTGCACTTGAAATAATGGATCTGAAAGAAGACATTTGGGTCAAAAAGACATCTAAAGATGAAGAAGAGGCCAAAATATTGGCCAAAATTGAAGAATGCCTTACAAGCCAAGGATATGAGCTTCAAAGGCTCACCATGTTGGTGAAGGTTGGTGAAAGAATTGAATGGTCATTAAAGGAGAAGAAATCTCAAGAAATGACAGTACGGAGACCGTATCCTGGAAGAAAGGATAAAGAACCTATACGTGACTTGGCTATGGTATCCAGCCCTAACGTTAATCAAGCTCCATTTCCAAAGCAGTCCAATGTCCCTTGGAAAAATCCAAAACCATTTGAGCCGAAGAAAAAACCCGTGAGGTAATTCACCCCGTTGCCATGGCCCTTGTCGAAACTACTACCGATGCTGTTAGAAAGGCATTTGGTGGCCAAAGAAGTGCCAAGAGATAATCCTACAAGGTTTCCCTGGTACGATGAGTCGAAGACTTGCACATACCATATGGGAGAAAGAGGACACGATGTGGACAACTGTACAGTTTTGAAATACAAAGTCTAGCAACTCATAGACAAGAAGGTACTAAGCTTTCAAGAGCCAGAGCCAAATGTGCATCAAAATCTTCTTCCTGAGCACAATGTGGTAAATATGGTCCTTACAGAAGATGAATATGAGGCCAAATTAAAGTCAGCCTGACAAGGAGATGCTCGCTTTCGCCGTAAAGCACTCTTGAAAGGGGAGGTCATAAACAACTTGGGAGAAAATTCTGGCAAATATAACTTCCAAGTAAAGTATACTCCACCACCATGGGCTGTTAAAAATGAAGTGATTGTGCCCGATGGATGGGGCGGTATGGACGATGAGCTCGTCAAACAAGAAAAGATTCTTGCGGTGATGAGGAGGATCAATTTCAAGAGCAAAAAGAAAGGATTCGGCAGGGTGAAAGGCGATTTACCCAAACTTCATTTGAGCAGGGTGACACTGTAGACCTCATTGGTCAAGACAGTGGAAAGTATAATTTCCGTGTTAAGTACACACCTCCTTCCTGGGCTTTCAAAAATGAAACTATTGTGCCCGACGGATGGGGAGGCATGGATGAAATCCCAATCAACAAATTAAGTCTTGAGGAGAAAGAAGATCAAGATGAGAAGATGAAGAAAAAGGCTCGTCGAGGAGACAGACGATTTATTCGCAAAGCACGAAAACAAGGCGAAATTGTGGATTATCTGGGACAAGATAGTGGTCGGTATAACTATCGTGTCAAATACACGCCACCTTCATGGGCATCCAAAGAGGAAAATATCGTGCCTGACGGTTGGGGTGGAATGGATACTATTGAAGCTAACAAAAGCATGGTGTTCATGATTACACCATTATTGATCAATCTTGATGAAGTGGATAGACTTGAAGAAGAAAAGCATCATGTTGAACCAATTACCATTGAGCTCCCAATTGGTCAACTAAAAATCGAAGAGGAAGAGGTGCAGCCTGTGATTATCACTTTGCCTCCAAAGGAGAAATTTGACACCAAATGTGTACCATGGGACTACGCACCTAAAGAAGTTGATGCAATAACCAGATCGGGCAGATGTTATGTTCCAAAAGAAGGCGAGCACGAAAAGAAGGGAGTAACTGAGGAGGATGTCAAGCAGTTACTGTCAGTCATGAGGACAAGTGAATATGAAGTAATCGAGCAATTAAGAAAGATGCCGGCACAGATTTCCTTACTAGATCTTTTCAAGACTTCAGAAAGCCACAAAATGGTGCTTATGAAGCTTCTTAATGAGGTACACGTTCCGGAGACTATCAATGAGGTACAACTGGAAGACTTTGTCGGTGCAATTCTGCTAAAGGATCATATTGCCTTCTCTGATGAAGATTTCCCAATTGATGAGCGTTCCCACAATAAAGCGCTGTATATCGCCGTTAAATGCCGGGGCAAGGAAGTATCACGGGTGTTTATCGATAATGGTTTCGCACTTAATTTGTGTCCTCTAAGCACGCTGCATCGCTTGGGGATTAGTGAAGAACTTATCAAACCTTCGAAGGTGACCGTACATTCATTCGACGGAATGAAAAAGGATGTTATCGGTGACATCGAGC
Organism: Syzygium oleosum; assembly: GCF_021117445.2. Classification (NCBI taxonomy): domain Eukaryota; kingdom Viridiplantae; phylum Streptophyta; class Magnoliopsida; order Myrtales; family Myrtaceae; genus Syzygium; species Syzygium oleosum. The sequence goes on along the minus strand of NW_026607510.1, from coordinate 156,406 downwards.
TGGAGGTAAACATAGGCCTTGTGCCTTTTCTAATTGATTTTCAAGTGGTAGACATTCCAAGGACCTTCAACCTACTGCTAGGGAGGCCTTGATTCATATGGCTGGCGCCATTCCTTCTAGTCTTCATCAGAAGGTTCGATTTGTTATTAACGGTAAAATGATTACCGTACACGGGGAGACAGACTTTGCTACTTACAAGGAAAGTGCCATACCCTATGTCGAACCAGAGATAAAAGAAGAGCCCAGTTATCATTCATTCGAGATGATTTCCATGATACAAATTCCCGCCGGTAGTGTCATGAAGACTCCAAAATTTTCGGCATCGTCCCTTATGACTGGAAGAGTGTTATGCCAATATGGATTTAGCCATAATGGTGGGCTTGGGACAAAAGCTCAAGGGATTAAAGAACCTATTATCCCATTTGGTACCAAGAAGAAGAATGGGGTGGGATATGAAGCCATCAATAATCACCATGGAGGCTGAGGCCAAGGTCAAGAGAATCTTAAAGGCCGTGGAAGCCGAGGTGATCGAACCATTAACCCATCAACATGGAAGGGCAAGGCCAAAGAGTTACCTTACCATCATATTCATATAAGAGAAAACTTTCCTAGGCCTCCCAAACTGCTCTCGGAAGAAAATTTACGTGCCAAGACCGAGTCTGACACGCTGGGTTTATTCGAAGAAGACATTATCAATGTCATTATAACCGAAGATGAAGACACCTACGCACTGGAGTAGGAAGATTCTTTTGAACCCTTTCTTCATTGTTGCCTTTACAATTTGTTTGTTTCATGTTGATATTGTTTCAATTCAGCTGCAATTTACGTTTCTTTCAATATAGATGTAATTGCATTTTTCAAATTCAATAAAAGTGTTCAATGTTTTGTTAAGGACATATGGAAACAAAACCAAACCAATGATGAATATCGCTTTCACATGTGAGGCTTGAGGCTTTGGGTTTCCGTATGATTCCTCATTGCGAAAATGATTTTAAGAGCCAGTATGTCCGGAGATACAAAGATTAGCTCTATCTTCTTGATCTCTTCAAAACAGATTTCAAAATAATTTTTCAAAATGGTTTTTCATTAAACCTCATGCATTTCATATGTGATTACTAATCATGTTTGTTGTATGTCAGGCATGAGCATTCACACACCTATAATAGGTTCATAGGTGAGTCAAATCTCTACAAGGAGATCACTTATGATATTGAGGAGGATAATGAAGATGAGGAATGGATCAGAAGAGAATGGATCCGTCATGAAGAATCAAAGCCGCTCACGTTAGAAAAAACCATTACAGTTAATCTGGGTGATAAGGAGAATCCCAAAGAGGTTAAGATCAGAGAGAGTCTTCCTTCAGCAGAAGCAGAAAGAATAACCGATTTGCTCAAGGAATATCAAGATATATTCGCATGGTCCTATGCTGACATGCCAGGCCTTGATCCAAGCATAGTCGAACACGCCTTGCCAATTGATCCAAGTATTCCACCGAAGAAGCAAAAATTGAGGCGAACGAAGCCAGAATTTGCAAAGAAAATAGAAGAGGAAGTGATGAAATTACTCAAGGTCGGTTTCATCGAAGTAGTGCCATATTCAGAATGGGTTGCCAACATAGTACCCGTAATGAAGAAAGATGGTCGGGTACGAGTATGTGTCGATTACCGTGACCTAAACAAAGCAAGCCCAAAGGATGATTTCCCGCTTCCACATATTGATGTATTAGTGGATAATACTGCGGGATTCGAAACATTCTCATTTATGGATGGCTTCTCAGGATATAATGAAATCCTCATGAAGAAAGAGGATAAGGCGAAAACATCCTTCATAACACCATGAGGCACATTTTGTTATAAGGTGATGCCTTTCGATCTGAAAAATGCTGGCGCCACATATCAAAGGGCAATGGTAACTCTGTTCCATGATATGATGCCCAAAGAAATCGAGGTATATGTGGACGATATGAACGCAAAATCTAAACAAGGAGAAGACCATGTTGAGGTGCTTCGCAAATTATTCAAGAGACTCAGAAAGTACAAGTTGCGGTTAAATCCCAATAAGTATGTATTTGGGGCAAAATCTGGCAAATTGCTAGGATTTGTGGTCAGCAACAGGGGAATCGAAATTGATCCTTCCAAGATCAAGGCAATACATGACTTGAAGACTCTTTCTATAGTAAAGGAAGTGAGAAGCTTGTTGGGGCGATTAAACTACATTGCCCGCTTCATCTATCAGCTTTCTGAAACTGCTAAACCATTCTTTAAACTGTTGAAGAAGAATGCCAAGGTAAAGTAGGATAAAGAATGTCAACAAGCCTTTGACAAAATCAAAGAATATCTGGTATGCCCACCAGTATTGTACCACCAATTCCTGGAGTCTCGCTGATCCTATATTTGACGATTCATCATGAATCATTAGGAGCAGTGCTGGTACAAAGAAGACCGAATGACGGTAAAGAACAAGCCGTTTATTACTTGAGCAAGAAATTCACAACATCAGAAGTGAATTATCCAGCGGTTGAGAAGACATGCGTCGCATTAATTTGGGTGTTACACAGATTAAGGCAGTACACCCTTCATCATCAAATTTTGCTAGTGACCGAAAATGATCCGATCAAGTATCTTCTTGAGAAATCCTCCTTGGTCGGAAAATTAGCCAAATGGCAAGTCTTATTGTCTGAGTTCGACATCAGGAGTTCATCCCAAAAGTCAGTCAAAGAGCTAGCGATAGCAGATATGCTGGCAGAGAATTCGCAAGATATCGCCAATTCTAAAGAACGGCTTGATGATCACATATTGACATTGGTCGATGACAAATGGACCATGTATTTCGATGGCGCAACCAACCTATCTGGGTCAGGAACTGGGGCAGTACTGATCTCCCCAGAAGGCCAACACTATCTAGTATCTGCAAAACTGGTATTCCCATGCACCAATAACATCGCTGAGTATGAGGCATGTATTCTCTGTTTACAGTTAGCCCTTTCAATGAGGGTAAAAAGGTTGCAAGTATATGGAGATTCTATGCTCATTATATTGCAAACAACTGGAGAATGACAAATTCGTGATGCAAAGCTGATTCCTTATCACAAATACCTAGAAGGAATGATGGAGGAATTCGAAGAAATAACATTTGATTATCTTCCAAGGGCTCATAATCATTTTGCAGATGCTCTTGCAACCTTATCATCCTTACTCCAAGCTGAAGATAGCATGGATATAAAACCATTGACAATCAATATTCTCGAACAACCAGCACACTGCATGGTAGTTCAAGCAGAATTTGATAATGAACCATGGTTTCATGATATCAAGAAGTACTTACAAGAAGGAGAATTTCCTGAAGGAAGCCAGTCAGGCGACAGAAAATTTATCAGAAAGATAGCCAACAAATTCTTTCTCAACGGATAGGTTCTTTATAAGAAATCATTCGATTTGATCCTATTAAGATGCGTTGATAGCAAAGAAGCTGAACAAATCATGAGAGAAATCCATGAAGGCGAATGTGGTTCGCATATGAATGGCCATCTCTTAGCCCGCAAAATCATGCGATTGGGATATTACTGGTTGACGATGGAAACAGATTGCATTCAGCATGTGAGGTGTTGTCGCCAATGTCAAGTCTATGGAGACAAAATTAATGCACCACCTAATGAGCTGCATCAGATGTCATAACCATGGCCATTTTCAATATGGGGAATTGACATGATTGGCCCAATTAACCCAAATGCCTCAAATGGACATCGCTTTATCTTGGTGGCAATTGATTACTTCACCAAGTGGATTGAAGCAAATTCATATACAAATGTCACCGCCAAGAATGTAGCAAAGTTCATCAGGCGGGACATCATTGCTAGGTACGGAGTCCCAGAAGCAATCATTACTGACAATGGTTCAAATTTGAACAACAAAATCGTAGATGATCTGCTTGAACATTTCCACGTTCGACACTTGAATTCATCTCCATATCGCCCACAAATGAATGGAGCAGTGGAAGCGGCAGACAAGAATATCAAGAAGATATTGTCCAAGACAGCTGAGAATTATCGTGACTAGCACGAAAGATTGCCATATGCTCTGATAGCATACCGAACTTCAATCCGAACATCAACCGGGGCAACTCCATTCTCTTTAGTTTACGGGGTAGAAACAGTATTACCCGTTGAAGTAGAAATTCCTTCATTGATGATATTATCCCAAATAAAACTCTCAGAAGCCGAATGGAGCCAACAAAAATATGAACAGCTCAACATGATTGATGAGAGAAGATTACGGGCTATATGTCATGGACAAGCCTACCAGAAAAGAGTCGCTAAATCTTTCAACAGAAAGGTGAAACCAAGATGTTTTGAAACAGATGATCTAGTAGTAAAGAAGGTCATTCCCAACAATTCAGATCCACGTGGGAAATTCACTCCGAATTATGAGGGTTCATACATTGTCAAGAAAGTTCTTCCTGGAGGAGCACTGATTCTTGTAGATATGACAGGAACAGAATTAACCTATCCTGTAAATGCAGATGCTGTCAAGATTTTCTACCTATGAAATGAAGACGGACATTCAAGAAAGAAGTGGCACTAGTTATAACATGTGCATACCATGCATATCATGCATTTCATAGAACATGTTTGTTCATTTTGCAGGATATGACGAAAAGAAATCTGAGATGACCCAAGACTTCTAAAAATCTTTCAACGGAGTTGGAAAATAAAAGGGATCTCATCAAACCGATCAGGTAAGTATCCCTAACCCATGAATTTGAGCTCAAATATCTCATTTTCAAATCTCCAATGGAACAAATTAGCGCGGAAGCAAAACAATCAAGAGGGATATTGATAATTCAATCAGGTAAGTATCCCTAATTCATAAATTTGAGTCTCGAAGAAGTTAATTTTCTAGAAAATAAAACTTCTTTTCCCCGAGCAGATCAACTTGAACAAATTATTTCAAAAAAGTTTTGAAATACGCATTCTTTAAGCATGCATTGTGCATTAGAATTCCTTAAAAAGGAAGTTTTGACGAAAGTCATGAAATTTTTTTTTTCAAAGAGAAAGTTTGGATCAAATCAAGTGGAAAGACCTTCAAATGATGAAAGGTAAGCTATATCCAAACACGTCCCCTATATACTCGAGTGAATGGAAGGATGAGTATCAGAATGAGCGGAAACCTCATCTGCAGGAAATAGGGGATATTCGCAATGTTTACATGAATTGAAATGATGAAAGGCATATCATTTCGCTACCCCAAACACATGATTATCCTTTGCAAACCAAATTTGAGCCTAAACAGTGAAGAAATGTCCCAAAAGCAACCCTGTTAAGAACTACCCCACATTGGGGCAAACTAGGAGGATCACGGTTGACATTTATGGAGAAAAGGATCAAGAAAGATTTTATTGCATACACTTGCGTTAATCTTTCTGTGATAACCTCAGATGAATTCGTATGGAAGCTCACAACATCCCAAAAGGAAGAAGAGCATTTCGTTTCCATATCCCAAACACATTTACCTTTGGCAAAGCCCAATTGAGCCTGAATATTCATTTTAGAACCCCAAGTTGGTGATCATCTCTTCGCACTGGAGCATGAGCATATGATCCACCTTGATAAATAGAAAGCAAAAGGGCAGAACACAGAGTCCTTAGAATGCAAAAAGATCAAAGACAAAAGAGTTTGGGGCATGAAAAAGCAGTGTGCCTGGTAAAAGCAAGGCCAATGCCCAGAAAAATGAGTAAAAGAAAAGAAAAACATTCAAAAGAAGAATGACAAAAGTCAAATCAAAAGAAAAGCAAAAGTTGTGAAAAATCAAAAGTCACAACAAATCAGTGATTGAAAAATCTCGATGAAAGTTTAGGGGACTCTTGTGTTCATGCTAAGAAAAGATCCTTAGTGGACAAAAGAAAATGGGTGGTGATGCCAAGAAGATCACCAATTTCATGAAAATCCTGAATTCAAAACAAAACAATTGAGCCTTTTTGAGCCTACCCAATACCAACATTACAACCTCTCCCCAAAGACTCTTCAGATTGTGATGTTGAGAGTGAAAATACGATTTCATAACAAGAAGTCGTCACTTAAAGAAGTGTGTGCAATATTGTCTTATCTTATCCTCCATGTTCTTAACTTGAAGACCCGAAGAGAGTTGCAAGATGATAAGATCTTTTTTCTTGGCCTCAGAATGCCTATCCTTTGAATAGCCATTGACCAAACCAACTTTACGACCATTTGAAAGACCTTATCGGATCAATTGGATTGTATACATTGCGAATATCTCCGAACACCTAAGGATAGGTTAGGAGAAATAAAATCAAGGGATATCAAATCAATCCCCTTTCAATCAAATGAAAGAAAGACCAAATTCATAGATCGAACCAAATCCTTTCTAATGAAGGTCTTCCGAACGGTTAATTCAAGCATTTCTTGAAATTTGCAAGCATTTTGCTTAAATACTTCCTTTAAAAAGGACATTTGATTGCCTGAAATGCATAAAGGAATGCATATTTCAAAATCAGGTTTCAAATAGTTTTTGGTCAACTTAAAACCAAGTTTTCAAATAATTTGTGGTAAACTAGAAAGAAAAACCACATTTCAAACAGTTTTGATTAATTTCAAAACTACTTTTTCAAAATAGTTTTTGGTCAACTAAAAAACCATGTCAAGGTTAGTAAAACCTTAAGATCACAAAACAGACATTCATTGTTTGAAGTCTTTTTAAAAAAAAATCCTATTTGGTGAGGAACCATTAGGCAAAATTCAAATCCTATTGACAAAGAAGCCTTTAGGAAATTTTTACATGGAAGGTTTCTAAAATTCAAGTTCTATTGGCAAAGAGCCTTTAGGCAATTTCAAAATCCTACGGGTAAATTACATGGCAGGTCTCCAAAATTTCAAGTCTATTCGGTGAGAAGCCACTAGACAAGACAGGTATTCTAAAGCAAATTGCACTTCGTAGCTTTTGAGTGATGATTCTCATGAGTGATCGCGATTTTGCAGCTTTGAATATGGTGATTTTTATGGTCTTACCAAGTGTTCGCAGGTTTGTAGCTTCGGAGCCATCTCCCTCCGAGTGTTCGCGACCTGTAGCTTTGGATGACTTTCTTTGGCCCGAAGAATGGCCTATTTATGGTGATTTTTATGGTCTTACCAAGTGTTCGCAGGTTTGTAGCTTCGGAGCCATCTCCCTCCGAGTGTTCGCGACCTGTAGCTTTGGATGACTTTCTTTGGCCCGAAGAATGGCCTATTCATGGTGATTTTTATGGTCTTGCCAAGTGTTCGCAGGTTTGTAGCTTCGGAGCTATCACCCTTCGAGTGTTCGCAACCTATAGCTTTGGATGATTTTCTAGGCCTAAAACATGGCCTCGTTATAGTTCTTCTGAGTGATCGCGGATTTGCAGCCTCAGAGAATTGACACTCTGTAAGTGATCACAAACCGTAGCTTCAGAAAACTATTACACAAGTCCTACAGGCAAAGAGCCCTTAGGTAAATTCAAAGTCCTATAGGTGAGGAACCACTAGGCAAACTAAAGTCCTATAGGTAAGGAACCCCTAGGCAAATTCAGGTTCTACTGGTGAGGAACCACTAGGCAAACTAAAGTCCTACAGGCGAGAAGCCCCTAGGTAATTTCAAAGTCCTTAGGTGAGGAACCACTAGGCAAATTCAAACCCTCATGTGAAGAGCCTCAGACGTTCATGGTTTGTGAGTTCGTTCTCAAACCGCGAAATCAGAAAAATCATCATAATCAGCACTAGCATCCATTCATACCCTTGGATGAGCAACAAAGAAACTCTCACAAACAAGTAAGTTTCTCTCTCTCTCAAATCATTAAGAACCCTTTCAAAATGTGTTAAAAAAAAACCTTTGGATTAGATCACGAATCTCAAAAGCAAAGACCCTAATAAGTTATTGAGAAATTTTCATTTCCATTTTGTTTAGTAAGTCGACTAAAAATTCAGGGTGTCACATTGTCTTTGAGATTAACCTCTAATGAGCTCAATCTCAAAGATGGGCAGCTGTTGACACCTAATTTTTAGCTCATTTTTGTCGTATTTTCAAAAATTTCAAAATTAGGTCTAGGGATCTTGGCCAAGCCTAGAAACCTATTTCTAAACCAAAAAATCATTTTTGTAAGCATTTTTTCTGCATTTTTTTCTGAATTTCTTTTAGTTTAAATAAGCAAGAAAATCAAGAAAAATAGTAAATGAAATTAGAAAATTCCATAAAAATAGTCACTAATCTTCTTTTAAATCCAATTTCATAAATACACTGTCAATTTTAGAAAATCTCAATCGGGTACATGTTTTTCCCAAAATTGGGCAAAATTAAACTCGAATTGAATCAAAAATGAAATTAAATTTTTTCTAGACATTTTTAGGTCATAGTGTCTTCACAACAATTGATTCTAGGACCTTTAATTGCATCATGGTCAGTCCAATTGCACAATTTGGTGTAAGAATAAAAAATCCCCAAAAATTGATTGAAAATTAAGAAATTTGAACCTAAATTGGGAATTGTGCCCAAAATGAAATTGCCGAAATGTGAGATTATCATTTTTAGGGTTAATCAGCGGTGGGTAATGCAATTTTGGCATCAATTTTGCCTAATCAGATCATTAAGACCTCGAATTAAGCAAAACTCTATTAACCCGAATATTAAAATGAGAAAATCTTGGGCACAATTACAATAAAAATTGGGGAAAATTATATGTTTGGGTTCGGAATGTACTGGGAAATTCAATTTTGAGGTTGAATTTCGAAAATTGGGTGGAAATTGGACTTAATTTGCGAATTAATGCGAAACCGAAACTGCCAGGTCGACCCGACCCGACCCGAACAGTTCTTCTTCTTCACCCGGCCACTCAACCCGCGAGAAACCCAGAAAACTAACTCAAACCCGCGACTTTGTCAAACATTTCCAGCTATTTTCGCACGTGTCGATCGGTTTGGCCAGCTGGAAAATGTCCAGCTGGCACCGGTTAACGACCCCAACCGATTGAGGATCGGTTTCAATGATTTTTGAGCGGGAAATCAAAGGAGGAAAAAACAAGAAAAACTGGGAGGAACGCACAGAACCCGTTCGACGAAATTCCAGAACGAGAAGAGAGAGAAAGAGAGCGAAACGTTGAAAAATTTAGAGAGAGAGAGGGTTAGAGGTTCCCCCGTGAGTGTTCGGCGCCGTCCTAGACGGTGGGGCGCCAGCGAATCACGAGTTGGCCGTGACCTCCCCTCGCCGTGCCAATCCGAGAAACCTGACCGCGAAGGCCTGAAATCAAGTGCTGTCCGATCAACTTGGACCTATTCTGGCGAAACCGAGCACACCGGGAGGAAGACCGAGAGTCAAGGAACAATCTCCGGGGCCCCGTTCTGTTCAATAATTTCATCTGATTGTTGGACGAATCAGGTAAAAACTCTTCCCGATCAGCTTTATTGAAAAATTCCAGAATTTGGTTTTGTCATCGATGTGCATGTTTGAGTGATTGCTTTGACTAATCTTGGTATATTGATGTTCAAAACATGTTTCTGACCATGATTTATGTATTTGATTGCATTTATGGATGAAAAATGGCATAAACTGAGTCGGCCACGTTTTAGAACCTCTTCGCCGAAGCTCCGGTGACCTCGCCGGAGCAATGCAGTGGTCTTACACCATCCAGGTTGGTGTACCTCGACCTTTGTTTGATGTTTGGTAGTGATAGGAATCGGTTTAGACGGCTAGGGCGATTAGAATAAGGATTTGAAGCTTTGAAAAACTCGGTTTGGTCAGTGGCGACTTAGGGTTTTTGATCGAGTTTTTCGCCGGCCGGCAAACATCCACCGACGTGCCGAATAGGGTAGATTGAAAATAGGATGTGAGGACATCACAATGGTGCAAGTGGAACGGCGGAATAGTCGCCGGAAGGTCGCCGACGGTGAGCCTAAAGTCTCGTCCTTGAGAACAATAAACACAAATCCATGCACATCAGGTGTTTGATAAAATGCCCAAATGAAAAAGTTTGAAACGGCATTGTTTTGGCGAATCGTGCCCGCCGGAGAGGATGATCGGCGCTGGCGCCGGCAACGGCCGGTTCGGTCTTGACCAAACCAGTCCGAACTGGTCCGGTCCGGTTCAATTCCCCGGCGGGAAAATTCAAATAAAAAAAAATTAGAAAATTCTGAAAAAAAAATAAAAAATCACAAAAAATCTAAAAAAATAGATTTTCTTGGAAAATTTAAAAAAATCAGAAAATTCATAAAAAAAAATCAGAAAAATTACAGAAAATTCAGAAAAATAGAAAAATTTTCGGAAAATTCATAAAAATTTGAAAGTTCTGAAAAATAAAATAAAAAATAAAAAAATTGGAAAATGAAAAATCAATAAGAAATTAAAAAATATTGGAAAATTCACAAAAATTGCCAGAAAATCATAAAAAGAATCATTTCTCGGTTAAAAAATTTTTCCAAAAAAAAAAAATCAAAAATTTTGAAAATCCACAGAATGATTAAAAATCATTGTGGCCAGTCATGAAAAGTGAAATTTGGATTTTTGAAAATGGCTAAGTGGCATAATTTGGAAAATTCCAAATTTAAGGCCAAAACCCCTAAAAAAAACCCTAAACTCTAAAAAATGAAATGAACAAGCTATTAGAGCTTTGTTAGGTTTTGGTGAGTTTTCATTTTTAGTGACCAAATTAGGGTTGCTGTGATTGATTTGCCATTGGATGTGCAATTGATTTTTGAATGCTTGATTGTTTGTCTATGGTTAGATTAGTGAAATGACCTTAGGGATTCGTGTGATACGCTAGACATGCCATATCGTTCTTAGGTACCGAAAGGGCGTTAATGGCCTCAATTTGAGATCGTTAACGTAACCAAGTCCCTTACCCAGAATCTTTGGTTCGTAGGATTGCAGTACTTCTCCCGTACCACAATTAAGTTTCTAATCGACCTACCGTAAATGACTAGTGGCGACTCCAAGTTTGAATTTAGATCAAATAAACCCTGCTGTCACGTGAGGTATGGCCTGGGAGAGGCCCATATAGAAAAATACCTCCATCAGAAAAGCACGCGAGCGCGTGGGGCGACAATAACCATTCCTCAGGTATTTAGAGATATTCGCAATATATACAATCTGATTGATCCGATAAGGTCTGTTCACAAGTGTTGACACCTAATTTTTTGGCCCATTTTTCAAATTTTTCTAAAAATCACAAAATTAGGATTAGGAACCTTGTCCAAGCTTAGGAACCTATTTATAAACCAAAAATAAATTTTTTAGAATTTTCCTGAATTTTTCCTTAATTTCTTTTAGTCAAAATAATAGACAAAATCAAGAAAAATAGCAAATGGAATCCAAAAATTCCATAAAAATAGCCATTAGTCTTCTTTTGAATCCAATTTCATCAATACAGCATCAGTTTTTGAAAATTTCAATTGGAAATGTGCTTTTCCCAAAATTGGGTAAAAACAAGCCTAAATTGAATCAAAAATTCAATTGAGTCATTTCTAGTCATTTATAGATTATAGTGTCTTTACAACAAATGATTCTAGAACCTTGAATTATATGTTCTTTTAAGGCATGAATAGACCTAATTTGACATTTGTATTACTTTTTAAGTATGTAAATGTACTTTACCTCTATTTTACCTTAAAAGGGACATATGATTGAAATGGAGACATTAGAATTGATTCGTAATCTATATCAAATAATAATGAATTTTTCTTTGCATGATTAGACTCAAATGGGAAAGCTAGACATCCAAGTAAGTCCCATTCCTCGGAAGGAGCTCATTACTCGGTGGAAGGACATGTCTAAGGACAACCAAGTCTATATCCAAGAAAGGCTTGGGTATCTTCTCAAGCTAATGCATGTAGAGCATCAAGTTAGCTTAGTCTAAGCTTTAGCTCATTTTTGGGAAGTTTCTACTGCCACCTTCCAGTTTGGAGAACATGAATTGGTACCAGCCTTAGAAGAGTATCAAGCCACCATCGAGATCAATTTTAAGCCTAGGATTATAGAGCTACTCGTTGGACTTAATCCTATAAGCATTCTAGCTGAATTCCTTAATCTCAAAATTTCCAAAATCGAAAATCTAATCAAATCAAACACGGGTAGATTTCCATTATCTTTCCTAATAGCCAACTTTTCAAAACTTCCTAGAGAAATGGGAAACACTTCGGCTTGGGTATTCATTCTAGCCTTCTTCGGCTTTATTTTATTCCCTGTGTGTAGAACGAGATTAGATCCTTTAGCTGCTATGATTGCGAGACAAGCATGTCTCAAGTAGGACTTTCAAATATGCTTCTTGCCCAAACTATTATTTCCCTAAACATGTACCAAAATCATGGGAAGGGTGTCTTTCAAGCTTCTACTAGTCTTCTTTCACTATGGTTTATCTCACACATTCGACCATGGTGTCATTTCATGAACATTCGTGAAATTTGTTCATCAACAAATCCAATAGAGCGATATATTCGTCTTCAAAACAAATTACCCAAGCAATCTTTCTTAGATTGGGCTAATTTCATTCGTGTTCTAACTCCCGATCAAATCCAATGGCGGATCAATTGGCCAAAGATGAAGAAGGCAAGGATTACAAGCCAAGACAGGAATATGGTGCCACTACTTGGATTGAATGGAGGAGTTGCATATTGTCCCCTAAGGGTTGTCAAATAATTCGGGATGCTTCAGCAAGTCCTACCGACATGGAATCCCGAGGAGTTTGCCTTCGACATCCCAAGTGGAACTATACTCAAAGAGGAGAAGAATAGCCTTCAAATCAAGATTCACAAAATAATTCTATCTTTGGATAACTCACCAAAACAAGTAATTGAGTGGCCTAAAAGCTTGGAAGGTGATATGAAGATTTACATGGCATCCAAAGAATACATCAATTGGATAGAAAGCAAGCGTTCAATGGATGTAGAGCCGTATGTCCCGTTGAGTGTTGTACTGGATCCCGAAGAAGAGTATGTTCCGGAATATATTGTTCCAAACACGCTTAGAGTGGAGCCCTATGTCCCCGAAGAGATCGGATCGATGTCGATGAATGTGAATCTCAAATCAAGGAATGGGAGGAATACCAAAAGGTGGAAGCTACCTTAGCTAGCAAGAAGCCTATAATTGAATGATTTAGATTCCAATTTGAGTTTAAGATCATGATGTTAAATAATTTCAAGTTTTATATGCAATGATGAATTGATCATTTTCTAAATGTGTATAGTTAAGTTCAAAACATGATTTGAAAACATAAAAGAATCACCATGGATTACAATTCTTTGAATTGTATGATTGCTTGAGAAAGACATTGATGAGAAGTTTTATACAAGGCTAATTCTTGTATGAAAGTTCTTATCCTTGTTAATTACAAGAAAAAATCATACAATTGAAAGAATGTAGGTTTTCATGATTGTTTCATCATGCTAATACCTTGTCTTTCCATAAAGCAGATAATATAGCAACGGAAGAAAGAAAAACACGAATCCGAACTCGTTTGCAGACTAAAATGGTGGAAGAGGAAACCCGTACTCGACTGACTGAAGTTGAGAACCAAATGACCCAAATGACCGCCATGATGGCGGAAATGAAAGCCTTCATCATTGCTTCCAGAGGATCTTATCCCACCATTCCTAATGCTGGAATTTCAAATGCTATGGAAACTTCTATTGAAGAACCAGTTAGAAATAAATAACCAATTCAAGAGAATCCTCTAAAGGCTATACCTGAAGTAGTAAATTTGGAAGAAGATGATCTAGCTAAGAAGACATCCAAAGTGAAAGATGAGGAAGAATCCAAAAGATTGGCTAAAATTGAAGAATGCTTAGCAAGTCAGGGCTTTGAACTTTAAAGGTTTGACAAATTCTCACCGTATGCAAAAGTAGTTGTTTCGGAAAATTACAAGGAACCAGAGTTCGTGAGTAAGTATGATGGAGCTAGCTATCCCAAAAGCCATTTGAATATTATCTTCGCAAGATGGCAAGGTATTTAGACAACACGTCACTTCTTATTAGCACGTTTCAAGATAGCTTGAGAGGAGTGGCCCTAACATGGTACACCGCACTTGACATAGAAGATTTCACGGAATGTGATCATTTGGCAGGAGAATTCCTCCGCCAATATAAGTTTAATGTTCAAGTACTCCCAACTAGCGAGGATCTCGTCAGAACGGAGAAACGAAGGAATGAAGGGTTTCGAGCTTATGCCTAGAGATGGAAAGTTGTCGTTTCGCAAGTAAAACCTGCCACAAGGGAGGATGAGCTTATTAAGCTCTTTTTAAAATTATTGCCAATTGAGTATTACGACAAGCTACATGTGTCAGGCTGTCAAATATTCACTGTGACATTCTGAATTTTCGACTCATTTCGAAGCCTATGAATGAATAAAATGTTGATCGATGTATTTCAGTAATTCTCGCTCAGAATTGATCACTCTTGAGTTAACTAACCAAAAGGGAATGGCTAGTGAGGAATTAGTACGTGGACCAAAGAATTCGACTGTGGATTAACGGCTTGATCATAAAGATTGTTGAGGGAATATCTCGAGTTATTAGAGGCCGATCTAAGATTTAGTTTGAGAACGGTTTGCTACCGTTATACGATTGGTTCGCGGGTGATTCCGTTTAACCATAGTGTAATTTACGAATTAATCTAAACCAAAATCCTAACGATCGCGTTCTTCAAAACCAACGAGTGGACCTCACAATTTCATGACAACCAAGTTGCCACGATTTGATTAGTTCTTAAACGTGATTTTTAATCGCGGGTCGATACGCGTAAAACCCTAAAAGCCGCCCGTTAGTTCGAGACGACTTGAAATAATTCACAAACTTTGGTCATGAATTGAAATTCGAAATAGGATGTCGATTATCTAAGAATTCCGACGACGATATATTTTAGACGTCGTCTCATCGCGGTTAGTTTAACTTAGCGATCGTCTCGAGATTAATCGGAATCGGAGATTAAGTGTGCCAATCGGACATTTCCTTGGTACCCAATTTAATGCTCATCCTTAGGCTTGTATAGTATTTAATTTGGTCTCTCCCTCCCCCTCTTAACCTAGATTAGTGTGCACTTTAGTCTTAATGCGCATTTGTGGAGAAGAAGACAAGTTTGAGATTTTGTGGGCCCTCCCCTTGACTTTCTTGCCACCATCACTTCACTCTCTCTATTCTTGTCTTTCCACCTCTCCATCAAGGTGTCATTCAAGCCATCCCCTCTAGCTTACAAGCTTGCTTTTCCAAGACACCAAGCTTCTTGAGGAAGCTTCACCAAATGCTAGACCCCTCTCTCTCTCTCTCTCTCTCTCTCTCTCTCTCTCTCTCTCTCTCTCTCTCTCGTCATTCTCCCCCTCTCCTCCCTCTTGCTCCACCTTGCCGTCGCCAACCAGCCCCTTGTTGCCACCGACCAGCCCTTGCCGCTGCCGGAACCAGCCCTTGCCGTGAGCCCTAGGAGGAGTTTTGTGGATTTTTCCTTGCTTAGACTTTTGGTAAGTCTTCCCTAAACTAATGTTAGGACTTTAGGCAACTTTTAGACATGTTTAGATGGTGAAATGAGGTGATTTAGAGGCTATTTTGTGGCTATGGATAGTTGATTAGGTGGCTGGAAATGTTGGTTTGTGTGTTGGTTGTTGTTGGATGTGTTCCTAGATTTCGTCCCTGCTGTGTCGCAGAGTTTTGCTATTTTTGTCGAGACCTGTGTGAGCCGAATCTGGGGTTTTGTCCTTCATGGAAGTTGCTCAAAACATCTTGTAGTACAGCATAATTTAATTTCGGAAGTTTTGGAAGTCATTTGGGGTCATTCGGAAGTCCATCTTTGGACCGAAAATATTCTGCCGGAAACACTGTTCCTCCGACTTTCGGGTCTGTTCGAATTTTTCTAAATTTTTCCAGACCTAATTTCAAAATACTTCCTTCACAAAAATTGTTGGAGACATCCGTGGATATGACATATAAAAATTTCAAAGCTTTATAAAGAGGTTTGGGTACTGATTGAAACGTATTTTGGGGGTCGGATGGCTTGTCAGAATGGATTGTTTTCTATCTGGATTGTGGTGGCAAAAAGAGGTGTTTACCGCTGGAAATGGGTTTTGTGTCCTTCATGGAAAATGTTCATCAGGATGTTGTCTAGGACATATCCGAATTTCAGAATTTTTGGAGTTGAATTACCATTTTTTTAAAGGAATCCCAGAACAGCGTGTCAACCCAGTTTTATCCGAATTTTGTTAAATTCGGTATTCCCTTTTTCCTTGGGGGCCGAATGCTTGCTGCCCTTGGTAATGATTTTGGCGCTTGAACATGAGTGTTCTATGGTGATTTGGGGACTGAGTTGAATGCCATGTGGTTGTTTGGGCTTTTGGTGATTGATTGTTAAGTGCCGAAGTTGGATCATAAGGATCTCGGCTCTATGTGAGTGCATGGGGAATTCGTATATTAATGAGTCACGTATACTTGTTGAGAATGATCCGTGAACCGTATATATGCGGGGGATTCGGAAAGTGGAATAGCCCGTGAGCCGTGTGAATGCGGGGGGTCCTGTCTATTACGTTGTGATTGGTGTGATCCATGAGCCGTATATATGCAGGGGATCTGGACAGTGGAATAGCCCGTGAGCCGTGAGAATGCAAGGGGGTCCTGTCTATTATATTGCGACTAGTATGCTATGGCCCGAGCGCTAAGGCGCGTAGTGAGGGTTGGATATCGTGATTTGAGAACTTGAGGGATTGTGCCACGTGGGAGTTGTAGAATTAATTTTTATGCCTTTAGTACAAAGCCTTGCCTTGATGCGTGTGATTGTGAATTGGAGACTGCTTTGTACTTGAGTCGAGGTAATTGATGCTGTGCCGTGGTTTTACTAATTCTCTAGCCGTACCGAGGTTCATAGATAGAATTGCATGATTTAAGTGTCTGGACGTGCTTTTGCCCTAGCGTAGGTTTAGGTTTGGCTTACTGAGATTCGTTCTCACCCCGTCGTGGGATTTACCATTTTCAGACCCTAGACCTTATGCATGCCGCCCATACGTTTTGGAGTGTCGCTGGATTTTGACACGGTGAAAATCGAGTACCCCCCTATCGAGGGTAGGACGTATATCAAGAAAGGGACTATAGTATGGGTTAATGAAGGGGAGCCGCATCAGAGCTTGCACTTCTACGAAGAGTGGTTCTACCGAGGTGAGGATGGAATTGATGTTGGACCCCTACAAGGTTTTGAGGTGCCAACTTTCGTGAATCCAGGGCGGGTCGTACCCCTGACTCCGGATGGTGTGGTGATCAACCCTCCCCATTACGCTCTGGTGAGCCAGCCGCGTCTGCCGGTTCTCGTCATGGACGCTCAAGTCATGGAGCCTGCTGCCGCCGAGGAAGATCTCGAGGAAGACCCTGATGAGGATCCAGAGGAGCTCGATGTCTAGATGCATTAGTAGCATCTGTTTTATTTTGCTAGCCTCGTAGGGTGTCAAGTGTAGTCTTGAACTAGTAACCCCCTCCCCTCCGTCGACCTATGTTGCTGTATTTTCCTTAGTCGTACGCTTTTGTATTTGACTGGCTTTGATTATGTTATGAATTCCTTTCGTCATCTTGTGTATCTCTTCTGCATGGTGTTGTTTCCGCTTCCGCATGCATTCGTTATTAAGCGCTCGAGTAGTGTGTCGTAGTTCCTGGGTTCGAAATTATATTGGGACGGCAAAGACAGGGTGTTATCGCGCTCGTATGGTTTGGGGCGTGACATCCACGTTGATTTGGTATCAGAGCAAGGTCAGCTCGATCCAAGTTGGTCGAGACATAGAGTGATAAGGAGAGATGACTTTAAGAATTCGTTAGAGTTAGGCACGAATTGCATGACATGTGAATTGGCGCTTGTGATTGGCATAATTAGGGAGGCTTCGTACTTGGCATTGTTTATGGTTATCTGTTTGATGTGCTGAGTTACTTGTGGTGCGAATACTGAGTTGCAGATGCGTCAGGATTTGAGGTAAGTGCACGAACCCTGTTGGCTGTAATTTGGTGTGTTTGTGATTGGCTGCCTGCTGTGTGAATTATTGATGTGATTCACTGATTAGGGCTTTAGACTGGTATAGTTGGCCTAGGTCTCTAATTTCTTACTGGAATTATAGCAGGTAGGTGAGTGGTGAGGAACCGCGAGGATGAGCAGATGAATGGGGACGAGGGGCCAGTCGAGTACACAAGCACAAATTGTAGAGGACCCACGGATAACTAGGGTGATAAGGGCCTTGGAAGAAATTGGGAATCTGATGGGGAGGCAGGCTCAGGAGCAAGCTGCCACTATAGCCCAGGCCGCTGAGGCCGCTGCAAATGGGAATCAGGGCCAAGGCCAAGGACAAGGGAATGCAAATAGACAGATGCATCAGTTGGTTGAGCAGTTCTTGAAGTTAAAGCCTCCGAAGTTCGATGGGAAAGGTGATCCCGAGGTCACATCGATTTGGGTGGAAGAGGTAGAGAAGGCTTTTGCCGTATTAGGATGCACGGATAGTGAGAAAGTAACCCTAGCGGTGTATCAACTTCAGGGAAATGCTAGTGATTGGTGGAGGGCCACCAGTGGAAGGGTGTTCCCGGTGGGTACAGCACAAACTTGGACCCCTTTTAAGGAGGCCTTCAATGGCAAGTACTTCTCGGAGAGTGCCCGAGAACAGAAGATGAATGAATTTCTTAGACTCCGCCAAGGCCAGCTGTTAGTGGACCAGTATGAGGCTGAGCTGCAAGATTGTCCAAGTATGCTCCGAGGATGGTCGAGGACCCGTTGGACAAGGCTTGGAGGTTCCGAGATGGACTGAAGTTGGACCTTCGCAGCTAGATGATTTCGCTGAACCTAAGGGACTACAATGAGTTGTATGAGCGGGCTCAGGCTATTGAGCAAGATCAGAAGGAAAGGGCTGCCGCCTCTGGATCGCGGTATGCCCTGGCTAGGGACAACCGCCACTTCGGCAAGAGGCCGATGGCGGGGAATAGGCGCTTTGTCCCTCCCGTCAGGAAAAATATCGGGAAGCCGAATCACTACCAGAATAGGAGCGGAGCGTGCTTTGGACGCGGTGGATTGGGACACCAAGCGAGGGACTATCCTAACAATAGGCGGACTAGGCCGCCTATGCTACCGCAGCCGCCCCGGAATGGAAATCATATGGGAGCTGCCCCGCCGACCATTCAGAATAGGTCGCCAGCTCAATGGCGAGTATATGCGATGGCAAGAAAGGAAGTTGAGGACACGCCTGGCGTGGTCACAGGTACGGTCTCTCTCTGTGATCATGCTGCATATGCTTTGTTTGATCTGGGAGCATCGCATTCGTTTATATCTGAGCAATTTGTTAAATTGACTGGAATTGAACCGAATCTACTAGAAGTTATGCTATATGTTACCACGCCTTTGAATGATAAAGTAATGATCTCGTTAGGATGCCCGGATTGTAAGATAGTGATCGGAGATAGGGAGGAAAGGACAGATTTGGCAGTCCTACCTATGTTTAATTTCGATGTGATTGTGGGAATGGATTGGTTGGTTAAAAAGAAAGCTGTAATGGATTGTGGTAACAAGGTGATCCAATTTAATCCGGTTGGACACCCTAGATTCGAGTTTGTGGGAAACCGAGGAGGAACCTCGATCCCTTGGATATCGTCACTTGAGGTGACTAAGTTGTTGGATGAAGGATGCGAAGGGTTTCTAACATCTGTAGTTGATTCGACGGCGGAAAATCCGAAGTTGGAAGAGATAGCCGTGGTGCGCAATTTTCCCGAAGTCTTTCCTTAGGAATTGCCAGGATTGCCACCAGAAAGAGAAGTGGAGTTCGTAATCGAGTTGGCCCCTGAGACTGAGCCAATCTCGAAGGCGCCTTATAGAATGTCGTTGTCCGAGCTAAAGGAGTTGAAGGTGCAAATGCAATAGTTATTGGACAAAGATTTCATTCGTCCGAGTGCGTCTCTATGGGAAGCGCCAGTTTTGTTCGCGAGGAAGAAGGACGGAACCTTAAGGTTGTGCATCGACTACAGACAGTTGAACCAAGTAACTATCAAGAATAGGTATTCATTGCCAAGGATAGGCGATCTGTTCGATCAGTTACAAGAGGCATCGGTGTTTTCTAAGATCGATTTAAGGACTGGGTATCACCAATTAAGGATTAAGAAGGAGGACGTGCCAAAGACGGCGTTTCGGACAAGATATGGACATTATGAGTTCACGGTGATGCCGTTTGGATTAACTAATGCCCCTGCTGCCTTTATGGATCTCATGAATCGGGTGTTTAAGGAATTCTTGGATCAGTTCATCATAGTCTTCATAGATGACATATTGGTTTACTCGAAGAACCCGGAGGAGCATGAGATGCATTTGAGTGAAGTTCTACGGAACTTAAGAGAGCACGCACTGTACGCCAAGTTTAATAAGTGTGAGTTTTGGCTCAGTCGAGTGGCGTTCCTTGGACACATAATCTCTGGGGATGGAATCTCAGTAGATCCGGCAAAGATTGAAGCTGTGATGAAATGGCCAAGACCGACGACAGTAACAGAGATTCGAAGTTTCTTAGGATTGGCAGGTTATTATCGACGCTTTGTGGAAGGATTCTCCTTGATAGCAACACCATTGACTCTCCTGCTTAAGAAAGAAACCAAGTTTGAATGGACCGACAAGTGCGAAAGGAGCTTTCAGGAACTAAAGTATAGGCTGATGACTACTCCAGTATTGACCATCCTAACAGGACCTAGAGGTTATGAAATCTATAGTGACGCGTCGCTAAAAGGGTTAGGATGCGTGTTGATGCAGCATGGAAGAGTTGTTGCTTAGGCATCGCGATAGTTAAAACCGCATGAGATGAATTACTCGACGTATGACTTGGAGTTGGCAGCTATCATCTTTGCACTGAAGATTTGGAGACATTATTTATGTGGTGAAAGATTCCAGATTTATACGGACCATCAAAGTCTCAGGTATTTGTTTTCTCAGAAGGAGTTAAACATGAGACAGCGTCGTTAGATGGAACTCCTCAAGGACTATGATTGTGATATCTTATATCACCCTAGAAAGGCTAACAAGGTAGCGAATGCACTAAGTCGAAAATCAAGCATTGCGCGTATGATGGTCAAGTAATGGACTTTGCTGGAAGGAGTGCGAGACTCGGAATTCAAGTTTGAAGTGAGCCATATATCGAGCCTACTTGCAACGTTGAGGATTGACCCAGAAATCCAGACTAAGATTAAAGCTATGCAATCTACGGACCAAGAAATCCAGAAGATACTGGAGGTGGATGCCACCAAGAGAAAACCGGACTTCCAAGTATCCGAGGATGGGATCTTGAAGTTTCGAGGGAGGTTGTGCGTGCTCGATGATGCGGAGCTCAAGGAAGAGATCTTGTCGGAAGCTCACCGTAGCAATTATAGCATTCATCCGGGTAGCACGAAGATGTATCAGAACCTGCGGCAACATTATTAGTGGAATGGCATGAAGGTGGACGTAGCCAAACATGTGGCCAAGTGCTTAACATGCCAACAAGTAAAGATGCAACATTCTAAGCCCGGAGGATTATTGAGACCTTTGGAAATCCCCGAATGGAAGTGGGAACATATTACTATGGATTTTGTCATGGGATTGCCAAGGAGCCAAAGAGGCCATGATTCTATCTGGGTAATAGTTGACAGATTGACAAAGTCAGCACACTTTTTGGCAGTGTGAAAGGATTTTGCGTTGAAAAGGTATGCCGAGTTGTATGTACAACAGATAGTTCGCCTGCATGGAGTGCCACTGACGATCACCTAGGACCGTGATCCCAAGTTTATTGCTAACTTTTGGAAAAGTCTTCAGACGGCATTGGGAACAAAATTACAGTTTAGTATGGCCTATCATCCGCAGACAGATGGCCAGTCTGAAAGGACAATTCAAACTTTAGAAGATATGTTGCGGGCATGTGTTTTGGACTTTCAAGGCAAATGGGAGGAACAGTTGCATTTAGTCGAGTTTGCCTACAACAATAGCTATCAACAGAGTATCAGGATGGCGCCATTTGACGCATTATATGGTTGGGCTTGTAGAACGCCGGTGTATTGGGACGGAGTATAACTGGCCAAGAATTAGTGCAACAATCAGTTGAAGCGGTTGAGATCATTCGTGAGAGACTCAAGACCGCACAAAGTCGCCAAAAGAGTTATGCGGATCGGAGACGAAGACCTTTGGAATTTCAGGTGGGAGATCATGTTTTCCTCAAGGTGTCGTCGATGAGAGGGTTGTCTCGGTTTGGCAAGAAAGGGAAGTTAAGTCCAAGGTACGTAGGCCCCTTTGAAATTCTTGAAAGGATCAAAGATTAAGCCTATAGACTCACCTTGCCACCGAATTTGTCTCAAGTGTATAATGTATTCCACATGTCAATGTTGAGGAAGTATGAACCGGATCCGACCCACGTGTTAAATTATGAAGAAATAGACGTAAACGATAGGGTATCGTACATGGAAAGACCAGTGAGGATCGAAGACAGAAAGGAACGAGTGCTGCAGAATAAGTCAATCTAGATGGTCAAAGTGATTTGGGAGCATCATGGGACAGAAGGAGCAACCTGGGAAAGAGAGGAAGCGATGAGACGTCAGCACCCCCATCTTTTCGATTAGTTGGTTTTGTTGTGAATTTCGAGGACGAAATTCTTGTAAGGGGGGAAGAGTTGTGACATTATGAATTTTCGACTCATTTCGAAGCCTATGAATGAATAAAATGTCGATTGATGTATTTCAGTAATTCTCGCTCAGAATTGATCACTCTTGAGTTAACTAACCAAAAGGGAATGGCTAGCAAGGAATTAGTACGTCGACCAAAGAATTCGACTGTGGATTAACGGCTTGACCATAAAGATTGTTGAGGGAATATCTCGAGTTATTAGAGGCCGATCTAAGATTTGGTTTGAGAACGATTTGCTAGGGTTATATGATTGGTTCGCGGGTGATCCCGTTTAACCATAGTGTAATTTGCGAATTAACCTAAATCAAAATCCTAACGATCGCGTTCTTCGAAACCAACGAGTGGACCTCACAATTTCATGACAACGAAGTCGCCACGATTCGATTAGTTCTTAAATGTGATTTTTAATTGTGGGTCGATACGCGTAAAACCCTAAAAGCCGCCCGTTAGTTCGAGACTCCCTGAAATTACTATTCACGAACTTTGGTCACGAATTGGACTTCGAAATAGGACGTCGATTATCTAAGAATTCCGACGACGATATATTTTGGACGTCGTCTCATCGCGGTTAGTTTAACTTAGCGATCGTCTCGAGATTAATCGGAATCGGAGATTAAGTGTGCGAATCGGACATTTCCTTGGTACCCAATTTAATGCTCATCCTTAGGCTTGTATAGTATTTAAATTTGGTCTCTCCCTCCCCCTCTTAACCTAGATTAGTGTGCACTTTAGTCTTAATGCGCATTTGTGGATAAGAAGACAAGTTTGAGATTTTGTGGACCCTCCCCTTGACTTTCTAGCCACCATGACTTCACTCTCTCTCTTCTTGTCTTTCCACTTCTCCATCAAGGTGTCATTCAAGCCATCTCCTCTAGCTTCCTAGCTTGCTTTTCCAAGACACCAAGCTTCTTGAGGAAACTTCACCAAATGCTAGACCTCCCTCTCTCTCTCTCTCTCTCTCTCTCTCTCTCTCTCTCTCTCTCTCTCTCACGCCATTCTCCCTCTCTCCTCCCTCTTGCTCCACCTTGCCGCCGCCAACCAGCCACCTTGTTGCCGCCGACCAGCCCTTGCCGCCGCCGGAACCAGCCCTTGCCGTGAGCCTTAAGAAGAGTTTTGTGGATTTTTCCTTGCTTAGACTTTTGGTAAGTCTTCCCTAAACTCATGTTAGGACTTTAGGCAACTTTTAGACATGTTTAGATGGTGAAATGAGGTGATTTAGAGGCTATTTCGTGGCTGTGGATAGTTGATTAGGTGGTTGGAAATGTTGGTTTGTGTGTTGGTTGTTGTTGGATGTGTTCCTAGATTTCGTCCCTACTGTGTCGCTGAGTTTTGCTATTTTTTTCAAGACCTGTGTGAGCCGAATATGGGGTTTCTTCCTTCATGGAAGTTTCTCAAAACATCTTGTAGTACAACTAATTTAATTTGGGGCTATTCGGAAGTCCATCTTTGGACCGAAAATATTCTGCCGGAAACACTGTTCCTCCGACCTTCGGGTCTGTTCGAATTTTTATAAATTTGTTTAGACCTAATTTCAAAATACTTTCTTCACCAAACTTGTTGGAAACATCCGTGGCTATGACATATAAAAATTTCAAAGCTTTCTAAAGAGGTTTGGATACTGATTGAAACGTATTTTGAGGGTCGGATGGCTTGTCAGAGTGGATTGTTTTCTGTCTGGATTGTGGTGACAAAAAGAGGTGTTTACCGTTGGAAATGGGTTTTGTGTCCTTCATGGAAAATGTTCATCAGGATGTTTTCTAGGACATATCCGAATTTTAGAATTTTTCGAGTTGAATTACCACTTATTTTTAAAGGAATCCCAGAACGGCGCGTCAACCCAGTTTTATCCGAATTTTGTTAAATTCGGTCTTCCCTTTTTCCTTGGGGGCCGAATGCTTGCTGCCCTTGGTAATGAGTTTGGCGCTTGAACATGAGTGTTCTATGGTGATTTGGGGACTGAGTTGAATGCCATGTGGTTGTTTGAGCTTTTGGTGATTGATTGTTAAGTGCCGAAGTTGGATCATAAGGATCTCGGCTCTATGTGAGTGCATGGGGAATTCGTATATTAATGAGTCACGTATACTTGTTGAGAATGACCTGTGAACCATATATATGCGGGGGATCCGGACAGTGAAATAGCCCATGAGCCGTGTGAATGCGGGTGGTCCTGTCTATTACGTTGTGATTGATGTGATCCGTGAGCTATATATATGCAGGGGATCTGGACAGTGGAATAGCCCGTGAGCCGAGAGAATGCGAGGGGGTCCTGTCTATTATATTGTGACTAGTATGCTATGGCCCGAGCGTTAAGGCGCGTAGTGAGGGTTGGATAGCGTGATTTGAGAACTTGAGCGATTGTGCCACATGGGAGCTGTAGAATTGATTTTTATGCCTTTAGTACGAAGCCTTGCCTTGATGCGTGTGGTTGTGAGTTGGAGACTGCTTTGTACTTGAGTTGAGGTAATTGATGCTGTGCCGTGGTTTTACTAATTCTCTAGCCGTACCAAGGTTCATAGATAGAATTGCATGATTTAAGTGTCTGGACGTGCTTTTGCCCTAGCGTAGGTTTAGGTTTGGCTTACTTAGATTCGTTCTCACCCCGTCGTGGGATTTACCATTTTCAGACCCTAGACCTTAGGCATGCCGCCATACGTTTTGGAGTGCCGCTGGATTTTGACACGGTGGAAACCGAGTACCCCCGGTCGAGGGTAAGACGTATATCAAGAAAGGGACTATAGTATGGGTTAATGAAGGGGAGCCACATCTGAGCTTGCACTTCTACGAAGCGTGGTTCTACCGAGGCGAGGATGGAATTGATGTTGGACCCCTGCAAGGTTTTGAGGTGCCAACTTGCGTGAACCCAGGGCGGGTTGTACCCCCGACTCCGGATGGTGTGGTGATCAACCCTCCCCGTTACGCTCTAGTGAGCCAGCCGCCTCTGTCGGTTTCCGTCATGGACGCTCAAGTCATGGAGCCTGCTGCCGCCGAGGAAGATCCCGAGGAAGACCCTGAGGAGGATCTAGAGGAGCTCGATGTCTAGATGCATTAGTAGCATCTGTTTTATTTTGCTAGCCTCGTAGGGTGTCAAGTGTAGTCTTGAACTAGTAACCCTCTCCCCTCCGTCGACCTATATTGCTGTATTTTCCTTAGTCGTACGCTTTTGTATTTGACTGGCTTTGATTATGTTATGAATTCCTTTCGTCATCTTATGTATCTCTTCTGCATGGTGTTGTTTTCGCTTCCGCATGCATTCGTTATTAAGCGCTCGAGTAGTGTGCCGTAGTTCCTAGGTTTGAAATTATATTGGGGCGGCAAAGACGGGGTGTTATCGTGCTCGTATGGTTCGGGGCGTGACATTCACCATGCTGGTAAAAGTGGGTGAAAGGATTGAAAGAGAAGAAAGTTCAAGAAACAATAACACGGAGGCCTTATCCTGGGAGAAAAGACAGAGCCCGTTCGTGAGGTAGCTATGGTGTCTAGCCCGAACATTCATCAAACGCCATTTCCAAAGCAATCCAACACCGCCTGGAAGAACCCAAGGCAGTTTGAGCCAAAGAAAAGGCCTGTAAGGCAATTCACACCATTGCCACGACCCCTGTCAAAGCTGTTATCAATACTTCTAGAAAGGCATTTGGTGGCAAAAGAGGTACCAAGAGACAATCTTGTAAGGTTTCCTTGGTACGATGAATTAAAAACCTGTGCGTACCACGTGGAAGAAAGGGGACATGATGTAGATAATTGTCCCACTCTAAAATACAAGGTTCAGCAGCTCATTAACAAGAAGATACTTAACTTCCAAGAGCCCGAGCCAAACGTACATTAGAATCCTCTTTCTGAGCACAATGCGGTAAACATGATATGAGGTGAAGAAGAATATGAAGCCAAGCTGAAAGCTTCTCAATTATGAGATGTCCGTTTTCGTCATGAAGCACTTCTAAAAGGTGAAGTTGTAGACAGTTAACTTGGGAGAAGACTATGGTAAGTATAACTTCCAAGTGAAATATATCCCACCACCATGGGCATTCAAGAATGAAGTAATTGTGCCCGATGGTTAGGCAGTATGGATGACGAGCTGAATCTTGAGAATGAAATTCCGTTCGAAGACGAAACGGATCGATATGAAAAAGAGAAGGAAATTATCCGTCAGGTGAAAAGCGTTTTACCCAAGAATCACTCAAGCAAGATGAAACAATGGACCTACTTGGTCAGGACAGTGGCAAATATAATTACCGCATCAAATACACCCCTCCTTCATGGGCATTTAAAAATGAAGTTGTCATGTCTGACGGATGGGACAGCATGAACGAGGTTTCAATTAACAAAGTAAGTCTCGAGGAAAAAGAAGATTGAGAGGAGAAAAAGAAGAAAAAGACTCGCCGAGGCAATAGGCGGTTTGTTTGCAAAGCACGGAAATAAGGTGAAGTTGTAGACTTCTTGGGTCAAGATAGTGGCCGGTATAATTACCGTGTCAAATACACACTCCCTCCATGGGCTTTTAAGAACAAAATAATCACACCTTATGGTTGGGGTAGAATGGATGCCGATGAAGCCAATAGAAGCATGGTGTCCATGGTCACACTATTTCTAATCAAACTTGATGAAGTGGATAAGTATAAGGAAGAAAAAGGTTATGTTGAACCAATTACCATTCAACTTCCCATTGATCAACTAATGATCGAGGAAAAAGAGACACAGTCTGTGATCGTTACTTTATCTCCAAAAGAGAAGTTTGACATTAAGTGCGTGCCCTTGAATTACGCACCTAAAGAAGTTGATGCTATAACTCGATTGGAAAGTTACTATGTGTCGCGCCGCGCTTTTTTTTGTGAGTTTTTGGGATTTGCGCGCTAAGGAGGTATTTCCATGCAAGGTTCTCTCCTAGACCATACCTCACATGACAGTGGATGATAATTTCTTATTTAGTCTAAGTTCTCGATTTTGGAGTCGCTACTAGTCATTGTTGGTAGGTTGACTAGAAACTTAATCGGGGTATAGGAGAAATACCACGATTCTACGAACCAGAGATTCTGAATACGGGGACTTGGTTACGCTAATGATCTCAAATCGAGATCCCTAACGCCCTTTCGGTACCTAAGAACGGTATGATGTCTAACGTGTCACGCAAGTTTCCGAGGCTTACCCACTAATCCTATCCATTCTAATTGTGGGGAAAATCAATCAAGAATTAAATGCGCAATCAAGGTCAATCAAACCAAACAATCCCAAATTGTCTTTAAAAATGAAATCCAACCAAAACATCCAAACCCTAATGAAGCCCTAAAGGCTTATTCATTCCATGATTTGTGTCTTTTTAGGGTTTTTTAGGGGTTATAACCCCTGAATTTGAGGTTTTCAAAAAATGCCACTTGGGCACTTCCAAAAATTCAAATTTCACTTTCCAAGGTTAGCCATAGTGTTTTTAAACCATTATGTGAATTTTTGAATTTTTTTTTGGAAATTGAATTTATGAGAATTTCATTAACCGAGAATTGATTTTTATGATTTTTTGAAAATTTTTATGAATTTTCGAATTTTCGAATTTTTTTTTATAGATTTTCTGAATTTTTCGCATTTTTTATTTGTGTTTTCTGAATTTTCTGGATTTTTATGAATTTTCTAAAAATTTTTGATTGATTTTTTTAATGAAATTTTTTATTTTTTATTATTTTTTTATTTTTTATTGATTTTCCCCCTGGAAAAATGAACCCGACCGGCCCGGTTGAATCTAGTTCGGCTTGGTCGAACTGGGAATCGCCGACGCTGGCGCCGGTCACCTTCTCCGGCGAGCACAATGCCAAAACGCCACCGTTTGGTTGTTTCCTCTCTTCGGCATTTCGCCGAGCACCTGGAGTGCATAATTCATGTGTTAGAGTTTTCGAGGTCGCCGGTTTGACCTCGTCGTTGACAAGCTTCCGGTGACCTATATGACTAATTTTTGGTTCTGTGTATTACTTGTATCACCGACTATCCACCTTAGCCTGTAGTTTTTCCGTCGGACCTCCGCCGGTCGGAAAAACCCTACTTGCAACCCTATTCTGAACTAACTATTCAAGCTCACAAATTGTCACACAGAACGCCTTAACCGTCTAAATCGATTCTAACTATTAAAAAAACATCAAACAAGGATCAAGGAAGACTGACTTGAGTGGCTTAAGGCCACGGGGATACTCCGGTGAAGGTTCTTCAAGCTCCGGCAGGGTGGTTTTGGTAATGGCCGATTCGGTTTATGCATATCCGACGGTCAAAATGCAATCAAACGTCATAAAAAATGATCATAAACTCCTCATAGGCATTAACAAACTTAGATTTGCAAAGAAAATACATGATCGACAAGGTTGAGTTCAAAGTTACTTTTTGGAATTTTGGAAAAATCAGTGTTAAAGAATGAACTTTACCTGCTTGATCGGAGGTTTAGAAAAGCTTTCGGAGTTGATCAAATGCTATGAACTTGTTCACGGACACTTGAACTTCAAACTGAAGGCTCCAGCTTCGCCGGAAGAGTCCTGGGTGCGTCGGTCGAACTTGGTTTTCAGGCCTTCGTAACAAGCCGGTTCGGCTGAAATGATGAGGGGATGGTCACGGCCTATTCACGATTTGCCGGCGCTCCGCCGTCTACGGCGGCGCCGGACACTCGTGAGGGGACCCTCGACCCTCTCTCTAGATCTTTCTCCTTTGTTTTGCTCGATTTCACGCTCTCTCTCTCTGGCATTTCGTCGAACACGTTCTCCATGCGCGGTAATGTTCTTCTCTATTTTGTTGATCGATTTTTCCTGCTAAAAAATCGGTACCACCGACTTAGAATCGGTTGGGATGATTCTCTGGTGCCAGCTGGAGATTCTCCAGCTGGCCGAATCGATTTACATGTGCTAAATTGATCACATGAAGTCGGCAAAGTTACGGGTTCAACTTGATTTTTTTGGGTTTTATTGTGTTTTGTGTGAATCAAGTGAAGAAGACAAGTTCCTAGGTCGGGTCGGGTTGACTCGGCTGACCTGGTAAGCCCGATTTTGACTAAAAATCCAAATTAAGCCCAATTTCGATCGATTTTTCCAAATTAAATCCCAAAATTGAATTTCTCATAACATTCTAAACTCAAATATGTGATTTTCCCCAAATTTTGACAATCATGTTTTCAACTTTTGTATTCGGGTTATTAGGATTTTATTCAATTTGATGTCTTAATGACCTGATTAGGAAAATTTGGTGCCAAAATTGAATTACCCACGTCTGATTACCCCTAGAAATGATGGTCTCATGGTTCGACAATTTCGAATTGGACACGATTCCCAATTTGGGCTCAAAATTCCTAATTTTCAATTGAATTTTGGGGTTTTCTGATTTCTTTGTTGAATTGTTCAATTGGACCGACCATTATGTAATTCAAGGTTCCAAAATCATTTGTTGTGAAGATACCATGACTTAAAAATGACTTGAAAAGATCTAATTGCATTTTTGGTTCAATTCGGGTTTGATTTTTCCCAAAATTTTGGGAAAAACACATTGCCGATTGAGATTTTTCAAAATTGATGATGTACTAATGAAATTGGATTTAAAAGAAGACTAATGACTATTTTTATGGAAATTTCTGATTCCATTTGCTATTTTTCTTGATTTTCTCACTCATTTTGACTAAAAGAAATTAAAGAAAAAATTCAGGAAAATGCTAAAAACATCATTTTTGGTTTAGAAATAGGTTTCTAGGCTTGGCCAAGATTCCTAATCCTAATTTTGAGATTTTTGAAAATATGAAAAAAAAAATAAGCTAAAAATCAGGTGTCAACAGCTGCCCCTCTTTGAGATTGAGCTCGTTAGAGGTCAATCTCAAAGACAAGGTAACACTTGAATTTTTAGTTGACTCAATGAACAAGACAAAATGGAAATTTCACAACAACTGATTAGGGATCTTGCTTTTGGAATTCGCGATATAATCCAAAGGTTTTCTTTTCGTAACACATTTTGAGAGGTTCTTAATGATTGAGGGAGAGAAACTTACCTGTTTATGAGCGTCTCTTTGTTGCTTATCCAAGAGTATGAATTGATGGCGGTGATAATTATAATGATTATTCTGATTTCGTGGTTTAAGGACGAACCCACGAACCATGAGCACCTGAGGCTCCTCGCCTGAGGATTTAGAAATTTGCGTAGTGGTTCCTCACCGGTAGGACTTTAAAATTTGCCTAGTGACTTATCGTCAGTAGGACTTTGGAAATTGCCTAGTGACTCCTCGTCAGTAGGACTTGAGAAATTTGCCTAGTGGCTCCTCGCCAGTAGGACTTTGGAAATTACCTAGTGACTCATTGTCAGTAGGACTTTAGGAATTTGCCTAGTGACTCCTCGTCAGTAGGACTTTGGAAATTTGCCTAGTGGCTCCTCGCCAGTAGGAGTTTGGAAATTTGCCTAGTGACTCCTCGCCAGTAAGACTTTGGGAATTGTCTAGTGACTCATCGTTAGTAGCACTTTGGAAATTTACCTAATAACTCCTCATCAGTACGACTTTGATAATTTGCCTAGTGGCTCCTCGCCAGTAGGACTTTGGAAATTTACCTAGTGGCTCCTCGCCAGTAGGACTTTGGAAATTGCCTAGTGACTCCTCGTCAATAGGACTTTGGGAATTTGCCTAGTGGTTGCTCACCAGTAGGACTTTGAAAATTTGCCTAGTGGCTCCTCGCCAGTAGAACTTTGGAAATTATCTAGTGACTTCTCGTTAGTACGACTTTGGAAATTTGCCTAGTGGCTCCTCGCCAGTAGGAGTTTGGAAATTTGCCTAGTGACTCCTCGCCAGTAAGACTTTGGGAATTGTCTAGTGACTCATCGTTAGTAGGACTTTGGAAATTTACCTAATAACTCCTCATCAGTACGACTTTGATAATTTGCCTAGTGGCTCCTCGCCAGTAGGACTTTGAAAATTTGCCTAGTGGCTCCTCCCCAGTAGGACTTTGGAAATTGCCTAGTGGTTCCTCGCCAGTAGGACTTTGGGAATTTACCTAGTGACTCATCGTCAGTAGGACTTTGGAAATTTGCCTAGTGGCTCCTCGCCAGTAGGACTTTGGAAATTTGCCTAATGGCTCCTCGCCAGTAGGACTTTGAAAAAAAAACTTGAACAATGTGTACCTGAGGCTTCTCTCTTGAGGTCTTGGTGATTCACCTGGTGACTTCTCGCTAGTAGGATTTGAGAAGGCTTCAAACAATGAGTGTCTTGACCATGAATTATGTGATTTTAAGGTTTCACTAACCTTTGTATGGTTTTTAGTTGACCAAAAACTATTTTGAAAAGTGGTTTTGAAATTAATCAAAAACTGTTTGAAGTGTGTTTTTTTTAGCTTACCACAAACTGTTTGAAAACTTGGTTTTAAGTTAACCAAAAACTTTTGAAACATGTTCTGGAAACATGCATTTTTGTATTAATGCATTTCAGATAATCAAATTTCCTTTTCAAGGAATTATTTGAACAAAGTGCTTGCAATCTTTCAAAAAATGCTTGAAATGATAATTTGGAAGACCTTCATTAGAAATGATTTGTCTCAATCTATGAACTTGGTCTTTTCTTTATCTGATTGAAATGGGAATTGTCTAATATCCCTCAATTTTATCTCTCTTAACCAATCCTCAGGTGTTCGGAGATGTTCGCAATGTATACAATCCAATTGATCTGATAAGGTCTTTCGGAGGACTGTAATGTTGGTTTGGTCAATGGCTATTCAAAGGATAGGCATTTTGAGGCCAAGAAAAAGGATTTCGTCATAACTTGCTTCAGGTCTACAAGTTAAGAACCTCG
This sequence comes from Syzygium oleosum, assembly GCF_021117445.2. Lineage (NCBI taxonomy): Eukaryota > Viridiplantae > Streptophyta > Magnoliopsida > Myrtales > Myrtaceae > Syzygium > Syzygium oleosum. The sequence goes on along the minus strand of NW_026607510.1, from coordinate 124,004 downwards.
AGGACAAGACAAGATATTATTACATACACTTCTTTGAGCGATAACTTCTTGTCATAAAGTCATGTTTCTACTCTCAACATCCCAATCTGGAGAGTCTTTGGGGAGAGGTTGTATTGTTGGTATTGGGTAGGCTCCAAAAAGGCTCATTTGTTTGAATTTAGGGTTTTTATGAAATTTGTGATCTTTTTGGCATCACCACCCCTTTCCTCTTTTGTTCACTAGGGATCTTTCTTTTTATGAACATCAGAGTCCCCTAAACATTCATTACGATCTCTTTTCTTTTGCTCATTCTCACTTGTTGTGATATATGATCTTTCATGATCATGGCCTTGCTTTGTCATGACCTTTTTATTTTGAGCTTTCTTTTGAATTTTCTTTTCTTTTTCATTTTTCTTGGGCATTCGGCCTTGCTTTTACCAGGCACACTGCTTTTTCATGCCCCTGATTCTTTTGCCTTTGACTTTTTTTCTAAAGACTCTGTGTCATGCCTTTTGTTTCTTATTTATTCAAAGTGGATCATATGCTCATACTCCAGTGTGAAGAGATGATCACCAATTTAGGGTTCTGAAATGAATATTCAGGCTCAATTGGGCTTTGCCAAAGGTAATGTATTTGGATATAAGAAATGAAGTGCTCTTCTTCCTCTTGGGATGTCTTGAGCTTCCATATGACTTCATCTGAAGTTATCACAGAAAAATTTATGCAAGAATATGCAAGAAAATCTTTCGTGATCCTATTCTCCCATGGCTATCAACCACAAACCTCCTGGTTTGCCCCAATGTGGGGTGGTTTTTAATGTGGGTTGTTTTGGAAAAACTTCTCAACTGTTTCGGCTCAAATTTGGTTTGCAAGGGATAAGCATGTGTTTGGGATAGTGAAATGACCGCCTTTCATCATTTCAATCCATGTAATCATTGCGAACATCTCCTATTTCCTTTGGATGAGTTTTTTTCTCACTCACTCCTTCACTTTGACTTTGAGTATATAGGGGACGTATTTGGATATGGCTTACCTTTTATCATTTGAAGGTCTTTCCATTCGATTTAATCCAAACTTTTTCTTTGAAATTTTTCAAAGCCTTTTGCCAAATTATCCCCTTTTAGGGAATTTTGATACTTAATGCATTCTCAAAGAAAGCGTGTTTCAAAACTTTTGATTTGAAACATTTTTGAGGTACTTTCTTTTCAAAATAATCTGTTTTGTTTTGCGCAATCTTAGTGTCATTCTGCTTGGGGAAGAAGAAGTTCGATTTTCTCTTAGAAAGACAACTTCTTTAACACATGCACTCATGATTTAGGGATACCTATCTGATCAACTTACCAAGATTTCTCTTGTTTGCATGTTTTTGCTTTGGTTCCACTGGGTATTCTTCTTTTGTTGCTCCCTTTTCTTTGTCTCCCTGGGGATGATAAAAAAAAAGAAAAAAAAAGCACATTAGGGAATATCAACGGAAAAATTGAATTAAAAGTGATACTTCCCTCCTATTATTTGACAACTTCGTTGGGGATTCTGAAACCATCGACTCATTCGGACTCCTTTTGCTTTCTTCTGCAAAACAGATAAACATGTTCATGAAATGCGTGGTATGCATGATATGCATGATATGCACATGTTCTAAAGTGACCCAAATCTCTTCTTGGATGCTCGTCTTTATTTCATGGGTAGAAAATCTTGACAGCATCTGCATTTACAGGATATGCCAATTCTGTTCCAGCCATATCTACAAAAATCAATGCTCCTCCAGAAAGGACTTTCTTGACAATGTATGGACCTTCATAATTCGGAGTGAATTTGTCACGAGGATCTGAATTATTGACGATGACTTTCTTCACTACTAAATCCTCTGTTTTGAAATGCCTTGGTTTCAGTTTTCGGTTAAAGGATTTGGCCACTCTTCTCTGATAAGCTTGCCCATGGTATATAGCTCTTAATCTCTTTTCATCGATCATGTTGAGTTGTTCATATCTTTGTTGAATCCACTCAGCTTCTGAAAGCTTCAATTAAGATAGTATCCTTAATGAAGGAATTTCTACTTCAACAGGTAGCACTGCTTCTATTCCATAAACCAAGGAAAATGGGGTTGCTCCAGTTGATGTTTGAATTGAAGTTCGGTATGTCATCATAGCATACGGCAACCTTTCGTGCCAATCACGATAATTTTCAACTCTCTTGGCTAATATCTTCTTGATATTCTTATTTGCCGCTTCAACTGCTCCATTCATTTGTGGACAATATGGGGATGAGTTTAGATGTTGGATGTGGAAGTGTTTGAATAAATCATCCACAATCTTGTTGTTTAGATTTTAGCCGTTGTCCGTAATTATTGCTTCTAGAACCCCATACCTAGTAATGATGTCCTGCCTAATGAATCTTGCAACATTCTTGGCAGTAACATTCGTGTAGGAGTTTGCTTCAATCCATTTGATGAAATAGTCAATAGCAACCAGGATAAATCGGTGCCCATTTGAGGCCTTAGGGTTGATTGGACTAATCATATCAATGCCACACATTGAAAATGGCCATGGCTCAGACATTTGATGTAGCTCATTTGGCGATGCATTAATTCTGTCTCCATAAACTTGACATTGATGACAACATCTCACATGTTGGATGCAATCTGTTTCCATTGTCATCCAATAATATCCTAACCTCATAATCTTTCGGGCTAGAAGATGTCCATTCATGTGCAGTCCACATTCACCCTTATGAATCTCTTTCATGATCTGTTCAGCTTCTGTAGTATCCACACATTTTAGTAGGGTTGAATCAAATGATTTTTTGTAGGGGGTTTGACCACTGAGGAAGAATTTGTTGGCTATCTTCCTTATAAATTTTCTGTCATCTGGTTGGCTTCCTTCAGGAAATTCTCCCGATTGAAGATATCTTTTGATGTCATGAAACCATGGTTCGTTGCCAAACTCTGCCTGGACTATCATACAATGAGCTGGTTGTTCAAGAATATTAATTCTCAATGGTTTTATATCCATACCATCTTCAGCTTGTAGTAAGGATGACAAAGTTGCAAAAGCATCTGCAAAATGATTTTGAGCTCTTGGGAGATAATCGAATGTTACCTCTTCGAATTTTTCTATCATCTCTTCTTAGTATCTGTGATAAGGAATTAGTTTGGCATCTCGAGTTTGCCATTCACCAGTTGTTTGCAATATGATGAGCATAGAATCTCCATATACTTGCAACATCTTTACTTTCATTGAGAGAGCTAATTGTGAGCCGAGAATGCATGCTTCGTATTCAGCGACATTATTGATGCATGGAAATACCAGTTTCGCAGATACGGATAGTGTTGGCCTTCTGGGGAGATCAGTACTGCCCCAGTTCCTAATCCAGATAAGTTAGTTGCACCATCAAAATACATGGTCCATTTATCGTCGATCATTGTTAATATATGATCATCAAGTTGTTCTTCAGGATTGGCGATATTCTACGAACTTTCCGCCAACATGTCTGCTATTGCTCGTCCTTTGATCGACTTTTGGGATGAACTTCTGATGTCAAATTCAAATAACAAGACTTGCCACTTTGTTAATTTCTCGACCAAGGAGAATTTCTCAAGAAGGTACTTGATCGGATCATTCTCAGTCACTAGCAAAATTTGATGATGGAGGGTGTATTGCCTTAATCTGTGTAACACCAAAATCAACACAATGCACGTCTTTTCGACTGCCGGGTAATTCATCTCTGATGTTGTGAACTTCTTGCTCAAGTAATAAATGGCTTGTTCTTTATCATCATTTGGTCTTCTTTGTACTAGCACCGCTCCTAACGACTCATAGTGAATCGTCAAATATAAGATCAGCGGAACTCCAGGGATTGGTGGTACCAGCACTGGTGGGCATACCAGATATTCTTTGATCTTGTCAAAGGCTTGTTGACATTCCGCATCCCACTTTACTTTGGCATTTTTCTTCAACAATTTGAAGAATGGTTTAGCAGTCTCAGAAAGCTGATAGATGAAACGAACAATGTAGTTTAATCGCCCCAATAGGCTTCTCACTTCTTTTACCGTAGAAGGAGTCTTTAAGTTGTATATTGCCTTGATCTTGGATAGATGAAACAAGCAATGTAGTTTAATCGCCCCAATAGGCTTCTCACTTCTTTTACCGTAGAAGGAGTCTTTAAGTTGTATATTGCCTTGATCTTGGATAGATAAAACGAGCAATGTAGTTTAATCGCTCCAATAGGCTTCTCACTTCTTTTACCGTAGAAGGAGTCTTGAAGTCGTATATTACCTTGATCTTGGAGGGATCTATTTCGATGTCCCTGCTACTGACCACAAATCCTAGCAATTTGCCAGATTTTGCCCCAAATACACACTTGTTGGGGTTTAGTCGCAACTTGTATTTTTTGAGTCTTTCGAACAACTTGCGAAGCACTTCAACATGATCCACTCCTTGTTTGGATTTTGCGATCATGTCGTCCACATATACTTTGATTTCTTTATGCATCATGTCATTGAACAAAGTTATTATTGCCCTTTGATATGTGGCGCCAGCATTTTTCAAATCGAAAGGCATTACCTTGTAACAAAATGTGCCCCATGGTGTTATGAAGGATGTCTTCGCCTTATTCTCTTTCTTCATGAGGATTTGATTATATCCTGTACTCGACCATCTTTTTTCGTTACAAGTACTACGTTGGCAACCCATTCTGGATATGGTACCACTTCAATGAAACCGACTTTGAGTAATTTCATAACTTCTTTTTCTATCTTCTTTGCCAATTCCGGCTTCGTTCGCCTAAGTTTTTGCTTCTTTGGTGGAATACTTGGATCGATTGGCAAAGCATGTTCAACTATGCTCAGATCAAGGCCTGGCATGTCAGCATAAGACCATACGAATATATCTTAATATTCTCTGAGTAAATCTATGATTCTTTCTACTTCTGTTGAGGGAAGACTTTCTTCAATTTTAACTTCCTTGGGATTTTCTTTATCGCCTAGATTAACAGTGATCGTTTTCTTTAATGTGAGTGGCTTTGATTCTTCATGACGAATCCATTCCTTTTTGACCCATTCCTCATCCTCGTTATCTTCTTTAATATCGCAAGCGATCTCCTCATAAAGATTTGGGCCACATAAGAACCTATGCGAATATGTGAATGCTCATGCCTGACATGTAACAAACATGATTAGTAATTGCACACAAAGTAAAATAATGCATATGGTCTTATGAAAAACCTTTTGGAAATTTATTTTGAAAAAATATAAAGACAGAGCTAGTCTTCGTATCATCAGACTTCCTTGTTCTTAAAATCATTTTCGCAATGAGGAGCAATATAGAAACCCAAAGCCTCAAGCCTCACGAATGAGGACAATGTTCATCATAGGTTTGGTTTTGTTTCTATATGTCCTTAACAAAACATTTGCTCACTTTTATTGAATTGAAAGACGTGATTACATCTATATCAACAGGAATTGAAATTGCAATTGAACTAAAATTGCAAATGAAATCACAAGAAATTTGAAACTGCAATCAACAAAATGCAATGGAAAAGGCTGGTAGCAAAAGTTCAAGAGAATCTTCCTACTCCAGTGTGTAGGTATCTTTTGCTTTGGTTATGATAACGTTGATGGTATTCTCTTCGAATAAACCAGGCAGAACAGATTCTTCCTCTGCATGTAAGTCTTCTTCTTGAAATAGCTTGGAAGGTCTAGGAAAAGTTTCTTTGATGTGAATCTAATGATAGGGAAGCTCTTTAGCTTTACCTTTCCATACAGATGGATTAATGATGCGATCACCTCGGCTTCCATAGCCTCCATAGTTCTTTCGACCTCGGCCTTGGCCTCCATGGTGATCTTTAGAGCTATCTGGAATATAACCTACTCCGTGTTTCATTCTTGTGGTAAGCAGAGTGATAGGTTCCTTGATTCCTTAAGATTTCAATCCAAGACCAATACCGAGAGTAAATCCATACTGGCATAGCACCCTTCCAGACATAATGGATGATGTTGAGAATTCTGAGGATTTTATGATGTAACCGAAGGAATTTGCACCATCGAGATCATTTAAAAGGAATGATAGCTTGGTTCTTCTTTCACTTCGGGTTCGATATACGATATTGCACTCTCTTTGTAAGTGGTGAAATCCGTCTCCCCATGTACGGTGATCATCTTGCCATTAATGACGAACCTGACCTTCTGATGGAGACTTGAAGGAATAGCACCAGCCATATGAATCCAAGGTCTTCCGAGTAACAAGTTGAAAGTCCTCGGAATATCTACTACTTGGAAGTAAATTACGAAAGGCACAGGGCCTATGTTCACCTCGAGCTCAATATCGCCAATAACGTCTTTCTTCATTCCATCAAACGAGCGCATAGTTACCTTAGAAGGTTTGATGAGCTCTTCGCTAATCCCCAAGCGATGTAGTGTGCTTAGTGGACACAAATTAAGTGCGGAACCATTATCGATCAACATACATGATACCTCTTTGCCCCGGCATTTGACGGTAATATATAGAGCCTTATTATGGGAACGCCCATCGATTGAGAAATCTTCATCGGAGAAGGCAATTTGATCTTTCAGAAGAATAGTGCCAACAAAGTCTTCTAATTGTACTTCATTAATTGTCTCGGGACGTGCACTTCATTGAGAAGCTTCATAAGCACTACTTTGTGGCTTTCTGAAGTCTTAAAGAGATCCAATAGAGAAATCTGTGTTAGCATCTTTCTTAGCTGTTCAATTACCTTAAATTCGCTCGTCTTCATGACTGAAAGCAATTGTTTTATATCTTCTTCGGTTGCTCCTTTCTTTTTATGCTCACCTTCTTTCGGGACATAGCATCTCCTCGATCAGGTTATGGCATCAACTTCTTTAGGAGAGTAATCCCAAGGTACACGCCTAGTATCAAACTTTTCTTTTGGAGGGAGAGTGATGATCACAGGCTGTGTTTCTTCTCTTTCAATCTTTAGTTAATCAATGGGAAGTTGGATAGTGATTAGTTCGACAAGACCTTCTTCTTCCTTATATTTATCTACCTCATCAAGCTTGATTAGAAATGGTATAATCATATATACCATGCTTCTATTGGCTTCGTCAGCATCCATTCCACCTTATCCATTAGATACAATGTCTTCATTTTTAAATGCCCATGGTGGTGGAGTATATTTGACACGGTAATTATATCAACCATTATCTTGACCGAGTAAGTTTGCGGTTTCGCCTTCCTTGGATGATTTCTGGGTGAAATGCCTTTCACCCTATCGGACCTTTTCTTTCTCCTTTTCATCCTCATCTATTTCGTCTTGGAGCATTTTCTTCTTAGACGGAGCTTTCTCCTCAGGATCGATTTCGTCATCCATACCATCAGGTACAATTACTTCATTTTTGAATACTCATGGTGATGAGGTATATTTTACTTGGAAGTTATACCTTCCGGAGTCTTCTCCCAAGTTGTCTACAATCTCGCCTTTTAGGAGCGCTTCTTGTCACGCCCCGAACACTTACAGCACGCGGCATCCCTTCTGCGGTCGAATTAGTGCGACGTCCCAGGACTCGTCGCCGACCTAAAACCCCAAATAAGAGAGTATAATCGACCCTGCAGGTTAGGCACATAATAATCATACAAAAGCCAATCATGGTACATACGCATTATCACTTGGCCACACACACTTGCCAATCACATGCTTGCACCCCTTTAATGCACAATTCGTACACGTGCCAATTTTCAATTAATCTCTGACCCGCGTTAAACGCATCAGGTCCATCACTGTTCGGGACTCGCATAACACACCTCAAGTCCATGACACAACCCGCATGAATGACGCCTCAGGTTGGCCATCATCCGGTAAACTGGGTATTGTCCCGCGTTAAACGCCTCAGGACGGGTTCAATACCCCGCGTTAAACGCATCAGGGTTTATGTGACCACACGTACACACTTCACCAATTATTATCTAGACCCCACGTAAACGACGCCTCAGGGCATTTTAGGTGATCACATGCTCAATGACATTCGTACAAACTCGCATGATTTACATGTTATGCCATCACTCACTACGCACAAATTCATGGCCATATCATCCAGGAATCGGGGCATCAATTGAATCCACATTATTTACTCAATCCAACATAACAACATGCTCAATTCACCAATCAAGGTAATTCGGCCACGGTCACAATTTGGCGCACAAAATCATGCTATTAAGTCATTGAATCACACATGCCTATGACCCACAATGTCTCTCATTCCTCAGCCATATCAAGCACCCACTATAACATCACACAATTAATTCAAACCATGCATAAATCAGCCACTTCATGGTCCAACCATAGCACACTTAGCAAATCACATTTAAACCATCGACTAGCAACATATAGCCCAACCAAGCCTACACCACTCAGCCATTAAATAGACCACTATACGCTTCTAAATCACCTTTAAAACATCACATTAGGCTACCAAATTCACCTCACCATCAGCCCTAATCACCAGCCATAAAACAACCCCTAAATCTCCCTAAATAACCCCTAAACTTGCCTAAAAATGCACAAAAGCCTAATTAGGGTTTAGGGTTTCCACTCACCCAAGTCCTAAGCTCCAAGGGACCGAACTAAAGGGGAAAAAGAGCTGGACGGCCGCTGGTTCACGCCGGACCAACAAGGACTCCGGCGGCTCCCATGGACGGCGACCGGCGGTGGCGACGAGCTGGTGGTTCGCGGCTGAGCAAGACGGCGAGGGAGGATGATGGTGATGGTGGTGTGGCGTGGAAAAGGAGAGGGGAAAGGTGAGACCGGCGGTGGTGGTGATGCATGAGGCGGTCGTGCGGCCGGCGGTGGCGGTGGCGGCGGCGCTTGGACGGCGGTACACGGCCGCGGCTGGACTGCTTTGGTGGGGTGGCTTTTCGTCGCCAAGGAGAGGAGGAGAGAATGGAGAGAGTGAGAGGGGGTCTCGGCCGAATGGGGGGGAATGAGAGAAGAGAGAGAGAGAAAGTTTTAACAAAAACCTTGAGTGGGGTTAGGTAAACCACTCCACTAGCAAAGACTAGGATACCCACTCCACTAGAATCCTAATCCAAAGATTGAGATTCAAGGGTCAATCAATCATATCTAAAACCAATGGCTAGGATCATTTCTAGAACAAAATATCTAGGGGTAAAATTGGGAATGAGCAAGAGTGATGGGGCCAATAGAGTCCATGAATTTCGGTCACTCTTAGGGCTGAATAAGTCCATATTAACCTCCAAATTTCGAAATTAAGGCATAGGGCTTAAGGGCAAAATGTTAATTTTCCACTCCCGGTCCAAAATTAAATTTTCTGACCAAACTGATCCCAAATATGATTAGCCACACTAATACGACGTCGTCCTTGAAATTTGACACTCAAGTCCGGATTCAACTCAAAGATCAATTTCGCTCAATTGCGATTTTAGTGTCTCTTACTAACGGGCGGCTTTTTTTTTAGGGGTTACGCGTATCAACCTAGGGTTACCCAAGCCATGGTGGCCTTGATTTCCAAGAAAACGTGAAGGTCCATCACTAGTTCCAGAGGTCGCGATCATTCGAAATAAGTTTAGGATCGTTCGTTACGCACACAATCGGTCATGCGGAATCACCTGCGATCCGATCGTACGTCGTTGGCAAATCGATCCGCAACCCTTCCTTGGTTCGGCCCACATTGGCCCAAAATATTCCCTCGTCATTCCTTGGAATCGAAGGTCGATTCACGATCGAGTTCTTGGGTCCACGTACCATTTTCCTAGTTAGCCATTCCCTATTGGTTAGTATCCTGAGAGTGATCAGTTCCGGGCGAGACTTACTAAAACAAAATGAGAAATGCACATTCATTTCATTGATTCCGGAAGTGGGTCGAATTCAGAATGTCACACTTCTTGACGAAAGCGGGCATCTCCTAATCGAGAAGCTTTAATCTTGACTTCATATTCATCTTCATCGTCGAGCTTGATCATTGTTTCTTCATCTTTGATCATGTTTACTGTATTGTGCTCAGGAAGAGGATTTTGATGTACATTTAGCTCGGGCTCTTGGAAGTTCAATATCTTCTTGTCAATTAGCTGTTGAACCTTGTACTTTAGAGTGGAACAATTATCTACATCAAGTCCCCTTTCTCCCATGTGATAGGTGCAGGTTTTTTATTCATCGTACCAAGGAAGTCTTGTAGGATTTTCCCTCATTACCTCTTTGGCCACCAAATGTCTTTCTAGAAGCATTGGTAATAGTTTCGATAGAGGTCGGGGCAATGGTGTCTATTGCCTTACAGGCCTTTTCTTTGGCTCGAACTGCCTTGGGTTTTTCCAAGCGACATTTGATTGCTTTGGAAATGATGCTTGATGAGTATTTGGGCTAGACACCACAGCCACTTCTCGGATGGGTTCTGTCTTTTCTCCTGGGGTAAGGCTTTCGTGTTGCTATTTCTTTAGCCTTCTTCTCTTTCAATTCCCATTCAATTCTCTCACCTACCTTTTCCAACATGGTGAATGTTTGACAACCTGATACATGAAGTTTATCATAGTACTCAATTGGCAATGATTTTAGAAAGAGTTCAATGAGTTCATCTTCACTTATGGCAGGCTTTACTTGTGAGGCAACAGCTTTCCATCTCTGAGCATAGGCTCTAAACCCTTTATTCTTCCGTTTCTCGATTCTGACTAGATCTTCTCTAGTTGGGAGTACTTCAATATTAAACTTGTACTTGCGAAAAAATTCTCCCGCCAAATGGTCCCATTTAGTGAAGTCTTCTATGTCGAGGGCAGTGTACCATGTCAGGGGCCGCTCCTCTCAAACTGTCTTGAAATGTGCTAATAAGAAGTGGCGTGTTATCTGAATATCTCGCCATCTTACGGAGATAATATTTCAAATGGCTTTTGGGACAACCAGTGTCATTATACTTGTTCACGAATTCCGGTTTCTTATAATTTTCTGGAACAATAACTTTCGCATATGACGAGAACTTGTCAAACCTTTGAAGTTCATAACCTTGACTTGCTAGGCATTCTTCAATTTTGGCTAATCTCTTGGCCTCTTCTTCATTTTTTGTTTTGGATGTTTTCTTAGTTGGGTTGTCTTCTTCCAAATTCACTACCTCAGGCGTAGTCTTTGGAGGGTTCTCTCGAACTGGTTCTTGATTTCTAACTTGGTCTTCAATCGGTGTTTCAGTAGCGTTTGAAGTTCCCACATTTGGAGTAGTAGGATAAGATCCTCGAGATGCGAGAATAAAAGCCTTCATTTCTGCCATCATGGCGGCCGTCTGGGTTATTTGTTTCTCAACCTCAACTAGTCGAATACGAGTTTCTTCTTCCGCCATTCTTATTTGCAAGCGAGTTCGAGGTCTTTTACCTTCTGTTGCTAAACAACCTGCTTCACAAAAAGACCCCTTATTAGCATAGTGAAAGAATCATGAAATCTTACATTCTTTTAATCGTATGATTTCTTATGATTAACAAGGATAAGATCTTTTATGCAAGCCTTAGCCTTGCATAGAATTTCTTATCAATATTCTTCTCAAGTGATCATACAATTCAAAGAATTGTAATCCATGGTGATTTTTTTGCGAAATGTACTTTGAAACTTCATCAAGCAATTGTTTCAATTTTGAAAATTTCTATTACAATGCTATACATCAAAATAGGGGAACACTAGCTTAAACAAGTCTCGGCTTCTTGCTAGCTAAGGTAGCTTCAGCCTCTTCATATTCCTTGGCTCGTGTCTCCCATTCTTCCACATCGATTAAACCTCTTCGGGAACATACGGCTCTACATCCGGCATGCTTGGCACAATGTACTCTCGGATATACGGATCATCGAAATGGGTAGTAACACTCAAGGGTACATATGGTTCGACGTCGATTGGTCGCTTAGCCTTCAACCACTTTATATATTCATTGGATGCCAAAAAGAGCTTCATTTCTCCTTCCAAATCTTCAGGCCATTGCACTATTTGCTCAGTTGATTTCTTCAAGGAATCCACGATCCCATCAACCCTTGTTCGCAGCTCTTTTCTTTCCCTTTTCGATAGGAGTCTTTGTGGTATCTCGAATGTGAACTCCTCAGTATGCCAAATAGGTGGAATTTGTTGAATCATTCCGAATTGTCATATGACTCTTAGTGGGCAATAAACGGTTCCCCCACTCAATCCAAGTAATGGCACCAAATTACCTTCTTGGCTAGTAATTTGAGCTTTCGCTATCTTTGGCCATTGAATTCTCCATTGAAACTGGTCGAGAGTTAATGCTCTAATGAAATTTGCCCACTTATGAAAGGAGTATTTTGGCAGTTTGTCTTGGAGTTTCAAATATTTCTCGATAGGATTGGTAGATGAGTCGATCTCTCGAATGCTCATATGACGTTCCCAAGGTCAGATATAGGAAATAAACCACACAGAAAGTAACCCAGCTGAGGCTTGAAGCGCACCTTTTTGTTGATTTTGGTATCTGTTCAATGAAATGATAGTCTCCGCCAAAAGCATATTGGAGAAGTCCCATATTAGGCAAGCTTGCCTAGCGATTATTGCAACAAGAGGATTCAATCCGGTCCTTGATGTAGGGAATAAGACGAATCTGAAGAAGGCAAAAATGAAAACCCTTGCGGAAGTATTTCCAGTTTCTTTTGGCAATTTGGAGTAATTGGCCACCAAGTAGGATAGAGGAAACCTCTCGGTATTTGACTTGATCAACTTTTCCACTTGAGGGGTCTTCAAGTTTAAGAATTCGGCTATAACACTCGTGGGTGGTAATCCAATTGGGGGCTCAACGATTCTTGACTCGAAATCAATCCCAATGGTTGCCTTATATTCTTCTAGTATAGGTACCAGCTCGTGCTAGCCCAATTGAAATGTGGTGGTGGTTACTTCCCAGAAATGGGATAATGCTTGAATTAAGCTCACTTGGCACTCCGGGTTGATGAGCTTGAACAAATACCCGAGTCTTTTCTTTACGTATGCTTTATTGTCTTTTGTCATATTTACCCACCATGCTAAAAGCTCCTTCCTTGGAATCGGAATGATTTGTATGTCTACTTTCCCGATTTCGATCTAAAGCACTTAAAAGAAATTGATTATTATTCACCATGGATTACCGATTAATTTTAATGCCTCCATTTCAATTATATGTCCTTTTAAGGTAAAATGGAGGTAAAATATACTTGCATACTTAAAAAGTAATGCAAATATCAATTTAAATCCGTTTATGCCTTAAAAGAGCATATAGTTGAAATCAGGGATGAATTCAATGTTTGGTGTAAATGCCTATTTCGTCACTCCATTTAGACCATAAAGTCCTAAACTATGGTTTACAATTTCAAATACATCGAAATGAATGGATAAACAATTGAATGCCACGGACCTATACATTTCATCTAAAAATGAAAGGGCATTTAAACCAATCGTTGATCATTATTTAGGCATTTTTTGAAAAATGTGCCAACTAGTTTGCAAAATTATAAAAGAAGAAAGTGGAACGATACTTGCTTACCAAAATGTTTCGGTTTGGTTTTAAGTATACCAACCACAAAGACAAGCGAATGCAACCAATGAGGTTCTGACGCCTAAAAGGGTAAGGTATTCTAAAGGCTTGAGGTCACCACCTTAATGGATAAGATATTCCATCCCAATAGGCAATCAGCCTAAAGTGAAGGAATATTATTCATCTCGGTGATCGGTATTATATTTAAACGATCCTATGAGCAATCGGCTCATAGTTTCGCCTAAACATATACCTCCTAAAGGTAGACCTAATTGTAGCCGGAGTTGGGCCACGGGTGGTGTGTACTAATGGTATAGTGCTTAAGCTATTCAAATGCATACATAGCAATTAGTAATCAAACAGCACTTCTAAAATAATCATTTCACATTTATTCCCGACACCATCCTGCAAAACAAAGGTTAACACAGACTGCAACCCTTATATCTCCCGTCTGCAAAAATATTTAACACAATTGTTAGCGGGATGTACCTAGGATCCTTGCAAGCACAAATCACAAGCGTATCGTTCTACCTAGGCCTAAGTCCACTTAGAAAAGGTAAGTTCCCAGCGGAATCGCCAAGCCTGTCGCGCCGCGCTTTTTTTTGTGGGTTTTCGGGATTTGCGTGCTAAGGAGGTATTTCCGTGCAAGGGTCTCTCCCAGACCATACCTCACATGACATCGGATGATAATTTCCTATTTAGTCTAAGTTCTCGATTTTGGAGTCGCCACTAGTCATTGTTGGTAGGTTGACTAGAAACCTAATCGGGGTATGGGAGAAATACCACGATTCTACGAACTAGAGATTCTGAATACGGGGACTTGGTTACGCTAATAATCCCGAATCGAGATCCCTAATGCCCTTTCGGTACCTAAGAACGATATGATGTCTAACGTGTCATGCAAGTTTCCGAGACTTACCCACTAATCCTATCCATTCTAATTGCGGGGAAAATCAATCAAGCATTAAATGCGCAATCAAGGTCAATCAAACCAAACAATCCTAAATTGTCTCTAAAAATGAAATCCAACCAAAACATTCAAACCCTAATGAAACCCTAAACATTCATTCCATGATTTGTGTCGTTTTAGGGTTTTAGGGTTTTTTAGGGGTTATAACCCATGAATTTGAGGTTTTCTAAAAATGCCACTTGGGCACTTACAAAAATTCAAATTTCACTTTCCAAGATTGGCTATAGTGTTTTTAAACCATTTTGTGAATTCTTGAATTTTTTTTTTGGAAATTGAATTTATGAGAATTTCATTAACCGAGAATTGATTTTTATGGTTTTCTGAAAATTTTTATGAATTTTCGAATTTTCTAATTTTTTTTAATAGATTTTCTGAATTTTTCACATTTTTTATTTGTGTTTTCTGAATTTTTTGGATTTTTATGAATTTTCTAAAAAAATTTGATTGATTTTTTTTATAAAATTTTCTATTTTCTATTTTTTATTTATTTTTTATTGATTTTCCCGCCGGAAAAATGAACCGGACCGGCTCGGTTCAACCTGGTTCGGCTTGGCCGAACTGGGAAGCCGGCGACGGCGTCAGTCACCTTCTCCGGCGAGCACGGTGCCAAAACGGCACCGTTTGGCTATTTTCTCTCTTCGACATTTCGCCGAGCACCTGGTGTGCATAATCCATGTGTTAGAGTTTTTGAGGCCGTCGGTTTGAGCTCGTCAGCGGGTGACCTATATGACTGATTTTTGGTTCTGTGTATTTCTTGTATCATCAACTATCCACCTTAGCCTATAGTTTTTCCGTCGGACCTCCGCCGGCCGGCGAAAAGCCGGTCGGAAAAACCCTAATTGCAACCCTATTCCGAACTAACTATTCAAGCTCACAAATTGTCACACAGAACGCCTTAACCGTCTAAATCGATTCTAACTATTAAAAAAACATCAAACAGGGATCAAGGAAGACTAACTTGAGTGGCTTAAGGCCACAGGGATACTCCGGTGAAGGTTCTTCAAGCTCCGGCGAGGTGGTTTTGGTAATGGCCGACTCGCTTTATGCATATCCAACGGTCAAAATGCAATCAAATGTCATAAAAAATGATCAGAAACTCCTCATAGGCATTAACAAACTCAGATTTGCAAAGAAAATACATGATCGACAAGGTTGAGTTCAAAGTTACTTTCTGGAATTTTGGAAAAATCAGTGTTAAAGAATGAACTTTACTTGCTTGATTGGAGGTTCAGAAAAGCTTTCCGAGTTGATCAAATGTCGTGAACTTGTTCACGGACACTTGAACTTCAAACTGAAGGCTCCATCTTCGCTGGAAGAGTCCTGGGTGCGTCGATCGAACTTGGTTTTCAGGCCTTCGTAACAAGCCGGTTCGGCTGAAACGATGAGGGGATGGTCACGGCCTATTCACGATTTGCCGGCATTCCGCCGTCTACGGCGACGCCGGACACTCGTGAGGGGACCCTCGACCCTCTCTCTCTAGATCTTTCTCCTTTGTTTCGCTCGATTTCACTCTCTCTCTCTGACATTTCGTCGAACACGTCTCCATGCGCGGTAATGTTCTTCTCTATTTTGTTGATCGATTTTTCCCGCTCAAAAATCGTTACCACCGACTTAGAATCGGTTGGGATGATTCTCTGGCGCCAGCTGGAGATTCTCAAACTAGCTGAATCGATTTACACGTGCTAAATTGATCACATGAAGTCGGCAAAGTTATGGGTTCAACTTGATTTTTTTTGGGTTTTATTGTGTTTTGTGCGAATCGGGTGAAGAAGACAGGTTCCCAGGTCGGGTCGGGTTGATCGGCCGACCCGATAAGCCCGGTTTTGACTAAAAATCCAAATTGAGCCCAATTTCGACCGATTTTTCCAAATTAAATCCCAAAATTGAATTCCTCATAACATTCTAAACCCAAATATGTGATTTTTCCCAATTTTTGACAAAATCATGTCCAAGATTTTCGAACTTTTGTATTCCGGTTATTAGGGTTTTATTCAATTTGATGTCTTAATGATCTGATTAGGCAAAATTGGTGCCAAAATTGAATTACCCACATCTGATTACCCCTAGAAATGATGGTCTCATGGTTCGACAATTTCGAATTGGACACGATTCGCAATTTGGGCTCAAAATTCCTAATTTTCAATTGAATTTTGGGGTTTTCTGATTTCTTTGTTGAATTGTTCAATTGGACCAACCATTATGTAAGTCAAGGTCCCAAAATCATTTGTTGTGAAGATACCATGACTTAAAAATGACTAGAAAAGATCTAATTGCATTTTTGGTTCAATTGGGGTTTGATTTTGCCCAATTTTAGGAAAAACACATTCCCGATTGAGATTTTTCAAAATTGATGATGTACTAATAAAATTGGATTTAAAAGAAGACTAATGACTATTTTTATGGAATTTTCTGATTCCATTTGCTATTTTTCTTGATTTTCTCACTCCTTTTGACTAAAAGAAATTAAAGAAAAAATTCAGGAAAATGCTAAAAAAATCATTTTTGGTTTAGAAATAGGTTTCTAGGCTTGACCAAGATTCCTAATCCTAATTTTGAGATTTTTGAAAATATGAAAAAAATGAGCTAAAAATCATGTGTCAACACTATGTCCCGAAGGAGGGTGATCATGAAAGGAAAGCGGTAACCAAAGAAGATGTGAAGTAGTTGTTGTCAGTCATGAAGACAAGCGGGTATGAATAGCTGGCACAAATTTCCTTGCTGGATCTCTTTAAAACCTCAGAGAGTCATAAAATGGTGCTTATGAAACTTCTTAATGAAGTACATGTTCTGGAGACAATCAACGAAGTGTAGTTGGAGGATTTCATTGGTACTATTCTTTTGAAAGATCATATCACTTTCTCTGATGAAGATTTCTCGATGGACGGACGTTCACACAATAAGGCCCTATACATTGCCGTCAGATGCCGAGGTAAATAAGTATCACGTGTGTTGATTGATAATGGCTCTGCACTTAATTTGTGTCTACTAAGCACACTGCATCGCTTGGGGATCAATGAAGAGTTCATTAAACCTTCTAAAGTAACTGTGCGTTCGTTTGACGGAATGAAGAAAGATGTCATTGGTGATATCGAGCTTAAGGTAAATATAGGCCATTTGCCCTTCTTAATTGATTTTCAAGTGGTGGATATTTCGAGGACTTTCAATATGCTGCTGGGAAGGCATTAGATTCATATGGCCGGTGTTATCCCTTCTAGTCTTCATCAAAAGGTTAGATTCGTTATTAACGGCAAAATGATCATTGTACATGGAAAGACAGATTTCACCACTTACAAGGAAAGTGCAATACTATTTATTGAACCGAAGGTAAAAGAGGAACTGAGCTATCATTCCTTCGAAATGATTTCGATGGTGCAAATCTCTACCGGAAGTATTATAAAGTCTCCAGAACTCTCAACATCATCTATTATGCCGGGGAAGGTATTATGCCAATATGGATTCGCTCCTGGTGACGGACTTGAGTCAAAAGCCCAAAGGATCAAGGAACCTATTATCCCACTTACCACGAAGAAGAGACATGGAGTAGGTTATATCACAGAAAGCTCTAATAATCATTAGGGAGGTCAAGGCCAAGGTCAAAAGAACCATGGAGACTATGGAAGCCAAGGTGATCGTGTTATTAATCCGTCAATATGGAAGGGTAAAGCTAAGGAGCTTCCTTATTACCAGATCCACATCAACGAAACTTTTCCTGGACCCTCCAAGCTGCTTCAAAAGGAGAATTTACACACAGAGGAAGAATCTGTTTTACCTGGCTTATTCGAGGTGAATGTTATCAATGTTATCATAACCGAAGCAGAAATTACCTGCGCGCTGGTGCAGGAAGATTCTTTCAAACTTTTACTTGTATTGTTGTCTTTTCCATTGCATCGTTACTTTTGTAGTTTCTAGTTTCATGTTAATTCCGTTTGCAATTTCAAATTTAGTTGCAGTTTCCATTCCAGTTGATGTAGCTGTAATCACACTTTTCAATAAAAGTGTTCAATATTTTGTTAAGGACATATGGAAACAAAACCAAACCTATGATGAATATTGCCCTCACTTGTAAGGCTTGAGGCTTTGGGTTTGTATATTGCTCCTGGTTACGAAAATGGTTTTAAGAGCAAGGAAGTCCAAGGATATGAGGACTAGCTCTATCTTTCTATTTTTTAAAAATGGATTTCAAAATAAGATTTCCAAAAAGGCTTTTCATGAAACCTCATGCATTGTTATACTTCATATGCGATTACTAACCATGTTTGTTACATGTCAGGTATGAGCATTCACATATTCATAATAGGTTCTTATATGGCCCGAATCCTTCAGAGGAAATCACTTGTGATATCGAAGAAAACGACCAGGATGAAAAATGGGTCATGAAGGAATGGATTCGCCAAGAAGAATCAAAGCCACTTACATTAGAGAAAACAGTTACCGTCAATCGGGGCGATGAGGAGAATCCCAAAGAAGTTAAGATCGGAGAAAGTCTCTCTTCTACAGAAGCAAAGAGAATTATTGATTTAATCAGAGAATATCAAGATATATTCGCATGGTCCTATGCCGACATACCAAGCCTTGATCCGAACGTAGTTGAACATGTTTTATCAATCGATCCGAGTATCCCTCCGAAGAAATAGAAACTTCGGCGAACCAAGCCGGAATTGGCAAAGAAAATAGAATAGGAAATGATGAAACTGCTTAAAGTTAGATTCATCGAAGTAATACCATATCCAGAATGGGTTGCTAACATAGTCCCCGTATTAAAAAAAGATGGGCGGGTACGGGTTTGCGTTGATTATCGTGACCTAAATAAAGCAAGCCCTAAGGATAACTTTCCACTTCCACACATCGATGTACTAGTGGATAGTACTGCTGGATTTGAAACGTTTTCATTCATGGATGGCTTTTCTGGATATAATCAAATCCTCATGAAGAAAGAGGATAAGGCGAAAACATCCTCATTACACCATGGGGCACATTCTGTTACAAAGTGATGCCTTTCAGTTTGAAAAATGCTGGTGCTACGTATCCGAGGGCAATGGTAACTTTGTTCCACAATATGATGCATAAAGAAATTGAAGTATATGTGGATGACATGATTACAAAATCCAAACAAGGAGAAGATCATGTTGAAGTGCTTCGGAAATTGTTTGAAAAACTCAGAAAATACAAGGTGAGGTTAAACCCCAATAAAATGTGTATTTGGGGAAAAATCTAGCAAGTTGCTAGGTATTGTGGTTAGTAGCAGGGGCATCGAAATAGATCCCTCGAAAATCAAGGCAATATATGATCTCAAGACTCCTTCCACAATAAAAGAGGTGAGAAGTTTATTGAGGCGATTAAATTATATTGCCCGATTTATCTATAAGCTTTTCTGAAACTGCAAAGCCATTCTTCAAACTGCTGAAGAAAAATGCTAAAGTGAAATGGGTCACAGAAAGTCAATAAGCTTTTGACAAGATCAAAGAATATCTGGTATGTCTGCCAGTGCTTGTACCACCAATTCCAGGGATTCCATTGATCTTATGCCTTACAATTCATCAACAGTCATTAGGAGTAGTGCTTGTCCAAAGAAGACCACACAACGGTAAGAAGCAAGCCATTTATTACCAGAGCAAGAAGTTCACAATATCAGAATCAAATTACCCAGCAGTTGAAAAGGCATGTGTTGCATTGATCTGGGTGTTGCACAGACTAAGGCAATACACCGTTCATCATCAAATTTTTCTGGTGAGTGAAAATGACTCGATCAAGTATTTACTTGAGAAATCCTCTTTAGTCGGGAAGTTAGCAAAGTGGCAAGTCCTGTTATTAGAGTTTGATATCAGAAGTTTACCACAAAAATCAGTCAAGGGACGAGCAATAGCAGACATGCTGGCAAAGAATTCTCAAAACACTACTAATCTTGAGGAGGAACGATTTGATGATCGTATATTAGCATTGGTTGACGATAAATAGATCATGTATTTATCGCGCCACGGCTTTTTCAGCACCCTAAGGAGGTACTTCCATTTGTCACGAATGAGGAAACTATCCCCGAATGAGCTACTAGGGTCCGATACAGATATTTCGCTCAAACGTGCCACAGACATCCCATCACTAGACAAACGGGGGCCTCTCCCAGACCATACCTCACATGACAACGGGTTGTTATTTTTTATCATTCTATTTAATCTAGGTTTTTGATTTGGAGTCGCCACTAGTCATTATGGGTAGGTTGACTAGAAACCTAATCGGGGTACGGGAGAAATACCACGATTCTGCAAACTAGAGATTCTGAATACGGGGACTTGGTTATGCTAATAATCCCGAGTCAAGATTGTCGTGCCACGCCTTTTCGGGCACGCTAAGGAGGTACTTCAATTTGTCACGAATGGGGAACTGTCCCCGAACGGGCTACTAAGGTCCGATACGGATATTTCGCCAATACGTCCCACAAACATCCCATCACTAGACAAACATGGAGTCTCTCTTAGACCATACCTCACGTAACAGCGGGTTGTGGTTTTCTTATCATTCTATTCAATCTAGGCTTTTGATTTGGAGTCGCCACTAGTCATTATTGGTAGGTTGACTAGAAACCTAATCGGGGTACGGGAGAAATACGACGATTCTATGAACTAGGAATTCTGAATACGGAGACTTGGTTACACTAATGATCCCGAATCGAGATCCCTAACGCCCTTTTGGTACCTAAAACGATATGATGTGTCTAACGTGTCACACAAGTTTTCGAGGTCTATCCACTAATACTAACCATTCTAAATGTGGGAAATCAATCAATCAATATAAGCAGCACAACCAATTGCAATCAAACAAAACAATCCTAATTTGAGTTTCAAAAATGAAAATCAATTCAAAATACTCAAACCATAGTAAAGCCCTAAAGGCTTATTCAGGGTTTAGGATTTTTTTTTAGGGGTAAAAACCCCTAAACTAAGGATTTTCTAAAAATTCTGTTTAGGCACTTCTAAAAATTCTAATTTCACTTGCAAAGGTTGGCCTCAATGTTTTTGAGCCAGTCTGTGAAATTTTGAATTTTTTTTTTGGAAAATAATTTTCTGAGAATTGTCCTTTCCGAGAATTGATTTTTATGTTTTTGAGAAATTTTTTAAATTTTTTATGGATTTTTTGAATTTTCTAAACTTTTTGTATTTTTTTTTATTTTTAAAATTTTCCATTTGTTTTTCCGAATTTTCTGAATTTTTATAGAATTTTTTTAATAATTTTTTTTGAGTTTCTAAAAGATTTTGAATTTTCTATTTTTAGAGTTTTTTCTGAATATCTCTGATTTTTTCAAATTTTTTTAGAAGTTTTTGATTTTTTAAAGATTTTTTTGGAGTTTTTTTAATTTTTTTAATTTTTTCCTAAATTTTACCGTCGAGGGATTGAATCGGACCGGATTGGTTTGGATCGGTCTGACCAAGTCGGACCGGCCGGCACCGGCAACGACCATCGCCCCGGTGAGCACAAGGCCAAATGGCGCCGTTTGGCCTATCTTCTCTTCGGCATTTTGCCGAACAGGTGGTGAACATGATTTCTTATTTTGCGTTTTCAAGACCGCAACTTCGGACCAAGCTCTGACAGCCTTCAGATGGTTTTCTAGCGTTGATTTCAAGTTTTGCACCAACTACATACCATCCTCTAACTGCCTAACCTTGACAGTTCGCCGCCGGAACACCATCGGCCGGTGAAAATCATACCTAAAAATACTAACTCAGAACTGTTCTAACCTAATTTAACTAACATCCAGATCAAGAATCATGCACCCTAGCCGTTTCTAACGATCAAGACAACAATCAAAACAATCAAGGAGTGGAATCAACTAACTTGGAACGGCCATTGGCCGTCGGAAAGCATTCCGACGAGGTTTGAGAGTTATGGCTATGGAGTTCATGGACGGCCGACTCAAGATTTCACACAAATCCGATCCAACATACATCAAACAATGAAAAATATGTTCAGAAACATGTTTTGAACATTAAAAAATTGAAAATCACGAAGAAAATCGCATGATGAAGCGTGATATAGCTCAAACACATGTTTTGGATATTTGTAAAACCGTGATCATTTGTCAACTTTATCTTCTCCGATGAGGCTCAAATTGGAAATTCCGAGCTAGATGAAGGCTTTAGGATGATTCTCTGAAGTTTGTTCTTCAAGTTCGCAATCGCCGCCTCGCTGGGAAAGTCCTAGATCAACCGGCCGAGATCGATTTTCAGACCTCGGCGATCAGCTTTACACCGATTGCCTGAGGTGGAAGTCCGTCTTGAACGATCGATTCGCTGGCGCCGTTCAATCAATCGGCACCGGTCACTCGATCAAGGGACTTCAACTCCCTTCTCTCTCTTTGATTTCCCTCTCTTTCTCTCTCTAGTTCTCTATCTCTCTTCTCTCTTGAATTTTCTCGAGCAGGTTCTATGCCTTTTGGTAATGTTTCTTTAGTTTTTCTAGCTAGATTTTCCCGCTTAAAGTTGGTTATCACCAACTTGTGGTTAGTTGGATCGAATCTCCGATGCCAGCTGGAGATTCTCCAGCTGGAGATTCTCCAGCTGGAATCAGAGTTTAAAATGTGCTCAATAGGTTGGATTAAGTCGGCAAAGAGGCGGGCACGAGCTGATTTTTATTGGTTTAGTATGCTTCGGGCGAGTCGAGTGTAGAAGGAGACTATCCTGGGTCGGGTTGGGTCGACCCGGCAGACCCTGGTTGGTCTAAATTCGCAAATTAAACTTGATTTTGTCCTAATTTTTCAGATTTAACCCCAAAATTGAATACTTCATCACATTTCTCACCTAAATATGAGATTTGCCCTAATTTTTATCACAATTAAACCCAAAATTCTCAAATTGTAAACTCGGATCATTAGGGTTTTTGTTCAATTCAATATCTAGATAACCTGATTGGGCAAAATTGGTGCCAAAATTGGATTACCCATACCTGATTAATCCTAGAAATAATGGTCTCAGGGTTCGACGATTTCTGATTGATTATGACCTCAATTTGGGCTAAAAATCCCTAATTTTCAATTAGATTTTGGGGCTTTTTGCTTTCTTTAGTAAATTGTGTAATTGGACTGGCCATTATGTAATTCAAGGTTCCAGGATCATTTGGTGTGAAGATACTATGACTGAAAAATGACTAGAAATGAATTAATTGAATTTTTTATTCAATTTGGACTTGTTTTTACCCAATTTTGGGAAAGACACTTTCCCAATTGAAATTTTCTAAAATTGACGCTGTATTAATGAAATTGAATTTAAAAGATGACTAATGACTATTTTTATGGAATTTTTGGATTCCATTTGCTATTTTTCTTGATTTTCACCCTTATTTTGACCAAAAGAAATTAAGAAGAAATTTAGGAAATTTTTTTAAAAAAAATATTTTTGGTTTAGAAATAGGTTCCTAAGCTTGGCTAAGGTTCCTAATCCTAATTTTGTAATTTTTGGAAAAATTTGAAAAACGAGCTAAAAATCAGATGTCAACAGCTTCCCCTTTTTGAGATTGAGCTCGTTAGAGGTTGATTTCAAAGACAAGGTGACACCTGAACTTTTAGTCGACTTTATGGACAAAACAAATGGAAATTTCACAATAACTGATTAGGAATCTTGCTTGAAATTCATGGTCCAATCCAACTTTTCCTCTTTTGAATGTATCTGAGAGATTTCTAATGACTAAGGGATAGAGAAACTTATCTGTTTGCAAGCAGTTTCCTTGTTGATTATCTCCAAAGTGTGAATTGATGGTAGTGATGGTGATGATTATGATGAATTGATTTATGATTTCATGATTTAAGGATATATCCGAGAACCATGAGCGCCTGAGGCTCCTTGCTTGAGGACTTGATGATTTGCCCAGTAGCTCCTCGCCAGTAGAGCTTAGGATTTGTCTAGTGGCTCCTCGCCAATAAGACTTGGATTTACCTAGTGGTTCCTCACCAGTAGGACTTGAAATTGCCTAGTGACTCCTCGTCAATAGGATTTAAGATTTGCTTAATGGCTCTTCGCCAGTAGGACTTGGATTTGCCTAATGGTTCCTCACCAGTAGGACTTGAAATTACCTAGTGGCTCCTTGCCAGTAGGACTTGGAATTTACCTAGTGACTCCTCGTCAGTAGGACTTAAGATTTGCCTAGTGGCTTTTCGCTAGTAGTTCTTGGATTTGCCTAGTGACTCCTCACCAGTAGGATTTGAAATTGCCTAGTGGCTCCTCGCTAGTAGGACTTGAATTTGCCTAGTGGCTCCTCGCCAGTAGGACTTTAATTTGCCTAGTGGCTCTTCGCTAGTATGACTTTAATTTGCCTAGTGACTCATCGCCAGTAATACTTCGAATTTACCTAGTGACTCTTCGTCAGTAGGACTTAAGATTTGCTCAATGGCTCCTCGCCAGTACGGCTTGGATTTGCCTAGTGGCTCCTCACCAGTAGGATTTGAAATTGCCTAGTGGCTTCTCGCCAGTAGGACTTGAATTTGCCTAGTGGCTCTTTGCTAGTAGGACTTTAATTTGCTTAGTGGCTCTTCGCTAGTAGGACTTAAGATTTGCCTAGTGGCTCTTCGCCAGTAGGACTTGAAATTGCTTAGTGGCTCTTCGCCAATAGGACTTTGTATGGTTTTTAGTTGACCAAAAACTATTTGAAATGTAGCTTAAAGTTTACCACAAACAACTTGGTTTAAAGTTGACCAAAAACTATTTGAAATGTGGTTTAAAGTTTACCACAAACTACTTGGTTTAAAGTTGACCAAAAACTATTTGAAATGTTGATTTGGAAACATGCATTCTCTGTGCTAATGCATTTTGACAACCTAATTTCCTTTTAAAGGAAGAATTTGAGCAAATTGCTTTAAATCTTTCAAGAAATGCTTAGAATAATCATTTGGAAGACCTTCATTAGAAAGGATTTATCTCAATCTATAAACCTGGTCTTTTCGCTAATTGAAACGGGAATCATCTTGAGACCCTTAATTCATCTCTCTTAGCCGATCCTCAGGTACTCAGAGATGTTCGCAATGTATACAATCCGATTGATCCGATAAGGTCTTTCAAAGGATTATAATGTATGCTTGGTCAATGGCTATTCAAAGGATAGGCATTTTGAGGCCAAGAAAAGAATTTCATCATATTTTTTTCTACTCACTTCAGGTCTACAAGTTAAGAACCTCAAGGACAAAACAAGACATTATTGTATACACTCCTTTGAGTGATGACTTATTGTCATAAAATCACGTTTTCACTCTCAACATCCCAACTGAAGAGCCTTTAGGGAGAGGTTGTAATGATTGTATTGGATAGGCTCAAAAGGCTTATTTATTTTTGCATTCAAGGCTTTTGTGAAATTGGTGATCTTCTTGGCATCATCACCCATTTTCCTCTTTTCCGCTAGGGATATTTTCTTTTCATGACCACAAGAGTCCTCTAAACACTCATCATGATCTTTTTTCTTTTCTCTTTTTATCGTGCTGCTTATTGTGATCTTTGATCAATTTGAGCTTTCTTTCGAACTCTCCTTATCTTTTCTTAATTTTCTTGGGCATTTGGCCTTGTTTTTACTAGGCACACTGCTTTTTCATGCCCCTGATTTTTTTGCATTTTCTAAATCTTTTGGCTTATGAACTTTTTCTAAGGACTCTGTGTCATGCCTTTTGTTTCTTATTTATCCAAAGTGGATCGTATGCTCATGCTCCAGTGTGAAGAGATGATCACCAATTTAGGGTTCTGAAATGAATATTCAAGTTCAATCGGGCTTTGCAAAAAGGTAATGTGTTTAGGGGTAAGAAATGAAATGCTCTTCTTCCTCTTGAGATGTTGCGAACTTCCATATGACTTTATTGGAAATTATCACAGAAAGATTGATGCAAGTGTATGCAATAAAATCTTTCATGATCCTTTTCTGAATAAACGTCAACTACAAACCTCCTTTTCATTCATTTTGAAGCAATTAGTGCTTAAGAAAGATTAGAACCAACGTTGAGAGCCATAACCTCATTCTAAGGAGAGACTATCCTGTTACAAGGAAGTTCGGTTCCTTTTGGGTCTAATGCTTGCTCTCGTGGTTTTTGAGTATCCAAATCATCTAAGTTACTTCTAATCTTCTTCATTTAGAAGCTATCAGTGCTTGGGAATGATTAGAACCAAGGTTGAGAGCCATAGGCTCATTCTAGGGAAAGACCTTCCCAATCCGTGGAAGTTTGGTCCGTTTTGGATCTAATGCTTCATCTCGTCTTTTGTGAGCATCCAAATTATCTAACTTACTTTTAATCGCGTTTATTTAGAAGCTATTAGTGCTCGGGACGGATTAGAACCAACGTTGAGAGCCTTAACCTTATTCTAAGGAGAGACCTTTCTATTACAAGGAAGTTTGGTTGCTTTATGGCGAAATGATTGGTGGAGTGGTTTGCGAGCATCTAAACAATCTAAGTTACTTGTAATCATCCACATTTAGAAGCTATTAGTGCTTGGGTCTAAAATTGATCGTACTTTTAATCGCATTCAGTTAGAAGCAATTGGTGCCCAAGAAAGATCAGAACTAACGTTGGGAGCCATAACCTTATTCTAAGGAGAGGCCTTAGAGTTACGAGGAAGTTTGGTTCCTTTTTGGTCTAATGCTTGCTCTCGTGCTTATCGATTATCCAAATCATCTAAGTTACTTCTAATCATCTTCATTTAGCAGCTATTAGTGCTTGGGAAAGAATAGAACCAAGGTTGAGAGTCATAACCTCATTCTCGGGATAGACCATCCCAATCCAAGGAGGTTTGGTTCCTTTTGGGTCAAATGCTTGATCTCATGATTTGCGAGCATCCAAATCATCTAACTTACATTTAATCGCATTCATTTTGAAGCAATTAGTGCTCAGGAAAGATTAGAGCCAACGTTGAGAACCATAACCTCAAGCTAAGTATAGACCATCCTGTTACAAGGAAGTTTGGTTCCTTTTAGGTCTAATGCTTGCTGTCGTGGATATCGAGTATCCAAATCAGCTAAGTTACTTGCAATCTTCTTCATTTAGAAGCTATTAGTGCTTGGGAATGATTAGAACCAAGGTTGAGAGCCATAGGCTCATTCTAGGCATAGACCTTCCCAATCCGAGGAAGTTTGGTCCCTTTTGGGTCTAATGCTTCATCTCGTCTTTTGCGAGCATCCAAATTATCTAACTTACTTTTAATCGCGTTTATTTAGAAGCTATTGGAGCTAGGGAAAGATTAGAACCAACCTTATTCTAAGGAGAGACGTTTTTATTACGAGGAAGTTTGGTTGCTTTTTGGTCAAATGATTGGTGGTGTGGTTTGCGAGCATCTAAATAATCCAAGTTACTTGTAATCTTCTTCATTTAGAAGCTATTAGTGCTTGGGTCTAAAATTGATCTTACTTTTAATCGCATTCATTCAGAAGCAACTGGTGCCCAAGAAAGATTAGAACCAACGTTGAGAGCCATAACCTTATTCTCAGGAGAGGCCTCCCGGTTACAAGGAAGTTTGGTTCCTTTTCGGGTCTAATGCTTGCTCTCGTGGTTATCGAGTATCCAAACCATCTAAGTTACTTCTAATCATCTTCATTTGGCAGGTATTAGTGCTTGGGAAAGATTAAAACTAAGGTTGAGAGTCATAACCTCATTCTAGGGATAGACCATCCAAATCCAAGGAGATTCGGTTCCTTTTGGGTCAAATGCTTGATCTCATGGTTTGAGAGCATCCAGATCATCTAACTTACATTTAAATCGCATTCATTTTGAAGCAATTAGTGCTCAGGAAAGATTAGAACCAACGTCGAGAGCCATAACCTCATTCTAAGGAGAGACCATCCTGTTATAAGGAAGTTTGGTTCCTTTTGGGTCTAATGCTTGCTCTCGTGGTTATCGAGTATCCAAATCTTCTAAGTTGCTCGTAATCTTCTTCATTTGGAATCTATTAGTGCTTGGGAATGATTAGAACCAAGGTTGAGAGCCATAGGCTCATTCTAAGGATAGACCATCCCAATCCGAGGAAGTTTGGTCCATTTTGGGTCTAATGCTTCATCTCGTCTCTTGCGAGCATCCGAATTATCTAACTTACTTTTAATCGCGTTTATTTAGAAGCTATTAGTGCTCGGGAAAGATTTGAACCAACGTTGAGAGCCTTAACCTTATTCTAAGGAAAGACCTTTCTATTACAATGAAGTTTGGTTGCTTTTTGGTCAAATGATTGGCGGAGTGGTTTAGGAGCATCCAAATAATCTATGTTACTTGTAATCATCCACACTTAGAAGCTATTAGTGCTTGGGTCTAAAATTGATCTTACTTTTAATCGCATTCATTTAGGATCAATTGGTGCCCAGGAAAGATTAGAATCAAGATTGAGAGCAATAACCTTATTCTAAGGAGAGCCCTCCCAATTACAAGGAAGTTTGGTTCCCTTTGGGTCTAATGCTGGATCTCACAGTTTACGAGCATCCAAATCATCTAACTTCCATTTAATCTCATTCATTTTGAAGCAATTAGTGCTTAAGAAAGATTAGAACCAACGTCGAGAGCCATAACCTCATTCTAAGGAGAGACCATCCTGTTAGAAGGAAGTTTGGTTCCTTTTGGGTCTAATGCTTGCTCTCGTGGTTTTTGAGTATCCAAATCGTCTAAGTTACTTCTAATCTTCTTCATTTAGAAGCTATCAGTGCTTGGGAATGATTAGAACCAAGGTTGAGAGCCATAGACTCATTCTAGGGAAAGACCTTCCCAATCCGTGGAAGTTTGGTCCCTTTTGGATCTAATGCTTCATCTCGTCTTTTGTGAGCATCCAAATTATCTAACTTACTTTTAATCGCGTTTATTTAGAAGCTATTAGTGCTCGAGACGGATTAGAACCAACGTTGAGAGCCTTAACCTTATTCTAAGGAGAGACCTTTCTATTACAAGGAAGTTTGGTTGCTTTTTGGTGAGATGATTGGCGGAGTGGTTTACGAGCATCCAAATAATCTATGTTACTTGTAATCATCCACATTTAGAAGCTATTAGTGCTTGGGTCTAAAATTGATCGTACTTTTAATCGCATTCAGTTAAAAGCAATTGGTGCCCAAGAAAGATCAGAACTAACGTTGAGAGCCATAACCTTATTCTAAGGAGAGGCCTTAGAGTTACAAGGAAGTTTGGTTCCTTTTTGGTCTAATGCTTGCTCTCGTGGTTATCGATTATCCAAATCATCTAAGTTACTTCTAATCATCTTCATTTAGCAGCTATTAGTGCTTGGGAAAGAATAGAACCAAGGTTGAGAGTCATAACCTCATTCTCGGGATAGACCATCCCAATCCAAGGAGGTTTGGTTCCTTTTGGGTCAAATGCTTGATCTCATGATTTGCGAGCATCCAAATCATCTAACTTACATTTAATCGCATTCATTTTGAAGCAATTAGTGCTCAGGAAAGATTAGAGCCAACGTTGAGAGCCATAACCTAATGCTAAGTATAGACCATCCTGTTACAAGGAAGTTTGGTTCCTTTTAGGTCTAATGCTTGCTGTCGTGGATATCGAGTATCCAAATCAGCTAAGTTACTTGCAATCTTCTTCATTTAGAAGCTATTAGTGCTTGGGAATGATTAGAACCAAGGTTGAGAGCCATAGGCTCATTCTAGGCATAGACCTTCCCAATCCGAGGAAGTTGGGTCCCTTTTGGTTCTAATGCTTCATCTCGTCTTTTGCGAGCATCCAAATTATCTAACTTACTTTTAATCGCGTTTATTTAGAAGCTATTGGTGCTAGGGAAAGATTAGAACCAGCGGTGAGAGCCTTAACCTTATTCTAAGGAGAGACGTTTCTATTACGAGGAAGTTTGGTTGCTTTTTGGTCAAATGATTGGTGGTGTGGTTTGCGAGCATCTAAATAATCTAAGTTACTTGTAATCTTCTTCATTTAGAAGCTATTAGTGCTTGGGTCTAAAATTGATCTTACTTTTAATCGCATTCATTCAGAAGCAACTGGTGCCCAAGAAAGATTAGAACCAATGTTGAGAGGCATAACCTTATTCTCAGGAGAGGCCTCCCGGTTACAAGGAAGTTTGGTTCCTTTTCCGGTCTAATGCTTGCTCTCGTGGTTATCGAGTATCCAAACCATCTAAGTTACTTCTAATCATCTTCATTTGGCAGCTATTAGTGCTTGGGAAAGATTAAAACCAAGGTTGAGAGTGATAACCTCATTCTAGGGATAGACCATCCCAATCCAAGGAGATTTGGTTCCTTTTGGGTCAAATGCTTGATCTCATGGTTTGCGAGCATCCAGATCATCTAACTTACATTTAAATCGCATTCATTTTGAAGCAATTAGTGCTCAGGAAAGATTAGAACCAACGTCGAGAGCCATAACCTCATTCTAAGGAGAGACCATCCTGTTATAAGGAAGTTTGGTTCCTTTTGGGTCTAATGCCTGCTCTCGTGGTTATCGAGTATCCAAATCTTCTAAGTTGCTCGTAATCTTCTTCATTTGAATCTATTAGTGCTTGGGAATGATTAGAACCAAGGTTGAGAGCCATAGGCTCATTCTAAGGATAGACCATCCCAATCCGAGGAAGTTTGGTCCCTTTTGGGTCTAATGCTTCATCTCGTCTTTTGCGAGCATCCAAATTATCTAACTTACTTTTAATCGCGTTTATTTAGAAGCTATTAGTTCTCGGGAAAGATTTGAACCAACGTTGAGAGCCTTAACCTTATTCTAAGGAAAGACCTTTCTATTACAATGAAGTTTGGTTGCTTTTTGGTGAGATGATTGGCGGAGTGGTTTACGAGCATCCAAATAATCATGTTACTTGTAATCATCCACACTTAGAAGCTATTAGTGCTTGGGTCTAAAATTGATCTTACTTTTAATCGCATTCATTTAGGATCAATTGGTGCCCAGGAAAGATTAGAATCAACGTTGAGAGCGATAACCTTATTCTAAGGAGAGACCTCCCAATTGCAAGGAAGTTTGGTTCCTTTTGGGTCTAATGCTGGATCTCACAGTTTACGAGCATCCAAATCATCTAACTTCCATTTAATCTCATTCATTTTGAAGCAATTAGTGCTTAAGAAAGATTAGAACCAACGTCGAGAGCCATAACCTCATTCTAAGGAGAGACCATCCTGTTAGAAGGAAGTTTGGTTCCTTTTGGGTCTAATGCTTGCTCTCGTGGTTTTTGAGTATCCAAATCGTCTAAGTTACTTCTAATCTTCTTCATTTAGAAGCTATCAGTGCTTGGGAATGATTAGAACCAAGGTTGAGAGCCATAGGCTCATTCTAGGGAAAGACCTTACCAATCCGTGGAAGTTTGGTCCGTTTTGGATCTAATGCTTCATCTCGTCTTTTGTGAGCATCCAAATTATCTAACTTACTTTTAATCGCGTTTATTTAGAAGCTATTAGTGCTCGGGACGGATTAGAACCAACGTTGAGAGCCTTAACCTTATTCTAAGGAGAGACCTTTCTATTACAAGGAAGTTTGGTTGCTTTTTGGCGAAATGATTGGTGGAGTGGTTTGCGAGCAGCTAAACAATCTAAGTTACTTGTAATCATCCACATTTAGAAGCTATTAGTGCTTGGGTCTAAAATTGATCGTACTTTTAATCGCATTCAGTTAGAAGCAATTGGTGCCCAAGAAAGATCAGAACTAACGTTGAGAGCCATAACCTTATTCTAAGGAGATGCCTTAGAGTTACAAGGAAGTTTGGTTCCTTTTTGGTCTAATGCTTGCTCTCGTGGTTATCGATTATCCAAATCATCTAAGTTACTTCTAATCATCTTCATTTAGCAGCTATTAGTGCTTGGGAAAGAATAGAACCAAGGTTGAGAGTCATAACCTCATTCTCGGGATAGACCATCCCAATCCAAGGAGGTTTGGTTCCTTTTGGGTCAAATGCTTGATCTCTTGATTTGCGAGCATCCAAATCATCTAACTTACATTTAATCGCATTGATTTTGAAGCAATTAGTGCTCAGGAAAGATTAGAGCCAACGTGGATAGCCATAACCTCATGCTAAGTATAGACCATCCTGTTACAAGGAAGTTTGGTTCCTTTTAGGTCTAATGCTTGCTGTCGTGGATATCGAGTATCCAAATCAGCTAAGTTACTTGCAATCTTCTTCATTTAGAAGCTATTAGTGCTTGGGAATGATTAGAACCAAGGTTGAGAGCCATAGGCTCATTCTAGGCATAGACCTTCCCAATCCGAGGAAGTTCGGTCCCTTTTGGGTCTAATGCTTCATCTCGTCTTTTGCGAGCATCCAAATTATCTAACTTACTTTTAATCGCGTTTATTTAGAAGCTATTGGTGCTAGGGAAAGATTAGAACCAACGGTGAGAGCCTTAACCTTATTCTAAGGAGAGACGTTTCTATTACGAGGAAGTTTGGTTGCTTTTTGGTCAAATGATTGGTGGAGTGGTTTGCGAGCATCTAAATAATCTAAGTTACTTGTAATCTTCTTCATTTAGAAGCTATTAGTGCTTGGGTCTAAAATTGATCTTACTTTTAATCGCATTCATTCAGAAGCAACTGGTGCCCAAGAAAGATTAGAACCAACGTTGAGAGCCATAACCTTATTCTCAGGAGAGGCCTCCCGGTTACAAGGAAGTTTGGTTCCTTTTCGGGTCTAATGCTTGCTATCGTGGTTATCGAGTATCCAAACCATCTAAGTTACTTCTGATCATCTTCATTTGGCAGCTATTAGTGCTTGGGAAAGATTAAAACCAAGGTTGAGAGTGATAACCTCATTCTAGGGATAGACCATCCCAATCCAAGGAGATTTGGTTCCTTTTGGGTCAAATGCTTGATCTCATGGTTTGCGAGCATCCAGGATCATCTAACTTACATTTAAATCGCATTCATTTTGAAGCAATTAGTGCTCAGGAAAGATTAGAACCAACGTCGAGAGCCATAACCTCATTCTAAGGAGAGACCATCCTGTTATAAGGAAGTTTGGTTCCTTTTGGGTCTAATGCCTGCTCTCGTGGTTATCGAGTATCCAAATCATCTAAGTTGCTCGTAATCTTCTTCATTTTGAATCAATTAGTGCTTGGGAATGATTAGAACCTAGGTTGAGAGCCATAGGCTCATTCTAAGGATAGACCATCCCAATCCGAGGAAGTTTGGTCCCTTTTGGGTCTAATGCTTCATCTCGTCTTTTGCGAGCATCCAAATTATCTAACTTACTTTTAATCGCGTTTATTTAGAAGCTATTAGTTCTCGGGAAAGATTTGAACCAACGTTGAGAGCCTTAACCTTATTCTAAGGAAAGACCTTTCTATTACAATGAAGTTTGGTTGCTTTTTGGTGAGATGATTGGCGGAGTGGTTTACGAGCATCCAAATAATCTATGTTACTTGTAATCATCCACACTTAGAAGCTATTAGTGCTTGGGTCTAAAATTGATCTTACTTTTAATCGCATTCATTTAGGATCAATTGGTGCCCAGGAAAGATTAGAATCAACGTTGAGAGCGATAACCTTATTCTAAGGAGAGACCTCCCAATTACAAGGAAGTTTGGTTCCTTTTGGGTCTAATGCTTGGATCTCACAGCTTTACGAGCATCCAAATCATCTAACTTCCATTTAATCTCATTCATTTTGAAGCAATTAGTGCTTAAGAAAGATTAGAACCAACGTTGAGAGCCATAACCTCATTCTAAGGAGAGACTATCCTATTACAAGGAAGTTTGGTTCCTTTTGGGTCTAATGCTTGCTCTCGTGGTTTTTGAGTATCCAAATCATCTAAGTTACTTCTAATCTTCTTCATTTAGAAGCTATCAGTGCTTGGGAATGATTAGAACCAAGGTTGAGAGCCATAGGCTCATTCTAGGGAAAGACCTTCCCAATCCGTGGAAGTTTGGTCCGTTTTGGATCTAATGCTTCATCTCGTCTTTTGTGAGCATCCAAATTATCTAACTTACTTTTAATCGCGTTTATTTAGAAGCTATTAGTGCTCGGGACGGATTAGAACCAACGTTGAGAGCCTTAACCTTATTCTAAGGAGAGACCTTTCTATTACAAGGAAGTTTGGTTGCTTTTTGGCGAAATGATTGGTGGAGTGGTTTGCGAGCATCTAAACAATCTAAGTTACTTGTAATCATCCACATTTAGAAGCTATTAGTGCTTGGGTCTAAAATTGATCGTACTTTTAATCGCATTCAGTTAGAAGCAATTGGTGCCCAAGAAAGATCAGAACTAACGTTGAGAGCCATAACCTTATTCTAAGGAGAGGCCTTAGAGTTACAAGGAAGTTTGGTTCCTTTTTGGTCTAATGCTTGCTCTCGTGGTTATCGATTATCCAAATCATCTAAGTTACTTCTAATCATCTTCATTTAGCAGCTATTAGTGCTTGGGAAAGAATAGAACCAAGGTTGAGAGTCATAACCTCATTCTCGGGATAGACCATCCCAATCCAAGGAGGTTTGGTTCCTTTTGGGTCAAATGCTTGATCTCTTGATTTGCGAGCATCCAAATCATCTAACTTACATTTAATCGCATTCATTTTGAAGCAATTAGTGCTCAGGAAAGATTAGAGCCAACGTGGAGAGCCATAACCTCATGCTAAGTATAGACCATCCTGTTACAAGGAAGTTTGGTTCCTTTTAGGTCTAATGCTTGCTGTCGTGGATATCGAGTATCCAAATCAGCTAAGTTACTTGCAATCTTCTTCATTTAGAAGCTATTAGTGCTTGGGAATGATTAGAACCAAGGTTGAGAGCCATAGGCTCATTCTAGGCATAGACCTTCCCAATCCGAGGAAGTTCGGTCCCTTTTGGGTCTAATGCTTCATCTCGTCTTTTGCGAGCATCCAAATTATCTAACTTACTTTTAATCGCGTTTATTTAGAAGCTATTGGTGCTAGGGAAAGATTAGAACCAACGGTGAGAGCCTTAACCTTATTCTAAGGAGAGACGTTTCTATTACGAGGAAGTTTGGTTGCTTTTTGGTCAAATGATTGGTGGAGTGGTTTGCGAGCATCTAAATAATCTAAGTTACTTGTAATCTTCTTCATTTAGAAGCTATTAGTGCTTGGGTCTAAAATTGATCTTACTTTTAATCGCATTCATTCAGAAGCAACTGGTGCCCAAGAAAGATTAGAACCAACGTTGAGAGCCATAACCTTATTCTCAGGAGAGGCCTCCCGGTTACAAGGAAGTTTGGTTCCTTTTCGGGTCTAATGCTTGCTATCGTGGTTATCGAGTATCCAAACCATCTAAGTTACTTCTGATCATCTTCATTTGGCAGCTATTAGTGCTTGGGAAAGATTAAAACCAAGGTTGAGAGTGATAACCTCATTCTAGGGATAGACCATCCCAATCCAAGGAGATTTGGTTCCTTTTGGGTCAAATGCTTGATCTCATGGTTTGCGAGCATCCAGATCATCTAACTTACATTTAAATCGCATTCATTTTGAAGCAATTAGTGCTCAGGAAAGATTAGAACCAACGTCGAGAGCCATAACCTCATTCTAAGGAGAGACCATCCTGTTATAAGGAAGTTTGGTTCCTTTTGGGTCTAATGCCTGCTCTCGTGGTTATCGAGTATCCAAATCATCTAAGTTGCTCGTAATCTTCTTCATTTTGAATCAATTAGTGCTTGGGAATGATTAGAACCAAGGTTGAGAGCCATAGGCTCATTCTAAGGATAGACCATCCCAATCCGAGGAAGTTTGGTCCCTTTTGGGTCTAATGCTTCATCTCGTCTTTTGCGAGCATCCAAATTATCTAACTTACTTTTAATCGCGTTTATTTAGAAGCTATT
Organism: Syzygium oleosum; assembly: GCF_021117445.2. NCBI lineage: Eukaryota > Viridiplantae > Streptophyta > Magnoliopsida > Myrtales > Myrtaceae > Syzygium > Syzygium oleosum. Next base: position 87,887 of record NW_026607510.1, on the reverse strand, counting down.
AGTGCTCGGGAAAGATTTGAACCAACGCTGAGAGCCTTAACCTTATTCTAAGGAAAAACCTTTCTATTACAATGAAGTTTGGTTGCTTTTTGGTGAGATGATTGGCGGAGTGGTTTACGAGCATCCAAATAATCTATGTTACTTGTAATCTTCCACATTTAGAAGCTATTAGTGCTTGGGTCTAAAATTGATCTTACTTTTAATCGCATTCATTTAGGATCAATTGGTGCCCGGGAAAGATTAGAATCAACGTTGAGAGCGATAACCTTATTCTAAGGAGAGACCTCCCAATTACAAGGAAGTTTGGTTCCTTTTGGGTCTAATGCTGGATCTCACAGCTTACGAGCATCCAAATCATCTAACTTCCATTTAATCTCATTCATTTTGAAGCAATTAGTGCTTAAGAAAGATTAGAACCAACGTTGAGAGCCATAACCTCATTCTAAGGAGAGACTATCCTGTTACAAGGAAGTTTGGTTCCTTTTGGGTCTAATGCTTGCTCTCGTGGTTTTTGAGTATCCAAATCATCTAAGTTACTTCTAATCTTCTTCATTTAGAAGCTATCAGTGCTTGGGAATGATTAGAACCAAGGTTGAGAGCCATAGGCTCATTCTAGGGAAAGACCTTCCCAATCCGTGGAAGTTTGGTCCCTTTTGGATCTAATGCTTCATCTCGTCTTTTGTGAGCATCCAAATTATCTAACTTACTTTTAATCGCGTTTATTTAGAAGCTATTAGTGCTCGGGACGGATTAGAACCAACGTTGAGAGCCTTAACCTTATTCTAAGGAGAGACCTTTTATTACAAGGAAGTTTGGTTGCTTTTTGGCGAAATGATTGGTGGAGTGGTTTGCGAGCATCTAAACAATCTAAGTTACTTGTAATCATCCACATTTAGAAGCTATTAGTGCTTGGGTCTAAAATTGATCGTACTTTTAATCGCATTCGGTTAGAAGCAATTGGTGCCCAAGAAAGATCAGAACTAACGTTGAGAGCCATAACCTTATTCTAAGGAGAGGCCTTAGAGTTACAAGGAAGTTTGGTTCCTTTTTGGTCTAATGCTTGCTCTCGTGGTTATCGATTATCCAAATCATCTAAGTTACTTCTAATCATCTTCATTTAGCAGCTATTAGTGCTTGGGAAAGAATAGAACCAAGGTTGAGAGTCATAACCTCATTCTCGGGATAGACCATCCCAATCCAAGGAGGTTTGGTTCCTTTTGGGTCAAATGCTTGATCTCATGGTTTGCGAGCATCCAGATCATCTAACTTACATTTAAATCGCATTCATTTTGAAGCAATTAGTGCTCAGGAAAGATTAGAGCCAACGTGGAGAGCCATAACCTCATGCTAAGTATAGACCATCCTGTTACAAGGAAGTTTGGTTCCTTTTAGGTCTAATGCTTGCTCGTCGTGGATATCGAGTATCCAAATCAGCTAAGTTACTTGCAATCTTCTTCATTTAGAAGCTATTAGTGCTTGGGAATGATTAGAACCAAGGTTGAGAGCCATAGGCTCATTCTAGGCATAGACCTTCCCAATCCGAGGAAGTTCGGTCCCTTTTGGGTCTAATGCTTCATCTCGTCTTTTGCGAGCATCCAAATTATCTAACTTACTTTTAATCGCGTTTATTTAGAAGCTATTGGTGCTAGGGAAAGATTAGAACCAACGGTGAGAGCCTTAACCTTATTCTAAGGAGAGACGTTTCTATTACGAGGAAGTTTTGTTGCTTTTTGGTCAAATGATTGGTGGAGTGGTTTGCGAGCATCTAAATAATCTAAGTTACTTGTAATCTTCTTCGTTTAGAAGCTATTAGTGCTTGGGTCTAAAATTGATCTTACTTTTAATCGCATTCATTCAGAAGCAACTGGTGCCCAAGAAAGATTAGAACCAACGTTGAGAGCCATAACCTTATTCTCAGGAGAGGCCTCCCGGTTACAAGGAAGTTTGGTTCCTTTTCGGGTCTAATGCTTGCTATCGTGGTTATCGAGTATCCAAACCATCTAAGTTACTTCTGATCATCTTCATTTGGCAGCTATTAGTGCTTGGGAAAGATTAAAACCAAGGTTGAGAGTGATAACCTCATTCTAGGGATAGACCATCCCAATCCAAGGAGATTTGGTTCCTTTTGGGTCAAATGCTTGATCTCATGGTTTGCGAGCATCCAGATCATCTAACTTACATTTAAATCGCATTCATTTTGAAGCAATTAGTGCTCAGGAAAGATTAGAACCAACGTCGAGAGCCATAACCTCATTCTAAGGAGAGACCATCCTGTTATAAGGAAGTTTGGTTCCTTTTGGGTCTAATGCCTGCTCTCGTGGTTATCTAGTATCCAAATCATCTAAGTTGCTCGTAATCTCCTTCATTTTGAATCTGTTAGTGCTTGGGAATGATTAGAACCAAGGTTGAGAGCCATAGGCTCATTCTAAGGATAGACCATCCCAATCCGAGGAAGTTTGGTCCCTTTTGGGTCTAATGCTTCATCTCGTCTTTTGCGAGCATCCAAATTATCTAACTTACTTTTAATCGCGTTTATTTAGAAGCTATTAGTGCTCGGGAAAGATTTGAACCAACGGTGAGAGCCTTAACCTTATTCTAAGGAAAAACCTTTCTATTACAATGAAGTTTGGTTGCTTTTTGGTGAGATGATTGGCGGAGTGGTTTACGAGCATCCAAATAATCTATGTTACTTGTAATCTTCCACATTTAGAAGCTATTAGTGCTTGGGTCTAAAATTGATCTTACTTTTAATCGCATTCATTTAGGATCAATTGGTGCCCAGGAAAGATTAGAATCAACGTTGAGAGCGATAACCTTATTCTAAGGAGAGACCTCCCAATTACAAGGAAGTTTGGTTCCTTTTGGGTCTAATGCTTTGGATCTCGCGGTTATACGAGCATCCAAATCATCTAACTTCCATTTAATCTCATTCATTTTGAAGCAATTAGTGCTTAAGAAAGATTAGAACCAACGTTGAGAGCCATAACCTCATTCTAAGGAGAGACTATCCTGTTACAAGGAAGTTTGGTTCCTTTTGGGTCTAATGCTTGCTCTCGTGGTTTTTGAGTATCCAAATCACCTAAGTTACTTCTAATCTTCTTCATTTAGAAGCTATCAGTGCTTGGGAATGATTAGAACCAAGGTTGAGAGCCATAGGCTCATTCTAGGGAAAGACCTTCCCAATCCGTGGAAGTTTGGTCCCTTTTGGATCTAATGCTTCATCTCGTCTTTTGTGAGCATCCAAATTATCTAACTTACTTTTAATCGCGTTTATTTAGAAGCTATTAGTGCTCGGGACGGATTAGAACCAACGTTGAGAGCCTTAACCTTATTCTAAGGAGAGACCTTTCTATTACAAGGAAGTTTGGTTGCTTTTTGGCGAAATGATTGGTGGAGTGGTTTGCGAGCATCTAAACAATCTAAGTTACTTGTAATCATCCACATTTAGAAGCTATTAGTGCTTGGGTCTAAAATTGATCGTACTTTTAATCGCATTCAGTTAGAAGCAATTGGTGCCCAAGAAAGATCAGAACTAACGTTGAGAGCCATAACCTTATTCTAAGGAGAGGCCTTAGAGTTACAAGGAAGTTTGGTTCCTTTTTGGTCTAATGCTTGCTCTCGTGGTTATCGATTATCCAAATCATCTAAGTTACTTCTAATCATCTTCATTTAGCAGCTATTAGTGCTTGGGAAAGAATAGAACCAAGGTTGAGAGTCATAACCTCATTCTCGGGATAGACCATCCCAATCCAAGGAGGTTTGGTTCCTTTTGGGTCAAATGCTTGATCTCTTGATTTGCGAGCATCCAAATCATCTAACTTACATTTAATCGCATTCATTTTGAAGCAATTAGTGCTCAGGAAAGATTAGAGCCAACGTGGAGAGCCATAACCTCATGCTAAGTATAGACCATCCTGTTACAAGGAAGTTTGGTTCCTTTTAGGTCTAATGCTTGCTGTCGTGGATATCGAGTATCCAAATCAGCTAAGTTACTTGCAATCTTCTTCATTTAGAAGCTATTAGTGCTTGGGAATGATTAGAACCAAGGTTGAGAGCCATAGGCTCATTCTAGGCATAGACCTTCCCAATCCGAGGAAGTTCGGTCCCTTTTGGGTCTAATGCTTCATCTCGTCTTTTGCGAGCATCCAAATTATCTAACTTACTTTTAATCGCGTTTATTTAGAAGCTATTGGTGCTAGGGAAAGATTAGAACCAACGTTGAGAGCCTTAACCTTATTCTAAGGAGAGACGTTTCTATTACGAGGAAGTTTTGTTGCTTTTTGGTCAAATGATTGGTGGAGTGGTTTGCGAGCATCTAAATAATCTAAGTTACTTGTAATCTTCTTCGTTTAGAAGCTATTAGTGCTTGGGTCTAAAATTGATCTTACTTTTAATCGCATTCATTCAGAAGCAACTGGTGCCCAAGAAAGATTAGAACCAACGTTGAGAGCCATAACCTTATTCTCAGGAGAGGCCTCCCGGTTACAAGGAAGTTTGGTTCCTTTTCGGGTCTAATGCTTGCTATCGTGGTTATCGAGTATCCAAACCATCTAAGTTACTTCTGATCATCTTCATTTGGCAGCTATTAGTGCTTGGGAAAGATTAAAACCAAGGTTGAGAGTGATAACCTCATTCTAGGGATAGACCATCCCAATCCAAGGAGATTTGGTTCCTTTTGGGTCAAATGCTTGATCTCATGGTTTGCGAGCATCCAGATCATCTAACTTACATTTAAATCGCATTCATTTTGAAGCAATTAGTGCTCAGGAAAGATTAGAACCAACGTCGAGAGCCATAACCTCATTCTAAGGAGAGACCATCCTGTTATAAGGAAGTTTGGTTCCTTTTGGGTCTAATGCCTGCTCTCGTGGTTATCTAGTATCCAAATCATCTAAGTTGCTCGTAATCTCCTTCATTTTGAATATGTTAGTGCTTGGGAATGATTAGAACCAAGGTTGAGAGCCATAGGCTCATTCTAAGGATAGACCATCCCAATCCGAGGAAGTTTGGTCCCTTTTGGGTCTAATGCTTCATCTCGTCTTTTGCGAGCATCCAAATTATCTAACTTACTTTTAATCGCGTTTATTTAGAAGCTATTAGTGCTCGGGAAAGATTTGAACCAACGGTGAGAGCCTTAACCTTATTCTAAGGAAAAACCTTTCTATTACAATGAAGTTTGGTTGCTTTTTGGTGAGATGATTGGCGGAGTGGTTTACGAGCATCCAAATAATCTATGTTACTTGTAATCTTCCACATTTAGAAGCTATTAGTGCTTGGGTCTAAAATTGATCTTACTTTTAATCGCATTCATTTAGGATCAATTGGTGCCCAGGAAAGATTAGAATCAACGTTGAGAGCGATAACCTTATTCTAAGGAGAGACCTCCCAATTACAAGGAAGTTTGGTTCCTTTTGGGTCTAATGCTGGATCTCACAGTTTACGAGCATCCAAATCATCTAACTTCCATTTAATCTCATTCATTTTGAAGCAATTAGTGCTTAAGAAAGATTAGAACCAACGTTGAGAGCCATAACCTCATTCTAAGGAGAGACTATCCTGTTACAAGGAAGTTTGGTTCCTTTTGGGTCTAATGCTTGCTCTCGTGGTTTTTGAGTATCCAAATCACCTAAGTTACTTCTAATCTTCTTCATTTAGAAGCTATCAGTGCTTGGGAATGATTAGAACCAAGGTTGAGAGCCATAGGCTCATTCTAGGGAAAGACCTTCCCAATCCGCGGAAGTTTGGTCCCTTTTGGATCTAATGCTTCATCTCGTCTTTTGTGAGCATCCAAATTATCTAACTTACTTTTAATCGCGTTTATTTAGAAGCTATTAGTGCTCGGGACGGATTAGAACCAACGTTGAGAGCCTTAACCTTATTCTAAGGAGAGACCTTTCTATTACAAGGAAGTTTGGTTGCTTTTTGGCGAAATGATTGGTGGAGTGGTTTGCGAGCATCTAAACAATCTAAGTTACTTGTAATCATCCACATTTAGAAGCTATTAGTGCTTGGGTCTAAAATTGATCGTACTTTTAATCGCATTCAGTTAGAAGCAATTGGTGCCCAAGAAAGATCAGAACTAACGTTGAGAGCCATAACCTTATTCTAAGGAGAGGCCTTAGAGTTACAAGGAAGTTTGGTTCCTTTTTGGTCTAATGCTTGCTCTCGTGGTTAACGATTATCCAAATCATCTAAGTTACTTCTGATCATCTTCATTTAGCAGCAATTAGTGCTTGGGAAAGAATAGAACCAAGGTTGAGAGTCATAACCTCATTCTCGGGATAGACCATCCCAATCCAAGGAGGTTTGGTTCCTTTTGGGTCAAATGCTTGATCTCTTGATTTGCGAGCATCCAAATCATCTAACTTACATTTAATCGCATTCATTTTGAAGCAATTAGTGCTCAGGAAAGATTAGAGCCAACGTGGAGAGCCATAACCTCATGCTAAGTATAGACCATCCTGTTACAAGGAAGTTTGGTTCCTTTTAGGTCTAATGCTTGCTGTCGTGGATATCGAGTATCCAAATCAGCTAAGTTACTTGCAATCTTCTTCATTTAGAAGCTATTAGTGCTTGGGAATGATTAGAACCAAGGTTGAGAGCCATAGGCTCATTCTAGGCATAGACCTTCCCAATCCGAGGAAGTTCGGTCCCTTTTGGGTCTAATGCTTCATCTCGTCTTTTGCGAGCATCCAAATTATCTAACTTACTTTTAATCGCGTTTATTTAGAAGCTATTGGTGCTAGGGAAAGATTAGAACCAACGTTGAGAGCCTTAACCTTATTCTAAGGAGAGACGTTTCTATTACGAGGAAGTTTTGTTGCTTTTTGGTCAAATGATTGGTGGAGTGGTTTGCGAGCATCTAAATAATCTAAGTTACTTGTAATCTTCTTCGTTTAGAAGCTATTAGTGCTTGGGTCTAAAATTGATCTTACTTTTAATCGCATTCATTCAGAAGCAACTGGTGCCCAAGAAAGATTAGAACCAACGTTGAGAGCCATAACCTTATTCTCAGGAGAGGCCTCCCGGTTACAAGGAAGTTTGGTTCCTTTTCGGGTCTAATGCTTGCTATCGTGGTTATCGAGTATCCAAACCATCTAAGTTACTTCTGATCATCTTCATTTGGCAGCTATTAGTGCTTGGGAAAGATTAAAACCAAGGTTGAGAGTGATAACCTCATTCTAGGGATAGACCATCCCAATCCAAGGAGATTTGGTTCCTTTTGGGTCAAATGCTTGATCTCATGGTTTGCGAGCATCCAGATCATCTAACTTACATTTAAATCGCATTCATTTTGAAGCAATTAGTGCTCAGGAAAGATTAGAACCAACGTCGAGAGCCATAACCTCATTCTAAGGAGAGACCATCCTGTTATAAGGAAGTTTGGTTCCTTTTGGGTCTAATGCCTGCTCTCGTGGTTATCTAGTATCCAAATCATCTAAGTTGCTCGTAATCTCCTTCATTTTGAATATGTTAGTGCTTGGGAATGATTAGAACCAAGGTTGAGAGCCATAGGCTCATTCTAAGGATAGACCATCCCAATCCGAGGAAGTTTGGTCCCTTTTGGGTCTAATGCTTCATCTCGTCTTTTGCGAGCATCCAAATTATCTAACTTACTTTTAATCGCGTTTATTTAGAAGCTATTAGTGCTCGGGAAAGATTTGAACCAACGTGAGAGCCTTAACCTTATTCTAAGGAAAACCTTTCTATTACAATGAAGTTTGGTTGCTTTTTGGTGAGATGATTGGCGGAGTGGTTTACGAGCATCCAAATAATCTATGTTACTTGTAATCTTCCACATTTAGAAGCTATTAGTGCTTGGGTCTAAAATTGATCTTACTTTTAATCGCGTTCATTTAGGATCAATTGGTGCCCAGGAAAGATTAGAATCAACGTTGAGAGCAATAACCTTATTCTAAGGAGAGACCTCCCAATTACAAGGAAGTTTGGTTCCTTTTGGGTCTAATGCTGGATCTCACAGTTTACGAGCATCCAAATCATCTAACTTCCATTTAATCTCATTCATTTTGAAGCAATTAGTGCTTAAGAAAGATTAGAACCAACGTTGAGAGCCATAACCTCATTCTAAGGAGAGACTATCCTGTTACAAGGAAGTTTGGTTCCTTTTGGGTCTAATGCTTGCTCTCGTGGTTTTTGAGTATCCAAATCACCTAAGTTACTTCTAATCTTCTTCATTTAGAAGCTATCAGTGCTTGGGAATGATTAGAACCAAGGTTGAGAGCCATAGGCTCATTCTAGGGAAAGACCTTCCCAATCCGTGGAAGTTTGGTCCCTTTTGGATCTAATGCTTCATCTCGTCTTTTGTGAGCATCCAAATTATCTAACTTACTTTTAATCGCGTTTATTTAGAAGCTATTAGTGCTCGGGACGGATTAGAACCAACGTTGAGAGCCTTAACCTTATTCTAAGGAGAGACCTTTCTATTACAAGGAAGTTTGGTTGCTTTTTGGCGAAATGATTGGTGGAGTGGTTTGCGAGCATCTAAACAATCTAAGTTACTTGTAATCATCCACATTTAGAAGCTATTAGTGCTTGGGTCTAAAATTGATCGTACTTTTAATCGCATTCAGTTAGAAGCAATTGGTGCCCAAGAAAGATCAAAACTAACGTTGACAGCCATAACCTTATTCTAAGGAGAGGCCTTAGAGTTACAAGGAAGTTTGGTTCCTTTTAGGTCTAATGCTTGCTCTCGTGGTTAACGATTATCCAAATCATCTAAGTTACTTCTGATCATCTTCATTTAGCAGCTATTAGTGCTTGGGAAAGAATAGAACCAAGGTTGAGAGTCATAACCTCATTCTCGGGATAGACCATCCCAATCCAAGGAGGTTTGGTTCCTTTTGGGTCAAATGCTTGATCTCTTGATTTGCGAGCATCCAAATCATCTAACTTACATTTAATCGCATTCATTTTGAAGCAATTAGTGCTCAGGAAAGATTAGAGCCAACGTGGAGAGCCATAACCTCATGCTAAGTATAGACCATCCTGTTACAAGGAAGTTTGGTTCCTTTTAGGTCTAATGCTTGCCGTCGTGGATATCGAGTATCCAAATCAGCTAAGTTACTTGCAATCTTCTTCATTTAGAAGCTATTAGTGCTTGGGAATGATTAGAACCAAGGTTGAGAGCCATAGGCTCATTCTAGGCATAGACCTTCCCAATCCGAGGAAGTTCGGTCCCTTTTGGGTCTAATGCTTCATCTCGTCTTTTGCGAGCATCCAAATTATCTAACTTACTTTTAATCGCGTTTATTTAGAAGCTATTAGTGCTCGGGACAGATTAGAACCAACGTTGAGAGCCTTAACCTTATTCTAAGGAGAGACGTTTCTATTACGAGGAAGTTTGGTTGCTTTTTGGTCAAATGATTGGTGGAGTGGTTTGCGAGCATCTAAATAATCTAAGTTACTTGTAATCTTCTTCATTTATAAGCTATTAGTGCTTGGGTCTAAAATTGATCTTACTTTTAATCGCATTCATTCAGAAGCAACTGGTGCCCAAGAAAGATTAGAACCAACGTTGAGAGCCATAACCTTATTCTCAGGAGAGGCCTCCCGGTTACAAGGAAGTTTGGTTCCTTTTCGGGTCTAATGCTTGCTATCGTGGTTATCGAGTATCCAAACCATCTAAGTTACTTCTGATCATCTTCATTTGGCAGCTATTAGTGCTTGGGAAAGATTAAAACCAAGGTTGAGAGTGATAACCTCATTCTAGGGATAGACCATCCCAATCCAAGGAGATTTGGTTCCTTTTGGGTCAAATGCTTGATCTCATGGTTTGCGAGCATCCTGATCATCTAACTTACATTTAAATCGCATTCATTTTGAAGCAATTAGTGCTCAGGAAAGATTAGAACCAACGTCGAGAGCCATAACCTCATTCTAAGGAGAGACCATCCTGTTATAAGGAAGTTTGGTTCCTTTTGGGTCTAATGCCTGCTCTCGTGGTTATCTAGTATCCAAATCATCTAAGTTGCTCGTAATCTCCTTCATTTTGAATATGTTAGTGCTTGGGAATGATTAGAACCAAGGTTGAGAGCTATAGGCTCATTCTAAGGATAGACCATCCCAATCCGAGGAAGTTTGGTCCCTTTTGGGTCTAATGCTTCATCTCGTCTTTTGCGAGCATCCAAATTATCTAACTTACTTTTAATCGCGTTTATTTAGAAGCTATTAGTGCTCGGGAAAGATTTGAACCAACGTTGAGAGCCTTAACCTTATTCTAAGGAAAAACCTTTCTATTACAATGAAGTTTGGTTGCTTTTTGGTGAGATGATTGGCGGAGTGGTTTACGAGCATCCAAATAATCTATGTTACTTGTAATCTTCCACATTTAGAAGCTATTAGTGCTTGGGTCTAAAATTGATCTTACTTTTAATCGCATTCATTTAGGATCAATTGGTGCTCGGGAAAGATTAGAACCAACGTTGAGAGCCTTAACCTTATTCTAAGGAGAGACCTTTCCATTACAAGGAAGTTTGGTTCCTTTTGGGTCTAATGCTGGATCTCACAGTTTACGAGCATCCAAATCATCTAACTTCCATTTAATCTCATTCATTTTGAAGCAATTAGTGCTTAAGAAAGATTAGAACCAACGTTGAGAGCCATAACCTCATTCTAAGGAGAGACTATCCTGTTACAAGGAAGTTGGGTTCCTTTTGGGTCTAATGCTTGCTCTCGTGGTTTTTGAGTATCCAAATCATCTAAGTTACTTCTAATCTTCTTCATTTAGAAGCTATCAGTGCTTGGGAATGATTAGAACCAAGGTTGAGAGCCATAGGCTCATTCTAGGGAAAGACCTTCCCAATCCGTGGAAGTTTGGTCCCTTTTGGATCTAATGCTTCATCTCGTCTTTTGTGAGCATCCAAATTATCTAACTTACTTTTAATCGCGTTTATTTAGAAGCTATTAGTGCTCGGGACGGATTAGAACCAACGTTGAGAGCCTTAACCTTATTCTAAGGAGAGACCTTTCTATTACAAGGAAGTTTGGTTGCTTTTTGGCGAAATGATTGGTGGAGTGGTTTGCGAGCATCTAAACAATCTAAGTTACTTGTAATCATCCACATTTAGAAGCTATTAGTGCTTGGGTCTAAAATTGATCGTACTTTTAATCGCATTCAGTTAGAAGCAATTGGTGCCCAAGAAAGATCAGAACTAACGTTGAGAGCCATAACCTTATTCTAAGGAGAGACCATCCTGTTACAAGGAAGTTTGGTTCCTTTTTGGTCTAATGCTTGCTCTCGTGGTTATCGATTATCCAAATCATCTAAGTTACTTCTAATCATCTTCATTTAGCAGCTATTAGTGCTTGGGAAAGAATAGAACCAAGGTTGAGAGTCATAACCTCATTCTCGGGATAGACCATCCCAATCCAAGGAGGTTTGGTTCCTTTTGGGTCAAATGCTTGATCTCTTGATTTGCGAGCATCCAAATCATCTAACTTACATTTAATCGCATTCATTTTGAAGCAATTAGTGCTCAGGAAAGATTAGAGCCAACGTGGAGAGCCATAACCTCATGCTAAGTATAGACCATCCTGTTACAAGGAAGTTTGGTTCCTTTTAGGTCTAATGCTTGCCGTCGTGGATATCGAGTATCCAAATCAGCTAAGTTACTTGCAATCTTCTTCATTTAGAAGCTATTAGTGCTTGGGAATGATTAGAACCAAGGTTGAGAGCCATAGGCTCATTCTAGGCATAGACCTTCCCAATCCGAGGAAGTTCGGTCCCTTTTGGGTCTAATGCTTCATCTCGTCTTTTGCGAGCATCCAAATTATCTAACTTACTTTTAATCGCGTTTATTTAGAAGCTATTAGTGCTCGGGACGGATTAGAACCAACGTTGAGAGCCTTAACCTTATTCTAAGGAGAGACGTTTCTATTACGAGGAAGTTTGGTTGCTTTTTGGTCAAATGATTGGTGGAGTGGTTTGCGAGCATCTAAATAATCTAAGTTACTTGTAATCTTCTTCATTTATAAGCTATTAGTGCTTGGGTCTAAAATTGATCTTACTTTTAATCGCATTCATTCAGAAGCAACTCGGTGCCCAAGAAAGATTAGAACCAACGTTGAGAGCCATAACCTTATTCTCAGGAGAGGCCTCCCGGTTACAAGGAAGTTTGGTTCCTTTTCGGGTCTAATGCTTGCTATCGTGGTTATCGAGTATCCAAACCATCTAAGTTACTTCTGATCATCTTCATTTGGCAGCTATTAGTGCTTGGGAAAGATTAAAACCAAGGTTGAGAGTGATAACCTCATTCTAGGGATAGACCATCCCAATCCAAGGAGATTTGGTTCCTTTTGGGTCAAATGCTTGATCTCATGGTTTGCGAGCATCCGATCATCTAACTTACATTTAAATCGCATTCATTTTGAAGCAATTAGTGCTCGGAAAGATTAGAACCAACGTCGAGAGCCATAACCTCATTCTAAGGAGAGACCATCCTGTTATAAGGAAGTTTGGTTCCTTTTGGGTCTAATGCCTGCTCTCGTGGTTATCGAGTATCCAAATCATCTAAGTTGCTCGTAATCTCCTTCATTTTGAATCTGTTAGTGCTTGGGAATGATTAGAACCAAGGTTGAGAGCCATAGGCTCATTCTAAGGATAGACCATCCCAATCCGAGGAAGTTTGGTCCCTTTTGGGTCTAATGCTTCATCTCGTCTTTGCGAGCATCCAAATTATCTAACTTACTTTTAATCGCGTTTATTTAGAAGCTATTAGTGCTCGTGGAAAGATTTGAACCAACGTTGAGAGCCTTAACCTTATTCTAAGGAAAACCTTTCTATTACAATGAAGTTTGGTTGCTTTTTGGTGAGATGATTGGCGGAGTGGTTTACGAGCATCCAAATAATCTATGTTACTTGTAATCTTCCACATTTAGAAGCTATTAGTGCTTGGGTCTAAAATTGATCTTACTTTTAATCGCGTTCATTTAGGATCAATTAGTGCTCGGGAAAGATTTGAACCAACGTTGAGAGCAATAACCTTATTCTAAGGAGAGACCTCCCAATTACAAGGAAGTTTGGTTCCTTTTGGGTCTAATGCTTGATCTCACAGTTTACGAGCATCCAAATCATCTAACTTCCATTTAATCTCATTCATTTTGAAGCAATTAGTGCTTAAGAAAGATTAGAACCAACGTTGAGAGCCATAACCTCATTCTAAGGAGAGACTATCCTGTTACAAGGAAGTTTGGTTCCTTTTGGGTCTAATGCTTGCTCTCGTGGTTTTTGAGTATCCAAATCATCTAAGTTACTTCTAATCTTCTTCATTTAGAAGCTATCGGTGCTTGGGAATGATTAGAACCAAGGTTGAGAGCCATAGGCTCATTCTAGGGAAAGACCTTCCCAATCCGCGGAAGTTTGGTCCCTTTTGGATCTAATGCTTCATCTCGTCTTTTGTGAGCATCCAAATTATCTAACTTACTTTTAATCGCGTTTATTTAGAAGCTATTAGTGCTCGGGACGGATTAGAACCAACGTTGAGAGCCTTAACCTTATTCTAAGGAGAGACCTTTCTATTACAAGGAAGTTTGGTTGCTTTTTGGCGAAATGATTGGTGGAGTGGTTTGCGAGCATCTAAACAATCTAAGTTACTTGTAATCATCCACATTTAGAAGCTATTAGTGCTTGGGTCTAAAATTGATCGTACTTTTAATCGCATTCGGTTAGAAGCAATTGGTGCCCAAGAAAGATCGAACTAACGTTGAGAGCCATAACCTTATTCTAAGGAGAGGCCTTAGAGTTACAAGGAAGTTTGGTTCCTTTTTGGTCTAATGCTTGCTCTCGTGGTTATCGATTATCCAAATCATCTAAGTTACTTCTAATCATCTTCATTTAGCAGCTATTAGTGCTTGGGAAAGAATAGAACCAAGGTTGAGAGTCATAACCTCATTCTCGGGATAGACCATCCCAATCCAAGGAGGTTTGGTTCCTTTTGGGTCAAATGCTTGATCTCTTGATTTGCGAGCATCCAAATCATCTAACTTACATTTAATCGCATTCATTTTGAAGCAATTAGTGCTCAGGAAAGATTAGAGCCAACGTGGAGAGCCATAACCTCATGCTAAGTATAGACCATCCTGTTACAAGGAAGTTTGGTTCCTTTTAGGTCTAATGCTTGCTGTCGTGGATATCGAGTATCCAAATCAGCTAAGTTACTTGCAATCTTCTTCATTTAGAAGCTATTAGTGCTTGGGAATGATTAGAACCAAGGTTGAGAGCCATAGGCTCATTCTAGGCATAGACCTTCCCAATCCGAGGAAGTTCGGTCCCTTTTGGGTCTAATGCTTCATCTCGTCTTTTGCGAGCATCCAAATTATCTAACTTACTTTTAATCGCGTTTATTTAGAAGCTATTAGTGCTCGGGACGGATTAGAACCAACGTTGAGAGCCTTAACCTTATTCTAAGGAGAGACGTTTCTATTACGAGGAAGTTTGGTTGCTTTTTGGTCAAATGATTGGTGGAGTGGTTTGCGAGCATCTAAATAATCTAAGTTACTTGTAATCTTCTTCATTTATAAGCTATTAGTGCTTGGGTCTAAAATTGATCTTACTTTTAATCGCATTCATTCAGAAGCAACTGGTGCCCAAGAAAGATTAGAACCAACGTTGAGAGCCATAACCTTATTCTCAGGAGAGGCCTCCCGGTTACAAGGAAGTTTGGTTCCTTTTCGGGTCTAATGCTTGCTATCGTGGTTATCGAGTATCCAAACCATCTAAGTTACTTCTGATCATCTTCATTTGGCAGCTATTAGTGCTTGGGAAAGATTAAAACCAAGGTTGAGAGTGATAACCTCATTCTAGGGATAGACCATCCCAATCCAAGGAGATTTGGTTCCTTTTGGGTCAAATGCTTGATCTCATGGTTTGCGAGCATCCAGATCATCTAACTTACATTTAAATCGCATTCATTTTGAAGCAATTAGTGCTCAGGAAAGATTAGAACCAACGTCGAGAGCCATAACCTCATTCTAAGGAGAGACCATCCTGTTATAAGGAAGTTTGGTTCCTTTTGGGTCTAATGCCTGCTCTCGTGGTTATCGAGTATCCAAATCATCTAAGTTGCTCGTAATCTCCTTCATTTTGAATATGTTAGTGCTTGGGAATGATTAGAACCAAGGTTGAGAGCTATAGGCTCATTCTAAGGATAGACCATCCCAATCCGAGGAAGTTTGGTCCCTTTTGGGTCTAATGCTTCATCTCGTCTTTTGCGAGCATCCAAATTATCTAACTTACTTTTAATCGCGTTTATTTAGAAGCTATTAGTGCTCGTGGAAAGATTTGAACCAACGTTGAGAGCCTTAACCTTATTCTAAGGAAAAACCTTTCTATTACAATGAAGTTTGGTTGCTTTTTGGTGAGATGATTGGCGGAGTGGTTTACGAGCATCCAAATAATCTATGTTACTTGTAATCTTCCACATTTAGAAGCTATTAGTGCTTGGGTCTAAAATTGATCTTACTTTTAATCGCGTTCATTTAGGATCAATTGGTGCCCAGGAAAGATTAGAATCAACGTTGAGAGCAATAACCTTATTCTAAGGAGAGACCTCCCAATTACAAGGAAGTTTGGTTCCTTTTGGGTCTAATGCTGGATCTCACAGTTACGAGCATCCAAATCATCTAACTTCCATTTAATCTCATTCATTTTGAAGCAATTAGTGCTTAAGAAAGATTAGAACCAACGTTGAGAGCCATAACCTCATTCTAAGGAGAGACTATCCTGTTACAAGGAAGTTTGGTTCCTTTTGGGTCTAATGCTTGCTCTCGTGGTTTTTGAGTATCCAAATCATCTAAGTTACTTCTAATCTTCTTCATTTAGAAGCTATCGTGCTTGGGAATGATTAGAACCAAGGTTGAGAGCCATAGGCTCATTCTAGGGAAAGACCTTCCCAATCCGTGGAAGTTTGGTCCCTTTTGGATCTAATGCTTCATCTCGTCTTTTGTGAGCATCCAAATTATCTAACTTACTTTTAATCGCGTTTATTTAGAAGCTATTAGTGCTCGGGACAGATTAGAACCAACGTTGAGAGCCTTAACCTTATTCTAAGGAGAGACCTTTCTATTACAAGGAAGTTTGGTTGCTTTTTGGCGAAATGATTGGTGGAGTGGTTTGCGAGCATCTAAACAATCTAAGTTACTTGTAATCATCCACATTTAGAAGCTATTAGTGCTTGGGTCTAAAATTGATCGTACTTTTAATCGCATTCAGTTAGAAGCAATTGGTGCCCAAGAAAGATCGAACTAACGTTGAGAGCCATAACCTTATTCTAAGGAGAGGCCTTAGAGTTACAAGGAAGTTTGGTTCCTTTTTGGTCTAATGCTTGCTCTCGTGGTTATCGATTATCCAAATCATCTAAGTTACTTCTGATCATCTTCATTTAGCAGCTATTAGTGCTTGGGAAAGAATAGAACCAAGGTTGAGAGTCATAACCTCATTCTCGGGATAGACCATCCCAATCCAAGGAGGTTTGGTTCCTTTTGGGTCAAATGCTTGATCTCTTGATTTGCGAGCATCCAAATCATCTAACTTACATTTAATCGCATTCATTTTGAAGCAATTAGTGCTCAGGAAAGATTAGAGCCAACGTGGATAGCCATAACCTCATGCTAAGTATAGACCATCCTGTTACAAGGAAGTTTGGTTCCTTTTAGGTCTAATGCTTGCTGTCGTGGATATCGAGTATCCAAATCAGCTAAGTTACTTGCAATCTTCTTCATTTAGAAGCTATTAGTGCTTGGGAATGATTAGAACCAAGGTTGAGAGCCATAGGCTCATTCTAGGCATAGACCTTCCCAATCCGAGGAAGTTCGGTCCCTTTTGGGTCTAATGCTTCATCTCGTCTTTTGCGAGCATCCAAATTATCTAACTTACTTTTAATCGCGTTTATTTAGAAGCTATTAGTGCTCGGGACGGATTAGAACCAACGTTGAGAGCCTTAACCTTATTCTAAGGAGAGACGTTTCTATTACGAGGAAGTTTGGTTGCTTTTTGGTCAAATGATTGGTGGAGTGGTTTGCGAGCATCTAAATAATCTAAGTTACTTGTAATCTTCTTCATTTATAAGCTATTAGTGCTTGGGTCTAAAATTGATCTTACTTTTAATCGCATTCATTCAGAAGCAACTGGTGCCCAAGAAAGATTAGAACCAACGTTGAGAGCCATAACCTTATTCTCAGGAGAGGCCTCCCGGTTACAAGGAAGTTTGGTTCCTTTTCGGGTCTAATGCTTGCTATCGTGGTTATCGAGTATCCAAACCATCTAAGTTACTTCTGATCATCTTCATTTGGCAGCTATTAGTGCTTGGGAAAGATTAAAACCAAGGTTGAGAGTGATAACCTCATTCTAGGGATAGACCATCCCAATCCAAGGAGATTTGGTTCCTTTTGGGTCAAATGCTTGATCTCATGGTTTGCGAGCATCCAGATCATCATCTAACTTACATTTAAATCGCATTCATTTTGAAGCAATTAGTGCTCAGGAAAGATTAGAACCAACGTCGAGAGCCATAACCTCATTCTAAGGAGAGACCATCCTGTTATAAGGAAGTTTGGTTCCTTTTGGGTCTAATGCCTGCTCTCGTGGTTATCGAGTATCCAAATCATCTAAGTTGCTCGTAATCTCCTTCATTTTGAATCTGTTAGTGCTTGGGAATGATTAGAACCAAGGTTGAGAGCCATAGGCTCATTCTAAGGATAGACCATCCCAATCCGAGGAAGTTTGGTCCCTTTTGGGTCTAATGCTTCATCTCGTCTTTTGCGAGCATCCAAATTATCTAACTTACTTTTAATCGCGTTTATTTAGAAGCTATTAGTGCTCGGGAAAGATTTGAACCAACGCTGAGAGCCTTAACCTTATTCTAAGGAAAAACCTTTCTATTACAATGAAGTTTGGTTGCTTTTTGGTGAGATGATTGGCGGAGTGGTTTACGAGCATCCAAATAATCTATGTTACTTGTAATCTTCCACATTTAGAAGCTATTAGTGCTTGGGTCTAAAATTGATCTTACTTTTAATCGCGTTCATTTAGGATCAATTGGTGCCCAGGGAAAGATTAGAACCAACGTTGAGAGCAATAACCTTATTCTAAGGAGAGACCTCCCAATTACAAGGAAGTTTGGTTCCTTTTGGGTCTCATGCTGGATCTCACAGTTTACGAGCATCCAAATCATCTAACTTCCATTTAATCTCATTCATTTTGAAGCAATTAGTGCTTAAGAAAGATTAGAACCAACGTTGAGAGCCATAACCTCATTCTAAGGAGAGACTATCCTGTTACAAGGAAGTTTGGTTCCTTTTGGGTCTAATGCTTGCTCTCGTGGTTTTTGAGTATCCAAATCATCTAAGTTACTTCTAATCTTCTTCATTTAGAAGCTATCGTGCTTGGGAATGATTAGAACCAAGGTTGAGAGCCATAGGCTCATTCTAGGGAAAGACCTTCCCAATCCGCGGAAGTTTGGTCCCTTTTGGATCTAATGCTTCATCTCGTCTTTTGTGAGCATCCAAATTATCTAACTTACTTTTAATCGCGTTTATTTAGAAGCTATTAGTGCTCGGGACGGATTAGAACCAACGTTGAGAGCCTTAACCTTATTCTAAGGAGAGACCTTTCTATTACAAGGAAGTTTGGTTGCTTTTTGGCGAAATGATTGGTGGAGTGGTTTGCGAGCATCTAAACAATCTAAGTTACTTGTAATCATCCACATTTAGAAGCTATTAGTGCTTGGGTCTAAAATTGATCGTACTTTTAATCGCATTCGGTTAGAAGCAATTGGTGCCCAAGAAAGATCGAACTAACGTTGAGAGCCATAACCTTATTCTAAGGAGAGGCCTTAGAGTTACAAGGAAGTTTGGTTCCTTTTTGGTCTAATGCTTGCTCTCGTGGTTATCGATTATCCAAATCATCTAAGTTACTTCTAATCATCTTCATTTAGCAGCTATTAGTGCTTGGGAAAGAATAGAACCAAGGTTGAGAGTCATAACCTCATTCTCGGGATAGACCATCCCAATCCAAGGAGGTTTGGTTCCTTTTGGGTCAAATGCTTGATCTCTTGATTTGCGAGCATCCAAATCATCTAACTTACATTTAATCGCATTCATTTTGAAGCAATTAGTGCTCAGGAAAGATTAGAGCCAACGTCGAGAGCCATAACCTCATGCTAAGTATAGACCATCCTGTTACAAGGAAGTTTGGTTCCTTTTAGGTCTAATGCTTGCCGTCGTGGATATCGAGTATCCAAATCAGCTAAGTTACTTGCAATCTTCTTCATTTAGAAGCTATTAGTGCTTGGGAATGATTAGAACCAAGGTTGAGAGCCATAGGCTCATTCTAGGCATAGACCTTCCCAATCCGAGGAAGTTCGGTCCCTTTTGGGTCTAATGCTTCATCTCGTCTTTTGCGAGCATCCAAATTATCTAACTTACTTTTAATCGCGTTTATTTAGAAGCTATTAGTGCTCGGGACGGATTAGAACCAACGTTGAGAGCCTTAACCTTATTCTAAGGAGAGACGTTTCTATTACGAGGAAGTTTGGTTGCTTTTTGGTCAAATGATTGGTGGAGTGGTTTGCGAGCATCTAAATAATCCAAGTTACTTGTAATCTTCTTCATTTATAAGCTATTAGTGCTTGGGTCTAAAATTGATCTTACTTTTAATCGCATTCATTCGAAGCAATCGGTGCCCAAGAAAGATTAGAACCAACGTTGAGAGCCATAACCTTATTCTCGGGAGAGGCCTCCTTACAAGGAAGTTTGGTTCCTTTTCGGGTCTAATGCTTGCTATCGTGGTTATCGAGTATCCAAACCATCTAAGTTACTTCGATCATCTTCATTTGGCAGCTATTAGTGCTTGGGAAAGATTAAAACCAAGGTTGAGAGTGATAACCTCATTCTAGGGATAGACCATCCCAATCCAAGGAGATTTGGTTCCTTTTGGGTCAAATGCTTGATCTCATGGTTTGCGAGCATCCAGATCATCTAACTTACATTTAAATCGCATTCATTTTGAAGCAATTAGTGCTCAGGAAAGATTAGAACCAACGTCGAGAGCCATAACCTCATTCTAAGGAGAGACCATCCTGTTATAAGGAAGTTTGGTTCCTTTTGGGTCTAATGCCTGCTCTCGTGGTTATCGAGTATCCAAATCATCTAAGTTGCTCGTAATCTCCTTCATTTTGAATCTGTTAGTGCTTGGGAATGATTAGAACCAAGGTTGAGAGCCATAGGCTCATTCTAAGGATAGACCATCCCAATCCGAGGAAGTTTGGTCCCTTTTGGGTCTAATGCTTCATCTCGTCTTTTGCGAGCATCCAAATTATCTAACTTACTTTTAATCGCGTTTATTTAGAAGCTATTAGTGCTCGTGAAAGATTTGAACCAACGTTGAGAGCCTTAACCTTATTCTAAGGAAAAACCTTTCTATTACAATGAAGTTTGGTTGCTTTTTGGTGAGATGATTGGCGGAGTGGTTTACGAGCATCCAAATAATCTATGTTACTTGTAATCTTCCACATTTAGAAGCTATTAGTGCTTGGGTCTAAAATTGATCTTACTTTTAATCGCGTTCATTTAGGATCAATTGGTGCCCAGGAAAGATTAGAATCAACGTTGAGAGCAATAACCTTATTCTAAGGAGAGACCTCCCAATTACAAGGAAGTTTGGTTCCTTTTGGGTCTCATGCTGGATCTCACAGTCTACGAGCATCCAAATCATCTAACTTCCATTTAATCTCATTCATTTTGAAGCAATTAGTGCTTAAGAAAGATTAGAACCAACGTTGAGAGCCATAACCTCATTCTAAGGAGAGACTATCCTGTTACAAGGAAGTTTGGTTCCTTTTGGGTCTAATGCTTGCTCTCGTGGTTTTTGAGTATCCAAATCATCTAAGTTACTTCTAATCTTCTTCATTTAGAAGCTATCAGTGCTTGGGAATGATTAGAACCAAGGTTGAGAGCCATAGGCTCATTCTAGGGAAAGACCTTCCCAATCCGCGGAAGTTTGGTCCCTTTTGGATCTAATGCTTCATCTCGTCTTTTGTGAGCATCCAAATTATCTAACTTACTTTTAATCGCGTTTATTTAGAAGCTATTAGTGCTCGGGACGGATTAGAACCAACGTTGAGAGCCTTAACCTTATTCTAAGGAGAGACCTTTCTATTACAAGGAAGTTTGGTTGCTTTTTGGCGAAATGATTGGTGGAGTGGTTTGCGAGCATCTAAACAATCTAAGTTACTTGTAATCATCCACATTTAGAAGCTATTAGTGCTTGGGTCTAAAATTGATCGTACTTTTAATCGCATTCAGTTAGAAGCAATTGGTGCCCAAGAAAGATCAGAACTAACGTTGAGAGCCATAACCTTATTCTAAGGAGAGGCCTTAGAGTTACAAGGAAGTTTGGTTCCTTTTTGGTCTAATGCTTGCTCTCGTGGTTATCGATTATCCAAATCATCTAAGTTACTTCTAATCATCTTCATTTAGCAGCTATTAGTGCTTGGGAAAGAATAGAACCAAGGTTGAGAGTCATAACCTCATTCTCGGGATAGACCATCCCAATCCAAGGAGGTTTGGTTCCTTTTGGGTCAAATGCTTGATCTCTTGATTTGCGAGCATCCAAATCATCTAACTTACATTTAATCGCATTCATTTTGAAGCAATTAGTGCTCAGGAAAGATTAGAGCCAACGTGGAGAGCCATAACCTCATGCTAAGTATAGACCATCCTGTTACAAGGAAGTTTGGTTCCTTTTAGGTCTAATGCTTGCTGTCGTGGATATCGAGTATCCAAATCAGCTAAGTTACTTGCAATCTTCTTCATTTAGAAGCTATTAGTGCTTGGGAATGATTAGAACCAAGGTTGAGAGCCATAGGCTCATTCTAGGCATAGACCTTCCCAATCCGAGGAAGTTCGGTCCCTTTTGGGTCTAATGCTTCATCTCGTCTTTTGCGAGCATCCAAATTATCTAACTTACTTTTAATCGCGTTTATTTAGAAGCTATTAGTGCTCGGGACGGATTAGAACCAACGTTGAGAGCCTTAACCTTATTCTAAGGAGAGACGTTTCTATTACGAGGAAGTTTGGTTGCTTTTTGGTCAAATGATTGGTGGAGTGGTTTGCGAGCATCTAAATAATCCAAGTTACTTGTAATCTTCTTCATTTATAAGCTATTAGTGCTTGGGTCTAAAATTGATCTTACTTTTAATCGCATTCATTCAGAAGCAACTGGTGCCCAAGAAAGATTAGAACCAACGTTGAGAGCCATAACCTTATTCTCAGGAGAGGCCTCCCGGTTACAAGGAAGTTTGGTTCCTTTTCGGGTCTAATGCTTGCTATCGTGGTTATCGAGTATCCAAACCATCTAAGTTACTTCTGATCATCTTCATTTGGCAGCTATTAGTGCTTGGGAAAGATTAAAACCAAGGTTGAGAGTGATAACCTCATTCTAGGGATAGACCATCCCAATCCAAGGAGATTTGGTTCCTTTTGGGTCAAATGCTTGATCTCATGGTTTGCGAGCATCCAGATCATCTAACTTACATTTAAATCGCATTCATTTTGAAGCAATTAGTGCTCAGGAAAGATTAGAACCAACGTCGAGAGCCATAACCTCATTCTAAGGAGAGACCATCCTGTTATAAGGAAGTTTGGTTCCTTTTGGGTCTAATGCCTGCTCTCGTGGTTATCGAGTATCCAAATCATCTAAGTTGCTCGTAATCTCCTTCATTTTGAATCTGTTAGTGCTTGGGAATGATTAGAACCAAGGTTGAGAGCTATAGGCTCATTCTAAGGATAGACCATCCCAATCCGAGGAAGTTTGGTCCCTTTTGGGTCTAATGCTTCATCTCGTCTTTTGCGAGCATCCAAATTATCTAACTTACTTTTAATCGCGTTTATTTAGAAGCTATTAGTGCTCGTGAAAGATTTGAACCAACGTTGAGAGCCTTAACCTTATTCTAAGGAAAAACCTTTCTATTACAATGAAGTTTGGTTGCTTTTTGGTGAGATGATTGGCGGAGTGGTTTACGAGCATCCAAATAATCTATGTTACTTGTAATCTTCCACATTTAGAAGCTATTAGTGCTTGGGTCTAAAATTGATCTTACTTTTAATCGCGTTCATTTAGGATCAATTGGTGCCCAGGAAAGATTAGAATCAACGTTGAGAGCAATAACCTTATTCTAAGGAGAGACCTCCCAATTACAAGGAAGTTTGGTTCCATTTGGGTCTAATGCTGGATCTCACAGCTTACGAGCATCCAAATCATCTAACTTCCATTTAATCTCATTCATTTTGAAGCAATTAGTGCTTAAGAAAGATTAGAACCAACGTTGAGAGCCATAACCTCATTCTAAGGAGAGACTATCCTGTTACAAGGAAGTTGGGTTCCTTTTGGGTCTAATGCTTGCTCTCGTGGTTTTTGAGTATCCAAATCATCTAAGTTACTTCTAATCTTCTTCATTTAGAAGCTATCAGTGCTTGGGAATGATTAGAACCAAGGTTGAGAGCCATAGGCTCATTCTAGGGAAAGACCTTCCCAATCCGCGGAAGTTTGGTCCCTTTTGGATCTAATGCTTCATCTCGTCTTTTGTGAGCATCCAAATTATCTAACTTACTTTTAATCGCGTTTATTTAGAAGCTATTAGTGCTCGGGACGGATTAGAACCAACGTTGAGAGCCTTAACCTTATTCTAAGGAGAGACCTTTCTATTACAAGGAAGTTTGGTTGCTTTTTGGCGAAATGATTGGTGGAGTGGTTTGCGAGCATCTAAACAATCTAAGTTACTTGTAATCATCCACATTTAGAAGCTATTAGTGCTTGGGTCTAAAATTGATCGTACTTTTAATCGCATTCGGTTAGAAGCAATTGGTGCCCAAGAAAGATCGAACTAACGTTGAGAGCCATAACCTTATTCTAAGGAGAGGCCTTAGAGTTACAAGGAAGTTTGGTTCCTTTTTGGTCTAATGCTTGCTCTCGTGGTTATCGATTATCCAAATCATCTAAGTTACTTCTAATCATCTTCATTTAGCAGCTATTAGTGCTTGGGAAAGAATAGAACCAAGGTTGAGAGTCATAACCTCATTCTCGGGATAGACCATCCCAATCCAAGGAGGTTTGGTTCCTTTTGGGTCAAATGCTTGATCTCTTGATTTGCGAGCATCCAAATCATCTAACTTACATTTAATCGCATTCATTTTGAAGCAATTAGTGCTCAGGAAAGATTAGAGCCAACGTAACCTCATGCTAAGTATAGACCATCCTGTTACAAGGAAGTTTGGTTCCTTTTAGGTCTAATGCTTGCTGTCGTGGATATCGAGTATCCAAATCAGCTAAGTTACTTGCAATCTTCTTCATTTAGAAGCTATTAGTGCTTGGGAATGATTAGAACCAAGGTTGAGAGCCATAGGCTCATTCTAGGCATAGACCTTCCCAATCCGAGGAAGTTCGGTCCCTTTTGGGTCTAATGCTTCATCTCGTCTTTTGCGAGCATCCAAATTATCTAACTTACTTTTAATCGCGTTTATTTAGAAGCTATTAGTGCTCGGGACGGATTAGAACCAACGTTGAGAGCCTTAACCTTATTCTAAGGAGAGACGTTTCTATTACGCGAGGAAGTTTGGTTGCTTTTTGGTCAAATGATTGGTGGAGTGGTTTGCGAGCATCTAAATAATCCAAGTTACTTGTAATCTTCTTCATTTATAAGCTATTAGTGCTTGGGTCTAAAATTGATCTTACTTTTAATCGCATTCATTCAGAAGCAACTGGTGCCCAAGAAAGATTAGAACCAACGTTGAGAGCCATAACCTTATTCTCAGGAGAGGCCTCCCGGTTACAAGGAAGTTTGGTTCCTTTTCGGGTCTAATGCTTTGCTATCGTGGTTATCGAGTATCCAAACCATCTAAGTTACTTCGATCATCTTCATTTGGCAGCTATTAGTGCTTGGGAAAGATTAAAACCAAGGTTGAGAGTGATAACCTCATTCTAGGGATAGACCATCCCAATCCAAGGAGATTTGGTTCCTTTTGGGTCAAATGCTTGATCTCATGGTTTGCGAGCATCCAGATCATCTAACTTACATTTAAATCGCATTCATTTTGAAGCAATTAGTGCTCAGGAAAGATTAGAACCAACGTCGAGAGCCATAACCTCATTCTAAGGAGAGACCATCCTGTTATAAGGAAGTTTGGTTCCTTTTGGGTCTAATGCCTGCTCTCGTGGTTATCTAGTATCCAAATCATCTAAGTTGCTCGTAATCTCCTTCATTTTGAATCTGTTAGTGCTTGGGAATGATTAGAACCAAGGTTGAGAGCCATAGGCTCATTCTAAGGATAGACCATCCCAATCCGAGGAAGTTTGGTCCCTTTTGGGTCTAATGCTTCATCTCGTCTTTTGCGAGCATCCAAATTATCTAACTTACTTTTAATCGCGTTTATTTAGAAGCTATTAGTGCTCGTGGAAAGATTTGAACCAACGTTGAGAGCCTTAACCTTATTCTAAGGAAAAACCTTTCTATTACAATGAAGTTTGGTTGCTTTTTGGTGAGATGATTGGCGGAGTGGTTTACGAGCATCCAAATAATCTATGTTACTTGTAATCTTCCACATTTAGAAGCTATTAGTGCTTGGGTCTAAAATTGATCTTACTTTTAATCGCGTTCATTTAGGATCAATTAGTGCTCGTGAAAGATTTGAACCAACGTTGAGAGCAATAACCTTATTCTAAGGAGAGACCTCCCAATTACAAGGAAGTTTGGTTCCTTTTGGGTCTCATGCTTGGATCTCACGGTCTACGAGCATCCAAATCATCTAACTTCCATTTAATCTCATTCATTTTGAAGCAATTAGTGCTTAAGAAAGATTAGAACCAACGTTGAGAGCCATAACCTCATTCTAAGGAGAGACTATCCTGTTACAAGGAAGTTTGGTTCCTTTTGGGTCTAATGCTTGCTCTCGTGGTTTTTGAGTATCCAAATCATCTAAGTTACTTCTAATCTTCTTCATTTAGAAGCTATCGGTGCTTGGGAATGATTAGAACCAAGGTTGAGAGCCATAGGCTCATTCTAGGGAAAGACCTTCCCAATCCGTGGAAGTTTGGTCCCTTTTGGATCTAATGCTTCATCTCGTCTTTTGTGAGCATCCAAATTATCTAACTTACTTTTAATCGCGTTTATTTAGAAGCTATTAGTGCTCGGGACGGATTAGAACCAACGTTGAGAGCCTTAACCTTATTCTAAGGAGAGACCTTTCTATTACAAGGAAGTTTGGTTGCTTTTTGGCGAAATGATTGGTGGAGTGGTTTGCGAGCATCTAAACAATCTAAGTTACTTGTAATCATCCACATTTAGAAGCTATTAGTGCTTGGGTCTAAAATTGATCGTACTTTTAATCGCATTCAGTTAGAAGCAATTGGTGCCCAAGAAAGATCATAACTAACGTTGAGAGCCATAACCTTATTCTAAGGAGAGGCCTTAGAGTTACAAGGAAGTTTGGTTCCTTTTTGGTCTAATGCTTGCTCTCGTGGTTATCGATTATCCAAATCATCTAAGTTACTTCTAATCATCTTCATTTAGCAGCTATTAGTGCTTGGGAAAGAATAGAACCAAGGTTGAGAGTCATAACCTCATTCTCGGGATAGACCATCCCAATCCAAGGAGGTTTGGTTCCTTTTGGGTCAAATGCTTGATCTCTTGATTTGCGAGCATCCAAATCATCTAACTTACATTTAATCGCATTCATTTTGAAGCAATTAGTGCTCAGGAAAGATTAGAGCCAACGTGGAGAGCCATAACCTCATGCTAAGTATAGACCATCCTGTTACAAGGAAGTTTGGTTCCTTTTAGGTCTAATGCTTGCTGTCGTGGATATCGAGTATCCAAATCAGCTAAGTTACTTGCAATCTTCTTCATTTAGAAGCTATTAGTGCTTGGGAATGATTAGAACCAAGGTTGAGAGCCATAGGCTCATTCTAGGCATAGACCTTCCCAATCCGAGGAAGTTTGGTCCCTTTTGGGTCTAATGCTTCATCTCGTCTTTTGCGAGCATCCAAATTATCTAACTTACTTTTAATCGCGTTTATTTAGAAGCTATTAGTGCTCGGGACGGATTAGAACCAACGTTGAGAGCCTTAACCTTATTCTAAGGAGAGACGTTTCTATTACGAGGAAGTTTGGTTGCTTTTTGGTCAAATGATTGGTGGAGTGGTTTGCGAGCATCTAAATAATCCAAGTTACTTGTAATCTTCTTCATTTAGAAGCTATTAGTGCTTGGGTCTAAAATTGATCTTACTTTTAATCGCATTCATTCAGAAGCAACTGGTGCCCAAGAAAGATTAGAACCAACGTTGAGAGCCATAACCTTATTCTCAGGAGAGGCCTCCCGGTTACAAGGAAGTTTGGTTCCTTTTCGGGTCTAATGCTTGCTATCGTGGTTATCGAGTATCCAAACCATCTAAGTTACTTCGATCATCTTCATTTGGCAGCTATTAGTGCTTGGGAAAGATTAAAACCAAGGTTGAGAGTGATAACCTCATTCTAGGGATAGACCATCCCAATCCAAGGAGATTTGGTTCCTTTTGGGTCAAATGCTTGATCTCATGGTTTGCGAGCATCCGGATCATCTAACTTACATTTAAATCGCATTCATTTTGAAGCAATTAGTGCTCGGGAAAGATTAGAACCAACGTCGAGAGCCATAACCTCATTCTAAGGAGAGACCATCCTGTTATAAGGAAGTTTGGTTCCTTTTGGGTCTAATGCCTCGCTCTCGTGGTTATCGAGTATCCAAATCATCTAAGTTGCTCGTAATCTCCTTCATTTTGAATCGTTAGTGCTTGGGAATGATTAGAACCAAGGTTGAGAGCCATAGGCTCATTCTAAGGATAGACCATCCCAATCCGAGGAAGTTTGGTCCCTTTTGGGTCTAATGCTTCATCTCGTCTTTTGCGAGCATCCAAATTATCTAACTTACTTTTAATCGCGTTTATTTAGAAGCTATTAGTGCTCGTGGAAAGATTTGAACCAACGTTGAGAGCCTTAACCTTATTCTAAGGAAAAACCTTTCTATTACAATGAAGTTTGGTTGCTTTTTGGTGAGATGATTGGCGGAGTGGTTTACGAGCATCCAAATAATCTATGTTACTTGTAATCTTCCACATTTAGAAGCTATTAGTGCTTGGGTCTAAAATTGATCTTACTTTTAATCGCGTTCATTTAGGATCAATTGGTGCCCAGGAAAGATTAGAATCAACGTTGAGAGCAATAACCTTATTCTAAGGAGAGACCTCCCAATTACAAGGAAGTTTGGTTCCTTTTGGGTCTCATGATTTGGATCTCACAGTCTACGAGCATCCAAATCATCTAACTTCCATTTAATCTCATTCATTTTGAAGCAATTAGTGCTTAAGAAAGATTAGAACCAACGTTGAGAGCCATAACCTCATTCTAAGGAGAGACTATCCTGTTACAAGGAAGTTTGGTTCCTTTTGGGTCTAATGCTTGCTCTCGTGGTTTTTGAGTATCCAAATCATCTAAGTTACTTCTAATCTTCTTCATTTAGAAGCTATCGGTGCTTGGGAATGATTAGAACCAAGGTTGAGAGCCATAGGCTCATTCTAGGGAAAGACCTTCCCAATCCGCGGAAGTTTGGTCCCTTTTGGATCTAATGCTTCATCTCGTCTTTTGTGAGCATCCAAATTATCTAACTTACTTTTAATCGCGTTTATTTAGAAGCTATTAGTGCTCGGGACAGATTAGAACCAACGTTGAGAGCCTTAACCTTATTCTAAGGAGAGACCTTTCTATTACAAGGAAGTTTGGTTGCTTTTTGGCGAAATGATTGGTGGAGTGGTTTGCGAGCATCTAAACAATCTAAGTTACTTGTAATCATCCACATTTAGAAGCTATTAGTGCTTGGGTCTAAAATTGATCGTACTTTTAATCGCATTCGGTTAGAAGCAATTGGTGCCCAAGAAAGATCGAACTAACGTTGAGAGCCATAACCTTATTCTAAGGAGAGGCCTTAGAGTTACAAGGAAGTTTGGTTCCTTTTTGGTCTAATGCTTGCTCTCGTGGTTATCGATTATCCAAATCATCTAAGTTACTTCTAATCATCTTCATTTAGCAGCTATTAGTGCTTGGGAAAGAATAGAACCAAGGTTGAGAGTCATAACCTCATTCTCGGGATAGACCATCCCAATCCAAGGAGGTTTGGTTCCTTTTGGGTCAAATGCTTGATCTCTTGATTTGCGAGCATCCAAATCATCTAACTTACATTTAATCGCATTCATTTTGAAGCAATTAGTGCTCAGGAAAGATTAGAGCCAACGTGGAGAGCCATAACCTCATGCTAAGTATAGACCATCCTGTTACAAGGAAGTTTGGTTCCTTTTAGGTCTAATGCTTGCTTGTCGTGGATATCGAGTATCCAAATCAGCTAAGTTACTTGCAATCTTCTTCATTTAGAAGCTATTAGTGCTTGGGAATGATTAGAACCAAGGTTGAGAGCCATAGGCTCATTCTAGGCATAGACCTTCCCAATCCGAGGAAGTTCGGTCCCTTTTGGGTCTAATGCTTCATCTCGTCTTTTGCGAGCATCCAAATTATCTAACTTACTTTTAATCGCGTTTATTTAGAAGCTATTAGTGCTCGGGACGGATTAGAACCAACGTTGAGAGCCTTAACCTTATTCTAAGGAGAGACGTTTCTATTACGAGGAAGTTTGGTTGCTTTTTGGTCAAATGATTGGTGGAGTGGTTTGCGAGCATCTAAATAATCCAAGTTACTTGTAATCTTCTTCATTTATAAGCTATTAGTGCTTGGGTCTAAAATTGATCTTACTTTTAATCGCATTCATTCAGAAGCAACTGGTGCCCAAGAAAGATTAGAACCAACGTTGAGAGCCATAACCTTATTCTCAGGAGAGGCCTCCCTGTACAAGGAAGTTTGGTTCCTTTTCGGGTCTAATGCTTGCTATCGTGGTTATCGAGTATCCAAACCATCTAAGTTACTTCTGATCATCTTCATTTGGCAGCTATTAGTGCTTGGGAAAGATTAAAACCAAGGTTGAGAGTGATAACCTCATTCTAGGGATAGACCATCCCAATCCAAGGAGATTTGGTTCCTTTTGGGTCAAATGCTTGATCTCATGGTTTGCGAGCATCCAGATCATCTAACTTACATTTAAATCGCATTCATTTTGAAGCAATTAGTGCTCAGGAAAGATTAGAACCAACGTCGAGAGCCATAACCTCATTCTAAGGAGAGACCATCCTGTTATAAGGAAGTTTGGTTCCTTTTGGGTCTAATGCCTGCTCTCGTGGTTATCGAGTATCCAAATCATCTAAGTTGCTCGTAATCTCCTTCATTTTGAATCTGTTAGTGCTTGGGAATGATTAGAACCAAGGTTGAGAGCCATAGGCTCATTCTAAGGATAGACCATCCCAATCCGAGGAAGTTTGGTCCCTTTTGGGTCTAATGCTTCATCTCGTCTTTTGCGAGCATCCAAATTATCTAACTTACTTTTAATCGCGTTTATTTAGAAGCTATTAGTGCTCGTGAAAGATTTGAACCAACGTTGAGAGCCTTAACCTTATTCTAAGGAAAAACCTTTCTATTACAATGAAGTTTGGTTGCTTTTTGGTGAGATGATTGGCGGAGTGGTTTACGAGCATCCAAATAATCTATGTTACTTGTAATCTTCCACATTTAGAAGCTATTAGTGCTTGGGTCTAAAATTGATCTTACTTTTAATCGCGTTCATTTAGGATCAATTGGTGCCCAGGAAAGATTAGAATCAACGTTGAGAGCAATAACCTTATTCTAAGGAGAGACCTCCCAATTACAAGGAAGTTTGGTTCCTTTTGGGTCTCATGCTTGGATCTCACGTCTACGAGCATCCAAATCATCTAACTTCCATTTAATCTCATTCATTTTGAAGCAATTAGTGCTTAAGAAAGATTAGAACCAACGTTGAGAGCCATAACCTCATTCTAAGGAGAGACTATCCTGTTACAAGGAAGTTTGGTTCCTTTTGGGTCTAATGCTTGCTCTCGTGGTTTTTGAGTATCCAAATCATCTAAGTTACTTCTAATCTTCTTCATTTAGAAGCTATCGGTGCTTGGGAATGATTAGAACCAAGGTTGAGAGCCATAGGCTCATTCTAGGAAAGACCTTCCCAATCCGCGGAAGTTTGGTCCCTTTTGGATCTAATGCTTCATCTCGTCTTTTGTGAGCATCCAAATTATCTAACTTACTTTTAATCGCGTTTATTTAGAAGCTATTAGTGCTCGGGAAGGATTAGAACCAACGTTGAGAGCCTTAACCTTATTCTAAGGAGAGACCTTTCTATTACAAGGAAGTTTGGTTGCTTTTTGGCGAAATGATTGGTGGAGTGGTTTGCGAGCATCTAAACAATCTAAGTTACTTGTAATCATCCACATTTAGAAGCTATTAGTGCTTGGGTCTAAAATTGATCGTACTTTTAATCGCATTCGGTTAGAAGCAATTGGTGCCCAAGAAAGATCGAAACTAACGTTGAGAGCCATAACCTTATTCTAAGGAGAGGCCTTAGAGTTACAAGGAAGTTTGGTTCCTTTTTGGTCTAATGCTTGCTCTCGTGGTTATCGATTATCCAAATCATCTAAGTTACTTCTAATCATCTTCATTTAGCAGCTATTAGTGCTTGGGAAAGAATAGAACCAAGGTTGAGAGTCATAACCTCATTCTCGGGATAGACCATCCCAATCCAAGGAGGTTTGGTTCCTTTTGGGTCAAATGCTTGATCTCTTGATTTGCGAGCATCCAAATCATCTAACTTACATTTAATCGCATTCATTTTGAAGCAATTAGTGCTCAGGAAAGATTAGAGCCAACGTGGAGAGCCATAACCTCATGCTAAGTATAGACCATCCTGTTACAAGGAAGTTTGGTTCCTTTTAGGTCTAATGCTTGCTGTCGTGGGGATATCGAGTATCCAAATCAGCTAAGTTACTTGCAATCTTCTTCATTTAGAAGCTATTAGTGCTTGGGAATGATTAGAACCAAGGTTGAGAGCCATAGGCTCATTCTAGGCATAGACCTTCCCAATCCGAGGAAGTTCGGTCCCTTTGGGTCTAATGCTTCATCTCGTCTTTTGCGAGCATCCAAATTATCTAACTTACTTTTAATCGCGTTTATTTAGAAGCTATTAGTGCTCGGGACGGATTAGAACCAACGTTGAGAGCCTTAACCTTATTCTAAGGAGAGACGTTTCTATTACGAGGAAGTTTGGTTGCTTTTTGGTCAAATGATTGGTGGAGTGGTTTGCGAGCATCTAAATAATCCAAGTTACTTGTAATCTTCTTCATTTATAAGCTATTAGTGCTTGGGTCTAAAATTGATCTTACTTTTAATCGCATTCATTCGAAGCAACGGTGCCCAAGAAAGATTAGAACCAACGTTGAGAGCCATAACCTTATTCTCGGAGAGGCCTCCTGGTTACAAGGAAGTTTGGTTCCTTTTCGGTCTAATGCTTGCTATCGTGGTTATCGAGTATCCAAACCATCTAAGTTACTTCGATCATCTTCATTTGGCAGCTATTAGTGCTTGGGAAAGATTAAAACCAAGGTTGAGAGTGATAACCTCATTCTAGGGATAGACCATCCCAATCCAAGGAGATTTGGTTCCTTTTGGGTCAAATGCTTGATCTCATGGTTTGCGAGCATCCGGATCATCTAACTTACATTTAAATCGCATTCATTTTGAAGCAATTAGTGCTCAGGAAAGATTAGAACCAACGTCGAGAGCCATAACCTCATTCTAAGGAGAGACCATCCTGTTATAAGGAAGTTTGGTTCCTTTTGGGTCTAATGCCTGCTCTCGTGGTTATCGAGTATCCAAATCATCTAAGTTGCTCGTAATCTCCTTCATTTTGAATCTGTTAGTGCTTGGGAATGATTAGAACCAAGGTTGAGAGCTATAGGCTCATTCTAAGGATAGACCATCCCAATCCGAGGAAGTTTGGTCCCTTTTGGGTCTAATGCTTCATCTCGTCTTTTGCGAGCATCCAAATTATCTAACTTACTTTTAATCGCGTTTATTTAGAAGCTATTAGTGCTCGTGAAAGATTTGAACCAACGTTGAGAGCCTTAACCTTATTCTAAGGAAAAACCTTTCTATTACAATGAAGTTTGGTTGCTTTTTGGTGAGATGATTGGCGGAGTGGTTTACGAGCATCCAAATAATCTATGTTACTTGTAATCTTCCACATTTAGAAGCTATTAGTGCTTGGGTCTAAAATTGATCTTACTTTTAATCGCGTTCATTTAGGATCAATTGGTGCCCAGGAAAGATTAGAATCAACGTTGAGAGCAATAACCTTATTCTAAGGAGAGACCTCCCAATTACAAGGAAGTTTGGTTCCTTTTGGGTCTCATGCTGGATCTCACAGTCTACGAGCATCCAAATCATCTAACTTCCATTTAATCTCATTCATTTTGAAGCAATTAGTGCTTAAGAAAGATTAGAACCAACGTTGAGAGCCATAACCTCATTCTAAGGAGAGACTATCCTGTTACAAGGAAGTTTGGTTCCTTTTGGGTCTAATGCTTGCTCTCGTGGTTTTTGAGTATCCAAATCATCTAAGTTACTTCTAATCTTCTTCATTTAGAAGCTATCAGTGCTTGGGAATGATTAGAACCAAGGTTGAGAGCCATAGGCTCATTCTAGGGAAAGACCTTCCCAATCCGCGGAAGTTTGGTCCCTTTTGGATCTAATGCTTCATCTCGTCTTTTGTGAGCATCCAAATTATCTAACTTACTTTTAATCGCGTTTATTTAGAAGCTATTAGTGCTCGGGACGGATTAGAACCAACGTTGAGAGCCTTAACCTTATTCTAAGGAGAGACCTTTCTATTACAAGGAAGTTTGGTTGCTTTTTGGCGAAATGATTGGTGGAGTGGTTTGCGAGCATCTAAACAATCTAAGTTACTTGTAATCATCCACATTTAGAAGCTATTAGTGCTTGGGTCTAAAATTGATCGTACTTTTAATCGCATTCAGTTAGAAGCAATTGGTGCCCAAGAAAGATCAGAACTAACGTTGAGAGCCATAACCTTATTCTAAGGAGAGGCCTTAGAGTTACAAGGAAGTTTGGTTCCTTTTTGGTCTAATGCTTGCTCTCGTGGTTATCGATTATCCAAATCATCTAAGTTACTTCTAATCATCTTCATTTAGCAGCTATTAGTGCTTGGGAAAGAATAGAACCAAGGTTGAGAGTCATAACCTCATTCTCGGGATAGACCATCCCAATCCAAGGAGGTTTGGTTCCTTTTGGGTCAAATGCTTGATCTCTTGATTTGCGAGCATCCAAATCATCTAACTTACATTTAATCGCATTCATTTTGAAGCAATTAGTGCTCAGGAAAGATTAGAGCCAACGTGGAGAGCCATAACCTCATGCTAAGTATAGACCATCCTGTTACAAGGAAGTTTGGTTCCTTTTAGGTCTAATGCTTGCGTCGTGGATATCGAGTATCCAAATCAGCTAAGTTACTTGCAATCTTCTTCATTTAGAAGCTATTAGTGCTTGGGAATGATTAGAACCAAGGTTGAGAGCCATAGGCTCATTCTAGGCATAGACCTTCCCAATCCGAGGAAGTTCGGTCCCTTTTGGGTCTAATGCTTCATCTCGTCTTTTGCGAGCATCCAAATTATCTAACTTACTTTTAATCGCGTTTATTTAGAAGCTATTAGTGCTCGGGACGGATTAGAACCAACGTTGAGAGCCTTAACCTTATTCTAAGGAGAGACGTTTCTATTACGAGGAAGTTTTGTTGCTTTTTGGTCAAATGATTGGTGGAGTGGTTTGCGAGCATCTAAATAATCCAAGTTACTTGTAATCTTCTTCATTTATAAGCTATTAGTGCTTGGGTCTAAAATTGATCTTACTTTTAATCGCATTCATTAAGAAGCAACTGGTGCCCAAGAAAGATTAGAACCAACGTTGAGAGCCATAACCTTATTCTCAGGAGAGGCCTCCCGGTTACAAGGAAGTTTGGTTCCTTTTCGGGTCTAATGCTTGCTATCGTGGTTATCGAGTATCCAAACCATCTAAGTTACTTCGATCATCTTCATTTGGCAGCTATTAGTGCTTGGGAAAGATTAAAACCAA
Source organism: Syzygium oleosum (assembly GCF_021117445.2). NCBI lineage: Eukaryota > Viridiplantae > Streptophyta > Magnoliopsida > Myrtales > Myrtaceae > Syzygium > Syzygium oleosum. The sequence continues at coordinate 52,734 of NW_026607510.1, read as the reverse complement.
GGTTGAGAGTGATAACCTCATTCTAGGGATAGACCATCCCAATCCAAGGAGATTTGGTTCCTTTTGGGTCAAATGCTTGATCTCATGGTTTGCGAGCATCCAGATCATCTAACTTACATTTAAATCGCATTCATTTTGAAGCAATTAGTGCTCAGGAAAGATTAGAACCAACGTCGAGAGCCATAACCTCATTCTAAGGAGAGACCATCCTGTTATAAGGAAGTTTGGTTCCTTTTGGGTCTAATGCCTGCTCTCGTGGTTATCTAGTATCCAAATCATCTAAGTTGCTCGTAATCTCCTTCATTTTGAATCTGTTAGTGCTTGGGAATGATTAGAACCAAGGTTGAGAGCCATAGGCTCATTCTAAGGATAGACCATCCCAATCCGAGGAAGTTTGGTCCCTTTTGGGTCTAATGCTTCATCTCGTCTTTTGCGAGCATCCAAATTATCTAACTTACTTTTAATCGCGTTTATTTAGAAGCTATTAGTGCTCGTGAAAGATTTGAACCAACGTTGAGAGCCTTAACCTTATTCTAAGGAAAACCTTTCTATTACAATGAAGTTTGGTTGCTTTTTGGTGAGATGATTGGCGGAGTGGTTTACGAGCATCCAAATAATCTATGTTACTTGTAATCTTCCACATTTAGAAGCTATTAGTGCTTGGGTCTAAAATTGATCTTACTTTTAATCGCTCATTTAGGATCAATTGGTGCCCAGGAAAGATTAGAATCAACGTTGAGAGCAATAACCTTATTCTAAGGAGAGACCTCCCAATTACAAGGAAGTTTGGTTCCTTTTGGGTCTCATGCTTGGATCTCACAGTCTACGAGCATCCAAATCATCTAACTTCCATTTAATCTCATTCATTTTGAAGCAATTAGTGCTTAAGAAAGATTAGAACCAACGTTGAGAGCCATAACCTCATTCTAAGGAGAGACTATCCTGTTACAAGGAAGTTTGGTTCCTTTTGGGTCTAATGCTTGCTCTCGTGGTTTTTGAGTATCCAAATCATCTAAGTTACTTCTAATCTTCTTCATTTAGAAGCTATCAGTGCTTGGGAATGATTAGAACCAAGGTTGAGAGCCATAGGCTCATTCTAGGGAAAGACCTTCCCAATCCGTGGAAGTTTGGTCCCTTTTGGATCTAATGCTTCATCTCGTCTTTTGTGAGCATCCAAATTATCTAACTTACTTTTAATCGCGTTTATTTAGAAGCTATTAGTGCTCGGGACGGATTAGAACCAACGTTGAGAGCCTTAACCTTATTCTAAGGAGAGACCTTTCTATTACAAGGAAGTTTGGTTGCTTTTTGGCGAAATGATTGGTGGAGTGGTTTGCGAGCATCTAAACAATCTAAGTTACTTGTAATCATCCACATTTAGAAGCTATTAGTGCTTGGGTCTAAAATTGATCGTACTTTTAATCGCATTCAGTTAAAAGCAATTGGTGCCCAAGAAAGATCAGAACTAACGTTGAGAGCCATAACCTTATTCTAAGGAGAGGCCTTAGAGTTACAAGGAAGTTTGGTTCCTTTTTGGTCTAATGCTTGCTCTCGTGGTTATCGATTATCCAAATCATCTAAGTTACTTCTAATCATCTTCATTTAGCAGCTATTAGTGCTTGGGAAAGAATAGAACCAAGGTTGAGAGTCATAACCTCATTCTCGGGATAGACCATCCCAATCCAAGGAGGTTTGGTTCCTTTTGGGTCAAATGCTTGATCTCTTGATTTGCGAGCATCCAAATCATCTAACTTACATTTAATCGCATTCATTTTGAAGCAATTAGTGCTCAGGAAAGATTAGAGCCAACGTGGAGAGCCATAACCTCATGCTAAGTATAGACCATCCTGTTACAAGGAAGTTTGGTTCCTTTTAGGTCTAATGCTTGCTGTCGTGGATATCGAGTATCCAAATCAGCTAAGTTACTTGCAATCTTCTTCATTTAGAAGCTATTAGTGCTTGGGAATGATTAGAACTAAGGTTGAGAGCCATAGGCTCATTCTAGGCATAGACCTTCCCAATCCGAGGAAGTTCGGTCCCTTTTGGGTCTAATGCTTCATCTCGTCTTTTGCGAGCATCCAAATTATCTAACTTACTTTTAATCGCGTTTATTTAGAAGCTATTAGTGCTCGGGACGGATTAGAACCAACGTTGAGAGCCTTAACCTTATTCTAAGGAGAGACGTTTCTATTACGAGGAAGTTTGGTTGCTTTTTGGTCAAATGATTGGTGGAGTGGTTTGCGAGCATCTAAATAATCCAAGTTACTTGTAATCTTCTTCATTTATAAGCTATTAGTGCTTGGGTCTAAAATTGATCTTACTTTTAATCGCATTCATTCGAAGCAACCGGTGCCCAAGAAAGATTAGAACCAACGTTGAGAGCCATAACCTTATTCTCGTGGAGAGGCCTCCCGGCTACAAGGAAGTTTGGTTCCTTTTCGGGTCTAATGCTTGCTATCGTGGTTATCGAGTATCCAAACCATCTAAGTTACTTCGATCATCTTCATTTGGCAGCTATTAGTGCTTGGGAAAGATTAAAACCAAGGTTGAGAGTGATAACCTCATTCTAGGGATAGACCATCCCAATCCAAGGAGATTTGGTTCCTTTTGGGTCAAATGCTTGATCTCATGGTTTGCGAGCATCCGGATCATCTAACTTACATTTAAATCGCATTCATTTTGAAGCAATTAGTGCTCGTGAAAGATTAGAACCAACGTCGAGAGCCATAACCTCATTCTAAGGAGAGACCATCCTGTTATAAGGAAGTTTGGTTCCTTTTGGGTCTAATGCCTGCTCTCGTGGTTATCGAGTATCCAAATCATCTAAGTTGCTCGTAATCTCCTTCATTTTGAATCTGTTAGTGCTTGGGAATGATTAGAACCAAGGTTGAGAGCCATAGGCTCATTCTAAGGATAGACCATCCCAATCCGAGGAAGTTTGGTCCCTTTTGGGTCTAATGCTTCATCTCGTCTTTTGCGAGCATCCAAATTATCTAACTTACTTTTAATCGCGTTTATTTAGAAGCTATTAGTGCTCGTGAAAGATTTGAACCAACGTTGAGAGCCTTAACCTTATTCTAAGGAAAACCTTTCTATTACAATGAAGTTTGGTTGCTTTTTGGTGAGATGATTGGCGGAGTGGTTTACGAGCATCCAAATAATCTATGTTACTTGTAATCTTCCACATTTAGAAGCTATTAGTGCTTGGGTCTAAAATTGATCTTACTTTTAATCGCGTTCATTTAGGATCAATTGGTGCCCAGGAAAGATTAGAATCAACGTTGAGAGCAATAACCTTATTCTAAGGAGAGACCTCCCAATTACAAGGAAGTTTGGTTCCTTTTGGGTCTCATGCTGATCTCACAGCCTACGAGCATCCAAATCATCTAACTTCCATTTAATCTCATTCATTTTGAAGCAATTAGTGCTTAAGAAAGATTAGAACCAACGTTGAGAGCCATAACCTCATTCTAAGGAGAGACTATCCTGTTACAAGGAAGTTTGGTTCCTTTTGGGTCTAATGCTTGCTCTCGTGGTTTTTGAGTATCCAAATCATCTAAGTTACTTCTAATCTTCTTCATTTAGAAGCTATCAGTGCTTGGGAATGATTAGAACCAAGGTTGAGAGCCATAGGCTCATTCTAGGGAAAGACCTTCCCAATCCGTGGAAGTTTGGTCCCTTTTGGATCTAATGCTTCATCTCGTCTTTTGTGAGCATCCAAATTATCTAACTTACTTTTAATCGCGTTTATTTAGAAGCTATTAGTGCTCGGGACGGATTAGAACCAACGTTGAGAGCCTTAACCTTATTCTAAGGAGAGACCTTTCTATTACAAGGAAGTTTGGTTGCTTTTTGGCGAAATGATTGGTGGAGTGGTTTGCGAGCATCTAAACAATCTAAGTTACTTGTAATCATCCACATTTAGAAGCTATTAGTGCTTGGGTCTAAAATTGATCGTACTTTTAATCGCATTCAGTTAAAAGCAATTGGTGCCCAAGAAAGATCAGAACTAACGTTGAGAGCCATAACCTTATTCTAAGGAGAGGCCTTAGAGTTACAAGGAAGTTTGGTTCCTTTTTGGTCTAATGCTTGCTCTCGTGGTTATCGATTATCCAAATCATCTAAGTTACTTCTAATCATCTTCATTTAGCAGCTATTAGTGCTTGGGAAAGAATAGAACCAAGGTTGAGAGTCATAACCTCATTCTCGGGATAGACCATCCCAATCCAAGGAGGTTTGGTTCCTTTTGGGTCAAATGCTTGATCTCTTGATTTGCGAGCATCCAAATCATCTAACTTACATTTAATCGCATTCATTTTGAAGCAATTAGTGCTCAGGAAAGATTAGAGCCAACGTGGAGAGCCATAACCTCATGCTAAGTATAGACCATCCTGTTACAAGGAAGTTTGGTTCCTTTTAGGTCTAATGCTTGCTGTCGTGGATATCGAGTATCCAAATCAGCTAAGTTACTTGCAATCTTCTTCATTTAGAAGCTATTAGTGCTTGGGAATGATTAGAACTAAGGTTGAGAGCCATAGGCTCATTCTAGGCATAGACCTTCCCAATCCGAGGAAGTTCGGTCCCTTTTGGGTCTAATGCTTCATCTCGTCTTTTGCGAGCATCCAAATTATCTAACTTACTTTTAATCGCGTTTATTTAGAAGCTATTAGTGCTCGGGACGGATTAGAACCAACGTTGAGAGCCTTAACCTTATTCTAAGGAGAGACGTTTCTATTACGAGGAAGTTTGGTTGCTTTTTGGTCAAATGATTGGTGGAGTGGTTTGCGAGCATCTAAATAATCCAAGTTACTTGTAATCTTCTTCATTTATAAGCTATTAGTGCTTGGGTCTAAAATTGATCTTACTTTTAATCGCATTCATTCGAAGCAATCGGTGCCCAAGAAAGATTAGAACCAACGTTGAGAGCCATAACCTTATTCTCGTGAGAGGCCTCCGGTTAACAAGGAAGTTTGGTTCCTTTTCGGGTCTAATGCTTGCTATCGTGGTTATCGAGTATCCAAACCATCTAAGTTACTTCTGATCATCTTCATTTGGCAGCTATTAGTGCTTGGGAAAGATTAAAACCAAGGTTGAGAGTGATAACCTCATTCTAGGGATAGACCATCCCAATCCAAGGAGATTTGGTTCCTTTTGGGTCAAATGCTTGATCTCATGGTTTGCGAGCATCCAGATCATCTAACTTACATTTAAATCGCATTCATTTTGAAGCAATTAGTGCTCAGGAAAGATTAGAACCAACGTCGAGAGCCATAACCTCATTCTAAGGAGAGACCATCCTGTTATAAGGAAGTTTGGTTCCTTTTGGGTCTAATGCCTGCTCTCGTGGTTATCGAGTATCCAAATCATCTAAGTTGCTCGTAATCTCCTTCATTTTGAATCTATTAGTGCTTGGGAATGATTAGAACCAAGGTTGAGAGCTATAGGCTCATTCTAAGGATAGACCATCCCAATCCGAGGAAGTTTGGTCCCTTTTGGGTCTAATGCTTCATCTCGTCTTTTGCGAGCATCCAAATTATCTAACTTACTTTTAATCGCGTTTATTTAGAAGCTATTAGTGCTCGTGAAAGATTTGAACCAACGTTGAGAGCCTTAACCTTATTCTAAGGAAAAACCTTTCTATTACAATGAAGTTTGGTTGCTTTTTGGTGAGATGATTGGCGGAGTGGTTTACGAGCATCCAAATAATCTATGTTACTTGTAATCTTCCACATTTAGAAGCTATTAGTGCTTGGGTCTAAAATTGATCTTACTTTTAATCGCATTCATTTAGGATCAATTGGTGCCCAGGAAAGATTAGAATCAACGTTGAGAGCAATAACCTTATTCTAAGGAGAGACCTCCCAATTACAAGGAAGTTTGGTTCCTTTTGGGTCTAATGCTGGATCTCACAGTCTACGAGCATCCAAATCATCTAACTTCCATTTAATCTCATTCATTTTGAAGCAATTAGTGCTTAAGAAAGATTAGAACCAACGTTGAGAGCCATAACCTCATTCTAAGGAGAGACTATCCTGTTACAAGGAAGTTTGGTTCCTTTTGGGTCTAATGCTTGCTCTCGTGGTTTTTGAGTATCCAAATCATCTAAGTTACTTCTAATCTTCTTCATTTAGAAGCTATCAGTGCTTGGGAATGATTAGAACCAAGGTTGAGAGCCATAGGCTCATTCTAGGGAAAGACCTTCCCAATCCGCGGAAGTTTGGTCCCTTTTGGATCTAATGCTTCATCTCGTCTTTTGTGAGCATCCAAATTATCTAACTTACTTTTAATCGCGTTTATTTAGAAGCTATTAGTGCTCGGGACGGATTAGAACCAACGTTGAGAGCCTTAACCTTATTCTAAGGAGAGACCTTTCTATTACAAGGAAGTTTGGTTGCTTTTTGGCGAAATGATTGGTGGAGTGGTTTGCGAGCATCTAAACAATCTAAGTTACTTGTAATCATCCACATTTAGAAGCTATTAGTGCTTGGGTCTAAAATTGATCGTACTTTTAATCGCATTCAGCTAGAAGCAATTGGTGCCCAAGAAAGATCGAACTAACGTTGAGAGCCATAACCTTATTCTAAGGAGAGGCCTTAGAGTTACAAGGAAGTTTGGTTCCTTTTGGTCTAATGCTTGCTCTCGTGGTTATCGATTATCCAAATCATCTAAGTTACTTCTAATCATCTTCATTTAGCAGCTATTAGTGCTTGGGAAAGAATAGAACCAAGGTTGAGAGTCATAACCTCATTCTCGGGATAGACCATCCCAATCCAAGGAGGTTTGGTTCCTTTTGGGTCAAATGCTTGATCTCTTGATTTGCGAGCATCCAAATCATCTAACTTACATTTAATCGCATTCATTTTGAAGCAATTAGTGCTCAGGAAAGATTAGAGCCAACGTGGAGAGCCATAACCTCATGCTAAGTATAGACCATCCTGTTACAAGGAAGTTTGGTTCCTTTTAGGTCTAATGCTTGCTGTCGTGGATATCGAGTATCCAAATCAGCTAAGTTACTTGCAATCTTCTTCATTTAGAAGCTATTAGTGCTTGGGAATGATTAGAACCAAGGTTGAGAGCCATAGGCTCATTCTAGGCATAGACCTTCCCAATCCGAGGAAGTTCGGTCCCTTTTGGGTCTAATGCTTCATCTCGTCTTTTGCGAGCATCCAAATTATCTAACTTACTTTTAATCGCGTTTATTTAGAAGCTATTAGTGCTCGGGACGGATTAGAACCAACGTTGAGAGCCTTAACCTTATTCTAAGGAGAGACGTTTCTATTACGAGGAAGTTTGGTTGCTTTTTGGTCAAATGATTGGTGGAGTGGTTTGCGAGCATCTAAATAATCCAAGTTACTTGTAATCTTCTTCATTTATAAGCTATTAGTGCTTGGGTCTAAAATTGATCTTACTTTTAATCGCATTCATTCAGAAGCAACTGGTGCCCAAGAAAGATTAGAACCAACGTTGAGAGCCATAACCTTATTCTCAGGAGAGGCCTCCCGGTTACAAGGAAGTTTGGTTCCTTTTCGGGTCTAATGCTTGCTATCGTGGTTATCGAGTATCCAAACCATCTAAGTTACTTCTGATCATCTTCATTTGGCAGCTATTAGTGCTTGGGAAAGATTAAAACCAAGGTTGAGAGTGATAACCTCATTCTAGGGATAGACCATCCCAATCCAAGGAGATTTGGTTCCTTTTGGGTCAAATGCTTGATCTCATGGTTTGCGAGCATCCAGATCATCTAACTTACATTTAAATCGCATTCATTTTGAAGCAATTAGTGCTCAGGAAAGATTAGAACCAACGTCGAGAGCCATAACCTCATTCTAAGGAGAGACCATCCTGTTATAAGGAAGTTTGGTTCCTTTTGGGTCTAATGCCTGCTCTCGTGGTTATCGAGTATCCAAATCATCTAAGTTGCTCGTAATCTCCTTCATTTTGAATCTGTTAGTGCTTGGGAATGATTAGAACCAAGGTTGAGAGCTATAGGCTCATTCTAAGGATAGACCATCCCAATCCGAGGAAGTTTGGTCCCTTTTGGGTCTAATGCTTCATCTCGTCTTTTGCGAGCATCCAAATTATCTAACTTACTTTTAATCGCGTTTATTTAGAAGCTATTAGTGCTCGTGAAAGATTTGAACCAACGTTGAGAGCCTTAACCTTATTCTAAGGAAAACCTTTCTATTACAATGAAGTTTGGTTGCTTTTTGGTGAGATGATTGGCGGAGTGGTTTACGAGCATCCAAATAATCTATGTTACTTGTAATCTTCCACATTTAGAAGCTATTAGTGCTTGGGTCTAAAATTGATCTTACTTTTAATCGCATTCATTTAGGATCAATTGGTGCCCAGGAAAGATTAGAATCAACGTTGAGAGCAATAACCTTATTCTAAGGAGAGACCTCCCAATTACAAGGAAGTTTGGTTCCTTTTGGGTCTAATGCTTGGATCTCACCATTTACGAGCATCCAAATCATCTAACTTCCATTTAATCTCATTCATTTTGAAGCAATTAGTGCTTAAGAAAGATTAGAACCAACGTTGAGAGCCATAACCTCATTCTAAGGAGAGACTATCCTGTTACAAGGAAGTTTGGTTCCTTTTGGGTCTAATGCTTGCTCTCGTGGTTTTTGAGTATCCAAATCATCTAAGTTACTTCTAATCTTCTTCATTTAGAAGCTATCAGTGCTTGGGAATGATTAGAACCAAGGTTGAGAGCCATAGGCTCATTCTAGGGAAAGACCTTCCCAATCCGCGGAAGTTTGGTCCCTTTTGGATCTAATGCTTCATCTCGTCTTTTGTGAGCATCCAAATTATCTAACTTACTTTTAATCGCGTTTATTTAGAAGCTATTAGTGCTCGGGACGGATTAGAACCAACGTTGAGAGCCTTAACCTTATTCTAAGGAGAGACCTTTCTATTACAAGGAAGTTTGGTTGCTTTTTGGCGAAATGATTGGTGGAGTGGTTTGCGAGCATCTAAACAATCTAAGTTACTTGTAATCATCCACATTTAGAAGCTATTAGTGCTTGGGTCTAAAATTGATCGTACTTTTAATCGCATTCAGTTAGAAGCAATTGGTGCCCAAGAAAGATCAGAACTAACGTTGAGAGCCATAACCTTATTCTAAGGAGAGGCCTTAGAGTTACAAGGAAGTTTGGTTCCTTTTTGGTCTAATGCTTGCTCTCGTGGTTATCGATTATCCAAATCATCTAAGTTACTTCTAATCATCTTCATTTAGCAGCTATTAGTGCTTGGGAAAGATTAGAACCAAGGTTGAGAGTCATAACCTCATTCTAGGGATAGACCATCCCAATCCAAGGAGGTTTGGTTCCTTTTGGGTCAAATGCTTGATCTCTTGATTTGCGAGCATCCAAATCATCTAACTTACATTTAATCGCATTCATTTTGAAGCAATTAGTGCTCAGGAAAGATTAGAGCCATAACCTCACCTGCTAAGTATAGACCATCCTGTTACAAGGAAGTTTGGTTCCTTTTAGGTCTAATGCTTGCTGTCGTGGATATCGAGTATCCAAATCAGCTAAGTTACTTGCAATCTTCTTCATTTAGAAGCTATTAGTGCTTGGGAATGATTAGAACCAAGGTTGAGAGCCATAGGCTCATTCTAGGCATAGACCTTCCCAATCCGAGGAAGTTTGGTCCCTTATGGGTCTAATGCTTCATCTCGTCTTTTGCGAGCATCCAAATTATCTAACTTACTTTTAATCGCGTTTATTTAGAAGCTATTAGTGCTCGGGACAGATTAGAACCAACGTTGAGAGCCTTAACCTTATTCTAAGGAGAGACGTTTCTATTACGAGGAAGTTTGGTTGCTTTTTGGTCAAATGATTGGTGGAGTGGTTTGCGAGCATCTAAATAATCCAAGTTACTTGTAATCTTCTTCATTTATAAGCTATTAGTGCTTGGGTCTAAAATTGATCTTACTTTTAATCGCATTCATTCAGAAGCAACTGGTGCCCAAGAAAGATTAGAACCAACGTTGAGAGCCATAACCTTATTCTCAGGAGAGGCCTCCCATTACAAGGAAGTTTGGTTCCTTTTCGGGTCTAATGCTTGCTATCGTGGTTATCGAGTATCCAAACCATCTAAGTTACTTCTGATCATCTTCATTTGGCAGCTATTAGTGCTTGGGAAAGATTAAAACCAAGGTTGAGAGTCATAACCTCATTCTAGGGATAGACCATCCCAATCCAAGGAGATTTGGTTCCTTTTGGGTCAAATGCTTGATCTCATGGTTTGCGAGCATCCAAATCATCTAACTTACATTTAAATCGCATTCATTTTGAAGCAATTAGTGCTCAGGAAAGATTAGAACCAACGTTGAGAGGCATAACCTCATTCTAAGGAGAGACCATCCTGTTATAAGGAAGTTTGGTTCCTTTTGTGTCTAATGCTTGCTCTCGTGGTTATCGAGTATCCAAATCATCTAAGTTGCTTGTAATCTCCTTCATTTTGAATCTATTAGTGCTTGGGAATGATTAGAACCAAGGTTGAGAGCTATAGGCTCATTCTAAGGATAGACCATCCCAATCCGAGGAAGTTTGGTCCCTTTTGGGTCTAATGCTTCATCTCGTCTTTTGCGAGCATCCAAATTATCTAACTTACTTTTAATCGCGTTTATTTAGAAGCTATTAGTGCTCGTGGAAAGATTTGAACCAACGTTGAGAGCCTTAACCTTATTCTAAGGAAAAACCTTTCTATTACAATGAAGTTTGGTTGCTTTTTGGTGAGATGATTGGCGGAGTGGTTTACGAGCATCCAAATAATCTATGTTACTTGTAATCTTCCACATTTAGAAGCTATTAGTGCTTGGGTCTAAAATTGATCTTACTTTTAATCGCATTCATTTAGGATCAATTGGTGCCCAGGAAAGATTAGAATCAACGTTGAGAGCAATAACCTTATTCTAAGGAGAGACCTCCCAATTACAAGGAAGTTTGGTTCCTTTTGGGTCTAATGCTGGATCTCACCGTTTACGAGCATCCAAATCATCTAACTTCCATTTAATCTCATTCATTTTGAAGCAATTAGTGCTTAAGAAAGATTAGAACCAACGTTGAGAGCCATAACCTCATTCTAAGGAGAGACTATCCTGTTACAAGGAAGTTTGGTTCCTTTTGGGTCTAATGCTTGCTCTCGTGGTTTTTGAGTATCCAAATCATCTAAGTTACTTCTAATCTTCTTCATTTAGAAGCTATCAGTGCTTGGGAATGATTAGAACCAAGGTTGAGAGCCATAGGCTCATTCTAGGGAAAGACCTTCCCAATCCGCGGAAGTTTGGTCCCTTTTGGATCTAATGCTTCATCTCGTCTTTTGTGAGCATCCAAATTATCTAACTTACTTTTAATCGCGTTTATTTAGAAGCTATTAGTGCTCGGGAAAGATTAGAACCAACGTTGAGAGCCTTAACCTTATTCTAAGGAGAGACCTTTCTATTACAAGGAAGTTTGGTTGCTTTTTGTCGAAATGATTGGTGGAGTGGTTTGCGAGCATCCAAATAATCTATGTTACTTGTAATCTTCCACATTTAGAAGCTATTAGTGCTTGGGTCTAAAATTGATCTTACTTTTAATCGCATTCAGTTAGAAGCAATTGATGCCCAAGAAAGATTAGAATTAACGTTGAGAGCCATAACCTTATTCTAAGGAGAGGCCTTAGAGTTACAAGGAAGTTTGGTTCCTTTTTGGTCTAATGCTTGCTCTCGTGGTTATCGATTATCCAAATCATCTAAGTTACTTCTAATCATCTTCATTTAGCAGCTATTAGTGCTTGGGAAAGAATAGAACCAAGGTTGAGAGTCATAACCTCATTCTCGGGATAGACCATCCCAATCCAAGGAGGTTTGGTTCCTTTTGGGTCAAATGCTTGATCTCTTGATTTGCGAGCATCCAAATCATCTAACTTACATTTAATCGCATTCATTTTGAAGCAATTAGTGCTCAGGAAAGATTAGAGCCAACGTTGAGAGCCATAACCTCATGCTAAGTATAGACCATCCTGTTACAAGGAAGTTTGGTTCCTTTTAGGTCTAATGCTTGCTCTCGTGGTTATCGAGTATCCAAATCAGCTAAGTTACTTGCAATCTTCTTCATTTAGAAGCTATTAGTGCTTGGGAATGATTAGAACCAAGGTTGAGAGCCATAGGCTCATTCTAGGCATAGACCTTCCCAATCCGAGGAAGTTTGGTCCCTTATGGGTCTAATGCTTCATCTCGTCTTTTGCGAGCATCCAAATTATCTAACTTACTTTTAATCGCGTTTATTTAGAAGCTATTAGTGCTCGGGAAAGATTAGAACCAACGTTGAGAGCCTTAACCTTATTCTAAGGAGAGACGTTTCTATTACGAGGAAGTTTGGTTGCTTTTTGGTCAAATGATTGGTGGAGTGGTTTGCGAGCATCTAAATAATCTAAGTTACTTGTAATCTTCTTCATTTAGAAGCTATTAGTGCTTGGGTCTAAAATTGATCTTACTTTTAATCGCATTCATTCAGAAGCAACTGGTGCCCAAGAAAGATTAGAACCAACGTTGAGAGCCATAACCTTATTCTCAGGAGAGGCCTCCCGGTTACAAGGAAGTTTGGTTCCTTTTCGGGTCTAATGCTTGCTATCGTGGTTATCGAGTATCCAAACCATCTAAGTTACTTCTGATCATCTTCATTTGGCAGCTATTAGTGCTTGGGAAAGATTAAAACCAAGGTTGAGAGTGATAACCTCATTCTAGGGATAGACCATCCCAATCCAAGGAGATTTGGTTCCTTTTGGGTCAAATGCTTGATCTCATGGTTTGCGAGCATCCAAATCATCTAACTTACATTTAAATCGCATTCATTTTGAAGCAATTAGTGCTCAGGAAAGATTAGAACCAACGTTGAGAGGCATAACCTCATTCTAAGGAGAGACCATCCTGTTATAAGGAAGTTTGGTTCCTTTTGTGTCTAATGCTTGCTCTCGTGGTTATCGAGTATCCAAATCATCTAAGTTGCTTGTAATCCTCTTTATTTAGAATCTATTAGTGCTTGGGAATGATTAGAGCCAAGGTTGAGAGCCATAGGCTCATTCTAAGGATAGACCATCCCAATCCGAGGAAGTTTGGTCCCTTTTGGGTCTAATGCTTCATCTCGTCTTTTGCGAGCATCCAAATTATCTAACTTACTTTTAATCGCGTTTATTTAGAAGCTATTAGTGCTCGTGAAAGATTTGAACCAACGTTGAGAGCCTTAACCTTATTCTAAGGAAAGACCTTTCTATTACAATGAAGTTTGGTTGCTTTTTGGTCAGATGATTGGCGGAGTGGTTTACGAGCATCCAAATAATCTATGTTACTTGTAATCTTCCACATTTAGAAGCTATTAGTGCTTGGGTCTAAAATTGATCTTACTTTTAATCGCATTCATTTAGGATCAATTGGTGCCCAGGAAAGATTAGAATCAACGTTGAGAGCAATAACCTTATTCTAAGGAGAGACCTCCCAATTACAAGGAAGTTTGGTTCCTTTTGTGTCTAATGCTGGATCTCACCGTTTACGAGCATCCAAATCATCTAACTTCAATTTAATCTCATTCGTTATGAAGCAATTAGTGCTTAAGAAAGATTAGAACCAACGTTGACAGCCATAACCTTATTCTAAGGAGAGGCCTTTGAGTTACAAGGAAGTTTGGTTCCTTTTGGGTCTAATGCTTGCTCTCGTGGTTTTTGAGTATCCAAATCATCTAAGTTACTTCTAATCTTCTTCATTTAGAAGCTATCAGTGCTTGGGAATGATTAGAACCAAGGTTGAGAGCCATAGGCTCATTCTAGGGAAAGACCTTCCCAATCCGCGGAAGTTTGGTCCCTTTTGGATCTAATGCTTCATCTCGTCTTTTGTGAGCATCCAAATTATCTAACTTACTTTTAATCGCGTTTATTTAGAAGCTATTAGTGCTCGGGACGGATTAGAACCAACGTTGAGAGCCTTAACCTTATTCTAAGGAGAGACCTTTCTATTACAAGGAAGTTTGGTTGCTTTTTGGTCAAATGATTGGTGGAGTGGTTTGCGAGCATCTAAATAATCTAAGTTACTTGAAATCTTCATCATTTAGAAGTTATTAGTGCTTGGATCTAAAATTGATCTTACTTTTAATAGCATTCAGTTAGAAGCAATTGGTGCCCTAGAAAGATTAGAACTAACGTTGAGAGCCATAACATTATTCTCAGGAGAGGCCTCCCGGTTACAAGGAAGTTTGGTTCCTTTTTGGTCTAATGCTTGCTCTCGTGGTTATCGATTATCCAAATCATCTAAGTTACTTCTAATCATCTTCATTTAGCAGCTATTAGTGCTTGGGAAAGATTAGAACCAAGGTTGAGAGTCATAACCTCATTCTAAGGATAGACCATCCCAATCCAAGGAGGTTTGGTTCCTTTTGGGTCAAATGCTTGATCTCTTGATTTGCGAGCATCCAAATCATCTAACTTACATTTAATCGCATTCATTTTGAAGCAATTAGTGCTCAGGAAAGATTAGAGCCAACGTTGAGAGCCATAACCTCATGCTAAGTATAGACCATCCTGTTACAAGGAAGTTTGGTTCCTTTTTGGGTCTAGTGCTTGCTCTCGTGGTTATCGAGTATCCAAATCAGCTCACTTACTTGCAATCTTCTTCATTTAGAAGCTATTAGTGATTGGGAATGATTAGAACCACGGTTGAGAGCCATAGGCTCATTCTAGGCATCGACCTTCCCAATCCGAGGAAGTTTGGTCCCTTATGGGTCTAATGCTTCATCTCGTCTTTTGCGAGCATCCGAATTATCTAACTTACTTTTAATCGCGTTTATTTAGAAGCTATTAGTGCTCGGGAAAGATTAGAACCAACGTTGAGAGCCTTAACCTTATTCTAAGGAGAGACGTTTCTATTACGAGGAAGTTTGGTTGCTTTTTGGTCAAATGATTGGTGGAGTGGTTTGCGAGCATCTAAATAATCTAAGTTACTTGTAATCTTCTTCATTTAGAAGCTATTAGTGCTTGGGTCTAAAATTGATCTTACTTTTAATCGCATTCATTCAGAAGCAATTGGTGCCCAAGAAAGATTAGAACCAACGTTGAGAGCCATAACCTTATTCTCAGGAGAGGCCTCCCGGTTACAAGGAAGTTTGGTTCCTTTTTGGGTCTAATGCTTGCTCTCGTGGTTATCGAGTATCCAAACCATCTAAGTTACTTCTAATCATCTTCATTTGGCAGCTATTAGTGCTTGGGAAAGATTAAAACCAAGGTTGAGAGTCATAACCTCATTCTAGGGATAGACCATCCCAATCCAAGGAGATTTGGTTCCTTTTGGGTCAAATGCTTGATCTCATGGTTTGCGAGCATCCAAATCATCTAACTTACATTTAATCGCATTCATTTTGAAGCAATTAGTGCTCAGGAAAGATTAGAACCAACGTTGAGAGCCATAACCTCATTCTAAAGAGAGACCATCCTGTTATAAGGAAGTTTGGTTCCTTTTGTGTCTAATGCTTGCTCTCGTGGTTATCGAGTATCCAAATCATCTAAGTTACTTGTAATCTTCTTCATTTAGAAGCTATTAGTGCTTGGGAATGATTAGAACCAAGGTTGAGAGCCATAGGCTCATTCTAAGGATAGACCATCCCAATCCGAGGAAGTTTGGTCCCTTTTGGGTCTAATGCTTCATCTCGTCTTTTGCGAGCATCCAAATTATCTAACTTACTTTTAATCGCGTTTATTTAGAAGCTATTAGTGCTCGGGAAAGATTTGAACCAACGTTGAGAGCCTTAACCTTATTCTAAGGAAAGACCTTTCTATTACAATGAAGTTTGGTTGCTTTTTGGTCAGATGATTGGCGGAGTGGTTTACGAGCATCCAAATAATCTATGTTACTTGTAATCTTCCACATTTAGAAGCTATTAGTGCTTGGGTCTAAAATTGATCTTACTTTTAATCGCATTCATTTAGAAACAATTGGTGCCCAGGAAAGATTAGAAACAACGTTGAGAGCAATAACCTTATTCTAAGGAGAGACCTCCCAATTACAAGGAAGTTTGGTTCCTTTTGGGTCTAATGCTGGATCTCACCGTTTACGAGCATCCAAATCATCTAACTTCCATTTAATCTCATTCATTTTGAAGCAATTAGTGCTTAAGAAAGATTAGAACCAACGTTGAGAGCCATAACCTCATTCTAAGGAGAGACTATCCTGTTACAAGGAAGTTTGGTTCCTTTTGGGTCTAATGCTTGCTCTCGTGGTTTTTGAGTATCCAAATCATCTAAGTTACTTCTAATCTTCTTCATTTAGAAGCTATCAGTGCTTGGGAATGATTAGAACCAAGGTTGAGAGCCATAGGCTCATTCTAGGGAAAGACCTTCCCAATCCGCAGAAGTTTGGTCCCTTTTGGATCTAATGCTTCATCTCGTCTTTTGTGAGCATCCAAATTATCTAACTTACTTTTAATCGCGTTTATTTAGAAGCTATTAGTGCTCGGGACAGATTAGAACCAACGTTGAGAGCCTTAACCTTATTCTAAGGAGAGACCTTTCTATTACAAGGAAGTTTGGTTGCTTTTTGGTCTAATGATTGGTGGAGTGGTTTGCGAGCATCTAAATAATCTAAGTTACTTGTAATCTTCCACATTTAGAAGCTATTAGTGCTTGGGTCTAAAATTGATCTTACTTTTAATCGCATTCATTTTGAACCAATTGGTGCCCAGGAAAGATTAGAACTAACGTTGAGAGCCATAACCTTATTCTAAGGAGAGGCCTTAGAGTTACAAGGAAGTTTGGTTCCTTTTTGGGTCTAATGCTTGCTATCGTGGTTATCGAGTATCCAAATCATCTAAGTTACTTCTAATCATCTTCATTTAGCAGCTATTAGTGCTTGGGAAAGAATAGAACCAAGGTTGAGAGTCATAACCTCATTCTCGGGATAGACCATCCCAATCCAAGGAGGTTTGGTTCCTTTTGGGTCAAATGCTTGATCTCTTGATTTGCGAGCATCCAAATCATCTAACTTACATTTAATCGCATTCATTTTGAAGCAATTAGTGCTCAGGAAAGATTAGAACCAACGTTGAGAGCCATAACCTTATTCTAAGGAGAGACCTTCCTGTTACAAGGAAGTTTGGTTCCTTTTAGGTCTAATGCTTGCTCTCGTGGTTATCGAGTATCCAAATCAGCTCACTTACTTGCAATCTTCTTCATTTAGAAGCTATTAGTGCTTGGGAATGATTAGAACCACGGTTGAGAGCCATAGGCTCATTCTAGGCATAGACCTTCCCAATCCGAGGAAGTTTGGTCCCTTTTGGGTCTAATGCTTCATCTCGTCTTTTGCGAGCATCCAAATTATCTAACTTACTTTTAATCGCGTTTATTTAGAAGCTATTAGTGCTCGGGAAAGATTAGAACCAACGTTGAGAGCCTTAACCTTATTCTAAGGAGAGACCTTTCTATTACGAGGAAGTTTGGTTGCTTTTTGGTCAAATGATTGGTGGAGTGGTTTGCGAGCATCTAAATAATCTAAGTTACTTGTAATCTTCTTCATTTAGAAGCTATTAGTGCTTGGGTCTAAAATTGATCTTACTTTTAATCGCATTCATTCAGAAGCAACTGGTGCCCAAGAAAGATTAGAACCAACGTTGAGAGCCATAACCTTATTCTCAGGAGAGGCCTCCCGTTATTCAAGGAAGTTTGGTTCCTTTTCGGGTCTAATGCTTGCTATCGTGGTTATCGAGTATCCAAACCATCTAAGTTACTTCTGATCATCTTCATTTGGCAGCTATTAGTGCTTGGGAAAGATTAAAACCAAGGTTGAGAGTGATAACCTCATTCTAGGGATAGACCATCCCAATCCAAGGAGATTTGGTTCCTTTTGGGTCAAATGCTTGATCTCATGGTTTGCGAGTATCCAAATCATCTAACTTACATTTAAATCGCATTCATTTTGAAGCAATTATTGCTCAGGAAAGATTAGAATCAACGTTGAGAGGCATAACCTCATTCTAAGGAGAGACCATCCTGTTATAAGGAAGTTTGGTTCCTTTTGTGTCTAATGCTTGCTCTCGTGGTTATCGAGTATCCAAATCATCTAAGTTAGTTGTAATCTTCTTCATTTGGAATCTATTAGTGCTTGGGAATGATTAGAACCAAGGTTGAGAGCCATAGGCTCATTCTAAGGATAGACCATCCCAATCCGAGGAAGTTTGGTCCCTTTTGGGTCTAATGCTTCATCTCGTCTTTTGTGAGCATCCAAATTATCTAACTTACTTTTAATCGCGTTTATTTAGAAGCTATTAGTGCTCGGGAAATATTTGAACCAACGTTGAGAGCCTTAACCTTATTCTAAGGAAAGACCTTTCTATTACAATGAAGTTTGGTTGCTTTTTGGTCAGATGATTGGCGGAGTGGTTTACGAGCATCCAAATAATCTATGTTACTTGTAATCTTCCACATTTAGAAGCTATTAGTGCTTGGGTCTAAAATTGATCTTACTTTTAATCGCATTCATTTAGAAGCAATTGGTGCCCAAGAAAGATTAGAACCAACGTTGAGAGCAATAACCTTATTCTAAGGAGAGACCTCCCAATTACAAGGAAGTTTGGTTCCTTTTGGGTCTAATGCTGGATCTCACCATTTACGAGCATCCAAATCATCTAACTTCCATTTAATCTCATTCATTTTGAAGCAATTAGTGCTTAAGAAAGATTAGAACCAACGTTGAGAGCCATAACCTCATTCTAAGGAGAGACTATCCTGTTACAAGGAAGTTTGGTTCCTTTTGGGTCTAATGCTTGCTCTCGTGGTTTTTGAGTATCCAAATCATCTAAGTTACTTCTAATCTTCTTCATTTAGAAGCTATCAGTGCTTGGGAATGATTAGAACCAAGGTTGAGAGCCATAGGCTCATTCTAGGGAAAGACCTTCCCAATCCGCGGAAGTTTGGTCCCTTTTGGATCTAATGCTTCATCTCGTCTTTTGTGAGCATCCAAATTATCTAACTTACTTTTAATCGCGTTTATTTAGAAGCTATTAGTGCTCGGGAAAGATTAGAACCAACGTTGAGAGCCTTAACCTTATTCTAAGGAGAGACCTTTCTATTACAAGGAAGTTTGGTTGCTTTTGGCGAAATGATTGGTGGAGTGGTTTGCGAGCATCTAAACAATCTAAGTTACTTGTAATCATCCACATTTAGAAGCTATTAGTGCTTGGGTCTAAAATTGATCTTACTTTTAATCGCATTCATTTTGAAGCAATTAGTGCTTAAGAAAGATTAGAACCAACGTTGAGAGCCATAACCTTATTCTAAGGAGAGGCCTTGAGTTACAAGGAAGTTTGGTTCCTTTTTGGTCTAATGCTTGCTCTCGTGGTTATCGATTATCCAAATCATCTAAGTTACTTCTAATCATCTTCATTTAGCAGCTATTAGTGCTTGGGAAAGAATAGAACCAAGGTTGAGAGTCATAACCTCATTCTAGGGATAGACCATCCCAATCCAAGGAGGTTTGGTTCCTTTTGGGTCAAATGCTTGATCTCATGATTTGCGAGCATCCAAATCATCTAACTTACATTTAATCGCATTCATTTTGAAGCAATTAGTGCTCAGGAAAGATTAGAACCAACGTTGAGAGCCATAACCTCATTCTAAGGAGAGACCATCCTGTTACAAGGAAGTTTGGTTCCTTTTGTGTCTAATGCTTGCTCTCGTGGTTATCGAGTATCCAAATCATCTAAGTTACTTCTAATCTTCTTCATTTAGAAGCTATTAGTGCTTGGGAATGATTAGAACCAAGGTTGAGAGCCATAGGCTCATTCTAGGCATAGACCTTCCCAATCCGAGGAAGTTTGGTCCCTTATGGGTCTAATGCTTCATCTCGTCTTTTGCGAGCATCCAAATTATCTAACTTACTTTTAATCGCGTTTATTTAGAAGCTATTAGTGCTCGGGAAAGATTAGAACTAGCGTTGAGAGCCTTAACCTTATTCTAAGGAGAGACCTTTCTATTACGAGGAAGTTTGGTTGCTTTTTGGTCAAATGATTGGTGGAGTGGTTTGCGAGCATCTAAATAATCTAAGTTACTTGTAATCTTCTTCATTTAGAAGCTATTAGTGCTTGGGTCTAAAATTGATCTTACTTTTAATCGCATTCATTCAGAAGCAATTGGTGCCCAAGAAAGATTAGAACCAACGTTGAGAGCCATAACCTTATTCTCAGGAGAGGCCTCCCGTTTACAAGGAAGTTTGGTTCCTTTTTGGGTCTAATGCTTGCTCTCGTGGTTATCGAGCATCCAAACCATCTAAGTTACTTCAAATCATCTTCATTTGGCAGCTATTAGTGCTTGGGAAAGATTAAAACCAAGGTTGAGAGCTATAGGCTCATTCTAAGGATAGACCATCCCAATCCGAGGAAATTTGGTTCCTTTTGGGTCAAATGCTTGATCTCATGGTTTGCGAGCATCCAGATCATCTAACTTACATTTAAATCGCATTCATTTTGAAGCAATTAGTGCTCGGGAAAGATTAGAACCAACGTCGAGAGCCATAACCTCATTCTAAGGAGAGACCATCCTGTTACAAGGAAGTTTGGTTCCTTTTGGGTCTAATGCTTGCTCTCGTGGTTATCGAGTATCCAAATCATCTAAGTTACTTGTAATCTTCTTCATTTTGAATCTGTTAGTGCTTGGGAATGATTAGAACCAAGGTTGAGAGCTATAGGCTCATTCTAAGGATAGACCATCCCAATCCGAGGAAGTTTGGTCCCTTTTGGGTCTAATGCTTCATCTCGTCTTTTCGAGCATCCAAATTATCTAACTTACTTTTAATCGCGTTTATTTAGAAGCTATTAGTGCTCGGGAAAGATTTTAACCAACGTTGAGAGCCTTAACCTTATTCTAAGGAAAGACCTTTCTATTACAATGAAGTTTGGTTGCTTTTTGGTCAGATGATTGGCGGAGTGGTTTACGAGCATCCAAATAATTTATGTTACTTGTAATCTTCCACATTTAGAAGCTATTAGTGCTTGGGTCTAAAATTGATCTTACTTTTAATCGCATTCATTTAGAACCAATTGGTGCCCAGGAAAGATTAGAAACAACGTTGAGAGCAATAACCTTATTCTAAGGAGAGACCTCCCAATTACAAGGAAGTTTGGTTCCTTTTGGGTCTAATGCTGGATCTCACCGTTTACGAGCATCCAAATCATCTAACTTCCATTTAATCTCATTCATTTTGAAGCAATTAGTGCTTAAGAAAGATTAGAACCAACGTTGAGAGCCATAACTTCATTCTAAGGAGAGACTATCCTGTTACAAGGAAGTTTGGCTCCTTTTGGGTCTAATGCTTGCTCTCGTGGTTTTTGAGTATCCAAATCATCTAAGTTACTTCTAATCTTCTTCATTTAGAAGCTATCAGTTCTTAGGAATGATTAGAACCAAGGTTGAGAGCCATAGGCTCATTCTAGGGAAAGACCTTCCCAATCCGTGGAAGTTTGGTCCCTTTTGGATCTAATGCTTCATCTCGTCTTTTGTGAGCATCCAAATTATCTAACTTACTTTTAATCGCGTTTATTTAGAAGCTATTAGTGCTCGGGACAGATTAGAACCAACGTTGAGAGCCTTAACCTTATTCTAAGGAGAGACCTTTCTATTACAAGGAAGTTTGGTTGCTTTTTGGTGAAATGATTGGTAGAGTGGTTTGCGAGCATCTAAATAATCTAAGTTACTTGTAATCTTCATCATTTAGAAGCTATTAGTGCTTGGGTCTAAAATTGATCTTACTTTTAATAGCATTCAGTTAGAAGCAATTGGTGCCCTAGAAAGATTAGAACTAACGTTGAGAGCCATAACATTATTCTCAGGAGAGGCCTCCCGGTTACAAGGAAGTTTGGTTCCTTTTTGGGTCTAGTGCTTGCTCTCGTGGTTATCGATTATCCAAATCATCTAAGTTACTTCTAATCATCTTCATTTAGCAGCTATTAGTGCTTGGGAAAGAATAGAACCAAGGTTGAGAGTCATAACCTCATTCTCGGGATACCATCCCAATCCAAGGAGGTTTGGTTCCTTTTGGGTCAAATGCTTGATCTCTTGATTTGCGAGCATCCAAATCATCTAACTTACATTTAATCGCATTCATTTTGAAGCAATTAGTGCTCGGGAAAGATTAGAGCCAACGTGGAGAGCCATAACCTTATTCTCAGGAGAGGCCTCCCGGTTACAAGGAAGTTTGGCTCCTTTTTGGGTCTAGTGCTTGCTCTCGTGGTTATCGAGTATCCAAATCAGCTCACTTACTTGCAATCTTCTTCATTTAGAAGCTATTAGTGCTTGGGAATGATTAGAACCAAGGTTGAGAGCCATAGGCTCATTCTAAGGAAAGACCTTCCCAATCCGAGGAAGTTTGGTCCCTTATGGGTCTAATGCTTCATCTCGTCTTTTGCGATCATCCAAATTATCTAACTTACTTTTAATCGCGTTTATTTAGAAGCTATTAGTGCTCGGGAAAGATTAGAACCAACGTTGAGAGCCTTAACCTTATTCTAAGGAGAGACCTTTCTATTACGAGGAAGTTTGGTTGCTTTTTGGTCAAATGATTGGTGGAGTGGTTTGCGAGCATCTAAATAATCTAAGTTACTTGTAATCTTCTTCATTTAGAAGCTATTAGTGCTTGGGTCTAAAATTGATCTTACTTTTAATCGCATTCATTCAGAAGCAATTGGTGCCCAAGAAAGATTAGAACCAACGTTGAGAGCCATAACCTTATTCTAAGGAGAGACCTCCCAATTACAAGGAAGTTTGGTTCCTTTTGGGTCTAATGCTTGCTATCGTGGTTATCAGTATCCAAACCATCTAAGTTACTTCCGATCATCTTCATTTGGCAGCTATTAGTGCTTGGGAAAGATTAAAACCAAGGTTGAGAGTGATAACCTCATTCTAGGATAGACCATCCCAATCCAAGGAGATTTGGTTCCTTTTGGGTCAAATGCTTGATCTCATGGTTTGCGAGCATCCAAATCATCTAACTTACATTTAATCGCATTCATTTTGAAGCAATTAGTGCTTAAGAAAGATTAGAACCAACGTTGAGAGCCATAACCTCATTCTAAGGAGAGACTATCCTGTTACAAGGAAGTTTGGCTCCTTTTGGGTCTAATGCTTGCTCTCGTGGTTATCGAGTATCCAAATCATCTAAGTTACTTCTAATCTTCTTCATTTAGAAGCTATCAGTGCTTGGGAATGAGTAGAACCAAGGTTGAGAGCCATAGGCTCATTCTAGGCATAGACCTTCCCAATCCGAGGAAGTTTGGTCCCTTTTGGGTCTAATGCTTCATCTCGTCTTTTGTGAGCATCCAAATTATCTAACTTACTTTTAATCACGTTTATTTAGAAGCTATTAGTGCTCGGGAAATATTTGAACCAACGTTGAGAGCCTTAACCTTATTCTAAGGAAAGACCTTTCTATTACAATGAAGTTTGGTTGCTTTTTGGTCAGATGATTGGCGGAGTGGTTTACGAGCATCCAAATAATTTATGTTACTTGTAATCTTCCACATTTAGAAGCTATTAGTGCTTGGGTCTAAAATTGATCTTACTTTTAATCGCATTCATTTAGAACCAATTGGTGCCCAGGAAAGATTAGAAACAACGTTGAGAGCAATAACCTTATTCTAAGGAGAGACCTCCCAATTACAAGGAAGTTTGGTTCCTTTTGGGTCTAATGCTGGATCTCACCGTTTACGAGCATCCAAATCATCTAACTTCCATTTAATCTCATTCATTTTGAAGCAATTAGTGCTTAAGAAAGATTAGAACCAACGTTGAGAGCCATAACCTCATTCTAAGGAGAGACTATCCTGTTACAAGGAAGTTTGGCTCCTTTTTGGTCTAATGCTTGCTCTCGTGGTTTTTGAGTATCCGAATCATCTAAGTTACTTCTAATCTTCTTCATTTAGAAGCTATCAGTTCTTAGGAATGATTAGAACCAAGGTTGAGAGCCATAGGCTCATTCTAGGGAAAGACCTTCCCAATCCGAGGAAGTTTGGTCCCTTATGGGTCTAATGCTTCATCTCGTCTTTTGCGAGCATCCAAATTATCTAACTTACTTTTAATCGCGTTTATTTAGAAGCTATTAGTGCTCGGGACAGATTAGAACCAACGTTGAGAGCCTTAACCTTATTCTAAGGAGAGACCTTTCTATTACAAGGAAGTTTGGTTGCTTTTTGGTGAAATGATTGGTAGAGTGGTTTGCGAGCATCTAAATAATCTAAGTTACTTGTAATCTTCCACATTTAGAAGCTATTAGTGCTTGGGTCTAAAATTGATCTTACTTTTAATCGCATTCAGTTAGAAGCAATTGGTGCCCAAGAAAGATTAGAACCAACGTTGAGAGCCATAACCTTATTCTAAGGAGAGGCCTTAGAGTTACAAGGAAGTTTGGTTCCTTTTTGGTCTAATGCTTGCTCGTGGTTATCGATTATCCAAATCATCTAAGTTACTTCTAATCATCTTCATTTAGCAGCTATTAGTGCTTTGGGAAAGAATAGAACCAAGGTTGAGAGTCATAACCTCATTCTCGGGATAGATTCCATCCCAATCCAAGGAGGTTTGGTTCCTTTTGGGTCAAATGCTTGATCTCTTGATTTGCGAGCATCCAAATCATCTAACTTCCATTTAATCTCATTCATTTTGAAGCAATTAGTGCTTAAGAAAGATTAGAACCAACGTTGAGAGCCATAACATTATTCTCAGGAGAGGCCTCCCGGTTACAAGGAAGTTTGGCTCCTTTTTGGGTCTAGTGCTTGCTCTCGTGGTTATCGAGTATCCAAATCAGCTCACTTACTTGCAATCTTCTTCATTTAGAAGCTATTAGTGCTTGGGAATGATTAGAACCAAGGTTGAGAGCCATAGGCTCATTCTAGGCATAGACCTTCCCAATCCGAGGAAGTTTGGTCCCTTATGGGTCTAATGCTTCATCTCGTCTTTTGCGAGCATCCAAATTATCTAACTTACTTTTAATCGCGTTTATTTAGAAGCTATTAGTGCTCGGGAAAGATTAGAACCAACGTTGAGAGCCTTAACCTTATTCTAAGGAGAGACCTTTCTATTACAAGGAAGTTTGGTTGCTTTTTGGTCAGATGATTGGCGGAGTGGTTTACGAGCATCTAAATAATCCAAGTTACTTGTAATCTTCTTCATTTATAAGCTATTAGTGCTTGGGTCTAAAATTGATCTTACTTTTAATCGCATTCATTCGAAGCAATTGGTGCCCAAGAAAGATTAGAACCAACGTTGAGAGCCATAACCTTATTCTCGGGAGAGGCCTCCCTTACTCAAGGAAGTTTGGTTCCTTTTTGGGTCTAATGCTTGCTCTCGTGGTTATCGAGTATCCAAACCATCTACGTTACTTCAATCATCTTCATTTGGCAGCTATTAGTGCTTGGGAAAGATTAAAACCAAGGTTGAGAGTCATAACCTCATTCTAGGGATAGACCATCCCAATCCAAGGAGATTTGGTTCCTTTTGGGTCAAATGCTTGATCTCATGGTTTGCGAGCATCCAAATCATCTAACTTACATTTAATCGCATTCATTTTGAAGCAATTAGTGCTTAAGAAAGATTAGAACCAACGTTGAGAGCCATAACCTCATTCTAAGGAGAGACCATCCTGTTATAAGGAAGTTTGGTTCCTTTTGTGTCTCATGCTTGCTCTCGTTGTTATCGAGTATCCAAATCATCTAAGTTACTTGTAATCTTCTTCATTTAGAATCTATTAGTGCTTGGGAATGATTAGAACCAAGGTTGAGAGCTATAGGCTCATTCTAAGGATAGACCATCCCAATCCGAGGAAGTTTGGTCCCTTTTGGGTCTAATGCTTCATCTCGTCTTTTGTGAGCATCCAAATTATCTAACTTACTTTTAATCGCGTTTATTTAGAAGCTATTAGTGCTCGGGAAAGATTAGAACCAACGTTGAGAGCCTTAACCTTATTCTAAGGAGAGACCTTTCTATTACAAGGAAGTTTGGTTGCTTTTTGGTGAAATGATTGGTGGAGTGGTTTACGAGCATCCAAATAATCTATGTTACTTGTAATCTTCCACATTTAGAAGCTATTAGTGCTTGGGTCTAAAATTGATCTTACTTTTAATCGCATTCATTTAGAAGCAATTGGTGCTCAGGAAAGATTAGAACCAACGTTGAGAGCAATAACCTTATTCTAAGGAGAGACCTCCCAATTACAAGGAAGTTTGGTTCCTTTGGGTCTCATGCTTTGGATCTCACAGTTTACGAGCATCCAAATCATCTAACTTCCATTTAATCTCATTCATTTTGAAGCAATTAGTGCTTAAGAAAGATTAGAACCAACGTTGAGAGCCATAACCTCATTCTAAGGAGAGACCATCCTGTTACAAGGAAGTTTGGTTCCTTTTGGGTCTAATGCTTGCTCTCGTGGTTAGTGAGTATCCAAATCATCTAAGTTACTTGTAATCTTCTTCATTTAGAAGCTATTAGTGCTTGGGAATGATTAGAACCAAGGTTGAGAGCCATAGGCTCATTCTAGGGAAAGACCTTCCCAATCCGAGGAAGTTTGGTCCCTTATGGGTCTAATGCTTCATCTCGTCTTTTGCGAGCATCCAAATTATCTAACTTACTTTTAATCGCGTTTATTTAGAAGCTATTAGTGCTCGGGAAAGATTAGAACCAACGTTGAGAGCCTTAACCTTATTCTAAGGAGAGACCTTTCTATTACAAGGAAGTTTGGTTGCTTTTTGGTCAAATGATTGGTGGAGTGGTTTTGCGAGCATCTAAACAATCTAAGTTACTTGTAATCATCCACATTTAGAAGCTATTAGTGCTTGGGTCTAAAATTGATCTTACTTTTAATAGCATTCAGTTAGAAGCAATTGGTGCCCTAGAAAGATTAGAACTAACGTTGAGAGCCATAACATTATTCTCAGGAGAGGCCTCCCGGTTACAAGGAAGTTTGGTTCCTTTTTGGGTCTAGTGCTTGCTCTCGTGGTTATCGATTATCCAAATCATCTAAGTTACTTCTAATCATCTTCATTTAGCAGCTATTAGTGCTTGGGAAAGATTAGAACCAAGGTTGAGAGTCATAACCTCATTCTAGGGATAGACCATCCCAATCCAAGGAGGTTTGGTTCCTTTTAGGTCAAATGCTTGATCTCATGATTTGCGAGCATCCAAATCATCTAACTTACATTTAATCGCACTCGTTTTGAAACAATTAGTGCTCAGGAAAGATTAGAGCCAACGTTGAGAGCTAACCTCATTCTAAGTATAGACCATCCTGTTACAAGGAAGTTTGGTTCCTTTTAGGTCTAATGCTTGCTCTCGTGGTTATCGAGTATCCAAATCAGCTAAGTTACTTGCAATCTTCTTCATTTTGAAGCTATTAGTGCTTGGGAATGATTAGAACCAAGGTTGAGAGCCATAGGCTCATTCTAGGCATAGACCTTCCCAATCCGAGGAAGTTTGGTCCCTTATGGGTCTAATGCTTCATCTCGTCTTTTGCGAGCATCCAAATTATCTAACTTACTTTTAATCGCGTTTATTTAGAAGCTATTAGTGCTCGGGAAAGATTAGAACCAACGTTGAGAGCCTTAACCTTATTCTAAGGAGAGACCTTTCTATTACGAGGAAGTTTGGTTGCTTTTTGGTCAAATGATTGGTGGAGTGGTTTGCGAGCATCTAAATAATCTAAGTTACTTGTAATCTTCTTCATTTAGAAGCTATTAGTGCTTGGGTCTAAAATTGATCTTACTTTTAATCGCATTCATTTAGAAGCAATTGGTGCCCAAGAAAGATTAGAACCAACGTTGAGAGCCATAACCTTATTCTCAGGAGAGGCCTCCCGTTTACAAGGAAGTTTGGTTCCTTTTTGGGTCTAATGCTTGCTCTCGTGGTTATCGAGCATCCAAACCATCTAAGTTACTTCTAATCATCTTCATTTGGCAGCTATTAGTGCTTGGGAAAGATTAGAACCAAGGTTGAGAGTCATAACCTCATTCTAGGGATAGACCATCCCAATCCAAGGAGATTTGGTTCCTTTTGGGTCAAATGCTTGATCTCATGGTTTGCGAGCATCCAAATCATCTAACTTACATTTAAATCGCATTCATTTTGAAGCAATTATTGCTCAGGAAAGATTAGAATCAACGTTGAGAGGCATAACCTCATTCTAAGGAGAGACCATCATGTTACAAGGAAGTTTGGTTCCTTTTGGGTCTAATGCTTGCTCTCGTGGTTATCGAGTATCCAAATCATCTAAGTTAGTTGTAATCTTCTTCATTTGGAATCTATTAGTGCTTGGGAATGATTAGAACCAAGGTTGAGAGCCATAGGCTCATTCTAAGGATAGACCATCCCAATCCGAGGAAGTTTGGTCCCTTTTGGGTCTAATGCTTCATCTCGTCTTTTGCGAGCATCCAAATTATCTAACTTACTTTTAATCGCGTTTATTTAGAAGCTATTAGTGCTCGGGAAATATTTGAACCAACGTTGAGAGCCTTAACCTTATTCTAAGGAAAGACCTTTCTATTACAATGAAGTTTGGTTGCTTTTTGGTCAGATGATTGGCGGAGTGGTTTACGAGCATCCAAATAATCTATGTTACTTGTAATCTTCCACATTTAGAAGCTATTAGTGCTTGGGTCTAAAATTGATCTTACTTTTAATCGCATTCATTTAGAATCAATTGGTGCCCAGGAAAGATTAGAATCAACATTGAGAGCAATAACCTTATTCTAACGAGAGACCTCCCAATTACAAGGAAGTTTGGTTCCTTTTGTGTCTAATGCTGGATCTCACCATTTACGAGCATCCAAATCATCTAACTTCCATTTAATCTCATTCATTTTGAAGCAATTAGTGCTTAAGAAAGATTAGAACCAACGTTGAGAGCCATAACCTCAATATAAGGAGAGACTATCCTGTTACAAGGAAGTTTGGCTCCTTTTGGGTCTAATGCTTGCTCTCGTGGTTTTTGAGTATCCAAATCATCTAAGTTACTTCTAATCTTCTTCATTTAGAAGCTATCAGTGCTTGGGAATGATTAGAACCAAGGTTGAGAGCCATAGGCTCATTCTAGGGAAAGACCTTCCCAATCCGTGGAAGTTTGGTCCCTTTTGGATCTAATGCTTCATCTCGTCTTTTGTGAGCATCCAAATTATCTAACTTACTTTTAATCACGTTTATTTAGAAGCTATTAGTGCTCGGGAAATATTAGAACCAACGTTGAGAGCCTTAACCTTATTCTAAGGAGAGACCTTTCTATTACAAGGAAGTTTGGTTGCTTTTTGGTGAAATGATTGGTGGAGTGGTTTGCGAGCATCTAAATAATCTAAGTTACTTGTAATCTTCTTCATTTAGAAGCTATTAGTGCTTGGGTCTAAAATTGATCTTACTTTTAATCGCATTCAGTTAGAAGCAATTGGTGCCCAAGAAAGATTAGAACTAACGTTGAGAGCCATAACCTTATTCTAAGGAGAGGCCTTAGAAGTACACCTTTATTCTAATGCTTGCTCTCGTGGTTATCGATTATCCAAATCATCTAAGTTACTTCTAATCATCTTCATTTAAGCTATTAGTGCTTGGGAAAGAATAGAACCAAGGTTGGTTCCTTTTGGGTCTCCCAATCCAAGGAGGCTCCTTTTGGATCTCAAATGCTTGATCTCTTGACTTTGCGAGCATCCAAATCATCTAACTTCCATTTAATCTCATTCATTTTGAAGCAATTAGTGCTTAAGAAAGATTAGAACCAACGTTGAGAGCCATAACCTTATTCTAAGGAGAGACCTCCCAATTACAAGGAAGTTTGGCTCCTTTTGGGTCTAATGCTTGCTCTCGTGGTTTTTGAGTATCCAAATCATCTAAGTTACTTCTAATCTTCTTCATTTAGAAGCTATTAGTGCTTGGGAATGATTAGAACCAAGGTTGAGAGCCATAGGCTCATTCTAGGGAAAGACCTTCCCAATCCGAGGAAGTTTGGTCCCTTATGGGTCTAATGCTTCATCTCGTCTTTTGCGAGCATCCAAATTATCTAACTTACTTTTAATCGCGTTTATTTAGAAGCTATTAGTGCTCGGGAAAGATTAGAACCAACGTTGAGAGCCTTAACCTTATTCTAAGGAGAGACCTTTCTATTACAAGGAAGTTTGGTTGCTTTTTGGTGAAATGATTGGTGGAGTGGTTTGCGAGCATCTAAATAATCTAAGTTACTTGTAATCTTCTTCATTTAGAAGCTATTAGTGCTTGGGTCTAAAATTGATCTTACTTTTAATCGCATTCAGTTAGAAGCAATTGGTGCCCAAGAAAGATTAGAACTAACGTTGAGAGCCATAACATTATTCTCGTGGAGAGGCCTCCCGTTACAAGGAAGTTTGGTTCCTTTTGGGTCTAATGCTTGCTCTCGTGGTTATCGAGTATCCAAATCAGCTCACTTACTTGCAATCTTCTTCATTTTGAAGCTATTAGTGCTTGGGAATGATTAGAACCACGGTTGAGAGCCATAACCTCATTCTAGGCATCGACCTTCCCAATCCAAGGAAGTTTGGTCCCTTTTGGGTCTAATGCTTGATCTCGTCTTTTACGAGCATCCAAATCATCTAACTTCCATTTAATCTCATTCATTTTGAAGCAATTAGTGCTTAAGAAAGATTAGAACCAACGTTGAGAGCCATAACCTCATTCTAAGGAGAGACTACCATGTTACAAGGAAGTTTGGCTCTTTTTGGGTCTAATGCTTGCTCTCGTGGTTTTTGAGTATCCAAATCATCTAAGTTACTTCTAATCTTCTTCATTTAGAAGCTATCAGTGCTTGGGAATGATTAGAACCAAGGTTGAGAGCCATAGGCTCATTCTAGGGAAAGACCTTCCCAATCCGAGGAAGTTTGGTCCCTTATGGGTCTAATGCTTCATCTCGTCTTTTGCGAGCATCCAAATTATCTAACTTACTTTTAATCGCGTTTATTTAGAAGCTATTAGTGCTCGGGAAATATTTTAACCAACGTTGAGAGCCTTAACCTTATTCTAAGGAAAGACCTTTCTATTACAATGAAGTTTGGTTGCTTTTTGGTCAGATGATTGGCGGAGTGGTTTACGAGCATCCAAATAATTTATGTTACTTGTAATCTTCCACATTTAGAAGCTATTAGTGCTTGGGTCTAAAATTGATCTTACTTTTAATCGCATTCATTTAGAATCAATTGGTGCCCAGGAAAGATTAGAAACAACGTTGAGAGCAATAACCTTATTCTAAGGAGAGACCTCCCAATTACAAGGAAGTTTGGTTCCTTTTGGGTCTAATGCTGGATCTCACCGTTTACGAGCATCCAAATCATCTAACTTCCATTTAATCTCATTCATTTTGAAGCAATTAGTGCTTAAGAAAGATTAGAACCAACGTTGAGAGCCATAACTTCATTCTAAGGAGAGACTATCCTGTTACAAGGAAGTTTGGCTCCTTTTGGGTCTAATGCTTGCTCTCGTGGTTTTTGAGTATCCAAATCATCTAAGTTACTTCTAATCTTCTTCATTTAGAAGCTATCAGTGCTTGGGAATGATTAGAACCAAGGTTGAGAGCCATAGGCTCATTCTAGGGAAAGACCTTCCCAATCCGTGGAAGTTTGGTCCCTTTTGGATCTAATGCTTCATCTCGTCTTTTGTGAGCATCCAAATTATCTAACTTACTTTTAATCGCGTTTATTTAGAAGCTATTAGTGCTCGGGACAGATTAGAACCAACGTTGAGAGCTTTAACCTTATTCTAAGGAGAGACCTTTCTATTACAAGGAAGTTTGGTTGCTTTTTGGTGAAATGATTGGTAGAGTGGTTTGCGAGCATCTAAATAATCTAAGTTACTTGAAATCTTCATCATTTAGAAGTTATTAGTGCTTGGATCTAAAATTGATCTTACTTTTAATAGCATTCAGTTAGAAGCAATTGGTGCCCAAGAAAGATTAGAACTAACGTTGAGAGCCATAACATTATTCTCAGGAGAGGCCTCCCGGTTACAAGGAAGTTTGGTTCCTTTTTGGGTCTAGTGCTTGCTCTCGTGGTTATCGAGTATCCAAATCAGCTCACTTACTTGCAATCTTCTTCATTTTGAAGCTATTAGTGATTGGGAATGATTAGAACCACGGTTGAGAGCCATAGGCTCATTCTAGGCATCGACCTTCCCAATCCGAGGAAGTTTGGTCCCTTATGGGTCTAATGCTTCATCTCGTCTTTTGCGAGCATCCGAATTATCTAACTTCAATTTAATCTCATTCATTTTGAAGCAATTAGTGCTTAAAAAAGATTAGAACCAACGTTGAGAGCCATAACTTCATTCTAAGGAGAGACTATCCTGTTACAAGGAAGTTTGGCTCCTTTTGGGTCTAATGCTTGCTCTCGTGGTTTTTGAGTATCCAAATCATCTAAGTTACTTCTAATCTTCTTCATTTAGAAGCTATCAGTGCTTGGGAATGATTAGAACCAAGGTTGAGAGCCATAGGCTCATTCTAGGGAAAGACCTTCCCAATCCGTGGAAGTTTGGTCCCTTTTGGATCTAATGCTTCATCTCGTCTTTTGTGAGCATCCAAATTATCTAACTTACTTTTAATCGCGTTTATTTAGAAGCTATTAGTGCTCGGGAAAGATTAGAACCAACGTTGAGAGCCTTAACCTTATTCTAAGGAGAGACCTTTCTATTACAATGAAGTTTGGTTGCTTTTTGGTCGATGATTGGCGGAGTGGTTTACGAGCATCCAAATAATTTATGTTACTTGTAATCTTCCACATTTAGAAGCTATTAGTGCTTGGGTCTAAAATTGATCTTACTTTTTAATCACATTCATTTAGAATCAATTGGTGCCTGTGAAAGATTAGAATAATTGTTGAAAGCAATAACCTTATTCTAAGGAGAGACCTCCCAATTACAAGGAAGTTTGGTTCCTTTTGGGTCTAATGCTTGCTCTCGTGGTTTGCGAGCATCCAAATCATCTAACTTCCATTTAATCTCATTCATTTTGAAGCAATTAGTGCTTAAGAAAGATTTGAACCAACGTTGAGAGCCATAACCTCATTCTAAGGAGAGACTATCCTGTTACAAGGAAGTTTGGCTCCTTTTTGGTCTAATGCTTGCTCTCGTGGTTTTTGAGTATCCAAATCATCTAAGTTACTTCTAATCTTCTTCATTTAGAAGCTATTAGTGCTTGGGAATGATTAGAACCAAGGTTGAGAGCCATAGGCTCATTCTAAGGAAAGACCTTTCCAATCCGAGGAAGTTTGGTCCCTTATGGGTCTAATGCTTCATCTCGTCTTTTGCGATCATCCAAATTATCTAACTTACTTTTAATCGCGTTTATTTAGAAGCTATTAGTGCTCGGGACAGATTAGAACCAACGTTGAGAGCTTTAACCTTATTCTAAGGAGAGACCTTTCTATTACAAGGAAGTTTGGTTGCTTTTTGGTGAAATGATTGGTAGAGTGGTTTGCGAGCATCTAAATAATCTAAGTTACTTGAAATCTTCATCATTTAGAAGTTATTAGTGCTTGGATCTAAAATTGATCTTACTTTTAATAGCATTCAGTTAGAAGCAATTGGTGCCCTAGAAAGATTAGAACTAACGTTGAGAGCCATAACATTATTCTCAGGAGAGGCCTCCCGGTTACAAGGAAGTTTGGTTCCTTTTTGGGTCTAGTGCTTGATCTCGTGATTTGCGAGCATCCAAATCATCTAACTTCCATTTAATCTCATTCATTTTGAAGCAATTAGTGCTTAAGAAAGATTAGAACCAACGTTGAGAGCCATAACCTCATTCTAAGGAGAGACTTATCTGTTACAAGGAAGTTTGGCTCCTTTTGGGTCTAATGCTTGCTCGTGGTTATCGAGTATCCAAATCATCTAAGTTACTTGCAATCTTCTTCATTTAGAAGCTATTAGTGATTGGGAATGATTAGAACCACGGTTGAGAGCCATAGGCTCATTCTAGGCATCGACCTTCCCAATCCGAGGAAGTTTGGTCCCTTATGGGTCTAATGCTTCATCTCGTCTTTTGCGAGCATCCGAATTATCTAACTTACTTTTAATCGCGTTTATTTAGAAGCTATTAGTGCTCGGGAAAGATTAGAACCAACGTTGAGAGCCTTAACCTTATTCTAAGGAGAGACCTTTCTATTACGAGGAAGTTTGGTTGCTTTTTGGTCAAATGATTGGTGGAGTGGTTTGCGAGCATCTAAATAATCTAAGTTACTGGTAATCTTCTTCATTTAGAAGCTATTAGTGCTTGGGTCTAAAATTGATCTTACTTTTAATCGCATTTATTCAGAAGCAATTGGTGCCCAAGAAAGATTAGAACCAACGTTGAGAGCCATAACCTTATTCTCAGGAGAGGCCTCCCGGTTACAAGGAAGTTTGGTTCCTTTTTGGGTCTAATGCTTGCTCTCGTGGTTATCGAGTATCCAAACCATCTAAGTTACTTCTAATCATCTTCATTTGGCAGCTATTAGTGCTTGGGAAAGATTAAAACCAAGGTTGAGAGTCATAACCTCATTCTAGGGATAGACCATCCCAATCCAAGGAGATTTGGTTCCTTTTGGGTCAAATGCTTGATCTCATGGTTTGCGAGCATCCAAATCATCTAACTTACATTTAATCGCATTCATTTTGAAGCAATTAGTGCTCAGGAAAGATTAGAGCCAACGTTGAGAGCCACAACCTCATGCTAAGTATAGACCATCCTGTTACAAGAAAGTTTTGTTCCTTTTAGGTCTAATGCTTGCTCTCGTGGTTACAGAGTAGCCAAATCAGCTAAGTTACTTGCAATCTTCCTCATTTAGAAGCTATTAGTGCTTGGGAATGATTAGAACCAAGGTTGAGAGCCATAGGCTCATTCTAGGCATAGACCTTCCCAATCCGAGGAAGTTTGGTCCCTTTTGGGTCTAATGCTTCATCTCGTCTTTTGTGAGCATCCAAATTATCTAACTTACTTTTAATCGCGTTTGTTTAGAAGCTATTAGTGCTCGGGAAAGATTAGAACCAACGTTGAGAGCCTTAACCTTATTCTAAGGAGAGACCTTTCTATTACGAGGAAGTTTGGTTGCTTTTTGGTCAAATGATTGGTGGAGTGGTTTGCGAGCATCTAAATAATCTAAGTTACTTGTAATCTTCTTCATTTAGAAGCTATTAGTGCTTGGGTCTAAAATTGATCTTACTTTTAGTCGCATTCATTCAGAAGCAATTGGTGCCCAAGAAAGATTAGAACCAACGTTGAGAGCCATAACCTTATTCTCAGGAGAGGCCTCCCGTTTACAAGGAAGTTTGGTTCCTTTTTGGGTCTAATGCTTGCTCTCGTGGTTATCGAGCATCCAAACCATCTAAGTTACTTCTAATCATCTTCATTTGGCAGCTATTAGTGCTTGGGAAAGATTAGAACCAAGGTTGAGAGTCAGAACCTCATTCTAGGTATAGACCATCCCAATCCAAGGAGATTTGGTTCCTTTTGGGTCAAATGCTTGATCTCATGGTTTGCGAGCATCCAAATCATCTAACTTACATTTAAATCGCATTCATTTTGAAGCAAATAGTGCTCAGGAAAGATTAGAACCAACGTTGAGAGCCATAACCTCATTCTAAGGAGAGACCATCATGTTACAAGGAAGTTTGGTTCCTTTTGGGTCTAATGCTTGCTCTCGTGGTTATCGAGTATCCAAATCATCTAAGTTAGTTGTAATCTTCTTCATTTGGAATCTATTAGTGCTTGGGAATGATTGGAAGCAAGGTTGAGAGCCATAGGCTCATTCTAAGGATAGACCATCCCAATCCGAGGAAGTTTGGTCCCTTTTGGGTCTAATGCTTCATCTCGTCTTTTGCGAGCAACCGAATTATCTAACTTACTTTTAATCGCGTTTATTTAGAAGCTATTAGTGCTCGGGAAATATTTGAACCAACGTTGAGAGCCTTAACCTTATTATAAGGAAAGACCTTTCTATTACAATGAAGTTTGGTTGCTTTTTGGTCAGATGATTGGCGGAGTGGTTTACGAGCATCCAAATAATCTATGTTACTTGTAATCTACCACATTTAGAAGCTATTAGTGCTTGGGTCTAAAATTGATCTTACTTTTAATCGCATTCATTTAGAATCAATTGGTGCCCAGGAAAGATTAGAATCAACATTGAGAGCAATAACCTTATTCTAACGAGAGACCTCCCAATTACAAGGAAGTTTGGTTCCTTTCGTGTCTAATGCTGGATCTCACCATATACGAGCATCCAAATCATCTAACTTCCATTTAATCTCATTCATTTTGAAGCAATTAGTGCTTAAGAAAGATTAGAACCAACGTTGAGAGCCATAACCTCAATATAAGGAGAGACTATCCTGTTACAAGGAAGTTTGGCTCCTTTTGGGTCTAATGCTTGCTCTCGTGGTTTTTGAGTATCCAAATCATCTAAGTTACTTCTAATCTTCTTCATTTAGAAGCTATCAGTGCTTGGGAATGATTAGAACCAAGGTTGAGAGCCACAGGCTCATTCTAGGGAAAGACCTTCCCAACCCGTGGAAGTTTGGTCCCTTTTGGATCTAATGCTTCATCTCGTCTTTTGTGAGCATCCAAATTATCTAACTTACTTTTAATCGCGTTTATTTAGAAGCTATTAGTGCTCGGGACAGATTAGAACCAACGTTGAGAGCCTTAACCTTATTCTCACGAGAGACCTTTCTATTACAAGAAAGTTTGGTTGCTTTTTGGGGAAATGATTGGTGGAGTGGTTTGCGAGCATCTAAATAATCTAAGTTACTTGTAATCTTCTTCATTTAGAAGCTATTAGTGCTTGGGTCTAAAATTGATCTTACTTTTAGTCGCATTCATTCAGAAGCAATTGGTGCCCAACAAAGATTAGAACCAACGTTGAGAGCCATAACCTTATTCTCAGGAGAGGCCTCCCGTTTACAAGGAAGTTTGGTACCTTTTTGGGTCTAATGCTTGCTCTCGTGGTTATCGAGCATCCAAACCATCTAAGTTACTTCTAATCATCTTCATTTGGCAGCTATTAGTGCTTGGGAAAGATTAGAACCAAGGTTGAGAGTCGAACCTCATTCTAGGTATAGACCATCCCAATCCAAGGAGATTTGGTTCCTTTGTGTCAAATGCTTGATCTCATGGTTTGCGAGCATCCAAATCATCTAACTTACATTTCAATCGCATTCATTTTGAAGCAAATAGTGCTCGGAAAGATTAAAACCAACGTTGAGAGCCATAACCTCATTCTAAGGAGAGACTATCATGTTACAAGGAAGTTTGGTTCCTTTTGGGTCTAATGCTTGCTCTCGTGGTTTACGAGCATCCAAATAATCTAAGTTACTTGTAATCTTCTTCATTTGGAATCTATTAGTGCTTGGGAATGATTAGAACCAAGGTTGAGAGCCATAGGCTCATTCTAAGGAAAGACCTTCCCAATCCGAGGAAGTTTGGTCCCTTATGGGTCTAATGCTTCATCTCGTCTTTTGCGATCATCCAAATTATCTAACTTACTTTTAATCGCGTTTATTTAGAAGCTATTAGTGCTCGGGAAATATTTGAACCAACGTTGAGAGCCTTAACCTTATTCTAAGGAAAGACCTTTCTATTACAATGAAGTTTGGTTGCTTTTTGGTCAAATGATTGGTGGAGTGGTTTGCGAGCATCCAAATCATCTAAGTTACTTTTAATCTTCTTCATTTAGAAGCTATTAGTGCTTGGGTCTAAAATTGATCTTACTTTTAATCGCATTCATTTAGAATCAATTGGTGCCCAGGAAAGATTAGAATCAACATTGAGAGCAATAACCTTATTCTAACGAGAGACCTCCCAATTACAAGGAAGTTTGGTTCCTTTTGGGTCTAATGCTGGATCTCACCATTTACGAGCATCCAAATCATCTAACTTCCATTTAATCTCATTCATTTTGAAGCAATTAGTGCTTAAGAAAGATTAGAACCAACGTTGAGAGCCATAACCTCAATATAAGGAGAGACTATCCTGTTACAAGGAAGTTTGGCTCCTTTTGGGTCTAATGCTTGCTCTCGTGGTTTTTGAGTATCCAAATCATCTAAGTTACTTCTAATCTTCTTCATTTAGAAGCTATCAGTGCTTGGGAATGATTAGAACCAAGGTTGAGAGCCACAGGCTCATTCTAGGGAAAGACCTTCCCAACCCGTGGAAGTTTGGTCCCTTTTGGATCTAATGCTTCATCTCGTCTTTTGTGAGCATCCAAATTATCTAACTTACTTTTAATCGCGTTTATTTAGAAGCTATTAGTGCTCGGGACAGATTAGAACCAACGTTGAGAGCCTTAACCTTATTCTCACGAGAGACCTTTCTATTACAAGAAAGTTTGGTTGCTTTTTGGGGAAATGATTGGTGGAGTGGTTTGCGAGCATCTAAATAATCTAAGTTACTTGTAATCTTCTTCATTTAGAAGCTATTAGTGCTTGGGTCTAAAATTGATCTTACTTTTAGTCGCATTCATTCAGAAGCAATTGGTGCCCAACAAAGATTAGAACCAACGTTGAGAGCCATAACCTTATTCTCAGGAGAGGCCTCCCGTTTACAAGGAAGTTTGGTACCTTTTTGGGTCTAATGCTTGCTCTCGTGGTTATCGAGCATCCAAACCATCTAACTTCCATTTAATCTCATTCATTTTGAAGCAATTAGTGCTTAAAAAAGATTAGAACCAACGTTGAGAGCCATAACTTCATTCTAAGGAGAGACTATCCTGTTACAAGGAAGTTTGGCTCCTTTTGGGTCTAATGCTTGCTCTCGTGGTTTTTGAGTATCCAAATCATCTAAGTTACTTCTAATCTTCTTCATTTAGAAGCTATCAGTGCTTGGGAATGATTAGAACCAAGGTTGAGAGCCATAGGCTCATTCTAGGGAAAGACCTTCCCAATCCGAGGAAGTTTGGTCCCTTATGGGTCTAATGCTTCATCTCGTCTTTTGCGAGCATCCAAATTATCTAACTTACTTTTAATCGCGTTTATTTAGAAGCTATTAGTGCTCGGGAAAGATTAGAACTAACGTTGAGAGCCTTAACCTTATTCTAAGGAGAGACCTTTCTATTACGAGGAAGTTTGGTTGCTTTTTGGTCAAATGATTGTTGGAGTGGTTTGCGAGCATCTAAATAATCTAAGTTACTTGTAATCTTCTTCATTTAGAAGCTATTAGTGCTTGGGTCTAAAATTGATCTTACTTTTAATCGCATTCAGTTAGAAGCAATTGGTGCCCAAGAAAGATTAGAACCAACGTTGAGAGCCATAACATTATTCTAAGGAGAGGCCTTAGAGTTACAAGGAAGTTTGGTTCCTTTGGGTCTAATGCCTTCCCAATCCAAGGAGGTTTGGTTCCTTTTAGGTCAAATGCTTGATCTCATGATTTGCGAGCATCCAAATCATCTAACTTACATTTAATCGCACTCATTTTGAAGCAATTAGTGCTCAGGAAAGATTAGAACCAACGTTGAGAGCCATAACCTCATTCTAAGGAGAGACCATCCTGTTACAAGGAAGTTTGGTTCCTTTTGGGTCTCATGCTTGCTCTCGTTGTTATCGAGTATCCAAATCATCTAAGTTACTTGTAATCTTCTTCATTTAGAAGCTATTAGTGCTTGGGAATGATTAGAACCAAGGTTGAGAGCCATAGGCTCATTCTAGGGATAGACCTTCCCAATCCGAGGAAGTTTGGTCCCTTTTGGGTCTAATGCTTCATCTCGTCTTTTGTGAGCATCCAAATTATCTAACTTACTTTTAATCGCGTTTATTTAGAAGCTATTAGTGCTCGGGAAAGATTAGAACCAACGTTGAGAGCCTTAACCTTATTCTAAGGAAAAACCTTTCTATTACAATGAAGTTTGGTTGCTTTTTGGTCAAATGATTGGTGGAGTGGTTTGCGAGCATCTAAATAATCTAAGTTACTTGTAATCTTCTTCATTTAGAAGCTATTAGTGCTTGGGTCTAAAATTGATCTTACTTTTAGTCGCATTCATTCGAAGCAATTGGTGCCCAACAAAGATTAGAACCAACGTTGAGAGCCATAACCTTATTCTCGGAGAGGCCTCCCGGTTACAAGGAAGTTTGGTTCCTTTTGGGTCTAATGCTTGCTCTCGTGGTTTGCGAGCATCCAAATCATCTAACTTCCATTTAATCTCATTCATTTTGAAGCAATTAGTGCTTAAGAAAGATTAGAACCAACGTTGAGAGCCATAACCTCATTCTAAGGAGAGACTATCCTGTTACAAGGAAGTTTGGCTCCTTTTGGGTCTAATGCTTGCTCTCGTGGTTTTTGAGTATCCAAATCATCTAAGTTACTTCTAATCTTCTTCATTTAGAAGCTATCAGTGCTTGGGAATGATTAGAACCAAGGTTGAGAACCATAGGCTCATTCTAGCGAAAGACCTTCCCAATCCGAGGAAGTTTGGTCCCTTATGGGTCTAATGCTTCATCTCGTCTTTTGCGAGCATCCAAATTATCTAACTTACTTTTAATCGCGTTTATTTAGAAGCTATTAGTGCTCGGGAAAGATTAGAACTAACGTTGAGAGCCTTAACCTTATTCTAAGGAGAGACCTTTCTATTACGAGGAAGTTTGGTTGCTTTTTGGTCAAATGATTGTTGGAGTGGTTTGCGAGCATCTAAATAATCTAAGTTACTTGTAATCTTCTTCATTTAGAAGCTATTAGTGCTTGGGTCTAAAATTGATCTTACTTTTAATCGCATTCAGTTAGAAGCAATTGGTGCCCAAGAAAGATTAGAACCAACGTTGAGAGCCATAACATTATTCTAAGGAGAGGCCTTAGAGTTACAAGGAAGTTTGGTTCCTTTTGGGTCTAATGCTGGATCTCACAGTTTAAGAGCATCCAAATCATCTAACTTCCATTTAATCTCTTTCATTTTGAAGCAATTAGTGCTTAAAAAAGATTAAAACCAACGTTGAGAGCCATAACTTCATTCTAAGGAGAGACTATCTTATTACAAGGAAGTTTGGCTCCTTTTGGGTCTAATGCTTGCTCTCGTGTGTTTGAGTATCCAAATCATCTAAGTTACTTCTAATCTTCTTCATTTAGAAGCTATCAGTGCTTGGGAATGATTAGAACCCAGGTTGAGAGCCATAGGCTCATTCTAAGG
Source organism: Syzygium oleosum (assembly GCF_021117445.2). Classification (NCBI taxonomy): domain Eukaryota; kingdom Viridiplantae; phylum Streptophyta; class Magnoliopsida; order Myrtales; family Myrtaceae; genus Syzygium; species Syzygium oleosum. The sequence continues at coordinate 11,587 of NW_026607510.1, read as the reverse complement.
AAAGACCTTCCCAATCCGTGGAAGTTTGGTCCCTTTTGGATCTAATGCTTCATCTCGTCTTTTGTGAGCATCCAAATTATCTAACTTACTTTTAATCACGTTTATTTAGAAGCTATTAGTGCTCGGGAAATATTTGAACCAACGTTGAGAGCCTTAACCTTATTCTAAGGAAAGACCTTTCTATTACAAGGAAGTTTGGTTGCTTTTTGGTGAAATGATTGGTGGAGTGGTTTGCGAGCATCTAAATAATCTATGTTACTTGTAATCTTCCACATTTAGAAGCTATTAGTGCTTGGGTCTAAAATTGATCTTACTTTTAATCACATTCATTTAGAATCAATTGATGCCCAGGAAAGATTAGACTCAATGTTGAGAGCAATAACCTTATTCTAAGGAGAGACCTCCCAATTACAAGGAAGTTTGGTTCCTTTTTGGGTCTAATGCTTGCTCTCGTGGTTATCGAGTATCCAAACCATCTAAGTTACTTCTAATCATCTTCATTTGGTAGCTATTAGTGCTTGGGAAAAATTAAAACCAAGGTTTAGAGTCAGAACCTCATTCTAGGGATAGACCATCCCAATCCAAGGAGATTTGGTTCCTTTTGGGTCAAATGCTTGATCTCATGGTTTGCGAGCATCCAAATCATCTAACTTACATTTAATCGCATTCATTTTGAAGCAATTAGTGCTCAGGAAAGATTAGAGCCAACGTTGAGAGCCACAACCTCATGCTAAGTATAGACCATCTTGTTATCAGGAAGTTTTGTTCCTTTTAGGTCTAATGCTTGCTCTCGTGGTTATAGACTATCCAAATCAGCTAAGTTACTTGCAATCTTCTTCATTTATAAGCTATTAGTGCTTGGGAATGATTAGAACCAAGGTTGAGAGCCATAGGCTCATTCTAGGCATAGACCTTCCCAATCCGAGGAAGTTTGGTCCCTTTTGGGTCTAATGCTTCATCTCGTCTTTTGCGAGCATCCAAATTATCTAACTTACTTTTAATCGCGTTTATTTAGAAGCTATTAGTGCTCGGGAAAGATTAGAACCAACGTTGAGAGCCTTAACCTTATTCTAAGGAGAGACCTTTCTATTACGAGGAAGTTTGGTTGCTTTTTGGTCAAATGATTGGTGGAGTGGTTTGCGAGCATCTAAATAATCTAAGTTACTTGTAATCTTCTTCATTTAGAAGCTATTAGTGCTTGGGTCTAAAATTGATATTACTTTTAGTCGCATACATTCAGAAGCAATTGGTGCCCAAGAAAGATTAGAACTAACGTTGAGAGCCATAACCTTATTCTCAGGAGAGGCCTCCCGTTTACAAGGAAGTTTGGTTCCTTTTTGGGTCTAATGCTTGCTCTCGTGGTTATCGAGCATCCAAACCATCTAAGTTACTTCTAATCATCTTCATTTGGCAGCTATTAGTGCTTGGGAAAGATTAAAACCAAGGTTGAGAGTCATAACCTCATTCTAGGGATAGACCATCCCAATCCAAGGAGATTTGATTCCTTTTGGGTCAAATGCTTGATCTCATGATTTGCGAGCATCCAAATCATCTAACTTACATTTAATCGCATTCATTTTGAAGCAATTAGTGCTCAGGAAAGATTAGAGCCAACGTTGAGAGCCATAACCTCATGCTAAGTATAGACCATGCAGTTACAAGGAAGTTTGGTTCCTTTTAGGTCTAATGCTTGCTCTCGTGGTTATCGAGTATCCAAATCAGCTCACTTACTTGCAATCTTCTTCATTTAGAAGCTATTAGTGCTTGGGAATGATTAGAACCAAGGTTGAGAGCCATAGGCTCATTCTAGGCATCGACCTTCCCAATCCGAGGAAGTTTGGTCCCTTATGGGTCTAATGCTTCATCTCGTCTTTTGGGAGCATCCGAATTATCTAACTTACTTTTAATCGCGTTTATTTAGAAGCTATTAGTGCTCGGGAAATATTTGAACCAACGTTGAGAGCCTTAACCTTATTCTAAGGAGAGACCTTTCTATTACGAGGAAGTTTGGTTGCTTTTTGGTCAAATGATTGGTGGAGTGGTTTGCGAGCATCTAAATAATCTAAGTTACTGGTAATCTTCTTCATTTAGAAGCTATTAGTGCTTGGGTCTAAAATTGATCTTACTTTTAATCGCATTTATTCAGAAGCAATTGGTGCCCAAGAAAGATTAGAACCAACGTTGAGAGCCATAACCTTATTCTCAGGAGAGGCCTCCCGGTTACAAGGAAGTTTGGTTCCTTTTTTTGGGTCTAATGCTTGCTCTCGTGGTTATCGAGTATCCAAACCATCTAAGTTACTTCTAATCATCTTCATTTGGCAGCTATTAGTGCTTGAGAAAGATTAAAACCAAGGTTGAGTGTCAGAACCTCATTCTAGGGATAGACCATCCCAATCCAAGGAGATTTGGTTCCTTTTGGGTCAAATGATTGATCTCATGGTTTGCGAGCATCCAAATCATCTAACTTACATTTAATCGCATTCATTTTGAAGCAATTAGTGCTCAGGAAAGATTAGAGCCAACGTTGAGAGCCACAACCTCATGCTAAGTATAGACCATCCTGTTACAAGGAAGTTTTGTTCCTTTTAGGTCTAATGGTTGCTCTCGTGGTTACAGAGTAGCCAAATCAGCGAAGTTACTTGCAATCTTCCTCGGTTAGAAGCTATTAGTGCTTGGGAATGATTAGAACCAAGGTTGAGAGCCATAGGCTCATTCTAGGCATAGACCTTCCCAATCAGGAAGGTTGGTCCCTTTTTGGGTCTAATGCTTCATCTCGTCTTTTGTGAGCATCCAAATTATCTAACTTACTTTTAATCGCGTTTATTTAGAAGCTATTAGTGCTCGGGAAAGATTAGAACCAACGTTGAGAGCCTTAACCTTATTCTAAGGAGAGACCTTTCTATTACGAGGAAGTTTGGTTGCTTTTTGGGGAAATGATTGGTGGAGTGGTTTGCGAGCATCTAAATAATCTAAGTTACTTGTAATCTTCTTCATTTAGAAGCTATTAGTGCTTGGGTCTAAAATTGATCTTACTTTTAGTCGCATTCATTCGGGAAGCAATTGGTGCCCAAGAAAGATTAGAACCAACGTTGAGATCCATAACCTTATTCTCGTGAGAGGCCTCCCGGTTACAAGGAAGTTTGGTTCCTTTTGGGTCTAATGCTTGCTCTCGTGGTTATCGAGCATCCAAACCATCTAAGTTACTTCTAATCATCTTCATTTGGCAGCTATTAGTGCTTGGGAAAGATTAGAACCAAGGTTGAGAGTCAGAACCTCATTCTAGGTATAGACCATCCCAATCCAAGGAGATTTGGTTCCTTTTGGGTCAAATGCTTGATCTCATGGTTTGCGAGCATCCAAATCATCTAACTTACATTTAAATCGCATTCATTTTGAAGCAAATAGTGCTCAGGAAAGATTAGAACCAACGTTGAGAGCCATAACCTCATTCTAAGGAGAGACCATCATGTTACAAGGAAGTTTGGTTCCTTTTGGGTCTAATGATTGCTATCGTGGTTATCGAGTATCCAAATCATCTAAGTTAGTTGTAATCTTCTTCATTTGGAATCTATTAGTGCTTGGGAATGATTAGAACCAAGGTTGAGAGCCATAGGCTCATTCTAAGGATAGACCATCCCAATCCGAGGAAGTTTGGTCCCTTTTGGGTCTAATGCTTCATCTCGTCTTTTGCGAGCATCCGAATTATCTAACTTACTTTTAATCGCGTTTATTTAGAAGCTATTAGTGCTCGGGAAATATTTGAACCAACGTTGAGAGCCTTAACCTTATTCTAAGGAGAGACCTTCCTGTTACAAGGAAGTTTGGTTCCTTTTTGGTCTAATGATTGGTGGAGTGGTTTACGAGCATCCAAATAATCTATGTTACTTGTAATCTTCCACATTTAGAAGCTATTAGTGCTTGGGTCTAAAATTGATCTTACTTTTAATCGCATTCATTTAGAATCAATTGATGCCCAGGAAAGATTAGAATCAACATTGAGAGCAATAACCTTATTCTAACGGGCCTCCCAATTACAAGGAGGTTTGGTTCCTTTCGTGTCTAATGCTGGATCTCACCATTTACGAGCATCCAAATCATCTAACTTCCATTTAATCTCATTCATTTTGAAGCAATTAGTGCTTAAGAAAGATTTGAACCAACGTTGAGAGCCATAACCTCAATATAAGGAGAGACTATCCTGTTACAAGGAAGTTTGGCTCCTTTTGGGTCTAATGCTTGCTCTCGTGATTTTTGAGTATCCAAATCATCTAAGTTACTTCTAATCTTCTTCATTTAGATGCTATCAGTGCTTGGGAATGATTAGAACCAAGGTTGAGAGCCATAGGCTCATTCTAGGGAAAGACCTTCCCAACCCGTGGAAGTTTGGTCCCTTTTGGATCTAATGCTTCATCTCGTCTTTTGTGAGCATCCAAATTATCTAACTTACTTTTAATCGCGTTTATTTTGAAGCTATTAGTGCTCGGGACAGATTAGAACCAACGTTGAGAGCCTTAACCTTATTCTCACGAGAGACCTTTCTATTACAAGAAAGTTTGGTTGCTTTTTGGGGAAATGATTGGTGGAGTGGTTTGCGAGCATCTAAATAATCTAAGTTACTTGTAATCTTCTTCATTTAGAAGCTATTAGTGCTTGGGTCTAAAATTGATCTTACTTTTAATCGCATTCAGTTAGAAGCAATTGGTGCCTAAGAAAGATTAGAACTAACGTTGAGAGCCATAACATTATTCTAAGGAGAGGCCTTAGAGTTACAAGGAAGTTTGGTTCCTTTTGGGTCTAATGCTGGATCTCACAGTTTACGAGCATCCAAATCATCTAACTTCCATTTAATCTCATTCATTTTGAAGCAATTAGTGCTTAAAAAAGATTAGAACCAACGTTGAGAGCCATAACTTCATTCTAAGGAGAGACTATCCTGTTACAAGGAAGTTTGGCTCCTTTTGGGTCTAATGCTTGCTCTCGTGGTTTTTGAGTATCCAAATCATCTAAGTTACTTCTAATCTTCTTCATTTAGAAGCTATCAGTGCTTGGGAATGATTAGAACCAAGGTTGAGAGCCATAGGCTCATTCTAGGGAAAGACCTTCCCAATCCGAGGAAGTTTGGTCCCTTATGGGTCTAATGCTTCATCTCGTCTTTTGCGAGCATCCAAATTATCTAACTTACTTTTAATCGCGTTTATTTAGAAGCTATTAGTGCTCGGGACAGATTAGAACCAACGTTGAGAGCCTTAATCTTATTCTAAGTAGAGACCTTTCTATTACAAGGAAGTTTGGTTGCTTTTTGGTGAAATGATTGGTGGAGTGGTTTGCGAGCATCTAAACAATCTAAGTTACTTGTAATCTTCTTCATTTAGAAGCTATTAGTGCTTGGGTCTAAAATTGATCTTACTTTTAATCGCATTCAGTTAGAAGCAATTGATGCCCAAGAAAGATTAGAATTAACGTTGAGAGCCATAACCTTATTCTAAGGAGAGGCCTTAGAGTTACAAGGAAGTTTGGTTCCTTTTTGGTCTAATGCTTGCTCTCGTGGTTATCGATTATCCAAATCATCTAAGTTACTTCTAATCATCTTCATTTAGCAGCTATTAGTACTTGGGAAAGATTAGAACCAAGGTTGAGAGTCATAACCTCATTCTAGGGATAGACCATCCCAATCCAAGGAGGTTTGGTTCCTTTTGGGTCAAATGCTTGATCTCATGATTTGCGAGCATCCAAATCATCTAACTTACATTTAATCGCATTCATTTTGAAGCAATTAGTGCTCAGGAAAGATTAGAGCCAACGTTGAGAGCCATAACCTCATTCTAAGGAGAGACCTCCCCTGTTACAAGGAAGTTTGGTTCCTTTTTGGGTCTAGTGCTTGCTCTCGTGGTTATCGAGTATCCAAATCAGCTCACTTACTTGCAATCTTCTTCATTTAGAAGCTATTAGTGCTTGGGAATGATTAGAACCAGTTGAGAGCCATAGGCTCATTCTGCATAGACGTTCCCAATCAAGGAAGTTTGGTCCCTTTGGGTCTAATGCTTCATCTCGTCTTTTGCGAGCATCCAAATTATCTAACTTACTTTTAATCGCTTTATTTAGAAGCTATTAGTGCTCGGGAAAGATTAGAACCAACGTTGAGAGCCTTAACCTTATTCTAAGGAGAGACCTTTCTATTACGAGGAAGTTTGGTTGCTTTTTGGTCAAATGATAGTTGGAGTGGTTTGCGAGCATCTAAATAATCTAAGTTATTTGTAATCTTCTTCATTTAGAAGCTATTAGTGCTTGGGTCTAAAATTGATCTTACTTTTAATCGCATTCAGTTAGAAGCAATTGATGCCCAAGAAAGATTAGAATTAACGTTGAGAGCCATAACCTTATTCTAAGGAGAGGCCTTAGAGTTACAAGGAAGTTTGGTTCCTTTTAGGTCTAATGCTTGCTCTCGTGGTTAACGATTATCCAAATCATCTAAGTTACTTCTAATCATCTTCATTTAGCAGCTATTAGTACTTGGGAAAGATTAGAACCAAGGTTGAGAGTCATAACCTCATTCTAGGGATAGACCATCCCAATCCAAGGAGGTTTGGTTCCTGTTAGGTCAAATGCTTGATCTCATGATTTGCGAGCATCCAAATCATCTAACTTACATTTAAATCACATTCATTTTGAAGCAAATAGTCCTCAGGAAAGATTAGAACCAACGTTGAGAGCCATAACCTCATTCTAAGGAGAGACCATCATGTTACAAGGAAGTTTGGTTCCTTTTGGGTCTAATGCTTGCTCTCGTGGTTATCGAGTATCCAAATCATCTAAGTTACTTCTAATCATCTTCATTTGGAAAATCTATTAGTGCTTAAGGAATGATTAGAAGCAAGGTTGAGAGCCATAGGCTCATTCTAAGGATAGACCATCCCAATCGAGGAAGTTTGGTCCCTTTTGGGTCTAATGCTTCATCTCGTCTTTTTCGAGCATCCAAATTATCTAACTTACTTTTAATCGCGTTTATTTAGAAGCTATTAGTGCTCGGGAAATATTTGAACCAACGTTGAGAGCCTTAACCTTATTATAAGGAAAGACCTTTCTATTACAATGAAGTTTGCTTGCTTTTTGGTCAGATGATTGGCGGAGTGGTTTACGAGCATCCAAATAATCTATATTACTTGTAATCTTCCACATTTAGAAGCTATTAGTGCTTGGAGTCTAAAATTGATCTTACTTTTAATCGCATTCATTTAGAATCAATTGGTGCCGAGAAAGATTAGAATCAACATTGAGAAGCGATAACCTTATTCTAACGAGGGACCTCCCAATTACAAGGAAGTTTGGTTCCTTTTGGGTCTAATCTTTGGATCTCACCATTTACGAGCATCCAAATCATCTAACTTCCATTTAATCTCATTCATTTTGAAGCAATTAGTGCTTAAGAAAGATTAGAACCAACGTTGAGAGCCATAACCTCAATATAAGGAGAGACTATCCTGTTACAAGGAAGTTTGGCTCCTTTTGGGTCTAATGTTTGCTCTCGTGGTTTTTGAGTATCCAAATCAACTAAGTTACTTCTAATCTTCTTCATTTAGAAGCTATCAGTGCTTGTGAATGATTAGAACCAAGGTTGAGAGCCATAGGCTCATTCTAGGAAAGACCTTCCCAATCCGTGGAAGTTTGGTCCCTTTTGGATCTAATGCTTCATCTACGTCTTTTTTTTATGGCTTATCCAAATTATCTAACTTACTTTTAATCGCGTTTATTTAGAAGCTATTAGTGCTCGGACGGATTAGAACCAACGTTGAGAGCCTTAAGCTTATTCTCACGAGAGACCTTTCTATTACAAGAAAGTTTGGTTGCTTTTTGGGGAAATGATTGGTGGAGTGGTTTGCGAGCATCTAAATAATCTAAGTTACTTGTAATCTTCTTCATTTAGAAGCTATTAGTGCTTGGGTCTAAAATTGATCGTACTTTTAATCGCATTAGGGTTAGAAGCAATTGGTGCCCAAGAAAGATCCAGGAGCTAACGTTGAAAGCCATAACCTTATTCTCAAGGAGAGGCCTTAGAGATTACTAGGATAGTTCAGTTCCTGATGGGTCTTTATCTGGGATCTCGTGGTTATCGATTATCCAAATCATCTAAGTTACATTCTAATCATCTTCATTTAGCAAGCTATTAATTCTTGGAAAAGAATAGAACCAAGGTTGAGAGTCATAACCTCATTCTGGGATAGACCATCCTGATCGAGGAGGTTTGGTTCCTTTTGGGTCAAATGCTTGATCTCTTGATTTGCGAGCATCTAAATCATCTAACTTACGTTTAATGTGCATTCATTTGGAAGCGGTTAGTGCTCGGGAAAGAATTAAGGCCAACGTGGAGAGCCGTAACCTCATGCTAAGTATGTAACCATGCTGTTACAAGGAAGTTTGGTTCCTTTTAGGTGTCTAATGCTTGCCTCGTGGATTGTATCATCCAAATCAGCTAAGTTACTTACAATCTTCTTCATTTAGAAGCTATTAGTGCTTGGGAATGATTAGAACCAAGGTTGAGAGCCATGGCTCATTCTGGCATCGACCTTCCCAATCAGGAAGTTTGGTCCCTTATGGGTCTAATGCTTCATCTTCGTCTTTGCGGTAACATCCAATTATCTAACTTACTTTAATCGCGTTTATTTAGAAGCACATCATTAGTGCTGGGAAAGATTAGAACCAACGTTGAGAGCCTTAACCTATTCCTAAGGAGAGACCTTTCTATTACGAGGAAGTTTGGTTGCTTTTGGTCAAATGGTTGGTGGAGTGGTTTCGAGCATCTAAATAATCTAAGTTACTTGTAATCTTCTTCATTTGGAAGCTATTAGTGCTTGGGTCTAAAATTGATCTTACTTTTAATCGCATTCATTCGGGCTAAATCGGTGCCCAAGAAAGATTAGAACCAACGTTGAGAGCCATAACCTTATTCTCAGGAGAGGCCTCCTAGGTACGGGCGGAAGTTTGGTTCCTTTCGAGATTGTGTGCAATCGTGGTTAAGTATCGAGCCATCTAGGTTCCCGGTCATCGTCATTGACGACCATTTACTCATTCATTTAAGCGTTGGTGGCAAAGTTAAAACCAGCGTTGATATATTAAAAATCCCACGTTGGCTCCTTTTAGATCAATGCTTGTTTGGTTTTGAGTATCGAACATCTAAATTTACTTCTAATCTTCTTCATTTTAGAAGCTAGTGCTTGAATGATTAGAGACCAAGGTTGGAGCCATAGTCATTCTAGGAAAACTATTGAGTTTGGTCATATAGGCTTCATCTGTCTTCTGTCCAAATCTAGCTTACTTTTAATCGCATTTATTTAGAAGCTATTAGTGCTGGGAAGATTGGGACTCTTGTTAGGAGGCCTTGGTATTCTAAGGGAGAGACCTTTTTCTATTACGAGGAAATTTGGTTGCTTGTTGTTGACGTTGGTGGAGTGGTTTGGCATCAAACAATCTAAGTTAGTTGTAATCTTCAACTTCCATTTCAGAGCTATTAGCTTGGTTAAAATTGATCTTACTTTTAATGGCATTGATTAGAAGCAATTAGTTCTTGGGAACAATTAGAACCAAGGTTGAGAGCGAGGAGCTTTCGTTCCAGGGAGACCATCCCAATCCAAGGAGGTTTGGTTCTTTCTTTGGGTCTTAATCGCTCATGGTCTGCGAAGTCCTCGATATCGATGTAAATTACATTCTAATCGTCTTCATTTGAAGCCATTAGTGCTCGGAAAGATTGGAACCAAGAGAACCATAGCCTCATTCTAGGGAAGACATCCAATCCAAGGAAGTTTGGTTCCTTGGTAGAATGCCTGCTCTCTGAGTTCTCGGAGTCGGATCATCAAAGTTACATCTAATCTATTCGCATTCATTTGATGTTGTGCTTGGGTTGATAAAGGGTATAGACTTCTAAGTAGACCTTCCGAGGAAGATTAGTCCTTTTTAGATTAATGCTTTAAATACAATCTTTGGGAGCACCAAAATATAACCCACTTTTAAACGCGTTTATTTAGAAGCTTGCATCCGTGCTCGTGAATGGAATGTTTAGAGCCTTAACATATTCTAGGAAAACATTAAAAATAGTGCTTTGGTGAGATGCTTGGCGGAAGTAATTTACATGAGCATCCGACATCCAAATCATCTAAGTTGTAATCTTCCACATTTAGAAGCTATTAGTGCTTGGGTCTAAAATTGATCTTACTTCTAATCGCATTCATTTAGGCATCTAATTAGTGCCGGAAAGATAGAACAACGTTATGGAAAAGATTGGAACCAAGGCGAGAGCAAAACCTTATTCTAGGGAGAGACCATCCCAATCACAAGAAGTTTGGTTCTTTTGGATCACATCCTTCGATCTCACGGTCCTGCGAGCATCGAAATCATCAAACTTCCATTTAATGTCATTCATTTTGAAGCAATTAGTGCTGAAGAAAGATTAGAGCCAACGTTGAGAAGCGATAGCCTCATATTAAGGAGAGACCATCCGATCTGCGAAAGTTTGGTTCCATTTAGGTCTAATGCTTGCTCTGTGGTTTTCGAGGTATCGAAATCATCTATAGTTACTATCAATCATCTTCGTTTTAGAAGTTGCTCTTGTGCTTAGGAATGATTAGAACCAAGGTTGAGGTAAATAGGATAATTCTAGGGAAACGATCCCAATCCAAGGGAGTTTGGTCCCTTTGGGTCCAGTACTTGATCTCATTTTTGAGCATCCAAATTATCTAACTTACATTTAATCGCGTTCATTTGGAAGCAATTGGGTACTCGGGAAAGATTAGAGCCAGTATTGAGCAGCCTTAAATACTAAGGAGAGACGTATCATTACGAGGAAGTTTGGATGCATTTTGGTCAAATGCTTGGTCGAATAGTTAGCGAGCATCTAAATAATCTAAGTTACTTGTAATCTTCTTGCATTTAGAAGCTATTAGTGCTTGGGTCTAAAATTGATATTACTTTTAGTGGGATACATTCGGGAAGCAGCTGCCGTGCCCAAGAAAGGTGGAGCCGAGCGTTGGGAGCCCCCCCGCAGCCTTATTCCCGGGAGAGAGGCCTCCGGGGGGTTACAAGGGAAGTTTAGTTCCTTTTCGGGTCTAATGCACCCCTATCGTAGTTACACGAGTATCGAAATCATCTGAGATTACTTCGATCATCTTCATTTGGCGGCTAGCCAGTGCTTGGGAAAGATTAAGACCAGGGTTGAGAGTCATAACCTCGTGCTAGAGATAGACCACCCAAATCAGAGGAGATTTGGTTCCTTTTGGGTCAAATGCTTGATCTCATGATTTGCGAGCATCCGGGATCATCTGACGACATTTAATCGCATTCGTTTGGAAGCAATTAGTGCTCGGGAAAGGTCAGAACCAGCGTCGGGAAGCAACCTCATACTAAGGAGGCCAATCGTATTACGAGGAAGTTTGGTTGGCTTTTGGGTATCAATGCTCTCGTAGTTACTCGAGTATCCAAAATCAACTAAATTGCTCGTAATCTTACTTCATTTGGAAGCTGGTGTTAGTGCTTAGGAATGATTAGAACCAAGGTTGAGACCGTAAGGCTCGTTCTAAGGACAAACAGTCCCAATCCAGGA